>NC_090302.1:97458474-98708474 GCF_039906515.1 Pseudorca crassidens | reverse complement strand
GTTGTTTTTGGTGACTGCCCCCAGTGGCTAAAATTGGTTCAGTGGGTTGCGTAGGCTTCCTGGTGGAGGGGACTAGTGCCTGTGTTCTGGTGGATGAGGCTGGATCTCGTCTTTCCAGTGTGCAGGTCCGTATCTGGTCGTGTGTTTTGGGGGTGTCTGTGAGCTTATTATGATTTTAGGCAGCCTCTGTGTTAATGGGTGGGGTTGTGTTCCTGTCTTGATAGTTGTTTGGCATAGGGTGTTCAGCACTGTAGCTTGCTAGTCGTTGAGTGGAGCTGGGTCTTGGCATTGAGATGGAGATCTCTGCAAGATTTTTGCCGTTTGATATCATGTGGAGCTGGGAGGTCTCTTGCGGACAAATGTCCTGAACTCAGCTCTCCCACATCAGAGACACAGGCCTGACGCCTGGCTGGAGCACCAAGACCCTGTTTTCCACATGACTCAGAATAAAAGGGAGAAAAAAAGAAAGACATAAAGAAAAAAATGAAATGAAATAAAATAAAGTTATTAAGATAAAAAATAATTAGTAAAAATTAAAAAAATTAAGTAAAAAAGAAAGAAAGAAAGAAGAGAACAACCAAACCAAAAACCAAATCCACCAATGATAACAATTGCTAAAAACTCTACCCCCCCAAAAAAAATAATAAAAAATAATGGAGAGACAGAACTCTATGACAAATGGTAAAAGCAAAGCTATACAGACAAAATCAAACACAGAAGTATACACATACACACTCACAAAAAGAGAAAAAGGGAAATATATATATATATATATATATATACATATATATATATATATATATATATATATATATATATATATATATATATATATATATATATATATAGTTGCTCCCAAAGTCCACCGCCTCAATTTGGGACGATTCATTATCTATTCAGGTATTCCACAGATACAATGTACATCAAGTTGATTATGGAGATTTAATCTGCTGATCTTGAGGCTGCTGGGAGAGATTTCCCTTTCTCTTCTTTGTTCGCACAGCTCCTGGGGTTCAGCTTCGGATTTGGCCCCGCCTTTGTGTGTAGGTCGCCTGAGGGCTTCTGTTCTTCGCTCAGGCAAGATGGGGTTAAAGGAGCAGCTGATTCAGGGGCTCTGGCTCACTCAGGCTGGGAGGAGGGAGGGGTATGGAATTCAGGGCGGCAGCAGAGGCCGGCATCACATTGCACCAGCCTGAGGCGCGCCGTGCGTTCTCCCAGAGAAGTTGTCCCTTGATCACGGGACCCTGACACTGGCAGGCTGCACAGGCTCTTGGGAAGAGCGGTTTGGATAGTGACCTGGGCTCGCCCACAGGCTTCTTGGTGGCAGCAGCAGCGGCCTTAGCGTCTCATGCCCGTCTCTGGGGTCCGCGCTGAAAGCCAAGGCTCGCACCTGTCTATGGAGCTCATTTAGACGGCGCTCTTAATCCCCTCTCCTCGTGCACCACGAAACAAAGACGCAAGAAAAAGTCTCTTGCCTCTTCGGCGGCTCCAGACTTTTTCCCGGACTTCCTCCCAGGTAGCCGTGACGCACTAGCCCCCTCAAGGCTGTGTTCACGCCGCCAACCCCAGTCTTCTCCCTGGGGTCCGACCTCCGAAGCCCAAGCCTCAGCTCCCAGTCTCCGCCCGCCCAGTCAGGTGAGCAGACAAGCCTCTCGGGCTGGTGAGTGCTGGTCGGCACCGATCCTCTGTGCGGGAATCTCCCCGCTTTGCCCTCCGCACCCCGGTGGCTGCGCTCTGCTCCGCGGCTCGAAGCTTCCCCCCTCCGCCACCCGCAGTCTCCGCCCGCGAAGGGGCTTCCTAGTGTGTGAAAACCTTTCCTCCTTCACAGCTCCCTCCCACTGGTGCAGGTCCCATCCCTATTCTTTGTCTCTGTTTTTTTTTTTCTTTTGCCCTACCCAGGTATGTGGGGGGAGTTTCTTGCCTTTTGAGAGGTCTGAGGTCTTCTGCCAGTGTTCAGTAGGTGTTCTGTAGGAGTTGTTCCATGTGTAGATGTATTTCTGATGTATTTGTGGGGAGGAAGGTGATCTCCACGTCTTACTCTTCTGCCCTCTTGAAACTCCTCCTCCAGAATCATTACCATTTTAAACTCAGTTCTAACTCATGAAACGTCTAAAATTGTAGAATGTTAATGAATGCAATGTATTTGCTTCAAAGTGTGTCGAGCCCCCTTCGATCTGTGATCTGTTGTAATGAACATGTAAGCATCATGTAGGATCCACATATTGGATTTATACGAGGGGCAGGCTCGGGAACTGTCAAATTATGAATACCTAAGTGCTATAAGGTCTCTCATTGCAATGTTGATTATTATGTTTATCAACACAACAAAGTGTTGGAATGAACCACTCTTTTTAGCCAAATTCTACCCACCCTTCCAGACCAACTCAAGCCCTACTTCTTCCATCAAGACAGTTCTGTTCTCATGATCTTCCCCATCATGTCTTGCCATTGAGATTATTATCTTTCCCACTCATTTGGATCTGACTGTTTAGAACAGTAGACTGATGGAACTTCAAACATGGTAAGGACCTCTTAATTGGGAGGTATTTTGAAAATGGATGGGGGTGGTTTTTGTTCTCATAATGCTTGTAGAGCAGTACTAGCATGTGGTGGAAAGAAGCAGGGATGGAGAAGTCCTGCAATGGTGGGGACAGTCCCTCTACAAATCTTGAGTGTCCCACTGGACATCCTGAATGCACGTCTTAGCATATGAAGGGATTTCACACCAGAGATATGCTTTCCATGATGCATCACATCCCATCCCAAGTCACAACATCAGGCATTATTTTGACACTACATTTATAAATAAGGATCAGCTCTCTTGTGAGAAATAACATGCTTTCTCATTTTCTCTACTTCCACAGCCTATAATTTTAATGTCTTTGCTTCAATTAAAGCTATTTCCATCTTTCTCTTTTTATACACAAATACGTCTGGTCCTGTACTCATTACTCTTACATGTGTTTTAGTACTAGAATATAAGCATATGCCTTTGCTCTTTCATTTAATGTACCTCTAGTACAGAATGGTTTCTGATCTCACTTCTCTTAATCCAAACACATTCATTATAAGCAGGTGCAACCCTCTGACTACTTCATTATATCACCTACTGTAGCTATATCTGAACATTTACCTTTTGAAGTATATATTATTTTTTTAAATGCTTAATTTTTATTCCTTCTTTATATTATAGTTAGGGCATTATGCTAATTTTTATTATGTATATAAGTGCTTTATAATATCTGCAAGTTTCATTTCGATTTGGTAAATGAGGCATTACAAATTATTTGTTATAAAAGGGGATATTAAATACATTTGAGAACCACTGACCTATTACAATCCTTCATTTTGCAGAAGAAGAAAGTGAGGTACAGAGAAATTAAATGGCCTGATCAGTAAGTGGCTGAGCTGGAATCAAAATGCTGATTGGTCATTCAGTCCAGTTCTCTTATTTTGTTCTCTAATTTTAGATAAATATTGCACAGCTCTTATTTCGACTGTAGGATTATATTCACAATCTCCTTGAGAACAGAGCCATTTTGTACATTCTTTTTCTCTAATCATCACAGTGACTAATACAACATTAGACATATAGTAGTTACCTAATATATATTTAATGTATCGGTTGGATTGAATTGAATTGCATTAAATTAAAATGAAATTATGTGAACCAAATAGTAGACTGTTAATGTTTTAGGGCAAGTAGTGCCTTCCAATGTGAAACAATCCAAGCCATCAGTTCTGGGCCAGGAAGCCACTGTTGGCACAACTATATCAGATGTCCCTCTTCACTTCCTCTCCTTTCCTTCACCTGTTACCAAGCTCTTGCCATGAACTACATTTTTGCCTCCCTTTTCTCATACTTGACTTCTTGGCTCAGGACACTTCCCAAAGACCTACTGGAATTTATCTCTGGCTGTCCTCTTATTGTCCCTTTTCCTTGGGATATAGACTGAATGCAGTGCTGGGATAGGTCTTCCAGACCTTAAGAGATTTTCAAGGAAAGAGCTAAAAGTCTGTTTTCAAATTTTTTCAGATTCTGAATTATTTTTTCCTGACTCTTTCCAAATGTGTTAAAAACATTTGGTCTATAGTGAGACACTTTGTTAACATGCTACAGGAGCTAATTTTATGTGTCAGTGGGAATGGTAACAAAATACTGAGTCAGAAGCCACATTCCAGGAGTAGATTAATTATTCTATCTTCCCAGTAAATGTGTGTGTGTGTGTGTGTGTGTGTGTGTGTGTGTGTGTACACATGCATAAATGGGAGGGAAAGAAAAGATCACTTCTATTTGACCATACCTAATTCAGCAGCAAAAATGGAAAATGAGTAACAAGGATGTGAGAGATGCATGGAAGGTTATCAAGAGCTGTTTGCAAGACTGTGGGGTCATGAGACTTGTGACCAGACAGCTTGATCTACAAGGACAAAATTATCTGGGACAGTGATGGAAAAATATATGTCATGGTTCTAGACACTGCATAGAGCAAGCTAATTAAACATAAATCCTGCTTTTGTTGGTGACACTCTCAAAAGCACACATACACACACCATTGCCACACCAACAACAACATTAACAATAACAAAAATAGTCCTGCTTTTGACATAGATAAAAAAAAGTTATGAAATCATTGTTTCCACCCTAACAACCAAAAGAAAATAAATTATGCTTCAAGAAACCATCAAAGAACTGAATACTCAAAGAACTCTAAATAAACTGACAGGAGAGAACTCCCAAGACACCCTAGGCCTTCTGAAGACCTTCAATGGCTGAGAGACTGGCCGGACTGAGTGCAAACACCAAAGGGCAGAAAGCAACAAGTAGGACTTAATGGCAAAGAGAACTTACTAACGACCCCAAATGTGTCAGCTGGGCTGTAAATAGAGAGAAGTCTCCCAGATATCTGAAAGCCATGAATCAGAGGCAAATTTCCAGAATCTCACCAGTTGTGAGATCTCATTTCCTGATTAAAAGTAAATGCCTATGTTGTCCTCAAGGCATTTGTTACTGTAGTGAACTGAGTGAAACTAAAGGGATAACAGAGCTGAGACCCATTTCAATCCAGCCTAGTCCACATCAGGTTGACTCAGCCCTCTCTCTCATAGTGGAACAGAAAAACAAGAGTGAACTTTAATGGAAGCAGACTTTATTGACTTCAGTGTTTAGTGTTCTGTGTGTTATAAGAACACAAAAAGGCAAGAAAATGTAACCCAAAGTTGACAAGAAACTGTTGGTAGAAGCAGTACCAGAGATGGCCTGGATAATGAAATTATCATAAAGAGACTAAAATAATTATGGTAAAATGATAAAGGATCACTAAAGGATCCTAGTGGAAAGGTGAATACATGTGTGAAAAATGGGAAAGTTCAGCAGAGATGGGGGAACTATAAAAACCAGCAAATGAAAGTGCTAGAAATTAAAAATGTAATATCATAAATAATTTATTAAGTGGATTAGCAGAATACTGAACACAGAAAAGGAAAGGGTCAATGAACCTAAACACATATCATTAGAAAGTATCCAGACTAAAAGATAAAAATGGGTGAATAAAATACAGAACAGAGCATCCTAGACCTGTTGTGTAATAGCAAATGTTTTAACATACAAGTAATTAGAGTCCCAGAGGAGAGAAGGGAGAGAGTGGGGCAGCAGAACTATTTGAGGAACAATGGCTAATAAGCTGGAGGGACATCAACTCACAGATCCCAGAAGGTCAATGAACCCCAAGCAGGATGATTACTAATACAACCACACCTAGGCACCCTGTAATCAAACAGCCTAAAACAAAAGATAAAAAGTAGATCTAAAAACAGTCAAAGAAAAAAGACACAATACATCCTGTGGAACAATGATGAAAATGATGACTGACTTTTCTCCAGAAATAATGACAATAAGTGGCAATGGGATGGCACATTAAAAGTGCCAAAAGAAAAAAAGTCAACCTGTAATTCTACCTAATGAATATATTCTTCAGTTTTTGTATATCTATATATATTATATATGTAATGCATATAAATGTAATTATATATTTATATGTATTAACTTATATATGTAATATATAAACACATAGCTACATATTTATACAATCTATAATATATTATATACATTTTTATATATAATATAATTATATATAACCTATTTAATTCAATATATATATAAATTTATACATAATTTTAATATAAATATATATTTGTATATTACATATACAATATGCTTCATATATATAAATGTGAAGATATATTCACTGGGTAAAATTCTAAGCTGATATATAAATATACCATAGGCAATGTATATATTTACTATTGACTCTTGACTTTTTAAAGAAACAGCAATGAATCATACACAGTTATAAAATATAGACAATAAGAACACAAAGTTGTATATGGAATTATACAGTTGGAGACTCATATACTATTGTGAAATACTACAATATATTATTTTGTGCTGACTCTATTACTGGTAATTTTTGAGAGAATAAGAAATGTCTGAATTTCAGACAGGGTAAACTGAAGTTGACTCTCTCCTACTTTTAGTTCCATGTATACAAAACCCATATAAAATTGTTAATCCAGAACATATTTTACTTCTGTTTTTTCCAATCCTATGAAACATCTCAATTCAAAAGCAGAATTTCTCAGCCATTCTGTTAACTATACTAGCACAGACAAATATACTGTAATATTCAGAGGTAGCATGTACAGTGGAAAGAGTATTGAATTTAGAGTCAGGCTGCCCAGAGTCCAAATCCCAGCTCTATTGCTTAGGCATTGTATGACCTTGGGCATGTAATTTAAACTTTCTTAACTCAATTTTCTCATTTGTAAAATGAGGCCAATAATTCTCATTTCACAGGATCATAGACGCTCAATAAATGCTAATTCCTCAAACTTCTTCAACTCCCAAATCTACTTGGCAACCAAGAAACTCTAATTTAATTCTGTATGTATTTGTTGACTTGGAACCTCTGGAAATCTGACTTTATTCCTTTTATATAAAATCCAGGGAAGGATATCTTGGCTTAAAATAAGAAGGTAAAAGGGAAAGAAAAATTAACATTATTTGGGACTTAGAAAGCCACACTTGAATGAGCCATAGTGAGCACATTGACTCAGAAACAAGTACATTTTTCTGCAGATGCTCTTGGAGTTCTCAGGTACCTAGAGGCCAAATCTGGCAAATTCATAAGAAGATTCATAAATCTTAGAAAGCCCTGAAGCATGTGAGGGAGGAAGGGAGGGAAGAAAAAGTCATGCTTCCATGACTCTGTTCAACCTGGCAGAGCAATACGAGCAGTGGGCAGACATCCAGGGGGGTCCCTCGCTGGAAGAACCCCTGTTCCACCACTTACTAGCTGTGGGACTCTGGGCAAAGGCCTTGACTTTCTTGACCTTCAGTCTCTTCTCCCCATGAAATGACCTAATAAAATTTGTCTTCTAGGATTGTTGAAAGTAATAAATCAGATCAAGCATGTAAAGCAAACATTGAAAACTAGAAATCTTTAGGTCAAATATGGTGAGCAGATATATTTTGTTTAGCCTGAAGAATATAGAATAACATTTTCTATTTTTTTAATTGTTTGATCATTTATAAATAAGAGAATTCATATTTTCTAAAAACTGCCTTTCTGTACTCTCTTGAAAAACTGGAAGATCTGGTAACTCTACACCTAAATTTCCCCTAAAGATTGACCAGTTAAAACTAAGTAGTAACTATTTTCTGTATATGGGGCATATTTTCTTCAGATCTCCTCAGACCCCACCATTCCTTACAGTCTCACTTGTACTAAAGGCCAATTCATTCATTTATTTTACCTGCCTGGCCCTATGGAAACTGTTTTCCACTACTGATGTAAAGTGTCTAGCACTACAGTTGAGAGTTAATAGATATCCTTCTTCCACCCTGCCCTCTACCCTGAGGGTTCCATGACCAAATGGGGTTCAGGGAGGAACACAACTGGTGGAATCATTTCCTTAAAAGCCAGTCCCTTCTCTTAACCTTAGCCAGTTATCCTCATTTCAAGAACATAAATGAGGAGGGGGGCAGTCATAGCACTTTCTTTGCCTAAAAGCACAGACTTCTTTCTCAGAAAGTTGGGGTTAAGTGCTGCCTACAGAGGAACATCATGATGCACTTAAATAAATTTAGAAATCTTTTCCAGGAATGCAGGGTCTCTCTCAGAGACCCCATTTGAATTTGATGCATCCCAGCTGTGAAAGGAAAAGTTGGGGCCCTGTGCTCTGAAGTTCAGGAGGAGGAGTGGGAAATCAGAGGCAATTCTCCCACAGAGACCGTTAAATTCATTAGTCCTGACTCTTGTCCAAATCCATCAGTGCAACTTTCATTAAAGGAAACCATGATCCTCCAGAGGGCCAGGAGAGAGGGACAGAGCCTGATCTCATCCAAGGCATTAGGAGCTTCAGGAGAATTCTGGATGAGAAAGAGGGGGAAAGCTGGTGGGCTGTGGGGAAAGCAGGATGGGAGTGTCCTTGCATGTGGTAAGACCCCTTTCAGCAGATGAGTTTATCATGACAGCACAAGAGAACTGGAATGCATTTGAGAAGGGGTGAGGCAACTAGAAATTCTGCAGCTCAACCTCTGGCTTACCGTGGCAGGTGGTAGATGTATAAATCATATAGGTCAGGTGAGAGAGAGTCACTGGGAACCAGCAGCAGGTTGGTTAAGATGACAAGCATTCATAAATCCATGGCTTCAGCATCTGCCATCTATAATTAAAAATTGGGGGTTCCCTGGTGCCGCAGTGGTTGAGAATCTGCCTGCCAATGCAGGGGACATGGGTTCGAGCCCTGGTCTGGGAAGATCCCACATGCCGTGGAGCAAGGCCTGTGAGCCACAATTACTGAGCCTGCGCGTCTGGAGCCTGTGCTCCTCAACAAGAGAGGCCGCGATAGTGAGAGGCCCTTGCGCCGCGATGAAGAGTGGCCCCCACTTGCCACAACTAGAGAAAACCCTCGCACAGAAACGAAGACCCAAAACAGCCATAAATAAATAAATAAATAAATAAATAAATCTGTGGACTCCCATATGCCTATGTAATAATCCACAAGCTCATTCTATTTAAAAAAAAAAAAAAATGACTGGAGGCTTCTGACCTCCCTCTTTCCCCAGGACACTCAGCTATGGACATTGGGGGAAGCCAGGGTCCCTGAATGTGTATTTGGAGCTGGCAAAGCAAGAGACATGGAGTCCAGGAAGGAGCTCTTACACCCACTGTGCTGGGATCTGATGACAGCCTGCAGAGATGGAACTGTGGATCTTAGCAGAAGCAATAAGATGTGACTTCTAGGGACCTTAAATTCCACAAGTGGAATTCTCAAGTATCACAACCGGAAGAGATTAAGAAGGTAGATAGTTCAGTCTCCTTTACCTTAGTTTTTATTGATGAGGAAATAAAGGTCTGTGGAGAATAAACCACTCTCTCAAACTCTCCTACTGGGTTGGAAGAAGGGCTGGTGTTGGAACTCCTGACTCCAAGACCAGTGCCCTCCTAACCCCAGGGAGCCTTCCCTGCCCTTTTCTCTTGCCTGGCCTCAATATTCTTAAGCCACAAAAACTTGGGCAAAGGAGAAGTGGATTCATGAGTCCTGCTCCCAAAGACCCTCTGACTGTCTAATTTGATGAAACTGATTCACTTTCTGTTTCATGAAGGTTGAAGGTCATGGAGAGGCCCACAGTTGTGGTAGCCCCTAATCTCCTTACTCTGAAATTCAAGCCATCCATTGATTACTGGAATTTATCTTAACAATAAATTTACCTATTATTTGTTGACACCCTACTATGAACCAGGCATTCAGCTAAGCACTGATGTGTTTCCTTTAATCTTTATAAAAACCCTCCTGAGTGACCTTGCCCACTTTACAGATGGAGAAACAAAGATGTTTAGTAACTTACCCAAGGTCTTACCACAAGTAAGAAAGAGGGGCTCCATGTCTGCCTGAAGATGGAGCCTGTACTGTGGGCACCTCCATGGGCTCTCCTTCCACTGGCCCTCAGGCACTGTCTTCCTGGACAACTGGTCTACCCACGACCCGCCAACAACAGTGTGCCATTACTATCAATCACGGAAATGGTTTCCATCAACCAATGGGGGATGCTTTTTGTTATTTCAAGATATCTAAAAAGGTGGCTTCTTCCTTTCTCCTACCAACACATCCCTGATCAGTCAGCACTATATTCATTTTTCCCACCAGCCATCATTTCCCTTTAGTCACCAAACTGCTCTGTCAGCAGTTCCTCACAGCTCAATAGAACCCCCAATACTGCCTCTTTCCTTTTATTCCCAGGCATTTATTATTTATATTTGCTCTAAGTTATATGATTATTATAAAGCAGGTTCTTGCCTGATGTTTCTGTAAAATAATATATCTTTAGCAAGGAAGCAGAGAGAGAAAGCCTCATCACCACAAGAGGTAATCTCTGCCTGTGCTGATGTAAAGTCAAAGGGGTGAGCCTTTTATTGCTTACACATTCAAATCTGACCTCAGTTATTGGGCAAATGGAAGAGAAAGTAATTAGTTTCTTTAATGGCTCAGAAATATACCAAAAAAGGGGATGGGGTGGGCAGTGGTGATTGTTCAAATCAGCAGGTTTGCAAGTTTAATTTCTTTGTATTCATTAAGCTTTAAGATCTCTTTGACATGCTTCATTATAATATTGTGGCCCAGATGGAAGAGCCCTATTATCGAGTTATGAAAATGATAAATTAATGGGACAAAGGTTATTTGTTTCTTGAGCTGCTTTTTGAAAATTCTAGGCATAGATTTCTCTATGAAAGAGAGGAATGGTGAAGATATTTGTTTCCCTGTTAGACAGTATTAAGAAGAGAATGTAGAATGTTTTCCCTGACAGTGTCGCTCAACAGGTGAGCCTCACTCTCTCAGCCTGAGCCCCTCTCTAAGATTAATGACACTGGTAAGAGAGTTGACCTAAGCTCCCTGGGGTTTGGCTTCCCCCAAGTCACCTAGCATCAGGATTTCTGGAAATTATTGATGAAATGAGAAAATAGCAAGTCCCTTTGCCCATATTTCCTTTCATCTTTAAAGCAGAAAGTGTGGTGCAATGGGTGGCACGTGGTCTGGGGTCCGATCCCAGCCCTCTGTTTTGTATTAACATATGGCTTAACATATCTGAATTTTCTCTCCTGATAACTAGGAATAATAATATCCTGCAGGATTATTGCAATGATTTAGAATTTTTCATGTAGTATGAATACATTTACGTATGTATCTACCCAAGCACAGTGCCAGATCCATAGTGGGTACCCAAGAATTGCCCTGGATTTCTCGCTTCACCATGCTGGGCTTTGGCTCTTTTGTCACACCCAGCTTGAGTCTGTGCAAAGTACTTGACCATATCCTCCAAAACATTGCATTAGAAAGTCATGCAGATTTCACTTAGATTTCATGCAGAGAGAGGAGGAGGTTTTACATGGCACACAAAATAGCAGAACTATAATGAAATTTTCCATCAGACATTTCTGGGAAGGTTGCATAGCACAATCTATGTGAATGACACACCGTGGAGATGTGTAGTGCATGGCCTCCCAGCTTTGCCTCTTGAGGCAAAGAATCCCCTAAAATTCCTTTCCTACTGACAAGGGTCTCATGTCTTCTCCCCTTTATGGTAACTTCTAAAACCACTTTTATTATATGATCCCAACTGCTTTGGACTTTACCTACAAACTCTACTAATAAAAAACTCACTCATTTGCTCAGGGAGAGCCCTCTGTGGTTCTCACATGTCCTTAGGGTGTCCTCCCACCCAAGGGGCTTATCAAAGTATTCACACTTTCCTTGAAGGAGGGTGTGGAGCTGCTGCTGGTGGTAGTACACAGCAACTAAGAAAAAGGTTTCCATGTGGCTTACTCATACCCACCAGAGAGTCAAGGTGCATCCGCTTCAAGAGTGTTTGCTGAAGCTCTGGGATGTGAAGAGGATGCCCCCCAAATGAGGATGAGATCTTCCAGAAGGCACAGCAGGAACTTCCCAGGGACCAAGAGCCTCTGGGCAGAAACAGCACAAGGCTTTGGGCCCTAGGCAGTGTGTAGGCACATATAAAGTGGGGACAGTAATCTATTCAGTCTCAGAACCACAGAGTGTTGTTGGGGACACACTTGGTTTACAAAGATGCTTGTTTTCTTGTGTTTTGAATAAGTTCCAATGGAGAGAATATGCTTGGAAAAGAAAAAATCAGGAATCCCTACATTGTTAAAAGCATGTTTTATACGGTAAAAACTGTTTTGTATATCTCATTTCACTTAATTCTCACCACAATTCTGTGAAGTATGTATTATTTATTGTTACTGTTTTACAGATGAAGGAAAGGAAAGTTCATAACTTGTCAGAGGATATGCATCTAGTAAGATATTCTAAGTCCAGTGCCCTTCCCACTCTGTCTGTGGTTGTACTCGTTACAATCTAATGCTGCAATACAAATCGACCCAAGCTCAGCTGCTTAAAGCAGCACCCATTTATTATCTCACAGTTCAATAGGTCAGAAGTCCTGGCAGGCTCAACTGGGTCCTTTGCTCAGGATCTCACAAGGCCGGCATCAAGATGTCAGCAAGGATATACTCTTTTCTGGAATCTCTGAGTGAAGAAACTGCTTCCAAGTTCATTCGGTTGATTGGCAGAACTCAGTTCCTTGAGGTTGTAAGACTGAGGTCCCTGAGAGAAACCAAGGCTGCCTTCATTCCTTCTCACATGCCCCCCTCTATTGTAAACCAGCAATGGTTAGGATAACCCCTTCTGTTAAATCTTTTTGAAGCCTTCTGCTTTTTAAAGGGCTCCTGTGATAGATCAGGTCCACCCAGATAATCTCCATATTTTAAGTTCAACTGACTAGGGATTTTAATTCTATCTGCAAAATCCATTCACAGCAGCACCTAGATTAGTGTTTGAATAACCATGGCTCAGCAGTTGTGTGTGTGTTTGGGGCAGGGCATCAGGAGAATCCTGCCTACAACAGGGGTTCTTTATCTTTAATTAAGAATCCCCAGCAGTGCTTGTTGACAGAGACAATGCTTGGCCCTATCGCTACAGTTTCTGGTTCCCCTGGTCAAGCATCTTCTCACTTAACAGGCTCCCATCCCACCTCCTGGACCTACTGTGACTCTCATGTGGGTGGTCCTGGGACCATCCTTTGAGGAGCACTGTTCTATGTTTAGCTACACCAATGATAATTTCTCAAAACTATCTATGTACTAAGTTTCTTCTATTTCTACAAATATCAACTCAATCATCACAACAAACGCTATCAGTTTAATACTCTCATTAGCCCAATTTTTCCAGCCCAGAGAACTTAAATAACTTGCTCAATATCACACAGTTACTAAGTAGCAGAGCTGGGACTTGAAGTCAAGCAGGTTGGTTCCCAAATCCCTTTTCCTAACTATTATGCTATACTATGAATTAAAGCAAACATTTATTATATGCCCTGAACACAGCACAGACTAGACTGAGGACCACGTCAAATGACCTTTCAAGTGTTACTGACATCTGCTGTGGGAAGCTATGAAGGCAGAGGGCCAGGTGAAAGGATGCAATGTGTTAGTCAAAACAATTCCAAACCATGTCAGATCTACCTCCTGCCTATATCTGAAAAATGCTATAGTTGTCACTTATATTAACTCTGGTATTTACTTCAATTAGCTTCTGGTTAAGATCTCCATCAAAACTTGGGATTGGAGGATGACTGTAGGAAAACAGTATGATAAGGAGGGTACTCACCCTAAAGAATCCAGGTTTCCCCAGGGTAGAAGACACACAAATACTGCCTGCAAGGTTCAGAGATGGCCACCCCACCCATGGTACATAGACCAAAGCATCAGCTCAAGAACTGGCCTCCTGTTCTGACAACTGATAAAGATCTAATATCACCAGACTACATTGGAATGTCATCATCATTCACTTACCAGTTTTCCCTTCACTGATGTTCCTGGACATCATCTGTGCCCCTCTCACCACAGCACAGCAGTAGAATAAGATTAGGACTTTGGGTCATCATCCCACAAAGCTACTACTTCCCAAATCACTTGCTTGTTGAGCCTCTCTGAGTCTCATGGTTACAGCATCCAGGTACCATTTAGTTTGCAAGACCTCAGCCTTGCTGTTCAATGTGTGGCCTTGGAAATACTAATGATTATCAGCAGACCCTCAGCTGAACCCCTCAAACTGGCCCAGACCTGGAGCATAAGTGGCTGATTCTTGGGTACAACATGCAGCCAGCACAGGCACCCAAGCAAGCAGGACCGAGGGCCCTGCCCTCCTCACTACCCATCCCCAAATGCCACACATTTTCCCTTTGCAAGTAGTCCACAAAAAACTAAACAACTTTCAATCCATCATGATGTGGTAAATGACCTGCTATATTATGCAGTCTCTGGAGGGACTCATCTTCAAAGAGACAAATCCTGCCACCAAATAGTAATTAAAAAGGAATCACAAGCATCAATGATGCCTCTTAAAGAATGTGAAAGAAGATCTAATTCATAAGCTGACATAACTCTTTTGAAAGCCCTTTGTCTACTTCCAATTCTCTCACATCCCACAGCCACTCCAAGCCTTTACATGCAATCTCCAGCACTCTCTCCAGATCCTCCAGCCGAGCTGCTTCTCCAACCCTCTCAGGACAGCTTATCATATCGGTCAGTTTAGCCTCTCTGTTACACCCAACCCTTTTTTTCTCTCCTTTCAGACCAAGTATCCCTCTACTTTTCTCTTGATTCACTATCACAGTATCACAATAGCTTTAGGAATCTGCTAGAAAAACCTCTTCTGTAGTGGACAGAAAAGGAGGTGTGAGTAGGTACAATTGAAGAAGTTACACAGATATGGGCCCAGAGAGTGAAACACTGATGTAAGAGAAAGGCCAATTCTTACGCCATTAATAAAAGTAAAAATGAATAAATTAAGATGAAATAAAAACTGAGGGGCTTCCCTGGTGGCGCAGTGGTTGAGAATCTGCCTGCCAGTGTAGCGGACACAGATTCGAGCCCTGGTCTGGGAAGATCCCACATACCACGGAGCAACTAGGCCCATGAGCCACAACTACTGAGCCTGTGCATCTGGAGCTTGTGCTCCACAACAAGAGAAGCCGCGACAGTGAGAGGCCCACACACGGTGATGAAGAGTGACCCCCGCTCACCACAACTACAGAAAGCCCATGCACAGAAACGAAGACCCAACACAGTCATAATTAATTAATTAATTAATATTTTAAAAAACTGAAAAGAATACAAACCACGATGTACATCCATCTATAGCTATGTTGTACATAGCACTTTCACTACTGCTATTCTACTTGGTTCTTACAGCTTATTTGTGAAATTTCCCTGGAAAAGTTTCTTCATCTACACTTAAAAAGAAGATACTGGGCTTCCCTGGTGGCACAGTGGTTGAGAGTCCGCCTGCAGATGCAGGGGACACGGGTTCGTGCCCCCGTCCGGGAAGATCCCACATGCCGTGGAGTGGCTGGGCCCGTGAGCCGTGGCCGCTGGGCCTGCGCATCCAGAGCCTGTGCTCCGCAACGGGAGAGGCCACAACAGTGAGAGGCCTGCGTACCGCAAAAAAAAAAAAAAAAAAAAAAGAAGATACTAAGGCTAGGAGTTAACAACTTATGCAAACTTATATAATAAGGGGCTAAAGGAGATCTCTAACCTGGTTTTCAGACTTCAAGTCATAAAATCATAGAAGTTCATGTTGGAAAGAGATATTACAGATTATGTCTAATTTCTTTATTTTACTTGAAAAGGTTGCTCAGCTACTTAGAGGAAAAACAGGAATTATATTTATAATTTAAGATTTCTGGTCTTGAGCTTCTGCCACTCAACCAAGTTGCTGCACCTCTCAGGAAGGAGTCTCAGATAACACTTTGTCTTTTTGAGATCCCCGAACATTAGAGCAAACATAGGCACCAAGAAAATATGTTTTGGGGCCTGAACCAAGATGGCAGAGTAGAAGGACATGCTCTCACTCCCTCTTGTGAGAACACCAGAATCACAACTATCTGCTAGACAATCATTGACAGGAAGACACTGGAACTCACCAAAAAGGATACCCCACATCCAAAGACAAAGGAGATGTCACAATGAGACTGTAGGAGGGGCACAATCACAGTAAAATCAAATCCCATAACTGCTAGGTGGGTGACTCAGAGACTGAAGAACACTTATACTACAGAAGTCCACACACTGCAGTGAATATTCTTAGCCCCATGTCAGGCTTCCCAACCTGGGGTCTGGCAACAGGAGGAGGAATTCCTAGAGAATCAGACTGTGAAGGCTAGTGAGATTTGATTGCAGGACTTCTACAGAACTTGGGGAAACAGAGACTCCACTCTTAGAGGGCAAACACAAAGAAGTGTGTGCATTGGGAACCAGGGGAAGGAAAAGTGACCCCATGGGAGACTGAACCAGACCTATATGCTAGTGTTGGAGGGTCTCCTGCAGAGGCATGGGGGTGGCTGTGGCTCACCGTGAGGACAAGGAAACTGGCAGCAGAATTTCTGGGAAGTACTCCTTGGTGAGAGCCCTCCCAGAGTCTGCCATTAGCACCACCAAAGAGCCCAGGTAGCCTCCAGTGTTGGGTTGCCTCAGGTCAAACAACCAACAGGAAGGGAGCCCAGCCCCATCCATCAGAAGTAGAGTGGATTAAAGTTTTACTGAGCTCTGCCCCCAGAGAAACAGTCAGCTCTACCCACCACCAGCCCCTCCCATCAGGAAACTTGCACAAGCCTCTTAGATAAGCCCATCCACCAGACGGCAGACAGCAGAAGGAAGAAGAACTACAATCCTGCAGTCTGTGTAGCAAAAACCACATTCACAGAATTAGATAAGATGAAAAGGCAAAAGGCTATGTACCAGATGAAGGAACAAGATAAAACCACAGAAAAACAACTAAATGAAGTGGAGATAGGCAACCCTACAGAAAAAGAATTCAGAATAATGAGAGTGAAGATGATCCAGGACCTAGGAAAAAGGATGGAGGCAAAGATCGACTAAATGCAAGAAATGTTTAACAAAGACCTAGAAGAATTAAAGAACAAACAAACAGAGATGAACAATACAATAACTGAAATGTAAACTACACTAGAAGGAATCAATAGCAGAATAACTGATGCAGAAGAATGGAAAGGTGACCTGGAAGACAGAATGGTGAAATTCACTTCTACAGAACTGAAAAAAGAATGAAAAGAAATGAAGACAGCCAAACAAACCTCTGGGACAACATTAAATGCAACAACATTCGCATTATAGGGGTCCCAGAAGGAGAAAAGAGAAAGGACCGAGAAAATTTTTGAAGAGATTATAGTCGAAAAATTCCCTAACATGGGAAAGGAAATAGCCACCCAAGTCCAGGAAGTGCAGAGAGTCCCATACAGGATAAACCTAAGGAGAAACACCCTGAGACACATAGTAATGAAATTGGCAAAAATTAAAGGCAATGAAAAATTATTGAAAGCAACAAGGGAAAAACGACAAATAACATACAGGGAAACTCCCATAAGGTTAACAGCTGATTTCTCAGCAGAAACTCTACAAGTCAGAAGGGAGTGGCATGATATATTTAAAGTGATGAAAGGGAAGAACCTACAACCAAGATTACTCTACCTGGCAAGGATCTCATTCAAATTCGATGGAGAAATCAAAAGCTTTAAAGACAAGCAAAAGATAACAGAATTCAGCACCACCAAATCAGCTCTACAACAAATGCTAAAGGAACTTCTCTAAGTGGGAAACATAAGAGAAGAAAAGGACCTATAAAAACAAACCCAAAACAATTAAGAAAATGGTCATAGGAACATACATATTGATAATTACCTTAAACGTGAATGGATTAAATGCTCCAACCAAAACTCACAGGCTTGCTGAATGGATATAAAAACAAAACCCATACACATGCTGTCTACAAGAGACCTACTTCAGACCTAGGGACACGTACAGACTGAAAGTGAGGGGATGGAAAAAGATATTTCATGCAAATGGAAATCAAAAGAAAGCTGGAGTAGCAATACTCATATCAGTTAAAATAGACTTTGAAACAAAGAATGTTACAAGAGACAAGGAACAACACTACATAATGATCAAGGAATCAATCCAAGAAGAAGATATAACAATTATAAATATATATGCACCCAACATAGGAGTACCTCAACACATAAGGCAACAACTAACTGCTGTAAAAGAAGAAATCAACAATAACACAAAAATAGTGGGGGATTTTAACACCTCACTTACACCAATGGACAGATCATACAAAATGAAAATAAATAAGGAAAGAGAAGCTTTAAATGACACAATAGACCAGATATATTTCATTGATAATTATGGGATATTCCATCCAAAAACTGCACATTACACTTTCTTCTCCAGTGAGCATGGAATATTCTACAGGATAGATCACATCTTGGGTCACAAATCAAGCCTTAGTAAATTTAAGAAAATTGAAATTATATCAAGCATCTTTTCTCACAACAATGCTATGAGATTAGAATGAATTACAGGGAAAAAAGGTAAAAAACATAAACACATGGAGGCTAAACCATACGTTACTAAATAACCAAGAGACCACTAAAGAACTCAAGGTGGAAATTAAAAAATACCTAGAGACAAATGAAAATGAAAACATGACACTCCAAAATCTATGGGATGCAGCAAAAGCAGTTCTAAGAGGGAAGTTTATAGCTATACAGGCCTACCTCAAGAAACAAGAAAAATCTCAAATAAACAATCTAACCTTACACCTAAAGGAACTAGAGAAAGAAGAAAAACAAATGCAAAGTTAGCAGAAGGAAAGAAATCATAAATGTAAGAGCAGAAATAAATGAAATACAAAGAAAACAATCGGAAAGATCAATAAAATTAAAAGCTGGTTCTCTGAGAAGCTAAACAAAATTGATAAAACATTAGATAGACTCATCAAGAAAAAGAGGGAGAGGACTCAAATCAATAAGATTAGAAATGAAAAAGGAGAAGTTACAATGGACACTGCAGAAATACAAAGCATCCTAAGAGATTACTACAAGCAACTCAATGCCAAAAAAATGGACAACCAGGAAAAAATGGACAAATTCTTAGAAAGGTATTACCTTCCAAGACTGAACCAGGAAGAAATAGAAAATATGAACAGACCAATCACAAGTAATGATCTTGAAACTGTGATTAAAAATCTTCCATCAAACAAAAGTACAGGACCAGATGGCTTCATGGGTGAATTCTATCAAACATTTAGAGGAGAGATAACACCCATCCTTCTCAAACTCTCCCAAAAATTTACAGAGGAAGGAACACTCCCAAACTCATTCTATGAGGCCACCATCCCCTTGATACCAAAACCAGACAAAGATGCTACAAAAAAAGAAAATTATAGACCAATATCACTTATGAATATAGATGCAAAAATCCTCAACAAAATACAAGCAAACAGAATCCAACAACACATTAAAAGGATCATAGACCATGATCAAGTGAGATTTATCCCAGGGATGCAAGGATTCTTCAATATATGCAAATCAATCAGTGTGATACACTACATTAACAAATTGAAGAATAAAAACCATATGATCATCTCAATAGATGCAGAAAAAGTTTTTGACAAAATTCACCACCTATTTATGATAAAAACTCTCCAGAAAATTGGCATAGAGGGAAACTACCTCAACATAATAAAGGTCATATACAACAAACCCAAAGCAAACATCATTCTCAATGATGAAAAACTGAAAATATTTCCTCTAAGATCAGGAACAAGACAAGGTTTCTCACGCTCACCACTATTATTCCACATTGGTTGGAAGTCCTAGCCATGGCAATCAGTGAAGAAAAAGAAATAAAAGGAATACAAATTGGGAAAGAAGAAATAAAACTGTCACTGTTTGCAGATGACATGATACTACACATAGAGAATCCTAAAGATGCCACCAGAAAACTACTAGAGCTAATCAATAAATTTGGTAAAGTTGCAGGATACAAAATTAATGCACAGGGATTCCCTGGTGGTGCAGTGGCTGAAAGTCCGCCTGCCAATACAGGGGACACAAGTTAGTGCCCTGGTCCAGGAGGATCCCACATGCCACAGAGTGGCTGGGTCTGTGAGCCATGGCCGCTGGGCCTGCGCGTCCGGAACCTGTGCTCCACAACGGGAAAGGCTGCAACAGTGAGAGGCCCGCATACCGCAAAAAAAAAAAAAAAAAAAAAAAATTAATTAATACACAGAAATCTCTTACATTCCTATACACTAATGATGAAAAATCTGGAAGAGAATTTAAGGAAACACTCCCATTTACCATTGCAACAAAAAGAATAAAATGCCTAGGAATAAACCTACCTAAGGAGACAAAAGACCTGTATGCAGAAAACTATAAGACACTGATGAAAGAAATTAAAGATAATACCAACAGATGGAGAGATATACCATGTTCTTGGACTGGAAGAAGGAAGATTGTGTAAATGACTATACTACCCAAAGCAATCTACAGATTCAATGTAATCCCTATCAAATTACCAATGGAATTTTTTACAAAACTAAAACAAAATATCTTAAAATGTGTGTGGAGACAAAAAAGACCACGAATAGCCAAAGCAGTCTTGAGGGAAAAAAACGGAGCTGGAGGAATCAGACTCCCTGACTTCAGACTATACTACAAAGCTACAGTAATCAAGACAATATTGTACTGGCACAAAAACAGAAACATAGATCAATGGAACAAGATAGAAAGCCCAGAGATAAACGCACACACATATGGTCAACTAATCTATGACAAAGGAGGCAAGGATATACAATGGAGAAAAGACAGTCTCTTCAATAAGTTGTGCTGGGGAAACTGGACAGTTACATGTAAAAGAATGAAATTAGAACACTCCCTAACATCATACACAAAAATAAGCTCAAAATGGATTAGAGATCTAAATGTAAGACCAGACACTATAAAACTCTTAGAGGAAAACTTAGGAAGAGCACTCTGACATAAATCACAGCAAGATCTTTTTTGAACCACCTTCTAGAGTAATGGAAATAAAAACAAAAATAAACAAATGGGACCTAATGAAACTTACAAGCTTTTGCACAGCAAAGGAAACCATAAACAAGACAAAATGACAGCCCTCAGAATGGGAGAAAATATTTGCAAATGAATCAACAGACAAAGGATTAATCTCCAAAATATATAAACAGCTCATGCAGACTCAATATTTAAAAAAACAAACAACCCAATCCAAAAATGGGCAGAAGACCTAAATAGACATTTCTCCAAAGAAGACATACAGATGGCCAAGAAGCACATGAAAAGCTGCTCAACGTCACTAATTATTAGAGAAATGCAAATCAAAACTACAGTGAGGTATCACCTCACACCAGTTAGAATGGGCATCATCAGAAAATCTACAAACAACAAATGCTGGAGAGGGTGTGGAGAAAAGGGAACCCTCTTGCACTGTTGGTGGGAATGTAAATTGATACAGCCACTATGGAGAACAGTATGGAGGTTCCTTAAAAATCAAAAATAGAATTGCCATATTATCCAGAAATCTCTCTACTGAGCATATACCCACAGAAAACCATAATTCAAAAAGACACATGCACCCCAATGTTCATTGAAGCACTATTTACAATAACCAGGTCATGGAAGCAATGTAAATGCCCATCGACAGATGAATGGATAAAGAAGATGTGGTACACATATACAATGGAATATTTCTCAGCCATAAAAAGGAACGAAACTGGGTCATTTGTTGAGACCTGTATGGATCTAGAGGCTGTCACACAGAGTGAAGTATGTCAGAAAGAGAAAAACAAATATCGTATATTAACGCATATATGTGGAACCTAGAAAACTGGTACAGATGAACTGGTTTGCAGGGCAGAAGTTGAAACACAGATGTAGAGAACAAACGTATGGACACCGAAGGGGGAAAGACACGGGGCTGGGGTTGGGGAGCGGGTGTGGTGGTGTGATGAATTGGGCGATTGACATTGACATGTATACAGTGATATGTATAAAATTGATTACAGATAAGAACCTGCTGTATATAAAAACAAAATTTTTCCAATGTATTTATGAATGTGGAATGGAAAAATTTGGTTTTTTCAGTCCCTATTGTAGTGTATGGTAAAGGATTAATTTTGTTTTAGTTGGGCTCTGTCTTCAAGGTCCCTTGTAAAATATTTTCTGTTAATTTCTTTACTTGAGTCCTTATGCCTCAGTTTTTGTTGAATAATAAATTATCTGTCATTGTAAACAATTGAAAAGAAAATTTTTTTATGTTTATGTTATTTCAAAAATGTGTCCATAAATCTATATAAATCAATTAACAAAATCATAACACTAAGCATTGCTTAAATAATACTAATTCTGGCTGCATTTTCCTGAAATATTCTGACAGATTGAAAGTCACTCACCAGCCACAGCTGTTTAGAAATCATGGATTTGGCATCCCCAAGATTTGTTAACTATCAGACTTGTCCCTAGACCTCTACCCTCACGACTGTGGATAGCTTAGATCTGTGTAATAGAATACAGGTTTGACTGCTCCAACAAAGGCCAAAACATGGGAGTTTAAAGAAAACAGAAGCTATTTCTCTTTCCCTAAAATGCGTAACATAAGCATGCCAGGACTAATATGGCAGATATACAGATTTGGTTCCTTCTATCTCTTTGCTTGGTCAATTTAACCTATGGCTTCCATTTGTGGGCTAAGAAGCCTAATTAAGCTGCCGGCAACAGCTGCACATTCTAGCCCATGAAAAGAGAAGCATAGGAAATGGAGGGGGTAGGGTGGGTACAAGCAACAGTTCTCCCTAGAGTCACAAACTCAGAGGTGTACACACCACTTCTACTCATTTCTTAGTCACCACATAATCCCGTGGGCCACACCTAGAGGGATGAGATAGGGAGGGTGGGAGGGAGGCTCAAGAGGGAGGGGATATGTGGATATATGCATACATATAGCTGATTCACTTTGTTGTACAGCAGAAACTAACAGAACTTTGTGAAGCATTTATACTCCAATAAAGATGTGAGAATAAAAAAATAAAAATAAAAGAGCATGGAATATGTAGCTGTTAGCTTCTTTGCTAAAACATTGACATTTATTGCCAAAGAGAGACCAGGAAAATGGGACCAAATTTAAGTAAGAAACCTCCAGATCAGTAACTCATTTAAGAAGAGTCAGTGCACTCAGGGAATCTTAGAGAATTAAAAAAATAAATGAAGAAATCTTGAGATTCAGGAAAATGACCAGAAAATAAAAGAGAGATTTTAGGAAGGGGTAAAACACAAATGAATTCACAGCCCAAGAAGGACAATGCTCTGCCTTACACACCTTTAGACCTACTGCCAATGCTTTGCTTTCTTTTGTCCACTTTGAAGGCAGGACCACTTCATGGTCCTTCCAGATGCTCCTGCCATCTTCAGGATTCCTCAGGGAAGAAGAAGGCAACCTGGCTCTGTGGGGAACAATACCCAGACCCCACATTTTACTCTACTTGGAAGAGGCTTGTCTTTCTAAAACTGACAGAAGGAGCTATGACATGGACCATTTCCTCCATGCTGTCATATTCCTATTTCCTGCCTCACAACACACACACACACACACACACACACACACACACACATTCAGGCACAGGCTCATATACACATGCATACACAACTAGGTCACCAGGGGTTAGTTGAGAATGATTTCTTCTTCATCAGTTCTTACCAACTCTCCATAACCCTTCCCATCTGCTGGTGATGAGTCTCCATCTATCTTCTGCTAAGCTAGACCCTCCAGGATGAATTTCCTTCCTGGAACATAGGTAAAGGTTATCTATTAACCACAAATTTAGACCCCAGTGTGTGTAACTGCAAAGCCCTTGGATCATCTTGTACTGTAACACACAGGGTTCTGGGCTCTGTGATAAGACAAATAGGCTACATACAACTCCTCTTCTCTTCAGTGGAGACAACAAAACCTAACCATGTAGAAAACTCCTGCATTTGCAACAGTTAATCATCTATCATCTTGAATTTTGGTTTCTGCACCAAATGACTGGCACAGAAAATGTGTGATGGAGGATTTGAGAGGAGGGCAAGTTCAGGTGGACAACTGGCTTCTCTGAGACTTGAAGGGTGTGTTGGATTTAGTATTAAAAGTGGTGGGCTCCTTGCTTAATTAAACAGAAAACAGGAGCTGGAGCAGAAGGTGGTGCTCCAGGAAAGCAGAAACCAATTTTGATGGCCTTTGGACTCAGACTAGAATTTATATCACCAGCTTTCCTGGGTCTCCAGCTTGCAGATGACATATTGTGGGACTTCTCAGCCTTCATAATCACAACTCTGATTTTGTTCAAAAGAGTAAAACATCCAGGTTAAAAGAAATATAAAAACAAACAGAAAAGACATGGAGTTAGCATCTCCCCACAACTAGGGCACCTGCCAGCTGCTGGTGGGGGACTCTGAGGCCCAAGGAGAAGGGAGGAACCCCAAAGTGAACTGATAGGACATAGGGGGACTGAAGGGGGAGGAGAAGTGGGGGCCAGACAGGTTTGGTGCCCCTGAGGCCAGGGAGATCAGGATAAGCAGGCGGGAGGTACTCTCCAGGAGGAGTGAGAGAGGAGCAGAGGGCAATTGCCTATCCCACTCAGGCACAGGGAGCCTGCTGAACTCCCAAACTTATCCGCTGCCCTCCAAATCCCCTTCCAGGCCACGTGGGTCCTTGAGGGCATAGGATGGAGGCAAGGGAGATCAGAAGAGGCAGGCAGGAGGGGCCCTCCCAGACCAGAGAAGACGGAGAGTAGAGGAAGGTGTTTATTCTGTCCACTCGAGCCCAGGAAGCCTGCTGGGCTCCCAGGTGAGGTCCTCTGCCATCTGAGACCATGAGTGGGGGGAATGCCTGGACCCCTTCTGTTCCTTGAGCCTAATGCCCAACCCCCATAGCCCCCAGGGCTTTGTCCAGCCCTGTCAGTCCTGAGCACTGGTTGCACCCACTGCCTGAAACTCGCCCTTGCTTAGGCTCCGCCCTCCAGAGCCAAGGCCTTTAACCCTTCTTTTTTTCCTTTTCCCTCCTCCTCTTTTTTACCATTGTGGTACTGATGTACCTTCCGATTGTTGATTCATCTATTTTGTTATTTTTATATTCTTCCTAAAATATCTGTTAGTTTCCTAGTCTAATTTTATTTTTTACTTTGTTATTGTTGGTTTTATTTTTGGCCACCACAGGCAGCTTGTGGGATCTTGGTTCACAATCCCAGGGTCAGGCTGAAGCTCCTGTGGTGGCAGCTCCGAGTCCAAACCACTGGACTAACAGAGAACTTCAAACCCCAGGGAATATTAATCAGAATGAGGTCTCACAGACTTCCTCATCTCAGTACAAAGACCCAGCTCTACCCAATAGCCAACAAACCCCAGTGCTGGAAGACTCTACCCAAACAACCAGTAAGACAGAAACACAATCCCACTCATTAAAAAAATAAATAACTAAATGAGATGGCAAAAAAATATGTCACAAATGAAGAAGCAAGGTAAAAATCTACATGGCTAAATAAATAAAGAGAAAATAAGCAATCTACCTGAAAAATAATTCAGAGTAATGATAGTAAAGATGATCCAGAATCTCAGAAATAGAATGGAGGCATGGATTGAGAAAATACAAGAAATGTTTAAGAAAGATCTAGAAGAACTAAAGAAAAAACAAACAGAAATGAACAACACAATAACTGAAATGAAAAATACACTAGAAGGAATCGATAACAGAATAACTGAGGCAGAAGATCGAATAAGTGAGCTGGAAGACAAGATGGTGGAAATAACTGCCAAGGAGCAGAATAAAGAAAAAAGAATGAAAAGAATTGAAGACAATCTCAGAGACCTCTGGGACAACACTAAATGCAACAACATTCGAATTATAGGGGTCCCAGAAGAAGAAGAGAAAAAGAAACGGTCTGAGAAAATACTTGAAGAGATTATAGTTGAAAACTTCCCTAACATGGGAAATAAAATAGTCACCCAAGTCCAGGAAGCACACAGAGTCCCATACAGGATAAACCCTAGGAAAAACACACCAAGACACAGATTAATCAAACTAACAAAAATTAAATTCAAAGAAAAAATATTAAAAGCAGCAAGGGAAAAACAAATTATAACATACAAAGGAATCCCCATATGGTTATCAGCTGATTTTTCAGAAGAAACTGCAGGCCAGAAGGGGGTGGGAGGATATACTTAAAGTGATGAAAGAGAAAAACTTACAACCAAGATTACTCTACCCAGCAAGGATCTCAGTCAGATTCAATGGAGAAGTCAAAAGCTTTTCAGATGAGCAAAAGTTAAGAGAATTCAGCACTCCCAAATCAGCTTTACAACAAACGCTAAAGAAACTTCTCTAAGTGGGAAACACAAGAGAAGAAAAAGACCCACAAAAACAAACCCAAAACAATTAAGAAAATGGTCATAAGAACATACATATTAATAATAACCTTAATTGTAAATGGATTAAATGCCCCAACCAAAAGACACAGACTGGCTGAATGGATACAAAAACAAGACCCATATATATGCTGCCTACAAGAGACCCACTTCAGACCTAGGGACACATACACACTGAAAGAGAAGGGATAGAGAAAGATATTCCATGCAAATGGAAATTAAAAGAAAGCTGGAGTAGCAATACTCATATCAGATAAAATTGACTTTAAAATAAAGACTGTTATAAGAGATAAGGAGGGACACTACATAATGATCAATGGATCATTCCAAGAAGAAGAATAACAATTATAAATGTTTATGCACCCAACATAGGAGCACCTCAGTACATAAGGCAAATGTTAACAAACATGAACGGAGAAATAAACAATAACACAATAATAGTAGGGGACTTTAACACCCCCACTTACACCAATGGACAGATCATCCAAACAGAAAATAAATAAGGAAACACAAGCTTTCAATGACACAGTAGACCAGACAGATCTAATTGATATTTATAGAATTTTCCACCCAAAAGTGGAAGAATACACTTTCTTCTCAAGTGCACATGGAACATTCTCCAGGATAGATCACATCTTGGGTCACAAATCAAACCTCAGAAAAGTTAAGAGATTTGAAATCATATCA
Source organism: Pseudorca crassidens (assembly GCF_039906515.1). Lineage (NCBI taxonomy): Eukaryota > Metazoa > Chordata > Mammalia > Artiodactyla > Delphinidae > Pseudorca > Pseudorca crassidens. Next base: position 98,681,365 of record NC_090302.1, on the reverse strand, counting down.
AGCATCTTTTCTGACCACGACCCTGTGAAACTGCAAATCAGTTACAGGATAAAAACTGTAAAAAAAAAAAACAAGTACATGGAGGCAAAACAGTGTGCTACTAAATAACCAATAGATCACTGAAGAAATCAAAGAAGAAATAAAAAAATAAATAAATAGAAACAAATGACAATGAAAACACAATGACCCAAAACCTATGGGATGCAGCAAAAGCAGTTCTAAGAGGGAAGTTTATAGCAATACATTCTCACCTCAAGAAACAAGAAAAATCTCAAATAAACAGTCTAACCCTACACTTAAAACAACTAGAGAAAAAAGAACAAAGAAAACCCAAAATGAGTAGAAGGAAAGAAATCATAAAGATCAGAGCAGAAATAAATGAAATAAAAATGAAGAAAACAATAGCAAAGACCAATAAAACTAAAAGGTGGTTCTTTGAAGAGATTAAAAATTGATAAACCCTGAACCAGACTCATCAAGAAAAAGAGGGAGAGGATGCAGATCAATAAAATTAGAAATGAAAAAAGAGAAATCACAACTGACATAGCAGAAATACAAAGGATCATAAGAGACTACTACAAACAACTATATGCTAATAAAATGGACAACCACGAAAAAATGGACAAATTCTTAGAAAGGTATAAACTTCCAAGACTGAACCAGGAAGAATTAGAAATTATAAACAGACCTATCACAAGTAATGAAATTAAAACTGTAATTTAAAATCTTCCAAAAAAGGAAGTCCAGGACCAGATGGCTTCACAAGAGAATTCTATCAAACATTTAGAGAAGATCTAACACCTATCATCCTCAAAGTCTTCCAAAAAATTGCAGAGGGAGAAACACTCCCAAATTCATTCTACAAAGCCACCATCACCTTGATACCAAAACAAGAAAATGATATCACAAAGAGAAAATTATAGACCAATATCATTGAGGAATGTAGATGCAAAATTCCTGAACAAAGTACTAACAAACAGAATCCAACAGCACATTAAAAGGATCACACACCATGACCAAGTGGGATTTATCCCAGGGATGCAAGGATTCTTCAATACACACAAATAAAACTGTGTGATACACCACATTAACAAATTAAGGAATAAAAACTGTATGATCATCTCCATAGATGCAGAAAAAGCTTTTGACAAAATTCAACACCAATTTATGATAAAAAACTCTCCAGAAAATGCTCACAGAGGGAACCTACCTCAACATAATAAAAGCCATATATGACAAACCAACAGCAAGCATCATACTCAATGGTGAAAAACTGAAAGCATTTCCACTGAGATCAGGAACAAGACAAGGATGTCCACTCTCGCCACTCTTATTCAACATAGTTTTGGAAGTCCTAGCCACAGCAATCAGAAAAGAAAAAGAAATAAAAGGAATACAAATTGGAAAAGAAGAAGTAAAACAGTCACTGTGTGCTAATGACATGATACTATAAATAGAAAATCCTAAAGATACCACCAGAACACTACTAGAACTAATCATTGACTCTGGTAAGGTTGCAGGATACAAAATTAGTGGACAGAAATCTCTGGCACTCCTATACACCAACAATGAAAAATCAGAAAAAAATTAGAAAGAGAAATTAAGGAAACACTCCCATTTACCACTGCAACAAAAAGAATAAAATACCTAGGAATAAACCTGCCAAAGAAGGTGAAAGACTCATTCTCAGAAAACTGTAAAACACTGATGAAAGAAATCAAAGTTGACATAAACAGATGGAGAAATATACCATATTCTTGGATTGGAAGAATCAATATTATGAAAATGACTACACTACCCAAAGCAATCTACAGATTCAGTGCAATCCCTATCTAACTACCATTGGCATTCTTCAGAGAATTAGAACAAAAAATTTTATGATTCGTATGGAAACACAAAAGACCCCAAATAGCCAAAATAATCTTGAGAAAGAAAAACAGAGCTGGAGGAATCAGGCTCACCGACTTCAAACTATACCACAAAGCTACAGTAATCAAGACAGTATGGTACTGGCACAAAAACAGAAATATAGATGGTACAAGATAGAATGCCCAGAGATAAACCCATGAACATATAGGCACCTAATTTGCAAAAAAGGAGGCAAGAACATACAATGGAGAAAAGACAGCCTCTTCAATAAGTGGTTCTGGGAAAACTAGACAGCAATATGTAAAAGAATGAAATTAGAATATTCCCTAACACCATACACAAAAATAAACTCCAAATGGATTAAAGACCTTACTGTGAGATCAGACACTATAAAATTCTTAGAGGAAACATAGGAAAAACACTCTTTGACATAAACCAGGGCAAGATCTTTTTTGACCCTCCTCCTAGAGTAACGGAAATAAAAACAAAAATAAACAAATGGGACTTAATTAAACTTAAAAGCTTTTGCACAGCAAAGGAAACCATATATAAGACAAAAAAAAATAAAAACCTTCAGAATGGGAGAAAATATTTGCAAATGAAACAACAGACAAAGGATTAATCTCCAAAATATACAAACAGCTCATGGAGCTCAGTATCAAAAAAACAAACAATCCAGTTAAAAAACGGGTGGAAGACCTAAATAGACATTTCACCAAGGAAGAGATACAAATGGCCAAGAGGCACAAGAAAAGATGCTCAACATCACTAATTATTAGAGAAATGCAAATCAAAACTACAGTGAGGTATCACCTCACACCATTCAGAAGGGCCATTATCAAAAAACTAGAAACAATAAATGCTGGAAAGGGTGTGGTGAAAAGGGATCCCTCCTGCACTGTTGGTGGGAATGTAAATTGATACAGCCACTATGGAGAACAGTATGGAAGTTCCTTTAAAAACTAAAAATGGAACTAACATATGACCCAGCAATCCCACTACTGGGCATATACCCTGAGAAAACCATAATTCACAAAGAGACATGTGCCACAATGTTCACTGCAGCACTATTTACAGTAGCCAGGACAATGGAACCACCCTGAATGTCCATCAACAGATGAATGGATAAAGAAGATGTGGCACATATATACAATGGAATATTACTCAGCCATAAAAAGAAATGAAATTGAGTTATTTGTAGTGAGGTAGATGGACCTAGAGTCTGTCATACAGAGTGATGTAAGTCAGAAAGAGAAAAACTAATACCATATGCTGAGGCATATATATGGAGTCTAAAAAAAAATCGTACTGATGAACCTAGTTGCAGGGAAGGAATAAAGAGGTAGACATAGAAAATGGACTTGAGGACATGGGGTGGGAGGGCAAAGCTGGGGCAAAGTGAGAGTAGCATCAACATATATACACTACCGAATGTAAAATAGGTGGCTGGTGGGAAGCAGCAGCATAGAAAAGGGAGATCGGCTAGGTGCTTTGCACCAACCTAGATGGAGGGGATAGGGAGGATGGGAGGGAGGCTTAAGAGGGAGGGGATATGGAGACAAATGTATGCATATGGTTGATTTGCTTTGTTGTGCAACAGAAACTAATACAGTATTGTGAAGCAATTATACTCCAATAAAGATCTATTTTAAAAAAATAGATAACTAATAAGGACCTACTGTATAGCACGGGGAACTCTACTCAATTCTCTGTAATGGTCTATATGGGAAAATAACCTGAAAAAGAGTGGATATATGTAAATGTATAACTGATTCACTTTGCTGTACAGCAGAAGCTAACACAACATTGTAAAGCAACTATACTCCAATAAAAAATTTTGTTAAGTAAAAAAAAAAAAAGAAAGGTAGGAGGCAGAGACCTTTGTAAGGACCCAGACAAGAGATGATGAGGAGTTAAACAAGTGAGATGATGGTAGGAAGGCAAACAATGGAGAATGGCCAATAAAGTTTGGTGCAAATCCCTAGGGGTCAAGGATGCTGTGTTCATTGAGTCATTGTATTGTGTGAAGTTGCCAGGAGTTGAAGGTGAGCTATAGTGTCTATCTCCAGGGCTGAGGATGAGCAAAATGTGTGGATACATACCTTCCCAGCACACAGGAGTTAACATCGAGTGCGTTTGATGCTCACAGAGCAAATGTGGTTATATCTAAAAGCCTAAAAGTAAGGGAAAAAATTTAAAAAAACAAAGTGAGGTCTATAACAAAATACCGTTACATTAACCAAAAACATGTACACAATATTAAAAGGATATATATCCAGTACAACAGAGTTAGACAACTAGGCAAGTGAGGGGGGTGGAAGTGAGGATCAGGGACTGAATAAGGGGAAATAAATGCAAGAGGGGCCTTGTGCTGAATGATGTAGACAGTGCTGAGAGCTGAAATGTAGGACTAACTCAACTCTGCATGAGCCCAAAAGAGAGAGAAGTAATTACACACATACATGTACATGCAAACAATACAAGAGGCACGCAGTGGTTCGTTGGGCGTTCTGAAGGATTACATGCAAGTGAAGGTGCCACTCACACCTGAATGGCACGTCCCTCTCGCCTCTAAGCTTGGAACAACATCTCCTCACCTCCTCCTCGCTTCAATACTCCACACACTTTTCTTGTCCAGTGGCCACATTCTACGAAAATAACCTTTGGAAATAGACTTCCCAGGGTATGAGTCTTAGAACATTTTTAAACCTCAGTTTTCTCCTTCATAAAAATATGAATAATAATATCTACTTCATATGGTGATCACAGGGCTTCCATGAGCTAACGAAAGTGAAAAGAGCCTAATACAGGTTTTGGCTCAGTAAATAAATTGTTCCTATCTGATTGTTCTGGACATGGGACTCCAAGTTTTGGCCAGTGGCCTCAGGTTGGCCAGTAATAGAAGTGAGACTAGAACTTTGTAAATGACAGCTACAGCTTCAGCTCAGTGCTGGAAGGCTCTGTCTTTCTGGAGAAGGATGAACAGGAACAGCACTCTGGGCTAAGAGCACACCCTACTCCCCTTTCTGGTCCGTGGGAAAGCCACATCCAGGCCTGGCTCTGTGCCCACAGTCTAACAGAAAGCCAGTCAGAGAGTCTGGGCTCCCTTACACCCAACTTAACTGCACATTTTCATCTTTTTTATGTGTTCCGGATGTTACACTAATTATGATGGATGTTCTATTGGTGCTCACACTGAGGGGCGGATGATGAAGCCATAATGTAAGGTAATATGTCTATTAAAGATTTAAAATAACCTGCTTGCTAGATGATTCCTCATTCCACTGGCAGATTCGAGCTCCTTGATAAGAAGTTGGTGCTGAATTAGAGAGGGCAATAGGGAGGGAGGGAGGGAAGGGACCCAAAAGATATTCTCCAACTTCTGGAGTGCTGTGAAACTGATATATCTTTTCTTCATTTAATTAAGGAGCATCTATTGTGTGAGGCTTCAGCACAGGCTCTGTATACACATGGATCAGCAATGACTTTGGAAGCTCTCGATTCAGGAGCAAAGTTAACTCAACTTAGTGAACAAAGTCGTGGTACTAATGGAGTCAGGAATTAATTGTCTTTCTCTCTGATGCCCAAACCAATGTTAGAGCCCCAGGTTATGAGTATATCATTAGAAGTGGCTCCTGGAGCTGTTTGGTCCCCAAATTTCAGAGGTAGATAAAACTTAAGACTAATAGGACCAGGTGAACTCTCAGCCATGTCTATCCCTAGCAGACAGAACATTGGTATCTTCTGCATCTGCCTTCCTGCCTGGTGGTCTCTGTTTTACTAAAGAGCAAAAGGTGCATGTGCACCCCAGTCAGAACCTTTGGGTCATGTGGCTGTGGCAGCCTAAAGGTTCACTTGGGAAAGACATCATGTCAACAGGTGACCTGGCAGGACAGCCAGGTCTTACAGAAGATCAGTAGCTTAGATCCACCACTAATTTCAGTTCTGCCTCCTGGGCTCCAAAATCCCCAACCATCCTTAAGTCTCCTACCTACCATGGTTCATCACCCAGTATTCCCTTCATTGCTAACCAGCCTCTGCCCTTCACCACCTCCTCTTACCCATTTCTACCTCTGCTCCTTCCCTCACTCAGACACCTGCTCGAGGGCCTGCCTCTCTCCCCTATGTCTCTAATCCTGTTTGAACTTCTAGATAGACATGATTAATGGAGGAAGATAAACAATATCCCACCCTATAACCTACTGACACTAACATCAGCAACAAAATTATCACCATCAGCAACCTGAAATAAATAGGATATGACCTCATGTCATACACTTTTAAAAGTAGTTTCCAAGGAAATCAATAAAGGAAATAATTCATTGTGCTCATACTATATACCTCATCCTCCTCCATACATACCCTCAATAAAGTGATATGAGGCAAATATAGTAAGTTTGTAAAATCCCAAGAATGCAACCCCATTTGGGAAGAAACGGAATTAAAGAGTGAGTGGGTGAGTATGCAGCCCAGGGCAAAAGTAAAGAGAGGCCCTCAGAAGAGAACCTTCACTGCAATAAAATAATAACACCTAACATATGTTGGGTATCTGTAGCACGATGATAAGCCATTATATGCAACATTTTATTTAAGACTCATAAAAACCCCATGATGTTATTAGCTACATGGTTTACATAAGGAAATCAGGGCAAATTGATCCTAACCATTATGCCATCTCAACAAAGGCAGAAAAAATATTTGAATGGGACTGCCCTGGTGGTCCAATGATTAAGAATCCACCTTCCAATGCAGAGGACGCGGGTTTGATCCCTGTTCAGGGAACTAAGATCCCACATGTCATGGAGCAACTTAGCCTACATGCGGCAATTACTGAGGCTGTATGCCACAACTACTGAGTCCACGTGCTCTGGAGCCCACACACCACAACTAGAGAGAAGCCCACACACGATAATGAAAAGCCCGCGTGCTGCAATGAAAGATCCCGCATGCCTCAACCAAGACCCTAAACAGCCAAAAATAAATAAATAAATAATGTTTAAAAGAAAAGAAAAGTACTTGGATTCACCATTTTTCAGAATTCCAGTCTAGATCAGGAGAATGATTGAAAACACAGGGTATTTCCCCACAAGAGTAGGATATGCCCTTGATCATATGTGGTGTTCTCTAACATAGGGTATCCTTTTTAATCTCAGAAGAAAGACTTGGGGCTTCCATGGTGGTGCAGTGGTTGAGAATCTGCCTGCCAGTACAGGGGACACAGGTTCAAGCCCTGGTCTGGGAAGATCCCACATGCCACAGAGCAAATAGGCCCGTGAGCCACAACTACTCAGCCTACACGCCTGGAGCCTGTGCTCCGCAACAAGAGAGGCCACGATAGTGAGAGGCCCGCGCACTGCAATGAAGAGTGGCCGCCGCTTGCTGCAACTAGAAGAAGCCCTCGCACAGAAACGAAGACCCCGCACAGCCAAAAAATAAATTAATTAATTAATTTAAAAAAAAAAAAAGAAAGACTTGACCTCTAGTTTTCCAGCAAAACTTTACCCACTCTGGCTGAACTTTTTGACAGACTGAGCCACCAGGGTACTGAAAAGCAGTAAGAACATGATACCTCTCAAATTTGGCTCAGAGTGGAAGCCAAAAATGTCTCAATAAGATGGGAAAAACGTTAAGAGGAATTTACCTAGACCTCCCCATCGCAGTCAAAGTTGCTCACACTTAGCGTGAGCAAGGGAACAAAGTGGGCATGTCATGGTGACTGTGGAAACCTATCACTCAAAGACCAATAAAGGAAGTGTGGCTACAGAGTACAGAAAAATAATTCAGGTGACAGAAAACATAACCCAAGAACAGAAGAAGATTCCCTGCAAGGGCTTCAGGCTATGGAATGACTTGATAATAACATGAATTCTATTTTTTACAAAGATATTAAAGACAAAATGTCAAAAGAACAGAATGAGATTAAAAGAGGCATTGCAGAACTATGGCAACAGAGCACCCAAACAGTATCATTACAGAACTAATCATTAGAACAGCCCAAACAGAATAGACATGGCTGAAAATTTAAAGTCTTGAAATGAAAGTCCTTCCAGAGAGAATGCAAAGGGAAGGAAAGGGAAAGATAAAATGAGTACAGATAAAGTAATAGATATCAAGGGCAGGCAGAAATGATACAACATATGGATGAAAAGTATTCCTGAAATAAAGAACCCAAAAATTGCAGACAAAAATTATTCCAAGATATTTTTAAAGCTAAATTTCCTTAAATGAAGGAAGAAAATCCAGGCTGCCTTCTGACAGCTGCCTCCAGAGCAATATGCAGTGCCAGAAAATAAAGGGATAATTCCATTTTCAACAGTGAAACCACCAACCACACCAAAAAAAGGAAAAAACATGGCACAAAATAGACCACAAAAGGACACTTATTTACAGTATGAGAGGTGAAACAAGAAGAAAGCGAGTTGCCTTGCTCAACCTCAGCTGGGAACGTGCACAGCAAGTGACTCAAATTTTTCACGGCTCAGTGCTTGCTTCAGCAGCAAATATACTAAAATTGGAATGATACAGAATTGGAAGATTAGCATGACCCCTGCACAATGATGATATGCAAATTCTTGAACCATTCCGTATTTTTGATCGGAAGAATCAACATTGTGAAAATGACTATACTACCCAAAGCAATCTACAGATTCAGTGCAATCCCTATCAAACTATCATTGACATTTTTCACACAACTAGAACAAAAATTTTACAACTTTTATGGAAACACAAAATACCCCAAATAGCCAAAATAATCTTGAGAAAGAAAAACGGAACTGGAGGAATCAGGCTCCCTGACTTCAGATTATACTACAAAGCTACAGTAATCAAGACAGTATGGTACTGGCACAAAAACAGAAATATAGATGAGTGGAACAGGATAGAAAGCCCAGAGATAAACCCACGCACATATGGCCATCTTATTTTTGATAAAGGAGGCAAGAATATACAATGGAGAAAAGACAGCCTCTTCAATAAGTGGTGCTGGGAAAACTGGACAGCTACATGTAAAAGGATGAAATTAGAACATTCCCTAACACCATACACAAAAATAAACTCAAAATGGATTAAAGACCTAAATGTAAGGCCAGACATTATAAAACTCTTAGAGGAAAATATAGGTAGAACAATCTATGAGATAAATCACAGCAAGATTCTTTTTGACCCACCTTCTAGAGAAATGGAAATAAAAACAAAAATAAACAAATGGGACCTAATTAAACTTAAAAGCTTTTGCACAGCAAAGGAAACCATAAACAAGATGAAAAGACAACCCTCAGAATGGGAGAAAATATTTTCAAATGAAGCAACTGACAAAGGATTGATCTCCAAAATTTACAAGCAGCTCATGCAACTCAATATCAAAAAAGCAAACAACCCAATCCAAAACTGGGTAAAAGATAGTAAAGGTGATCCAAAATCTTGGAAGTACAATAGAGAAAATGCAAGAAACATTTAACAAGGGCCTAGAAGGACTAAAGAGGGAACTAGCAACGATGAACAACACAATAAATGAAATTAAAAATACTCTAGAAGGGATCAATAGCAGAATAACTGAGGCAGAAGAACGGATAAGTGACCTGGAAGATAAAATAGTGGAAATAACTACTGCAAAGCAGAATAAAGAAAAAGAATGAAAAGAATTGAAGACAGTCTCAGAGACCTCTGGGACAACATTAAATGCACCGACATTCAAATTATAGGGGTCCCAGAAGAAGAAGAGAAAAAGAAAGGGACTGAGAAAATATTTGAAGAGATTATAGTTGAAAACTTCCCTAATATGGGAAAGGAAATAGTTAATCAAGTCCAGAAGCACAGAGAGTCCCATACAGGATAAATCCAAGGAGAAACACACCAAGACACATATTAATCAAACTATCAAAAATTAAATATAAAGAAAACATATTAAAAGCAGCAAGGGAAAAACAACAAATAACATACAAGGGAATCCCCATAAGGTTAACAGGTGATCTTTCCGCAGAAACTCTGCAAGCCAGAAGGGAGTGGCAGGCCATATTTAAAGTGATGAAGGAGAAAAACCAAAAATGGGTAAAAGAACTAAGTAGACATTTCTCCAAAGAAGATATACAGATTGCCAACAAACACATGCAAGGATGCTCAGCATCACTAATCATTAGAGAAATGCAAATCAAAATTACAGTGAGGTATTACCTCACACCAGTCAGAATGGTCATCATCAAAAAATCTACAAACAGTAAATGCTGGAGAGGGTGTAGAGAAAAAGAACCCTCTTACACTGTTGGTGGGAATGTAAATTGATACAGCCACTATGGAGAACAGTACGGAGGTTCCTTAAAAATCTAAAAATATAACTACCATATGACCCAGCAATCACACTACTGGGGGTATATCCTGAGAAAACCATAATTCAAAAAAAGTCATGTACCATAATGTTCAGTGCAGCTCTATTTATAATAGCCAGGACATGGAAGCAACCTACGTGTCCATCAACAGATGAATGGATAAGGAAGATGTGGCACATATATACAATGGAATATTGCTCAGCCATAAAAAGAAACGAAATTGAGTTATTTGTATTGAGGTGGATGGACCTAGAGTCTGTCCTACAGAGTGAAGTAATTCAGAAAGAGAAAAAAATATACCGTATGCTAACACATATATATGGAATCTAAAAAAAAAAAAAAAAAAAAAATCCTTTCTGTAGAACCTAGGGTGCAGGACAGGAATAACGACACAGACTAGAGGACACAGGGTGGGGGAAGTTTAAGCTGGGGTGACGTGAGAGAGTGGCATGGACTTATATATACTACCAAATGTAAAATAGATAGCTAGTAGGAAGCAGCTGCATAGCACAGGGAGATCAGCTCAGCACTATGTGACCACCTAGAGGGGTGGGATGGGGAGGGTGGGAGGGAGGGAGATGCAAGAGGGAGGAGATATGGGAACATATGTATATGTATGACTGATTCACTTTGTTGTAAAGCAGAAACTGACACACCATTGTAAAGCAATTATACTCCAATAAAGATGTTAAAAAATATTTTTTTTTCACTGCTCAGTGCATTGTCTGTGAATGACTGCAAGTGTGCAATGAACATGGATTTGGGGGTTATAAATACATTTTATCAAGTAGGTAAATTTGAAAATTCAGAACATGGATTTAGCAACATTGAAGTCACTGTGACCTTAAACAAACAAGAGTCATTTTGTAGGAGTAGTTGAGGGCAAAATCTTGCTAGGCATGGGATTAAGGAAAACAGAAGTACAAGAATTGAAGATAGTGGGTAGAAACAAATATTTCTAGGAGTTTTGATATAAGGGGGGAGCAGAGAGGCAGGGAGATCAAAAGTTTTTTTAAGTTTGGAGAAATAGGTACCTTATGGTATGATGATGGTAATAAACCATTAGAGAGGGGAGTATGGATGACACAAGAGACAAAGGAGAGAATTACCAACACAATATATTTCAGTAGATGACTGGGATGAAGTTTGTTGCACAAGTGCCCTTAGAGAGAAACACGAACAGTTCTTCTTCATTAAACACTTGGGAAGGCAAGGTTTGTGGGTGTAGATGCTGATAGGTGTGTCGATGTGATGGGAGCACATGGACATTCCCTTCTGATTGCTTCAGTTTTATCAGTGAAGTGGAAGCAGTGTTGTAAAATATTATGTAAAATATAATATGAATGTCAGGGAGCCTTGTGGTTCAACTTAAGGTTTGTGGCCATAAATTGACAGTAAGACTATCAGCATGTATGTTGTTTCTCACTTTAGGGTTGGCTGCATGGGTTTAGGTGCAGAAGTAACGATGAGTTTGTTTAGGGTCTTGATTCTCCTAAAAGGGCATTAATATGAGGGGGAAGACAGTTGCAAATGTATGTGAGGATGGTTATAAGAATTATAATAATGTATTTTTTTCCATAATAACTTTTATTATGTGTTCTATAGAAGTAGCAAGGTACATTGTTCACTTACACAATTACATGCAGTCAGCACTGGGTAACTCAGAGACACAAATGTCAACAAGTTTAGTTCAGAACTCATCTGCATGATACATAAAGTTTGCACTGCTGCTGTGACTCTGCAGACAAACGTTTCAAAGCTGGCCTCCCCACCAGCGGCATCAGAACCATGAGAGAAACTTAAACAACAGATTTCTGTACCTGTACCCCCAAAAATTATGATTCAGAAATTTTGAGGTAGAGCCTATGAATCTCTTATTTTTGTACTGAATACTAGACACTAGACCACTCAGGGCTGTGGGCCGGGACATCCTGCCATCCCTCCAGCCCTGCGCTTCCTAGTATATAATAATGTGTTTTAAGTTAAGTATATCGGGTAGCATCAAGAGTTTGTTGAAGTCAGAGGGAATGAGCTGGAAAAATAAAAGGTGAGGTCAGAAAGTGGGCTATATTAGAAAGAATAGGGCAGGGTATGGCCATGGGTTGAAGTGTGAAGTAGAATAGAGGATACAATCATTGGAGGAAAGGAATTCAAAGAACTAGAAGGTCAAGAATTAAAGGATTATCTATGTTTCCATATATATGTCCCACATATACATGGAAATCACCAAGCATCAGACAGAACTAGAACTGGAGAGAAGGACGTTGAGCCAGGAGCTAAACTCACTGAAAACTAAAGGGCAGAACCCTGGGATCAGAAGGTAGTGAGCATCGTGGGTGGCATAGTCTGAAGACTATGAGTCAATGCCGCGTGTTTGAAAGGAAGACGGGGGACAACAGACTGGAAGAAACAATTAAGGAGGAGGAGGAGACTCCAACTCACCTCCAAGCTCAACAGTGCAAGCGATGAGGGTGAACCAAGAGCCACCACTCCGGAGAGTTCCAGAAAAGCACTGTCCTCTGGAGGGGGCCATGTTTTAGTCCAGAAGAGAAAGCAAAGGGAGGATACAGATAAGAGGTTTAGTATACAGAGTGTTTTGCTGCTGAAGGACCAGGCGTTCATGCTGACCCAGTGCTCAGGAGTAGGGGGCGGGGTGGGAGATGGGGACCAAGAACGTTGAAGCACAGGCCATGAGAAGTGAACTGAGGCTTCTCACAGTGACATCAGATGCAGAATGACCTTCACAGGTTGTCAGAGCTGAGACAGTCCTTTCACACCCATCAGGGCTCGCATACTAAAAGATTCTTTTCCATGTTTTACATTTTCTATTTGTGCCTTACATTTTCATAAATGTTAGAGCTAGAAGATTTATTCACTTGAAAGAGGTGAGATTGTTAGGAGAACGTCAAACTGTTTTTTTTAATTCTTATAGGCTAAAAATCACTTGATGATCTATTCTTAAAAATTTATTTTTGTAGTGATCAGTCAACTGACACTGTTTACTGGCAGTTTGATTAGGCTCTTCTGCACTTTTGCTGAAAGCAAAGAATTGGAAACTACCTGGCCTGAAAAGGAATAGATGTGTGTGTGTGTGTGTGTGTGTGTGTGTGTGTGTGTGTGTGTGTATGTGAATTTTTATTCATTTACTTTTTATTTCTTAATTTATTAGAATCATTCACTTTCTCAGTTTCTGGGAAGAATACCAAAAAGACTGCCAAAATTTATTAAATGACCAGTAATTGTACCCATTATTTTTTTCCCACTAACAGACATATTGTTTAGCATGATATACTCAGATAGAATTGGAAAAATTAAAAATGTTGCTAATTTCAATACATCTCTGACAATACAATATTTTTCTATAAACTGCTTTTATCTCATCACATCTTTAAGTTTAGATTTTGCTTACTCAGTTTAGGGGGAAATGTCTGCCTCATAACCTAATTGGAAATGTCAGTCATCACTGTCAAACCATCAGCACAATCAGACTCACTTTCTGTCATAAAATGTCTGACTTCATTTTTCAATTCAAACAAATAGATTAATATACATTTCAGGAATATTATTAAAAATCATTGAGTAATACATAGTGGAATTTGAGGTTTTTTAAAAGATAGATTACTAAAAGCAGTCAAATCAAGATTAAACTGATATAAAGCTAATATAGTCTATTTTTATAATTTATGAAAACAATAATAAAGTTACATGCTATTTCTCACTACTTAGTTTGAAATAATGCCGTGTAATTTGTAGCCAAAAACGTGTTATTTATGAAGCAAGAAGAATAAAACTCCTCGTAGTCCTTTGGTAAATGTGTGTGTTTGCGTGCATTGAATCTGTCTTTCAGCTTTTGAAAATCATTAAATAAGAATTATGTATATAACTTTAGAAATAATGCCATTAATATCGTGAGATGTGATCAAGACTTTTCCCATATATTTCATGAAAGAGAAACATATACACTGGTAACAACAAAATGGTGTGGCAGCTAGAATATCATTTTATTTTATTAATCAGAGAGAGAAAATAGTAAGCATTTCCATAAGAAAAAAATAAATTGAGAAATGACTAAATGGAATAAATATTTCATGATACAATTTGATAAAATAGATTTTAACTAACTTACTGACTGACATACACTGAATTTAAGAGAAAGCAGGTAAAGCTTTTCCACAGGTTCTATCATTTGGTAGCCCTGGAAAACATTCCCATTACATTTAATAAAATCCGTGTCACTAACCTCTACTGTTTCAGCTATTCCAAGGTGCTTTTCTTTCCAGATAATGACACTTCCCAAGGATGAGTACTGAGAATAGCTGAACGTAATTGCTTGTGATTAAATTTGTGAAAAAAGAGACATTTTTAGCATTCAATATTTCTTACCAATTTTCTCTCTGCTTTGCTCTCACCATTTTCTCCCACAACAGCAGAGCATTATTTGACAAAAGTCAGGCTTGGGAGTGGTGAGGTCATTAAACAGAACTGCCATCACTCCCATTGTCTCCACCCTCCCCAAAGGGGCTAACATACTCCATTTCTATCACCACGCTTCATCCTTATCAGAAAAATGGATAAAATCAGTAAGAAGAGGAAGCTGTCCCATGAGTTTCTAGGGCTTTCATTAGTAGAGGAGGTCTGGCTTCCAGGAGGTGTTTATACCATAGAACAAGGAACCAGAGTAAAATTGGGGAAGGATGCATGCCTTGGTTTTGTAAAATAGGAAAAGTGCTTTTCTGAAAGGGGCAGTGGGTAGGGGTAACAGAGAGAACCTACCTGATACCAGAAAACTATGGAAGTTGAGGATCTAGAAATTAGTTCTCTTAAAACCATCAGTACATTCACCCCTGGAACTAAAAGCTTAGAGTCTCTGATGTCACAAGCTTACCCTGACTCTTCAGAAGATGGGCTGAAAGGTGGTTTATGATGAAGAGAGGGATCAAGGAAATGGGAGGCAATAGTCTTAGGAACTCTAAGTCTTTAGGGTGTGGCTGCAGAGGCAAAAGCTCTCTAGTTATCCCCTTTGTCTTTGGGATGTAGTGAAAGAGAAAGGAGAACAACTAAGAGAAGAAAAAAGCAGAGAAAGCTCTTGGAGGAGAAAAAGCAAAAGGATGGAATTAAAAGTTCAAAATTAACATCCCAGTTCCTTCTCTCTCCTGTTCAAACACTAAGTAGTATATGCTGGAATCAGTAGCAAGTGCAAAGGAAATGAAAACTGAAGACGAAGTTCATTAAATCAAGAACTCTTCAGGGAGAGGGAACTGTTTCTAGGCTCCTGAATCTGGGACTCCAGGCCTCTTGCTGCTTAAGTGGTGATGCTAACTTTTAAAGCATGGGGGGCTGGAGCTACCTTCCTCCAGTGCCCCAGAGAACATATGTGCTATTTTATTTTGCTTCAACTTGACCAAGCAAACAAGTACAGCTTGACCAAGAATGGTCACTCTTTTTAACGGTGCTATTTAATGATGATGATGATGATGATATAACCTTTGTTAATAAACCATAGGTATGTCAGCAATCATTGCCTGGTACCTATCATGACACCTCAGGCTTCCTTCCTGCTGTGAGGGAGACAAGGATCCCCTTCAGCAAGGTCTGTCTGAGATACCAGGTGTGTCACAGAGAGCCCTGGGCATCACCCCCAAACCCCAGGAACTCACAGATGGCATATTTGGCCTCCCCTGTGCCAGGGCCATGCTCTATTTTCCAAAGAAGCCCAGATCCCATGGACTGGTGTGGATTTGTCTTTTTCTTTTGACAAGAAATGGAAATGAGGTTTTCACTTGATTGTGAGATGGGGTTCTGGGAGTGGAGAGTCAGGTGATAAAGGAGAGGCTTCATAAGCACAATCTCAGCCAAGGAGAAAGCTCCAAGACACTCCAAGCACTCCCACAAAAGGACAGAAGGGGAGAAAGATTTTCCATGGTTGTCATAACCAAGTCAAGGCAGAAGTCAGCAAGGTAAGCCATGGCGTCCATCAATTCATAAGACCATAGTTTGTACCCACTCTGTACCTAGCGCTTGAGTGCTCTGAGGACCAGAAGGCTTGACCACTGTCCTCCTGTTACTTACAGCCACATCCTTGGCTCATTGTGGCCTCCAGCAAGTCACGTGGCCACCATATCATAGGCACATTTTCTGTTTTATTCTTATCTGTTTATGTACCTATGCACAGCTGTGTATAGGACTGATCTAGATGACCAAGTTTTAGCATGACTGCATGGAGGCACATGCACATATGTGGACAGTTGTACATGTATGTATTTAAATCTATGTATGAGTATATGTTTGTGTGAAAATGTAAGTGTGTGTGTGTTCTTGTGACAATGTGTGGGGGGTATATGTGTGTACTTACATAGGTGTGCACACAGGCATGCATAAATGTTTCCATGCAGGGCTTTCCTGGTGGCGCAGTGGTTAAGAATCCGCCTACCAATGCAGGGGACACGGGTTCGAGCCCTGGTCCGGGAAGATCCTACATGCCGCGG
The DNA here is from genome assembly GCF_039906515.1 of Pseudorca crassidens. NCBI lineage: Eukaryota > Metazoa > Chordata > Mammalia > Artiodactyla > Delphinidae > Pseudorca > Pseudorca crassidens. The sequence continues at coordinate 98,664,690 of NC_090302.1, read as the reverse complement.
AGCAACTAATCCTGTGTGCCACAACTACTGAGCCCACGTGCCACAACTAGAAGCCACCACAGTGAGAAGCCCGCACACCGTGTAGCAACGAAGACCCAATGCAACCAAAAATAAATTAATTTAAAAAAATGTTTCCATGCATATATCTACCTGTGTAGGCTGAATCCTTCAACCCACCTGATAAAGAGGCCTTGCCCAATATGTACTTATCTATTGGGTTGGCCAAAAACTTTGTTCATGTTTTTCATAACATCTTACGGAAAAACCCAAACAACTTTTACATGGGCTTATCAAGGTCGCTATTAGAGAGATCATTACATCTGTGCCTGAGAACAAAACAGCTCCGGTGCCATCACTGGGTAATCTGTCCCCTGCAGCCAGCACTGAGCTGATCTCCTTCCTTAATCACAACAAAACAAACCTCTTCATCCTTCACCAGGCAATGTCCAAGGGAAACAGGGGCCCTTGGCTCTCAAACTCACTGTGCACCTGTCTCCCCCCTCACAAGAGTTCTTCCTCTCTCACATCATCTAATTAGCCTCACAAGGGAAACTGAGGCTTCTCCTCTCTTCTACACATCATTTCTCTCTCCATTGTGCTCATCTCTTCTTTGTTATCTCCCACAGAAGCTGCCACTTACAGACCACACCTACATGGGCAGGTGTGGGGCTGCCATATCATTGAGCTAGACATGCATGTACCATCAACAGGCCAGACCTTGTCATGGACACCCTCTCGGTGAGAAGGACAATTGATTTGAAGAAAGGAGGAAAAAGATCTGACATCATCATCTGAAGCAAGTTGGGTAAGTGAAAATAGGTGTGACCTGGTCAACACTGAAAGGCTTCATTGGAGCCAGTGTTGGGGCATCACCACCCTATTGTCACTGTTGTGGCTGTTTTAGTATTACCTGTGGGAGGAAATGCGAAGGCCCCTGGCCTTTTGAGTGGTCATTAAGAGGAAGGTAAACAAGGGCCCAAAGTCGTATAAAGTTAGAAATGTGTAAAAGGGAGTCTTGAGGTTGGGGGAGGAGGAGGGGAGGGCAGAGATGAGGGAAAGAGGAATCACAGTTTTGTTAGCTCACAGACAAACTGAGCTTGGTTAAAACCAACCCTAAAGAGACGAAACTGTTGTTTCCAACACATAGGGTTGTATAGACAGTTTTATTTGCAAAATCCCTCTGGTGCTAGGGGGAGTCCCTGTCTTGACAGTCCTTCCCCATCTGCTGCTGAAAGGGCCACTGGGCTGCTGGGAGAAGGGAGAGGAAGGGCACGTAGCTGGCTGCCACTGGCACTTCCCCTTGGCCTGCAGTTCTGAGATTTAATGCGCCCAGCCATCCCTACGGCTCCTGTTAAAATGCAAATTCCTGACCCACCTCCAGCAACTGACTCAGTAGGTCTCAGAAGGCTTTAAGAGTTGCCCAAGGTTTTTTGGTAGATTTTTTGATGGTCATTCTGACTAGTGTGAGGTGATACCTTATTGTAGTTTTGATTTGCATTTCTCTAATAATTAGTGGTGTTAAGCATTTTTTTATGTGATTTTTGGCCATCTGTATGTCTTCTTTGGAGAAATGTCTGTTTAGATCTTCTTCCCATTTTCTGATTGGGTTGTTTGTTTTTTTGATATTGAGCTGCATGAGCTGCTTGTATATTTTAGAGAGTAATCCCTTGTCAGTTGCTTCATTTGCAAATATTTTCTCCCATTCTCAGGGTTGTCTTTTTGTTTTGTTTATGGTTTCCTTTGCTGTGCAAAAGGTTTAAGTTTAATTAGCTCCCACTTTTTTATTTTTGTTTTTATTTACTCTAGGAGGTGGGTCAAAAAAGATCTTTCTGTGGTTTATGTCAGAGTGTTTTGCCTATGTTTTCCTCTAAGAGTTTTATAGTATCCATCCTCACATTTAGCTCTTTAATCCATTTTGAGTTTATTTCTGTGTATGATGTTAGGGAGTGTTCTAATTTCATTCTTTTACATATAGCTGTCCAGTTTTCCCAGCACCACTTATCGAAGAGACTGTCTTTTCTCTATTGTATATCCTTGCCTCCTTTGTCATAGATTAGGTGACCATAGGTGTGTGAGTTTATCTCTGGAGTTTCTATCCTATTCCATTGACCTATAAGTCTGTTTTTGTGCCAGTACTATACTGCCTTCATTACTGTAACTTTGTAGTATAGTCTGAAATCAGGAAGTGTGATACCTCCAGCTCTGTTTTTCTTTCTCAAGATTGCTTTAGCTATTCAGGGTCTTTTGCATTTCCATACAAATTGTAAAATTTTTGGTTCTAATTCTTTGAAAAATGCCATTGGTAATTTGATAGGGGTTGCATTGAATCTACAGATTGCTGTAGATAGTATAGTCATTTTCACAATATTGCTTCTTCCAATCCAAGAACACAGTATATCTCCCCTCTGTTTGTGTCGTCTTTGATTTCTTTCATCAGTATCTTATAGTTTTCTGAGTACAGGTCTTTTGCCTCCTTAAGTAGGTTTATTCCTAGGGTTTTGGGTTTTTTTCTTATGTGAAGGTAAATGGTATTGTTTCCATAATTTCTCTTTCTGATCTTTCGTTTTCAGTGTATAGGAATCCAACAGATTTCTGTGTATTAATTTTGTATCTTGCAACTTCACCAAATTCATTGATGATTTCTAGTAGTATTCTGGTAGCATCTTTAGGATTTTCTATGTATAGTATCATGTCATCTGCAAACAGTGACAGTTTTACTTCTTCTTTCCAATTTGTATTCCTTTTATTTCTTTTTCTTCTCTGATTGTCATGGCTAGGACTTCCAAAACTATGTTGAATAAAAGGGGCAAGAGTGGACATCCTTATTTTGTTCCCAAACTTAGAGGAAATGCTTTCCGTTTTTCACCATTGAGAATGATGTTTGCTGTGGGTTTGTCATATATGGCCTTTATTATGTTGAGGTAGGTTCCCTCTATGCCTACTTTCTGGAGAGTTTTTATCATAAATGAGTGTTAAAACCTACAAACAATAAATGCTGGAGAGGGTGTGGAGAAAAGGGAACGTTCCTACACTGTTGGTGGGAATGTAAATTGGTACAGCAGCTATGGAGAACAGTATGGAGGTTCCTTAAAAAAACTGAAAATAGAACTACCATATGACTCAGCAATTCCAATCCTGGGCATATACCCAGAGTAAACCATAATTTGAAAAGATACGTGCACCCCAATGTTCATTGCAGCACTATTTACGATAGCCAGGACATGGAAGCTACCTATGTCCATCATCAGAGGAATGGATAAAGATGTGGGACATATATACAATGGAATATTACTCAGCCATAAGAAAGAGCAAAGTAATGGCATATGCAGCAACATGGATGGGCCTAGCGTTTGTCAAACTAAGTGAAGTAACTCAGAGAAAGACAAATATCATATGATATTGCTTATATGTGGAATCTAGAAAAAAAAAGGTACAAATGAACTTACTTACAAAACATAAATAGAATCACAGATTAGAAAACAAACTTACGGTTACCAGGGGGTAATGGGTGAAGGGATAAACTGGGAGATTGGGATTGACATATACACATTACTATATATAAAATAGATAACTAATAAAAACCTACTGTATGGCACAGGGAACTCGACTGAATACTCTGTAATGACCAATATGGGAAGAATCTAAAAAAGAGTGGATATTTGTATATGTATAACTGATTCACTTTGCTGTATAACTGAAACTAACACAACATTGTGAATCAACTATACTCCAATAAAAGTTAAAAAAAAAAAAAGAGTCACCCAAGGGATTTGGATGCTGGTGGTGCAGGGATCACTCTTGGAGAAATTCTGCCTTCCAGCACAGAAGAAGGCATTCAGTCATAGTGTCCTTGATAAGGTAGCAGAGAATTGGGTCTGGGCCTTAAGTGGACAGAGAGGTTGAAGACCAGGGACTGTACATACAAGAACAGGATGAAGAGTCTGTTCTGAACTGGAATTCTAGGGCAGGAGAAGCTATAGAGATAGAAAGTCTCCTCAGTCTTCAGAAGAGGTGATTACCAGCCTGTTCTGTGATATCGGGTCAGTTATCTCCCCACTCTAAGCCTCAGTTTTACTCATCTATAAAATGAGTGTCAGTTATGATTCTTTGGGATTCTATTGTCATGAAATCATTTCCCCTTTTGCATTTTCTTTTTTCCTTGTTCAATTACCTCTTTGCTTCCCCTGTTTGGGCTCCTAAGACTGGAAGAAAATTGAGAAAAACAAACCTTGTAACTCATTTCTTCCACTGAAGAGTTCCTCTTCCCCCACTGTGTGGTCTCAGGGAAAACAGATGTGAACAGCTTTGTGGGTGGTCTTAAGCCCTCAACCTGGGCACTGCTCTCAAGGAGCTAAAAGGCTGATATAAGCAAATAAAGGATATAAGCCAATAAATAGGATATAAGCAAATTGTAAGGATATGAGCAAATAAAGAAAGACCAAGCTTCATTTGTAACTTCTTTTCTACTCTAAGCATCAGCAACCCCAGTACCATGTACAAAACTTGTGGGAAACCAGAAGGATGACAAGGGACCGATTCAACTATCATGTTACCTGAACTTCCACTGTTGGAGATATAATCTTTTCACCTATGCCTTGTGTTTCTTATTTCAGTGCCAAATGGCCAACCTAAGGTGGGTAGGTCATTTTTAACCACTGACACCTTCAAATGGAGAAGTTTACATTTCATATTTCTTCATTTACAACCTCTTTGTATAAGCTTATGTACAAGAGAGAAAGAGAGAGAAGAATACGTGAAAAAAAAAATAAGTGTAGCAGATTTAAAAAGAAGCAAGGCTGCTGTTATATAAATAAAAACAATGCAGTCATGGGCAACTGCTAGCCATAGACTATACGCTGGGCTCTAAGTGTCCTTAAAACAAAAGCATACATGGAAATAAGGTCACTTACAACATGCTTAGTTTAAGATGTTAGCAGCCATAACCTCCAAGAACTAGAGGACTCCTGAATCAAGCTTATGGAGCACATATTACAAACCACACGTACCTGTGTGAAGACCCACAAAAGATCCAGAAGATAGAGGACAACAGTCCCTGCTCTCAAGGTACTAATATGGCTTGTGCAGAGAAAACACACACACAGGGATGAGTGTAAGCATACTACAAGAGACGCCACATAGTTACATGCTAAGTGTACAAATTGCTCAGGAAAGGGAAACAAGTAAGAGCTTGCGTGGTCGGAGGAGGTTTGTGAAGAAGGCTGGACTTCATCTGGATTCTGTAAAGTCATGCTGGCTGATGAAGCTGGGAGCAGGTCTTTGAAGTTGGGAACATTTAAAGGAGATTCCAGTGTCCTGATGACACTAGCCACGCTGGAGAGAGTGATTTTTCAGTATGACCATCCCTGGTAAGAGCTTTTCATGTCTTACCTGAACAAATGATGGAGAAACATTTCCTGTGCTGGTCTTTCTTGCTGCAGCAGGGAAGTAAACTAGGGATGCAAGGGAACCCAATCCATGTGTAATTTGTTGAAACAACATTTATTAAGCACCTACAATGTGCCAGGCATCGTGTTATGGGAGACATACTGGCACACAGAAGAGATGCTTGCCCCATCTGTCTGCTAACTTACCCTTGGTGGGAGAGTCCTAGTCACCTACGGGACAATGGGAGTCAGGTCCTCTCCATGGTGGGCACAGATGGTGTGTGTCTGGGGAGCCCAGTTACATTCCATACAAGCTGTCTTGAGAATCCACTGGGAAAATACTTTATTTTTTAAAAAAGTAAACAAAGTCACATAGAAAGTGAAGCAAAATGACTTCTACAGTTACAGGCTTTATAAACCCCGAGAAAATTGAAACAGAAAAATAAGCCGCTTCACTTACCTATAAGCAGGAGACAAATACAGTGTTGTGCTTCTCTTCAATTGTCTAGCTAACTGCACAGACTTTCTCCCACTCTATGAATTTGAGCAAATACACCATACATGCAAGCATTTATTTCTCCATTTCTTACTTAAGTACCCTTGTGGATTTTTTTCATATACCTGTCTTTCATTAAATTACAGAGTTCTCGAGAGTAGCAGCAGTGTGTTTTAGTTCTAATATCTCCTACTGCTGCAGATCTTAGGAGGCAAAGTGATTTAGAAAAAGAATCACTAGGTTCCAGTTCTGGCTCTTATCAACTGGCTGCATGACATTGATGAGTTATTTCACTTCTCTGAACTCCAATATTCTCAACTACACAAGTTTGTTGAGTAGATCTACTCTATTAATACTAATAATTACCATTGCTTGTGCTCAGACAATGTGCCAACCACTTTACATATGTTCTTCCTAATTATCCCAAGGACCCTGAGAAGCACTACCTCCATTGTGCAAGCGAGGGTTGTGAGCATCAGGAAGTTAAGTAACTTGGCCAAGGTCACACAAGTATGAAGTGGCTAAGGCAGTACTCCAAAGTCCAGGCTCTTTCCTCTACATCACACAGCCCAAGGTCTTTGCTCATACTCCCATGTCTATGGTTGCATACAGTCCAACCCCAGAGCTCCCTCCACGGAGAAGCTGGAGTAGGAGGTTCAGGTATCAGGAGGCATAACCAGACTTTCCATGGCTGAAGCTAGCTCTCTGGACTGTCACAGGGAGTTTGGCTTTTCCCAGATGGAGGCTGGACCATGCCCCTCTCCCTTCCTGTCTCCATTCCACATGCAGGCAGGGAGTCTCAAAGAAAGTTCTGTCTCTAGGCCATGGGCTCATTCTTGATCCTTTAAGAGCTGCCAAACAATTCTACCCAAAATATGTGTGGGTTTAGGGGAAACTGGTGAAGGTTGAAAATTATTGTTCTCTATGAGCTTAAATTGCAATCAGCATCTGGAGATGTAGTTGTAAAACACACACACGTACACGCGTACATACATGCTTTCCCACAGAGTATTTTTTTTTAACATCTTTATTGGGGTATAATTGCTTTACAATGGTGTGTTAGTTTCTGCTTTATAACAAAGTGAATCAGTTATACATATACATATGTTCCCATATGTCTTCCCTCTTGCGTCTCCCTCCCTCCCACCCTCCCTATCCCACCCCTCCAGGCTGTCACAAAGCACCGAGGCAATATCCCTGTGCCATGGGGCTGCTTCCCACTAGCTATCTACCTTACTACGTTTGTTAGTGTGTATACGTCCATGTCCCACAGAGTATTGAAACAAGAGTTGTACTCTTAAAGTACTTTTGACTTTTTTGTTTACTTTTCCTATTATCGTGATTTTTCCTGAAGCAAAAATCAAAACAAAATGATTCATCATATGGTAGTCATTCTGTCTTACGGCACATGAACAGAATTGTTTGTGATCAAGAGGTCCCAGAAAATGTGGGTTTGTGGAGTTATCCTAATGGGGGAAGTTTTTTGTTTTTGTTTTTATCTGTGGCTTTGCTCTGCCCCTCTGCATAGTTCAGAACCCAAGAAGGATATCCAAGAGCAGCGTTGTCTCTTTCCTAGAACACCTATGGGACAAGGCTGTAAACACTTTAAAGATGTCTGTTCTGGGAACTGGGATCTAGTCTGAGAAATTACTTTTAGCCCTTCCTTTTGACATTGTAATCAATTTGCCTGCCATGCTTTGTTTCCCTCCACTCTGGCCAAAGAAGGAGGGTAGTCTTAGGAGAGGAATGGCTTTTCAAGAGGTTCCCTTGTTTCTCTAGAGCAATGTGCCACTGGTGGTGAGGCTGGGATGATCCCAGGCACAAACAAAGAGAAAAAAGCAGCAGAGACACTGCTGCTGCTCTGAATCAGGCAGTAGGATCCCAAATGTAAATGGCTGCAAATACTGGAGACAGAGAGTTGTGGATGTAGGCTGGAGGATGAATGGCTTTGGAAGCCAGGCTTAGTGGCCCAGAGAGAGAGACTGTACCCCAAATTAGGCATTGTGCTTGCCAAGAGGAAAGTGTATTTGACTGCCTGAGAGATCCAGCTTCACTTTTCTACTGGAACAAGAAAGCTCTCAGGGCATTTAGAAATGGGTTTTTATGTTGGCAGTGGATCCATCCACAAGATATTAAGCACTTGAATGGGTCCAGCTCTGCTTGATACTATGGAAGAGAAAATGAAATGTAAGTCTAGAGAGACCTAGTTCCTTTTTCAAGAATCTATTTGGTAAAGTGGAAAGAATCTGGACTTTTAAGTGAGATAAAACAGAATTCAAAGCCCATATATGTCATTTACTAATTGTGTAAACTTTGTCAAGTTATTTGATTTCTATGAATCTTGATTTTCATATTTGTTAAGTGGAGAAAACTCCCTCACAGAGTTTTTGTGAAGTTTAAATGAGAAAAGGGTGATCTACATCAGGGCATTTAGAAAATGCTCAATAAATGTGAGTCATACAAATGCGAGCCTTCAAAGATCTCCTTAATGTAAAACAACTATCCCCACAGCTAACAGCATATTCAGTGATGAAAGACTGAAAGTTTTTCCTCTAGAATCAGAAACAAAACAAGGATGCCCACTTCCATTATTTGTACAGGCATATCTTGGAGGTATTACAAGTTTAGTCCCAGACCACAGCAATAAAGCAAATATCACAATAAAGTGAGTCACAGAGATTGTTTTGGTTTCCCAGTGCATACAAAATTTGTGTTTATACTATGCTGTAGTCTTTTAAATGTGCAATAGCTTTATGTCTAAAAAAAAGTACATACCTTAATTTTAAAAATACTTTATTGCTAAAAAATACTAACTATAATCTGAGCCTTCAACAAGTTGTAGTAGTAATATCAAAGATCACAGAGCACTATAGCAAATATAATAATAATAACAATGAGGGACACAAAGTAAGCAAATGCTGTTGGAAAAATGGCACCAATAGACTTGCTTGACTCAGGGTTGTCACAAAGCTTCAATTTGCAAAAAACACAGTGTGTGAGAAGCATAATGTAGCAAAGCACAATAAAACGAGGTATTCCTATATTCAAAATGGTCCTGGAAGTTCTAGCCAGGGCAATTAAGCATGAAAATTAAATTTAAAAAGCATTCAAATTGGAAATAAAGAAGGAACACTTTCTCTATTCACAGGCAACATGACCACCTTACATGTAGAAAACCTTACACACACACACACACACGCACATAGAACTAATAAAAAAATCAGCATATTTGCAGAATTGAAAACAAATTAATGGACAAAATCAGTTGCATTTCTGTACACTAACAATGAACAGTCCAAAAAGGAAATTAAGAAAACAATTCCATTTACTATAGCATTAAAGAGAATAAAATACTTAGAAATCAATTTTACAAAGGAGGCAAAAGTTTTATACACTAGAAACTATAAAATTGCTGAAAAAAATTAAGAAGACACAAATAAGTGGAAAAGAATTCCATGTTCGTGGACTGGAACACTTAATATTATTAAGTTGTTAATACTACCCAAAGCAAATCTACAGATTCAATGTAATCCCTATAAAACTTCTAATGACTTCTTTTGGAGAAATAGAAAAATTCATGCTAAATTCATGTAGACTCTCAAGGAACCACAAATAGCCAAAATAATCTTGAAAGAATCAAAGTTAAAGCTCTCACATTTCCCAATTTTAAAACTTACTTCAAAGCTACTGTAATCAAAACAGTGTGGTACTGGCATAAAGGCAGATATATAGAGCAATGGAATAGAATTGAAAGCTCAGAAATAAACCCTCACATATATGGTCAAATGACATTCAACAAGGCTACCAAGACTATTCAATGGGTAAAAGACTGTCTTTTTAACAAACGATGCTGGAAAAACTGGATATCTACCTGCAAAAAATGAAGTTAAGTCCTTGCCTCATACCTTGTACAAAAATTAACTCAAAATGTATCAAAGGTTAAAAGCTAAAACTATAAAACACTTAGAAGAAAACATATAGAGAAAGCTTTATGACATTGGATTTGGCAAGAATTTTTATTTACTGTTTAAAGACAAAACTATGTACTGGGAACAAGTCTGAATGATTCATAACTTATATACTCACTCTGGAAATAAACAGTTGTATTTAGGCCACATGTGTCAGGAGTCTGTACAAATAGGTGTTCTACAAATTAATTTCCATATGGAAGGCAAAGTTTGCTAAAAGAGAAGTAATAAAAATGTGCCAATTTGAAGCTCACATGTATATTATTAAAACTCAATAGTAACTACAGAAATTATTTAGAATGTAGATGGACAAAAGAATTATTGGAGGGAAGATTATTTTGTCACTGATATTGATTAGAATTGCCAGTGCATGATGATAACAGAATGGTGAACAACATTTAGTCAGTGTTGCTATTTTTTTTATTCTCTACAGACAAAATACATCATTATTGCCTATACCCAGGGCAGACCACTGCCACTACCCCCACAATCCCCTGGTCTAATACTCAAGGGAAAATCAACTAGGTGATGCAGAAGAGGAATAATTTAGAACCAGTAGGCACTCCCGCCATGCAACATATTTCAGTTACACCTTGTAAACTTTCAACAACAGAGCACTCCACTAGCCTCAGGAGTTCCTTCCACTTGAAATTCTGTCAATTCATTCAGCAGAGTGCATCATTTCCTGGCTAATTCCTGGGCTAATAGCCACAGCAGGAAAGCACACATAGCAAGTTCATCTGTTTATGTTTTGATTTCCAAAGCTAATGGTTTATTTAACTAGCAGGTTACGTCTTAATTACAAGACCCTAATAGACTGAAATTGTGTTTGGATTTTATAAATTGAATTTCATGAAGCTTGCATTTCAAAACAATATGTAAAGTTCAGCACGTTCTTACACAAACCTTTCTAATCAAGGCAGAGGGAATAAGATTTTATTTATAAATAAAGCAGTAAACAATCAGCTTTTAGATGAGAAGAATAACTTTACACACATTTATTCTACAGATTTTTATTAAGGGTACAATTTACTGAGGGTTTGAGACTTAAACTGACTAAAATAAAGCTGGTTTCACAACGTTCAAAGTCTAGAAGAGAAGGTTGGCATGTAAAGATATATCAACAACCCCTATTACAACCACTTTAACAAAACCATAATGTGGGGCTTCCCTGGTGGTGCAGTGGTTAAGAATCCGCCTGCCAATGCAGGGGACATGGGTTTGAGCCCTTGTCCGGGAATATCCCACATGTCACAGAGCAACTAAGCTCGTGCACCACAACTACTCAGCCAGCACTCTACAGCCCACGAGTCACAACTACTGAGCCCATGTGCCTACAGCCCATGCTCTGCAACAAGAGAAGCCACAGCAATAAGAAGCCCATGCACAGCAATGAAGAGTAGCCCTCGATCGCCACAACTAGAGAAAGCCCACATGCAGCAACGAAGAACAAATGCAACCAAAAATAGATAAATAAATAAATAAATAAATAATGTGTCTCAGACTGTTCAGCGCCTTTTGGAACCTTACATGTGACCTATAAGAGTTCCTGTATCTGTCCTGGGTCTCAAGGGATCACACCAACCTACCTGGCCAAGTTTCTTGGACAATTCTCATGTCTCTGGTTTCCATTCCTCTGACTGCTGCCCCCTGCTTCAGACTGATGATTAAGATGGATTATTTTTCAGTTCCAATATGAATTGAACTGGGAGCTGTGCCATGAGCCCCAGCTGTTGAGGGGAATTCAGACATGGCATGTGAGATTAGTACACTGATGGATGAAAGTAAAATTGTGAGGCAGGGGTAAGGGTGGGGTTGAAAAAGTTTGTGATCAACTGTATGTAGACATCATTAATAAGCTTAATTCCATCAGAATCCAGAACATATTTATTGAGCATCTAATATGTGCCAGGCAAGGTATTAAGCTCTGATGATGTAAAAATAATAAAAATATAGACTAGGCTCCTGTTCTCTGGATATAATAGTCTTTGTGGAAGTCAAACACTAAAAGAGCCTCTAAAGGTGTTTTATTACCAAAGAGGAGATATAGGCTACAATGGAAACATAAAACAAGAAGATTTAACTTATACTGGGGATTTGGACCAGAAAGCCCTCTAAAAAGAAATGAGTAGGAGATTAACCAGGAGGAAAAGGATAGTAAAAGTGAAGGAAACAGTAAAATCCTGAGAGCATGATATGTTTGGAGGAAATATAGGAAATCCATCATGAATGGAGATGGGGATCAAGAGGTGGAAAGTATTGTTAGATGATGCTAAAGAGGTAAGCTGAGGATAGAGGTAATACTTGAACTAGATCTTGAATGAAAAATAGAGTGTTGATATGACAAAGTAGAAGAATAATTCAGGGTGAAATAGAGCTGCATTTACAAAGATGTGTTTTGATAGCCATGTTTTGGTAATAACAGGTGTTCAGGATTCACTGGAATCTTTAATGCAGTGGGAAAAGATGGAGCTAAATAAGTAGGTAGATATCAGATCATAAAGCATCGTGATAGATAGGATCTAAAATTTGACTTTGTAGTGATATGGGAAGAGGTATTGAAGGGCTTCAATTAAGGAAAATTTATAAATGAATTCATGCTTTAAAAAATTGACACTAGTGAGAGTAGATAGATTTAAAAACTGTTAAAATTCTGCTATACTATCTAGGAAAAGATGGTAAAGGCTGAAGTGTTAGTGCTATCAGTGCAGATGAAGATAAAAAATTTGAGAACTCTTTAAGAACTAAAGTTGGCATAAATTAATGATTCATTCTTTGGTTAGAAGGGATGAAATGAGAAAACAGGAAGGAAGCTCAGGATCTAGGCTTAAACGATTGAGTTGGTGCTGTGACTGCTCATCAGAAAAACATACACTGGAGACAGCAGAAGCAAGAAGAACTACAATCCTGCAGCCTGTGGAACAAAAAAAACACATTCACAGAAAGATAGACAAGATGAAAAGGGAGAGGGCTATGTACCAGATGAAGAAACAAGATAAAACCCAGAAAAACAATTAAATGAACTGGAGATAGGCAACATTCCAGAAAAAGAATTCAGAATAATGACAGTTAAGATGATACAGGACCTCGCAAAATGAAGGGAGGCAAAGATCGAGAAGACGCAAGATATGTTTAACAGAGACCTAGAAGAATTAAAGAACAAACACCTAGAAGAATTAAAGAACAAACAAACAGAGATGAACAATAAAATAACTGAAGTGAAAAATACACTAGAAGAAATCAATAGCAGAATAACTGAGGCAGAAGAACAGATAAGTGACCTGGAAGACAGAATGGTGGAATTCACTGCCACAGAACAGAATACAGAACGAGGAATGAAAAGAAATGAAGACAGACTAAGAGACTTCTGGGACAACATTAAATGCAACAACGTTCACATTATAGGGGTCCCAGAAGGAAAAGAGAGAGAGAAAGGAACTGAGAAAATACTTGAAGAAATTATAGTCAAAAACCTCCCTAACATGGTAAAGGAAACAACCACCCAAATCCAGGAGGCTCAGAGAGTCGCAGGCAGGGTAAGCCCAAGGAGAAAAACACAAAGACACATAGTAATCAAATTGACAAAAATTAAGCACAAAGAAAAATTACTGAAAGCAACAAGGGAATAATGACAAATAACATACAAGGGAACTCTCATAAGGTTAACAGCTGATTTCTCAGTAGACACTCTACAAGCCAGAAGGGAGTGCAATGATATATTTAAAGTGATTAAAGGGAAGAAACTACAACCAAGATGATTCTACCCAGCAAGGATCTCATTCAGATTTGATGGAGAAATCAAAAGCTTTACAGACAAGCAAAGGTTAAGAGAATTCAGCACCACCAAAGCAGCTCTACAACAAATGCTAAAGGACCTTCTCTAAGTGGGAAACACAAGAGAAGCAAAGGACCTACAAAAACAAACCAATAACAATTAGGAAAATGGTAATAGGAACATACATATCGGTAATTACCTTAAATGTGAATGGATTAAATGCTCCAACCAAAAGATTCAGGCTCGCTGAATGTATACAAAAACATGACCTATATATATGTTGTCTACAAGAGACCCACTTCAGACCTAGGAACACATACAGACTGAAAGTGAGGGGACTGAAAAAGTTATTCCATGCAAACGGAAATCAAAAGAAAGCTGGAGCAGCAATACTCATATCAGAAAAAATAGACTTTAAAATAAAGAATGTTACAAGAGACAAGGAACAACACTACATAATGATCAAGGGATCAATTCCAAGAAGAAGATATAAAATTATAAATATATATGCACCCAACATAGGAGCACCTCAATACATAAGGCAACTGCTAACACCTATAAAAGAGGAAATCGACAATAATACAATAATACTGGGGGACTTTAACACCTAACTTACACCAATGGACAGATCACCCAAACAGAAAATTAATAAGGAAATACAGCTTTAAATGATACAGTAGACCAGAGAGATTTGATTGATATTTATAGGACATTCAATCCCAAAAGAGCAGATTACACTCTCTTAGCAAGCGCACATGGAAAATTCTCCAGGATAGACCAAATCTTGGGTCACAAATCCAGCCTCAGTAAATTTAAGAAAATTGAAATCATATTAAGCATCTTTTCTGACCACAACACTATGAGATTAGAAATCAATTACAGGGAAAAAAACGTAAAAAACACAAATACATGGAGGCTAAACAATACGTTACTAAATAACCAAGAGATCACTGAAGATATCAAAGAGGAAATCAAAAAATACCTAGAGACAAATGACAATGAAAACATGATGATCCAAAATCTACAGTATGCAGCAAAAGCAGTTCTAAGAGGGAAGTTTATAGAAATACAAGCCTACCACAAGAAAAAAGAAAAATCTCAAATAAACAATCTAACCTTACACCTAAAGGAACTAGAGAAAGAAGAGCAAACAAAACCCAAAGTTAGTAGAAGGAAAGAAATCACAAAGATCAGGGCAGAAATAAATGAAATAGAAACAAAGAAAACAATAGTAAAGATCAATAAAACTAAAAGCTAGTTCTTTCAGAGGATAAACAAAATTGATAAACCATTAGCCAGACTCATCAAGAAAAAGAGGGAGAGGACTCAAATCAATAAAATTAGAAATGAAAAAGGAGAAGTTACAACAGACACTGCAGAAATACAAAGCATCCTAAGAGACTACTACAAGCAACTCTAGGCCAATAAAAATGGACAACATGGAAGAAATGGACAAATTCTTAGAAAGGTATAACCTTCCAAGACTGAACCAGGAAGAAACAGAAAATATGAACAGACCAATCACAAGTAATGAAATTAAAACTGTGATTAAAAATATTCCAACAGGGCTTCCCTGGTGGCGCAGTGGTTGACAGTCCGCCTGCCAATGCAGAGGACACAGGTTCATGCCCTGGTCCGGGAGGATCCCACATCCCGTGGAGCAGCAGGGCCCGTGAGCCATGGCTTCTGAGCCTGCACGTCCAGAGCCTGTGCTCCACAACGGAAGAGACCACAACAGTGAGAGGCCCGCGTACCACAAAAAAAAAAAAAAAAAAATCTTCCAACAAACAAGCGTCCAGGACCACATGGCTTCACAGGTGAATTCTATCAAACATTTAGAGAAAAGCTAACACCCATCCTTCTCACACACTTTCAAAAAATTGCAGAGGAACACTCCCAAACTCACTCTATGAGGCCACCATCACCCTGATACCAAAACCAGACAAAGATACTACAAAGAAAGAAAATTACAGACAAATATCACTGATGAATATAGATGCAAAAATCCTCAACACAATACTAGCAAACATAATCCAACAACACATTAAAAGGATTATACACCATGATCAAGTGGGATTTATCCCAGGGATGCAAGGATCCTCCAATATATGCAAATCAATCAATGTAAAACACCATATTAACAAATTGAAGAATAAAAACCATATGATCATCTCAATAGATGCAGAAAAAGATTTCGACAAAATTCAACACCCATTTATCATAAAAACTCTCTAGAAAGTTGTCATAGAGGGAACCTACCTCAATGTAATAAAGGCCATATAAGACAAACCCACAGCAAACATCATTCTCAATGGTGAAAAATTGAAAGCATTTCCTCTAAGATCAGGAACAAGACAAGGATGTCCACTCTCACCACTATTATTCAACATAGTTTTGGAAATCCTAGCCACAGCAATCAGAGAAGAAAAAGAAATAAATGGAATATAATTTGGAAAAGAAGAAGTAAATCAGTCATCTGCCACGCTTTGCAGATGACATGATACAATACATAAAGAATCCTAAAGATGCCAGCAGAAAACTACTAGACCTAATCAATGAGTTTGGTAAAGTTGCAGGATACAAAATTAATGCACAGAAATCTCTTGCATTCCTATACACTAATGATGAAAAATATGAAAGAGAAATTAAGGAAACACTCCCATTTACCATTTCAACAAAAATAATAAAATACCTAGGAATAAACCTAACTAGGGAGACAAGACACCCTTATGCAGAAAACTGTAGGACACTGATGAAAGAAATTAAAGATGATACCAACAGATAGAGAGATATACCATGTTCTTGGACTGGAAGAAACAAGATTGTGAAAATGACTATATTACCCAAAGCAATATACAGATTCAATGCAATCCCTATCAAATTACCAATGGCAGTTTTTACAGAACTAAAACAAAAAAAAAATTAAAATTTGTATGGAGACACAAAAGACCCCGAATAGCAAAACCAGTCTTGAGGGAAAAAAACGGAGCTCAAGGAATCAGACTCCCTGACTTCAGACTATGCTACAAAGCTACAGTAATGAAGAAAATATGGTACTGGCAAAAAACAGAAATATAGATGAATGGAACAGGATAGAAAGCCCAGAGATAAACCCACACACTTATGGTCAACTAATCTATGAGAAAGGAGGCAAAGATACACAATGGAGAAAAGACAGTCTCTTCAATAAGTGGTTGTGGGAAAACTGGACAGCTACATGTAAAAAATGAAATTAGAGCACTCCCTAGCACCATACACAAAAATAAACTCTAAATGGATTAAAGACCTAAATGTAAGACCCAGCACTATAAAACTCTTAGAGGAAAACATAGGAAGAACACTCTTTGACATAAATCACAGCAAGATCTTTTTTGATCCACCTCCTAGTGTAACGGAAATAAAAACAAAAATAAACAAATGGGACCTAATGAAACTTCAAAGCTTTTGCACAGCAAAGGAAGCCATAAACAAGACGAAAAGACAACCCTCAAAATGGCAGAAAATATTTGAAAATGAATCATCGTACAAAGGATTAATCTCCAAATATATAACCAGCTCAGGCAGCTCAATATTAAAATAACAGACAACCCTATCCAAACATGGGCAGAAGACCTAAATAGACATTTCTCCAAAGAAGACATACAGATGACAAAGAAGCACATGAAAAACTGCTCAGCATCACTAATTATTAGAGAAATGCAAATCAAAAGTACAATGAGGTATCACCTCACACCAGTTAGAATGGGCATCATCAGAAAATCTACAAACAACAAATGCTGGAGAGGGTGTGGAGAAAAGGGAACCCTCTTACACTGTCGGTGGAATGTAAATTGATACAGCCACTATGGAGAACAGTATGGAGATTCCTTAAAAAACTAAAAATGGAATTACCACATGACCCAGCAATCCCACTACTGTGTATATACCCAGAGAAAACCATAATTCAAAAAGACACATGCACCCCAGTGTTCATTGCAGCACTATTTACAATAGCCAGGTCATGGAAGCAATCCAAACGTCCATCGGCAGACGAATGGATAAAGAAGATGTAGTACATATATACAATGGAATATTACTCAGCCACAAAAAGAAATGAAATTGGGTCATTTGTTGAGACGTGGATGGATCTAGAGACTGTCATACAGATTGAAGTAAGTCAGAAAGAGAAAATCAAATATAGTATGTTAATGCATATATGTGGAACCTAGAAAAATGGTACAGTTGAACCAGTTTGCAGGGCAGAAATACAGACATAGATGTAGAGAACAAACTTATGGACACCAAGGGGGGAAAGTGGTGGGTGGAGTGGTGGTGGTGGTGTGATGAACTGAGCGATTGGGATTGACATGTATACACTAATATGTGTAAAATGGATAACTAATAAGAACCTGCTGTATAAAAAAAGAAAAGAAAAAAAAGAAAAATATACACTGGAAGAGAAGTAGTTTTGGTGTTCAATACTGAACATTTTTATTTGGGATGTTTTGGCCCATGTAACAGGCTACTGGATGTGTTGAACCAGAGCTCAAGGGAAAGGTCTTTCAAGAGAAAGTTACAGTCAAAAAAATAAGTAAAATTTCTCAGTGAATATGTAGATTAAGAAAAAAGGAAAGCCAGAAAATGACTCATAAAACATTTCTTTGTACAGAATGAGGAGACATTCAAGCCACCTGACAGGAAGAGGGAGACCAAGAAGTATATGTGAAGTGCAACACAAAAGCCAAAGGAGAAGGCATTTTCATTATAGGAAGTGCGAACTACATGTTCAAATAAGACATAAGAAAGGATTGAGAAAGAGGAGGATTTGGCAATTAGGAAGGAGGTCGAGGGGATCTTTGTCAGAATGCTTTCGGGGGTCTTACATTTAGAGAAAGTTAAGGGCTCACACGATAATATGATAAAACCAATCAGATTGAAGCTTGAGTGAAGTGGAGGAGGAAGCTGTGGTGGAAATCCGGGTATTACAGTTTCATATTGCTGAGGTAGAATGTATCAGCATGTGATCATGGGAGGGGGTTGTGAAGGGGGAATTGGGGTGTCAATCACTGAATTAGGGAGGTGAGGAAATTACCAACATGAGCACTGCAGTCATTCAAAATGAAAGCAGAAGGGGATGGAGAGAAATACTCTTGGACAGCTGTCTTTGACCTTGAAGAATGTAAAGGATTAAACATGAAGATTGATAGAGTAGTGAAAAATATGGGGCAGATTGTAGCTGAAAGCATGCATCTCTGAAGATGGGTTTAAGAAGTAGGTCCAGGAGAAAACCTTTGTAGCAGTAAGGATAAATGATTGGAAGGCTAACAATGCCTCCTACTTTGTGATTGTGGTCTCAAAAAGCTGAACAAGTTCTATCTGAGAGTGTGCAACCACAGCGGGATCACCAAGGACAAGGCCAAACTTTATTTTAGGAGAGATTAAAATATTTTAAAAGTTATTTATAATGGAGCAAACTTCCAGAAGGAACAGCAGAAAGAGTTTAGATAAAGGCCAGAAGTTCAAGAAGAAGTAAGCCAAAGAGGAGAACAGCAAACGAGTGAACTAAGGAAATTTCATCTTGGCCAAAGCCCAAAAAAAGGCCAGGATGAGGGAATAAATAGAAACAGCTTCAATTCACACTTTCAGATGGAAATCTGTCATAAATTGTTTTATAGCTGGAAGCTCATGAACTTTCCAAGTGTGGAACTTGTTGCCTAATTTCTGAAATGACTCTTTCTCAGTCTGTGTTGAGTTGAGACAGAGAGATAATTCACACATTTGCTAAGTGTCTGTTCTTGCTGTGAGAAGCAACCTGTATTTGACCATTGGTGTGCCATATTCTTATGGCTGCATTACACATATCTCATGGACATAGCTCTGTACATGCCAAGCTTGTGCTCTACTTCCTAAGCTTATTTCTACATTCAGTCCTAACTCATGTTAATATCTTACACAGATGTGAGTTTTCATAGTCAATTTGAATGGCACAATTGCCATAAAAATTATAGATAGGAGGAACATAGCTTAGAGATTTTTGGCCAACGAACATGACTGAGACCACATTCTATCTTCCTTTTGTTTAACCTGTATGAAAAGATATTCTGACATTCCGTTGAGCTGCTCTGATTTTTTTTAAGTTAATCTGATTATTTTTTCCCCATTTTCTCAACATTGGGTGAGTTCCATTTCTTTTTCTGATTTTGTTAGCTGCCAGAGCACACACACACACACAAAAAAAAAACAACCTTTCATTTTCCTCTCAAACCATGCACTGGCATTTTTTATGCTTCAGCAATCCACACACAGATCACTCCCTCAGCATGGCTGCCTCATTAAGGAATACAGACAGAGGGATTCAGAGCCTCACCTCCCAAAGGAAGAATTAGAGCCGTCACACAGCCTGTCCCCTGGGTTTGCAAGGGAAATGGCTTTACCCCAGCCCTCTCATATTGGCTGAAGCATGTCCAATGTGTCAGAATCTGCTTGGATTTACTGACACAGCCCTCACCTGGGAGAGACAGCAAAGCATGTGGGGAGTAGGGGAGAGAAGAGCCGGGTAGATAACCAGAACCTCGTTATTGTCATCATTTGCAAGCTCAGCCTGCTTCAACCTTCCTTAATGGAGTATGAAATGGGAGACACACTATCCCCTGTTAATCAGCATAGCACTTGGCCTGGGTGGCATCACGTTTGGTACCCAAGGTCTGCATCTCAGGACAATGTGAGCAGCAACAACGGTTTGAATTGGGACTTGGGGAGATAATGGAGCAGGGGGAAACCCTCCCTAGCTCAGTGCCTATATGTAAGTTGATCTTCAATCTCTTTGCAGTTATTTCAGGGATTGGACTTCATCACCACGAGAAGGGCCTTCAGCCCTATTGAGGTTGTCATGATGCTTAAAATTATCACAAGGTAAAGGCATTGGAGTCTCCCAGCTTAAGAGCATGTAAGTTATCCTCTAAATTGTAGAAATGTGACATGAGACAGATTAATAGGAGAACATCAAACAGAAGTTTAATAACATGTATACATGGGAGAGACCCAGAAAAACTAAGTAACTCACCAAAATGGCTAAAATCCTAGCATTGAATATTATCTTCCACTAAAGACAAAAGAATATGTTAAGAGTAATTGTTTGGGACTTCAGAGGGAGGAAAGCTGTTCACATGGAGATGGGAAAGCAAAGGTTTGGTAAACAAATATTTGCTAAGCCATGCAGAGCCAATGGACCGCTGAGTAGACCCTGATCTCTAGGCCCTAGCCCATATTCTTTGCAGATATCTCTGGTGATAGCTCTACTCTGGGAACAGTCCCTCCATCTATTTTTTTTTTAGTCAGGGGAAAGGTCAATGTTTCTTCCTTAGTCTTTTGGGCTTTGATCTTTTTTTAGCGTGAAATAATCCTCATGCCAAAGAGATATTTTGGGGTGACAAGTTTTGCTCTGCTACAGCTGCTAAAAAAACACTGAGGAAAATAGGAGGGGAACTCCTAAAGGTCCAGTTTTACCCAAATGTGAAGGCTTTTCCAGAAATTATCTTGGAGGGAAATGAGATGAGGATTTAGCAGCAAAACTCAGACAGAACCTCAGTTAGATGATAGCTTTCTATTATAGTATGGAGAGTATAAGTATATGATAAAAAATATTCATGGGCAAAACAGCATTGGCAATACTTTTATAATAATTGAGAAACTTTCCAGAGAATAATATATTATGTTTATCTCTCGCTTACACAGAGACACGTGTGCATGCACATGCATACACAGACATGTACTCTCACTTTCCTTGAAGTCATACACTCACTTCAGGGTCCTTTTTTTAGCGTCTCTCTCAGGGGTCCTCTTTATCTTTCTTTTCCTTCTCTCTCTCCCCCCCAACTTTGGTCTCAGTTTAGTTTCCTAACTCAAAGGATCTCTCAATTGCCCAGGCAAAATTATGAAATAAGCTGATGGCACATGGACTTTGATAAAAACTCCAAGACAACAATATTGATGTGAGATGACCAAGAGGTCATATTTGGAGCTTAATGTGGAAAAAATGTATTGAACTAATGTTGGAAAGACTTATTAAAACAAATGAATGTTGACTCAGTGTCAGCACATGTCCTAGGCTCTGAGAATGTATCTGTGACTAAGACAGAGAAGAATCTTGCCATCATGGAGTTTTCCTCCTCATGGGAGAAACAGATAACAAACAAGTCAGTATAAAATATAATACATTCTAGAAACTAATAGATTCCATTAAAAAATTACCTGCAATGAGATAAAATTACCTGGAGGTAGGAGGTATAGAATACTTTGAACAGAGAGGCCAGGGAGGCCTTTCTAAGGAGGTGACATTTGAGCTGAGACAGAAAGCTTACACCAATGACAACCATTAGTAATTGAAAGCAGAGTATGTTATCTATATTCCTGAAAAATATTGTCATCTGATCACCTTCTTTTATCCTACAAATGAACACAAATTTCCCTGTGCCTAACGGGGAGAATATGTTTGTTAAATTGAAATCTGGTTAGGTAACAGATAAATCCCGAGATTTCAGTGATTTGAGGCATAAAAAGTTTTTAATTAATTAACTTTTGGCTGCATTGGGTCTTCTTTGTTGCGGATGGGCTTTCTCTAGTTGCTGCGAGCCGGGGCTACTCTTCGTTGTGGTGTGCGGGCTTCTCATTGCAGTGGCTTCTCTTGTTGTGGAGCATGGGTTCTAGGCACATGGGCTTCAGTAGTTGTGTCACGCGAGCTCTAGAACACAGTCTCAGTAGTTGTGGAGCATGGGCTTAGTTGCTCTGTGGCACGTGAGATCTTCCTGGACCAGGGATCGAACCCGTGTCCCCTGCATTGGCAGGCGGATTCTTAACCACTGCTCCACCAGGGAAGTCCCTTGAGGAAAAAAAGTTTTATTTCTTGTTCACTTAAGGTCGAAACCAAGGCTAGAGGCAACTGGGGTCAAGGTGACCCAAAGTAATTTTGGACACTGTCACTTATCTGGCAGAGGGGGAAGAGAAACCATGGAAGATATTTTAAGGGCCAAGCAGTTCATCACATTTCATTAGCTGGAATTCAGTCACATGGCCATACCCAAAGGTAATGAAGGCTGGGGGAGATCTTCCAGCTGTTTGCCTAGTGATCATTTGATAAAAACTTGCCTAGTCTCTACCCCCAGGAGGCAGTAGGAAAAATTATCTTACACTTTGAAAAGAGCATCTAGATTATTAAAAGGAGGACTGACTAGGCCAAGAGTCCAATAAATATGTTTATTCACTCTAGGGAATGAACAGCTAATGAATTTTTCAAACATTAGCAATGGTAGCAATAGTAATAATATAATAATGCTTTAATGAACATTAACTCATTTGACCTTCATAACCTCATATGCTGGTTACATAGGCAGAGCAAATGTATTATTTACATTTGAGAAAAATGAACTGAGAACCAAAAAATCTTTTAGAACTGAAAAAATCTAAGATAGTATTTAATCTAAATCCACCATTACATAGTTGAGAAAATTCTCATCAAAAGTGGCAATGCAGCTTGCCCCATCTGTAATTAGCCATTGGTCAAACTGAGCCTTTAGTGGGGGTCTTATCACTTATAAAGCAATGATTTCTCTTTGTTTCTTTTCCCTTTAGTAGGGTATGTTGCAACGTCTAAAATAAGTATTAGTCACAGGGGTGTTGGCAAAGGGGAAAGGCTGGTAAAAGATGCAGATTTCTGGGCATAACACCCAAAAACTGAATCCACAGACCTGGAGTCAGGCCCATGAATTTGCAGGTGCCTGAGAGGTCACCCTATGGAAAACACTGCTACAGTCATTGTCGTAGGCTCTCCTAGGAAGCCCCTGACTCTGCTGTTGGAGATTGGATGTGCCTAACACAGACAAAAATAAAGTTCATAATAATAAAAAAATAAAATATGAAAACTTAAAATTTAACTAAAACCCATAAAAATGGGGATATTATCTAATTCCTAGAAATAAAAGAACTTTCTAAATTTAAAGATATGAAACATATAAGATAAAATGTAGTCATGACTGTAATATTTTTAATTGTATAAATCAACAATATTATCAGCAAATTTTCTTAATTTTAAGGTTTTTTGTTATGACTTTATTACTGGTTAGAATGATCACTGGCTCTTCATTCAACAAATAAAAATTATAGAAAAGCTCAAAGAAAAAATTTAAAACCTGAAATACAAGTACTCTGAGATAATTAACATAAATCTTTAACATATAGTTTTGTGGTCTTTTGTGTACATACATGCTAACATACATGTACCTGTACATACACATATATACTACACAATTGGGAATGTTGTTAATATACTATTATATTGGGTTGGCCAAAAAGTTATTTTGAAAAACCCAGAGGAACTTTTTGGCCATCCCAATATTTATTGAAACTATCAAAGATAATTTTAATAGCATACATAAAATTCAGAAATATAAATTTAACATAATAATCCAAGAATAAAATATCAGACTATGATAACAAAATGGGGAAATAGAAGTTAAATGTAATAATTTCTAAGTCAGGAGTCAAGAGACATTGTTACATGTTTTACATTAACAACTAGGGAGAAGAGACTGAATGTGTTGTTTTTTTGACTTACAGGTACCATTTGAAATATTTTTTAACTGGAGTTTATGACCAATCAATAGCTTAAAAAAAAATGTTCTCAATAGAATAGAATAGAATAGCAGTACACATATAATAGAGTATTATTCAGCCTTAAATATTAAGAAAATCCTGCCATTTGCAACAACATGGATGAACCTGGAAGATACTATGTTAAGTGAAATGAGACAATCACACAGAAGGGCAAATACTGCATGATTCCAGTATGTGCTCATAGAAGCAGAGAATATGATAGTGGTTGCCAGGGACTAGGGGGCAGGAGAAATGGAGAGTTGTTATTCAATGGGTATAAAGTTTTAATTATGCTAGATGAATAAGTTCTAGAGATCTGCTGTACAACATAGGGGCTATAGTTAAGAATACTGTGGACTTGTCTGATGGTGCAGTGGTTAAGAATCTGCCTGCCAATGCAGGGGACACAGGTTCGATCCCTGGTCTGGGAAGATTCCACATGCCATGGAGCAACAAAGCCCATGCGCCTGCGCTCTGGAGCCTGCGAGCCAAAACTACTGAAGCCCGCAGATCTAGAGCCCGAGCTCCGCAAGAAGAGAAGCCACCGCAATGAGAAACCTGCGCACCACAACGAAGAGTAGCCCCTGCTCACCACAACTAGAGAAAAACCGTACATGGCAACAAACACCCAATGCAACCAAAAATAAATAAATAAACAGATTTTTTTTTAAAAAGCCATAGTGCCTCTAAATATATATATATATACATATATATGTGTATATATATATATATATAGTATTGTGCACTTCCAAATTTGTTGAGGGTAGATCGCATGTTATATGTTCCTATACCACAAAACAACAAAGAAAACAAAAGGACACAAGGAAACTCTAGGAGGTGTTTCATCTATTACCTTGATTGTGGTGATGTATCACACGTGTTTGCACATGTCCAAACTCATTAAATTGTACACATTAAATATATTCAGTTCTTTGTGTATCACTTCTACCTCAATAAATATGCTTTAAAAACTCAGAGCACATCATATGTAAATAATAGTGAGGATAAACTTTATTTCATTGAACATTTTTCATTATATACCTACACACACACATACAAGCCACAATTTGAAAGCTTCTATACTAGTAAACTAACAACAGGATATATAAACAGAACTTCATTGGAGATTGAAGTAATAAAGAAAAAGAAGAGACTAAACCTCCTTTGTAACCTCCCACTTTTTGTTGTTAATGTATAATATCCACAGTCCTCAGAGTTCATCCTATGCCCTCTTTTCTTTCTCACTCTTCAGCTTCTTCTTAGGTAACCTCATAGTTTCAATTGCCATGTAGTCAAGTGTGGTGACAATGCCTAGAACTCTCTCTCAGGCTGCAGACCCACAGCTACCCAACTGCCTCCTGGGTATTTCACTTGCTTCTCACATGAACAAAACTGAACTTATCTCCTCTCACCAACTTGATCCTCCTCTAATGCTCCTTCACTCAGCTTTGCAACTCCAACTACACACTTACCCAAAATGAAACCTGGGAATCATACTGACTCCCCTCCTTTTCTTACCCTATGCTGTCTGGGGTTGGGTTTCCTAGAAACAGAGCCTGAGAGGGAGGTCTTTTGTAGTGACTCTGAGAGCATACTATCAAGAGAAGCAGAGTGAAAGAAACAGGATGGGACAGGGGAAGAAGCTAAGCAAGGACATGGTCTCAACTGGAGACCAGCTTCATTCACCCTCGTCCTACAAGGAGCTCTGGAGCACAGAGAGGCCAAGGCCAGGAGGCCAACCTCCTGTATCCTCATGTCATTCAGTCACAGGTCACAAGCTGCCAATGGGGAGAGGGTTGTATAATCTCCTAGATGAGATACCTCTTGTTCCAACAGTCACTGCTCCACAGAAAAGGGTCACTGTAAGGGATTATCAACCAACACTTACAGCAGCTGGGGGATGGATACACCTGCCAGCAGGTAAAGGGAATCTGGATAAGGTACCAACAGCAAATACAATGACTCTCATAACAAATTCATCACTGATTTATGTCCTGAATATGATCTTAATCTGTCTACCTCTCTCCATCTCCAATGTCCTACAAAGTGCTTTCACACTTCTGCTCTTTTGGTTGGTCTGGTTCCTCTGCTTGGGATGCTTTTCTCCACACGTGAATGCTTATGCATCTTTCCAGTGCAAGTTCAAATGTCACCTCTTTTCTATAATCTTTGCTGATTCATCTCTCCTTCTACTGAAGTAGTCACTCATTTGTGTTCCTATTTTACTTTATATATTCACCAATTATTAGACTTAGACACAAATAACTCAGCACAAGGAATGATTTCCCCTTTAGATGATGGTACAGCATCTCCTTAGATCAGAGATTGTGTCATTAATTTCTGTATCTGTGGTGTGACTCACAGTCCCTGACACACAGCAGGTGCTCAATAAATGTCTGAACATAACTCTACAGTGTATGTAATGAGTAATGGGCATTGAAGATGAATTGGAAATCTAGTACTGACACACCACTTCTTCCCGTTTCTTCCCTAATGCCACCCATCTGTTAACGCAAGTTCAACTGACCTATTCTCTGTTCCATTTCTTACTGATCTATTTATTTTCTGATATCTTAGAAAAGTTCATGATACCACACCATTTTGCATAGGACAATGTATGAAAGTCTTAGAATAAGTTCTAATTATTTCATATGTGACTCCCTGAAAGCTAGAGCCTTGTCTTATAACTCTGTGTATTGAATTGTGCGCAGTGATAAAAACCGAGGGCTCAATAATTCTTTCTGAATTGGTTATGGCAGGAAATATTGATACTTGGATATGGAGGCTGTGGAGTTTGGAAGAAATAGTCAAAGCAGAAGAGAGTTTACACAGAAGGTAGATCATCAGCATCAATTACTACCTTCTGGCCTCCAACATGACTGCATGGGTACATCTGACTGTGCACTTCCTAAACCATCTGACCTAGGAGAGGAGTTGCACCTGATTTTTTGTTGAACAACATAGCTGCCTACTGCAGGAAGTGTTGCTATGGACACATGGCCCTTGTTCAAAGTTAGGACACGTGGTAGCCCTTTCACAGTTTAGAAGAGAGAGAGAAAAAAGATAATCCTGTAAACTTGGAAACAGCACTGCACCCTGGGATCTGAACTGATTTTTTCTCTCTCTCATCTGAGTCTGCATGCTGCAGGGCTAGCAGGCAGACTGGGATCAATAAGACATGAGTCCTCTATTAAAGACAACATAAAACATATTTTGGAGGTGGAGTGAGAGAGTGAAAGTCTAGTGTTTGTAGGATTGCGAGACTGATGGAGTCTGTAGCACGAGGACACTGAGAGTAGGTCCTTTTTCTGGTACCTTGCCCACACCCTCCCTCTGTGCCATGGTTCCCTCTGCCCATTGCTCATAGCAATAGGGCATTTACCCAACGGTCTCATGGCTAAACCTGAACTGGCCTGTTAAAGAGGGACAAGAGAGGGACTTCCCTGGTGGCGCAGTGGTTAAGAATCCGCTTGCCAATGCAGGGGAGACGGGTTCGATCCCTGGTCTGGAAAGATCCCACATGCCGCAGAGCAACTAAGCCCCTGCATCACAACCACTGAGTCTGCGCTCTGGAGCCCGCGAGACACAACCACTGAAACCCGCGCGCCTAGAGCCTGTGCTCCACAACAAGCGAAGCCACCGCAATGAGAAACCCCAGCACCACAATGAAGAGTAGCCCCCGCTCGCCACACTCAACAATGAAGAAAGCCCACACTCAACAATGAAGACCCAATACAGCCATAAATAAATAAATAAATAAATTGGTAAAAAAAAGAGGGAAAGGATATATCAGGTTTTTTTGTTTGTTTGTTGGTTTCAGTATCCATACACTCCTGCTGAGTTTTGGCTTCCCTGTCTGCAAAATGAGGATAATAATACCTAATTCTAGAAAACAATTGCACAGTAAGATTTATGCACATAGTCAGTGTTTAATAAACATTAATGTCTTTACCTTTCTCTGGTTCTCACTGGAAGTTCAGCTCTGATTTGCACGTGTTTTCATGGGACACTCTGCTTCCTTCCTTCCTCCTGGGCTCAACCTAGATTTGAATTGTTTCAGCCTATTTTGGCCTTGCTTTCTTTGGAATCATGTAGCATATGGAGTTATAAACACCATGCAGCACTTGATGGTGGGTCCTTGTTTACTGCACTCTTTTGGCTTCATGCATGTAACTTTGACTTCCCTGGGTAAGGTCCAGGAGCACATTTAGTTGACAACATAAGCTCCTTGAGTATATGGACCAGGCTCATCTGGTATCCCCAGGCCTGAGCGCTGTGCTCAAGAAATATTTGTTTAGATTCCACATACAAGTGATATCAAAAAAATGATACAAATGAACTTATTCATAAACCAGAAATAGACCTACTGACATAGAAAACAAACTTATGGTTATCAATGGGAAAATGTCAGGGAGGAATAAATTAGGAGTTTGGGATTAACAGATACACAGATACACACTACTATATACAAAATAGATAACCAACAAGGACCTACTATATAGCACAAGGAACTATACTCACTATTTTGTAATATACTCGATATTTTGAATCACTTTGCTGTATACCTGAAACCAACACAACATTGTAAAAGAAGTATACCTCAATTTAAATAAATAAATAAATAAAACAAATATATGTTAAGTGAATGGCAAAGGAATTTGGCTCTATATTTCAAGGTTTGAGTGGAGAATATTGTTTAAATAATAGTATTTTGGAATATTCAAAGGCCTTTTCAGAACCAAATATGTGAAATGAGTTTTGTTGTACAAAATTCAAATTTCATATCCTTGATAACTAGCTTCATTCTGGGTACTTTGGAAACTTTAAAGCTCCATACATTTGTGAAGTAGAATGGTTCTAATTACTCATATTTTTAATAGTCATGAATTTAATTTAATCTGATTTTGTTGTAAACAATCATAACCACAGGAGAGAACACACTGACCTGAGAGACAGGAGACCAAGGTTTGAGACCTATCTTGTTTCCTCCCTACCCCTGTGGCGGAGTCAAATCACTTCCTTTCTCTGAGACTGTTTCCTTATCTGTAAAATACTGTTATCTAATGTCTGTTTGGTATCTAATATCCAGTTTGGGAGCTAAAGTCAACTTGTCAGCATAGCAAAGACTGAAATTTTTGCAACTTTCCAGTCTTCTTTTTTTTTAGTTTATATGCAAGAGTGATGTTTTTAATTGCCATGAAAAATATGTCATCAGATGGCAAGGTAAGTTCAGAATAAAAAGCATGGCATTCTTTATATCAAGTAGTACCCAAATCACTGGATTTGGAAAAGATCCATTCAGTTAAGTTCTGCTATAATTTCGATCTCAAATCTCTAAATGTTTAATTTTCACATCACAAAAGGAGTGCTCCTGGGAACCCTAGAGACTTCTAGAGCAACGTTTTCATTTTATAAATAGTACATGGCAGATCAGAGGTAATAAATGACTAGTCCAATGTCACAAGACCGGTTATAAAGCCAGGACTTGGGTCCATCTCTTTAATTTCAAACCATTGCTCTTTCCAGCATGCCATACCACTTTCTCATATGAACACAATTGCTTATCTAGGTGTACACTACAAAACCGTGTGCTTGCTATGAGCCTGTGAAGATCTAGCACCACACATGAATACCATATGTTTCTTTCTGTTCATTTGTTTGTTTGTTTTCAATTGAAAATAGCCATGCTCAGTAAAAAGCTTTGGGGGAAAGAAAATATAAAAATAGAAAGAATGAAAAATATAGAAACCATCTATTATACCAGTATCTAAACCTAGTTACCAAGTTATATGGTCTCTTCCCATCTCCTTTTTTTTTGTTTTTTGCAGTACGCGGGCCTCTCACTGTTGTGGCCTCTCCCGTTGCGGACCACAGGCTCCGGACGTGCAGACTCAGCGGCCATGGTTCATGGGCCTAGCTGCTCCACGGCATGTGGGATCTTCCCGGACCAGGGCACGAACCCGTGTCCCCTGCATCGGTAGGCGGACTCTCAACCACTGCGCCACCAGGGAAGCCCCCCATCTCTTTTTAATATGCATTTTTGTACATAGTCATATACATATGAAACATGTAACTGTATATTTCTCTTGTCATTTGAATTATGTCACAGGTTTTCATGTTTTTCTGTTGTAGTCTTCATAAATACCATTTTAACGGCTACATAACATTCTGTTCAACGGGTTTTCCAGTTTATAGAAACATTCTTTACTTTTTGAGCATTTAGGATGTTTACAGTTTTAAAATATATATGAAACACTATAATGAACATCTTTGTGTGTATTTTTTATGCTTTAGATTATTTCTTTACTGCAAATGCTAAGAAGTGGAATTGTTAGTTTAAAGGGTACTGATCAACATTTTAAGGTTCTTGATACATTCAGTTAAACTGCTTTACAGGAAGGTATGTGCCAATTTCCACTTCCACATACAATGCATTAGAGTGATTCTCTCTATTTTCAAAAAAAGTACATATTTCCAGTAAAGAACAAAGAACCTTATGTATATAATGAAAACATGTACAGAATCTTCTCTAGTAGAGAGTGGAAAATGTCCAAACCCAGGAAACAATTGCTGATGACGCATTTCTGGGACCACAAAGTGAAATGGATAAATAACAAAGCAGAGAAATATTTTACAAGCACAATTTAAAAGGCTTTTCATATATTGCTTTCTCTATAGATAGGAATATACGAAGTTACTGAGCTTTTCTAAAGATTTTTTTCTTTACTGTAACAAAACAAATGAAGAATCACTTAGACAAAACATCAGTGGAAAAAGCAGTAGTAATTTTTCAAGAAGAATGAGTACAATTTGAGGGCATGGGGACGCCCTGCATTTCTAATCATATGGGCTGAACGAATAAGGGGTAACTTCTATGACCCACTGCTCCTCTTCCTCTGCCCCACTTTGTTTCAGGAAAGCTCTGCAGGAAATAGCTGGAAACAGCAGTAAGCCTGCCATAGGTTCCCCTCTCCACCAATATCTGTGCTTCTCATCCACTTTCCCCCGAGCACTGCACTCTCCCTGACCTCTACAGCTCTCCAGAATGATTCTCAGCACTAAGTACTGGGAAATGAGACTCCGGAGAACTAACCCAATCTGCCTACACGTGGGGCACGGATTGCCCCATGAACCTACACCAGAGTCCATGCGAGAGAACAAGAAAGGCATCACAAGGTCAGAATCTACCCTAGGGGCTCAGCTTAATTTTATATACCTGCTGGGAGAGGGAAAGAGAACAGAGGAGTGCTTCTACTTTGCACATGGTGTGAAAACTGAGGGGTGTAAATATGTACCCAAATCATACCACGGATATACACATTTCTAATTTGATCCCTGTCTCTACTATATATCTAGTGTACAGATAATACATTGAAGTGGCTTACAGTACCATGTATGTTTATTTCTTTATTATATGACATTTTCAATTGAGAGAAGACACTGGTACTTTCAAAGGATAAGAAATGAAGAGACTGCAGAAAAAATGTATATATTTTATAATTATTATTATATAATTCTAACTATATATGATTATTTCACAGAGTAATAATATATTTTATCTGTGGACACATAAGTCAAAAGAACTCTCATCACAATTCCAAGTTCAGGTTCAACACAGCAGTTTTGCCACGTGCCAGAAGCTAAGGGAAGCCCTTGGAGATCTAAGCTCTTTAGAAAACATGCACTGCAAGGAGTGCAAAATCTAACCTCGATCCCGACACTTTGGTCACATAGAATCACATATCTCTCGCATGGCGGGGGGATAATATACAACCTCCCAAAGGAGCAAGAGGCTACCCATGAATCTACCAGCCAATTTCTATCTTACTCCAGGGTGCCAAGGCTGACCTTTCACCCAGCTCAAAGTGCTCTGCAAGCTCTCGTGAGCAGTGTCTCTTCTCTGTTGCCACTCAGAGGAGGCAGGGGGATTTGGTGATAAAGTGTCCAAGGGCTGACACAGGACAGGAGGACCTGGGAATGTTTATCTGGGGACATCAGATGCTGATGGCTGGCTTCTGACTTCTCCCAACTAGCCATTCGTCTCAGTCCACATTCCCAAGGAATTTCCTGTGCAGCCCTCTCAGCAGCCCTAGATCTCTAACTTGCAGGAGATTCCTCAGGTCACCTTGTAGAACTCCATCTTCAGGTCAGCCTGGGCTATAATTGGTCCTGGTTTCTACTTGCTTTTGTGTTCTCTGCTAGCAGCTGAGCTGCATTCGCAAGGGGTAGGAAATCTTCCTGATCTTCGAAAACATTAAAGGAAAGAGGAAATCAAAGGGCTCACAACTGAGCTACTGCTCAGGGCCAAGTACTCCACTGATCTGTCTAACTGAAGGGGGGAAGGAATACATCCATGCTGAAGGGACAGGGTTCTGGGGGGAAGGCTCCATAGATCCCTCAGCTGAAACATGACCTCAAAAGGAAGAAGAGGGATTTAGAGAAGAACTAAGGACAAGGACTTGCTTGTGTATGTATTCCTTTGCCTGTGAAAGGAATACAAACAGATCACAAAGCACTTCTTTATACGTCAGTTCATTCTAGAATTACACCCATGTGTTCTCCTCATTTTATTAGAGAAGTAAACTAAGGTTCAGACCGATTGTCTAAGGACTTAAGGTGTCCCCAGACTGAACTGGTTCCAAAGCTCATGCTCTTTTCCTGGGTGTACTTGAGCATGGTACAAGTCATGATGAAGTGGACTTGCCTGAAGGCTGTATCACTAGTGGCAAGAGCACCTATGTGTCTAAAACCTTCCCACGTTGGCCACCACAAAGACATTGCTCTTCCCATCCACCATTCTCTATTCCAATAACTGAAGGAGCCTCCAAATGTTTCCACAGCTCTACTCCTGGAGAGTGCCAGGACTGCAGTTCAGCAAAAGCCATCTTCATGTCTAGTTCGGCCATGACTTTGTCAAAGAGGTTAATTCAAGAAAATGCACCAAGCACTCCAGTCCCAATATCTCTTTCCCCCACTTTTACTACATGTTTTTGAATATCTGTTTGTGATGACCTACAAAAATTCACACTCTCTCAAGTTGAGGGTACTACTTTGCTTTCCCCAACTTCCCAAAGACCATGCTTCTTCCCTTGGAACTTAGCACTATATCTGGTGGCCCTAGTCCTTGCCCTCAAGGTTCCAAAAGCTAACTTGCCTGATTGGTTCAAAGCTGTGTCTTATAACTTCATCTTCTGTACATCACCTGCCAGAACAAACATCCCCTATAGGTATCATGACTGCAGCCAAGCTCCCATTTTCTCACTTACCTCTAGGTCTGGACACATTCTCTTAGGAACAGAAAATGTAAGAAAAGTGTCTCTAGTCATGTCTTCTAACTCAGGCTTAAGGAAAATGTAGGCATTCTCCACTGTCATCACATCCCACTGCCCTCGGGTCCTGTAGTCTGGAGGTGTCACTATGGACAGAACATGAATGAGTGAGAGTCAACGCATAGAACCATACACATGGCTCAACAGAGGATTGGTTGTGGACTGTCGGCAGAGCACTGAACTCATCTTGTGTCTGACATGAATGAAGGTCACCCAAGACCAGCACCATTCTGGCAGCCCAATTTCTTCGGATTCTGTGAAATAAATACTCCATCAGCCAGCAGGACCAATCTAGGCACAGGCTTCCTGCCTGAAACTGAGGGCCAGACACAGGGCTTTGGAACAATTACAGATGTTCCTTGGTACATCCTGTCAACCCAAGAACATAGTTTGAAAAAATATATATATATGTGTGTGTGTGTGTGTGTGTGTGTGTGTGTGTGTGTGTGTGTATATATACATTTAGGGCACAGTTTGGAGAGGTAAAATGTAAATGCAGAAAGCCCTGCTCAGATAAAACTGCTCTCAGACCTGGGTCAGTGGAGCCTCTGTGTGTGTGTGTGTGTGTGTGTGTGTGTGTGTGTGTGTGTATGTGTGTGTGTGTGTACTCACACTCATTCATTTTGGAGGAGGGATGTGGAGGACCAGAAGGTGCTACAAAGGGTAGAAATGGGAACCACGGTCATGTGGGGTCCCTGTCTGGGCTCTGGGTTCTCTGCTTGTACTGCGCTGCCAGATCCAGCTTTTCCCAGGCATCTGAGAGGGACTTGGAAAGTGTCAGGGAAAGTACTGCAAAGTCCTCTGAGGTACAGATGTTAGGCAACAGCCCTGCTTGCCCAGGTCTGAGGGTGGTGCTGTCTCAGCAGCACTTTCTGTATTTAACTTTTGCCTCCCCAAACTGTGTCCTGAGTGTAACATAGTAAACCTATTGCTTGCCCTAGAGTAGACACTGAATGTAAATGATATTTTTCAAATTGGATAGAATCCTGAGTCTTAAGAAATATTGTAAAAGGCAATAAACCCCAAATCGGGTCCCCATAACCACAGCAGACCCTGATCGAGATCTCATTAATACTCTTTCTACTAATCCTCAAGAATTAGCAAATACAACTCTATCCTGCTGTGAAACACTCTCCACCTCCAGGGTTCAAGTAAAGACTCAGAAAGAAGAGCCAAAGAAGCCTAGTTAAACGTATTTTTGAATCCAAGCATTGAGTAGCATTTCTAATAAGCCCTCTCAGGCTTAACGGGGCTTTCTGACAATTCCCCACTCCAAACTCCCCTATATGCCTCACCATTTATGTCTTATAATTCCATCTAGTAGATAATCAAGGTATCACATTCGAAGTCACTTAAGTTTGAATAGGCTTTTCCAGTGCCCTTTGATGGCTTAAACGTTTCGTATCTGCTATGCCTGTGCCTTTCTGAGAGCTCACTGCTCTAGTATAGGTTGGCTTAGACTCAAATGCAAAGAAGCTCATGTTCTCCTTAGAGAGAAGCTTCTCAAGAAAATCTAAAGCAGTCACCATGGGGCTTTAAATCACTCATCATCGACCTGGTGACCAGACTTTTTCCCTTGGCAGCCATCTCTACCTCTGAAACATCCTAAACCTAGGACTCCTGAGGAGTTTCTAAGAGTAAGAGAGATCTATTCCGTAGCTTACTTCACCTTAGGCAAACAATAGATGCATATCCCTGTGATTTTCCTTTGCAGACAAAGAAATTAAGTTCAACTGGTAGCTCTCCCAATTCTGCCCTCCTAGGGCGCCTGAAACTGACCCCACCCTGGGGAAAGTTCTGGGCCATTAGCTAGCTTATTGTCATGTTTCTCACCAAGAGACAATGCACCTGAAGGTGTCTGACTGTAGAGATCCCTGGAAAGAGAGACTTTTTTAAAGAAGAAGAAAGAGGGTTTTTAAAGGAAGATAGCAAAAAATCAGTTGAATCATGTGTGCAATTGGTCCAAGAGCCCAATGCCCTTAAGACTTGCTGAAGTACCCGCAGGTAGACAGCACCTTCCAGGCAGTTTCTCCACTACCGAAGAACATTGTGTGAGCCAGTGCATCTACCCCCACCCACACTTATCACGGGTCCTCCCAGATTTCAGTTATTCTCTTGGTCTTGAGCTTACATTCAGCCCTGCACTGTCTGTCTCCTTGCTCTCCCTGAAACAATCGTGGGGAAGGAAGAGTATCCCTAGAACCTGATGCATTCGTTTCTTAGGGCTGCCCTAGCAACGTACCACAAGAGGGGCTGCTTAAAACAAGACCTTTATTCTCTCACAGTTCTGGAGGCTGGAACTCCAAGATCAAGGTGTCAGCAGTGTTGGTTCTTTCTGAAGGCTCTGAAGGAGAAACTGTCCTCTCTCCTAGCTTCTGGTGGTTGCCAGCAGCTCTTCACATTCCTTGGTTTTGAGATGCATCACTCCAATCTCTATCCCTGTTTTCAGGTAGCCTTATTCCATGTCCCCTCTGTGCCACTGTGTCTGAATCTTCCTCTCCTTTCTCGCATAAAGATACCAGTCATTGGATTTAGAACTCACCCCAATCTAGTATAATCTCATTTTAACTAATTACAACTGTAAAGACCGTCTTTCCAAATAAGGTCCCATTCTGTGGTCCCAGATGGACAGGAATTTAGGGACAGGGGGACGTTATTCAACCCACTATACCTGGTTTTGGTTTAAACCACCATCAACCCCACTGTTTCTGGTCAATGCTGACTGTGCCAACAGACCCTTCACCATGCAGCTGGGACACTGCCCACTTTCTTCCTTTGCTCACCAACAAACGAGCAACAAATGCACTGGCTCTAATTTGTTCTCTGCCCTTCTCAGAAGTGTTTCTGACCTTTCTCGGTAGCCATTGCTGGATTCATACACTGCCTCAACCACCAAAGCACATGTA
The DNA here is from genome assembly GCF_039906515.1 of Pseudorca crassidens. Classification (NCBI taxonomy): domain Eukaryota; kingdom Metazoa; phylum Chordata; class Mammalia; order Artiodactyla; family Delphinidae; genus Pseudorca; species Pseudorca crassidens. The sequence continues at coordinate 98,628,206 of NC_090302.1, read as the reverse complement.
AGCCTGCCATGAAGTTCTTGGCGGGCACATAATGAATAAATGAACTAAGTATATAAACAAAAGGCAGCCTATTCTAATCTGACCCTAGATAAAACAATGAAGTAGATAAAATTTATTCTCAGAATTCCTGTCCCTAGAGGTCCAAGGCCGCTTTCTACTCCAGGTTCCCAGAGTCTTCAACCACATTCAGACAATCTCCCATCCCTGCACCTCTTTGACACCCTGGTCTCCCTTTTCCAAAATGTTCTTCAGGCTACAAAAAGGAAACTAAAGCCATTTGGTACATTACTTCATATTACACTATTCATAACTATCAATGGAATTTCTATTTTAACAGAGACTTTTGATACCATAGCCAAAGCAGCCAAGTAATCTGGGCACTTTGGCCAAGCTAGAGACTTACAGGCAATGATTTGGGTCACTAGTAACCACTTTTATCCCACCCTGGCCCAGTCACTACGCTTGCCCCCATGCAAGTTGTTCTGGACTCTCCCTCTGGAAATAGGCACAGCCCAGGTGCACTCATCTTCTTCCACCTCCTCTGCCTGCACACCTGCTTGTCCAAATGATCTGCTTCTAGTTCTCTCTCCTTCAGGTGACCTTATACCAACTTTTCCATTTTTCTTCCATTCCTTCATTCCCTCTCTAACCCCTGGACAACATTCCTTTTGTCTTAAAAAAAAGGGGGGGCTTATTGTTTTTGCCCCTTAGGGAAAAAAATTGTTGTCCCTTAGAAAAAATTGTTGTAATTCTAATCATCAGGGACAAGGTCAACATGTTCAGGCTATCTGACCTTTAAAATCACTTTTGAGACAGAGTCTCTATTTTTATTTTCTTCCCAGAGATTTAGTGATGTGCAGCTCCCAGTTTTTATTCACTGTCCTTTCAGTCAATTCAATCTCAAGAATTAATTTTTTAGTAGACACTGGAAGAAAGGTCAAAAAAAACCTGGAAGTGCTGCTCTCTGAAATGCATTTATATGGCATTTCACCCAGCAGGACCTCCCTGGTTCTGTTTTCTGGCCCTGCTCCCCAGAGCTTTGTCCCAGACAGATGGGCAAGCCAAAGGGTGAGCCTCCAAGTGGAAGAGAGAGACCTAGGAATCAACCAGTAGCTGCCAGGCAAAATGACACATGTGAATGGCCCTGTTGAAACAATGGCAGCATTTCTTGTGAGCTTCATCCTGGAGCCCTTCATCATCCAGGCCCAATACAGCTGTACCACGGACCCTCTAGGTAAGCTTTGCACTGGTCTTCCCCACGTAGAAAGCATAAAGGGTCAGTGACAGCACAGATTCCACAGCTGTGTCCATTATTCATCCTCTGATCGGTGACCAAGGGAAGGTTTTTTCATCACCAGATGTGTCAGGTCGGTCTACTACTCTAAATAGATCTATACACAACTAGATGCCATGCTATGCCATTATTAGTTGGCTGAGTTGTTAACCATACTTCCTGGGTCTGGTTTTAAAAAGAGAAGTGTAGAATGTAGCCTCTAATCTATGTTTTAAGGACAGCCAAGCAATTGTTGCCCATACATACTGCCTGACATTCCATTTGTAATTCTTATCAAAGACCTCAGACCCTCCCATGTCCATCACAGAGGACTTGTTTATTTCAAACAGAGGTACCATTACACAGAATGACTACTGTTGGGGTCCAAGGTAGGCCACTCCCAAATGTGCCTCAATGATATATAGATTATTTTGAATTAAAGTTACTTGAAGAAACAGCCAACTTAAAGGGGACACTCTGACTCTCCTTTTTGTCTCCTAGAAAGTAGAAAATATATCTCTCATGTGAAAGGTTCACTCCCTGCATCTGGAGGTAGAAGGACACCCTTATCGCCAAAGATAGGGAACTTAGGACTGACCTAGAAGCCTATATAAACAAACCCTGTTGCTTCTTTAATTTGCTACCCAAAGCCCAAACTCTGTTTAGATTCTTCACTAATGGGCACTCAAAACCTAAGTTTCCTTGTCCTGTCAATTCCTTACAAATTTATCGTTTCTTTGTCTAAGAAGTATAGTGGCCTGTTTGGGTCATGCATGAATTAAAATGTTTCTTTTTTTCCTGTTAATCAGTCTGGTGTCAATTTCATTATTAGTCCAGCGACTGGAACTCAAGATGTTAAAAAAAAAAAAATCTCAAGATGGGTAGAGGGAGAAATTTCCCCAACCCCACCACCACATAATTTATCCTCCAAACTAGGAACTTTTGAGAGAGAACAAAAAGACACCTCTCATTATGACAACAAAACAACAAGCATGAACCAGAGCTGTTCCAGGAAAACCAGGATGTTGGCTACCTAATTCATTGACCATACAGTCAGTTGAAGTAGAAAGTGGAGAAGGAGCATGGTGACCTGGAGTTTGTACCAGGGGTGTCCCAGACCATTTTACCTCTGGTGTTATATCCCCTTGAATTAGGAATAGAACTTCTGGTTTGAGAGCCCTAAACAATGGACTCAAATAAAGGCACCCAGCACAGCAGACCATTAAGAAAATCATATGCCAGTGGTAACGGCCAGAATGAAGGCTGTGGGAAGACTTATAATGGAATCAGAGTTGGAAACAATAAGGGGAGACTTAGGGCTTAATCTGAGCTTGAGGAAGTAGAGACAACGAGATGTAATATTAAAGGAAATAAAGGTAAGGCATCCCAAACAAGAAGGAGTGCTCAGTGATTCAGAAAGAATATTGAAGAAAAGCACCTTCCTACGAGAGAGAGGGAAATTTGGGAAGTCAAAAAAGTAGATCAGCTTGTGAAGGGCCTCCATGTGGAGAGGAAGTACAGCATAGTTGCTGAGAGCGAAGGGCATGCATTCTGGACTGCCTGACATTGGACCCTAGCTCTACACTTTCTAGGTGTGTGATATAAAGTCTACGCCTTGATTTCCTTATCTGCATAATAGTATCTTTTCTTAAAGCATTGTTGTGATGATTAAATGACTAATATATGCAATGCACTTAGAATTGTTAGAGGTAACTGAGAGTCATTAAGGATTCTAAGAAGGCAAGTGGCAGAAAGAAAATACTCAGGGATGATAATCAGTGTTCTAGGTTTAGAATGAATGGAGGGTGGGTAGACTAGAAAGAAAGAGAATGGCCAGGAGGTTATACTGGTCCAGGCCATGTGATGATTGCAACCTCCCTCCCTCTGCATTCATCATGAAGATACTACAGTTTTCTGACTGAATCATGCCTTTAAACAGGATAAACTCTGCCTGGCATATCTTCCCTTCCTTCCCCCTCCATCTTTACCTAGAAAACTCTTCTTTATACATCAAGTCTTATTAAGGGATCACCACTTCTAGGAAGCCTTCCAGATTATTCTCCACTTGTCTTCACCCCAGATCCATTTTCTAACCTTTGGTCCTTCTCTGTGCGGTTGGCTGACCCCTAGAGAGTGCATTGTGTAGGCTCCTTTGACAGTTGACTTTCATCTGGGTTTTGCTGATGAGAGATTCCAGCAGGAGATTGCAAGGTAGAAGGAGAAAGAGGTTGGAGTATTTCTTCCTTGCTCCCCACCCCCTGTTTTAGAGTCTAATATCTGATATCTATCAATAACTGCATCCTCCAATGCTGCACACCTCAATGGCGGCCACTCCTCCATAGTTCCAGCTCTCATGGGCTCTGGTAAATGGGCTTTTCTTTGACCTTTAAGCCTAAGGTGTTAAGATCTTCCCATGATTGCTGGACTCCTGGTGCCTCAACGCCTGTTTTTGGCCTCCTTAACCCTGTCCATGCCTCTCTAAAAGTCCCTCCCAGAAAGTTCACTCAGTTGAACCATATAGAGTGAAGCTGATATTCTGCCAGGATCCTGACTTCATATTTTCCCTCTTGAGCATCTTTTATGTACACTTCCTTTTTTCTTCTGTAGCATCCTCTTCTTACAGCCATCACAGTACTTGTTATAGGGTGTTGTAATAGTTAGTTCACTTGTCCATCTCCCCTTCTGGATTGTTAACTCTTTAAAGACATGTTTTTGATTATTGTGCCTGGCACATAGCATTCAATGAACGCCTAGATCCACTTACTTCTGACTTAACAGTTTCTAATTTAATGTTATAATGCCTTTCTCAAAAACAGCTAAAGAGGGAGAAACACTTGATGTAATACAAACTCAATAAATAATAATATAAACATAGAATTATATGACTTTTGTGTTTTGCAAACTGTTTTTATGTCCATTGAGTTAATTGTCACAACAGCTTTATGAAAAAATACATTCAGCTAAATAATAGAACCAGTTGCTGTAAAGTTAATACGTTAGTGGAAACTATGGTCAAGGACCAGGTGCAAGAACCAATCAGCCTGGATTCAGATACTAGTTCTACCTCTTTTCCATTCTATAACCTCACACACTACATAAAGGCTCTGTGCTTTAGGGTCCTGCTTACACACAGAGGAAAATAATAACCCCCACCTCATAGTGACCATTGAATAAAGTCATAATTGAAAAGCACTAGAATGGGATCAGATATATAACAAAAGCCCAATAAATATTACTTTCTTATTCTTGATAAAACCACTAATCTCATGAAGGTGTACAAGAAAATACTTCTCAGCTTTGCAACACAAACAGCTTCTTCTCCTAATATAAATGCTAACTTCACATCTCAGGAAGAAAAGTAGAGATAATACCCTGAGAGGGTTTGAGTCGAAAGTCTCCTAAACTCATAAAAGCCCTCCAACTTCACACTTCAAGTTTTTCTTCACACAGACCTTAATACTGCTTGGGCATTCCTTTAACAGACATTATTAAGCACATTCTATCTGTCTGGCCCTGTGAGATGTATTACAATCTCTTTCATCACAAGAGACCAGGAGGTAGACTGAGATTTGGAGGAACACTGTGCTGAGTCCAAATCCTGGCTCTGCTCCTTTGGTGGACATGAAGAAACCAGGTAAATTTTCCAAGTCATATTTTTCTCACCTGAAAAGTTATAAAAATAACACCTACTCAAGGGCTGTGGTTAAGAGTAATTTACACAACAGGTGCCACTTAGTAGCAATTCATAAATGTTATTTGGATCCTCTCCCTTCTAATTGAAAGGACCCCATGGGGAGGACCAAGTGACAAAAGAAAGCTGGGCCACACAGAGGGGGCTTCCTTGCTCTGTCTGGGCTCAGCAGCACTTTTGTTCCAGAGCATTCCTACTGTGAGCATGTGCAGGGTCTCCACTTCCTCATCACCCCTCCCCTCAAGAAAGAAAGAGCAGCAGAAGTGAAGGAATCCTGTAAACTTTTATCACCTTGACCCTCAGATTGTGGTTCCAGTTACACTTCTTCTCGAACATGTCAGTCCTAGAGCAGAACCAAGCTAAGAGATGAAGGCTGGCCAGTGTGGGTTTTGTGAGCCCAAGCAGGTTGAGGAGAACATCAACTCATGGGGTGAACCAGTGTGGGTATGAGAGCACAAGCCGCATGAGGTGGGGGTCTGGGTGGGGTGGCCAGGGTGAGGACTCAGCCTGAGCAGGTGAGGAAGCCATGTTAGCAAGGAGTAGCCTGGTGTGTGGGGTCAGAAACTAAACAGAATGAGAAGGGAATCCACACTGGGGGTGGCCAGCGTGAGGTGTTAGACTCAAGTGGGTTAAGGAAGGTGCCCCTGTTTGGGACAGCCTAATGCAAGGTGTTGAACCTGAGTAGGCTGAAGGAGCATGACCCAGCACGAGATACTGGAGCCAAAGCTTGTAGGATGGGCTTCACAACAGAGGAGACTGCAGCAGTGATGGGAGGTTGGTCATATACAAGGTGAATGAACAAATACACAAATATATTAAGGATAGTAAAAGCCATATCCCTCACTAGAGAACGAAGGGGGTTACAATATGGAAAGAAGGAAAACTAGAATGAACCCTGTGGTGCTGGCTTGGAATTAGAAATATCACACGGTGTTTAGATATAAACGTGAATCATCTTGTTGGGGTGTGTTTGTGTGTATTTATTCCTAGCTCTGTCCACAGAGAGGTTCTGGAGGGGCAGTGACACCCCCAAAGCAGTGCACACAACTAATGCCCATTTCTTGACTTCTAAATACCATTTGTCACTAAAAGGAACAAAAGTTCCTTGGAGAAATGGCTGATTCCAGGGCCAAGATGACAAAATACAAGATGAGTTAGAATATCTGGTTGACCCACAAAGCAAGGAAATACAGGATGATTGTGACATGTTACAAGCACATACAAGTCAGCTTGAAGGAATTCTACTGGACAAAACTGGGAGAATTTGAGCATCAGAATATAAATGGGGTTATAACCCATTGAATAAACCAGAAAACCAATAAATAAATAGATAAATAAATAAATGGAATGTTTGATTAGAAACAGGACAATTTACAGATTTTCTAAGTAACTCTGCACAAAACATGCATTAATTATAAAGAGGGAAAGTGTAACATTACAGTAAAGTACATTCAGATGGCAGACACCATCTGAATCACGTGATGAAATCTACTTTACCAAAAATGGTACAGGGGCTTCCCTGGTGGCCGCAGTGGTTAAGAATCCACCTGCCAATGCAGGGGACACGGGTTCGATCCCTGGTCTGGGAAGATCCCACATGCCGCGGAGCAACTAAGCTCATGCTCCACGACTACTGAGCTTGTGCTCTAGAGCCCATGAGCCACAACTACTGAAGCCTTTGCGCCTAGAGCCCACGATCCACAACAAGAGAAGCCACAGCAATGAGAAGCCCGTGCACCACAATGCAGAGTAGCCCCCGCTGGCCACAACCAGAGAAAGCCTGAGCACAGCAACGAAGACCCAACACAGCCAAAAATAAATTAATTAAATAATTTTTTTTTTTAAATGGTACAAATTGAAATCTTGAGCCATGTGGTAGGATACAAGAAGACCACAGCCTCCTGTCTGAGATACTCCTGAATCTAATCTTGAGGAAACATTCAACAAACTCAAATTGAAGGATATTCTACATGATAACTGGACTCTAAACTTCAAAAGAGTAAAGGTCATGGAAGTCGAGGAAAGACTGAAAGTGTTCTAGATGGAAAGAGACTAAAGAGGCATGTGTAAAGGCAGGACATGATTCTGTGCTGGATCTTCTTGCTGGGAAGGACATAATGGGGCAGCTCAGAAACTTGAATGGGGTCTGAGGACTAAACGGTAATCACGTTAATGAGATAAACAAGTTTTGGGGATCTAATGTACAGCCTGGTGACTATAGTCAACAATACTGGATTGTACGCTTGAAGGTTGGTAAGAGAATAGATCTCAAATGTTCTCACCACGCACAGAAAAAACTAATTATGTGAAGTGACAGAGGTGTTAACTAACATTGTAGTAATCATTACACAACATATGTATATCAAATCATCACACTGTACACCTTAAACTTACTTATGCAATGTTATAAGTCAGTTATATCTCAATAAGTCTGGGAAAATCATAATCAAGTACTAATGATACTTGATGGTACCAATCAAGTACCAAAAATCATAATCAAGTACCAATGATTTTCCTGATTTTGATGGCTGTTTGTGGTTTCTTAAGACACTACCCTTAATAAAGAATTTAGGGGTGATAGGACACAAGGTCGACAACTTACTCTTAAATGGTTCAGCTAAAACAAGTTATTTTAATTGTACTTGCAAATTTCCTGTACATATGAGATCATCTGAACATTTTTTTAAAAACTGTATACTGAAAATAATTCTACAGCTAGAATTGTAAATTCTATTCATGGGAAAGAGTGGTGGGCCCTGCCTTCTGCAATTACGTTTTATATATATATATATATATAAGATTTTTTTGATGTGGACCATTTTTAACATCTTTATTGAATTTGTTACAATATTGCTTCTTTTTTTATGTTTTGGTTTTTTGGCCACGAGGCATGTGGGATCTTAGCTCCCCAACCAGGGATCGAGCCCTCACCCCCTATATTGGAAGGCAAAGTCTTAACCACTGGACTGCCAGGAAGTCCCCCACAAGTACATTATATCTTAAAGATTTTCTTTTTCCCCTTTTATTCTGTTGTGCTAGTATCAGCTTAGTCATGTGTGTTTAATTTTACACCTTGTGCTGAGAATGTTTTAAATCAGATAAGAAGGCTAAAAAGGCAGAGTAAGGGTGAAATAATACACTCCAATTACCTTTATGGATTTCCAGGGCCCTGAAAATGCAAACACTTATTCTGTTGAACCACCCTCCAACTTTGTCCATAACTGAAGGTATCATGGCTACTTAAGAATCTGGCTCAATAATTGCTTCCATAAACTATGCACTGCAGCCCTTGCTAAACACACTTGGCTCTGGCCACCAGCATTGCTAACACAAACCCTCACAAGGTCCCATCAATGGTGCAGCCTCCAGATGAATGACCCTTGGTAGGGCATTTTCAAAATTTGAATCCAACTTTTTATTTCATCTTGTGAACAACTGCCATGCTGTTGCCTCAACCCCAAACCGTTCATGAAGAGGGAGTTTTCCAGGGAATCTAAGGCACAAGCAGAGAGAAGACTAGGTTTAAATTCAGATAAAAATCCCCGAGCATCACAACTCTTGTCCAAATGTGTTTCATTTGATCTGTAATTCTGGGACCCAGAATTCAGGAGGAAACCCATCTCCTGTTTCTGCCACTTTAGAGCTGCATCTGGATAAGGTCGATAGTGGGGAGAGGTGAACTTTTTGGTTTTGAACCATCTTAACATCTGAAGAGAATGATTTCAGAATTTAGAAATAATAGTAATAGAGCATTTAAATGAAACAACTTTAAGTTTCTTAAACACAAAACTTATGCTTCCTATGATTTACTGCAATCTGAATCAAACAAAAACACTCATCTAGAGCCCCTGCTTGGAACAATACCCAGCAAAAAGCCCCCTGGAATGTACAGACATAGGAATAGAGTCCATGCTGTAGCCTGAGTAATTACTATGGAGTCAGACAGACAGGGGTTCAAATCCCAGCTCTGCCATTTACTAATTGCATTCAACAGTTATTTTAATCTTCCTGAGTTTAAATTTCTTCAACTATAAAATTGGAATTTAATTAATACTACCTGATGTTCAGGGTTTTTAGAAATATTTTAAGATATTCAATGTGTAAGACACTTAACAGAGCACGTGACTCATGATAGGCATCAGCAGAAAGGAGCTACTCTTATAATCATTATTGTATCATTTCATTAGGAAAGAATGGGGTATGCTATAGTGACAAATAAGACCCAAACTCTCTTAACATAATAGAGGCTTATTTCTCACTCATACCAAGCATAATGTGACTCAGGCAACCTTGTTCTATCATGAGTTATGCTATCTTAGCCTCTAAAGTTGCTGTGGCAGGGACAGAGAGGGTGGAGGGATTCTAAGAGCTGACCTGAGAGTGGGATATATTTCTTCTGTGCTCACAGACCATGGACAAGAACTCAGTCTTGTGGACCTGACCTAATGGCATGGCATGTAGTCTTCCTGTGTGCCAGGAAGTAAAAGGTGAGTGGGCACATAGTAGGATCTCTTCCACAATAAGCAATAAACAAGAATCTGTAAGCAAATAAGATCAATAAGCAAAGGTCAACTGAGTTAAAGACCTTGAGTAGCATAGGAGAGACTTATGTTTTTATTCTGAGAGACAGAATGTAATCAGCATCATAAAAATGCAGACATATTACTTTGAAAACAGGAGAGAAGAGAACTGTCTTCAGAGTGGGAGCAAAAGAAGGATTTCATGGCAAAGGAAGCATCTGAGTTGGACCTTGAATGATACATAGGACTGGACACAGTCAAGAACAGGAAGATGCTCAAATATATATGATGTTTTGTGAACACTCCCACAACCAATCACACAGTTCACAATTTTTAGCGTGTTTCCAAGTGGAACCTAATTTCCTGGGAGAATTCAGAATATCCACACTATTTCATCCAATATTAACAAGAGGTAAGGAAAGCTAAAATGGTACCAAAGGACCTAACATATGAGCTGTGCAGGGTGTGAGCCTTCATAAACCTAGTTGCTGCTCAAGTGTTGGTGTGTGTTCTCCATGGGCTTGTTAGGGGAACCATTGACTGAAATTGCCTCTCCTGGCCAGGCCTGATAGTAACCACTTGCATGACTTATCTTACAACAGGGGTCCTGGTAAGGAATGTGGAACTAACAAGCTACCACCAACTGGAATAATTTGGGAAAGGTCAAAAGGAGAGAGGAGATGCCAGTCCATATGTCCTACCAACCTCCCAGAATCATTCTCACTGGAATCCATCTTGGCCGAGCGATGCATGCACCACCAGGAAGGACCCTGAGTCAGAGTGATTGGCCAGAGACAAATGGAAACTTACCCTGAGACTGCGAGCCACATGGCAGAGCAGTCCTCCTGGGTTCCCTGACACCACTACTCTCCGCCTGGTCACCCCATCTCAATAAAGTTTCTTGCTTTGTTAACATGTGTGGATCCTCGGACAATTCATTTCCGAGTGTTAGACAGGAGCCCACTCTCAGGCCCTGGAAGGGGACCCCCTTCCTGCAACAGGCTCAAGGGAATACTGGGGAATTTTCTAGGTGTTCCAGTTATCTATTTCTGTGTAAAAAAACTACCCAAAACTTAGCAGTCTGGAGTTCAGGTAGGGTTCTTTGGGTGATTTTTCTGTCCCATGCACCATAGATGAAGTCCATTTATGGGTATTCAGTTGGTGGATAGGCTGATCTGAAAGGCTCAACAGGGCTTTCTTCACATGTCTGGTGCTTTGTCAAGGAGGCAAGGCTCAGCTAGGACTGCCCTCCTGAGTGAAATGCCTTGGCCTCTCCGTCATGGTAGCCTTGAAGTAATCAGACATCTTACATGGTGGCTCAGGGCTCCAAGAGCAAGTCTTCTAGAAAACAAGGTGAAAGCTGCATGGCCTTTGCAGTATCAAGTCCACCATGTTCTATTGGTTACAGCAAACCATGGAGTCTAGCCCTGTGATATTGTGATTTATCAGAAATACATATTTGGTCATTCAGATGACTAAAATATATTTCTCATATATATTTGGTCTTCCTCCACAGTTCCTGACTCACATCTCCCCAAATGCTTGGAATTTCCTAAATGAAGAGAGTGGTAAGGTTTTCTTTTGTTATGCAAATGAAGTGACTTGGAAAGTACCTAAGGATGGGGGCTGGTTGCTGGTGGAGCCAACCTTGTGATTAGAGGGTTGGAACTTTCAGTACCACGCCCCCCAACCCAATCCCACCTCCTGAGAGGGGAGAGGGGCTGCAGACAAAGTTCAATCACCAGTGGTCAACAATTTAATCAGTCATGCCTATGTAATAAAGCCTCCATAAAAAAACCAAAAGGATGGGGTTCAGGGAGTGTCCAGGCTGGTGAACATGTGAAGACTGGAGAGAATGGAGAGCCTGGAGGAGGCATGAAGTGGCACGCCCCATTCTTTGCCCTGTACATCTCTTCCATTTGGTCATTCCTGAGTTATATCCTTTTATAATAAACTGGTGATATGGTAAGCAGTGTTTCTCTGAGTTCTATGAGCTGTTCCTGTAAATTAATTAAACCTAGGGAGGGAGTCGTGGAAACCCCTGATTTAGTCTATCAGTCAGAAGCACAGGTGACAACCTGGACTTGCAATTCGTGTCTGAAGTGGGAGGCAGGGAGTGTAGTGGGCAGTCTTGTAGGACTGAACCCTTAACCTGTGGAATCTGGTGTGATTCCACGTACATAGTGTCTGAATTGAGTTAAATTCTCAGACACCAGTGAGTGTCCAAGAATTGCTTGGCAGGGGTATGGGGGAATCCCCCCTACACATTGGAATCAGTCTCCAAAGCACCGATTCAAGGAAATGGTAATCAGATCCCATCTCTTTTTTTTTTTTAACATCTTTATTGGAGTATAATTGCTTTACAATGTTGTGTTAGTTTCTGCTGTATAATATAGTGAATCCATATATCCTCATAGCCCCTCTCTCTTGCATCTCCCTCCCACCCTCCCTATCCCACCCCTCTAGGTTGTCACAAAGCACTGAGCTGATCTCCCTGTGCTATGCAGCTGCTTCCCACTAGCTATCAATTTTACATTTGGTAGTGTATATATGTCAACGTTACTCTCTCACTTCCTCCCAGCTTCCCCTTCCCCTTCCCCGTGTCCTCAAGTCCACCCTCTACGTCTGCGTCTTTATTCCTGTCCTGCCCCTAGGTTCGTCAGAACCATATTTTCTTTTTTTTTTTTTTTTTTGAGATTCCATATATATGTGTTAGCATACAGTATTTGTTTTTCTTTTTCTGACTTACCTCACTCTGTGTAACAGACTCTAGGTCTATCCACCTCACTACAAATAACTCAATTTCATTTCTTTTTATGGCTGAGTAATATTCCATTGTATATATGTGCCACATCTGTCGATGGACACTTAGGTCGCTTCCATGTCCTGGCTATTGTAGTAGAACTGCAATGAACATTGTGGTACATGACTCTTTTTGAATTATGTTTTTCTCAGGGTATATGCCCAGTAGTGGGATTGCTGGGTCATATGGTAGTTCTATAGCCATCTTTAATTGACCACATTGGGGTTTGGAAGGTTTAAAACATAGAGAGCTATTTAAAAATTAAATCATCAAATATTTCTTGAGTCTTTCCTTTTTGTAGGGTGTGGTTCTAGGAAATATACATAAAGCTGGTGGGAGTCAGTCTGTAGCAGAAGTTCAGCCAGTAATATAGGGTCTCGTGGCTGGTTCCAAATAGTAGGGTGAGCCCAGCCAAGCCCCTCCCTTTCTCCGTGCATCAGTAACCATATCTGTTGCATGGGTGTGGTTATCTTTGCCCTGACAATCTTTGAATTCATGAAGAGTGAATTAAATGGTTGGAAAACGGCTTAGAAACAATGTGAACTGCTCTACAGACAAGTACTGTGTTACTACCAGTCATAGAATTTACCCTCGGGGAATGAATTGTCTGGTTAGGAAAGTGAGACCTTTCTGGCATAGAAAGAAGTGTGAAGAATACAAGAGAACATGTGATCAAGAAATGGGTTGTGAGGCTCCAACTACAAAGATGGTAGGAGGAAGAGAAGGGAGACACTGGTATGAGCCACTGGGGAAGGACTGCCCATACGCCAGACTTCTTTTCCGTTGAAGAGACAAGATGTATTTGCAACTCCGAGGGAACTCTGGGAATTAACATTCTTAACATGCTTGCACACACTGCTGTTTTGTTTGGGGATGACTCTTCATTTCCAACTACCAAGCTGGCTTAGAGGTTGCCCTGGTGCAACCCTGCAGGCCCCGCCTCTGCATCACAGTACACAGCAACCACACACAGACGCACTATGACCAAAGCTCTTGACGTGGGTCAGCCTCTGAAGTCTTCAGACTTCCACACTGCCTGCCGGCCCTCAGCTTCACTGTCTTTGCAGGACTCTGAGTCTAAAGGGCCCTGGAGCCTCTCCTCAGGTCTTCTCTTTGATCTCTGATATCTGCTTCTGGGTGACAGCTTCTGGCAGTTGCATCCCCTTTGTCTAGACAGGAGGAGCTCAGTTCTTGGGGACCAGCTTCTGGGAGAGGCCTGTTGCTGCTGGCAGCTGGTCAAGCTCCCAGGATGGCTCTGGGCATGGCTAGAGACACTTTGGCTCTGGTCTAGGGGCAGGGGTGGGGTGGATAGCAGGAAAAGCTAAAGGCCAGCCCAAAGGTCCCCTGTCCTGAGGTACTGCCTCTGGCTCTGGCTCCCAAAAGCTTTGTTAGGTCCCATCCGACTGCCTGCGGCCCAGGAGCGCACCTCTGCGCCAGCACTCTGATCTCCACCTGACTCATGGTCTCCTACCGTGAGGTTCCTCTAACCCGGGGGCATCCAAGCTCATACTGGTTAGAGGTGCTCACAGCCAGTTTCCAAAAGGGGACTGATGGGAATGGCCCAGGCCGACACACCACATAGGCCATCACAAGTGAGATAACTAAGGCTCCAGGAGCTAAGCGACCCTAAAGTCACAGAGCTGGGACAGGGAAGAAATCAGACTGCTAGAGCCCAGGCAGTCACTCTGCCCAGAAGCTTCCACCAGACACCTGATCGGTTTTGTTCTTTCTCTATTTTGCTCCCTCTAAGAAGACTGATTGAACTCTATGTGAATAGACGCTTTTACTCAAATCCTCTATTTTAAGTTCCATGTTCCTTGTTAGTCTTGCATTTTCTAAGGCCTCCTTGGGCTCGGTATTCCTTCTCTGCATTTTTCTAGTCTCCTGTATTCTAGATATGCCTTCCATGTCCCTCCTGTCAGTCCTTAGCGTGATGGTGCTGTAATTTTCCACTTCTCTGGGACTCAGTTTCTTCAGTGCTAAAATGGAGACACGAGCTTCATGTGTGTGCACACGTTAGAAAACTTTACTCTGTGTTTTATTCAAAGTTCTCAAAATCTTTTTGCTACTTCTCTTCTACATCCTTTTCTGTGGCTTCCTGGGTCTTTTTGCACAGATGACTAACTAATGGGCCAGGCACTGACATGGGCCATGTGAAGACTGGCAAATGCCTAATGTTCTCCCCTTCCTCTTTTATCACATGGCTTTTTCCTTCTTGTATACATTTTGGTGGGGACATAACTGGTCCTGCCAGCTGGGAGCCAACTTGAGTTCTTCTACAGAACCGTTTCCCTTCCAGTGCAGAGGCCTTCCTGGGCAAGAGGACATGCCTGGATTTCATTTATTTATTTATTTATTTATTTATTTATTTATTTATTTATTTATTTATTTATTTATTTATTTATTGAACTTTTTGGCCGCACCATGTGGCATGTGGGATCTGAGTTCCCCGACCAGGGATCAAACCCACACCCCCTTCAGTGGAAGCATGGAGTCTTAACTGCTGGACTGCCAGGGAAATCCCTGGACTTCCTTTAGATGCTGCACATGAGCTGGATAGTCATAGACACCCATAAGCCACCCCTATTTTCTTAGGGTCATCTGCCTTTAATTCTTCCAAGCCAAACGCTCTGCCAGCCTGAACTTCACCATGATGCGTGACAGCAGGCTTCTTACCACTGACCTGGTAGGTCCTTGTGCAGGGTGAAGGCAGTTTTGTGGTTCTGGCCTCATGTCTGCAGATTTCCTAGCTGGCTGGTTGAACCCCATGGTCATTGTTTCCAGGCCTTGTGGAAGCAGGGCTTACAATCACGCCATTTCCACCAGTGCCATGGCCTCCCAGACCTTTCCACCAGGAACAGCGCTGAGAAGAAAGTTTCCTGAGGTTTTGATCTCGGGTGGCCTTGGCCTGCAGTAGCTTGAAGCAGGGTTTTGGTTCCTGGCCAGAGACTGAAGGTAGGCCGTGGCAGTGAGAGCCCTGAATCCTAGCCACTAGACCACCAGGGACCAGTGGCCAGTGACAAGGCCCTGGCCTGTTAGTTGTGTAGAAATGAATTTCCACATCGAGATGGAAAGTAGTGAAACAAGTAAAGTGTTTATTAGGAGGAAAAAGAGTACGTGTGGATAGACACACGGGCGGGCTCAGAGAGAGCCATGCCTTCCTGGTAGTCTGAATCACTTTTATGGGGCATTTCTTCCGGGTTTCCTTTGACCAATCATTTTGACTTGCCTAGTTCTGAGTCCATATTTGGTATATCTCAGGGTCCTCTCATGTGTGCACATGCATCTCTTAGCCAAGATGTATTCTAGTGAAGAGGCCTATGGGTAGGTCAACATCACTTACTATGAGGTGACGCCCCCTCCCTTTTGACCTCCGAGGAGCCTTTCTGTGCATGTACAGTCAGGAAGGTCTCCTTGACCACGAGAATTAGAAATATGTAGTTTTTTACCTCTTATCTGTGCAGGTATCAGCTTCTCCTCCCTCCTGCTGCTCAACCTGAGGCCCATCTATCTCCTACCTCCGTTTCTGTGAAGCTTAAGTGGAGGACAGTAAAGGGTCCAAGCAATGAAAACTGGGGTCAGCGTTACTATTACTATTATTGTTGTCAGGGAAGGGTCTTTCTTACCTTAAACAAAGTAAGATGGCAGCCTCTGGACTCAGACCAAGCTGAATGTAGATCCTGACTCTGGCATTTGCAATAGTATCTTGGGTGAGTCATGTGGCCTCTCTGAATCACAGTTTCCTCATCTGTAAAGTGGGTAAATGGGTACCGACCTCACATGATTTTATGAAGTTCAGAAGAGATATGAATTGCCTAGGAGAGCAGACATTCACAGAGGTTGAAACCGAGCAGGACCCTGTGGGGCTCATGGGCACAGAGACCTTTTGGCCCCCATTTCTTGTAAGCAAGACTCCAGCCGCCATGACCTTCCCTGAGTTCCAAAGGGCAGATATGAACAGTTGCTAATCAAGGGAAGAGCAGCCACGAAACCACCTGAGACCCTGCAAACCCCCTAATCTTGTCAGCAAACCCACCCTTGGAGACAACCAGACCCAGTGTTGTGGCCGGTTTTTGAAACTTTGCAGACGAAAGAAAAATGCAAGACTGTTACCGCCTTGATCCTTATGGCATACCCCTGACCACGAGACCCGACTATAAGACCTCTCCCTATTCTCTGGGGGGGGGGGGTCACAGTGCTTGAGGCATTAGCCTGCTGTGTCCCCTCTTTGCCTGGCAAAGAATAAAGCCATCCTTTCTTCCTCCTCCAAAACTCTGTCTCTGTATCTCATTTTGACATCAGTGTCCAGAGAGCCAATATTTTTGCATCAAGGTGAATGCCCCTCCTTTTCCCCTGAAGGAGTGACAATTTTGTCAGCATGCAGGTGGATGGGCTAGGAGATATTTGGAGGCACAAAGACCCCTAAAGGAGAGCTTGAGACACAGTACATGGGCAACCACCTCGAGTCTGCCAACTGGCCCACCTTTCCAAGGACACAAACCTTCTCCTCCAGAGAAAGAGCTCTCCTGGCCCTTCCCCACTGGGACTCAGTGAAGAGAGTAGCATTGTTCTCATTGACAGGGGCCAGACGAGGAGTCTGTCCAGGTAAGTCTATGGACACAGACCTGCAAACCAGAGAACAGTCAGCCCTTGAAGGGAAGAATCTCCCCAGAAACCAGAGTCACTTCCAGCATACCCTCTCATCAGTCAATTAGCTGAGAGAGGCTCGGGACTGCAAAAGTAAGCTCCCCCCCGACATCATTAGCCCCTCCACATGCCCTCCCCACTCCCACCTTGCCACGCAGAGCCTCAGTTGGATCTTTGGTTGTGTTGGTCTCCCCAGCAAAACAGTGAACTCCTCCATGGCCAGAATTTGCCTCTCTGCCTCCCCAGAGCCTCCTGCAGTGCCCAGCACGGCAGAGACACTCCATAAATGTTTGCTGAAATGAACTGACACATGCCAGCGGGGCTGCCTCCACTGAGTCTCTGGGACCGAGCAGCGAGCTTCAAGCATAGAGCACCCAAGCTGCCAGATCTCACTTCCTCCCCAGAAAGAGGCTGGCAGTGGCTCCGCTGCATCTTCCAAGGTCCCCTTATGTGCAGGAAAAGTAAGAGCTTCCCTTCTGATGCTTATTATCTTCAGTGCATCTAATTATCATCTGTACAGTTGGGTAAGTTTGACTCGCCTGACCTCCCTGCATCAGTTTCAGGGTTTTAAACGATTGACAGCTCCAATTAGCTGTAATTAGAAAGGATTAAAACCATCCATCAGGCAAGTTTTACAGTTAGACCCTATGGTTTCTTACATCTTCATTTAAGATGGGTGGGGCCAGTGTGGGCTGGGGGGACAATGGCAACCTCACGTTGTTCTCTCCCTCTGGGTCTCTCTCCCTCTCTCTTTAAAAGAGACCTGAGAGGAGAGCCAGGCCTTGTAAGAGAGGACTCTTCTTGCTGATGTGAGGACCAGCCCTGCCTTGGTTTGCGTTGTGCTGGGTTTGGCAGTTGATAATGGAAAGGAGCGAAATTCTAACTAGAGAGTGGGGAGTGGGGGAGGGTGTAGGGAAAAAAAAATTTAAGTCTTTAAAAAGCTAAAATTGCAGACTATAATCCCTATTGCAAAGGCTCACCAGGAGTTTAGGCATAATGAATCTGGCTCCCCAGCACCTTATCCTGCTTTTGTTTATCTAACAGTTTGACAATGCATGTTTACGCACATCGGCAGTGGGGCTGCGTTGCTGGCGGTTCATTAATTAGCATCTGATTCATCCTGTCAGCCAGGCTTCCAGAATCCGGGCTACTTTGATAAATAGTTGATTTTCCCCTCAAAGTTCTTTAATGTGCTGTCTTAGTCCGGATTGAACCTGAGCAGCAGGGCCTGGCCTATGAGGCAGGAACCCCACAGGAAGATGTGAAGGGGTCAAGCAGATAGATGGGACAGGAAACTGAGGCCTGAGAGACCTTCGAATCTGGAAGATGCCCTAGAGGTCATCAAGGCCCACCTGGGATTAGGATGCAGCAAAGGCCTAATAAAACACATTTATGGGGAATTATCTGATTTCATCCTCGTATTAACTATCGTATTAGCATCAGTCCATTTTACAGATGTGGGAGACGTGGCTCAAGGAAGCCTGGCTAAAAATGCCTAAGCTAGTCGGATTCAAAGCCGACTAGACTCCATGGCCCTCACCCTTTGGCCAGCTTTGCTGACTAAGAGGCTGCAAACACCAGCAGCAGAGCTCAAAGAAGCAAACTGATGGGGGATGGAAATGCCTAGGGAGGGTCAGGGTGGCCCACAGGACAGCGACCCTGGAGGAGGCTGACGTCATACTTTACTAACCTGTTCTTAGCCCATACCCTCTGCTGGGAAATAGCAGGAAAAGACTGCAGGGTCTGGACTGGAGGAAAGGCAGGGCAGCGCAGGGCGGCGCTGTCAGTGCAGCATGAAGTGATTGGTTTGGTGGGTTTTTCTTCTGTGATACTTGGGAGCAGAAGCCGCAGGTCTATGAACAGATACGGTCCCTGGACAGCAGTATCTGGGCCCAGCTGCTCTCACCTTGAAACACCCATTTGCTCCAGGCCCTGGGAAGACTGCGGCTCAGCTGGTGCTGCTGTGCCTGACCCCCCTTCATCTCACCTCCTGCTCTTTGTGAGGCCCTTTGCCCTTCTGCATCAGACCACCACACAGGCACAGGCACATGCACATGGCCATGCACAATCACGCACAGAGACACGCACACGCGTGCACACGCGTGCAGACGACACCCTTGTGCCGACCTTCCTCCCCGTCTGCTATTCTGAGCACTGGAACCTCAGCTGACCGCCCCCTCTGGCTGCACTCCAACCCGAGCTTTATTAATACATCCATCCAGTGCGCATCTCCCTCACCAAAGGAACACTCTGATGCTGCTGTTTTTAGCCACATGAGTGTGAGGGGCAAGGAAAGCACAGGAAACTTTTGTCCCCGAAGAAACTGCAGGAGTTATGACCGGGGATGGGAAGCCCCTCCCCCCAACCCCCAGCTGGGAGCTGTCCCCTCCCCTAAGCCTGTGTCCTAGCCTGGGCTCAAACTTGGGAGTTTGCAGCCCCAGTTCTCACAGGTAAACAGTTGGCAGTGATGGGATGAAAATCGATGGTGACGTTAAATGAAATCGCATTCTCCCACTCAAGGCTCTGGAAAGCACCACTGAGTCCGTTCAGGTTGTTTTCTCTTCTCCTGATTCATATTTTCCTCTTTTTTTTTTTTTTAGATTCCCTCTTGTATGTTCCAATTTGTTTTTTTAATTTATTTTTTTATATCTTTATTGGAGTATAATTGCTTTACAATGGTGTGTCAGTTTCTGCTTTACAACAAAGTGAATCAGTCATACATATACATATGTTCCCATATCTCCTCCCTCTTGCGTCTCCCTCCCTCCCACCCTCCCTATCCCACCCCTCTAGGTGGTCACAAAGCACTGAGCTGATCTCCCTGTGCTGTGCGGCTGCTTCCCACTAGCTGTCTACCTTACGTTTGGTAGTGTATATATGTCCATGTTTGCAGAAGGACGCAGAATGTGAGCGACGGCAGCCCGGCCACCACAGGTTAAGTTCACTTACCTCCGCAAGCCAGGTAAGTGAGCATCCCAGTGGGCATCCCAGCCCAGCATCCCTTCCCTGAGAGTGAGAGGCCTTAGAACAGAGCGGTTCATTAACAAACCAGCGGTAGCTGCCTGCATCCCTTCATCCCTTTAATCCTCCCCAGAGCCCAAATGGAGGCTTTGTTTCAGAGGGAAGAAAAGCAAATAGTTGGTCACCAAGCAGTCAGGGATGAGGGTCTCCACCAGCAAAAACAAAGGGGGCCAGGGTCAGGGTCTGGCTGGGATTAACCCTTTTGAGTTTCAAGTAAGAAATGGCTACATACACACACACACACATACACACACTCACTCCCTAACTGGCCCCTCTGAGCCCTGATGCTGAGCGAAGTCAAAAGGTCTCATTAAGCCCCTACTGCACCACGCAGAGCAAGGTGGTTGGTGGGCTCTGAAAGATTTGAAAATTAAAACAACAAAACCCAAAAACCCTGTGATCACAGCCTTGCTGTGAAGAAGAGCGTGACCACATTAAGAGGATAAGCTTAAGTCACGTGGAGAAAACCTGGTTTTGGAATCCCAGTTCTGCCTCCATACCCTTCTGGCACTAGCCTTCTAGGAAGGGAATCATCCCATCCTATTAATAGCATCCCCACCTGCTCAGCCCTCTTAGCTCTGTTTTGGCATTTTTGTCAGGTAGGGAGGGAAGGGATTATAATTCCCAGTTTGCAGAGGAGAATCAGAGGATCAGAGAGGCTGAGTGATTCTTCTAAGTTTGCCCAGCGAGAAAGTGCTAGAGCTGGGCTAGACACTGCCCGTGCCTGCCACCCCACAGTCGACCTAGGAAATACCTTCAAGACAGAGGTGCCTCACAGGTGTCCCCGGCTCTTCCTCACAGAGGTTCCCTTGAACTGGTCCCAGAATGTAGCTTACAACAGATTTGGGTGACTTCTGTTCTGTCACCTTGACATTTTTTCCACCTCACTTCTGCTTCTATCAGAATGCTGCTTCTGAAAGCAGCTGGGCTGCAGCGGACCTTTCAGGTGAGAGGTGACCTCCCTGACCACTCACCTCTCCCGCCTGTCACAGGACAGCATGCTGTTCTTTTCCACGCTTGGCTAATTGTGGCTTCTGGGTGTCTTAGGCTGCTGTTTTGCACAGAGCGCCAGGTCCACTGCACACCGGGGTGGAGGTACTGGGCTGGGGAGGGGGGGAGCGGGTGCCTCCTGGGATATGAGAGGCCACCTGAGAAGACCTTCCCTTGCCTCCCGTGGTACCAACCCTCCCACTAGGAGATGAAATGTTGTACTTGAAAGAGGTCCTGGCTACTGCTTTGCCTGAGCTACAATATGGCCTCAAGCTATTTTCAAGGCTTTGTTACTCCCCTACGAGAGGTTTGCTTAACTGAAATACACCCAGAGCCTCATTTTGATGTAACACCACAACGGAATAACTGTTCTGTTCTCCCGAGTTACCTGCACACTGCCTCCCACTCAGCCCATCATAGGTGCCCTAAGGCCACGGAGGAGTCAGGGCTCACTGCCTCTTTCCAGACTTAACTCATTCATGCCTTGTTACTTGCTTTTTATTCATTTGGCCTTAAAAAAAAAAAAAGTGCCCACCATTATAAAACAAACACCTTCTAATTTCACTCTACACCTGCCCCCCACACAGCCCTTCCCCCCCCACCCCACCCATTCACACAGCCCCCATCAGGAGCAGCATCTTCTGAAAAGGGCCCTGGAATGGAGGATCACCAGGGGCATCTTCTCCTTCCCTCAGGAAACATCCCTGGGTGTGTCTTAGGCAGTGAGATATAATTCTCTCTGCTAGGTTCTTGAACCCAGACAGAAAACCCTTTCTGTTTCAAGAGGCTTTTATAGATCGATGGACTGTGCCTGTGGCTGTTTTATTGTACCAAAGCGCTCTCGGATGTGTGGTGTCCGAAAAGAAGAGAGCAATCAATAAGGCAAAGGTACCAAGAGCACATTAATTATCAGGGAACACGGCTCAATCCATCACTGGGGCCACTGTAGGGCCAGGAATGAACCCTGGGGAGTGAGAATGACCTGCTTCCCTCACCCCACCCCCATTCAACACTTTGTGGCAAATTCAAATGTTTTCAGTTCTCAGTCCTTTAAGGGTATGTCATACCTGTGTGCATTGGTAAGGCAGGTAGTCACTGTTAGGGTGAGGATGGGGAAACAGTAGAGATATACCTGCCCATCTGGTCTGACCAAGGGCTCAACCTTTGGGAGTAGAGGATAAAATAGACCAAGGCTTTGGGGATATCCTCTAAGTGGGATTCACTGAGACCCAATGAACGTGATGCTCAGGGAACAGAAATGATATCTGCTCTCCTCTGACAAGAGCCCTACAATGCCAAGTGACCATATTATTTACAACACTAACCAGGATACTTTCAGGAGTGAAAGAGGGCACCATTAGTAGTTAATATTGGCACTGGGATCTGTCCCAGGCTAGCCAGCAACATGTTGTTCTACTGTCCTTTTTTTTTTCCTTCTAAAGCAAGCCACTGCCTTCAGGAGAAGATTTGGCTCAAAGAAAACACACACACACACACACACACACACACACACACACACACGAATACCTTTGAATCAGAAATTCCAATTATAAATGGTCAGGATGGTGAAGTTTGGATTGGCAGAACTGGGGGTAAATTGTGGGTAATCAGGACACTGAGCGCAACACGGTACAACAGTGAAAGGCTGCCCTCCATGACCAGTAAATACTAGAAGGCAAGATCTTCTCACATCAACAGGAGAGGACAGCCCCACTCTACACTGGGTCAGCCGCACCCTCCATCCTCTGCACCACCCCCCTCACCCTTGGCAATGAACCCAGATCACTACTTCATTGGGACTACCCCAACATCTAGTGGGATATCCGTCAACTTCCCGCCCCCAAATGGACAAGCCCATCTTTATCTGGTCCTGCACCCCCTGTCACCAGGGAGAGGGTCCCCTTCCTCATAGGAAAGGCCAGTTCCTCTAAGTGCTTTCTAGACCCAGCCCACCCCCTTCTAAGTAGTCTTAATCTTATCAATCACCCTGCCTCTGTCCCCTGAGGCTTTAAATTCTCCACCCCCCTAATCAATCCCATAGGCATTTGAATATGCTCTAATCTCTCTCGTTAATAATAGTAATAATATTTTTTTTAATGTCTAGATCTCACATCATTCTCTTGTTAGCTCTATAGTTCTTTTTTTCACAGCGAAACAACTCAAGAAAAATAAAATTGTTTCTACTTTGTGTCTCCACTTACCCACTTCCCATTCACGCCCCAGTCTGACTTTTGCCCCCATCTCAACACTGAAAGAGCTCTCAGTAAAGTCACCAACAACTTTCATACCACTAAATCCACTGGACATTTTTCAGTTTTCCTCTCACTTGATCTCTTAGTATCTTTCAACAACCCAGCTGACCACTCTCTCCCTCCTTCTTGAAACACTCTTGTCTTGTGGCCTCTTTGGCACCACAGAAAATTCTCCTGATTTTCTTCCTACCTTTCTGGTCACCTTCTTCTCAACTCCATTCCAGCCTCTAACTCTACTCAACCTTTACCTGTTGGCTCTCTTAGGCTCTCCCATGCCACATTTTCTCTTCTTTCTGCTCACTCCCTAGGTGATTCTTTTCCCCTTATGGCCCCAATTACCATCTCTACACCACTTTGGATCTCTAAGCTCCAGAGCCTGAGAACCATATGTCCAAGGCTGGCTTGAAATGTGCTGCCTAAACACTGTTCAGCACAAGCGTCTCAAACTCAAGATTCTGCTCTGGTGGGCCCCATCTCAAGAAAGCATCACTTACCAATCCTTCCAGCCACTCATGATAGAAACTCAAGAAACATCCTTCAGATGTCATCCTCATGCTTCATACCTGATTCATAACCAAGTTCAGTTGTTCCTTCTAAGTTTCTCTTAAAACTACTCTATCTCCCTGCTACAGTTCTAGTCCATCTTGATCATATTTCTTCACCTGGACTCATGTAATAGCCCCCTTACTTGTCTTCTATATCTACTCCCCCCAGAGCAATCTATCTATATATTATACACACACACACACACACACACACACACACACACACACATACATACACACATAAAGTCATTGCTCCTTTGGCTTAAAACTTTTCAAAAACCAGTATCCTTACTATGATGTACAAACTCCTACACGATTTAATACCCCTTTCCTGCAGCTCCAGTCTCATCCCATCCCCTATCCCCAAGTCATTGTTTTCCACAAACACTGCTTTATTATTTCCTCAAACATTCCAACTTCTAGCCTCAGGGAGCCTTCTCTGTGGTTCTAATTCTCTCTATTCCATTCTCACTGCAGCTGCTTCATTTCTACCTGTCCTTCCAGTCTCAGCTTAAATGTCTCACTTCCCAGCCCTCAATTATGTGCCTTTGCATTTTGCTTTTATGGCAGCCTATAATTCCATTTTATTGCACATATAATAACCATGCTAAAGAATTATCTGTTTATGTGGGTCTTTCTTAGGAGACTAAAAATTCCATGACAGCAGTACTTACTTTACCTGTATATCCCCATGTCTATTATATAGTAGATGCTCGATAAAATGGTGATAAATTAATGAATGTCACTTTTTTTAAATAATGGAAATAAATTGGAGTCTTGTCAGAAGAGAGAGACCACAGAGAAAAGGAGTCTTTAAACAATGCCATGATACTAAAGACACTTTAATACTTACTGTCAGTCAGGTACTTCTAAGCACTTTACTTATATTGCCCTGATTAATCCTCAGAACAATCCTTTCAGTTTTACTGTTACAATCCCTTTCTCTTGTGTGGGAGAGTTGAGGCAAAGAGGGACTAAGTTCCCTCAGGGTCATACACACACACACACAGTTAATAAGTGGGGGTCGGAGGTTAACACAGACAGGCTGGCCCCTGAGTCTGAACTCTTACCAACTCCACTCTACCATTTCTAGAAGAACAAAGGGATATCCTTCTGGAGGAAAGAAGGAAACATTCTTCAAATGCATTAAGCACTGACATGCGGAAGTGGAAAAAGAAAGCTTATTCTATGTTGACTCAAGGGATAGAATTAGAACCAATGATGAGGGCTTCCTTCCCTGGTGGCGCAGTGGTTGAGAGTCCGCCTGCCGATGCAGGGGACACGGCTTCGTGTCCCGGTCTGGGAAGATCCCACATGCCGCCGAGCGGCTGTGCCCGTGAGCCATGGCCGCTGAGTCTGCGCGTTCGGAGCCTGTGCTCCGCAGCGGGAGAGGCCACAACAGTGAGAGGTCCGCATACCGCCAAAAGAAAAAAAAAAAAAGAACCAATGATGAATTGAATATAGAGAAACAAATTTTGCCTCATTGTAATGGGAGAAAACTTATAATAACTAGATCTGTCCAAAAATAGAATGGACTACCTCAGGTGGAGGTATTTAAGTAAAGGCTAGAAATCAGTTGGACATATAGAAGACAGATATTAAGTGAGCAAGTTGATTGGACCATTTGATGCCTATTGCAATCCTGACAATCTGTACAATTTATCTCCCACAGTTCATGCATTTCCATTTACTGTACTGAACAATGATAAATATTTTCAGCACCATGGCCATGAATCTCACTTATCAATAAAAAGATAGCATTAATTTACTATTTAATAAGGTGGCTTCCTCAAATCCTTTTTGAATGAGGCAGAGGCTGAAATTTTTTGAATAATTATTGAATACAAAAACAGGTGAGTGGACTCACTTTAGAACAATTTGAAAAAAAGAGAAAGGTTTCCAGGTTACTCCACATCCAATCAGAAATTCAATTAACCAGGACAAACATTCCCCCCAACATTTCACATAGAGCCTTTCTCCCCTCTCTAGTTTTT
This sequence comes from Pseudorca crassidens, assembly GCF_039906515.1. NCBI lineage: Eukaryota > Metazoa > Chordata > Mammalia > Artiodactyla > Delphinidae > Pseudorca > Pseudorca crassidens. Next base: position 98,602,470 of record NC_090302.1, on the reverse strand, counting down.
TTAGCCACATTGTCTGAGGGTGGTTAAATTCTGTATCAATTTACATGTTTGTTTACAAAATACACCATAGACTGGGAAAAAAATCTCTCTGGTCTAGACTGTTGTTCCTCTGCTTCTAAGGTAATTTTGTGATGGGGGTGGAGAAATAAAAAAGAAAAAAGGAAAAAAAATAAAGGAACTGATAGGACGGGCCTAAACACTGCAATTTTCCAACCATTTTCATCCAAATTGTCTGCAATTTCCCGGTGGCCCAGGCTCCAAATTATGAGTGAACGTGATGGTAGTAATCCCACTAGAGCTCCAGCGCTGTTGCCATCATAACAGCCAGCCCCAGAACAAAACATGCAGCTGCGCACCCTGCCAAAGCAGCCGAGTCTCTGCCAAGGCAGAGTCCATGTTTAAAGCAGGGCAAGCCTGAGAAATGTTGCCCAAATCCCTTGTCTCACTTTTCTCACTTCTGGAAAGAGTCCTCATTGAGGTCTGCAGGAAGCTGAGTCTGAGACATCCATTTCAGGCATTACAAACTCCCTCTCTTCATTCCCTCTCTTCCCATGTCTTTACAGATGAGAAAACTGAGGCCCAGAGAGGTGTGGTGACTTCCCTGAGGTCACACAGAAAGTTACTCTAGCAATAAGGTGGACACTTGGGGTTGCTAGTATCACTTCTTTCTCTGCCTCCTTCTCTCTGACTGACCTGGAAGAACTCATCTCTTTGCCAAAGCACCTTACCTGTCCATGTGAGACTAAAAGGAGAAACAGAAATAGAATTTAGAAAATTCAGTGTTTTTTCCCTAGGGAAGTCAACTCTAGGACCCTAGAGAATAAAATTCACCCATAAATGGGAAAGAAGTCACATACCTAATGGGATGTGAATATTGTGAGCCAATGAAAGTTCATTAAAATCAATAATGAAGCTGACAATTAAACACATAAATATATGGTGTGGCAAGCATTAAATCTAATTATTACATCTCTGAAAATCAATTTGTGCATGCAGTTATTAATTTATGGCTGTCATTAATTACCAACGACAAGATCAATATGCAGCTACCACTTGGCTGCTGCTGCATGTTGGCCGAGGAATGGGGATGCTGGGTTTCCTGGAGAAACCAGTTATGAGCTGTTTCACAAATGTGGTCCAGTAGGAAGAGTTCTCAGCTATGGTTCAGAAAATCTAGCTTCTCTACCACTGAAGTGTGTGTCCTTGCACAATCCGACCTTAGTGATTCCCTGTTTCTGTGTGCGACGCCAGGGAATCATTTTAATGTCATCTACTCTGTTCCACCACTTCTGATGCTGGAGTCAGTTAGGTACAGATTCTAATATCCATTCTTCCACCTCCTACCTGTGGGATACTGGGTGTGTTATTTAATCCTGCTATTTCCTTATGTAAGACAAGAGGATTGATGAGAGCATCACAAACAGAACCTACAGAGCGGGACCAGGAACATAGCAACCATTATTATTATTTACCAAGTTTTATCAGCCTGTTTCTCTGCAAAGGTGAAGTTTCATTCATAATGATAATAATTAAAAATAATAAGTATATATACATGGTGTAGTTTATTATTATCCTGGTTCTTCTAACCTCTCAAGGTTGTAGGGTGGGCAAGAGATCAACAAAATATAACATATAAAAAAGCATTTTGCAAACTGAAAAGCACTCTAGCAACTGAAGATGAATGCTTCTTCCTGACATGGAGGGAGGGGGTAACTCTTGAGGGCCTGGACTTAGAGCAGCATCTCTTTCTCTACCAAGTACTTCAGATGGGAAAGCATGGCCCACCCAGCAACCCTGTGCAATCCCTTCTGGGTGGGCAACATTGAATCTGCAATGATCAATCGTTAGAACCAGCCTGATCCCTGAATAAGGCTGTTGCCTATGTCACTTCAGATGACAGGTAAAGGCACTTCCAACTTTCACAGTATATGCCTAACTATTTTCTGATAGGAAATTTATTTCCAGGAGTAAGAGAGAAACACAGACCTCTTGATGTTGAAAGGCATTGGCACTGAAGTATAAATGTTCTCAATGTCTTGGAAGATTAAGAAGACAATACAAAGAGAAGACAAGACTTCAAAGGGACGGCTGGAGGACTCAAAAAATAACTTTGCCAGCCTTCCAGTTTTGCGCAGGCGACTCTGTTATCAGATGTCTACCTGATCCACCCAAGGTTCTGTGCGTGTTTCCTTTGAGTAGATCAAGAACGCAACCCTCCCACTCCCGGCCCCTCCTCTCCCATGCAGCCCTGACACGTGGACCAGTCTCCCCAGCATGGAGTTTCTGGAGGGCATACAACCAAGCTAACAAGTAACTATACTCTCAGAGTGCTTGATATTTCACAATAATCAAATTGGCTTTTCTGGAGAACCTGGAGATTAATGAAACTATGTACTACCTCCCCATCACCCCCTATCTGAAAAAAAGGCTTGTTTGATTGTTCACTTCAGGGGAGGAAAATGAGAGAGATGTAACTTCATACAGAGCTAAAACACTCATCTTAAATCATCTCCTCTGGACGCAGCTCGCTGGGGCTGCACAGGGCTTCTCCATCTGAGAACACAAGAAGCTGGAGCTGAAAGATTTCAGCACACGCCGACTGGACAGCTCCCCAGTCTCTGGTTTGAGGATTCCAGGGTGCAGCCTCTTCCATATTACCTAGGAGGCTGGTCCTGTTTTCTTTTTGCCTCCAAAAGAGTGAGAGACAAATCTTGCAAAGCGCTCTGCTCTGTTAACAGTGCCAGAACCTCCAGATTTTTCTTTGTACCTGTTCACAGCTTGTTACAGTTTATGCATTGGAAAGTGTTTCTCTTTTAATTGATACCAAGGGGCTGCTTTTGCTCCTTTAAAGTGATTCAGGACTGGCACTGCTCAATAAAGGAGAAAATAAAAGGTGGGGCTGAGATGCAGCTAATTATGTCAGGCTTGAGAAAAAGAAGAGGTGAAGGCTTTTCATCTGAGACCTTTGCAGATTGCTAAACTAAAAGAATGTCTTGTGCTGATAAACAGGTTGGAGCCAAGCAGTGGAGCACAGCTACTGGGAGGTCAAGGCCAGGGATGCTGGGGAGGTTTTTACTGTCACAGTGAGCTTTAGGAAGTGGTGAGGAGAGGGATGAAGGAGAGGGGCCTTGGGAGGAATAAACTGTCCCTTCATCTCCCTGCATAGCTGGAGAAAGAGGGACCAGCCTAATAGAGCCCATAGACCAAATTCAGCCTGCAGCCTGTTTTTACTTATTTTAATAATTAGTGGGGGAGGAATAGAACAAAAAGAAGAAATAATATGACATAAAATGTGAAATTTATGTGAAATTCAAATTTCAGTGCCACAAATTTTATCAGAACACATATTATTGACACATTATCTATGGCTTCTTCTGTGCTGTAATAGCAGAGTGGAAGAGTTTCGACAGAGACAGTATGGTTCATAAAGCCTAAAATATTTACTCTCTGTCCCTTTACAGAAAACATATGATGTCCCTTGCCCTAAAGTGAATGAGAACAGCTGGGGTGAGTGTTGGACAGTAGCTGTGAGGTATGGAAATTTCTCTGGACCCAGGGTTAGGAGATCTGTTTTTGAAGCCTATCTCCAACTCTGGAAAAAAAAATCATATCCATCTCTGAGCATTTGTAAAATGGAAATAAACAATATATATTCCATGAATGTTGTTTTGAAATTTAAATAAGATGAGATATATGGGAGGGAAAAACCTTGGCACAATGCTTGGTATAGAGTAGATACTCAATAAATAGTGACAGGTAGCATTATTCACAATTGTCAAAATATGGAAACAACCTAAGTGCCTATTATGGCTGAATGCACAAAGAATATGTGGTATTTATGTAGGATGGAATATTATACAGCCATGATAAAGAAGGAAATCCTGTCATTTATGACAACATGAATGGTTCTTAAGGACATTATGCTAAGTGAAATAAGTCAGACAAGAAAGACATATACTGCATGATATCACTTACATGTGGAATCCACAAAAGCTGAACTAGTAGAAACAGAGAGTAGACTGATGGTTACCAGGGACTGGGGGCTGGGGGAAATGGGGAGATTGTGGTCAAAGGTACAAACTTCCAGTTATAAGGTGAATAAGTTCTGGGGATCTACTGTACAGCATGGCGATTATAGATAATTCTGTACTATATACTTGAGAGTTACTAAGAGAGTAGATCTTAAATGTTCTCAACACAAAAAAAGAAATAGTAATTGTGTGACATCATGGAGGTATTAGCTAACACTGTGTCAGTAATTATATTGGAATACACAAGTGTATCAAATCAACATATTATACACCTTAAAGTTATGCAATGTTACATGTCAATTATATCCCACTAAAGTTGGAGAAAGTAACAGAATGAATTTTTTTAAATAAATTCACATATAGCCTTTATCAAAAAAACTGCACATCTTTTTTGCAGTATGCGGGCCTCTCACTGTTGTGGCCTCTCCCGTTGCGGAGCACAGGCTCCGGACGCACAGGCTCAGCGGCCATGGCTCACGGGCCCAGCCAGTCCACGGCATGTGGGATATTCCCGGACCGGGGCACGAACCCGTGTCCCCTGCATCGGCAGGCGGACTCCCAACCACTGCGCCACCAGGGAAGCCCCAAAAACTGCACATCTTTATAGATCCCAGTTTTGGTTCCATTTCTTCAAGGAAGTTCCATATCTTCCTAGCCAGCCTTGCCCCAAATGATCTCCCTCTCCTCTGAATGTCTGCAGTATTTGACAAACTTCTCTCTACACACCCTCTTGGTGTTAGTTTCCACAGGCATCTAGCTCACTCTCCCTTTCAGACTGTCAGGTTAGTGCCATGCTGATACATTCTCTGTTGTCCAGAAACTAGTTGAAAAGATGTGTGTGCATGCACCTCTAAGTGAGAAACACCAAGTATGGTGCTCAAACAGCATGCTAGATAATTTCATACAGGGCTTGGGTGCTCAGTGAAGGCTTTGCAAAGGAGGTAGTGTTGGCCCTGAGCATGGACATTCATGATTTTGCTCATGCAGAGTTTTCCCCAGATAGAGAGAAGTGGCATAGGGCATACTAAGCTGTGACAATATCGTGTGAGCCAAGGTGTGCAGACTGTTTCAGGAATGGAGCAGTTAGATTGCAGTGGAAGATGGGAACTGGTGGTAAATGAGTTAGGATGTTTGGGGCTTTGAAAGACAAAGCCAAACTCTAACTGGATTAAACCTAGGAAAAATGTATTATCTCACATAACAAGAAGTCCAGAAGCAGAACTTGAGTCCAGGAACAGCAGGACTCAAGTTCAGTTTCTCGACAGTTTCTCTTGCCTCTGCCCATCTCTGTGTAGACTTTGTTCTCAGGCTAGTTTCCCACATGGTATCTGGGTGGCTGCCAGCAGCATCCGAGATTCTTCACATCCAGCAAGATGAAGGGAAAAAATTCTCTCCCCTACACCTGGAATGAAAGCCTTTTTCTTCACGCTGATTGAGCCAGCCAAGATCACATGATCACTCCTGGACCAATAGTAACTCTTGAACTAGTCTCTAGCAAGAGCGGGATTACAGTGGGATTACTATGACTGGCTTAGATTAGTTAATATCCACCCCAGGACCCAGCTTCCCTCATTCACATAGGCTGCACAGAGAAGGGGCGGTTACCTGAATAAAATCACGGACACTAGAAAGGAGAAAGCAGGACTAGATGCTGAGTTAGCAATTAACACTGTCCCCTACAAGTCATAAATCACTAGGAAAGGTGTAATGGAGCCAGGTTGCAGGGAGCAGTGAATATGAAGCTCAGATATTCAGATGGTATCTTGAAGATAGAAGCGGGTCCCTCTGACTGTTCTCTGTCATAAGCAGCTCATGCATGAGTTTGTAATAGCCTGGAAAAACCTGGAAAAGACTGAGCCAAAATATTGAGGAGGAAGAGGAGACAAAAATAAGTTGTTCTAATCCAGATTTCACTTTGACATTCCATGCAGCATAGATAAAAATCATGTCTAAAGGGCTTCACTCGGCAACCTTATTATTGGCCACAAAGCTACCCCCAGTCTTTTAATTACTGCCACCCAGGAAAATAACTCCTCTCTTTGGCTTTCTCTCTATTGGAGCTTACTAAGAATAGCACACTCACTATATTTTTTTAGAAATGACAGAAATATTCCCGGTACTTGGGATAAGTAATTAAGATTTGCTGTGGGAACACCGAGGAATCCCATAAAATGGCTGCGTGGCTTGGTAAATGAATTACTTAAGAGTTTAATTACTAAAAATTACTGTCAATTACTAAATGTTACTGCAAATTGCTTGCAGCACAGACACATTTGTTTGTGGCTATTAATGATTTCAATTACTCCTCATAGGTAATTGGTTTCTCCACACAGATGGGCACCAACTGTCGAATAGGAGCTCAGCAGTAAAAAATGCAGCTCTTCTTTCAGCCTCTTTCAATTCAAAGCTGAAATCTTAAAAGCTGGAGCCATCTTTCCTCTGAGTTTCTCTGCTACTTACATCTGCTTCCCTTGGGACTCCTAGGGCTGGAGAGGACCTTGGAGACCTTCTCTTCTGATGTGCAGAGGAGGAAGCAGGACCAAAGAGGTTAGTGGTTACTCAGACTCACACAACTAATACCACAATATTGATGAACGTTGAAAACATTCTGCTAAGTGAAAGAAGTCAGTCACGAAAGACAACAGATTGCATGATCCTGTTTATATAAAATGTCCATAATAGGCAAATCTATAGAGACAAAAAGTAGATTAGTGGCTGCCTGAGCCTGGGAAAGAAAGGGAAGAGTGCAGAGGGGGAGAGAAAATGAGGAGTGACTGTTAATGGGTACAAGGTTTACTGGGGACGCTGACAAAGATGTTGTGAAGTTAGATTATGGTGATGGTTGTACAACTCTATAAATATACTAAAACAACATTGAATTATATATTTTAAATAGGGCTTCCCCGGTGGCGCAGTGGTTGAGAGTCCACCTGCCGACGCAGGGGACACGGGTTCGTGCCCCGTTCCGGGAAGATCCCACATGCCGCGGAGCGGCTGGGCCCGTGAGCCATGGCCGCTGAGCCTGCACGTCCGGAGCCTGTGCTCCGCAACGGGAGAGGCCACAACAGTGAGAGGCCCGCATACCGCAAAAAGCAAAACAAAACAAAACAAAAAAAAGGATGGACTTTATGGCATAGAAATTGTATCTAAATAAAGTTTTTATAAAAAGTGTGTTTAATCATACAATTATATGGTGGGAGGGTGGGATCAAGAGAGCCTTCACTCCTGACTTCCACTTTATTGCTCTTTCGACTGAACCATCCTGCTTCAGCATATGCCCAGCTTGCTGGAAGGTGTAACTCACTGAAGACAATGGCTATTTAGACATGTCATTAAAGCTGTGGTTTTATTTATGAAGGGCTCACTTCCGGCTATTTGTGTACTATTAAGAGACATAAACTATGTTCATTAAAGTAGCATAAAATGCAACAGGGAAATGCACTTAATAACAGAAAACCAAATAAAATAATGTCTTAGCTTGGGGTGCCCCCTGAAAAATGGAGCTTTTGATAAAAGCTTGCCAGAATGTAGTTTATTTTGAGAAGTGATCCTAAAGAATAGGATGAAGGGAATGGAGAGTAAAAAGGGAAAAGGGGAAAAGTCAATCCAAGGGTGCATTGCTGAGTAGACTCAATAAGTGTGAACAACTGGGACTCAACCCACTAGGGATCTCTGAAGAGTTGTGTACAGTGTGCTTCACAATTGTCTACACAAGATATGGAGAGAAGATATTCATGTACTGGCTCCTGACCCCACTGGCAAACAATTGCCCCAAGGGATGTTTAACTCCCTTTCTCTTAGAAATTGGCATATAAACCAGCACAGTTGAACAGGGTTCTATAGTGTCTTCCAAGGTGGAGAAAAAGAAGCCCAAGAGAAGAGAGTAAGAGATAAGCTGTGCAGCCTAGGTAGACTCTGGTCAGGCTACCTGTGCATGCAACCTATTGCCACAGCAATTGCCAACACCAAAAGGAGAGTCAATGGACTTGATTAAAATTAACAACTTCTGCTCAGTGAAAGACATTGTCAGGAGAATAAGACAAGCCATAGACTGGGAGTAAGTATTTGCAAATGATAAATCTGATATTTATCCAAATAAATTTTATAGTTATCCAGAATAAAGAATTCTTAAAACTCAACAATAAGAAACATGAAGAATTTGATTTAAAATGGGCAAAAGGTTGAACAGACATCTCATCAAAGAAGATACACAGATGGCAAGTAAGCATATGAAAAGGGGCTCAACATCATATGTCATTAGGGAATTGCGAATTTAAACGACAATGAGATATTGTTGTTTAATCCAGATCACTGACACCAAATACTGGCAAGGATGTGGAGCAACAAGGACTCTCACTCATTGCTGGTGGAAATGTAAAATAGTACAGCCACTTTGGAAGACAGTTTGGTGGTTTCTTACAAAACTAAACATACTCTTACCATACAATCTAGCAATCATGTTCCTTGTTATTTGTCCAAATGAGTTGGAAACTAAGGCCACAAAAATATCTGTACACGGATGCTTATAGCAACTTTATTCATAATTTCCAAAACTTGGAAGCAAGAAAGATGTCCTTCAGTAGGTGGATGGATAAACAAACTATGATGCAGTCAAACAATGGAATACTATTCAGTGCTGAAAAGGAATGATTTATCAAGCCATGAGAAGACATGGAATAACCTTAAAAACATATTACTAAGTGAAAGAAGCCAATCTGAAAAGGCTACACGTTGTATGATTCTAACCATGTGACAGTCTGGAAAAGGCAAAACTATGGAGATAGTAAAAAAAAAAAAAAATCAGTGGTTGCTGTGTGTGGGGGAAGAAAGGGATGAATACATAGAGCAATAGAGCACAGAGGATTTTTAGGACAGTGAAACTATTATATGTGATCTATCATGATGAATACATATTATACATTTTTCCAAACCTATAGAATGTAACAACAGCAAAAATGAACCCCAATATAAAGTATGGACTTCAAGTGATAATGATTTCTCAGTTCACTGATGGTAACAAGCGTAGCACTGTGGTGCAGGTGTTCTTAGTGAGGGAGGCTGGAGTGGGGCTGGTGAAGATGGGAGTAGATAGAAATTCTCTATTTCTACTCAGTTTTGCTGCAGGCTGGAAACTGCTCTAAAAAATAATGTTTATTAACTAAAAAACAAAAAACAGAAAAAGATGAGTCAAGAGGGTACGGGTGCCAATATAAGAGATATTATAATATCAGAATTATAATTATATATTATAATAATATATAATTAGTTGGTCATGGGGGACGAGAACCTTTAGTCTAGAATAGAATTCACCTCTGATTCCAGAGTTTTAATGGAATTCCAGCCTTCCAGCACTTTGGGAGAATATGACATTGGCTAAAGGTCCTGCCTACACTCTTCAAATAACCATACTCAAAGATGAGCACTCACTGTGTTCCTCCAACTCCCCAGGCTCCTCCCCTACCCTTAGCTATTGTTTGATGATCTTATTCTCTGGAAGTTTTTCCTTAGATGAGTCTCACCTCTGCCTCATCTTCCTCCTGCCTGTCCCTGGGCCTCCGTTTATGCTGTTGCTTCTTTCTAGACTATCCTCCTCTCTTTCTCTTTCTCATGATAAACCAATCAGAGAAGTACCCTGATTAGTCCCATATTACAGAAAACCATGACCCTTAAAGGTTAAGCAACTTTCCAAGATCACACAGCTACTGAAAAGTCAAGTCAGGATATGAACCCAGATAATCTGACTGCAGACCCTACACTCTTAACCGCTGTACTGTGCTGCCTCATAGATGTCAGAAGGATGACTGAATGATTTAGGAGAGTTTAATGCAAGGATCATTTACAAAGTTATGAGCAAGATTAAGGGAATCTAGCAAGGGATTATGAAATATCCTGGGACAACCACAGATGTCCCCACCTTTCAGCCCTAGGGGAGAAGGAGTAAATGGTAACTGGAACCTGGGGTAAGCCGTAGAAGAGGGCACCTTGTGGGAACTGTGGCCTTGGATAAAGAAATCAGTCTGCCAATCTGCATGCCAGGAAGGAGAGAATCAAAGCAATAAGTACCCTGACCTCACTCTCTGATCTCCTGTTAGCGCCTCCCATTGACTAAACCCAAGTGGAAGCCAGAGGGCAAGAGAACTGATGCAGAACACTGATGCAGTTCATAGAGATCAGCGTTCTGGACACAGAGCAGGGAGAAGGGTGGAGAAAGAGCCTGGAGGACAAATAGAAAAAATACAGTATCAAGTCTCAGCTAAGATCCAAACACTGGTCTGATTCTAGTACGGCAGTGTTTTTTCTAGAGGGGTTCAGAGGGGACAGCTGCCCCAACCCTGTATCCGGCGAACCAAAGCCAATCCTATAATAGGAGCAGGTGCCGTGTCTGTCAAGGCCATCACTAACGGGCATCATCACGTGTTCTCATCTCCTGCATGGTCAGTCCAGCTTGGAGATAATGCCCCAGCTGCTTCTCCTAACGCAGACATGCCTTTGAAGATTTCACTCACTCTAATGACCACACATGGCTCTGGTGAGCAATCTCTTTAGAAAATGAGGCTGACCAAGATACCTGAATCAGACATAGATAGCAGTTCTCAAATTCCACGCTAATAAACACAAGAGATGACTTCTAAATCTTGATGATATAGAGCTAATTTACATAGTTCCATGCCAAAAGGTTTGCAAGAAATTATCCTAAAATACATCTTGTAATCAAATTAATTCTTCACGTCCTAACTTAAAGGAGTCAAAATGAGGAAGAAATAAAAGGGTGGCCTGACCACCGTGGTTTTCTCTGAGCCCTGGCAACCATGAACAGCTCAACAAGCAATGACCGATCACATTACTATTGAGTACTCCCTACGTAGTAGCCGCAGCACTGAGCACTTAACTAGCAGTGATGCCACAGCCCCTACTGCAATCCTACGAAGAAAGTACTATTTTGAGTTTCATTTTGTGAACGGGAAACTGAGGCTTATGGTAATTAAGCAGAGACATCTTCTATGTGTTACTCACTGGGCTAAGATCAGGAGAGGAGGCACAGATGAAAAATAAGAAGTCAATGAACTTGAACTCGAGAGAAGACACTGACAAAAAGTTCTGTGAAGTTCTGTGAAAAAAGTTCTGTGAAAAGTTCTGTGAAAAGTGAATGGCAGGGCTTCCCTGGTGGCGCAGTGGTTGAGAGTCCGCCTGCCGATGCAGGGGACACAGGTTCCTGCCCCGGTCCAGGAAGATCCCACGTGCCGCGGAGCGGCTGGGCCTGTGAGCCATGGCCACTGAGCCTGCGCGTCCGGAGCCTGTGCTTCCGCAACGGGAGAGGCCGCAACAGTGAGAGGCCCGCGTACCGCCAAAAAAAAAAAAAAAAAAAAAAGTGAATGGCAAAAAGGGTAAAGGTTCCAAATTTTCAGAAAGCAAGTGATCAGGGTGGACTGGGTCATCAGGAAAGTTCTGTGCAGGGTGGTGGATATCGAGCTGAGGCCAGGAGGAAGGTAAGAGAGGAGCAGGATGATGAAGGTGTGGGCTTGGGAAGGTGCTGGGCATGGTGGGAATGACCAGGATGGAAAGGAGCGGGGCTCCTGGAAGAGAGACCTCAGGGTCAAGAGGGACGATCAGGGAGGGGTCTTGCCTGCCCTTTGCTGTTCTCTCCCAATGTCCTGCTCCGCCGTGCCTGTGTCTCTCAGCCTCACACAGCTCAGAGCCAGTCCTGAGGCTCCGGGTCCTGCTTCCTTGAGCCCTGACCTTTCCCACATTGTACACTACCCACTCCCTTCAGGCTCTATCTGATGGGTTGTAAATAGCCTGTTTGAAAAGTAATTGAATGTTTGGGGCTGGTGCTTGTCACTTGTAATTGCTCATTCCTTCCCCAGCCACTTTCTCTCTTCCTATTTCCCAGGGTTTTTTCCCAGGAGCAGATCCAGGAGCAAGCGACTGGAGGAGATAATGAGCCCCCCCGGGCCACACAATTCAACCAGATTTGCTGACTAGGGAGCCACTCTGGACCAACTACCTGCCTCAGGCCACAGGACAGAAAAGAGAGAATGGACTCCTTCCTTCCTAAAAGGTTCTCTGAGCAGCAGTTCTCTGGCTACAAAGACGCCTACTGTAACTTAGGGCACATGGACAATCCTTTACCCCAGCACTTGGGGCAGCAGAGGCCAGCTCTTTAGTGATGTCTGTCTACTACATCCCTCCTGGCCCCCTGCTTCCTTTATGTCCTTCAGACATCAAATAATTGGTATTCATTTACTGAACATCTACTACGTGCAAGGCCACCCTAAGTGCTCTATGTGACATATATTCCCCTCAGAGTTAGGCGCAGTGCTATCAGCCCCAGGCTCTACACCTGGTACTGCCATCTCCACATCTCCTCACCCCTATTGGCCTGGTCCTGCTCATAGATAACTGACCAATGGTGGAGCAAGTCCTACTAGTGGCTCACCATTTCCATATACTTTGGGGCAAATTCCAACCATTGGTAATTAAATTCTCTGGCTGCTGAAGTTCACTCTAGCTGAAAGTGTCAAGGAACTGCCCCACTAGGGCAGCCCTCAACCAATGACTAATGGGAATTGATAAATATCCCTCCTCCCTCACCTCTCAGGCAGGATAATTTTGAGCTGCATATTCCACGCTGGCTTCTAGAATTGCCCAGCAAACTCACGCTCTATTTACCTACAGTGGAAATTTGCCTGAGAACACAATCTTAATTGGCATTCTTCTTTGACTGTCTACTTTTCATTCGCCTACCAGTGTTGCTAGCATCTCCTTCAAATAACATACTTGCACTTATACCTTTGTCTCAGGGTCTCCTTGGGTAATCCATATGGGGTCAGTTGGCACCGGAAATGGTATCAAAAAGGATATTCTAAGAACGGGATTCTGAAGTTAGATCCCTTGCTGGCCGGATGACAAGGATCCCATTATTGGTAATAAATGGGGTGAAATAAGACACATTATGGTTGTATAAAATGCAAAACCATATGAAAGTCCTGATCTTCTGCAGATGGAAGGAAGACGGCTGACAATTAGGCCCACAATCTGATTTTCAAATGTCGCAAAATTCTAAATGTGGCTAAATTCACAGGCTTGGCAAATTACCTATGCTAACATTAGAAAAGGCTCGGTATTCTGAGACCTGGAATCAGGATATCTCTGCAGATGCGCTTGAAAATCGTATTAACCAGACCTGATGAGCCAAAAGTAGAAAGAACTCTGGATACTCTGGAAAGCTATATGATGTGCCCTGGTTATTGGAAGGTCAACCTGCAAAGACTAAGGAGTCTGTTACATCAGTGAACATGTTAGGGGGCTAGTGGTCTGCAGCCTGTCAAATCCTCCTTTCCAATGTGAAGCTCAAGTCATTGTACCTGCATTTCCTACCATTCAGAAAAAGGCCCAGCACTTGGTAGGCTTTTTTGGATTTTTGATGAGAGCATACACAAGTCTTTAAGAAGACTCCTGTGACACATTTACCCGGTGACTCAGAAGGTTGTCAGTTTTTGAGTAGTGCCCAGAGCAGAAGAGGGCTCAGCAAAACTTGGAAAAGTGGCCCTAATGCTTGGCCCATATGATTCATCAGCTCTGATGGCTTTTAGAGATATCCGTGGTAGGTAAGGATGCTCTATGGCATTTCTAAAAGCCTAATTTGCTGAGTTGAGGTGCGGATCCGTAGGGCCCTGGAGCAAAAACAAAAGTAGCTACAGAGAAGCATTACAACAACTATTACTCAGCATTTAAAAGACAGTGCCTGGCAGGCTACTAAGCCACTTGACTGCGGAATGTCAATGACTGTGTTACTGTAGGTGCCAAAAGTGAGCTGGATATTTTCAGACCCACTAAGTTATACGGTTGAATGGGCACAGCAACAATCACTACACATGGAGGGTGGCCTAGGCCCCCATATGCCAACTACTGCTGTTGCATCAGACATCTCATGCAGTTTATACCTCTGGCCTCTTCAGCTGAATGGAGAGAGAAACACCCAGGCTTGGTTCATAAAAAGGTCAGCTTGCTGTTTAGCTCTGGGCATAAAAGGGACTGTTGCCATAAAATACCCACCCCACCCCCACCCCCAGGAACAGGCTTGAAAGACAGTGGTGAGTGAAAATCCCTCCAGTGGGCAGAATTTTGAGCAGCAAATTTGTGTATGGAGGGTGAAGCAGCCTGAGTTAGGCCTATACATATGCTCTTAGGCAGTGATGAAGGGATTAAATGGTTGCTTGCGGGTGTGGAAGGAGTCATTTTGAAAAGTCAGGGACAGAAGCATGAGAAAGCAGTGTGTGTGTGGACCCACAAGAGTGAGCATGGAGCGTGTGGAGAAGAGAATATTTACATCAGGGGAAGCACTCAACAAGCAGACGGATGGGAAGACTCATCCAGCAGAAGTCCAACAGCCCCCATCATCGCATTGCTTACACAGTGGGCTCGTGAATGGAGCAGTCATGCAGCAGAGGTAGAAGCTACCTGTGGGCCCAACAGCAAGGGCTCCTTCCCACCAAGCCTGAGAGTCACTGTACTTCCAGATGCCTGACTTGTTAGCAACAAAGACTGATGCTAAGCCCCACGTATGGTGCCATCCCTCAAGGAGATCAAATAGCCGCTTGGTGATACACTGATCACACTGGATTCCTTTTGCCTGGAGGAGGCAGGGATTCCAGATAGATATACTTCATATATATTTTGGGTATTGCATTGCCTTTCCACCCGCAGTGCATTTGCCAGCTCTGCCATCTGAGACCTTGCAGAACATCTGATGTTTTGTAGCAAATCTCCCTATCACTCCCTCAGACCAAAGGATACACTTTATAATAAAAGAGATATGACAATGTACACAGGACCCTTGAGGAAATGGGCTCTGAGCCTACACAGCCAGAAAGGGCATTCAGAATCCCTCCACAGGATGGTTTGATAAGGATGACAATTGCCTCCGTGAAACCTCCAACTCCATAGCTGGCATGGCCATGTTTCTGGCACTGCTAGCATTGGACTGTGGTTATAACCACTACATCCAGAATCAATCAGGACACTTCCATCACCTCTACCATCATCAGAGGATGACCTACTGTCCCTGATTCTTTACCTCACTAATCCTGATTCAAATCTGCAGCAGATGTGTTTGTCTGACCACAGCCGCATCGCGTAGAGGAGCCCTAACTGCAAAGAAGTTTGGAAAAAACAATTATGTGGCATTTTTTAATTCTATGGCAGAAAGGGGGCTCTAACTTCTACCAAGATTCAATAAGATGCAGAATTTCTTGAACATAGGAAGGGATATTAGGTGCTAGACAGCTGAAATAAATGGCAAATGTCCAACACATACCTTCTTTTAAACTCAGAACCATTCAGCGTGTTAGCTGTTGTAAATCCCTCAAAACCTCAGTTTCCTCCTCTGTAAAATGGGGCTACATGACTGGCTTCAGTGTACACAGGAAAGTGGGAGAGGGATCAAATTCAGTCTTCTGATTGCTAGCCCTGTGTTCATGCCATGACACCCTGCTGCCTTTGCTTTGGGAGTCTCTCACCTTTATCACTCTTGCAAATATCCTACCTGGCCCTGATGGTACATTCTTGTCTGCTATGCCCCCATTGCTCCAGCATGGGTGACACAGACATGGAGGAACCCCACAGGTAGAAAACCGATGACAGAGCACCCCTAGCTCCCTGACAGCCACAGAACAGCTGCTTTAAGTCTCTGATCGACTGAGTCCCTAAACAGGTGTGTGGGCTTTTTTATGGGGTACCTAGTTCCCTTGCTGCCTCTGAAGGCTGTTTCCTTGCCACTCATAGCCTCTGCAGTATGTAAGTTCTGTGGCCAAGTTTCATATAACTGGGAGTGTATTTATGGCAGTCCCTACTCTTTCTTAGGAAAATATTGATTTTCTAACAACAGAATAACTGTAGGGCCATTAAATCCAACTAGACTATCATAAACTCCAGGATTAACCAAAGAGTACGTTTCACCTTTTCCTTTATTGTCTCATGAGTAATTGGGTGTAGCTCTGTACACTTAAGCAGAATAGAATCACAGCATTTATTACCTAATTTGAACAAACCACCACAATTCCCCACCCCCATGGCCAGATAAGTAATTAACTTTTCTGCACTTATTTTAAAGATTGACTAATGGGCATGAGGAAGGCCGGGTTGTATGCAAAAACTCCAAAAGCTCCTAATGGGAGTTGCACCCCATTATGCAGGCTGCGAGTGGATTATGCTGGTGATGGGGGATCGCTCTCCAGTCCCTGCCCTGAGCAGAGGATGTGTGAGCTCATTATCTGCCTGTTAAAATCTTAGTTAGAAGAGCAGTCAGTGAGGTGAGGATTTCTTTTTTTTTTTCCTTTTTTGAGAAGATCTCTATCTTTCTTCTTTATTGATTGCTTGCTTTCCATTTTATATCTTTTCTCCCTTGCCTGAAATGAGAAAAATGAGCCCTTACCATGGGCTTTAAACTTTACACCCAGACAATATCTCCCCCTTATCTAATGCTGGGCAAGAAGCTTCAGCCCAGAGGACCCTGGGTAATGCTACAACAGATTATGTCATAAAATGGAGAGATAAGAAAAAGAACCAATCTAAAAGACGCAGCCAAATTTACCTTTCCACCGCCCTCCACTCCTGTTTTAGAAGAAGTCTTTAAATCAATCTGCCTTTGCCATAAATTTTCTTTCTAAAATTTGATAACAAGTGCAATATTTTCCTTGGAGATTGGGTTCTAATAAGATGGAAGCTGGGGAGTAAGGAGCAAGCAGGGTTTAGCAAAGTAATAAAATGCCATGATTGATCCTGGTCAGTGGGGTTGCTTGGAATTATTGCTATTCTTGGCTGGTAAGCATAATCCAGCCAAGTCATAAATTGTGTTTCTTCCAGTAGACAGTCAGCTCTCTGTATTGATCCCAATTTGTTGTTCTGTTCTCGTGTAATTGCTCCCCGTAGTTAAGACTCCAGGCTGGGAAAGAAGTCTGGCCAGGCCAGGAGTATAAAGGGAATAAGCACAGGACCAGAGTACTCTGCTGCCCCCAACCTGTACACTGAGGCTGGGAGGTAGGAGTTGAGGGCCAGGAGTCCCCAGGACCAGGCTGTGGAGGCAGGACCCTGGCTCAGCCAATGAGCCCTCCTCCAAGTACTGCACTAGCCAATGCCCTCACTGGGCCTGTCCACCTGTTTACAATTACAGTGAGATTCCTTAAACACACGTAAGATGTGGGCCCGCTAGACATATCAGCACCCAGTGTGTGACACTTTTCATCCTACCACAGACAGAAAAACTAAGTCAAGGGCTGGATGTGAACGACTCCAAGTTCACTAAGCAGAGATATCCCCCAACCAAATACTTCACCCAGAAACAAAACCTTCCAGCCCAAATTGGAGCCTA
Organism: Pseudorca crassidens; assembly: GCF_039906515.1. NCBI lineage: Eukaryota > Metazoa > Chordata > Mammalia > Artiodactyla > Delphinidae > Pseudorca > Pseudorca crassidens. The sequence goes on along the minus strand of NC_090302.1, from coordinate 98,585,070 downwards.
GCCTAAGAGAACCCATGAGCAGAGGGTTCCCCTAAGTCCTCAAGTTTGGAATTTGGGTATCCTCGGTTACCCATCCTTGAAGTACAAAGGCTTACAGTTACATTATTTATAGATTGGCCAGAACGCAAGTACACTCATTATCTCCACTCAGTGCCTGTGTGACTTTAAGCAAGTGGCCTAATCTCTCTGAGCTTCAGACTTCTCACTTGCAAGCTGGGAATAGTACCTGCCCCATAAGGTTTTTGTGAAGATTTCCATGAGTTAACACAGGAAAGTACTTAGCATAAATTATAGTTGTTGGTGTTGTTTGTTGCTGTTATTACCAACCTTAGCTTGTGCAGAGAGCCTTAGAGTTCCCAATAGATTTTTAAAAAGCCTGTTACAGAGATATCTGGAAAATTTCGAGGCAAAGAAGGCTTTCACAGTAGAAGGAAATGTATATTTTTAAACCTTGGAGTGTCGTAGCCAAACCCCGAGAAGCTAATTTAAAATAAGGTTATGTGCCTTTAAATAGGAGCTCAGATAGATTTTCAAGCACTGCACTGTCAAAAGTCAGTTCAACTTTATTTAGTTCCAGTCTTCTCAGAGATGGGAATGGGAATTCTTCACTCCATGAACTCGACAATATTGCAGCTAAATCATCTGTATGTGATCTGCTTGTCTGGTGGTGGGGCCATTTGACTACATGCTTTAAAGAAAATATTCCTCAAATCTAGAGTTATTTTCCTCCTCTTCCTTCACTTTCTTGAACTCAGTGATTTAACGGAGGTGATGGTGGAGACTGGAGCTGTCAAACCATCATGACGTGTCAGGACAATCTCTCTCTCTATTATTATCTTACATTCTCCAGGCTGAGTTAAGGGAACTGCAGCTGAATTGCTGGGTCCATCCCAATCCGATATCAAGGGGGCATCCTTTGCCTCTGAGTCCCAACTTCCCCTCTTGACTTTTGCACCTTACCTACAGCCCCCAGATCCTCCCCACCCATCTAATCTTGCTCAGGAAAGGGTCTACTTTTATCTCTAGTATAGAGAAATGGGGGTTGGAATCAGACTGCTGGAGTCTCAAACCTGATCTCTACACTTATAAGCTGTGACACTTAGGAGAATTAAACTTCCTGTGCCTTCGTGTCCTCTTCTATCAAATAGGGACAATCGTGCCAGTGTTGCTATTCCATAGGGCTGATGTGATGACAAAATATGTATTTTAAACACCTGGAACATGGTAAGCCTCAATATATGCTAGGTTGTGTGAGATATCTGAGGGCAGGGTGGGAAGGGACATAGACTCAGATTAAGGAGAGAATGGGAGGTAAGTAGAGATGGTGAGCAGAGAAGGCTCTTTCAAAAATGTGGCCATGAGAGAATAGAATGGCCATTGTTTGCCTCTCCTCTGGAATCCAAAAGTTTTCATTTTTCCAACGGGCCTTTTTGTCAGATGAATAATTTCTAAATATTTCTGGAAAGGAAGAAATTTAGAGGAAATATTCCAATTGTGTTTCATCATCTCCCAAAAGGATTGGAAACTGTGTGGCATTTCTCTTACTACCTTGCCTGGATGGGATGATTATGAGAACAAGAGCATACGGAAAGCTTCAGAATTTCATGGGATAAAGATATTGGTTATAAAAATAAAGTCACTTTTCTACCTCTGTTTCTCCTCCTCCTCCATCCTTGAGAGATAATAGTAGACATCATCCAGTATACCATTCTCAGATCTCGCTGCTCATCAGATCATCTGGGGAGCTGGTAAAATACAGATTCCTGTCTCCCCTCTGAAAATTCTCATTTAGTACCTTTAGGGTAGGAACTAGAATTTGAAATTTTTCAAAAGCTGTCACTATCTTGATGACCAGGCAAGATTGGGGGCCATACTGATGTAATCCCTCATTTTAAATGTAACTTGGCAGGGCCTCTATCCCAGAGTGTCCCCAGCTAAGCTATGGGGAAGTGCACAGGGGCAGGGGGAGTAGAGGATTTACTCTTAAAATGGACCCTGTGCCAGGGACAGAGAAGAGGGGCAGTGCCGCTTGAGCACAGTCTTTCCTAGGGACCTCATAAGGCCGTCAGGAAGCCCTCTCCCAAGGTTTCAGTTTTCCCCACACCATAAACACACTGAAATCAGTGATGATGAGCATGTTGATGTTAAGAACTGTGGATGTGGAAGAAGTCAAGGCTGGCCCTGTTATCCCAATTACTTGGTCCCCTGCTTCTCCTTCTCTTTCAGCAGTCCCCTGAATTCCTCTCACATCCTCCAGTCTGAGCCTCAGACCCCTCCATTATAGAAATATGAAAATATGGACAGACCAATTACCAGTAATGAAATTGAAGCAGTAATTTTAAAAACTCCCAGCAAACAAAAGGCCAGGACAAGATGTCTTCACAGGTGAATTCTACCAAAAACATTTAGAGAAGAGTTAATACCCATCTTTCTCAAACTATTCCAAAAAATTGCAGAGAAAGGAGTGCTTCCAACTCATTCTATGAGGCCAGCATCACCCTGACACCCAAACCAGACACAGACATCACAAAAAAAGAAAATTCTAGCCCAATATCACTGATGAACATAGATGCAAAAATCTTCAACAAAATATTACCAAAAAGAATCCAACAATACATACACCATGATCAAGTGGGATTTATTCCAGGAATGCAAGGATGGTACAGTATCCACAATTTTTTAATGTTCTATACCACATTAACAAATTGAAATATAAAAACTATATGATCATCTCAACAGATGCTGAAAAAGCTTTTGACAAAATTCAACATCCATTTATGATTAAAAAAAAGAAAACTCTCCAGAAAGTACATATAGAGTGAACATACCTCAATATAATAAAGGCTACTTATGAAAAGCCCACAGCTAGCATAATACTCAATGGTGAAAAGGTGAAAGCATTTTCTGTAAGATCAGGAACAAGACAAGATGTTCATTCTCACCATTTTTATTCAACATAGAATTGGACAGGAATTAGATAAGAAAATGAAGTAAAGGGAATCAAAATTGGAAAGGAAGAAGTAAAGCTGTCAGTGTTTTCAGATGACATGATACTGTACATAGAAATCCTAAAGATGCCACCATCTACTAGATGCTCATCAATGAATTCATTAAATTGAAGGATACAAAATTAATATGCAGAAATCTGTAGCATTTCTATACAGTAACAACAAACTATCAGAAAGAGAACTTAAGGAAACAATCACATTTACAATCACAAGAAAAAGAATAAAATACCTAGGAATAAACCTACTTAAGGAGGCAGAAGACCTGTACTCAGAAAACTATGACACTGATGAAAGAAATTGAAGATGATGCATGAAAGAAATTGAACACAATACAGACAGATGGAAAGTTATACATGGTATTTTTCACAGAACCAGAACAAATAACTTTAAAATTTGTGTGGAAACACAAAAGACTATGAATAGCCAAAACAATCTTGAGAAAGAAGAACAGAGCTGGAGGTGTCACACTCCCTGACTTCAGACTATACTACAAAGCTACAGTAATCAAAACAGTATGGTACTGGCACAAAAACAGACATATAGATCAATGGAACAGGATAGAAAGCCAAGAAATAAACCCACACACTTATGGTAAATTAATTTTCGACAAAGTCGGCAAGAATATACAATAGAGACAAAACAGTCCTTCAATAAATGGTGTTAGGAAAACTGGACAGCTACATGTAAAAGGATAAAATTAAAATATTTCTAACACCATATACAAAAATAAACTCACAATGGATTAAAGACCTAAATGTAAGACTGGAAACCATAAAAATCCTAGAAGAAAACATATGCAGAACTCTCTTTGACATAAATTGCAGCAATATTGTTTGGATCTGTCTTCTAAGGCAAAAGAAGCAAAAGCAAAAATAAATAAATGGGACCTAATTAAACTTACAAGCTTTTGCACTCAAAGGAAACCAACAACAAGCCAGAAGACAACCTACTGAATGGGAGAAAACATTTGCAAATGATATGACTGATAAGGGGTTAATAGCCAAAATATATAAACAGCTCATACAACTCAACATCAAAAAAACCAAACAAACAACCCAATCAAAAATTGGGCAGAAGGCCTGAACAGACATTTTCCCAAAGAAGATATACCGTTTGCCAACAGGCACATTAAATTATCCTCAACATCATTAATTATCAGAGAAATGCAAATCAAAACCAAAGGAGATGTCACCTCATACCTTTCATAATGGCTATCATCAAAAGTCTACATATAACAAATGTTGGCAAAGATGTGGAGAACAGGGAATCCTAGTACACTGTTGATGAGATTATAAATTGGTGCAGCCACTGTGGAAAACAGTATGGAGGTTACTCAAAAGCTAAGAACAGAACTACCATATCGTCCAGGAATTCTACTCCTGGGTACATATCTAAAGAAAATGAAAACACTAATTCGAAAAGATGTATGCACCCCAATGTTCATAGCAGCATTGTTTACAATAGCCAAGATATGGAAGCAACATAAGTGTCCATTAACAAATGAATGGAAAAAGATGAAATTTTGCCATTTGCAGCAACATGGATGGAGGGCATTATGCTTATTGAAATAAGTCAGAAAAGAGAATGAAATTATATCACTTATATGTGAAATGTAAAAAATACAACAAACTAGTGTATATAACAAAAAAGAAACAGACTCACAGATATAGAGAACAAACTAGTGGTTACCAGTGGGGAGAAGAAAGGGAGAGGGGTAAGATAGGGGTAGGGGATTAGAGATACAAACTACTATGTATAAAATAAATAATCTACAAACATAAATTATAGAGTACAAGGAATATATCTAATATTTTATAATAACTACAAATGGAGCATAATCCTTAAAAACTGTGAGTCACTCATATACCTGAAATTTATATAATATTGCACATCAATTATACCTCAATTTAAAAAGTACTAAAATAAAAGAGAGGACTCTGGTCTCAAGTAAAAAGAAGGTGGTGGGTGCCCCAGTTCTGCTCAGGCTCCCTACCAGCAAGAGCAGTGCCTAATTTTCTCACCAATTACCACAAAACAAAGACAACTTACCAAAACAGGCACGTCTTTTAAATGGCAGTAACATAGTCAAATCTCACACAAAATAAATGTATTGTTTCAACTAATGAGGCTCTGACTGTTACTTGTAAAACTATAACCCTAATATCATTGTGACATGGGGCAGTTGACTTCTTCCCACTTTAAAATTCACCTCAACAGCTGTGAATTTTTATTTTAGCCATCCAGTGGTGACAGGCCCAGTTAGAATATCTGACACTTAAATCTCTACTCCAGTGGAAGACGGATGGAAGATTCTCAGTTCATTGCACCACATACAAATGAGATATTAATGAATGTTTAAGTCATGTGAAAAGTCACATGACCTAAATGGCCTGACTTGTGGTTCCCAGAGCCTCCCTGAGACTTACCAGAGGGTAAGTTTCCCCTACTGTTGCCACAAGCAAGCCAAGAGGCAGAGAGAGCCCAGGAGGGCTTGCTTGATAGAAGCCCTGATTTTGCTCCACTGCAGAATCAGCGTGCCTGCTTCCTTCTGGGCAGCCAAGAACAGTCATCGCTGAAGACCATTAAGAGGGAAAGAATAGAGCCCCTTCCCTTCAATTTGAAAGGCAGCAGCGCCACCTCATCTGCTTTCTCAGCATCCTTGGTAAGGGCCAGTGGAGGTACTATAGACAGACACTAGCCCAGTCTGGGCATCGAGAGGAACAAAGCAAAATCACGAATACCCTGGATTCTATTCAAAATCAATCTGCCATAGGCATTTATGCCAGAGAAGTAACTATTTTTGTTCACGCAAAAACTTGTATGTGAATATTTGTAGCAGCTTTATTCATAATAGTCAAAAAATGGAAACAACACAAATGTCCTTCAATGTGTGAGTGATTAAACATTCTGTGGTCCATCTGCACCATGGAATACTAGGTAGCAATCAACAGGGATACATATTGATACAGGCAACATCTTGGATGGATCTCAAGGGAATGATGCTGAATGAAAAGAAAACCAGTCCCAAAAGGTTATATACTGTATGATTCCATTTATATAACATTCTTGAGATGACAAAATCTTACAAATGGAGATATTATCGATTAGTAATTACCAAGGGCTGGCGAGGGAGGCAGAAGGAGGCTGTTGTAGCTATAAGAAGACAACACGAGGTATCCTTGACATGATGGAATATTTCTATCTCTTAATTATGGTGTTGATCACACAAATCTACCCATCAGTCAATCTATAAAACTGCATTGAACTAAACACACACACACACACACACACACACACACACACACACACACAAATGAGTCCATATAAAATGTTGAAATCTGAATAAGGTAGTTAAATTATATCAATGTCAATCTCCTGGTGATGAAATTGTACTTTAGTAATGCAAGATGTTATCACTGGGGAAAACTGGGTGAAGAGTGCCCAGGATTGCTCTGTATTTTTCTTACAACCACATGCGCATCCACAGTTATCTCAAAATAAAAATTGTTTTTTAAAAAGCTCTATCCATCCCAGATTAATTTCTTTCTCCTTTACTGTGGGCTGGACTTAGTGGCTTTCTTCCAAAGAATAGAGTATGGAAAAGAAAAAATAGTAGCGTTACAGTGAAGACACCACCTTAAACTGATGATCATGGTCAGCATTATCGACAAAGTCCTGTTGATCACATACCCCTTGCTATGAGTGATGAAGAGGGCACTCCACCTCGGTGGTATTCTTCATCCAAATCCATAATCCCAGTTTAATCATGAGGAAACATCAGACACACTCAAATTGAAGGACATTCTACAAAATTCCAATAACCTTTCATGACCTTGACATTTCTGAAAAGAAAGATAGAATGAGAAACTGTCACAGATCAGTAAACAATAAGAAGACATGATGACTAAACAAAAGGTGGTATCCCAAATCAGATCCTGAAATAGTAAGAGGACATTAGAAGAAAAACTAGCGAAATCTGAATACACTGAATAGTTTAGTTCATGGTATAGAACCAACATCCTTGTAATGAGGAAATATACAAGCTGATGGGTTATTTTCTGTCCCATCCTCAGAGACCCTGGTGCCAGTTTAGCTGGGGCTTTCTTGCTTTTTCAATCTGTTAGATTCAAACTCAAATAAGGGTGTAAAGAAGCTTGAGCTGGCCTGCTGGATGATGAAAGAAACATGACTCACTCTTCCAGGTCACCCCTGTCAACAGCCTGCTAGCCACCAGACATGTGAGTGAGGTCATCCTAGATCCTCCAGCTGCTAGCCAGCCTGCCAGCTGACCACAGATATGCATAGAGATCCCAGCAGAGATCAACCAAGACCAACGGAAAAGTATACTTCTGATTCTGGCCCAAATTACCACCTCACAAAAGTGTAAGCCAAATAGATGGTTGCTTTAGGCTGTTTTTGAAAGTTAACCAGCACGTTCAGCCCTTAATATAGCTATATATCTGAATTTTTATCTATATCTACATAGCAGATATAAAATTTAATTTTACAGTTATCATATTTTTTTCCCAAAATAACCATGTGAGGTTAGAATTATCATCTCTATAATATAGGAACATGAGGCTCAGAAAAGTTCAGTGACTTGCTTAAGACTGCACAGCTAGTAGCAGTGTTAAGAGTTGAATCCAGGCCTCCTGAGGACAAGTCCAATGTTTGACTTTTTAGTGTTTCAATCCCTACTTATCTGCTATCTTATATTTTAATATAGTTTTCACTAATATATCCTACATCTGAAACTAGACAATAAGACCTTTTGATCCAGCTTGTATCTTAATCTTTTTATCATCCATTATAATATCTAGCACATGTCGACCTCAGCATACTGTAGTTAAATTGTTTTAAACTAACCTCTCAAGAGCTTCCAATATTCTCCTCTCTCTGCGGCCTATCACAGTGCCCTGGCTGTGGTCAGTTACTGTTTGCTGGAGATATTGATGCTGTCTGTAATGTATTCTGACCTTGGAACAGCTGCATGTGGAGGGGCCAGAGTGTGGCCATTATTCAAAAAGATGAGGTTATTATTGGGTCTCTCTCTCCCTTCATAAAAAAGGAATGTGGCTAATTAGCTTGCATCTTTCTTTCACTGACCAGAGCTGTGCAGAATGAACAAGTGGCCACCATGGTGGGAAGTGAAGGCAGGCAGCCAGGAAGCCACAATGTGGTCCCAGGAGGTGGGCCAGGCAGCACCTTCCTCCGCACAGATGATGCCTTACTCCAAACATTCAGAAGAGTTTGGCTGACTTGGCTTAGCTTGAATGACAATCAACTTGGGTACAAATCTGGACCCTGACACTGATGAGCCAGCTACAATTATCTAGTCATTTAACCTCCCTGGTCTTCAAAATTCTCACCTGTACAGTGGTTGTGAGCATATAGATGAGCCCACATGTGGCCTGGCACATAGTCACGGCCCTTCTCTCCTGAACTCTTGCAAATGTGTCAGATGTCTTTGCTTTTCTATAATAAACAAAGATTTTCCCCATTTCACCTTTTGGGTAAGTTTAGATTTCCACTTGCAATAGCCAGGTTTCTTAAAGTAAGGCTGGTAACTTCTCCTTTATGATTGGATTCCCAGAATCAAGGGCTGGGATGGGCCCAGAACTGTAGGCCCAAAAGGCTGTGAGTTGCATCCTGAAAGCAGACGTTCATGGTTCCTGAGCTGAACCCACTCCAGTGGTCTGGGAGGGGCAGAAAATAGGATGGCTCTGCCAGGTTATCAGAACACTAACTGGTGTCCAGACATGCAGTACGATTCAACGAGCCAGAGAGGATCCTCTCCTCTTTTTCTTTCCAAGCATCTGTTGCTGCCACCAACTGAAATTCTACCACCAAGGAAGCCATACTTCTGAGTCTCAAAGCTATTTTGCCCTTGAGAATCTGAATGCAAACCACTGAGGCCTGAAAATGGTGCAGGTCCAGGAGCTTTGAGATGGACTCCGGACAGAGCAGAGTTGATGAATTTTTTTGTTTGGAGGAGGAAGGTGATGTGAGAGTAGAAAAGAAAGCAAGGACTTCTGAGAGGGAAGAGGCATGGGACCACTTACCTATTTTATAGTTCTGCCAAGAGTAAGCCTAGAAGGTAAGGTGGGCCCTGGTGGGACCCTAAGTGAATGAGTCAGGAGGGATCATGTAGGGATTTCCCTGGTGGTCCAGTGGTTAAGACTCCATCCTTCCACTGCAGGGGGCACGGTTTTGATCCCTGGTCGGAGAACTAAGATCCCACATGCCGCGTGGTGAGGCCAAAAAAAAATGAAAAAGAGGGTTCATGTGTATTCAAAGTGAATTTGGGAAGAACAAAACTTTTCAGACCAATGATTTCTTGATCTCTTTACTGTGTTAGGAGTCAGTAATCAGACAAATTTTTCTAGATAGTTCTGAATTCCTATTTTCTATTAGACTACACTGGCTTTTTTGTTTTGTTTTGTTTGGAAAATATCAGAGGGAAGGCTGTGAGTTTTCTGCATTCAGGGATCTTGTCAACATTGCTCATCTCTACTCTCCTAGACCTAACTCTCTGCCCAGAACATAGTAGACACCCAGCTGGCTTTTTTAAACTGCACTGAACTGTTGAAATGAACTCCTCTAGGAAATAGCAAGATCAATTTACCTAGCAGAGGCCATTCCCCAGGAAATATTTCACCTTCAGCACACTGTACTCTGCTCTAGAAAAGCAAGCTGCATCCCCAAGAGGGTTGTGGGTAGGAAAGCCCTCAGACCTTGGTCACAGGTGAAGCAGAAGTTTCCTTTGAGATCTGCTGCCCAGCCCGTCTCTTCCCCAGACCCGCATCAGGGGCTGCAGATGTCGGGAGAGAATCTGCCAGAACAGTGTCAGGATGACTGGATGGCCACCCTGGGCTGCCCTCTAGATCATCTCAGCCAATCAACACTTAAGATTTTCTGTTTCTCAAGAATGTTGCACCTCAGCACTGCCCATGTATCTTTCAAGTTTTATCTTCAATATCTTATAAATCATTCATTAAGTACCTCCCAACTAAAGCACACGGCTGTTGTCCTCAGCTAGGACTGGAAAGTACACAAATCAGTTTTACTGCATATTAGTCCTGCCCAGTGGGCTCTAAAAAAAAATAAGAGAGAAGCCAGAGAAAAGAAAGGTATTTCTTGGCAGCCCTGGTGCAGCAGCTGGTATGGCCTGGAGGCCAGTGATAAGTGTGATAGTAAAGCAAGGTGTTGGCACCCACACCCAATTACAGAATTCCTTCTTAATGCATACACCAGGGATGCTCATCCTGCAGTGCACTGGCCTGTGGAGCAGAAGGCAGCCACACACGTACCTGATGTGCACTGTTTTGACCAAGCCCAAGAGGGAGATCTTTGCTGGGCAAAAAGGGGACTGGTCTTAGAGATGACTGTGGGTTCCAACTTTCACTGCACCTCTGACTAGTCATCTTGCCTTCAAGTTCTGCATTGCTGAAGTAAGAATAATCCATATCTCATAAGGAATTTATGATTTTAATAGAAAGATATCTATGAAAACATAATACCCTTAACAAAGCAGGTGCTAAATGAATGAAATGAAAGAAACAGCAGTCTGGATGTAAGCTATAAGCAAGTGGGACCCCCTTCCTAACTAGATGGAGGTCCTGGGCTTGGTCCTCGGCCACAGCACACTCCATAATGGCTCCGCCCCTCACCTCTAACTAGACCCTGTGACTCTAAGTAGGCCACACATATGATAGCTGATGTATGTGTTGATTATAACAAAACCTCTGCCTCCATTTTGTGAAGAGGCAAAGGCTGAGCAGTTGTGGCCCCGTTGCGGACCTCGAGCAGCAGTCGGGTTCTCCACGTAGACCTAGGGAGCAGGAGATTCAGAATCGAATCTCTTCTCCCTTCCCCCTCCTGTGAGATTTTTTTTGATCTTCAGCTACATTTTTCAGCTTTGTGAAGCACCTTACCATCAAAGACAATGGCCAGCAATGTTACCAACAAGACGGATCCTCGTTCCATGAACTCCCATGTATTCATTGGGAATCTCAATACTCTTGTGGTCAAGAAATCTGATGTGGAGGCAATCTTCTCGAAATATGGCAAAATCGTGGGTTGCTCTGTTCATAAGGGTTTTGCCTTCGTTCAGTATGTTAATGAGAGAACTATCCGGGCTGCTGTGGCAGGAGAGGATGGCAGAATGATTGCTGGCCAGGTTTTAGATATTAATCTGGCCACAGAGCCAAAAGTGAACCGAGGAAAAGCAGGTGTGAAACGATCTGCAGCAGAGATGTACAGCTCCTCTTTTAACTTGGACTATGACTTTCAACGGGATTATTAGGACAGGATGTACAGTTACCCAGCACGTGTTCCTCCTCCTCCTCCTCCTATTGCTCAGGCTGTAGTGCCCTCAAAATACCAGCGTGTATCAGGAAACACCTCACGAAGGGGCAAAAGTGGCTTCAATTCTAAGAGTGGACAGTGGGGATCTTCTAACTCTGAAAAGTTGAAAGGAGATGACCTTCAGGCCACTAAGAAGGAGTTGACTCAGATAAAACAAAAAGTGGATTCTCTACTGGAAAAAATCGAAAAGGAACAGAGCAAACAAGGAGTAGAGATGAAGAATGATAAGTCAGAAGAGGAGCAGAGCAGCAGCTCCCTGAAGAAAGATGAGACTAATGTGAAGATGGAGTCTGAGGGGGGTGCAGATGACTCTGTTGAGGAGGAGGACCTACTGGATGGTGATGATAATGAAGATGGGGGATGACCAGCTAAAGTTGATCAAGGATGATGAAAAAGAGGCTGAGGAAGGAGAGGATGACAGAGACAGCGCCAATGGCGAGGATGACTCTTAAGCACATAGTGGGGTTTAGAAATCTTGTCCCATTATTTCTTTACCTAGGCGCTTGTCTAAGATCAAAATTTTCACCAGATTCTCTCCCTTAGTATCTTCAGCACATGCTCACTGTTGTCCCCATCCTTGTCCTTCCCATGTTCATTAATTCACATTGCCCTGCACCTAGTCCTGTTTTCACTTCCTTTGATGCTCCTAGTAGTTACGTTAAGTCTTACCCTGTAATTTTTGCTTTTGATACCTCTTTATGACTTAACAATAAAAAGTATGTATGTTTTTTTTAAAAAAAAATAAACTTCTGCCTCATTTCAGGGTCAAAACAGGATAATTCCTTTTAATGGGTGCCTGGTGTGTCCAGATCTTGGAAGAAAAGAGGATGAGCCTGAGGGTAGAGCATCAAAGGTACTGAAATACAGCCTAAGGACCTGGATTCAAGCCTGCTCTCTCCTGGGCTCTCTCTATGATCCTGGGGAAGTCACTTTAACTTTCTGAGCCTGCATTTCAGAAAGAATAATATGAGAGCATTCAACTGTATCACTGGCTTAAAAAGGATACTCAACCCCACAATTCTTATTACCAAGCAAAATTTTGTGGAAGCCCAATATGCAAAACAGTACAACTGAAATTTCTCTGGTTAATATCACTTGTGGGATCTGAAGCCCCAACTGTTGCTTCTTTCCCTTCCTTCCCCTTGGAGAGTCCCTGACTATCTGATGAATCCTGAAGACCCCCTCAAAGCACAGTTCATTGTATCTGGACAAGTAAAAGACTAAAGCAGATGTGGATGTAACAACAAGGAAAGGAATGTTACTAGGTGAGAAAAACAAGGCATAGAACAGTCCATGCAGCAGTGGGACACCATGTAGGATGCATAGACGCAAACATACACATGCACACTTACAGAAAAACTCCAAAGAATGCACACTAAAATTCCAACCATAATTTCCTTTGGGTGGGGTGTGGGGAGTGCTTGTGAAGTCATGATTTCATTTTGGCTCTAGTGTCTGAGGTTTTCTTTTTGCCAAAAAAAAAAAAAAATAGTGTTCGTATGTTGTATGCTTTTTTAAAAAAAATAGAGGACTGAAGCCTTTCCATTTCTGTGATTTATGTGCCTGAAGTACACTCTCGAGCTCATTTTCCTTTTCAATATCACTTCTGAAATCAGATATTGTTGTGGAAAGTCAATACCAGCACAGAAAGTACCCAGTTGTTACTAATTGGAATTGTGGGGAGGCCTTGTCCTGGGCTGAGTGTGCCTGCCCCTGGGCTGTATGATTTAGGAAGTGTCAAGTAGCCCATAGTCCACAAACAGCTCCTCCACCAGCCTGCAGGTGCGGCCAGAGTGCTCTCCATTGTGTGAAATCACTATTCCCACTGGGCCTCCATGAAAACACACATGGCACCAGGAGGCTGTGAAGAGGCAAACTCCCATGAACCAGCATGGATGTCCATGTCATATTACTGGAAAATAAGACAGCAGAATTTTGGCTGCACAACCCTTGCACAAAATCATATGTGACTTAAGAATCAATCTGTCAGAACAGAGCAATCATAGTAATTTTCTAACTATGGTTGTATATGGTCTATGTTTGTATTGAGACAACAGAGGGTCTGTGTTTTAGAAGAGACCTAGCCTAGAACATTGTGGCTTTAGACAACCTTTATATATATATATATATATATATTTCCCCAGAAGTAAAGCTATAGAGATGAAATTGTAAAGAAATGTGCACCTTTTTGAGAAGTCATTGATTCAAAAGAAAGGGGGACATTTACAATGGGAAGAGATGAATTGTGTCAGCTGAAAGCAGGAAGATTTCTTCAAATTAGTCTCAAGTAACATTTATTCAGCAGTTATTATGTGACAAGCCCTGTGCTAATCACTGTCATGGACATCTTGTGCTAAGTTTCTTCACCTCTAAACTCAACAAAAAGACTTTTAGAGCAAAAACACTTCAGGTACCTCACAGGATTTGTGCCCAGAGGAGGAAAAGAAGAGTTATGGACCCAGGAACCTGCCAAGACTAGATTCAGAGATGTTCAACCTGGTATCAGAGGATGAATTTTGAACCCAAAGGGGGAAAAAAATGTTTCATCCCAATCCATCAGTTAACGTTTAGTTCAGCAGCAATGGGAGACCTGGAAAGTAGCACTATAAATGGGATAGAAATGTATGTCTTTCTTCCAGGAAAAGACCTGTGGAGTCTGGTCTCACACAGATGCTCTGTGATCATCAGGCACCCAGGTTTCTCCTGGCTCTTTGCTCACCATCCCTAGCTGTGGACCCACCTGAGCATTATGTCACCAGCAGAAGGATGGAGAGAGAAGGAAGGAACCTTTTGAGAAGTTCCACACAAGACATCAATTTCCAGCCCTTTGGCCAGAGCTTAGTCACATCACCACACCTGGCTGCCAGGAGGCTGAGAACTGCAGTCTTTGTGCTTTCTAGCTATTTCCTCCTAGAAAATGTGTCTAGCTAAAAACCAGGGTCCTGCTATTTGGGAGTGCAGATTGAATATTTGGCAAATAAACATCAGACTCAGCCATATCCAGTGACCAGGAGCTGAGAGAAAGCGCTTTCACCTGGTACAGAGAAGATGCTTAAAGGCTGTACATTGGTATGAACTGAAATTAGTTATTAAGAGAAATAAAGAGGTAAGGCCAATGGTCCCCAAAAAGGTGACTTCTAGGGGTGAAATCCACATCCAGCATCTTGAGGCACAAAGATGTAACCCACTCAAAGGTGAAATTAACTTCAAACCATCCATTTGAGGTCTGCCTTGCTTTGGGTTCTGTCATCATGGGCTTTCCATGGAAATCTTGGGCTTCACACCTAGATGGGGGTCTGCTCTGATACCAGGAATAGTCTCTTTAATAATCTTGACTGGGATATTCATCTTCTTGGACAACACCTACTACAAGATGTCCACTACTCTTTTCTTGGTGATTAAGCTGGAGTGTAAACGGAACCTCACACTTCAATACTGCAGGACCCTGGAAACCTCCCAGCCGCCATTGACTTGCCACCTCCTGCCTTGGTTCATCAGTAGACTCGAGGCACCGTGAATCAGGGACCTCACCTGGGTTTACTGACTACTGTGTCCCTGGCATCTAGCACAGGGCTGGATACTCAGTAAATAACTTTGAATGAATAAATGAATCTATTCTTTCAGCTATCAACAAATGGATCCTCTAAAACGCTGTGTTTATCATATTAGTCCACTCGAGAGGATCCAAGTGACTCCCTATTTTGCAAATAAAATCTAAACTCCTCCTACCCACCCTTGGGGTGCCTGCTGACAAAAAGCCTTCTCCCCATGCATCTCTGGCTCCTATCACTCCCAGCAAGCTGATCTCCTCTTGGTCCCTTCCCACACCGTGTTGAGTGCAGAGCCTACAATTTATTCCTCACTCTTTATCTCGCCTTCACCCCAAGCCCCTCCATTCTGAGGCCCAGCAACAGAGAATTTTCACACACTTTTCCATCTCTAAGTCCAGCCAACAACAACTTTCCCTCACTCCATTAAAATCAGAATGTTTCTTATTTGCATTGTTCTTAGGGGTTAATGTACAGCCTCTTCATATTTAAGATTCCATTAGGTTGTTTCCAAATTCTAGCTCCATTCTACAAAAGAGCCTTGGAGGTGTTGGGTGTCTCGCTCTAGGTCATGCGTTCAGAAGTGGCAGAGCTGAGACTCCAGCCTTGGTCCTTTGATTCCAGGAACCACGTCCTTATACAGGGCCTCATGGCTCCTAGCTCCGCTGGATGTCCTAGGCACATTTCTCCAGTCTTCTGCTTCTGTCCTGCAGCCCTCGCCAGAGAACCATTCTCTCCTTGTTTCACATGTACCCATGTGCACACACATAGCTAGCTTCCCTGTCATTCCCTTCCTGCTTTCTCATCATCACCCCCAGTGAATAATGCTGTTGAATACACAGGACCTGACCCGCATTGCTTGTCAGGTTATGAAATCACAGTGGCAGCCGCAAAGAAGAGGGGTCATCTTCTTGTTTACAAACCTGGCAGGTCACTATGGGAAGCTGTCCTGAGTCAAGTGCAACAGAAATGGAGAAGGGGTCTGGGAACCAGGACACTGAGAAATCCAATCCTGGGCCTGCCACCCACCAGCTGGATGACCTTAGAAAGTTATGTCTCCTCCCTTCCAGGGCCACAGTTTCTTAATCTGCAAATAGGGTGGTTGAATTAAAGATCCCTTAGACCCCCTTTCAATTAAAAGATACCCTCTGTTATTGACTTATGCTTCGAGTGGCTCCATGCCTTCAACTCTTCTGTCCAGTACCTCCTCCACTCCATCCCTGCATCTCCAAGAATCTGGATATGCACTCATTTCCCGACTCTACCAACCTGCTTTGCGAAATACTTCTCTGGCCAGCCCCTGTGCGATGCCTAAACACTCCCAGTCCCACGAGCCAGTCCAGCCCTCTGAGAGGAGGCCCAGAGGTGCACACGGGTTCTCAGGGCTGTACTGTTTGTGAGTGCTGCCACCTCCTGGATTTTCTGTCTCTGGGCACTCCAGCTGGAGAGCCTGTCCAGATAGAGGCTCCATGAGCACCCTGGGACCAGTGATGCATCATGGTAAGTGCACTTGTTGGTTATTTACACTATTGTCCCCAGGACCCCATCTGTTACCTTGAACCCTCTTTCCGATATAATTGAGATTTTTTAAAGTTAGATGCATGAGAGCCCCATGTCTAATCACTCACTCCCCAGGCTCAGGCTCCAGGCTCCAGGTTGAGGTTCTGCAAAGATAATAAATACCAAGCACTAAAACTAGCCCGCCAGGCCCTTGGACAAGTGTTGTGGGGGGCTGAAGCTTGGACCTAGCAAGGTTTTCTCACTTCTCACCCTAGACCCGAGGCCGGGGCAGCTTCCGCTGTCTAACCCTGCTGGTAACCCACTGGAAAGCCACCGAGAGAGAAGCAATGGGGCTCAGCTTCCTCCAATCCACTGCTGCGTCCAGCTCTGCCCTGATTAAATCTGTAATCACCTTCTCACCTAGGGAGGCCTTGACCTAGATACTTTAAAAAATGGGGGTAGTACAAGAAAACAATCATATAATATTAAAATCTCATCATGTTAGAGATAGAAGGAATGCTAGTGATCATCTGAGTTCACAGAATACAGATGAAAAGTCCCCAACGCGGTAACTTCCCAAGTTCGATCAGCCAGCTATTGGTTAAGCTGGACCACTACTTGAGGAACACTACGCAGCCCAGCGCTCTTGCCCATCACTCAATGATGACTTACTTATAAAAGAAACAGGGGTAGCAGAAGAGCGTGACAATTGGCGTAAGAAGTCCTGGAATCTTAAGTGCATCAAGTGATTTGGTGCTCACTGAGCTTTGTTTCCCCATATGTAAAATGTGCATGATATGGTCTTGCATATGAGGTTGTTGGGTGTACTAAATAAAATAACAAATAGGAAGCACTTGACACAATATCCTTTACATAGTAAATGTTGAACATCTATACTAGCTTTTATTATTTATTTATATTACTAAAAATCTTGCCCATCTGTTTAGACAACAACAGTAGGCCAATGGCCCAAAAACATTTATCGCTTAGAAAAAAGGAAGTGTTTTCATCATTCTAGTAATATAGAGAGTAGAAACTACAAGGACCCACATGTAGCAATTACCCAAAAAGATCACATCTTCTCCCAGGTAACACAAAGAAATAGCCCAACCTCAGGTGTCAGTTCTAGCTCGATGCCTGTGCACTCAGACAACAAAGGTGAAAGTCTATATTCGATCATCATTAATTCCATGATCAGGTTCTGGGAAACCAAGAAAAGGCACCTATTTAACAAAGGGTTACATAGCATTTACTACATGCCAGGCACTACTCTAAATGTTTTACAACCATTAACTGAATTAACCAAACTTAATTCAATGAGAAAATTAAAGCAGTAAGAAGAGAATGTCCATGAGTTCCCACTGGACATCTACACATTCACCTGCATATGCCCTGTCTGCCTTCTTTCCTATGGATGGCATCACTATGGATGGGCCATCTGTGCTTCCAGCTAAGGCGGTTTCTTTCCCTTGTGCACTAGATCCCTTCCCCTCTTACCTTTACACAGCCATTCAGTCACCCCTCTCTCCTCTATCTCACTGGATCATACTAAATCAGTCAAAGCAGCTTAAATATATGCCTTTTTTTTTCTCCCTTTGGAAAACAAAACAAACAAGAAACACAAACGAACCTCTCTTGACTCCACTTACCTCCAATTTTCACTTCCTTTCCCCCCTCTGAGTAGAATTCCCTGAAAGAGTCCTCTGTACTCACTGCCCCCAATTTCTCTTCCCAATGCTCACCAAGCAGGCTTTTACTCCTAGCGTTCCACCAAAACTGCTTGTCAGGGTCACCAGGGACCTCTTACTGCATGGTCAATCTCAGTCTTAATTTTACTGGGTTTATAAGCAATATTTGACACAATAAATCACTTTAACTGGATAACTTTCTTCTCTTAGCTTCTCCTGGCTTCCACACACCTGATTTTCCTCATACCTCTCTAATTGTCCCTCTTCAGACCTGTTTGCTGACTTTTCATCATCACTTCAGCCTCTAAATGTTGATGATCTGAATCAATTCCATGGCTTAACCATCACTAATAAGCTAGTGATTCCAAATGCATATGTTCCTCAGTGGCCTCTCTCTGACCTCCAGATTCATCTAACAGCCTTAAATATCTACCTCTAACATGTTCAAAAATTAAACTCCTAAAATATGTTCTCTCATACCCCACAGATGATCTATCAGCAGACTCTGCTGGCTCTAACTTCATCTGATTGCTTCTCATCTAATTCAAAGTAAAGTCAAAATACTTAACTATGATATATACAGCTCCACAAGAAAAGCTGTTTGAACTAATAAGTAAATTGAGCAAGGGTGCCATATCAAGATCAAAGTTCAAAAGTCAACTGTTTTTCTAAATATCAGCAATGAACAATTAGAACACAATTTTTAATATCATTTACAGTAGTTTCAAAAATGATGGGATGCATAGGGATAAGTTTAATAAAATATGTACACTGAAAACAAACCATTAGTGAGAAAAATTAAGGGTGACAAATAAATGGAGTGGTATACTAAGTTCATGGTTTGGGAGGCTCATTGTTAAGAAGTTAATTCTCCCCTAAACTGATCTATATATTCATTGCAACGTCATTTAAAAGCTAAGAAGCCTTTTGGTAGAAACTAACAAGTTCCAAGGGACCTAGAATAGTAAAACAGTTTGTAGAAAAAATAAAAAGTTGGAAGGCTTAAACTACTGTATTTCAAGCTTACTATAAAGCCACAACAAGCAAGACAATGTGGTATTGGTGAAAAAAATCAAAGTCAGATGATATTGTAGATATAAACAGGATCCCCAGTATTCTAACCATTAGTGGTAAGGGTGGGGAAAGTCTTGTGGATTCAATCGCCTCTCATTCAAACCCACATCTATAAATGTAATGTACTAGGATCTGCCAAATTTGGAAGGACTCTGCCTCGACCCCGGCACCTCACCACACAGAATTTACTTTGATTCTGTTATAGTTCTCAGGCAGTTTTAGAACTTGGGATACAAAGAGTAGTCAAAGTGATTTTACTGTCCCTTCATTCCCATTTGAAATAATAATAATAATAATAACATCTGCACTGCTCCTAGCCCTTGCTGAAACTGAGATTACAGTAGTCCCCCTTATCCACGGTTTTGCTTTCCATGGTTTCAGTTACCCACGATCAACCACGGTCCGGAAATACTAAATGGAAAATTCCAGAAATAAACAATTCGTAAGTTTTAAACTGTGCACTGTTCTGAGTAGCGTGATGAAATCTTGTGCTGTCCCACTTTGTCCCGCCCAGGACGTGAATCATCCCAGCGTATCGTGTCTAGCGTGTCGTGCCTCACAGGCACTTAGTAGCCGTCTCAGTTATCACACCAATTCTCACGGTATCACAGTGCTTGTGATTAAGTTACCCTCATTTTACTTAATAACGGCTTCAAAGTGCACCAGTAGAGAGGCTGGAAATATGGATATGCAAAAGAGAAGCTGTAAATTGCTTCCTTTAAGTGAAAAGGTGAAAGTTCTCAACTTAATAAGGAAAAAAATCATATGCTGAGGTTGCTAAGATCTAAAGTAAGAATTAATCTCATGTTAAAATAGTGAAGAAGAAAAAAGAAATCCATGCTAGTTTTTCTGTCGCCCCTCAAACTGCAAAAGTTACCACCAGAGTGCATGATAAGTGCTTAGTTACAATAGAAAAGGCATTAAATTTGTGCAATAAGATATTTTGAAAATGAGTCACTTTGCTGTATGGCAGAAATTAACACAACCTTGTAAATCAACTCTACTTCAATAAAAAAATAAATTAAAAAAGATATTTTGAGAGAGAAAAGAGGAGAGACTACATTCACATAACTTTTATTACAGTGTATTGTTATAATTATTCTATTTTATTATCATAGTTGTTAATCTCTTACCGTGCCTAATTTATTAATTAAGCTTAATCATAGGTATGTATGCATAGGAAAAAACATAGTATGTGTAGTGTTTGGTACTATCCAGGGTTTCAGACATCTGCTGGGGGTCTTGGAATGCATTCCCCTCAGATAAGGGAGGGGGGACTATTATAATTTTTAAATCATGTCATCTGAAGTTGATGTATTTCAAAGAAACGTACACTCCAAAACCAAGTTTCCTTGGCATGAAAGGTCAACAGTTTCAAGGGGAGGGGTGTCTGTAGTCCCATTCTTATCTCCTCTGGACAAAAAGAATGGGCCAAAGGTAATGACCAACCACGAACTCTCTTACCCTGTTTGAGAGACCAAATGGTCTCTATTCTCCAATAGAAACACTAAAAAAGAAGTAAGAATAATCTGGACAGAGAAGAACTTCTCTTGGGAACTTTGCAAACCTTTCCAGTCCTTTCTCCTTGTTTCATTTATACACATATTTGTTTAAATGGCTTTGAATGATGGAGATTTTATGTCTGGGAATTTCCTGAGATTATTGAAAAAGTAACAAACTATGCCTGACTCAGATATGTAAAATTTTTCCAAGCATTTTCTCAATCATTAAAATTTACTGGCGGTTGTGAGTTGCTTTTTAATTAACTCGACTTTTTTGCAGTTTGCTTTTCCCTTTTCAGATGGAGTAAGATTGTTAATATTTGAGGAAACTGTATCTGTTGTGACAGACTGTCCCATCAGTGAACATACTATGTGGCCTCAGAGAGAGACTTTGGGCTCTCAGCTCAGATGTATTCATCAAGTACTCCTTTCAGAGCTGTCAAGGGTATAAGTGACATGATGCGGCCAAAAATTCACACTGTGCAATTGCCTTGTGACAAACATGCAGTGTGCTGTAAAAACATAATGCAATTTAAATAAAATCTCTATATCAGTGCTGGAAAATAGATAGATAGATAGATATGTATTCATACATAGATATGTATAGTATATGTATATTTGGGGAAGAGCTCCATGGATCTTATTGAGAACAATTTGAGAAAATAGGACAATAAAGAAACTATAATTAGAGTTTGTTGATACTATATCACTCCCGTGAGAAAAATATATATATATGTATATATGTGTATATATATATAAATTACATAGTAGGTGTCAGTGTTCTTCATGCTCATAAATAGGGATTTTTTAAGCTCTTCCTTAACAAAATGAAGTGGCATTAGCATAGTTTGAGGTCAGGGACAGTATTTCATATCTTGTATGCTTTTCTGTAGAGCCTCACAGAGCATTGGATACTGTAAATGCTTAGTAAATATGTATAAATGTATGCACTCACATTTATGACTACTCATGTTTTTAACCTTCCAACATTAACTGCCTAATGTCCACGGCTGGGGAGAATCCACCCATTCATTAATGATGCTTTGGTGTACATTTTCTTCTACTTGTCTGTTAGTTAAGATAATCTGTTAATTAAGATCTTTGGCCTTTATCAGAGATCTCAGGGCTTTCTGGGGTGATGTGTAGGACGTGGACACCTCAACACCTGCAGGGAACACAAAGAGCATTCAGGGACTAAGGGCCCATAACACAGGTATAAACCCTTCCTTCGTGAAAAACTAACCTTGGAAAGAAAAGTAATCTTGCAAATCAAAAGTCATAACTTGTGAAATTTTAATAGTCTTGCAGGTGAATGTGTCATTCAAATGTCGCCAAGGTCTCATCAACTTGCAGCTAGAAATAAAGTCACAAAAAACTATAACTTGGAACTTTTGCTCTTCTAGTCCTAGCTTTTGCTCTTCTAGTCCTACAGGCCGTTCAAAGATCCCTCCCCTATCAACCCATCCCGAAGAATTTCTAGGCCCCAAAGGGAGATTTTCCTTTACTCAGAGACCTGGGGCAGGAGATGGGGCGGCAGGGAGTCAACAGAGAGCATCCACCATGTTCCTTTTCTTCAAGGGATGAAGCCTCTCAGAAAACCACTGAAGAACCTCATCACCATTGCAGCCGAGAGTTTCCCTCTCATTGACTCCATGCTTCACTTGTCCCTGTTTTCTCCCAAAAGTATCTATTTGCTTCTTGCCCTACCCCTTCTCTTCCTAGGGATCTTTCAATATTTCCAACAAGTGGAGCGGGAAACAAGCAAGATGTTATCTCTTCTTTTCCCTCTCCTCTCTCACAAAATGATCCAAAACTCTCCCCACCTCCTTCAGACAAAGCAAAAGTTCTATGGGTGACACAGACCAGGGAGGGACGATGAGTCACTTTGCTCCCAACAGCGGTCTTTCCAGGACCTGTTGTTACAGGTACAAGTGGGACAGTCACTTGTGAAACCTGTGTCTACAGATGGTGACACCCAGGCACAACCAAAACAGTCCTAACCTCAGGAGCCTGGCCTCACCAGGGGTGACCGCCTGGGGAAAGCCCAGGAGAAGAGTGACTTGTCCCTACACCTGTAACAACAAAGTCTTGTCTCATGGGCATCGTTGAGAAGATAAAGAAAACATCCTGTCCTCTTGGACTGGTTGCCTTTTTCTCTTGTTGTGACCACCTCAGCCGCTTGTGACTCAGGAGATGGGCCAGGCCTCTTCTTTCAGTTCATCTCTTAAATCCTCCATCTCAGTTCCCCAAGTGTCTGCAATGTTATATTTCCCTTTAACCTGTGATCAATCGCTGCCCCAGTCCCTCCCCACTTCCATCTGGCCTGCATCCCGTCCCTCCTTCCCTGGCTCTGAGGATTCCGTTCGCTTCCCATATCCTGTCGAAGCTGCTCCCCTCCAGGCCTTTCCACCTTCTTCTGTCATCTTCATGGATCTTTTCCAGTGTCTGGAAAGCCTTCACTTCTCTCCATCTCGCTCGTTTCACAAGTACAGTTGGGCCTTTTCTTCTTATTTACTACAAACACTCAATAAATTCAAAATGCTTCAGATAAATGCCAGGTGTTAAGCCCCCTTTACAGCCAGCATCCCTTTACAAGGCTGAACCTCTGGATAGAATAAAGTGTTTGTTGCTTCCCGTCACCCTCTCTCACTCCCACCACCTCTGTTTTGTCACTACAGATTTCATTAGATTTTGGTAGCTTAGGGGTGATCCAGTTTAAGGGTAAATCTGCATTAAGAGGATGACTGCAAAGAGGACCTTTGA
The DNA here is from genome assembly GCF_039906515.1 of Pseudorca crassidens. Taxonomy (NCBI): domain Eukaryota; kingdom Metazoa; phylum Chordata; class Mammalia; order Artiodactyla; family Delphinidae; genus Pseudorca; species Pseudorca crassidens. The sequence continues at coordinate 98,561,620 of NC_090302.1, read as the reverse complement.
CCAGGATTCTAGCTTCTGCTGAGGAAGTTTTGGTATAATTAAATGTCGCTCTAGTGGGAATGATGAGTTCCTGAGCACACATGCACAAGCACACACATCCACAAAGCCCAGTGCCGGCAGGAAACTCATGCCTCCCCAAACAGGCCAGAGCTCCCAAGTGAGAGGGGACCACCCCTGATCACTGCCACTGCAGTCCATGAATGTCTATTCATACTGTGACAGGAAAGAGAGGCTATAAAGGAGCCCTCCCCTCAGAGTTCTATTGTGGAGCGTTTCTCCCATCTTGTTGCTTTGGCTCCCACGGCCTGCAGAAGGAACAAAACACATGATATTCAGTGTTTTAAAAATGATATCCAAGATATTTTTCATTTGATACACATTCTAACCATGAGCTTTTGATTCGGAGATCTGGACTCTAGCTAGCAACATTTTCAGGGCCACACTGCTAATTCCTGACAGTTATAAAAAAAGAGACTCAGAACCTAGCACCAAGGTGCCCACAATCCTTGTCCAGAGCTCTCTGTAAGACAGCGCACACCTGGGACAGGTCACCCCCAAACCAGTGACTAACTCCCCACCTTTCCGCCTTAGCCATTTAGGAACTGGGGGAGGCTGGCTGTTGACATGTACAGGAATGGCTCTATTCAAGCAAATCTGATTTATGAAAACCACATGGAAGAAGAAAAGGATAACTTGGGAATGGCTATTTGTGTTATAAAAGGATTCTCTGCTTTATAAAATGATTCACCACGGAATTCCCTTAAGGGACAAACACTCCCATTACATTAAAATATGATCCTATTTATCAAAATTCAAATTTTCTACAACTTTTCAAGAACATGTTATTACATGGGGAAGTACAGAGCTGCCTAAATAATGCTCAAATAGCATCCCTGGGGTAAGTTCAATTGTAGAACCAAAGTGAATTTTCATCCATGTTGGTAAAAAGTGGCCCAAAACATATTCAAAGGGTATTAACCCAATCTGAATTGATGGATTCTTATAAAAAAAATTAGAAATATCACTTGTAAATAACTCAGATAAATTCCAGTATAATTCCCTCCCTTTGGAGCCAGAAGGCACGTACTCCAAGAAGCAGGTACGATATAAGCTTGAGCCCCATGTGTGGAGGCAGGAATGTGGCCCCAGCACACAAAGTGGAATGTTCTTTCCCAACTGAATTATATTCCCATCCCTCTCTCGCACCCCATGTGGGACACACTTTGTCAAAACAAAAAATGATGCCGGAGATCCATGGTGGCCGGGAAGCTATGTCTCTCCAGAGAAAGATGAGACAGATAGTGTCAAAAGCTCTCGTGCAAATCCTGCCTCTGTTGCCTGTCCCTGAGCTGAGTGTGGGCAGGAGGGGCAGGGGCAGCGGAGAGCCCTCCCTTCTCCTGCAGCCCAAGGTCATGGATAAAGTCTGGGGCAGACACCTGAGTGCACGGTTCACCTTCTCATTCTATTGTCACCTCTTGTGTCCATGGCAGCCCCTCCTCTCCCTGGCATCTTTGCAGGATCCACAGGACAAGAGCCACCCACCTGAAGACTCCTCGGTTCTTGGTGTGAGGGTGATGACGTACACACGGCCAGGCCTCTGCCAACTCACTGTGCTGCCTCTACCATCCTTACTGGGGCATTGGCTTTAATTGTGGTTTTTCCCAGCTTTTTTTCTGCTGGTGCAGCGGCTTCTTTGCAGTCTCAGGCCAGAAGAAATCTTTTCATTATGGCTCACAGCTGTGATCCTTGGGTTAAAAGAAATTACTCATGAAAGGGCAGCCTGGGGTAGAAAGCAGCAGCATCAGAAGAAACCCAGGCTTCCAAGGGAGAGCGAACTTCAAGGATTTATTGACATGAGGAAGATCACAGCTCTGGCTTCAGGCCCGGCTGCTGACATTTGCGATAGATTTAGGCACCGCAGTTTGGCTTGGAATTATTTTTTAACTCAAGCTAAGAGGTCAGAGGGAGGTGTTCTGAATTGCTCATGATGGTCTTTCTGAGGGCCAAGCAAAATTAAGAGGGAACAATGCAGAACTATTTCCTCTCCTCTCTTCCCTTCCTTCCTCCTCCATTTGAATCCTTTCCTGTAGCTTGGCTTCTTCTACCTCTGCTCCTGGCTCTTCTACCCTTACCTCCTCCTGCCCCTCACGAGTTCCCTGGAATGGCCCCAAGAGAGGAGCAGAGCTGAGCCACCCACGGTTGGAAGACCAAAGTGGCCAGGGTCTGTGCTCATCCCTCAGCCCTGGCTTACCTGTCAGCCCCCACCACCCTGCCCAGCACCCAGCCCCAGGCAGGGAGAGCCGGGGCCCAAGAGACAAAAGGACAAAGTCTGCCTCCTTTGTATGGTGTTTCTTACTTTTTAAGAGTCTGCCCTATATGGGAAAAGAACCTAAAAAATAGTGAATGTATGTATATGTATAAATGATTCCCTTTGCTATATACTTGAAACTAACACAACATTATAAATCAACTATACTCCAATAAAAATTAATTTTAAAAAACCCAATTCTTTGCATACTGGATATAGCTTTTGGATGTAATTCACATGAAGAAAAATAAGGGGTCAATTCTTCATTAACTCAATAAAGCCATAAAGTTAGTGGCTGGTATAAAAATAAATAAAGTCTGCCCTGAAGCTTCTGTATCACTAAAGCTTCACCAAAACCCCCCCGGGCAAAACACTAAGGATGTCGCTGTTTGCATTTTGCAAATGAGCCCACAGACCTCCTTAGGAAATATTCACAGAGCCAGCAGGCCAGACTGCCCAGGAGAACCAATCACGGTGTTGGGTCTGGTCTGTTCGATATTGAAATTCCAGAGTCAGAGTTAACGTGGAGGAGACTTTCACGATTAGCTACTGCAGCCCCTTCGCTTACCAGGAGAGAATGCTGAGGTTCAGAAAGGAAGAGTGGCTTCTCCAAAGTCACACCGCGATTCTAAGCCTGCAACCATGTCTACCGCCTCCTACATGGGGAAGAGGAACGCATGTCATTTTTCTGTTTCCTACTACTCATTAAGCAACGTGAGGGTCTCCACTACTAGCCAAGAATATGAAAAGAGCTAGTATTCATCAAGCAACTGCTAATGCTGGGCACTGGGCACATACAGGGATGCCAACTGCTCTGTCCCATCTACTACTCACTATGCTGTGAGCTATATTTTATCATCTTTGAACATCTGAAGCTCAAGGCTGTCAAATGACTTGTCCAAGATCTAAAAGCTAATGAGCAGAGGTGTGGGATTCAACCCCAGTCCTATCTGTCTCTACAATTTCTTCCATGATCAGAGGACTGGGGACAGCACTAACTGCTGTCCATAAAAGGGATGCTCCAGAAGACTGTTTGCCTCTCAGATGAAACCATTTACCCTTGAGGAAAGCCAGGTACAGTTGTATTTAGAATCCAAGGCCCTGTGCTTGATGGAGAGTGACACCTTGCTCCCAGTACGCTTACCCCTTATTCCCAGGACCTTGTTTTTGCTTCTCAGGGGAGACGAGCTGAGTGGGCCGGAGTGTATGTCTTCTAGCTGAGCTACTAGTGAGAACGTCTTTTCGGGCTGCATTTTGATGGCTCTCAGTGGGATGATTTATGGGATGTTGGAAAAGGACTGTTCGGTTTTTCTAGTGGATCCCGAGAAGTTGGCAAGAGCTGCCGGGGCTGTTATTCAAACAGAGTTTTCAGGTACTGCCACGAGATTCCACACAATGTTCACTGCTACGGATTGTCTGAGCTCGCTGTTGCACCTCGTTTGTCCAGGGAAAGAGAGCCTAGGACAGGGCTGCGAGCAATACCCAAGGAGGGCTTCCCCCTGCCCTGCGCCCCTGGAGCAGCCCCCTCTCCTGGCAGAGCCGTCTGAGAGCCACTGTCCTCTCAAAAATGTGAGCTACTGTATAAATATTTGACAAACCATAGAAAAAGCGGTGGCCGTGTAAGGAAGAATAAAAGAAAATATTTTTTGTAACTTCTCCTTGCTTCCCATTTCAGTTTTCTTCAAAATTTAACTTGCATCAGAATCTCCTGAAAAACTTGTTTTCTGGGTCCTGTCCTCCCAATGAGTTAATTCAGTAGGTCTGGCGTGAGGTCAGAAACCCACACTTTCATAAATATTCCAGTTAATTCTGATCACGTGTCCGAGGAGCCACAGTTTGAAGACCCACCCTTGAGTGCTTGGAGCACAAGACGGGAGTTTTAATGTGTTCAGAAGTAGACAGTGAAGGGTGCACGCCTGTTGTTAGAAGTATGAGTCTCCATTCAGCCACACCGCCAGCAGGGGGCTCCAGGAAGTGTGGGATGTCAGAAGGATGGGCCCCAAGGTGAGCTGTTTGTCTTGCTGCTCAAGGTCTTAGTCTCCTCATCTGTGAAATTCATTGATGGCACTGAGTGTCCCCGAGGTCTTTTCCAGGTCTCACCAGACCAGAGCCTAGGCACCAGCATCCCCACCAGACAACCATAGAAGTCATATCTGGAGTCAGGGCTGTTGTTGGCAAGCCAGGTTAGAGAGAGGGAAGGAAGGGGGAGCCAATTATAGAATGATTTTTATGTAAAAAGTGCTTTACATTCATTCATTTTATGTAGCAGTGCTTTACATTCATTTTATGTAACAACTGCTTTACATTCTAATATCATGACAACCCTATACAGTATTGCTATGGATTGAATGTTTTTGTTCCCCTAAAATTCCTATGTTGAAGCCCTCATTTTCGGTGTGATGGTATCTGGAGATGGGACCATTGGGAAGTGATTATGTCATGAGGTGGAGCCCCCATGAATGAGATTAGTGCCCCAATAAGAAAAGACATGAGAGAGATACTCGCTCACTCTCTCTCTCTCTCTCTCTCTCTCTCTCTCTACTATGTGAGGACACAACAAGAAGGTGTCTATCTGTAAACTAGGAAGAGGGCCTTCACCAGACACTGAATCTGCTGGTGCCTTGATCTTGGATTTCCCAGCCTCCAGAACTTGGATAAATAAATTTATGTTTTTTTATTTTATGTTGGAGTATAGTTGATTTCCAATGTTGTGTTAGTTTCAGGTGTACGGCAAAGTGATTCAGTTATACATATACATATATCTCTTCTTTTTCAGATTCTTTTCCCATATAGATTATTATAAAATATTGCCTAGAGTTCCCTGTGCTATACAGTAGGTTGTTGTTGATTACCTATTTTATATATAGTAGTGTGTATATATAATCCCAAACTCCTAATTTATCCCTAACCCCCACCTTTCCCCTTTGATAACCATAAGTTTGTTTTCTATGTTTGTGAGTCTATTTCTGTTGTTTAAGCCACTCAGTCTATGGTATAGTAAGATCATAGGGACAAAATTTATATATGTGTGTATATATATATATATATATATATATAATGTATATGTGTGTGCCCCTGGTTCCTGGCCTAGAGCTCTTAAAACCCTTGTAATTTCCTCAGTAATGAGAGCGCTAGCAACAACTTCTGTTCTAATATTTCGTCTCCTCCTTGTTGCTAACAGAGCTCCTGAATCCCTTGAAGTTTCCTGGTTGATATCAATGCTTTTATTTCTAATGATGTAACTCTTAGTGAGCTCTTGGTTGGGGGCTGGTCACCAGAAAGACCAAACCATGATTAGAAGCTTGGAATATTCAGCCCCACCCCCCATTCTCCAGAGAGCAGAGAGGGGCTAGAAATGGAGTTAATGATTGGTTATGCCTTTGTGATGAAGCCTCCATAAAAACTCCAAAAGCATAGGGTTCAGAGAGCTTCCGAGTTAGTGAACCCAGGTACTGGGAAGGTGCCATACCCTAACTCGACAGGAACAAAACTCCTGCTCTCAGGACCCTCCCAGACCTTGCCCTATGCATCACTCTATCTGGAGTTTCATCTGTATCCTTTATCATACCCTTTAATAACTGGTAAACATAAGTTAAGCATTTCCCTGAATTCTGTGAGCTGGTCTAGAAAATAATTAAATCCAAGGGGGAGGAGGTCATGAGATCCTCTGATTTGTAGCCAAGTCAGACAGAAGTTGTGGATGACTTGGGGACCTGCTACTCGTGATTGACATCTGAAGTAAGGGACACTCTCGTGGGATTGAGCCCTTAACCTGTGGTATCTGACAATATCTCCACGTATAGATATATCAGAATTGAGATAAATTGTCAGACACCCAGCTGGTATTGCAGAATTGCTTGGTGTGGGTAAAAAAACCTCACACATCTGGTGTCAGAACTGTTCTGAGAGTGAAGGAGAAACCCAGGAGGAAGAGTGAGTTTTTTCTTTACAGGCATTTTTGTTGTAGCAGCCCAAACTGACTAAGAGAGCTAGGTATTGTTATCGTCATTTTACTTGTGAGAAAACTAAAACTCAAGAAACTTGTCCAAGGCCACAGAGCTAGGAAGCCACAAAGCTGGAAACTAAAACCAGTTCTGATTTCCAGTTCAAATATTATTTTATGCAGCTATTCTTTCATTAATGCATTCAAAAATATTTACTGCACATCTGCTATGTACCAGCACTGAAAATACAGTATTGAATATGACAAAGTCCTTGCTCCAATAGAACTTACATTCTCATGCGGGAAGACATATCATAAAGAAGTAAACAACATAATTAAAACAATTGCAGATAATGATAAACACTATGAAGAAAACATTTTTTCGTCAATGTGGGTGACATCTGATCTGAAATCTAAATGGCAAGACAAGCCAGTCATGCCAAGATTTGAGGGAAGAGTATACCAGGGAGAGGGAACAGATAGCTAAGAACCCTCAGTCAGGACTCTTATATGTTCACAGGGACAAAAAAGGCCAGTGAGGCTGGGGTGAAGTAAGCAGGGAAAGAGAACTAAAAAATGAGGTAGGAGATTTGGGCAAGGACCAGGGCACACAGGCCCAGGAGCTGAGATCTTAGTCTGCGTGTGATGGGGAGCCATTAGAAGGTTGGAGTCAAGAGAATAATACAATCAAAGTTACCTCTAAAAGCTCACTCTGGCTTCTGTGTGGAGGATGCTTAGACAGGAACAAAAATAGAATTCAGGAGACAAGCTAGAAGGCTAGAGCAATAGCCCAGGCAAAAGAAGCACATTTAATCTGAGACGTGGCTAATTCTCTGCTGTGTAGACTACCTACATCCAACACTGCTCCACCGCATCTCCTCCCCACACATATACACTAGGTCAGTAGTTCTGAAAGTATGGCCCAGGGACCCCTGAGCATCCCCTAGCTCTTTCAGGGGGGGCCTGAGAGGTCATCCTTTTCTCAAATAAATACCTGTGTGAGGCTGGATCTTCCTCAAATGCTTCAGCCAGAACAAACCACAATAGATGCCTATGGAAGTAGATATGAGAATCCACTGTCTTCTATTAAGCCAGACATTACAGAGATTTGCAAAAATGTGAAGCAAAGACACTTTTCTCACCACATTTGTTCTTTGCTTTGGAAAATACAGTTATTTCTCATGAAAAAAAGATGTGTGCTATGTATGTTAACATGCAAGCGGTCTATTGTTATTTTTCAATGCATTAATAAATATTTTTCTGACTCTGTTTTAATTTCTGATGTAATTAATAGTGACAGATATAATCAGCATAAAGTAAAGTCTTTTGGGTCCTTAGTCATTTCTAAGAATGTACAGGAGTCCTGAGACATTAGAACCACTATCTTAGTGACCTGAACGATCCTGGACAGGGAAGGGAGGTGACCACGGACATCTGACAGCCCACCCCCCTGCACACTTTCAGAACTCTTCCACACTGGTCATGAATTGCATTGTGAAGTTGCCTCTCTGGCCAGGTTGGGGCTGCTCAACCCCCAGCTGCAGTGATGGAGTACCTGCACTGATGCTGAAGTGCATGGAGGGGAGGACAGTAGCCAGCTTTTTGCAGCGGCACAGGCAGGGTGCCAAAGAGAGTAGGCTGTCCAAGGCTCCTCTCCCTGCAATGTCAGCATATGTTTAGCCACATGGCTCAGCAAACAAGAAAAGGAATCACTGCCTTCTCTAAGGTGCCCCATGCCCTGTGCAAGGGCCGTCTGCACTGCTGGAGGATAATAAACCCTCAGGGCATTTGTTACCACTTAAACATTTCCGAGGTGCATGCTGAACATGTAATTGCTGTGCTGGTGAAAACAGGGGCTGAATGCTAAGTGCAGCTGGATACAGCAGGGAGTAGCCGGGCTCCAGAGATCACTCCATTGTTTCCCTTGTCTGGAAGAGTCACAAGAAGCAGGGCTTCTGAGGATGTGTGCAATGCCTGCTTGTGGCTTCTGATCTGACCAGAGTTGGGGGCAGAAGTCGGGGTGTCTGGTGGATGGAGGTCCATATTGCCAAGTCAACCTTCAGAAGCTCAGTCCAGGTTTCTGAACTAAAAAACAAAAGCCTGAAAGGTTAGAGCCAGATAACCCTGGAAAACATCCTGCCTAGCCTTTGCCAGAGTGTTTTCCTCATATCATCAATCCACCCAGATGCTTCATGAAAAGGAAAAAAAAAAAAAAAGAGTTCGGTGGTCAAAGGAGTTTTGGAAAAAGGAAATTATATCCGTTCTCCAGTTGGAGACTCTCTGCGCACATTAACATAGTAATATCTCTAAGAAATGCTGCAGTGAAGAAACGTGCTTAACTTTATTCAGATACAAATTCTCTAAGGAAGAAAATGACTCGCCCAAGGTCACACAACAAAATTCGGGATTAAAACCCAGGTCCCTTGACTCCCAGTCAAGCAATCTTTCCCTGTAACACAGTGAGAGAAGATCTATTTGGCAGATTTTCCAAGAACTTCTATCACTGGATTATTAAAGACTGAGGTAAAGGTTAAACCATCAGCTTAGATCATACAAATATTCTAGCCATAGGCACTTTCTAGGTGCCTGTAGTACAAGAAGGAGATGAGTGAGGAAACAAACAAGGGAGGAAGGGGATGAAAAATTTGTCCTCTAGTCCAAGTTGCAACTGCATGTGGGTAGAAGAAAATTGTCTCTAAGGACATCAACTGAGATTCTTTCACCAACATGTAACCATCAGAAACACGCTGGAAAGAGATAATTTGATTACGTTGTGAATTAGTGTTTTGCAAATATGCATTTAATTTAGAATTAATGGGATGTATTTTTTGTGAGTTAAAAAAAGTGATTATTAAACACAAATTCCCTAATGTTTGACAAGTAGGTAGTAAATACCCATTTTGCACATGGCAGTTAAGTCCCAATAAATATGTTTCTTTCAATAACCAGCTGGTTTTATTTAACAAATAGATTGCTGTCTGATGAAATTGGAATGGAGAATTGGGTAAGCGTTGTGAATAGCAGGGCTCAGCACCCCTCACCATCTGCCCTGGAGATTGTATGGATGAAGGATGTCCCAGGACAGCTTCTGGAAGGCTGCCCCGCCTCCTCCCCCACTCCCAGCATGATTTCCAAAATGTCAATTCCTAGCAGGCAAGGGGCAGGCTAACAAAACAACTAGACTTTGTGTGTGGTGTTTTCTGTGTCAGGAAGTCCCTTCCTTCACTGTCGCCCTAGCAAACCACTCAAGCATCACTGCTTCTACGTAACCATTCGATGCTTTCAGACAGAGTTCATCTCTCCTTCCTAAGTACTCCCACAACACGGTGCACGTCCTTCACAAGATTTATAACACTGCATTAAAACCTGTCAATTCCTAGAGGGCAGGTTCCTTTCACATAGTAATAACAACTATAAGAACAATAACAACAATCTGGCAGAGGCAGTTATCTGCCTTCCCAATATCCATTTCCCTGTTATATTTGTAGCAGAGCCTGGGTTTTACCGAGGACAGCTCTAGGACTACATTTCTCAGCCTCCCTTGCAGCCCGGTGTGACCCTGTGATTAAGTTCCAGCCAATAATATACAAGCAAAGTGTCGACTTGAGAAATGGCTCCTTAAAGGGAGCTGACTCAGCTAAGAGGTGGTCTTCTGTGCTTTCGCCCCACCCGCCAACCCCACCTCACATAAACACCTGTGCTGTTCAGATTATGGACGTGATATGGGATTATGATGTAACCTTGAGGACAGAAGCCACATACTGAGGATGTCAGGGGAGAAAGAGAGGTAGAACCTGGGTCCCTAGCGACCTTTTGGCACCACCATGTTATTCTTAGACTGCTGTCTCCATACCCTTTTACAGGAAAAAATGAACCAGAGGCTTTTAAAGCCACTATTATTTAGTTAGATATAGTGAAACGACTTCTAGCTCACACAAGTAATAGCCAGAAACATTCCTGAATGCTTACAGTGTGGTTAAGTATTTATATTCATTCTAATCTCACCCACGTGACAGCCCCGATGAATCTGTATCTGTATTGTATAGGTGAAAAAAATGAGGCCCTCAGATGTAAAGGAGCAAGTCCAAGATCACCCAGCTAGTAATTAATTAGGTTTAAAATTAATTATGGGGAATTCCCTGGTGGTCCAGTGGTTAGGACTCTGCGCTTTCACTGCCGAGGGCCTGGGTTCGATCCCTGGTGGGGGAACTAAGATCCCACAAGCCGTGCAGTGCCGCCAAAAAAAAAAAAAAAAAAGAAAATTGCATTTATGTTTATCTGATTCCAGGAGGGTTGGAACTCTCAACAAGCACAGTCCCTCAGATGATAGAAACAGTTGCTATTCAGAGAAGCCATCAGTCTGAGAAATGGTACTGGGGACCAGCTTAGCCTCGGACTGTCCTTGGACAGATCATGTCACCTCTCTGTGACTCAATTCCTCATCAGTAAAGCAATAATATCAACTTCTCTTTATTGAGCACCTTCTATTTGCCAGGAATTCTTACGGGTATCTTACAGGTGTTAACTCAGTCAGTGCTCACAGCCACACCATGGGATTAATGCTATTACTGGTCTTATTTTATAGATGAGGAAAGTGAGGTTGGACAAGGAAGTTAAGTAACTTGCTCAAGCAAGTGGTGGGTAGAAGCAGAGGTGATATGACCCAGGTCCATCCGTCTGTCTGACTCTGATTTACCCTGGGATCTTCCTCCCAGATTCCTCACAACATCCAAATATTCCCCTTTACACATAAGGAAATGAAAGTTTTAACTGAAAAGTGGTGGAGTGAGGATTCAAAACTAGGTCTACTTAACACCAAAGGCAAATACTTCCCCAAACTCCGTGAGTGGAGGAAAAAGTTGGGGAGGTCAGCATCTAAAGACGGGACTGGGCCCCATCCAACCAGCTCTAAGCCCAGTGCTGGACATGGGGGGACACACCGTCCACTGTGGAACTGAAGGGAAGCCGAGTGAAGCCAATGCAGGTTGCGCTGAGGGAGCCCGAGAGTGGAATCCTCCCCACCCACAGACTAGCCCCTGACCCAAGCCCCTGCAAAGAGACCTCAGTAAGCTCCCTGAGCACAGGGGCCACAGACGCCTCACCCACTGCTGTTTCCAGAAGAAAGCCTGGCACTTAATGAGCACTTAGGGATTGTATCAGTTTCCTGTGGCTGCCATCACAAATGATCACAAACCTAATGTCTTAACACAGAAGTGTATTCTTTCTCTCAGTTTTGGAGGCTGGAACTTTGAACTCAAGGTGTCAGCAGGGCTGGTCTCCTTCTGAAGGCTCTGGAGAAGCATCCTTCCCTGTCTCCTCCCAGCTTACAGCAATCCTTGGTGTCCCTTGGTTTGTAGACACATCACTCCAATGTCCGCCTCCATTGTCACACGGCATTCTCCTTGTGTGTATCTCTGCGTGTCCTCTCCTCTTCTCATAAGGACACCAGTCATTGGTTAGGGTCCTCCCCAATCCAGCATAACCATGCCTTAACTTGATTACATCTCAAAGACCTTATTTCTAAATAAAGTGACATTCGCAGGTTGGGTTAGCACTTCAACATATCTTTTTTTTTTTTTTTAATGTCTGAAACATTTATATTAACATATTTCCATACAAATAACCCAAAGAAAGTTTAATATTAGTTGTTTTTTTTCTTTATTTGTTTGTTTGTCTTATACTGCAGGTTCTTATTAGTCATCAATTTTATACACATCAGTGTACGCATGTCAATCCCAATCGCCAATTCAACTTACTATGGGATGATTTGCTAAATTGAATTGAATAGGTTGATTGTCTGCAAAGGAACTGTTTCCCTACAGGAGTGGAGCCAGCCTTCTTAGCGGTGAGATGGGAAAGTCTCCCACAAAAAAACTTGTCTGTGTGAAGGTCTGTGTATCTGTGTGTGTCTGTGTGTTTACCTGTGTGTGCGTGTGGGTGTGTGTTTCTTGTGGCCTGCCATAATGTGGAATTCCACCCTTAAAGATGAATTCCTTGGGCAATCTCCTAGGAAGCTCTCCATTGTGTTAACTGTCACTCACATCGAACGTGAATTCATCGGAGGGAAGGGCACTGAGACAGTGGAAAAAGTGATAGGAAATGCATAGGGAGCCTGCTGGTGTGTGGAGTGCTGCCCTGGTGATGCAAGTCTGAGAGGATCTGTGGTCGCTTCTTGGGAGGCAGCACCAGGAAGGAGGAGTGAGATTTAAGAAGGAAAGGAGGAGGAGAACTATTTCCCTGGGTATGGGGTTGGGCTTAGTGACTTTTGATATTCTAAAATTCCTTTCAGACATGAGGCCCTCTAACCCTCGTCTTCCCAAGAGATGGTGCTGGGAGTGAGTTGTACCAGGCTCCTAAGTCAATGTGGTCAGAGGTGGGGATGGTGTGGACAGGAAAGAGAGGTGGGAAGACCTCCAGGGAGACGATGAAGGGCGCAAAGCAGGGCTTCCAGTCCCAGCCCTTCTGCTTGGCAGCAGGGAGACCTTAGTGACCTTAGTCACTTACCTCCCTGGACCATCCTCCTAACGGTGAAACAAGAGCCTTGGGCCTGGTTGGCGAGGTCTCTCCCAGATCTGGGCAGATTTCCAGACTGTGTCTCACACCTTTCCACGTGGCCAGGTGCAGGTGCTATGGCTACAGTGTATTTACTCCCCATTACTCACTTAGGAAAGTGCTTCTGAAGTAGCAGCTCCTCTGAAAGGGAGATGGAGAAAAGAAAGAGGAAACAGAGAGGGGGGGAGAGAGAAAGAGAATGGACACACAAATGAAGCCTCAGAAATTTGCTTCAAGTTGTGGGGAAAGTGGAGCAGTAAAGGGGCCTCCATCAGCAGAATGGCTCTCGGCAGGCAGAGCGGAAGTGGTCCAAATTAACCCTGAAAGAAAACTTAGCTCTCCACACTGCAGAGTACACATCCAGAGTGAAAGCCATTTGAAGATTTTCTGCCACCAAATCAAACTCTTCTTTTCCCATGAACAGCCCATCACATGCAGTAGGTATTCTTGGTCCATGCTATTATGCCCCTGGGTTATTGTTTTAAATTTGAGTCATTGCAACAAATTACTATACTTAGCCCTTCTCAAGGAGCTCTGAGGACTTAGTGTCACTCAGAGGTCCTCGTCGCTTGCCTCTCCAGAAGCCGCGCTGCCAAAGTGAAGGAAAGCGATGCTGTCCAGATGTTCTCCGTGCACCAGACCTCGGGGTGGGGGGGTTCCCAAGGGTTGCCCTTGGGCATGCTCGTCACCCTCCTTTGTTCCCAGTGTCTAAATCAGCAGTCGTTACCCTGCCCTTTGGGAGAGAAGGCACTAGAAGCCAAAATCATAAAATCTGCCACTTCCTGAGTCCGCTCCATATGCCAAACCCTGGGCTAAGCTAAAACCACACGGTATCTCCTGCAGGAATTTAAAAAGTGAGCAGGGTGGCTAATATCTGCTGGCGGATGCTCTACTGTCTTTGAACTTGGGAAGCTGTGAGCCACCAAGTGTGGACTGGGGGAAATATAAGGAGGAACAGAGGGGGCTGTAGTCTGGACATGGACTCCCACCACCAGGCTAAGGTTCCACCCTGAGGCCACGCATAGGGGCACAGTGAGAGAGCCCTCTTGAGGCCCAGGTGGGCACTGCTTATATTCTGAGACTGTTGGCATCACAGGGCACAGGCAGGCAGGTGACACTCTGCAGTAGGGGCCAATAGCAGGGTCCACATTTTCCCCAGAGACTGAAAAATCAGCTAATTTTCTGGGTCTTGAGATATCATGAAGGCATTTTTCAGTCTTCAGTGACCTGGTTTAATAGTTCCCTTTGCTGGACTGTGCACGAGCATACATTTATATTAGCAATTCCAAAAGCACCTTCCCTCAAAAAGATTAAACCCTAAATTTATCATCTTAAGAAATGCTATTTTAAAAATACATAGTAACTGCCATAAAGAAATTTATTCTCTGAAGGGGGCTTTCCCACTTTTTATCAAGCGTTTACTTAGCTCTTTTAGGCACTTTTCTACATAGTATAAAAATATGTCATCATAAAACTTCTAGAAGTCAGTACTGCGATTGTCCCCATTTTACCTATAAGGAAACTGAGGTACAAAGAGGTTAAATAGTTTGCCTGAGGTCACATGGCTGTTAGGTGGAACAGGTGGGATTTGAACACGTGCAGTTTGCTTCCAGAGTCTGTGTGTTTTAACTGCTCTCCTATGTACACTTCCTCTCTGTTTTTCCCATAAACTGATGAAACCCAAAGAGTCATTCTTTCCCTCCCTCCTATCCTGCCCTCCACTTTATATAGTGAGATTTACCCATGGTTTTTCTCCCAGCTCCCATGATGCAAGAACATCGCTGAGCTGCTGAGGGTATGTGACACCACACAGGTAAAAGTAATTTGTAAACTGTAAAGTGCTAAAAAGGAAAGGGATCCATCACTACTGTCAACCTAACACATTTTGAAACCCAGCAGGACCCTGTTGGGCTCCTGGGCACAAAAGCCTTTCTGTGTTTCCTTCCCTGAGTTCCAAAGGGCAGGTTCAAACAGTTGCTAATCAGGGAAGGGAGGGGATACAGAGACAAGAGAGGAGCAGCCTTGGGGGCAGGGTCCTGGTTCCCCCTCAAGGGCTATACTTAACAATATCTTTGAGCTCTTCCGCAGAACTAAAAACCCCACCAAATGGAAGATGTTAACTAATTGATGTAGCACTCTTCATTCCAGAGAAGGTCACAGTTTGCCCACTAGATGATCTCTGGATTGAAGGAATGCAAGCCCTGCACACACCCTGACCCTTACCAGCAACCTCACCCCTTGACTATAAGACTCATCACAACACCACCTACCCCCATCTTGGGACACTCAGTTTTGAGGGCATTAGCCTGCTGTGTCCCTCTCTGCTTGGCAAAGCGATAAGGCTATTCTTTTCTACTTCACCCAAAACTCTGTCTCTGAGATTTAATTCCTTGTCGGGGTACAGAGGCTGGATTCAGCTTCAATTTCAGCATTGCTTCTAGAGAGGCTTTATCTCAAAAAAGGATACCTCATTCCTCCTCTTCTACCTGTTTATAATCTAAATCCCCATATGTCTTTTCTTTGTAACTGGAGCATGACCACTTTTTCTTTTCCCTAATCTCTGCCAAATGGCTCCAGAAGTCGTTCTCTGAGGAGTGTCGCGAGCTCTCCACAGGTGCTGCATCCCCTTCTCTCCACGCCCTTTTCCAAGGAAGGCACAGTTTCCTCTCCTCTGATACTTTTTATAACTCTCTCCAGAAGCATGTTAAATCTGCTCTGCTTGACATGCATCCCTGCTTTGCCATTTCCCCGCCACCCCTGGCCATCCGGTCTAAGGATCAGTATGCAAAAATCCTTCCTTTGTCTCTTCTGCATCTCTCCTTCTGTGCTTTCAATCTCTCTCCCTCCCCCTGTTCCGCATTTCTGGACGACGTAGGGAGCTTGGCATCTTGCAGCACCTCACACAGGGGGCGGGAGACAGGGGGTTTGTCATCACCATTCTGCTACTGTTACTTCAAGGGCCTTAAGCAAGGCTCCTTTCCCCAGCAGAGCAAGCTGGGATTGCGTGGGCTGACTGTACAGGTTCTTTCCCAGCCCCGATGTTCTATTCTTTCTGGCACTATGGTCTCAAAGATCAGAAGTACATTGTTTTCTAGTTTTCTCCAAAAGGGATGAACCTAGTTTCCAGGATCCTCTCTAGAGGATCCTTCCAGCCCTTATCAACACTTCACAACTGATGTCCTGCAGAATGGCATTCCACAACATGTTACTACGTGTGCAGCTAGAAAAGTGCACCTTGAAATAACTTTGGGAAATGCTTATAAAAAGAAAGGCAGTACTTCTTTTATTATTATTATTATTATTGAAATGTAGCTGATTTACAATGTTGTGTTAGTTTCAGGTGTACAGCAAAGTGATTCAGTCACCTTGCTGTACACCTGAAAATAACACAACATTCTTTTTCACATTCTTCTCCTTTATAGGTTATTACAAAATATTGAGTATAGTTCTCTGTGCTATACAGTAGATCCTTGTTAGTTATCTATTTTATATATAGTAGTGTATATAAATTAACCCCAAACTTCTAATTTATCCCTCTCCTCCACCGCAAGAGAGGCAGTACTTCTAATTGCAGCACCCTGAGAGCCCTTCATCTAGAAACAGACATCCTGACACCCGAGAAGGAGCTGCAATAGTGCTGTGGCCCAAGATTTTGTGACCCTAACTTTGGAGACATCCCTCTTAACATCTCCTACAGGAAGGTCCCTTAGATACAACAGTTTGGGAAATTCTGTTAGGATAACACTTCACCCCAGTGGTTCTCTCTCTTCCGGCCGCTCTCTCTCCAGTAAACACTGTGGTTTCAGCAATTGTGCCCTGCTCTATAAGCCCTGGGGCCAAAGGCACATGCCCACTGCGTGGAGTTAAGACCAGAAGCTTCCCCTTGATCGAGCAGTTCCTACAATTCACCACCAGAAGGAAACAGATAAGTTCAACAGAATAAGCACATGGATTGTTACTTAGTAAGACTCTCACTTAAAGATATTTTCAGAGATGTTATAGCTATTTTCTTGAACCATTGTGAGAGCGGAGGTTGACATTAAACGGTGGACAAACATTTCTGAATGTTCAACACACACATGTGCATACATATGTACTCATACAAAACACACACACACACACACACACACACACACACATGGGGCTTTCAGCGTGCAGTTCAGAGAAAGCTAAAGAAAAGTTAAACAAGACAGGTGACCACCTTGGAGCTGCCTGAAAACTAGAGCAATTTGATGTCTGGAAGAAAAAAATGGCTTTTAGTCACAGAAATAGGCATGTGGATATTCACTTAAAAACACCTGCTTTAAACTAGGCCTGTGAGCCACAACTACTGAGCCTGCGCGTCTGGAGCCTGTGCTCCGCAACAAGAGAGGCCGTGACAGTGAGAGGCCCACACACCGCGATGAAGAGTGGCCCCCGCTTGCCACAACGAGAGAAAGCCCTCGCACAGAAATGAAGACCCAACACAGCCATAAATAAATAAATAAATAAACTCCTACCCCCAACATCTTCTTTAAAAAAAAAAAAACACCTGCTTTAAAAACATTTCTTGGGGAGAACTTTCATTTATATTAGAATTCATAAAACAAAAACACTCTGAATGTGTTATTAAAGTGTTAACTTCACAAAGAGTGTGAGAGGAGCCAGAGAGACTCTGGTTACCCAAAGAGGCTTCAAGGAAGGAAATCCCTGAGCAATTACAATCCTCAATAAGCTTTTATTTATATATATAAAAACACAGCAATGGTTGGAAGAGCATAGATACCCAATTTCAGATTGTTGGGAAGAATTATCAGCTCAAGGAGCAACAGGAGAAAGAAAAGGGAAAGTAGAAAGAAAAATGAAGATGAGCTGAGATTTCCTGCATAATGTTCCAGGAAACTAGCAGAGGCAGTGCCGTGCCACCCTGGTCACAAACCTGCAAGGCGGGTGGCCCAGTTCCTAGATGTGAAAACCAAGCCTTACAGAGGCTAAGTTGCCTATTTCCATGATGAATGTCTGATTCCAAAGGAGGCACGCTTTCTGCCTCTCCTGCACCCGCCAGTGGAAAGGGCCTTTCTGAAGCCAAGTGGCACAGTTTCTGCTGCAGCCTGGCTTTCTGACTGGGCTCAGCCTCGATACATGCTAAAAGCATCGAAGTCTCAGCATGATGGCCACCTTCTTGAACAAGAGTCCACGTGAAAAATGAGCAGTGAGTCCCAGTTTTCTTTAATACGTTCTCATGGTGATGTTATAGAAGCCAAAATTGAGGTGGAGATAATTCTTCCAGACCCTTGTCTTTGAAGCCCTTTAGAGCAGAAAAGAGAATATGGGCTTTGAAGCCAGATAAACTTGGGTTTGAATCCCAACTCTACTCTACCACTAACTGTCTAGGTGAGTTCAAGCAAGCTACTTAACCTCTCTGAGCCTCAGTTTCCATATTTGTAAAGGGTATGTGTGGTTAAGATTGACTAATAGTAATAATAGACAACATTTATTTAGCATGTATTATGTGTCAATTTCTTTTCTATGTCTTTGCATGTACAAACACATTGAACTTCTGACAGTAAATTTGTAGTGAGGGTGTTCTAGTACCCATTTTACAGATCAGGTGACTGACATGCAGAGTTGTTAGATAACTTACCCAACACCATACGGATACTTAGTATTGGAGCCAGGGCTCTATGCCAGGCAGTCAGAACCCAGAGCCTGGGTTCCTATATACTTAACGTGCCACCAGATGATGTAATATTGGGGGCAGAACCCAGCACAGGGCCAATCCCCTGGTGTTGGATATATTTTAGTGGCCCTTTTCCCTTTCCCTTCATTGTCCCTTTTCAGATTTGCCTGCTTTTATCTTGAAGGGCTGGAGTAGGAGTTAACTTCAATCCATGAAAACCTGTATTAAATGGCTGTAAGAAGAAAACTGGTCTAAGAATCTTTATCACAATTCTGTTAGAATCCAGCCACAGCTGTTTACACCTGTCTAAGAAGCATGACAGGCCAAGATAGGAAGAAAACTTGGATATTATCTAGTCCATTCACACATTCATCAGTTAGGGAAACAAAAGCCCAGAGAGAACCAAGAGCCCACCTTGCTCCATACAGCTTGTTTGGCATTGAAGAAAGTCATAGCAACAGAAGGTTTTGATGGGGTCTTTTTAATTGGAGTACAGTTGATTAACAATGTTGTGTTAGTTTCAGGTGTACAGCAAAGTGATTCAGTTATACATATACATGTACCTATTTTTCTTCAATTTTTTTTCCCATTTAGGTTGTTACATAACATTGAGCAGAGTTCTCTGTGTTATACAGTAGGTCCTTGTTGGTTATCCTTTTTAAATATAGCAGTGTGTATGTGTCAATCGCAAACTCCTTAACTATTCCTCCCCCCACCCCACTCTTCCCCCTTGGTAACCATAATTTCCTTCTCTAAGTCTGTGAGTCTATTTCTGTTTTGTAAATAAGTTCATTTATATTATTTTTTTTAATTCCTCATATAAGTGATATTATATGATATATGTCTTTCTCTGTCTGACTTACCTCACTCAGTATGACAATCTCTAGGTCCATCCATGTTGCTGCAAATGGCATTATTTCATTCTTTTTAATGGCTGAGTAATATTCCATTATATATATATATATATACCACATCTCTTTATCCATTCCTCTGTCGATGGACATTTAGCAACAGAGGGTTTTGGAGGGTCTTAACATGGTCCCTGTGGAGAGACATAGGAGACAATGTGGGGAGTTGGAGGATGAAGCCTCTCTGGGATTTTAGAAGATAAACTAATGGACATGTGGCCAAACTCCTGAGAGTAGCCAGAAGTAGCCACCATGAGAGACAGACTGAGCCTATAATTCATCAACTCAACCCTCTTTGTGAACGACAGCTTCCTCCAGCAGGTTAACTGAAATGACAGATGTTTAGGTTCCAGGTAACCTGCTGACCACTACATTTCCATCCTATGTCACAGCTCCAGAGCAGAGTCCTATCTATGACCTACTGTCCATGCCCTCAGAGCCATCCCAGGTAAGAATACCACATGAATAATCAGGCATAAAAATTATTCTCACTTAGCACCAGCTTGTTCCAATAGACCTGAAGTGTATAAATGAAGTCAAAACCACAGAGGTCTGTTGAGGCCCTGAGACCAATAATACACCTAACACACATATGCCTTTTATTTGAAATGATTACGAAAGACTGGGAGGTACAGCCGTGTCTAGGGATGGCCATAGGGTGGAAGGGCCAAACAGAGGTCAGTCACAAAAAAATCCTTTGATTTTATAACAAGCAAAACATTATCATGAATAGCCCAGACAAGGGCTTCAGGAGATAAGAGTTTTGTACATGAGTTTAATAAAAGCATGATCATTTAGAAAAAAAAGAGTGAATGAGATAATAATGCCCACGTAAATTGAAAAACAAAAGACCAACCAGAGTAACTGAATCCTTCTTGGCTTCTTCTTCATCAGTCTTGTCTTTTGCTAATGAATCTGTGATGTTTATCACTCTTATGGCTCCAAGTTATTCATGTTAGACCTGTCATTTCTACCTTGAACAAGTAGAATAGCGGCCCATAATATTAGAGCAAAGCAACTTATGAATCATATATACTGCCTTCTCCTGGTGCTATCAGAGGATGCTAAGAATCCCAGAGAGAAATGATTCATTCAAGATCACACAGCTGGTGGCAGAACTAAACTGGAGTCCATGATGGGAGTCTTTCCCCTCTACCTTCCTGCCTTACCTATTTACCCAAGTTATCGCTGTACTTTCCTGAATGTATGTACTTACGCCCCCCGCCCACCGCCCCCGCCCACTTTCACTCTCTCTCTCTGACATTCAGATGGATGTAATTTCACTGGACAGGTTCCCAGTTGACAGCTTAAGCTGGTCAGCCTCAGTAATTCATTTATCTACAGCACTGCAAATGCACAAACCAGACACATGGTGAAGAGCCCCAGATTTTAATTATATCTTATTCCACAGCTGCAGTCAATTCCTGCTACAGCTTAATAACCAGGTTGCACCAGCCATGAACACTTTTTGTTGTTAATTTTGCTCAGGAAAATTGAGTTTTTACTATCATTTTGGCAGAAATGCTTATCATAACAATTATGATAAAGTGATGAGAATTGGAAACATCTGCAGGAATGAACTTGAAGACAGAAGGATGTCAGTTAGTCTGGTTGTGCAGGGAAATGTGCTGTGGGAAATCTGGATTATGGCTCTGTCTCCTGCTGAGAACAATGGGAAGCATAAGGGGGCCCAGGCTTCTCCCCACCCTCTCCTGGGAGGCCAAGGAAGACTGTAAGCCCTCAATGGCATGGACCGACTACATGTAGTCAGTACCCACCCTCTGCTACGGCTTTGGGGAGATTTATAATAAAGAGGTGAAAGATCGGCTGGGCTTAGAGAATAGAACAAAGAACCTTAGAAAACACCATTGTACAGATGAGAAAACTGAGACCAGGGGAAGGAGGAGTGACTTTCCCAAGGTCATACAACTAATGAATGACATCTGAGCCTTCTGGCCATGTGCCAGAGCTCTCTCTTTCTCTGCCTAAAATAAATCCAATCAGAGCTTACGTATGGGAAGGAACAGGATAGCCTAGGATCCCTGGGAAGAGATCTCAGATGGTCACACTCATAGGCCAGACCCAGAATAGATGTGCAAACCAAAATGAATGTGTCTCCATTTGTGATATTTTTGGGGAATCAGGGAATAGCCTGTATCAGAGATGCAGGTCATTGGGGTCAAAGAGGAAGAGGAGCGACAAAGGAATCCAGGATGCCCCCAACCTGGAGCAATGAGAAGGTGGAGAATAAATGCAAATATACCAAATCCCGCGGTTGCCTGCAGCAGCTTCTTCATAGAGCAAAGGGCTGGTCATCAGCATATTTTACTACTGATGCCATTGAACAGGTTCGTGAGAAGGGAACCTACTTTTCTCCTCCCAGAAGGCATCTGAAGCCTCTCACTAGAAGTTACTTAGAGCTCCACAGTCATGTTTAAGACTGAACTACCAGATTTCCTCAATTCTTAGGCACTATTAATTGGTAAGGTACATCACCAATTTAATAAGAGCTTTTGGGGAAGAAAACAAGCACTACAATAAATATACACATGCATCAGGAGACACAGCCCTATTTCAGAAATGTGAAAATGAGATTCACCAACGGAATCAACAATATACAGTATGGAAAAGTCACCTGTCTTTGTATGGAATAGATTACCAGGAGAAGAGATGCAGAGAGAAAGAAAGACTGACTCCAGGAAGACTGTGGAAATAGTACAGATAAAAGAAAAACAAAAGCAGACACTTGTTGGAATTTATTTGGTAACAACAGAAGTGAAATTAAAAGGAATAAATGGGTATATTCGTTTTTTATCGCCGTGTAACAAATGACCACAAAATTAGCAGATTAATACAGCTCATATTTATTATTTCACAGTTCTGTAAGTCAGAAGTCTGGACAGGACTTAGCTGCGTTTTCTGCTCAGACTATCACAAGGATGAAATGAAGGTGTCAGCTGGGGCTGGGGTCTCGTCTGAGAACTAAGGTCTTCTTCCAGGCTTACTTGGTTGTTAACAGAATTAATTTCCTTGCAGCTGTAGAACTCATGGAGATTGTGTCTTCAAGACCAGCAGGAGACTGTCCATTCCAGACTGTTATGATGGAGTGTTATATAAGCTAACATCATCATAGTAATGACTATCGCATCATAATCACAATTTCTACCCACACTGAAAGAAAGAGGATCACACAGGCTCATGCACTAGGAACAGGGACCTTAGGGGCCATATCATAACTCTGCAGACCCCAATGGGAAGTTTATAAGGAATAAAGAATCAACAGAACTTTGCTGGTTGAATGGGGAGAGTGTGACACCGACCCTGATAATTAGAACATCTTGTGGACACATAGGGCCATTAATATTTTAAAGCCATTTCATGCATATAAGCTCTTTTGTTCTTTGAAATAATCTTATGAAACAGGTAGAACAGATATCATTATTTCCATTTCAGAGATGGGAAAATGGAGGTCTAGACAAGTTAATTAATTCTCCTAAAGCCACATTGTGCATCACTGGCTCAACTATAGCCAGGTTTGTAATGCCGGTTTCCTGCCTAAGAGTGCAAATTCATTTCTTCTACCCCACCTTTAATCATTGTTGCTGATTTTGCTGAGAAGTACTTCTATTCATGAAGCCTTTCTTTTCTTTTGGGCAACCGTAGTCCAAGCATGCCTGGACCACCGAGATCTTACCCTTTGGATTTCATAAGAGGGACCTGGGCTCTACCAAAGCAGTTTAGCTCTAGGTTTCCATGTTACTCTCATGTTAGTCATGCTGAAAACACAACTCCGTTTCTGCATTAGGAGTTTCTGGCTTGATGACACATAGCAAAATCTTATCTCCAAACACCGGCTTTAGACAGAAAGTGCAAAGAGCATGACTTGAAAGATGTTACGACAGCAATGATGAGGCCACAACCCTAATATCCTCTTGATAGAGTTACTGTTACCATTTCTAATAGAGAGAGCCTCATTCGGAGACTTCAAGGATGATTTATGGACCACTAACTTCCCTAAGCTTTCTAGGATGCACAGAGTGGTCTAGCTGGGAGGAATCAACTGACAGACAAAAAAAGAAAAAAAAATTACTTATACTTGGTCTCTGGACATTCACACACACACACACACACACACACACTCACACATAGGCACACACCCATGCATGCACGCATGCATGGGTCCCTGTCAAGGTCCCTGCATATTGGCTGGCACACTGAGTAATGAGTTACTAGAAGAAGCTTGCCCTCTGTACCTTGTGCCACTGCCTGAGCTCCAAACTGCAACCACTTTATCAACTCATAAAGTGTATATCACTTAAAGGAGCCTGTCATGAAAGGAATTCAAACTACATTAACAGCAAAATCTCTGTGGTGATCAAAACACATCATTAAAGACATGAAGGACAAAACGAAGAGATGAAAGGATTCACCTTTTCTCCTCTTTGGCTTCCTGATGCTCTGGACTGAGAAATGGGAGGAAGACACTTTATTTTCCCGGGTATAAGTTTGCCCACCTTTAAAACAGGAGGGTATAATTGCGGGGGGGAACGAGATGAAATAGCAAGATGAGTTTTGGAATGAGACTGATTTATTCTACTCTGTATTAATACTGAGACTTCACAAAAATTACTTAATCTCCCAGAAACTCAGTTTCTTCAACTATAATATGTTTTTAAAAATGCTTTAATCATGATATGTGAGAATTATTTATGTTATTATATATATAAAACAACTAGTACAGTATGTGGCATATGGCATAGATGTTAGTTTCTTCTTTCCACCCTCTGGGTCCTTTACGAGTGGGGGGTTCCTCTTTCTCTCCTGCGCCTTGTCTTTTTTCTTTTTTTTTAAAGATTCTATAATCATCTGTCTTTTTTTCAACAGTTAAGTCACTTGAAGTATTAAAGCACCATGAAAAACTTTGCCTTAGCGTTTCTGACAGCCTGGATGTAGCACCCTGACATCCTCTCACTTTCCACCCCCTCTCTTGAAATTATCTAAGAAAAAAATATAAATGCATATGTACTTATTTGTCAGCATCAAGATCATTTGCTCCTCTGGGGACATTCTTTTCACTTTCTGGTGAAGTCCTCAGACATCCCCTCCCACTGGTGTCATGTATTAAGCAAGAGTAAACAGCACGCTGTCATGCAGAATCAAGGCAATGGCTTCCACGAGAATGAGCATTTAGCAACTTAAATACACACATCTAACCTGGCTATTGAGGATGATCGAATACTCTGAGGTGTGTTGGCGAGGCAGAGTCACATCCTTCTTCTCAGCCTGAGGGACCAGAATGTAAAAGAAGAAGTATATGGGTGGTCAAGGGTGCTGAAAAGGGATGAGACTAAATAAAACACAGAATTAGCATGACTATGAGCTATTTACTGCTGGCTGTTCAGAGGAATTGAGATGGCAGAAGTTCCAGGGATGCTATCAGGGGTATCAGAGAGACCTTTTCAGGGGTCTGGTAGCCCCGATTCCTGGCACACTCTCCCCATTCCCAAACTCCTCATGACACTACAATTACATAGGGACATTAGTATAATGGTACCTCTTCTTTTATTTTCTCTTCAATTTAAAGATCCACGCACAATTTACCCACCTACAACAACTACTGCAAGTAAAAATGCTGCCTGCTAGAGCCAGATAGACTAGGAATTTGTAAACCAAATTCCTCAGGCTCAAAATGCTTCAATTGTCAACTTTCTTATTTTATAAAACCTTCCTATAAGAGATATCTTCTTTGGGCTTAAAGAGTAACATTTATAAATTAGTGGTACTCATTACCATCCTAGCATGATTTGTTTAGCAGATCACTTCCCCATGTCAAGTAGCCAAGAACAGGACCTGTGTGTTCAGGATGAGACAAACCATATTCTGTATAAAATGGTCAGCAAAAGGACAGCTATCTGCAAAGAACAGGCCAAGATCAACCACTTTTAAGGGGAAGGGGTACTGAAAACCCAGCACCCAGCTCTATAGAAGAGAAGTGGCACTATACCCCAGGCTCAAAGGGGGAGTCCTAGTGCCCCAAAACTGACCCTTTTATTCATAATTTGTCCTAGGGCTGCCTGCCCTGTTGCTGTCCAAGGTTCTGAAGGCTTTTTTATTGTTTTTATCCTGACCTCCTTTATTTTTCTCCTTTTATTCTACCTGTTGCACGTAACTATTAACATTTAATGGCCACTCACAAAGTGAATGATGTTGTATACCGTATTGTTAACTCACTCACCAATGAATAAATGCACTGAATCCAAAAACACCTAGTCTGTGTGCTTTGTAGACTCACATATCACAGTCAGGGCCTGAATTCAGCAGTTCAACATTTCCTTCATCCTTTTATCCACTCTTCCATTCATCTATTTAATATTTATTAAGCTCCCAGTATTAAGCAACATGCATGCAAAGGAGTGGATGGGCCTTACCCCTAGCTCTATAACAGAGTCATGGAACAGTAGAAAAATCATTTCAGGACTTTCTTCCATACAGAGTTGGGAGGAATATGGAAGGGAACCAAGAACCCAAATCACAGTAGAATAATTCTACATCAATTCAATGAATTTTTTTTTTTTTTTTTTTTTTTTTTTTTGCAGTACGCGGGCCTCTCCGGTTGCGGAGCACGGGCTCCGGACGCGCAGGCTCAGCGGCCATGGCTCACGCACGGGCCCAGCTGCTCTGCGGCATGTGGGATCTTCCCGGACCGGGGCACAAACCCGTGTCCCCTGCATCGACAGGCGGACTCTCAACCACTGCACCACCAGGGAAGCCCAATTCAATGAATTTTAAAAGCCGTGTTTAAAAGATTTAAAATTTAACTATGTTAAAAACAAAAACATCTGCCTGGTGGAAAAAAAAAAAACCCACAACATACAAAGTTAAATGACAAACTGAGAAATATAACTGAAGCACATATAAAAGACACATAAACAATACAATAGAAAAAAGGGTAAAGTTTTTACAAGAGGCATTTTCTAGAAAAGAAAATATAGTAACTCTTAAGTATGCTCAATCTCCCTCATAAATGAAAAAATTATGTTTAAATTACACTGAGATACCATTTTCACCTATCAGATTGATAAAAATCTAGAATTTTTTATATTAGGATGGAAAAGCTGAAGGGAAACAAGTACTCTCATAAGATGTTAAAGGAGGGTAAATTACAACCTCTACAAAGGATAATTTGACAATATCTATCAACTTTACAAATGAACAAAATCTTTGACCCAGAAACCCAGTTCTAGGAATTTTTCTTATAGATAGTCTCACACATACATATAAAATGATACACGCATAAGATTATTCAATGCAGCATTTTTACTGGTGGAAAAAGATTGGAAATAAAATTAATATCCATCAACGGGGATTTAATAAATTATAATGCATGCATACAATAGAATGTTATGCTGGTATAAAAATAAAGCTCTCTATATACTGATATACAGTAATCTCTAAAATATCTTTTTTTTTTTTTTTTTTTTTTTTTTTGCGGTATGCAGGCCTCTCACCATTGTGGCCTCTCCCATTGCGGAGCACAGGCTCCGGACGCGTAGGCTCAGCGGCCATGGCTCACGGCACAGCCGCTCGCCGGCATGTGGGATCTTCCCAGACCGGGGCACGAACCCGTGTCCCCTGCATCGGCAGGCGGACTCTCAACCACTGCGCCACCAGGGAAGCCCACTAAAATATATTTTAAGTGACATAACAAAGTATATAATAGTCCAGAATATAACAAGGGGTAAGAGATATTATTTATATGTATTTGCTTATAAAAACAGACTCTATTTCTGTAAGGATAAAAAGCTGACAGTACTGGTTGCCCCTGGGGAGGAATACTGGGGGACTAAAAGTGAGAAATATGGGGAAAAACTTCCCCTTGTGAACTTTCAAGCTTTTTGATATTTGAGCCATGTAAATGTACTGCCTATTAAAAAAATAAAGATAATTTTTAAAAATCAAAGCTGTCTTAGGAAGAAGGTGATTGTCATTCCTTTGACTTCTGTTATCTTTCCCTCATTTGACTCTTCTTGCTTTTAGTGTTTGCACTACCCATGTATTACCTTAATGATAAGCTTTTCTACTAAGTGCTATACCATACTACTTATATGTATATATCAGTAAATGGTGTTGTGAAATTTAGTGCTTTTATGCTTTCATTTTTTTCACATGAGTATATCTTATCTTCTCTTTTGGGATTTTTTTTAGCTGTCTCCCTGAGTAGCATATGCAAAAGGAAAGAAATGTCATAACAATCATTGAGTACCTTCCTTGTGCCCAAGGCTGTAATGATGTCTAAGTTAATCTCATAACAATCCTAGAGCTGAACAGTATTCCACTCCTTATTATACAGGTGATAAATTGAGGGAACAGAGAGGATAAATGGTTTTCCAGTGGTAACTCAGCTAACAAGTAGCAGAACCAAGACCTGAGTGTATTTTTCTCAGTTTGCTCAGCACTGCGTCCTTGTGCAATAGAAAAGTAATAGTTTTGTAGTTTCAATCTTGGATTCTTTTCTTAACCTATCAAAGCTTCAGCTTTCACATTTTTAAAACCAGTTTTCATACCTATTTTGCAGAGCTGATTTGAGAATTAACATAAATACACGTAGCACTGCACCTGGCTGATAATAAATGTTCTATAAGTGTTGGTTTCCCCAATTTTTATAGGCCAGTTCCTAGAAGATAGCTCAAAAGTACAAGCTAACTTTTTTTTCTGAATCAAAACAATTGGAATTATAGTTCTATGGTAAGGGAAGCATCCCAGAGGAGGCATGCCAAAAGTAATCTCAAGATGTTCTACAGCAGAGTCTCCCGGGATAGAAAGGGCAACTTTGTTATGCTCTGAGATGTCCTGTTCCCCGCACGGTTCATGAGCTGAAAGGATCCCTTAAAGGCATCTGTCAAGACTGACTTTATAGTTTTTCACCCAGGTTGGGCACAAGCCAGTTTTTCAAGCCAAAGGCGGAGGTTCATTGGGCCAGTTAAAAGTGTACTGCTTCCATCCAGAAATGGGCAGAAGTCAAATAATGTTAAAAATATAAATCCACTCCAGCCCACTGCTTCAACAAAGATGGCAAACAGGTGACAAAGGGCACCTACAGAGCACCTGTAATTTCACACAATTGGCCAAAGGACTTCATTGTTACATGATGCAAATGAAAGTTCATTAATGGGCAGTAAAAAGGGATAGAGGGTGGGGAGAATGAATAACAGAAGATAGCTTAATGCTTTCCAGGGAGATTGGCACATCCGAGCTCTGCTGTAATATGCAGTCGGCTAATTTCACTGAGGTACTGAACAAATGATAGATGGGGATCGTTAACAGGCACCATGACAGCAATAATGAAGATACTCTTTGCCAGCAGAAGACCTCTGCTCCCGCTTCCTATTTAAATGACTTCTCGTACCACTGAATACTGCTTGTCAAGAGTACCTGTTTCTATTCCCTGATGGCTCAGGATGAGATGCTCTCACTCCAAAGGACTGTCTGGCTCTCTACCACCAATCTCCCCATGCCCCCCTTCTCCTCTATTAATGCGATTTACCTAGGAAAGTGCAAAGCTAGGAAATCGAGCTACAAGGAAAATTGAACTTAAGAGCAGCACGGCAATTTCTACCCGGTTTGATGCTTTTCATTGCTTTTAAGTGGCTAGCAGTTTTCGCTGTTTTCAGGGCACTGCAATGTCGGGACAGATAGCCTTTTTATTTAATTGACTATCATTATGGTGCTGTGTTTATGCTTCAAAAAGATCAAGTGAGATGTACAAGGCCTGTGTAAGTTTTCCCAGAGACAAAGACCAAGAGAAATAGGAGAACGGGGCAGAGGCATGGTCCTGGGATGGAGGGGATGGCAGGCAGCTGTGCTAGAATTTCCAGGCTTCCAAGATTGGTTAGTAGGGAGGTGAATGGCTTTCCTAATAACTTGGAAGGCAAGCCAAGAAGACTTCATGAAATGTAAACATACCATGGCATTGGAATCAGTTTAAACATCATTCAGTTTGAGACCAGATCTTGTAGGTTGAGTGTGTTTGTTAATCTCACGCCCATTTTAATTTTGTCATCTTTCTCAAATATGCAAGAAGAGTCCCATGATTTGACCCAGATAGCAAAAAAAAAAAAAAAAAAAAAAGTTTTGCATATAGCCATAGCACAACATTATACTGAATGAAGAATACTTTCATTATAAAAAGAAAGCTGGAAGTGGCGGTTTGCTGTATGACAAGGAGATTAAAGGTACATTTTAGACCTTTTCAAGCATAAGTAACTGAAAAAGGCTCAAAATGAGAGGAAAAAAATGACCAAATGGATTAATAATGACACAGCCTTCCATTTGGGAAATACAAAGTTCAATGTTGACTTAAATCTGAGTGAAACAGGGTTGGGAGGTCAAAGTTCATATTTCAGGGGATGTATTTGATAATACAGAAAAGAATACTAAAAATCAGAGATAAAGAGGAGAAATCCTAAATTTTCTGTTCTCCACTCCCCCAACCTGATCAGAGTATAAACACCTCCATAAAATTCATGCTGTTCATGGAGTGTCTCCAATGGGTCAAGGGTTTGAATCACTCTTTGGAGACTCCAGGAAAACGTTGGGAGCTGGGTATTAGTATCCTACTTGGCTCTTAAGCATCTTAGAGTTTAAGAGAGGCAAGGTGACTTACCCAAGGTCACCCAGCAAGCAGATGTTTAGGCTTGCAGTTGAGTCCAGCTCTATCTCCAAAATTTCTCCATACCACATCACACTATTGCACAGAGAGCAGTGCCAACATGTCTCAGAGGGCCCAGATGTCTCTCTCCAAGGTGGTTGATTATTCCACTACTTAACCTTCAAAGACCCTAGACAGAATAGCTTACTCATACTCCAGGCAGAACACCCACAGTGAGGTGTCCCTCCCTCTCTCACGGTTACTCATGTGATCTAGGGTTTCTCTTCCAAGATTCCATTCTCTCCAGCCCATCTCTCTCTGTCTTCTTCACTATGCCCCTTCCAGTTCAATACAGTTAATCAAAGTTCGCAGGTATTTTCTCAGAGTGTGAAAACCCGGGACACTATGGGGCCTTCCCAGGACGGGTCTTCCCCCATATCCTCTGCTTTAGCTCCTCTCTGAAGTACCTAGATTTGATGAAAATTTCCTGAATTGTTTTGCAGATGTAAAAAACCCCCACCAGATGGAAGAACTATTTGATGACATTGAGCCCATAGACCCAGGCCTCCTGGAGCCTAAGGACTGATAATGTTAACCCCTGTGACACCACCCTGCTGCCTCACCATCAGCCAATCAGAGAATTGTGCACAAGCTGATCACATACCCTGCGACCCACCCCCCTCACCTGGCCTTTAAAAATGCTTTGCCGATACCCTTTGGGGAGTTTGAGGCTTTTCAGGGCATAAGCCACCTCATCTCCTTGCATGGCCTTGCCATAAACCTTTCTCTGCTCCAAACTCCTACGTTTCAGTTTGCTTGGCCTCACTGTGCGTCAGGCACACGAACTTGTGTTAACAACCGCAGTGTAGATTAGGTCTGCTGAGGTCAGTTACTCCAGTTACTGGGATACAGACCAGGATGGAGTGGTGGTTTTTTTCACACTCACACAGAGTAATGTTTGCTTCATTAGCAGGTCCAGCTGACTGCATAGCTTTGCAGTCCACCTTCTGCTCATGGACCTCTCACTTGACAGGACTCATGGAGAGACCCACAGGCAGACCACCAGTGATGCAAGGGCCAGGGACAAACCTGTAAGCCAGGGTCCTTTCTTGTGAAGCGTTTACTATCTGTAATCAGATCTTTATTCTCTCAGGTCCCAGGTCTTTCCTTCAGGCCCTTGTTTTATTTATTTATTTACTTACTTACTTTTTTTTTTGACCACGCGGCATGTGGGATCTTAGTTCTCCAACCAGGGATCGAACCCGCACCCCCTGCATTGGAAGCGTGGAGTCTTAACTACTGGACAGCCAGGGAAGTCCCCAGGCCCTTGTCAAAATCCCTGTCTTCAGAGCTGTTCTAGAACTTCACCTCTTTTGGTCCTCCTTGCTCATCTTTGTTTCCTGCTTTGGACAAATGAGAGGTAGTGTAGAGTACTTATTTTGCATATGCGTTGGCCAAGCAACCTGGGACCAGTTATTTAAACCCCTCTAAGCCTCTTCTTTAAAGTAAGGAAACAATATAGTACCACCTCAGGAGCTTATTATGAGGATAAAATGACTTCATTGTAAAACTCATAGCACTTGGTACATTAAAACTCATAGCACTTAATAAGGAGCATCTGGCACATTTCTATGACTATTATCCTTATCCAAAGAGGTTCTTCTACTTCTCCCCCTTGCTCCTCTCTCTTGCTTCTCTAAAGCCTCCCAGTTTCTTTATAACTTACCTGTCCCTTATCCCACCTAACCCCACCAAGGCAGCTCTCCGCTCCAGGATTCCTACTCTCTCCTGCTGGGACTGCAAATTCTCCTGCCCCACCTCTCCAAGGTACTTATCTCAAGGACTATTGTCTCCTCTCAATACCTGCATTAGCATAAATGTTATTATCTCTAAAATCCAATTAATTTCAATTATTGTGGTGCCAGACAGATTGCCAGTGCTCTCAATTCTTGGAAGATTCTGAGGAAGTAGGGGTTGCCTCTCACTCTTGTATTTTACATGCCTGTGAGGACCAGGGAATACAGATAGGTGGCCAGATACAGACCACCTTAAATCCCATTTACCCAATCATCCCAACTTTCTCAAAATATAGGCTCGTTCTAGAGTGAAGACTTTCATATCATTGCCTGGCTTTAACTGGTCTCTGCTTAGACATGGTGTTAGGTTGCAAACAAAGTGGGCAGAAAACAGTCAGAAAATGAGCAGTAATGATAGGGATAGAATAGGATAGTTATACAGGTAGTTGTAGAAATCCCAGTAGGGGATTATAGATAGAGAAGGAAACCTAGGAAATTTTGGGAGACGACTGTAAGTTAATGATTGCTCAAGAAAGCTATTGAAACATCGTGGAATGAAGCAGGCTTGCTTAACTATAAAGCCATAAATAAAAGCACGAGATATGCCCCAGGACATTAGGTGAAAGAAAAATGTTACCACCTTTCTACTGATTTGAATAAGTGCTATGACAGTCCTAGTTTGACCTAATAGGGTCAGACTGTCCTGCCCAATACAAAGGAGGAGCTAGTGATGTAAGCCTGATGTCTACTCGAAGAAGGCAGTCTTTTCCCCTCCCCCACTTTCCTTTGCTTATAAAATTGTAGCCTACTTAATCCTCAGGCCCAAGCATCCTTGCCTGCCAGCTTGCATCTCTCACAAGTGTCCTATATTAATAAATCTACTTCTTGCATATCATTTTGCCTCTCGTTGAATTCCTTCTGTGCTGAGACACAAAAAACTTGAGCACCAGTAAGTCCAGACACCAGGTGAGTGATTCTAATTGAAGGATCGTGGGTTCAAGTCCCAATCTGAGGTGCACGGTTTCAGTAAGAGAGATGCTAGGTGATGATCTAGAAGTATGTACAGGCTAAAGAAGGAATATTCAAACACTGACTAAACATACACATGTCTTTAAGATCCTAAAATTGCAATATTAGTCAACATATTCAATATCAAATAATTGAATACTGATTAGCTCTCCCTGATCTGTCTCATGAATTCATTCAACATTTGTCCCTTCAACGAAAGTTCACTCTGTACATACCATGCGACACATGGGGCTACAGCAGGGAAGAAGACAGACAAGGTCCCTCTTAAGCTTTTATTTGGTGGAGGAGGTAGACAGTGTACAAGACATTTTGGCTGATTGTTATTTTGAATTATCAATACCACTGCTCCTTCTCAATGATAATTGAGAAGATATGGTAGCATACAGACTTTTTGCTTTCATTGATAATTTGCTATCTCAGAGCTGTGTATAGCTCTTGAGGCTGAGAAGGGCTTTGGCCATCTTGGGCAGCTCTAACTCAGGTTTTGCTTACGGCTGGTCCTTTCTGTATATACAATAAGTGTTGTAACTCAATCACTGGCCTTTCCACCTAGATATCAGTGTCATGCTCATGACCAGCCCCTAGGGATGATACCCCCAGACAGCTGTCTTCAACAGAGTCCAGCATTCAAACTTGGGTCATATTGATCTTGGGTGGCCTCGGTCTTCAGCGGCTTGAAGCAGGGTTTCAGTTCCTAGGCAGTGATTGAGGTCGGGTCGCAGCAGTGAGAGCACCAAATCCTAGTCACTACACCAGTGATCAGTGACAAGGCCCTGGCCCTATGGCTTTGCCGCAAAGACAGAAAGTAGTGAAACAAGTAAAGTATTTATTAGGAAAAAAAGAAATATAGTACGTGTGGATAGACACATGGGCGGGCTCAGAGAGAGAGAGAGTCGCGCCCTTGTGGCCCTTGTGGCGCTTTGCATCACTTTTATGGGGCATTTCTTCCGGGTTTCCTTTGGCCAATCATTTTTGATTTGCCTGGTCCAAAGTCCATATTTGGTGTATCTCAGGATTTTCCCATGTGGGTGCACGCATCTCTTAGCCAAGATGGATTCTACCAAAGAGGCCTATGGGTAGTGAGCATCAGTTGGCATCACTCCCCTTTTAACCTCCAAGGAGCCTTTCTGTGCATGTGTAGCTGGGGAGGTCTCCTGACTTTAAGAATGAGGAATATGTGGTTTCTTATCTTCTATCTGGGCAAGGCCCAGCCCCCTCTCTCAACTGTCCCATGTTGGAATATCGCTCCACAGGGAACAAACTCAAACTGTTTGCCCTGGGGGCCCATCTGCCTCCTACCTCAATATTTCCTCATTCCTCTGTGTTCCCAATTTTCTTTCCAGATCTATTTTTTCTTGTAGTTTTTCAGAAAGCATACTAGCAACAGCTCCACTGAATACTTAAAAGTGCCAAATCTCGTGCTAGAAACATTACATACATTTAAGCCTTAAATTAGACATTATTATCCGCATTTTACAGAATAAGAAAGGGAGGATCAGAGAGATCGTGACATTTCTTTTGGTCGTTCAGTTTGTAGGCTCCAAACTTGAACCAGAGTCTTCACTTTACACATGGAGGTGTCAGTGAGGAAGAAATTTTCCTCTTCCTTCTAGGTTCTTCTGGTTGGTTTAAGAGTTAAATTGACATGAGACTGATAGGAGAAAAATCATACAAAAATTTAATAACATGTATACATAGGAGAGATCCAGGAAAACTCAACAACTCAACAGAATGGCTAAAACACCCACCTTAAATACAATTTTCAGCAAAAGACAAAGGAGGATGTTGGGGGTAGTTAGTTGCTTGAGACTTTGAAGGGAAGGAAGGCAATTTACATAGGGATGGAAAAGCAAATTTTTGGTAATGTTTTCTGGGCCCTGCAGAGACAATGGGACACAGAGTGGACTCTGATCTCTAGGCCCTATCCAAGTTTCCCCCACCACACCTGGCCCATACTTTTTTTTTTTTTGAAGTATAGTTGATTTATAATATTATAGTAGTTTCAAGTGTACAACATAGTGATTCAATATTTTTATAAATTGTACTCCACTTAAAGTTATTAAAAAATATTGTCTATATTTCTCTGTGCTGTACAATATATCCTTGTCTAGCCCATATTCTTTGCAGATAACTCTGGTGATAGCTCTGTTCTAGGAACAGGACTTCTATCTAAATTCTTTAGGCAGCTAAAGGGGAAGTTCAAAGGTTTTTTTCCTGAGTCTTTTGGGACTTGATTCTTTTAGCTCGAAAGAGGCATTTTCGGGTGTTAAAGTTTGTTCGCCTACAGAGAGAAGCCAAGGCAGGTTGTACAGATGGGCACACAGGCTGCAAGGAGGCCCCAGGCCAGCATCCTGGCCACAGGCTGCCACTTACCAGCAGGGTTCATTTACCATCTCTGAGTGGCCAAATATCTAAAATCAGTGGTGTGGCCGCTTCCGTACATGTGTTATAAGTTTATTGGAAGGCTAAAGCCTTCTGAAAGAGCCCAAAGGGGTTAAAACCTATGAAGTGTGACTGTAAAAGACTTAACTCCTCAAGCAAGCAAAGTGGAGATGGGGTTTCCGTTTGTATCAAGTGAGCATGCAGTCCCCAGAGCTGGTGACTCAGGATGCAGGCTGTGCAGCTGCTTCACTTTGGGACCTTTGCTGGGCTTAGTGGCCATGGCTTGGAAAAGACCCTGGACTCCTGGAGACTGCAGCCCTTGGCTGGGGTTGGGTGGACCGGGTCTGATGTGAGGAAGCAACAGGAGGTACAAGCTCTGCTGAGCCCAGACACACTCATTTCTCTTTCTCTCTACAGATGTTTAGCTGCTGAAAGAAGCGCATGTGCAGAGAGGCAGGCGGCCATCCTGGGCTCTCCTGCTCCCCTCTTTTTCCAGCTTTTCAATTACTTCCTCTTCTCCATTTACGTTTATCCCCTATTGTCCACACTCCTCCCCATTTCCTATAGGGTGTCATTAAAGGCTAACCATCTGCCCCAGTTAAATGGTTCTCTCTGAAAATTTAATCCCTGAAAACAACAGTGTCGGGTTCAATTCATGAAAGGCTCCACTGTTGCCTAGGCATCGGGGCTGGAAACCTCAGCAGCACTTCCAAAATGTGTGTGGCTGGGACCTAAGGGCATCATGGATCTCTTTGATAATAAATGGGGTTAAGTTGCTGGAGCCGGGGGGTCCTAGGCTTCTCTAGGGGTCCGGGAGTGTCCTGACTGGCACTTTAGGAGCTGCTCCCCCCATCACGGACGCCAAGGAGTTTTCCAGGCTTCAAGGAATATGAGTAAACTTCCTAACCTCTGAGCTAAGGCATCTCAAGGGTCTTCCAGAATTAAAGACACAGACACCAAGCCCCTCCCTTCCTGACTTTGGTCTATTCTGGTAAGAGAAACATTCTGTCCTTCCCATGTCCAGGCTTGTCTTAGCTCTCTCCCCAAGCAGCCAGCTCATCAGCATATAGAGTAATTTGACAGAACCCCTGTAAAGCTTTCTCTCTAAAGAAGGATTTTAATACCCTTCTGAATGACATTTAATATGATAACAGTATGTAAGTTTGACAGGAAGCTGTTTTCCAAGAGTTAAAGTCCTAACAGTCCCACAGATCAGACTGGCAATGGCTTTCCTGATCATTATTAAATTCTCTGTGATTAGAAAATGGGCTGGTGCTATTGATTTAAGCTCTTTGAGTCAAGCTAAGCTTTAGAGACCTTTCACAAAGCACAAAAAAGGCATTTGATATTGTATTTTACCTTCCACTTTTCAGAGTACAAATAGCAGACAGACAGGCTTTAGGTGCAGACTCCAGGAAGCAAGGTGGGGAGGATTTGTGCAAAATAAAGCACAGAACTCGAGCTCCATCACTGCAGACTCGGGAAGGTGCGAGGTTGCACGTTCCCATGGGCACGATGCTTCCTGTTCCTGAGGGTGCCCGGGACAAGGACACTTTGAATTCAAGCTCAAGGTTCCTACAGACAGAGAGGCCATCTGTCCTAGAATTCCCAGCATAATTTCAGTTTCGAGGAGGTTGTCCTGTGGTCCCCTCAATAATTGTCAAGCTGTGTGTACAAATTTTGCTTCAAGAAATTATCACCAAATCTCCAGAGGTTAATAGCTCTGGGCTACCTTTTCAAGTTAATAAGTTGGGAGGGAACGGAGGCAATCATGTTTCTATTACAATCTTAAAGCTCTAGAGAAAACGGATCCCAAAGGAAAATCTTGAGCAATTGCAGGGTATCAAGCGCTTTGTGTCTTTCAAAGGGAAAGGCACATGAGGTTTTCAGGTGCACCTGTGGTGCCTGCTTTTTGCCCAGACAATGGTTTGAGGGACTGTGCTGGGGCTCCTCCCCTCCCTTGACTGCCATCTTCTCGAATCCCCACCAATCCCAGCAGAGCTTTTCTGAACCCAGTGGCTGCCTTGCCCTCACAGAGGTCCTGGCGCCCAGTGTATTATTTGGTTCTGTCCAGGAGGGGGTTAGCACCCGCACCAGGAACCTCATGAGAGGCATTCTGCCAGTGTTTCTCTAACTTTTTTTCTTATCGTGATTCCCAGTAAGAAGTATATTTTTACACCACAGTCCAGCCCCTGACATGTATTCAAAACTGAAACAGAAGTTTCACCAAATGCTACTTACACATGCCAGGTGCATTTTTATGTCACAGCCTACAAAATGGATGTCATGATTCTAAAAGGTCTCCACCTGCAAAGTGGAAACTTCTCTGTGTTGTTGAGAATCCTAAATACTCATTTATTAATTTATTGAACAAACACCTAGAGGGCGTAGGGCATTGCACACTTCTGTGTTAGGTGTTGTATGGGGGATAAAGAGGAATATGGCAGTTTCTCCCCTCAAGCAGCTCACAATCTATTTGGAGAGCCACAACAGGCACGCAGGACAATGTAAAGTACAGTGTCAAGGAGATTGGTGTTTAGATGCGTAACGGGTCCATGCTGTGGGCGCTGAGGAGGGAGAAATGGAGAGGGGAGATGTACACAAGCAGGCAAGGCTGGAGAAAACTTCTGGGAAGCTCTTCTCCTTGAGGGAGGGGCCGTAGTTCCTGCATCTCCTTGTCCCCTACAGGTACCTGCACATCATGACCTTTGAATAACTCTACACTGAATGACTCTGTGGTTAGATGATATTGGCATTGCTACTTGGTCCAATAGCTACTGTTTACTGAGCAACTAAAGTGTACCTGGCACCATGCTAGGAGTTTAACTTAGTTATCACAGTTAATCCTCATGATGAGCTAGTGTAGCAGTGTCTCTAATCCCCAATTTATACATGAGGTAATCGATCCTCAGACGTGATCAATGGCTTACCCAACGTCACGCAGTAAGCGGAGGATCTTGAATAAATGTGCACGCTTCTTCCACTCCTTCAAAGGACTGGACGGATTTAGATAGCTTTATAGGAGGTCAGTGAAGGCAGAGTCTAGGAAGGGCAATGGTGTAAGCATGCTGCATGGCATCTTTCAGGAATAAGAGAAGAAATCTACAAGATAGAAGTGGAAGTTTTGGTTTTGGAGAAAAACAGTAAAGAGCCAGGTTCGTGGGAAGGAAAATGCAGCTGAAAAATAAGTTTGGATTGCTGAAAAATAACAACGATAAAATCAATTCCAATAACAACAACTTTTTTTTTTGAGTGTTTACAATATGCTGGGTGCCATTTCAGTTCTTTACTAATTAGTCATCTCATTCTATAGTTGAAAAAACTCAGGCACAAAAAGGCTGAAAATCTCATCCAAGATCAAACAGAATAATGTTTTATAATCCTAGGCAGGTGTGAAATTAATGTTACCACTAGCAATATATTATCTTTGCTCCTCCGCTTTCCCTAAATCCAGTCCTTTCCTGGTTGCTCAGTGGGAAGCCTGATCACAGGGTACCTGCAGTGGACACTTGAGTGTTCTCCTAAGATCCCCTCATCAGGGCTGATTCATCCAGTCCCCAGCTGCTGAGAACATTGTTCACAGACAAGTCATAGGTGCATCCCTCATTGGGAGTTGCCTTCAGCCACAAGGAATTGCCTTCCTAAGGTTACACCTCTCTTAAGAGACAAGCTGTGGCCAATGATGAGCTGATATGGGAACCCAAAGTCTCAGCACCTTTGCCTCGACCGGAGTAATACCAAAAAGACGTCCTAGCTCAAAGCTCCCCGTGGAATTGGCTGAATCCTCAGCGGAAACTGCATCTGAGGTCAGTTCCTCCTCTTCCCCTCCTCTTTTTCCTTCTCTTCCTCTCCTCTCCCTCCCCCTTCTTCTTCTTCCTTTTCTTCTTCTTCATCACCAGTCTTGCCTTCTTCACTTTTTTTTGGACAGGTGTTTCCCCCCAGACAACTCCCTAATAAACATTGGACGAAATGAATGTTTCATAGTCTGTTTCTGAACCCAATCTAAGCCAACTGGTATCAGGAGTGATCCTAGAAAGCAGACGATAAAATAGGAGTTTGGAAGTGATTACTCCCAGACCAGCTGGCATGTGGATCCCATCAGTGGTGGTTGGTGTAGTATGGATAGTCTCTGGTGTGCTGCAGCAGTGCAATTGCAAAATGTCTACCAAAGTTAAATGTGATAGAACACTAACGGAAGGTGATGCGCTGAAGTAATATCTCTGGCACTGGAGAGGCATGAAGGGAAATAGTAACTAGAACAACAATGGAATCGGTGGCTATTGCAGAATGCCACTGATTCACTAACCAAAGACAGATGAATTAGACTCATGGTAATTAGGTGACAATTCAAGGCAAAATGTAAAAGCAGGATTTCCTGTGCAGCATTTCAGAAAATTTTAAACTCCTGCAGCAGAAGGCTGTCAGCACAAAGGACTTAATTCAGGACTTAATTATGTGGGAGCAGCAGAGCTTCAGAGAAGGTTGAATTATCAGCTCGCAGGTCTCCTACACCAAAATCAAGGTCATACAGAAAAGAATTTGGGA
This sequence comes from Pseudorca crassidens, assembly GCF_039906515.1. Classification (NCBI taxonomy): domain Eukaryota; kingdom Metazoa; phylum Chordata; class Mammalia; order Artiodactyla; family Delphinidae; genus Pseudorca; species Pseudorca crassidens. Next base: position 98,521,850 of record NC_090302.1, on the reverse strand, counting down.
CTCTGAGACTTGGGATGTGATTATCCGGGTTGATGTAGTTGAGAATTTTGAACTCCCAGCTTCCCCTAAACCTGCAGGACCTGCAGAAATGGCCTATCCTCTGTGACAGAAGACAAGTGAGCACCCCCTCGCTTGCCTGAGTGTCACACGAGGCCTCAAATTAGTCAGGTGCCTTTTAGACCTTGCTGGTTCCCCTCAAGATCTATGCCCCAATCCCCTTCTGTTAATCAGACCAATAGGGATCATGATCAAATTATGGTCAAATCATGACACTGCCAACAAGGTCAGTTTAAGGGAAGAGAGGGACTATACAGCAAATACATAAAGGAGAAGGTGGGACTGGATCCTGAGGGTGATGGCTCAAGGGGGTTGAACAAAGGAGTGTCATTTGTTGGATAAAGGACAGTGTCTCAGCATGCAAATGTATTAAAATTCCCTCATGATACAGAATTCAACACCCTGGCAAGAATCCTAGGAGAAGGTGCTAATAAACTGCCAGGTTTAATCTTGGAAGCTTGAAAAAAGCAATGGTCCATACTCAATAGATATACCAGAACTTCCCTGCCAGATGATGGAAGAGGGCTCAAAGGGCTCAGAAAAGTGGGTGTGATAGAGCAGATATAGGCAGAAAACCTACCAGCTAACTATGTTCCATCAGAAGCTAAGAGGACACTCCTTTTACCAAAGTGACAAGGAATGTGCTGGTAAAAGGATACCAGCATCTTTAAGCTGGAGCTGGCAAGGGCAGATGCTGTTACAGAACTGGACTTCCTGGTCACAATGGGAATGCTAAGATCCCAAAGACCAGATAGATCGTGGTAGATGGTAGTAGACTACTGCCCACTTAACAAAAGGGCAGCCTTAATTGTAGCTACCATGCCAGACGTGGTACCTTTGTCAGAGGAGATTAACAGACGCCAGCACATGATATGCCAACATTACTCTGGCAAATGTATCCGCTTCTCTCCTTTTCTTAAGGAGGATCAAAAACAGTGCAGATTCACAAATCACAGGGCTCTGTTAATTCACCTTCCTTCTACCAAAGAAAACTGAATCATCTGTGCATTCCACAGATTATCAAATTAGTCCTCTGTCTTGGTGGCATCATGCTAATTACACCAGGTAAGCAAGAAGAGGTAGATATGTCAGAGACCTTGGTAAAGCACATGTACTCCAGAGGGTGTAGAGGAACTCTATAAAGTTTCAGGGTCTTGTCCCAGAAATGAAGTTTTAGCATCCAATGATCTGGGGCATAGAATGACATTTCCCCAAATAAATAACTAATTATTGCATTTCACAACTCCTACCACTAAGAAAGAAGCACAATGCTTGGTAGGCCTCTTTGGGTTCTGGAGGCAGCATATTCTACACTTGGAAAACTGTTCTGACCCATTGACCAGGTGATACAAAAGGGTGCCAGCTTTAAGTGAGGCTTAGAAAGGGCTCTGTAGCAGGTCCAGGCTGTGGCACAGACAGTCCTGTCACTTGACCATACAAACTGGCAGACCTTGTGGTATTAGAGGTTTCTGCGTTTGGAGAAGACATCAAGTAAAGTTGATAGCAATCCCTAATAAGAATCACAATGTGACCCTTAGGGTTTTGGAGCAAGGCCATGCCATCTGTAACAGACATTTCTTTTAAAAGGCAGGACCTGGTATGCCACGAGGCCTTAGTAAAGATGGACTATGTGAGCATGAACATCAAGTGGCCATGCAGGCAGACCTCCATCTTGAGCTGAATTAGGTCATACCCACCAAGCCATAAAGTTAGGACAACCCAACGTCAAGCTTTGTAAGCTGGAAGAGGTACATCTGGGATGGGGCATGAGCAAGACCTCTGATCTGCTGGTAGCCTACATGAGCAGGTACTCTCAATCCCCATGTCATCTACCATGGTTGCACTCCCATGGCTCACACCTGTTATGGGGACTAGGAGGTCATGGGAGGGCTCCCTTACACTAAGCTAGTGGAGGAGGGAAAAGTCTGAGGTTGGTATATGGATGGGTCACCTTGGTATGTCAATGTGAGCTGAAAATGAACTGCTATTGCTACAGTCCCATCAGGAGTGGCCCTGAAAGATAGCAATGAGGGGAAATTTTCCCAATTGTCAGGGCTTTGGGCAATGCATCCGGCCCTCCACTTTGTGGAAAGAGAAATGGCCCAAAGTAAAATATTAATGCACTTAGGGCATCTTTTATTTGACTGGCCAGGAGAAAGGAGAAAAATTACAAGATCGGGAGCAAAGTCTTAGGAAACTCATCTGGATGGACAAACAGGAATGGATATAAAGTGTGAAGATAGAATTGCATATTAATAGCACCAAAGAATACCCAGAATGGAAGAGACACTAAACAATCAAGTGAACTTAATGACCCGGTCATTTGACATCAGCCAGCATTAATTATGGGCCACCCTAGGGCTGATATGATGGGTAAATGAGTAGAATAATCATGATATAAGGGATGGAAGCTGTTCGTGGAAACAACAGGATGTGCTCCTACTCACCAAGGCTGATCTAGTTACTGCTACAACTAAATATCCAACCTGACAGCAGCAGACATCAAGGCTGAGCCCCCATATTTGGCGCTATTTCTTGAGGAAATCACTTGACCGCAAGTTGATCCTTTCACCCTGAAAGGAGTGATGATTCAATTTGACTAATATCAACACATATGTCCAATATGGGCTTGTCTTTTCTACCCATAGGACTTTGGTCAACCCAACTATCTGAAGACTTAGAATGGATTTTGTCAGCTGACATAAAATCCCAACCAACATTGCCTTAGGCCAACAGACCCACTTTAAGGCCAAAAAAAACCCAAAAAACATTATAGCAGTAGCAGTGAGCATGCACCCTCAGGAGTCACCAACCTTGCAGAGTAGTGGAATTGCCTCTTAAAGAAGCAACTGAGATGTCAACTTGAAGTTGATACCATCGTCTGGATGCAGTATGGATCCTAAATTAATGAGCATTGTTGGGTACTGTATCCCCTACAAGTGGAATACATGAGTCAGGAAACTAAAGGGTAGAAGTAGGAGTAGGTCCACTTACCAACAATCCATATTCCACTTGAGTAATTTATGCTCCCAATCCTACAATCTTAGGCTCTGTAGGTCTAGAGGTCCTGGTTCTCAGAGGGGAAATACTTTGCCTTGGGGGTCTCAAAAAGAATCCATTAAACTTTAAGCTACAACAGTTAAGAGTTACTTTGGGGTCCTCATACTAAAGACCAACAGGCATGGAAAGAAATCATTTAACAAAAGATGGGGCTGCTACTAGACACTGGGGACAGGAAAGAATATCTCTGGTGCTAAACGGATCTACTGTGGCATCTCTTAGTGCTCATATGCCCTGTTTTAGCAGTACATTGACAAATACAGTTCTCTGTGTCCTAAGAAGAGCATGGTAACCAGAGGCTCAGACCCCTCAGGGATAAGGGCCTGGCTCACCCCACCAGACAAACCACTTAAACTATTAAAAGTGTCAATCAAAGGCAAAGGGTATCTAGAATGGTGACGGAGTAGGCGGACAGTGAGTATTAATTATGGCTTCAAGATCAACCATAGCAGTAGGAGGTATGGTTTGTCCCACTAATCCTTCGCCTGTAAATTCCTAAAAAATGTGACCCATCTGAATCCTGAAGGACCTGTTTCCAGTTGAGACATAAGAAGTAAGTAGATCTGAGTGGCACAAAAAGTAGACTGTAGTGGATACTGTTGTCTCCCTAGGTCTCCATTTCTCCTAACATCCATCCCTCTGCTGCTGGGAATATCACTGCTGACAGCTTAACATTGCGTGCCTCACTGGGAAACATCGTTGGCTGCAGGAATCCGGTTCAACCAAAATTACTCTTCCTCCCAGGAGGTAGCCCATAGCCAGGGACTGGCTGATGTGAGGACACAGCCGCCACACTCTTGCCTCAGTTTGGGCAACTTTGAATTCTATCCCACCTCCAGAGGTCTCTGCGAGATCAATGCAACAGCATTGCTGATCTGTTAATTTCTTCCACTGCCTAATCCAGTCCTCTTTGTTTTCTTACCAGCGTATCTCCTAAGAGCAATCTATAAGAAGCCTTCCATATGCAATTCTCTGTCTCAAGATCTGTTACCAGTTAACTCAACCTAAGTCAGTAGATTTCTCTTCCTGGGTTTGAAGTTACATTAAATGTACTTTCCTGTAATGGCATGAGAATGCTCTCATCCATCCCATACTTTTCCTCCAGAATGAGTGACAGTTGATTTAGGGCTGGTTGCACACAGATTTCTGAGGACTTATAGGGAAGAATTCTGTGTATAACCAGTCTATCCCAGCTTGATAGAATCACAAGACTTGCAGTCTGGCACACACTAAAAATGAAGCCAGTGTTGTTGCCCTAGAGTGTGACACACATTCACCCACCTACCCATATGGAAGACAATAGACTTAGGTGGTGGAGGGTGCAGGGCTTCTGCAGAGAGAAAATAAAATGTTACCACCCACATCTCTGCCTCAAACAGCTGAAAGTAAAAGTTGGAGCCCCCTCTCTACAAATCCGCCCACAAGAATCTTTAAAGCTCCCTCATAATGAGAGTAAATAGCTTGTATCTGGGATTAACGTCTGAATAGGAAGATGTTCTAAATTAGCTCAATGGCCTTGAAGTTTACCAGATTCACATCTGTTCAATTAACAACTTCTTCCTCTCCGCTCTCATGATGCTTAGTATATCTCTAAATGTTAGCACACACCATACTGTACTTTAGTGATTGGAGGCAGGAAAGGGGGACCATTCTCCTAACATACTGTGAGAACTTTCAGAACAAGAACCCAGACTATATTCATCTTTGGGTTCCAAGGGCCTGGCTGAATAAATGTGACTTCTATGTCTAGGTCCCAGGAGGTATAATAGGTGATATATGACCTCAAGCTGTCTCCAAATGGCAAATAACAAGCCACTGGAAAGGCTACTCAAATATATGTGTGCAAAAAGTTTACTTATTCTCTGATAAAAAAAAAACACAATAATTTTTAAAGGAACACTGTGATTTTTTTCTATAACTTATCTGTTTTCTAATTTCTTCACAATAAAAGGCATTTTTTTTGTAATGCTTAAATTTCTTAAAGAGAGAGAAAGAAACAGCAATCCCTGGAGATTCTGCCATTGTTCTAATAACAAGTTGGTTTCACACTTGCTTTTAGAAGGTTAAGAAGCTTCTTACTTGTGCTTTTGTGGAAATGTATCAACAGGTCTGTGCTAGGGTTCTCCAGAGAACAGAACCAATAGGATATACATAAGAAGAGATTTATTAAAGAAACTGGCTTACATGATTATGGAGTCCAAGAAGTCCCATAGTCTGCTGTCTATGAGATGGAAAACCAGGAAAGCCGGTGGTATAACTCAGCCCAGGGAGCACTGACCCCTAAGGGCAGGAGAAGACAGATGTCTCAGCTCAGGCAGAGAGAGTGAATTCCTCCTTCCTCCAGTTGTTTGTTCTATTCAGGCCGCTGACATATTAGATGAGGTTCACGTTCATTGGTGAGGGCCATCTTCTTTACTCAGTCTATTGATTCGAAAGCTAATTTCATTCAGAGACACTCTCAACAGACCCAGAAATGATGCTTTACCCCATTATCTGGGCATCCCTTAGCCCAGTCAAGTTGACATATACAGTTATCCATCACGAGTTCTAAAATTCCTTCAGGTTGAAACTTCCACACACCTGGCACTAGGATAGAGTGTGGAGACTCCTGGTGTTCAGAAGACAGGACCCAGCTTGCCGATGGGGACAGCGTGTCTCTCTGCCTCCCCTCAGAAGCCGCTGCTCCCTTCCCTCCTTTTGCTACGACAGTTCTGGTGGTCACCATGTCAGCAGTCCATGAATCAGAAAATCAAAGCAAGAATCAAAATTCCATTAATCGAAACACATATGTCATATATATGGGTGTGCTTTTAAAACTAGGAACATATACACCATGGATGAATATGGTTATAAGGGGGAATTTCACTTGGAATATGTCCGTAATTGAATTTCTTTTTGCAGCATGTATAAGGACTTTAATCGTCCAATAATAATAGTAATAATAAAGATATTTTCATTGGGGAAAAATGTACAGGGATGAGGGAACCAGAAAAAGAGTAAGTCCTGTACCCAGTACTGTCCCGCTCAGTGTTTTCCGACAGTTGGAAGGGAAAGTCTGAGCAGCATGTCAGCCCTGCCCCTCCTCCCCATTGCTGTGACAATGGCAGGCAGTCACTTAGGGAGGCCCAAGGCGCCAGATCTCAAGATTTTTGTGAAATGGCCAGCGGGGTAGTCTGGAAAGTTAGAACTGCAAGGGGCCCTGAACACTATCTAGTCTAACCCGTGTGCTTTCAAAGTGAGGCAGCCGAGGCCCAGCTGCCCAGGATCACACAGCGATCCAGTGGCAAAGCCAGAAATAGAAGCCCTGGCCTATGGATTCCTAATCCTGTTCCTTTACATCCCATAAGAGTGTCTCCCCGTTTGTAGCCGCTAATATTCATGAACCTGCCTGTGATCACTAAACCTTCCTCCCCAAACCTTCCTTTAATAAAGAGAAGAGAAGGAGAGGGGAGGGAAAGGGAAGGAGAGGGAAGGTCACCAAAGGAAAGCAGAGAAAAACAGAAAAAAAGCAAGAAGGGCTCCTCTTATGACTTAGGCAAAGCAGACAAGAAGACAGCCTCTCTCCAAGCCCCACCTTCTCCACCCCATCCTCAGATGCAAGCAGCTTTTTGTGACATTGCTTTTCCTCCAAGGACCTTTAATCTTCATCCACATGACCTCTGGTTAAGACGAACATCAAAGGCAGAGGAAGGCAGAGTATGATGGTCTGAGCCCCACTCTACTAGTGATGGCTGGAGTAAGAGGCTCCCAGGGCATGAGGGAGAGGCCAGGACCCCGGGGGACACTTACTGGGATGAGCGGCTGAAGGAGGAGATGCTTCTTGCTTGAACTGTTCTCACTCTGCCAGGAGAAGAGAATGTCTCCCTCCAGTCTGGTGGCAGACATTTAATGCACCAGCACACGTGCACATTAATTTTTGCCGGCTGTCACCTTTGTGTGTTGGAACAAGTCAGACTCCTTTGTGTAATTGCTTGATGAAACATTCTTATCCATTCTGTCAACACAAATTATACAGTTAAATAATGACCACCTCCCACCCCACCGTTAGCGACACCACTGAGAAAGCATCTGTCTAGCCCTGAGGATGCGGGCTTCCTGTAGCAGCGCCCAGGTCTCCTGCCTGCCCTCCTGACCCAGCCCAGTCTCCTGGCCCTGCCATGTTCTTTCCACCTTCCAAGTGTGGTTGCTAGGAGACAGAGATAAAGCTGGATCTCTGTTCACGTTGCCTGTTCACGTTGGGGCAGGGGAACAAGGCAATGAGGGCCAAGAAACAGAACTTGCGGCCTCCAGATCTCAGATACCATCAGGGTCTCAGAAGGGGGCTCCTCTGTGGTGAGGTGCTTACCCCACAGAGAAGGGGGCCTCTTACTCTCAGGGAGGGGACTTCTCACCCGTTTTCTGATTGTGTTTCTCGGAAGGTTTGTCTAAAGTAGTAGTAATGTACATACAGACACACACCCCTACGCACACACCCCACCCTTACACACACACATCCATACTCCCCACACACACACCCACACACCTTTTCTTCATGTTAATAATTGAAGTCTAAGCACATTTACATGCCACCGAGGCAAGGAGGGGGTATGCGATTGCCTGAATGTCTGTGTCCCTCAAAATTCATATGTTGAAACCTTAACCCCCTGAAAATTTGGGAGTATTTGGAGGTGGGGCCATTGGGAAGTGGTTAGGTCACCTAATCACTAATGGGCTTAGTGCCCTTGTGAAAGAGGACTCAGAGAGCTCCCTAGCTCCTTCCACCAGGTGAGAACACCAGCTATGAACCAAGAAGTGGGCCCTCACCTGACCATGCTGGTACCCTGATCTTGGACTCCACAGCTGCGAGAAATGTCCATTGTTAATATGCCACCCAGGCTATGATATTTTGTTGTAACGGTCCAAATGGAGTAAGACAGTGTATCAGTCAGCTTAGGCTACCCAGCTAGGGGGCTTAAATACTGATATTTATTTTCTGATGGTGGGAAGGCTAGAAGTCTGAGGTCAAGGTGTCAGCAGAGTTGGTGTCTGGTGAGAGCTCTCCCCTTGGGTTGCAGACGGCCACCTTCTGCTTAGCCTCACATAGCCTTTCCTCGGTGTGGAAAGAGAGAGGTTTCTCTCTCTTCCTCTGCTTATAAGGCCACCAATCCTATAGGATTACAGCCCTACCTTTATAACCTCATTTAACCTTAATTATCTCCCCAAATTCCTGTCTCTAAATACAGTCATATTGGTGGCTTAGGGCTTCAATATACGAATTGGGGTGGGGGTGGGCAGAATTCAGTCCATAACAGAAGGAAGCTTTCTCCCCTAACGTAAATATCATGGCCATTTGTTCTAGAGCTTAAAATGTATGGCATTAAGCACTTTTTAAAAGTGGGAGTATAAAGAAAGCTTTATTTTGATCATACATCTGGGAAATACAAATCAGGAAGGAAATGCCATTCCCCACGTACCATTTTACAGAAGGGGACACTGAGGCACTAGAGTGGGAGAGGTGATTGCATTGGCCCTATGGGTCCTCCAGCCACACCCAGCACTACCAGGGGACTGTGTCCTCACCTGCTTCCCCCATCACACCACAGGCCCACTCTGAGGGGATGAATTTGACCCACCTCTGTACCCCAGGGCTGACAGCATGCCCGGCACACAGCGGCCTCTCACCAAGCCACTACGGAGCAGGAAGAAGACACAGAAGCCTATACCCCGCCTCATACCTTAATCTGCACCAGATTTTCCTTCTCTCTTCAGCACTGAAACCAAAGTTTAGGCTCTGCCAGCACTTCCCACAGGATGTCAATTTCCCTCTGGTCGGAAAGCACTTCACAGGAGACTCCCTCTGTGCAGGAGGCAAGAAATGCAAACGAAGCAAAGAGGAAGAGGAGGGCTCTCTGTGCAGCCTGTTTCCACCCAAGCCCAGAGGTCATTTCACAGGACCGCCCCACCCCCCCTTCTCCTTGACCCACCACTTACCAGCTCTGTGACCTTGGACACAATACGTGACCTCTCTGAGCCTTACCTTGATCATCTGTAAACTAGGATTAAGCTTCCCTCACAGGGTTGTGATGGGGATGAAGCAAAGTAATGTACATGAGGGATGTGCCTAGTGTCAAGCAGCAGATAAATCCTCCCTAAATCACACTCCCTGGACACAAGGAAAAGCCTGCCCAGCAGCCAGCTGAGTTGGAAGTAGGTTACAGAGTATTTTCACTTGGAAATGTAGCCTAAACAGAGAGATTAGATCACAGATTGCAGGAGCTGGAGAAACCTGTGAGATCATCCAAGCAGGCGTTCAGTGCACGGGAGCGGGGATAAGGAAACTGCCCGCAGAGGTGACCTTGCCTGCCCAAGGTCACACAGCTGGCCCAGGGAAGAGTGGGACTCCCTCTTGAGCAAGTAGACTGGGCCCACCATAGTCCCACTTTCAACCTGAAGAAAGGGATTGTGACAGGTTTGAGATTGAGCCAACTGTTACTTGAGGTGCAGAAGCTATGTCTAAGGTAGAACTAAAAGGCTTCCAAATTCCCAACAGATATTAATCTTCCAGATTTGGAAGCAACAAATCAGAATTCCCCAAATCAAATTATTTTTTAAATACTTCCAACATTCTTCATACTCTATTATTATGAATATATTCCTTAAGATAGCTATTTAATAAACAAGAAAAATTCAGTTTAGTAGTAACTTACAAAGAACTGTAGCCTAGGGCTTCCCTGGTGGCACAGTGGTTAAGAATCCGCCTGCCAATGCAGGAGACATGGGTTCGAGCCCTGGTCCGGGAAGATCCCACATGCCGTGGAGCAACTAAGCCCTTGCACCGCAACTACTGAGCCTGTGCTTTAGAGCCCGTGAGCCACGACTACTGAAGCCTGTGCGTCCTAGAGCCTGTGCTCCACAACAAGAGAAGCCACCACAATGAGATGCCTGCGTACCGCATGGAAGAGTAACCCCCGCTCCCGGCAACTAGAGAAAGCCTGTGCGCAGCAACGAAGACCCAACACAGCCAAAAATGAATAAATAAATAAATAAAAAGATATCACGAGAGAGAGAGAGAGAGAGAGAGAGAGAGAGAGAGAACTGTAGCCTGTAGTGAATATTTAAATGCCAGAAAACACCAGAGAACATTTTTGGGTGGAATTTGAATAATGTAATAGCCAGTTGTCCCACCCATGTTAACGGCATCACACAGAATCGTTTATCAAATTGCCAATTTAAGGACTTATTTTGCTTCCAAAAGTTGTTATTTTTAGGAACATCGTTCAAAGTATCTGTAAACAGGATACCGCACACATAAACTTAGTAATATGTATTTTATTTGCACAGGTGACTGTTAGCAGACAGGGTAGTAACTACGTGCTTCAACTTGACAATGACTATTGATCAGATCTCAGATCACGACCTCATCTCTTCCACCTACTCCTGCCCCTGTGCCCAGGAATGTCCACCTTAACCCTCAATTCCACACCTCAGCATTTCCCAATCTTGCTATCAACTTGATTCAGTGGATTCCTTCAAAGCTGTGAGGTCTTTATGTTTACCGTAAGCTTTAATTCTCACAAGAGACTTATAATACTCTTCACCATTTTTCTGATTTCTCCACTCATTTTTCTCAAGATTTAAAAACACAAATCTCCCCGAGACATGCCAGAAAGGGAATTCCCACAGGAAAACACAAAGCAGGCATGAGGCCTCCTTCCTGCCCAGCAGCCGTGCTCTGCGAGGGTCGCGGGCTGGACAGGGGACGCAGAGGTCACACTGGACACGGGAGGTGACAGCAGTTTAGGGCTGCCAACTACGGACTGGCATTTGCCATATACTTCTACAAGAATTAAATTATGAGCCCCTGTAGCTGCTGAGCTTCAACGCCCGCTGAAAGGAGTTCAGGTGGAGATCAGCAATGTGGCACTCTGTGCTCTGGGAAAAACTGGCAGCACAGGTCTTCAGATAGTTAGATGTTTTCAGGAGAAGATTTTATGAGCCCAATCCTTGCACCTCCTTGTATCCAGAAAAGCACTAAAATCATTAACGGTGACGTCCGCTCCTCCTGAGGAGCGCCAAGCCTCATCCCAAATGTGTGCTTGACTGCATGTGCACCCCCTTCACTAAAATCACATATAACTCTGACCTCCCCCCCTGCCTCTTTGGAGCAGTTTCTCAGGGCTCTCTGAGATGCTGTCTCCTGGGCTATAGTCCTCATTTTGCCCCAAATAAAACTTAACTCACAATTCTCACATCGTGCTTTTAGTTTTTCAGTCAACAGGGTGTTCATTCATTCGACTGAGCAATGTGCTGGACCAGGAGCCCTCTCAGGCCTGGGGCTCCTTATGAGTTTCCTGCGGCTGCTCTAACATATTACCATAAGCTGCGTAGCTTAAAATAACAGAATGTTTTCTCTCATAGTTCTGGAGCCTAGAAGCCTGAAATGAAGGTGTTGGCAGGGCCTTACTCCATGTGAAGACTTGAGAGGCAAATCTTTCTTATAGTCAGTCTTCTAGAGAAGGAATCTGTCCTCACCTCCTCCCAGCTGGGGTGACTCCCTGCAGTCCTGGGCACTCACTGGCTTGTAGCTACATCACTCCAATTTCTGTCTCTATCCTCACCTCACCGTCTTCCCACTGTGTGTCTCTGTCTCCAAACCTCTTCTTTTTTTTTTTTTTTAACATCTTTATTGGGGTATAATTGCTTTACAATGGTGTGTTAGTTTCTGCTTTATAACAAAGTGAATCAGTTATACATATATATATGGTCCCATATCTCTTCCCTCTTGCGTCTCCCTCCCTCCCACCCTCCCTATCCCACCCCTCCAGGCGGTCACAAAGCACCGAGCTGATATCCCTGTGCCATGCAGCTGCTTCCCACTAGGTATCTACCTTACGTTTGTTAGTGTATATATGTCCATGCCTCTCTGTCGCCCTGTCACAGCTCACCCTTCCTCCTCCCCATATCCTCAAGTCCGTTCTCCAGTAGGTCTGTGTCTTTATTCCTGTCTTACCCCTAGGCTCTTCATGACATTTTTTTCCCTTAAATTCCATATATATGTGTTAACATACGGTATTTGTCTTTCTCTTTCTGACTTACTTCACTCTGTATGACAGACTCTAGGTCTATCCACCTCATTACAAATAGCTCAATTTCCCAGTCATTGAATTTTGGGCCAACCCTAGTCCAGTCTGACCTCACCTCAATTTGATTACATCTGAAAGATCCTATTTTCAAATAAGGCCACATTCACAGGTGCCAGGGATTATTCAACATATCACTGTGGACACACATTTCAATCCACCACAGGTTCTGACAGCAAAGGAGTCAGACATGGTTCTAGCCAGTCCAGAGTTGACTAAGTAACCGGGCAGAAACATTCAGTGTAACAAGCACTACACAGGATGAGAGTGGAAGCATGGTCTACAAGTGGAGGAAGAGGAGAAGCCAGGGAAGGCTTCCTGGAGGAAGAGGCATCTGCATGGAATGAGCAGGATTCATTCTGGGGAAGGTGCCAGAGAATAAAAGCAGCAGCAAATGAAGGCCTGGGGTCACAGGAGCACAGTCTTTGTCTTTGTCCACCTGTCCCTTTGCTCAGAAAGCAGGTCCCCAAGATCCAGTCCTCAGCTTAAATGTCACCTCTTTGGAAAGACATTCCCTGGCCAGCCTTTATTCACTCTTCTGTCTCCATCAGCCTATTTATTCCCTTCAAGGCATTGTCACAACCTGCAATGGGTACCATTTGCTCACTTATTGTCTTTTTTCAACACCAGAAGTTAGCTCCCTGAGGGCAGGGACCCTACCACTTCTGCATAGCTATACCTGTAGCACAGAACATAGTGCCTGGCATATTGTACATGATAAAAATGAAAGAGTAAGTGATTGAATAGATGAATGAGCAAAGAGAAACAGGTTCAATGTGACTAGTTTGCAGATTTTGAGGTAAGAAGCGGCTAGACAGAAAGCCAGAAAGGGAAATGTGAGCCATCGCATTCCGGTGGAGCCCCAGTGGCAGGTGGAGGAGCTTGGATTTCCTCTAAGAGCGATGGAGAGCAGAAGGGGGGTGAAGGGGGTGCTTCCCTTGACAGAGGACAGCACATGGAAAAGCGCACTTAGCATCTAGCAATGGACACAGATCCTGGGTTCTGGGTGGGATTAGCTCCCTAAGAAGCTGGAGATTTCCATATAGCAAGTACATCGCACATAGTAGGTGCTCAGGAAATATTGGTTGAGTGATTGAGTGCACGAAAGAGCCACTTACAGGAAGACATTCCACTCCTTGGATACACGGAGCCAGGTAGAGGGCATAGCATCCCTGCTTTCCAGAAATCTCTGTACCCAGGGAGTTCTCTTTTCCTCAGAATTTTGGGAGGCTGATTACCTTCTCTTTCATCTCCCACCCTCCCAGATCAAGGAAAGAGGAGCCTGCACACCACTGGGAGAAGACTGCCATCCCCAATGGCCAAGAGCCAGAAGACACTGGGGCTGGCAGGTGAGAGCCAGTACCTGCCTGCTTCAGTCAGCTGGGAGCCGGCTTCACAGGCGCTCTCCTGCAGCCAGGATACAGCACCGCCTGCTGTGTGAGCCCCTGGCAGCCACTGCTCAGAGAGAAAAGCTGGGGCGGAAGTGTTTGAAGGCTCAGCCTTCCCGGCCAGCAGCTCCCTTCCCTACAGCGACTAGAAGGTCACCAGACACCTGCAAACTACAGATCTCCCTTTACATCTCCACAGCGCAGATTTTTCAGGCCCCTGGGTGTTTCCTTTCTTACTAGGAGCAGGAACTGAAACAGATAAGGCTTAGTCTGGTTTTGTATTTTTTTTTTTCAACATACCAGGCTGCTGCGGCTGCCCAGCACTGCTCTTACTTACTGCTGTTACTACTCACTGCAGAGACCGAATTCGCTGGGTGAGGCCAGAGAACCTCCGGGATCCTAGACAAACCAACGGGATTTTGATTCATTTCCTGTTGAGATGCAGAAGATAGTCAATCACCAAACATATTAAGTCTGTCCTATGTGCCTTGTTCCAGAAGGGTGACAGAAGATGGTGAGGATATGGGCAAACCAGCCCTCCCATCTATGGCCAAGAAGAGGTGTGGATTGGTGCAGCCTCTGTGCAAGGCAATTTGGCAGAACATGTCAAAGTAAAAGCAACATAAACCCTTTGACATGGCTTTTCCATTTCTAGGCATTTATGCTACAGATACACTCACACACATGTAAAATGCTATGTTTATCACATTTTTCACTGCAGCATTCTTTAAAGAACACAGCTTGGAAATAGCCAAAATGCCTATCAATAGGGGACTGATTAAAATGAACAATGCTTCGACCAGACAATAAAATACAAAATAGCTATGTAAAGGAACAGACACACCCTCTAAGTTCCCTCGTGGAAGGACCTCCAAGTATATTGCTGCTAACAAATTTATTGGTTTAAAGCAACATTTACTATCTCACAGTTTCCATGGGCAGGAATTTGGAAGCAGCTTAGCTGGGAGCTTCCGGCTCAGGGTCCCCCATGAGGTTGGAGTAAAGCTGTGGACTAGGGCTGGGTGCATCTCAAGACTTGACAGGGGAGGATCCAGGATCTGCTTCCTAATCTAGTCCCATCACTGTTGGCCGGTCTCAGAAGATCAGCTTCCACACTCACCAGGCAGGACTCAGTCCCTCAGCTTGAGAACCTCTCCTAGGCTGCTTGGGTGTCAGCTGGATAAAAAAGCTGGCTCCCTCAGATAAGTGATTCAAGAGAGAGAGGAAGAGAGAGAGCTCCTAAGACAGAAGAGACAGTTTATAAATTAGTCTTGGAAGTGACACCCACCTCTTCTGTCACATTCTACTCACTAGAAGCAAGTCCCTTCCAGCCCACGGCCAAGGGCAAGGGAGTTTACCTCCACCTCTTGAGGAGACAAGTATCGAAGAATCTGTGGACATATCTTTAAAATCACTGCACCAAGGTAGATTCCTAAGCCAAAAAAAAGAACAAAGTACAGAGAAGTTGGTATGGCAGGCTGTTACATATGTAACAAGTGGAAGTGGCATGGCAGGCTGTTACATATGTAACAAGTGGAAGTGGCATGGCAGGCTGTTACATATGTAACAAGTGGAAGTGGTATGGCAGGCTGTTACATATGTAACAAGTGGAAGATCCCTATGCCTATTTGCTTACAGATGCATAAAATATCTCTGGAAAGGTACACGATAAAACTGTTGCCGCCAGGGAGAACAATCTAGTAGTTTAGAAACATGGATGGGAGGGAAACTTTACCCTAGGTATCTTCACCCACCTCTTGAATTTGGCACCATGGTAAATGACTTATTTTTAAAGAAGATTGGGTGCAATCATTTTGTTATTCCATTAATGAGCATCATGGCACAAGGCCCTAGGGAGTGTCCGTACCCTTAAGGAATCTGCAGTCTTGCAGCAGATACAGCACAGTTGAACGAAACCTTTCGGAAATAATCTCTCATCAAATAAGTTGAAGGTCAAGTGTATGGCTCAGATAAAAGACACCATGTGGGTGGTCTTGGAGGGGGGTGGTACTTCCATGGGACTCCAATGGAAAGTGCAGGATAAGTAGAGAGAAAGGGGGCCAGGTCAATGGGGGAGGGACATGAAAATGAACTAAAGTGAGACTGTGGGTGTAGAAAAAAGGAAGGAGGGGCTTTGGAAGATCTGCCCAATATAGTTGGAGGTTTGTGTTCTTTGTTTATTGCTTTGTCCTGACTCCTTACCTCTGTTCCTGATCCATCAGCTGTGAGAGGAATGGTTGGATCCCTGCTATAGGCTGGTTCATGCTGCCTACAGTGGGGGATGAGGCAGTTGCCAGAGAAGGGATGCAGCATACAAATATGTAGGTGCATATGCAGCACTCTCTTCCTTTTAACAGATCCCCGGAACCCAGGTCCTGAACAGGAGGATAACCAGGAGTAAAGGGGATACTTGTGGAACCCTCATTGCTCGTTGCCCTTATTCCTTCAAGAAGTTGTCGAAGCCTGCCATGTGATAGTACTGTGCTAGTTGCTGGGATACAAAATTGAAGAAGACACCGTACTTCTCTGAAGGAGCTCAGAAGCCAAGAGAGGGAGACAGACAAGAATAACACACATTCCTTTTTCTGGATGCTTCCTCTGCATGAAGCACTTTGTAGCCATTACACAATCTGATCCCCTTAACAGCTCGATAGGGTAGATGCCTCTATTCCTCTTGTACAGATGGGGAAGCTGAGTCCCAGAGAGACGAAGAAACCCATCTGAATTTGCACAGCTGGTCGGTGGTAGATCTGGAGTACGAACCTGGTCTGGCTGGTTCCCTACACCAAGCTGCCTTGCATTCAGAGAGTAAACATCTGACTCTACTGAAAAGCCAGGACCAGCACCATGTAGAGCTGTAGCTGGAAGTGATGTGGGACACAGAGGGATGGAGTAACTGAGTGTGAGCTGGGCCTGGGCATCCGAGTGTGGACCATACACAGAGAGCTGGTGAGGGTGTGCCTGGCTGCAGAGGATGCATCTGAAGAGCAGCTTTCTGGTATCACCAGAGGTGGGAGTTAGGGTGGGATCTTGTGGGGGAGGCTGAGCAGGAAGGGTCAGGTGCGAGGTAGGAGACCCTGAACGTCAGGCTGAGGACTATGGGGTGAGAATATCAGGGACCACAGACTTTTTCGGCACAATGCGTGATCTAAGCACACTTTAGGAAGATGCCTCTGGCAGCCCTATGAAGATGGAATATGAGAGGTTAGAAGTGGGTCGTGGGAGAGAGTTATGGAGAGTGTGGAAACAGAGAAGGAACTGAATAAAGGGAGTGACGGGGGCCTTGAAGACAAGAGACTCTGGGGAGGTAGCATACAGAGAACGTCTTGCATGTAAGAACTAAGGGAGGAATCAAAACCTTGTGGGGTCTCTTCTGTGTTTCTCCCGTAGGTAGCACTAAAATGTGCCTCTAATACAAAACTTCAGTTTCTGCCCCCAGTTTCTAACATTATGCTTTCTACCCAGCCCCCCACCCGCGGTTTTGGCCTGCACACACACACACACACACACACACACACACACACACACACACACACACACACACACTACCCAGACCTACTGTCACATCTAGTATTTTTATTTTACTGGAACAATATCTTTGACACCAGAGAAGGTAATCAGAATATCTTTTTCAGGAAGGCAAGAACTGTTTACATTCTTGACCTCATTCCAAACACCCAGCAAATCCCTGGAGAGCAATTAATTAAATAGTTATCTCTGTGTCTGGCTTAGAGATTTCTCCCCTCTTCTCTCTCCGTCTTTGTCCCCTACCCTTCCTGAGCTTCCTGCTCCCAGTCCCCCACGTTGTACCTACTGGTTAAGAAGCTAAAATTTCATTTCCCTTGGTGGTGGAACATTGCTTTGTTTTTTAAAGACACAATCTAAGAGCATTACTTCCCCCCCCACCACACTTTGTAACTATGTTGATGCTATATTTAGTAATTTTATTAAGGAGATAATTTCCGTAAATTCCATACTGGAGGCCCTGCTGAGTAGCAAGCTAACTAATTCTATTCTTCTTATTAGGGAAAATAGACAAACCAAATGAGATTTAAAGGCTAGACAGATCAATTTGTGTCTGTGCTGAAGTCAGTCCTGGGACCTCAGGGCACGTGTCTAGGGATCTGAGGAGGAGAACACTGTTTTATCCACCAGCAAACAGTTGACAGGAGGTGGGGGGGAGAGGAATAGATACCAATAAAGGGACAGAAATGCAGCATCAAGAATTCACCTGGGGGCTTCCCTGGTGGTGCAGTGGTTGAGAGTCCGCCTGCCGATGCAGGGAACACTGGTTCGTGCCCCGGTCAGGGAAGATCCCACATGCCGCGGAGCGGCTGGGCTTGTGAGCCATGGCCGCTGAGCCTGCGCGTCCGGAGCCTGTGCTCCGCAGCGGGAGAGGCCACAACAGTGAGAGGCCCGCGTACCTCAAAAAAAAAAAAAAAAAAATTCACCTGGGCACAGTGGGACTCTCTCTTGGGAGAGCACTCACAGATATAAAATGGAAATGTCTTCCTCCTTTGTCCCCCTTGGCAGGTCCCAGCCACAATTCACCAGCGCCAACAGAGAGAGGAGCTGGTGGCCTCCCCAAGCCTTTTCCATGGCTCTGCTCTCTCCCTGATATCCTTCAGCTTCTCTTCAGCTGCATCCCCCATGGCAGGAGGGACCAGGTTTGTTAAACTGACTTGTTCAATTTCTGTGCCAGCCCCAAGTCTCTATATGTGGGCTTCTTAATAAATACAAGGTAACCCCACTTTCAACAAAGCCAATAAATGAAAAAAACTGATTTGTACCAAAGGCATCAAGGGGTGGTTATTAGCTTTACAAAAAGACAAACTAGAGAATTCTTTTAAATCCCCAGTTCCCTCGGTGCATTGGAAATGAGATTTAATTTAGACAAAAAACTTAAATTGATACACAACTTTTGAGAATGCTCTGCTGGTGAAAAGAAGACACAGCAGGGACTAGACATTGATGGTGATTAAGAAAAGGAAGCGGGCTTAATTTCCTTCCTTCCCGGTAGGACTGATATTAACATGTAGCAAGGGCAGGGTATAGCCAAACACTTTCAAACACCTTCATCATGTCCATTCCTCACAGTAGGCCTAGGAGAAGATTTGCTTTATCACACAAATGAGGAAACCGAGGCATGGGGAGGCAGGGTAACTTGCCCACCGACAGTAAGGGATGGAGTCAAAATCAGAACTTGATTCTTTTGCCTCCAAGCCCCTTCTGTTACCCCACAATTCCCTCTTCCTTGGAAACACATTTCCATGGAATTCTTTTTTGTTGTTGTTTTATTTTTTGTTTGTTTGTTCGGGGTTTTTTTAGCCTAGTTTTTTTTTTTTTTTTGGAGTAAAGTTGATTAACAATGATGTGTTAGTTACAGGTATACAGCAAAGTTATTCAGTTATACTCATTCCATGAATTCTAAGGCCAGCTTCCCCTCTCTAAACAAACCCTGCTACAGGACATGACAAGCAAACTCACCTCACAGCCAATATACTCTTCTTCTGGGAAAGCAGTTGGATCACCCAGGACCCGTTCCCTACCTGGGTTATTAAAGATTGGCAGGAACTCTATGGGTCTCCAATGGCGGTCCTATGAAATAGGACTCCAGCAGTGGGTACAGGCCAGGGTCCGAATCAGGCAATGGGCAGCAAACAGAGGACAGCCAGGGGAGGTGACCCCCAAGGGCTCCTTGCTCTTCAATAAGCTCACCGCAGCCACTGTCAGCTGATGCAGAAGTCCTTTGTCTCCAAGGCAGAGCAGCAGCTCCCAGCCTCCCTTGCAGTGTAGCCATTAACTGAGCTCCTTCCAGTAGGATGTGAGGGAAAGTGAAGTGGCTCATGAAGCCTCCTGGGCTTGACTTTCCATGCTCTTTCCTTTTACAATGACAGATGAGGTTGGCAACTCTGGAAGCCAAGTGTTCCAAGTGTGGACCTACAAGTTGAGCTTTGTTTTTGACAACAGTGTTACCTTAACTCAGGAGTTCCCAACCCCCAGGCCGCAGACCGGTACCAGTCCATGGCCTGTTACAAACCGGGCAGCACAGCAGGAGGTGAGTGGTGGGCGAATGAGCAAAGCTCATCTGGTGCTCCCGATAGCTGCCCATCGCTCGCGTTACCGCCTGAACCATCATATACCCCCGACCCCCGGTCCGTTAAAAAATTGTCTTCCACGAAACCGGTCCCTGGTGCCAAAAAGGTTGGGACCACTGCCTTAATTCATACAAACTCATGGAAGAGCCCTAGACTTGGGCGAATAAGTCAGGAACATCAACCCCAGGGTGTGGTGTGGCAACAGAGCAAGACCACAAGCTTCGGACCAGAGAGAATGGATTTAAGTTACACTTCCACAACTTCCACTGATATCAGTACAATTTCCATCACTATTTTCATTATAAGAGCAGGGGTGGAGCCATCTGAGGCAGACACCCACGCCTACGCATATGAATCAAGAGGTGCAGAAGAAAGACCCCAGATATTGGGTCAGTTCAACTGATTTGAACACCAGCCCCTTAGCACACAAACACACCCAGCACAGAGGCCAGTGCAGTGAATGCTGCCTCTCCTCCCCTCTCCTCTTATGCCCGCTTCCCTCTCCCAGGAGTATCTCTGCCTCCGGAATGTCTGGTAAGATAACTATACCACTTCTTCCTTCTTTCTAACCTCCCACTCTGGGAAGACCAAGGCTATCCAAGTTAGGCAGGAAGCAGAAAAGGGTGGTGACAAGTTGTAAGGACAACTCTCCCCATCTTCACTTGAGAATGATGAGGGAGTTGATGGGTTCAGTGGATGGATTTAAGGTTTTCTGGAATCTTCTCCCCCCAGTACTATCTGGAAGGAGTGAGAAATTAACTTTGTATGAACGTCTTTCACATCCCAAGACCGTCGTTTCTTTGACCTTCTATGTCCTTCTTAACAACCTTTTGAGGAGGGTATTATCATCTTGTTTTATGGATGAGAAAACTGGGGTTCAGAGAAGTGAAGTGACTTGTCCAGGATCACAGTTCTAGGATTCAAACCCAGGTCTCTCCCTCTGACATTACAGACCCCTTCTTCCCCCATCATCTCTCAGATGTGCTGGAAAGGAAGCCCCTGACCCTATTATACTTGTACTTTCCCTTCTCCAATGGGCTGAGCTTTCTTTGGCTCAGACAAGAGCTTATCATCCTTCCCGTTCACTGGGTGGCTGTCTTTCTTGGCTAGTCTAAGTGACCTCAGATGACCATGTGGCTTTCCAGGAACTAAGAGGGAAGAATATCTGCTCACCCACCAGAGCTGGGACTGGGCTGAGGCTACAGAGGGGCCAAGGATACCAAGTTTAAGGAGGAGCCCGTTTCTGAGGCCAGCCCTGTGCCTGCATATCCCTGAGAGCAAAACCTCCTTTCACTTTTTGCCACGGTGCCTCTCCTGCTTCCCCCCAGCCCTGGGCCAGCCACCCAACATCTCAAAAATCACATGCTCTTAGGCCCAGGAGTGCCTTTAAAGGTTGTCCATCTAAAAGTTTCTAACTTTTTCAGCAAACCAACATTTTCGTAGAAGCTCAAGAAGGGGAGTTACTCTGATAACTAAAACCACTGGTAATGATGTCAAACTACACTCACTGCTGAATAAGGATGGAGCTCGGAGCCTCCTGGGCCACTCCTGCAGCCAACCCACCCTCCACATACTGAGGAGAACTCAGCTATCTGTCATTGATGCTTCTCACCCAGGAGAGAGAGGCTGCCTGGTACACAACCAGGACAATCGGAAAGGCGGTCTCTGGGAGACAATCACGGGAGTGAGGGAGGAAGCCAGTGGGTCGTCCATCCTTGTTGGAATACTTGGGGGCCACTGCCTCCTGCCAGCTCTCAGTCAGCTCCAATCCCTTCCTTCTAAAGACTCAGGCCTTGCTGTATCCTCCAAAAACAGTGATCATGAGAGATAAGGGAACAGCCTTCCATCCTCTGCAAGGCCCACCAGCCTGGTTCCCATTACCAGCCTGGGGACACGGCCCTCCCCCATGTTCCTTCCCAAGAAAGCTGCAAGCCAAACAGTGAGGTAAACCACAGTCTTGTTTTTTGTCATTGTTATTGAGAAACACGGTTGCTATCTTATTTCCCAATCTATTCTAAAATTATTTGTGAAGACTTTTGAACCATCTGAAGGAAAAAAGAAAAAAAAAAACATTCCAACAACAGCTAATTGCGAGACTCTTCCCCTAACTAGCTTTGTGCTTTTCTATTCAGGCAACATTGCTTTTTGTTTTGTTTTGTTTTTAATTGGGCTATGGAGGAGAGGGAACATGGCTCAAAGAAGGAAAGCAGGGACCGAGAGATTCAAGGCTTGGGAATGCCAGCTCCAGCTCTCTCTGCTTGCAGGGCTTCTGGAAAAAGCACTTCAACTCTCTTTCTCCCTGTGTCTTGACTCCCTGCAGAAGGGGGTAAGTGTAATTGTTATCCTGATGGAGGAGTGGCCACAGTTGACTCTCACTGTGGACACAAAACACTTTGGGGTAGGAGTGGGGAGCTGATATTAACTGCTGGAGAAACAGGACTGCGTGACAATCCCCCTGTACAATGATCACCCGCCTCTCAGCCAGAAAACCTTGAAAGCTCTAGGATGAGCTGAGACCTGGTCTGGGGCCTGAGTTCCTTCACCTTTTGAGGAAGGGAGAACAGTCACCTGTCCCCTGACAAGCAGAGAGTAAAGGAAATGTATTTATTCAGCACATGTATGGTCTCTGACATCTACTTAACTTGGATTTTTTTCATTCAATCTTCATAATTTTATGAAGCTGGCATTATAACCTCCATTTTCTGAATGACAACACTGAAGTTCAAAGACATCACACAACTTACCCACAACCTCCTATCTATTAACTCACAGAATCAAACTCAAGATCGCCTTAAAAACCCTTTAAAGTCAGAAGGAGAAGAACGTATTACACAACAGGTCCAGCCCAGTGCAGACTTTGGACTGCCTGCTTTCTCTCCTCCTCTGGCTTTAGTTGTCCATGGTTGTAAGCTTCAGTCTGAGAATGCCCCAACTCTGATAGTCTTTTCTTACTCTTTTTCCCCATTCCTCTTCCCCAGCTGGTTTTCTCTTCACCCCTCCTGAGACCCCAAGGGGCCTGGGCATAACACTGGGGGAAGTGGGATGCTCCTCCTGTCAGTAGCAGCAAACTATACTTCTTCTCCAGGCTCAAGAGTCAGGTGAGAGATTCTCATGACTTTGAATGGCCACCAGCAAGCAAATCTTGGGGCCGGGCCCAAAGAATATCCTTTTTGCTGTTTTGCTCCTTGGCTGTCTTGGCCCAGAATGTCCATCTTCTCCTACCAGCCTGGCCAAGTCTCCTCTTCTGAGACCAGACTCACAAAGCACCTCCTCTTGGAAGTCACTGCAGGCCCCCTTCCCACTGGCCCATGGCCCAGGTGCTGCCTCCACAAGATTCCCGTTACTTCAGCACAGGTTCCTCTGAGACATCAGACTTCGAAAGAGAGAACCAGGCACAACGGGCTGTCCTTACCACTAGGACAGGGACTGCAGTCTGTTTTATTTGTGTATAACCAACAGGTTGGAGGGGAATGAACATCATTGTGATGTGGAAGAAGAGGTTCTGGACACAAAAGCAGAACACATGGCTTCCATGCATGACAGGATTTCTCATGAGAAGCAGGACCTCTCCAAGCTCCTTCACCTATGAGGAGTTTATCACTAGGTTTTTATGAGATGAAGAAGCAAAATGAATCTGAAAAGTATTTTAGTCTTTTGAACATGATACCTACGGATATTTCTCTTTTTGTAGTTATCAAATCTGGAATTTTTTTATTGAAGTGTAGTTGACATATAATATTATGTTAGTTTCAAGTGTACCACATAGTGATTCAATATTTAAATACATTATGAAAGGATCACCAAGATATGTCAGTAACCATATGTCACCATACAAAATTATTATAGTATTATTGACTATATCTCTTATGCTGTATATTACATTCCAACATATATTATATATAACTGGAAGTTTGGACCTCTTAATTTCCTTCACCTATTTCATCTAATGACACCCCTAGTAACCCCCAGTTTATTCTCTGTATCTATGAGTCTTTTTCTGTTTTGTTTGGTTTGTTCATTTGTTTTGTTTTTAGATTCCACATATAAGTGAAATCATATGATATTTGTATTTCTCTGTCTGACTTATTTCACTTAGCATAATACCTTCTAGGTCCAACCATGTT
The DNA here is from genome assembly GCF_039906515.1 of Pseudorca crassidens. NCBI lineage: Eukaryota > Metazoa > Chordata > Mammalia > Artiodactyla > Delphinidae > Pseudorca > Pseudorca crassidens. The sequence continues at coordinate 98,498,004 of NC_090302.1, read as the reverse complement.
GTTGCAAATAACAAGATTTCATTATTTTTCATGACTGAGTAATATCCCATTATATATATATCCATTATCTCTCTATATATCTGTATATCTATATCTATCTACATATATATTATATCGTCTTTATCCATTTATCTATTGATGTGCATGTGGGTTGCTTCCATATCTTAGCCATTGTAAATAATGCTACAATTAAAATAGGAATGCATATATCTTTTCTAATTAGTGTTTTTTTATTCTTCAGGTAAATACCCAGGAGTGGAATTGCTGGATCACATGGTAGTTCTATTTAAAAAAATTTTTTTTTATAAATTTATTTATTTATTTATTTTTGGCTGCATTGGGTCTTCGTTGCTGCACACGGGCTTTCTCTAGTTGCAGCGAGCAGGGGCTACTCTTCATTGCAGTGCACAGGCTTCTCATTGCAGTGGCTTCTCTTGTTGCGGAGCATGGGGTCTAGGCACGCGGGCTTCAGTAGCTGTGGCATGCAGGCATAGTAGTTGTGGCTTGTGGGCTCTAGAGCACAGGCTCAGTAGTTGTGGTGCATGGGCTTAGCTGCTCTATGGCATGTGGGATCTTCCTAGACCAGGGATCGAACTCATGTCCCCTGCATTGGCAGGTGGATTCTTAACTACGGCGCCACCAGGGAAGTCCCTATTTTTAAATTTTTTGAGGAACCTCCATACTGTTTTCCATAGTGACTACACCAATTTACATTCCCACCAATGGTGCATGAGGTTTCCCTTTTCTCTGCATTCTCATCATTTGTTATTTGTTGTTTTTTTGATAATAGCCATTCTGGCAGGTGTAAGGTGATACCTCATTGTGGTTTTGATTTGCATTTCCCTGACGACAAGTGATATTGAGCATCTTTTCATGTGTATGTTGGCCATCTGTATGGTATTCTTCAGAAAAATGTCTATGCAGATCCTCTGTCCATTTTGTAATCAGAATTTTTTTCATATATTGAGTTGCATAATTTATTTATATAATTTGGATATTAACCCCTTATTAGATATATCATTTACAAATATCTTCTCCCATTCCTTAGGTTGCCTTTTCTTTTCTTTTTTTTTTTTTAAGTGGTATGTGGGTCTCTCACTGTCGTGGCCTCTCCCGTTGCGGAGCACAGGCTCTGGACGTGCAGGCTCAGCGGCCATGGTTCACGGGCCTAGCCGCTCCACGGCATGTGGGATCTTCCCGGACCGGGGCATGAACCCATGTTCCCTGCATCAGCAGGCGGACTCTCAACCCCTGCGCCACCAGGGAAGCCCTGCCTTTTCATTTTGTTGATGGTTTTCTTCACTATGCAAAAGCTTTTAATTTGATATAGCCATATTTGTTTATTTTTGCTTTTGTTGCCTTTACCTGAGGAGACATCAAAAAATATATTGCTAAGATTGATGTCGAAGAACGCACTACCTATCTTTCCTTCTGAGAGTTTTATGGTTTTAGGTCTTACATTTAAGGCTTTAATCTATTTTGTTTTTTTGATTTTTGGGTTTTTTTAACACCTTTATTGGAGTATAATTGCTTTACAATGGTGTGTTAGTTTCTGCTTTATAACAAAGTGAATCAGCTGTATGTATACATATATCCCTATATCTCCTCCCTCTCGCCTCTCCCTGCCACCCTCCCTATCCCACCCCTCTAGGTGGTCACAAAGCACCGAGGTGATCTCCCTGTGCTATGCGGCTGCTTCTGACTAGTTATCTATTTTACATTTGGTAGTGTATATAAGTCCATGCCACTCTCTCACCTACTCCCAGCTTACCCTTGCCCCTCCCTGTGTCCTCAAGTCCATTCTCTACGTCTGCATCTTTATTCCTGTCCTGCCCCTATGTTCTTCAGAACCTTTTTTTTTTTTAGATTCCATATATGTGTGTTAGCATATGGTATTTGTTTCTCTATTTTGAATTTATTTTTGTATATGATGTAAGAATATGGTTTAGTCTCATTCTTTTGCATGTAGTTGTCCAGTTTACCCAACACCATTTTTTGAAGAGAATATTTTTTCCTCATTATATATCCTTGCCTCTTTTGTCAAAGATTAATTGACCATATAAGCATGGGTTTATGTCTGGGCTCTCTATTGTGTGCCATTGATCTATATGTCAGTTTTTGTGCCAGTACCATACTGTTTTGATTATTAAATCTTTATAGTATAGTTTGAAATCAGGAAGTGTGATACCTCCAACTTTGTTCTTCTTTCTAAAGAATGTTTTGGCTATCTGGGGTTTTCTGAAGTTCCACACAAAATTTAGAATTATTTGTTCTAGTTCTGTGAAAAATGACATTGGTATTTTGATAGAGATTATATTGAATCTGTAGATTGCTTTGGCTAGTATGGTTATTTTAACAATATTAATTCTTCCAGTCCCTGAACACAGTATATCCTTCCATTTATTCCATCTTTGCTACCTTTCATCAATGTAGTTTTCAGAGTACAGGTTTCTCACCTCCTTCCTTAAATTTAATTCTAGGTATTTTATTCTTTTTGATGCAATTGTAAATGGAATTGTTTTCTTAACTTCTCTCTCTAATAGATTGTTATTAGTGTATAGAAACTCTACAGATTTCTGTATATTAATTTTGTATCCTAGAAATTTACTGAATTCAGGTATTAGTTCTAATACTTTTTTGATTGAGTCTTTAGGGTTTTCTTTACATAGTAACATGTCATCTGCAAACAGTAACTGTTTTACTTCTTCCTTCCTAATTTGGATGACATTTATTTCTTTTTCTTGTCTGATTTCTGTGGCTAGGACTTCTAATACAATGTTGAATAAAAGTGGCAAAAGTGGAGATCTTTGTCTTGTTCCTGATCTTAGAGGAAATGCTTTCAGCTTTTCAGCATTGAGTATGATGTTAGCTCTGGTTTTGTCATTAATGGCCTTTATTATGTTGAGTTTTGTTCCCTCTACACCACTTTTTAAAGAGTTATTATCATAAAAGGATGTTGAATTTTGTCAAAAGTTTTCCCTGCATATATTGAGATAATCATATAATTTTTATTCTTCATTTTGTTAATGTGTTGTATCGTGTTGATTGATTTGCAGACTTGACCCATTCTTGCATCCCTGGAATAAATCTCACTTTATCATGGTATATGATCCTGTTAATGTTGAATTTGGTTGCTAATATTTTGTTGAGGATATTTGCATCTGTGTTTATCAGTGATATTGGCCTGTAGTTTTTTTTTGTTTTGTTTTGTTTTGTTTTATATAGTGTATTTTTTCTGGTTTTGGTGTCTGAGTAATGCTAGTCTTACAGAATGAGTTTAGAAAAATCTCTCTTCTGTTCTTTGGAAGAGTTTGAGAAGCATAGGTATTATTCTTCTTTAAATATTTGGTAGATTTCATCTGTGATGTTATCTTTTCCTGGAATTTAATTTGTTGGGAAGTTTTTGATTGCTAATTCAATGACATTGCTAGTAATTAGTCTGTTCAGATTTTCAGTTTCTTCCTGATTCAGTCTTGGAAGTTTGTATGTTTCTAGGAATTTATATATTTCTTCTAAGTTGCCCAATTTCTTGGTATATAACTGTTCATAGTAACATCTTATGATCCTTTGCATTTCTGTGGTGCTGGTTGCAACTTCTCCTTCATCTCTGATTTAATTTATTTGGGAACACTACCTTTTATTTATTTATTTTTTTGAGCCTGCTTAGAGTTTTTTTTGGTCTTCTGCCCATTTTATTTTTAATTTTTGAACTTTATCTAATTTATTTTTTTACACAGCAAGTTCTTAATAGTATCTATTTTATACATATTAGTGTATACACGTCAATCCCAATCTCCCAATTCATCCCACCACTACCAGCTGCCCCCACCACCACCACTTTCCCCCCATTGGTGTCCATACGTTTGTTCTCTACATCTGTGTCTCTATTTCTACCCTGCAAACCAGTTCATCTGTACCACTTTCCTAGGTTCCATATATATGTGTTAATATATGATATTTGTTTTTCTCTTTCTGACTTACTTCACTCTGTATGACAGTCTCTAGATATATCCACGTCTCTACAAATGACCCAATTCCATTCCTTTTTATGGATGACAAATATTCCATTGGATACATCTACCACATCTTCTTTATCCATTCGTTTGTTGATGGGCATTTAGGTTGCTTCCGTTACCTGGCTATTGTAAATAATGCTGCAATGAACAATGGGGTGCATGTGTCTTTTTGAATTATAGTTTTCTCTGGTTATATGCATAGTAGTGGGACTGCTGGGTCATATGGTAAGTCTATTTTTAGTTTTTTAAGGAACCTCCATACTGTTCTCTGTAGCGGCTGGACCAATTTACATTCCCACCAACAGTGTAGGAGCATTCCCTTTTCTCCACACCCTCTCCAGCATTTGTTGTTTGTAGATTTTCTGATGATGCCTATTCTAACTGGTGTGAGGTGATACCTCATTGTAGTTTTGATTTGCATTTCTCTAATAATTAGTTATGTCGAGCAGCTTTGCATGTGCTTCTTGGCCATCTGTATGTCTTCTTTGAAGAAATGTCTATTTAGGTCTTCTGCCCATTTTTGGATTGGGTTGTTTGTTTTCCTTAATTTTGAGCTGCATGAGCTGTTTATATATTTGGGGGATTAATCCTTTGTTCACTGAGTCATTTGCAAATATTTTCTCCATTCTGAGGTTGTCTTTTCATCTTGTTTGTAGTTTCCTTTGCTTTGCAAAAGTTTTTAAGTTTCATTAGGTCCCATTTGTTTATTTTTGTTTTTGTTTCCATTACTCTAGGAGGTGGCTCAAAAAAGATCTTGCTGTGATTTATGTCAAAGAGTGTTCTTCCTATGTTTTCCTCTAAGAGTTTTATAGTGTCTGGTCTTACATTTAGGTATCTAATCCATTTTGAGTTTATTTTGTGTATGGTGTTAGGGAGTGTTCTAATTTCATTCTTTTTTATGTAGCTGTCCAGTTTTCCCAGCAACACTTATTGAAGAGACTGTCTTTTTTCCTTGTATATCCTTCTTTGTCATAGATTAGTTGACCATATGTGCAGGGGTTTACCTCTGGGCTTTCTATCCTGTTCCATTGATCTATATCTCTGTTTTTGTGCCAGTACCATATTGTCTTGATTACTGTAGCTTTGTACTATATTCTGAAGTCGGGAGTCTGATTCCTCCAGCTCTGCTTTTCTTTCTCAAGATTGCTTTGGCTATTCGGGGTCTTTTGGGTTTCCATACAAATTGTTAAATTTCTTGTTCTAGTTCTGTGAAAAATGTCATTGGAAGTTTGATAGAGATTGCATTGAATCTGTAGGTTTCTTTGGGTCGTATAGTCATTTTCACAATGTTGATTCTTCCAATCCAAGAGCATGGTATATCTCTCCATCTGTTTGTATCATCTTTAATTTCTTTCATCAGTGTCTTACAGTTTTCTGCATGCAGGTCTTTTGTCTCCTTACGTAGGTTTATTCCTAGTATTTTATTCTTTTTGTTGCAGTGGTAAATGGGAGTGTTTCCTTAATTTCTCTTTCAGATTTTTCATCAGTAATGTATAGGAATGCAAGAGATTTCTGTGCATTAATTTTGTATCCTGCTACTTTACCAAATTCATTGATTATCTCTAGTAGTTTTCTGGTAGCATCTTTAGGATTCTCTATGTATAGTATCATGTCATCTACAACCAGTGACAGCTTTACTTCTTCTGTTCCAATTTGTATTCCTTTTATTTCTTTTTCTTCTCTGATTGCCATGACTAGGACTTCCAAAACTATGTTGAATAGTAGTGGGGAGAGTGGACATCCTTGTCTTATTCCTGATCTTAGAAGAAATGCTTTCAGTTTTTCACCACTGAGAATGATGTTTGCTGTGGGTTTGTCATATATGGCCTTTATTATGTTGAGGTAGGTTCCCTCTAAGCCCACTTTCTGGAGAGTTTTTATCATAAATGGGTGTTGAATTTGTCAAAAGCTTTTTCTGCATCTATTGAGATGGTCATATGGTTTTTATTCTTCAATTTGTTAATTTGGTGTAACACATTGATTTATTTGCATATATTGAAGAATCCTTGCATCCCTAGGATAAATTCCACTTGATCATGGTCTATGATCCTTTTAATGTGTTGTTGGATTCTGTTTGCTAGTATTTTGTTGAGGATTTTTGCACCTATATTCATCAGTGATATTGGTCTCTAATTTTATTTTTTTTATAATATCTTTGTCTGGTTTTGATGTCCGGGTGATGGTGGTTCATACAATGAGCTTGGGAGTGTTCCTTCCTCTGCAATTTTTTGGAAGAGTTTGAGAAAGATGGGTGTTAGCTCTTCTCTAAATGTTTGATAGAATTCATCTGTGAAGTCATTTTGTCCTGGAATTTTGTTTTTTGGAAGATTTTCAATCACTGTTTCAATTTCATTACTTGTGATTGGTCTGTTCATATTTTCTATTTCTCCCTGGTTCAGTCTTGGAAGGTTGAATGTTTCTAGGAATTTATATATTTCTTCTAGGTTGTCCAATTTCTTAGTATATAACTGTTCATAGTAACATCTTATGATCCTTTGTATTTCTGTGGTGCCAGTTGTAACTTCTCCTCCTTCATCTCTAATTTTGTTTATTTGGGCCCTCTCTCTTTTTTTTTTAATGAGCCTGGCTAGAGGTTTATTGATTTTTGTTCATCTTTTCAAAGAACCAGCTCTTAGTGTCATTGATCTTTTTTACTGTTTTTAAGTCTCTATTTTATTTATTTTTGCTATGGTTTTTATTATTTATTTGCTTTACTAACTATGGGCTTTGTTCTTCTTTTTTTTACTTTCTTTAGGTGTAAGTTTAGGTGGTTTATTTGATATTTTTGTTGTTTCTTGAGGTAGGCCTGTATTGCTATAAACTTTCCTCTTAGAATTACCTTTGCTGTGTTCCATAGATTTTGAAACATTGTGTTTCCATTTTCATTTATCTCAAAGAATTTTTTGGTTTCCTCTTTGATTTCTTCAGTGACACATTGGTTGTTTAGTAGCAAGATGCTTATCTCCAAGTGCTTGTGTTTTTTTCCAGTTTTTTTCTTGCATGTAGTTGGTTTCTAGTTTCATATCATTGTAGTCAGAAAGATCCTTTATATGATTTCAATCTTCTTAAAGTTATTGAGACTTGTTTTGTGACCTAACATATGATCTATTCTATCCTGGATAATGTTCCATGTGCACTTGAAAGGAATATATATATATATATATATCCCTCTGATATAACGTTTCCATTAAGGCCAGTGTCCCCTTATAGACTTTTCTGTCTGGATGCTCTGTCCATTAATGTAACTGGGGTGTTAAAGTCCACTACTATTATTGTATTACTGTCAGTTTCTCCCTTTACATCTATTTATATTTTCTTTGTGTATTTAGGTGCTCTTATGTTGGGTGCATATATATTAATAAGTGTTATATCTTCTTGTTAGATTGATCCCTTTATCATTATTTAAGCCCTTCTTTGTCTCTTGTTACAGTATTTGTTTTAAAGTCTATTTTGTCTCCTATTACAGTATTTGTTTTAAAGTCTATTGCTACTTCAACTTTCTTTTAGTTTCCATTTGCATGGAATATACTTTCCCATGCCCTCACTTTCTGTCTGTGAGTATCTTTGAATCTGAAGTGAGTGTCTTGTAGGTAGCATGGTTCTTCTTTTTAAATCCATTCAGCCACCCTATGTCTTTTATTGAAGCATTTAGTCCATTTACATTTAAAGTAATTATTGACAGGTATGTACTTATTGCCATTCTGTTAATTGTTTCTGGTTATTTTTGTTGCTCTTATCTGTTTCTTTCTTCTTTTCTTGCTCTCTTCCTTTGTGATTTGTTGAATTTCTTTAGTGTTACATTTATATTCCTTTCCCTTTGTTTTTTGTGTAACTTAGTTTCTTGGTTTGGTTACCATGAGGTTCTTATATACCACCTTATATATGTAGCAGTCCATTTTAAGTTGATGATCACTTAAGCTTGAGCACATTCTAAAAGCACTTCATTCTTACTACCCACCTCCACATGTTTTATGTTTTTGATGTCATATTTTACATCTTTTATTTTGTGTATTCTTTAACTACTTAGTAGATGCATATAATTTTACTAGTTTTGTCTTTTAACCTTCATAATAGCTATATAGGGGGTCAATCAACTACCTTTACCATATGTTTGCCTTTATGGTGAGATTTTTATCTTTCATAACTTTTATATTTCTAGTTATGGTTTTGTTCTTTTCTGTTTAAAGGAGTCCCTTTAACATTTCTTACAAGGTTGGTTTAGTGGTGATGAATTCCTTTAGCTTTTGCTTGTCTGAGAAACTCTTTATCTATCCTTCAATTCTGAATGATAACCTTGCCAGATAGAGTAGTCTTGTTTTTTTTAATTTTTTTTCTTTTAGTACTTTGAATATGTCATGTCACTCCTTTCTGTTCTTTAAAGTTTCTGCTGGAAAGTCAGGTGATAATCTTATGGGTCTCCCTTATATGTAAATATTTGTTTTACTCTTGCTGCTTTTAAGAATTTTATTTTATTTTTAACTTTTAACATTTTATTATAATGTTTCTTGGTGTGGGTCAATTTGGATTTATCTTGTTTGGTACTCCCTGTGCTTCCTGGACTTAGATGTCTGTTTCCTTTACCAGGTTAGGAAAACTTTCAGCCATTATTTCTTTAAATAAGGTTTCTGTACCTTTCTCTCATTCTTCTCCTTCTGTGACCCCTATAATGAGAATGTTAATATGCTAGATATTGTCCCAGAGGTCGCTTAAACTATTCTAACTTCTTTTTGTTTCATTTTTTCTTTTTGCTATTCTGATTGGATAATTTCCACTATTCTGTCCTCCAGATTTCTGATCTGTTCTCCTGCATCACTTAGTTTGCCATTGGTTTCTTCTAGTGTATTTTTTATTCAATTTGTGTATTCTTCAGTTCTAATTGGTTCTTTTTTATATTTTTTCTTTTTTGAAGTTCTCTATTCTCCTGAATTTGGTGAGCATCTTTATGACCATTACCTTGAACACTTATCTGGAAGATGGATTATTCTGTTTTGTTTAGTTCTTTTTGCTGAGATTTTATCTTCTTCTTTGGTTTGAAAGATATTCCTTGCTCTCTTCATTTTACCTCTCTGTGTTTATTTGTATGTGTTAGGTAGCTCAGGTATGTCTCCTGGACTTGGAAGAGTGGCTTTGTGTAGAAGGTGTCCTGTGGGGCCCAGTAGCATGGTCCTACCCCAGGTGACAGAGCCAGGTGCTCAAAGAGTGTCCCCAGTGTGGGCTGCATGTGCCCTATTCCTGTAGCTGGGCCAAAATTGCTGCAAGTGCCCTAGTGTGCGGGCCTGTCCCCTGATGCAGCTGGCTGTAAGTTCCAGCCACAACTGTCATGAGCACTCTGGTGTGTGGGACTAAAGCCTGTGGTGGGAACTCTTTTGGGGGTACACCAGTAGGACCTAAGGATGACAGCTGGGTCTGGTGAGACAAGGGGACCACTATAGAGGAGCATCAGCTGGGTTGGTTCTGCAGGTCAACCTGAGGCAAGGCAAGTGGTGCTAATGAGTTAGATGGGAAGAGTCAAAAATGGTGCTCACCAGCAATGGGCCACCTAAGTAGAAGGTGAAACAAAAAACAAACAAAGAAACCTAAAACTGGTGATCACCAGCTCCTCCATATCTGGAAAAAGTTCCAACATATCCTTGACTCAGGCACACACCCTAAAGTTAGCTAATGCATTTTCTTTACATATGACCCAGACACTTTTCAAAGTGCTGCCTGTGCACTGGGACTTGTAGCAAGTAAATTTTTGCATGTTCCCTTTCAGAGTAGAGCCTTGGTCTCCTCCAGTCCTCCAGCTCTCCCACACATAAGCCCTGCTGGTTTCAAAGCCAGATATTATGGGAGCTCTTCTTTCCCATACATGTCCCTCATGTTGGGGAGCCTGATGTGGGATGAGACCTCCTGATCCCTCTTGCCTCTGGGTCTCCAACACAGAGGTTTTTGTCCCAGCCAGATCGCATCTTCACCCTTGCACACATCTTAATGTGACTTTTTCTTTTTATCTTTAGTTGTAGAAAATCTTTTTTTACTAGTCTTCAGGTGGTTCTCAGAGATATTTTCTCTATATGTATTTGTAATTTTGGTGTGTCCACAAGAGGAGGCAGGCCCAGGATCTTCCTACTCTAGCATCTTGTCCCCCCATCCCTACAAATATTTCTGTTGGATATTGTTAAAAACAAGACAATAGGTCCAAAATAGAGTTATTTATGCTGAGCCCCACATCAGCAAACCAAGACAATTATTCTTTCAGTCTTTCCCAGAAATGGAATCTTGAACCAGCTAATCAGGATTGACCTGATCAGCACTAGTGATAGACACCTGTCATCCTCTAAAGTTAAGTGACCTTGCCACAGCCAGCCCACTTTTTGCTAGTATAACTTCCTTGTCCTGCTCCTTTCTGCCTATAAGTCTTTCATTTTATACAGCTCCCCAGAACAACTTTCTATCTGTTAGATGGTATGCTCTCCAATTCATGAATCATTGAATAAAGGCAGTAAGATCTTTAAAATTTATTCAATTAAATTTTGTTTTTAACAATATTTGTAGCAGCAGTGGAATCCAAGGGAGACTTATAGCTTTGGGGACAACAAGAAACACAGAACTTTTTACCCACAAACCCTTTCAGTTCTCTGTCTTTCTCACCATTTCCAAGGGCCATGGATAAGTTCCTCTTGGTTCTGAGCTCCATTCTCTTTGTGTCCAGCCCCCAATTTAATTGTCTTTCCAGTCCAAGATTAAGGGGTCAGTCTAGACTGACAGGAGGCTCTAGCTGAGCAACAGTTCTTAGAGCTTGGTTAGTCTGTGGTCCCAGTCCAGGGCATAGTGTCAGCTTGGGCTGGAAGGCAGTTCCACCTGGAACCTGAGTCCTTAGCCCTTGGCTTGATTCATAGTCCCCATTTATTGAGGTCTGCTGGTCCAGTCAGTGGTTCTACTTTGGGAATTGCTGATGGTGTTCACCTAAGGCCTTCTCTAGGTCAGTCCACAGTACCATCTCTTTGGTTGCTGCTGGTGTCCACAGCTCCATTTCCTTGGTTACTGTTGGTTTCTGTACATGCACCATGAGGTAAAGGCTATTGCTAATGGGAATCTCAGAAGGCAAAAGCTGCAAAATTGGTGGGCACAGATCTAGTACTTAAAAGCTGTTTAGGCTTCCCTGGTGGCACAGTGGTCGAGAGTCTGCCTGCGGATGCAGGGGACACGGGTTCGTGCCCCGGTCCGGGAAGATCCCACATGGCGCGGAGCAGCTAGGCCCATGAGCCATGGCCACTGAGTCTGTGCATCCGGAGCCTGTGCTCCGCAACAGGAGAGGCCACAACAGTGAGAGGCCCGCGAACCAGACAAAAAAACAGCTGGTTAGATTGACACTAGGTCCCCGACCAACCTCAAGAAAATTTCCATGCAATGAAGTACATTGTAAAACCACACAATCCCCAGTGCACTGGTACTCCATTTGCAGCTAAGATCATACCACTCTCCTGCCAGCCTTCATGGAAATTGTCTAAATCTTTCTTTCTTTTGACTATCCTTGGGAGTGGTTCTGGATCTTGGGAGGGTAATATCTTTTGCACCCTTCTGGGGATGGCTCACGGGTCCAAAAGAGTTGTCAAATACTACCAGGAGTATTTACTGTTTTTCCTTGCTGAAACCTGATAAGATAGGTGTCAAGAGGGTACATTCCTCATAGGTATTAATTTTGGCTCCAAGACACCCAAGTCTTAGCTAAAGAAATGGGATCCTCAAGATCCAAAGAATTGAGAACACCACCTTCTAGCACACCTGCTTATTTTGTGTCTAAGAACTGTGGTCCCCAAAGCTGTAGATATCTACAAAAATGGCAAAATCTTACTAAAGACAGTCTAACATTACAATGGCCATTATGATGAACTTTCCAATTAGACTAAGATTGTTTATTTAAGAAGTGCACTTGAAAGTAAGTGCTCCCAGATCAAACAGAATGGGATATCTCTTTTAATTGGCATGTGGAAGCCTCCAAAAGGCTTCAAAATTCCAAAAAATCTTCATTGAAAGATTCTTCGTAAAAGGTTAATGAAAATTAAAAACATAGAGATACCTAAAAGAGAAGACTATGTGACAGATGCAACTCCTACCTCTCCCCCTCTATCCTCCTTTACTTGATTATTCATTGTGCTAATCCTCTGTCTGAATTGTCTTCCACTCTAAAGAGACAATATGACTATAAACAAAGTCCCCCATGTTATGGTCTTACAGACACCCCCATATCTACCCTTGAAGAAGGGCCCCCATTTGGGCCCCTCCCAGGGTTGCTGAGACTCTGAGGGATTTTCTAGCAAACTTCTACATTATTCCCTTAAACAGCCAAGGGAAACTAAAATTAAAATTACTGGGAAACCTTGCCAAGTAGCAGTAGATACCAGAGCTACACTCAAAAATAAGCCAGACAGAAATGTGGGTTGCACCTCATTTGTGGATAGCTGAGGCTGGACAGAGATATGGATTGAACTCCATTTGCATCTAGGGTCCGATCAGACTGCTTCTAGCCCTCAGGGAAATTGTCTAATTCCTTCTTTATTTTAGCTATCTTTGGGAATGGCTCTGGATCCTGGGAAGGTAATATCTTTTGCAACCTCTTTGAGGATGCCTCCTCAGTCCATGGGGTTGTCCAATATTGCCAGGAATATTTACTGTTTGTCCTGTCTAAAACATGGTATGATATTTTAAAGGATTTTTTTAAGTAGCTCTATGGTCAGAAGTTGGCCAGATTAGAAGCTGATATTCAAAAGCTAATATGAAACTTTTTTAGGCCTTCTCGTCTAGGCTAAATGTACCCAGCAGGAAGGAAAAATCTCTGAAGACTTTGGGGAAGGATTTATTAAACCTTCCAAAGACACACAGCTGTAACTTTAGAACATAGAAATCTTTTGATTTCCATGTTTGTTGAAGAAGCAAATTGAGGATAATGTAGTTGGATGGTTGTGTCAGCCCATGACCTGACCATTCAGGTTGCAACCAATTTGTTGAGAAATTTTGTCTTATAAATTGGATCTTTACAAGAACAGAAAATGCAGCTCCAGAAATAATGCAAAGTTCACCTATCCTTTTTATCAAGCCTAAAAACTCACCTATTTATCTCAAAGAGCTTGTAAATATTATAAAAATTCTGGCCTTAGGAATCAGAAGTTCTTCTTGATGGTGCTTGCACTCTTTCCCTGTGCCCTTGAGATGTAAATGTTCTACCTGGTCCTTTCCAGGAACTCTTATCTAGGTTATCTCTTTAAAATGCAAACCTCAGGGAGGTAATTCTTAACAGAAAAAAAAAAATAGAAAAGAAAGAAATGGTTATTTGGGACTTAGGTGTATGAACAATCGGGTATCTTCTCCACAAGTATTAATAAAATGCTTTAGCCATCTGAGAAGTTAACCTTAACTTATTCCATCTTCCAGAAACACAATTTAGATCCAACTGTTCCTTTATGAAGTAGGAGGTTTTTCACTGTTATGCTCATCTCATGCCTAAAAATGTAAAACAAAGGCTATAAGGTCTCTATTTTCATTTGTCTGTATGTTTATGTGTGTCTAGATAGATAGACAGATACATAGATTGTAAATGTGAGATATTTTTCTAACTCTGGATGGCATTATTAAAATTAGTTTGTAAAAGAATGTTATTTAATTGGCTTAAAAACAAACAAGGACTTGTATGAATTAAGTATTCCTAAAATTCTCAGAAATACAGTAAAAATGAACCCAAATACTTTTCAAGTTCATGTGATCTGGGAAAATATTCAGCATTAAAGGTAGTTTAAGTTTGTTAGTTTAATTAAATTAATTATGTCTTCAGGGTTATCAGTATTAAAAATAATGCAGACATGCAGCTTTTATTTTGCCTGGGTTTGCTAGTCAAATAATTTTGTGTTATCTCTGTTACAAAATTTGTCTCCGAGAAAAATAACTTGGTAAGATAAAATTTTCATGAGTATGCTAAACATAATTGTTGAGAACAAGTGAATTAAATATATGTAAGTGAACAAAAGTTTCTAGGTAAATTTTCAGAAATTATGTTGAATTATGTTCTATGGCATGTCTATTTAAATAGTTTCCCCAAATCTTTTCGGTAACTTGAAATCTTAGAGTTTTGCTAAGTTTAATCAAATAATCGATAGTCATTGAATATCTAGATCATACTGAAGTTTTAATTAGTGAACATAGGCTTATCTACTTTTGGCTTCTTACTACTGAGAAACTTAAGATATTTGGGTCTATTAGTAAACATATTCTGTGCCACATTTAAAAATTTATAATGAGGAAGAATATACTTCCAGAAATTATGAAATATATTTATAAGTCTGGTAATACACAGAATGCTAGTATAAGAGACAGTCCACCATTGCTTACCTCTTAGGTAATTCCTCACTAGGAATTAAGGATTCTAAGGGTTGGGAATTTTAATTAAGAATTTTAAGGGTTAGGAATTTTAATTTTAAAACTATGCAGAAATAATAAGGATGAAAGGAAACAACTCTATGTGAAAAGCAGATAAGGAAAATAGAATGATTGATTGTTCCAGAATGAGAAAGAGGGGGGAAAATAGGATGAACTTTTATCAGTTTTGTGGGAAAAGAATCTTGGGAAAGAATTTTATGCATGGTCAAGCTGGGTAAGATTGGGATAAATTTATTTAAATTAAAAAATGAGTTTTAATGTCAAAAGTACACTGATGTAAAATTAGAGTTGTTTTTCTCTCTGTTAAAAGGACAAAGTTTTATTGGATTTTTGGTCTACTTTTGATAACAGATTGTGATTTTTTTTTTTTTTTTACCTTTTAAATAATCTGCCTAGAAAGCAAAGATTTTGTGTTTTATCAAAATAATTTCCTGTGCTACTGGTTGTCTTAATCAGTCCTTTAATTACTTAAGAAAACAGAGTCGGGTTTCCCTGGTGGCACAGTGGTTGAGAGTCCACCTGCTGATGCAGGGGACACGGGTTCGTGCCCTGGTCTGGGAAGATCCCACATGCCGTGGAGTGGCTGGGCCTGTGAGCCATGGCCGCTAAGCCTGCATGTCTGGAGCCTATACTCCACAATGGGAGAGGCCACAACAGTGAGAGGTCCGTGTACCACAAAAAAAAGAAAAAAAAAGATGCATCAGAGATGGATTTCATACCCAGGTAGTCAGACTTCATACCTACACTCTTAACCACTGTGGTTTATAGGTCAGACTAGAGCTAAACAAGATTCTGAGAATCTTGAAAAGCTGAAGTGTCTAACATTTCCAACTGCAGTGGACATTAGCTGTTTGGGACCACCCAAGCATCCATCCCTTACCTTCTTACTTTCTTCTGTTAGCAGTTCTCGCCACTGTTGTTTAGAAAACTGCTCCTCCCTGGCTGGACCATTATACTTTGGGAGAGCTGCCAATCAATGCTCCCTGATCTCTGGCTTGGACCGTGACCCAGGCTGGACCAATCAGACCCCTTGGGCTTGGACTGTGACTCACACTAGACCAATCAAAGTCCTTCCCTGGAATTTTCAGTAGTTGGATGTTAAGAAATTGCTCTTTCTTTCTCCAGGAATTTAAGGATGTTACTCCAGAATTGCCCATGGTTGTGTCCTTAATCAAATGGAGAGCAAGAGAGAAGGGAGCCAACACAGAGATGGAAACTGAGTCGAGTGATGAACAGAGAGGGTAACTTAGTTTGAGAGAAAGAGAGGAAAAGTGAGAGAGGAGAAAGTTTCTGTCTGTGTCTTTTATTACCCCTGTACCTGCTTATTTGAAAATTATACTTTTTCCCTTAAGCTAGTATGAATTAGGTTTCTGTCACTTGAAACTGAAAGAGTCCTGACAGACTTGCCCATCCTCCTAAAAGATTTTAGAGAGGATTCTATACCCAGCTTACCCTGGAAGAACATTAGAACAGAGCCTTAATTTTTTTTCTACAACTATTACTTAGAAGTACAGACTTTTCAATATCTTTTTGTAGAACAGAGGTTAAGATGATCTACTGGAAGGTGATTCCCAAGAGTAATTTTGATTTTGTTAATGATAATGATATTGTTGATTATAGTAATTGTTTTATCACTGACCTGTTGACTGATTACTACTTGTCTGAGCAACTATGCTCAGAAATTATCTCATGTGACTCCAATACTCCTGTGAGTCCTATTATTATCCCATTAAACAGATGAAGAAACTGAGGCACAGAGAGGGTTAAGGAACAGCAGGCAAGTAACATGGCATAGGTCCAAACTCAGATCCATATGATTTTATAAAGTCCCAACACTTATACTCAGCCACTTCCCAAATATCATCCACACGTAATGCTACACAAAGCTTGTGACAAACACAACTGTTGTGAAAGGGAAAAAAGAACCATAGCTGAGGGGGCAGGTCAGCTGCCACCTTCTTCTGGTCAAAGAAAAAAAAAAGAGAAAACCTCAAAGAGGAGCATCTTCAAAAACCGAAGCTTAGGAAACTAAACATTACAATAAGCCTTAGAAAAAGACTATATTTTGGAGAACCTGTTATTTAAACAGCTGTCATTTTGCTGAGCCAAATGTCCAATTATGGAATGTCAGCTCCATCTCAGAGCTCTGTGATAAAATGGACTAAAAGCAATGCCATCAAAAAAGTGTCCCTAGTCAAGTTCCCTATGGATGCCTCACTCTAAGAGGTGTGGAGGCTCAGACCTTAAAAGTCTTCACTGTTCAATCAAAATGGTCTTGCCAAGCTGGGGCTTGGGCTAGGGATCATGCAGGTAGGAAGGGAAGCCCTCTGAGAAATCCTGTATGATGGACGGGAGCATCTTACAGATCATTTCCTGGATTGACAAGACAATGGCCCTCCTTTACTTGTGTTTTTCCCCCCACCACACATCCATGGACCTCCTCTCCCTGCCACTGTTGTGACTTGGTACAACCACTCCTGTCACTGAATTTCCCCAAGTCTGGGGCCTGTGTTGGCCTCTATTACTGTTGACTTGCTGTGGGAAGGCACCATCTGTTCTCACAGCCAGCCAGCCTCCATCAGTCCTCCATACTTCAGCAGCTGGGAGGCAGGATGGAAACAAGGGAATGGACACATTCCTATATAAGGCACTGGGGCCTTTTCTGCATTCTCCATATGCCAGGCTACTGGACAGCCCATGTAGAAACACCTCCAATTAGCCATCAAGAACACACCCTTCCCCAACACTGCTCAAAAGAAGAAAAGGTGAGATCTTTAGGACCACATCTGAGAATCTGAGGCTAATACACACCTTGCCTCTTTGTTGCTTTTGTTTACAACTCCTCCCTCCATCCTTCCCATATC
The DNA here is from genome assembly GCF_039906515.1 of Pseudorca crassidens. NCBI lineage: Eukaryota > Metazoa > Chordata > Mammalia > Artiodactyla > Delphinidae > Pseudorca > Pseudorca crassidens. The sequence continues at coordinate 98,480,711 of NC_090302.1, read as the reverse complement.
CTCCCTCCTGGCGACTTCTACATCCGTATTCTTGGTCCATTTAACACTGTAGCTTCTCAGTGCCTGACGTCACCTCCAATAATCAGCTCAGTAATCATCTCAGACCCACCTCAGTCAACTACTCCCATGCCCATAACCCAGATTTTGTCATTATGGACTGAACCACCTCTAATATCTTGATGTCAAATATCCAACTGACCACCATCACCAGTTTTTCAGTTTACTCTCTCTATTACCCCTGCTTCAACAATTTTTGACCCCCCAGAACTTCCAGATCATAAAATCTAAACTCACCGTACATCACATTTTCCAACGTGTTTATTCCACATTCCCTTATTAAAATCAATCCACTGACTAAACCATCAATCCCATTGTTCCCCTCTCTCTCCATCCTGGAAGCCTCTCACTTTTGGTTAAACCCAGCTCTCCACTTACCTCATAGCTGCCTCCAGGTGAATGGAAATGATGAAAAACTGCAAATACTTTGACTGCTCTCACCTTAAACCCACCTAACCCAGGTGGACCCACATTCCTACTTCATTTCCTGTTCATTTCTTGCTCTGACTCCATGTGGCAACTATTTCACAACTTTTTACTTCTCAAATATCCAACACCCTCTCCACCTCTTTACTCTTAAATGACCATCTATTTCACTGAGAACATAGAAGCAATCAGAGAAATTCTTTTTCTTTTAGTACCCACAGTTCCCAGCCTCTGTGCCGACAGGCTCTACTTTTTCTTCTGTCACAGAAGATAAACTCTTCCTAGAAGCCAACCCATCCACTTGTCCAGAGGAACATGTTTCCTTCCACCTATAAGACTTTATCCCTGTAGCTATTCCATTGCTTTCCTGCTTCAGTTTCATCTCTCTAGACCAGTATATCACACACAAACATGCGAAATAATATGCATCTTTAAAAAGAAAAGCAGCTCTCCAGCTACAAACTTATTTCCCTTTATAGTAAAATTCTTGGGGTTTTCTATAATTCTTATCTTCACTAATGCGCCTTCCATTTTTTCTTGAACTCTCTTTGTGGAAGATTGTATTATGGTTCCCAACTACTGGATCCTTTCTCTGTGAGGATTGTGTCTCTGGCAGTTGCCATGTGACCTGCAGGTGGAGTATACCTCCCACCCCTTCAGCAGGCTTGGCCCTGTGGCTGGCTTCATCTAGGAGAATCAGAGTAGACATGATATGGGGCATGTTTGAGCAGAAGCTTTCAGAGGCATGCAAGTACCACCAGCAATCTTTCCCTAGGCTACAGTAACTGCAAGCCCAGATTGGAGCTACTCCTTCAGCCTGGGTTTTGAAATGAGAAGTTATAAGGAGCAGAACTGTAGCTGACCCACAGCTGCCAACACATAGTATGAACAAACACAATGAAACATTGCTATTTGACACGTCCTTGGGAGATGGTGGGTGATGGTCACTACAGCCTTACTGAGTAAATTCTGACTTTCCAAACAGGAGGAAAAAACTGCACTTCTCAAAACTATTTCCATGTTACCTAATCCAGTGATCAATTATTGGTCCCCTCCTTGTTGAAACATTGATTATACTATCCTACTCAAAACACTTTCATGTCTTGGTATTGGGAAACTCACTTTCTCTGTGTTTCCTTCTACTTCACCGGCCCCTCTTGTTACTGAATCCAAGCTCCTACTGCTCACCGTACGACAGGTCAATCAATCAAGAAATGAGGTGCTGGGGCAAGGAATAGTGACTTTATCTGTAAAGCCAGCAGACCAAGAAGAAGGTGGACGAGTGTCCCAAAGAACCATCTTGCCCAGGTTTGGATACTAGTTTCTTTTATAGAGCAAAGAGCGGGAGGTGAGGAGATAAAATTAAAAAGGTGCTAAGATGTTGCAAATATTTCCTGGTTCTGGCCAGACTCTGGAGGGGATGTGTTAATTTCTTCCTTACTGCAGCCTTTCACAGGTGGGTCTGGTCAGGATGTTTCCTGTGATCTAAACAAAGGTATTTTAGCTTAATGCTCAGGCATGGGAGGCAGGGTTCCCAGAGATGGGCTTTTATGCATACTTTAAGCTATGAGTAACATCACTTTAGTGATTAACTTGTAGCAAAAGCAATAGAATTCAAAGGTTAAAGTAAGAGAAACAGATCCAATATGGAGTCAGATTTGTTCTTCCCTATTACACTCTGTCAGTCTCCTTTACTGGCTCCTTCTCTTCTTCTTGATATCTAAATGTTAAAATCCTAGAGCATGTCTCTTCTCTACCATTTTACCCTAGGTAAGCTCATTCACCTGTGGCTGGAATTCCAAATGTAACATCTCTAGCCCCTTCTTCTCCCCAAACTCCAGGCTGGAGATATAATTTCTTACTCAGCATGAAACCGAGCAGGACCCTGTGGAGCTCCTGAGCATGGAAGCCTTTCTGTTCCCCATTTCTGGCTTGTAGGGAACAGACTCCAGCCTCCATGACCTTCCCTGGGTTCCAAAGGGCAGATTAGAACAGTTGCTAATCAGTGAAGAGAGGGGATGCAGAGACAAGGGGGTAGCGGCCAAGAAACTAGAGTGCAACCTTCAAGCAGCATCCCGGTTCCACCTCAAGGGATACACATAATAATATCTTTGAGCTTTTTACAGAACTAAAACCCCAACAAATGGAAGATGCCCACATTCTTCATTCCAGAGAAGACCACCTGAGGCCAGATTAAAAAAAACAGAGAAACTCATCAAAAGATTACCTGAGACCAGATTAAAGGAGTGCAGGTCCTGCACACACCCTAATTTTATCAGCAACACCACCGTTGAACAATTGCTATAAAACTCTCACAAATTCTCCTGGTTTGGGACACAGTTTTGGAGGGGAATGAACCCACTGTGTCCCCCTTTGCCTGGCAAAGCAATAAAGCTGTTCTTTTCTACTTCACCCAAAACTCTGTCTCTGAGATTTGATTCGGCACTGGGGCACAGAAGCTGAGTTTTTGGCATCAAGCATCCCCACTTACATGCCCAACACAGAGCTCTCAGTTACCTCCAACCACCTTTAACAAACCTACTCATCTCCTTGCTTCCCCATTTCAGCAAATGGCACCACCACGTCACACGGAGTTGCTCAGGCCAAAAAAGACTTGATATCATCTTTATCCCTCTCTTTCTCTCACACCCCACATCCAATGCTTCCATGGAGTGAAGGGGACAAAAGCCTGTTTGGAAAGTCAGAATTTGCTGAGTGAGGCTGCAGTAACCATCAACTACCAGCTCTCAGTGCTTTAGCACTTACATTATTATCACTATGATCTAATCCCAGATTCTCTCTTGCCCCGACCATTGCAGTAGACTTCAATCTGCCCCCACCCTGTTTCCACTCCTGTCTCCTTGCACTCTTGACGTACATTGAGCAGCATTGGGATTTTTTGTTTTATTATTTTATTTATTTATTTTTGGCTACGTTGGGCCTTCGCTGCTATGCACGGGCTTTCTTTAGTTGCAGCAAGCGGGGACTACTCTTCATTGTGGTGCAAGGGTTTCTCATTGCAGTGGCTTCTCTTGTGGTGGAGCATGGGCTCTAGGCGAGCGGGTTTCAGTAGTTGAAGCATGTGGGCTCTAGAGTGCAGGCTCAGTAGCTGTGGTGCACGGGCTTAGTTGCTCCACGGCATGTGGGATCTTCCCAGACCAGGACTCGAACCCGTGTCCCCTGCATTGGCAGGTGGATTCTTAACCACTGCACCACCAGGGAAGCCCGGTTCATTGTTTTCTAAATGTAAATTAGACCCTATATTTGCCCTTGCTCAAAACCCTATGATGGTTTCCCACAATTCTTAGACAAAAGCCAAAGACCTTATCACGGATGCCAAGGCCCTGCAAGATCTAGCCCCCACCTATCTTTCCAACTTTGTTTTTTGTTTCCAACTTTCTCCCTTCCTTATCCATTGAAGTCAAAGCAACATTCTTGATATGCCTCACACTGACTAAGCTTTCTCCACCTTAGGGCCTTTGCACTGGTTGTTCCCTCTGCTTGGAACATACTCTTTCCCTGGATATCCTTAGACTGGCTTCTTCACTCAGGTTTTGCTCAAACATCTTCTCTTCTTAACCATCCTATCTAATTAGCCACCTCCTCTCTATTATATTTTAGTCCCTGATCTATGTTCTTTATAGTCATTAGCACTAATAAGGAACATTATAGATTAGTAGTTAAGAGCAGGCTCCCTGGCTTTGGCAATTAACCTCTCTGTGCATTAATTTTCCCACCTGTAAAATGGAGATCAGAGTAACAGCACTTATAAAGCTCTAACAAAGCTTAAATGAGTTAGCACCTGTAAAACGCTTAGTAAAAAAGAACATGGCAGGATTCAACGGTTGTTGGCTATTTTTATCTGACATCAAATTCCCTAAACATACATTGTCTATTTTCTCCATAGAGTGGGAATTTGTATTTCTGGTTCACTGTTGTATTCCCAGCACAAGGAAGGTGCAAAAACTATATTGATAGAACTGCCTCTGCAAACCCATCTTAGGAACTTGTACTTCATTTTGTGCGCTGGTTTTTTTCTTTATTTTAAACCTCATAAGTTCTTTTTTTTTTTAAGATTTATTTATTTTGGCTGTGCTGGGTCTTAGTTGCAGCATGCGGGATCCTTTTTTTTTTTTAGTTGCAGCATGAGGGATTCTTATTTGCGGCACGCATGAGAGATCTAGTTCCCCGACCAGGAATCGAACCCGGGCCACCTGCATTGGGAGCATGGAGTCTTCCCCACTGGACCACCAGTGAAGTCCCTGTGCACTAGTCTTTAAAAATCATATTTAAGTTGGATTTTATTTAGTCTGACACACCTTCCACCAATAGTGTTATTTTATCATTATTTTGAATTAATCTTTAATTGATCACTCTTCAGTTGAAAGTTTCCCCCTTTTTTCTCTCAGCATTAAGCAAGAGAAGATCAGGGAAACTGATAAAGATTCCTGACCTGAAAACAGTCATTCTCTTATTTGTCTGTGTATGAAATTCTCGATCTTTACCTATTGGATTCACATGAAAATGATTATATTACCATTTGGGCTAACACTGTGTAGCCTGGCTGCGGTCACTGAAGGCAAATGTCATACTTAAAATGATCACTTTGGGGCTTCCCTGGTGGCGCAGTGGTTAAGAGTCCGCCTGCCGATGCAGGGGACATGGGTTCATGCCCCGGTCCGGGAAGATCCCACATGCCGCAGAACGGCTAGGCCTGTGAGCCATGGCCGCTGAGCCTGTGCGTGCAGAGCCTGTGTTCCGCAATGGGAGAGGCCACAACAGTGAGAGGCCCACGTACCGCAAAAAAAAAAAAAAAAAAAAAGATCACTTGTGAGTTGCTGACTTCCTCAATCCCAATACAACCTGATCTATAATCAATAATACTCCCTTACATGGCATTTAGTGTGTACAAAAGCAATCTTTGCAAACCATTATTTATGTCATCTTCAGCACTATTCTGGAAAACAAGATTGTCATCATACGCAATTCACAAAAAGAAGGGTCCTCCGCTAGGTCACTTGGAACCAGGAAAGAAAAGTTGTTTACCACTGGCCTCCAATGGGAGCTCCCTGAAGACTGGCCGTAGAGAAACTCACAAGGTACTATGAATGATGCTCAATGCTTATGCTGCCGGGATTGGCTCTTCTCTTTTGTGGGGCCATTGAATCAGAAGCTGTTAAATTCTGGTTTACTAGAAGGGCCTCAGAAATCATTCTGGCTCCCAGCCTCTGTTTTCCCATATGAGGAACCTGAATATATTAGCTGAGGTGATGTTAGCTGGTAGCACGGATAAACCCTCACATCCCAGTGGCTTCACATAACGAAAGTTGATCTCTCACAGTGGTAATGCAGGGAGAGACCAAGCTCCTTCCATCCCTGGCTCTGTCATCTTTGGCAAATGGCTACTAGTGTTACTGTGGGAGAGGAAGGAGCAATGGCGATCCAGGGTGAGAGGGTCTTACCAGCCAGGCCTGGGAGTAGCACACATCACTTCCATCCACATCTCATCAGCCAACAGTCATTTGATCATCTTAACTTCAGAGAGGCTAGGAAATGCAGTCTCACTATTAACTCAAAAGGAAGAGGATTCAATGTGACCAGTGCACAGCTAGTGGCAGCCACACCAAGCAGGTCATGTGACTTTCTTGAGCCCCGTCCACCAGTCCAGAAGAGTCAGGCTGAGTCTGTGTCCAGGCCCTCTCTTTCTGGGTATGATATCTTCTCCTTGGTTCTCCTCACCTTTCTCTTCTTTTTTAATTTATTTATTTACTTATTTTTGGCTGCATTGGGTCTTCGTTGCTGTGCACGGGCTTTCTCTAGTTGCGGCAAGCAGGGGCTACTCTTCGTTGTGGTGCGCGGGCTTCTCATTGCAGTGGCTTCTCGTTACAGAGCATGGGCTCTAGGTGCTCAGGCTTCAGTAGTTGTGGCATGTGGGCTCAGTAGTTGTGGCTTGCAGGCTATAGAGCACAGGCTCAGTAGTTGTGGTGCATGGGCTTAGTTGCTCCGCGGCATGTGGAATCTTCCCGGATCAGGGATCGAAGCCGTGTCCCCTGCATTGACAGGTGGATTCTTAACCACTGCACCACTAGGGAAGTCCTCTCTTCTCTTCTTTATACACTGGCCTTCATTATGCAAGTTCTCCATTATTTCAAATTTCATGTTTTCCTTGACTTTTACTCGCTGGGCTATGAAAAGAGTAGAAGAAGAAGAAGAGGAGGAAGAAGGGAAAGAAGAAGAAGGAGAAGGAGAAGAAGAAGGAGGAGGAGGAGAAGGAGGAGGAGGAGGAGGAGGAGGAAGGGGAGGGGGAGGGGGAGGAGAATAAGGAAACTTTAACTGTCAGTTATCCAGATGAAAGAGTACCTGAGAAGAGAAACTGTTAATAACAGAAAAGAGGAAGTTGTCCTACTGGAAGCGTCTAACATCCTACTGTAATCTGTAATCCTTTCTCAAGTTTCTCCCAATGGTCCCGGGTAATAGAATATTAGAACTGAAAGGACCTCAGAAATAGCTAACACAGAGGAAAGAAGCTGCCACCTTTATTAATTCATCATGGAACCTTAGGCAACACTCCAGGACCTCCCAACTCAAAAAATGAGATCATGCCTCGCACCAGGTTGTCATAAAGATTATGTGCTAATGTAGACAAAATGGTGTGGCCCAAAGCTTGGAATATAGTATGTTCTCAATCAATGCTAGTTGCCTTTGAATCTGAATCAAATTCATGTCATGTTACAGAATGTTCTGTGCCCCCTGACCAGGTGAGATTAATTTGGTGCACAGGCTGGGGACTGGATCTGTTAAGTGGCCCAAGTGCTGTATGAGGGAGCCACAGTCACCTGGAGAGATCCAGGAACTGGCTGCTGGGATGGAGAGCAGAGGCTGGACCCATGAGCTACTCTCACACACTTGTTTCTTATCCTAGAGCTAGCTGCACACCTTAGTCTCCCTTGCCCACTGGTCCTCCCTCTTCCCAGCCTTCCCTCTGTTCAACAGACTCCCCCAGCAGCATCACAAGCCCCACTGTGGAGCCCACGCCAATCACAGATAGAGTCTCCTTTGAACTTCCATGTCCTTACTATGTGACTTTGGACGTTTAATAAGTGGTGGCTATTATTTTATATTCAGTTCACTATTATTTGCAGGGCACACTGCAGTTACCACCCTACCACCCTCTGAGGGGCTTCACTGCCTCTGGAAAACACATACCATCCACTACCAAGAGACAAAAATGTATTCTCTCACATGGGAAAAGCAAGTCCACTAACACTTGGTGCTCCTGAGCATTAGATCCAACCAAACTGACAACACGTCCTCTCAAACGGGGCCCCAAGGGATTAAAGATGATTAAAACAGTTATGAAACATCTCTCATGATAGAGTCTCCAGTGTCATGACGATGTGTGCAACAAGGTCCTGGACCAGGGACCTTGTAAGAAGGGACTTACTGGCTCTTGCTCTGGGATTTGTGAAGTTCTAAGAGACAAGAAGGAAGAGAAGATGTCGTAGAGCTCAGGTCCACGAGGCAGGTGCTGCCTGTGATCACAGTGTTGAGACACGAAGCACCGTGTCTGCACAGCCCCGGCCCCAGCAGATTCCAGGAGGCAGCAGCTATGGCAGCATGTCCAGAGGCTCTGTGCTACATGCCCCATCACTCGCCCCATCCATGAACAAAGTCAATGCATGAGCTCTCTCATGTGTTCCCAAGGTCCTTACACTCATTCCCACTGCCCCAGAGAAGACGTAATTGATTTTTGTTTCAGATTCCCAGAGCCTTTTTATACATCCCCATAACCATAAATAGCACATTATATTGTAACTGTTGGTTCCCTGGTGTCTCTCCCCACCAGCATTGTGAATCATGTCTTGCACCTCATCTGTGGTAAGGAGGCATTCAAGAAATGTTTGTTGATTGAGAGCTGGCCTCTTTTGCCAGATACTTAAGTGGTCCTGACCCCTGTCTCTCTCTTGCATTGGACCTCATCTCTCCACTGTCCTGACTTCTAAGCACACCCAAGGCCAGTCTTCTCCTGGGCTTAGCCTTAGTGTTGAGGAAGCTCAGAGCCCCATCCCGACATCAGGATTTTGCTGTGCTCCTGCACTCTGGGAACACTTTCCCTAGTTCCACCTGGCCTTGTCACTTCCACATTTGAGAACTGCCGTGGCAGGCTTGGATCCTCCCTGCATCCCCCATCCACATAGACTGGGCCCAGGCAGCAGGGTCTCATGAGACAGACAGAGGGTCTGGCATGAATAGGGCAGGGGTTCACCCCAGGTTCCGGAGCTTAGAAAGGATGCCATCTGTTGTAAATCACCTACCATTGCCAGTCCTCAGTTTGTTCAACTACAGATGAATGAAATGATACCAACCATTGGAAATCGGAAATGAACATGAAGGTGAAAACACCTGGAAAAAACAGGGTGTTTGTTCAGTCAGCTCTACCCCTGACCGTGGCAGAAAGCCAAAAAGCACTAAGATGCTTCGACTCCACTGGTGTTTGAATAAGGTTGCCTCTACGTGCTCCCTCTGCCCCTAGAGGACACCCTGGTCTGGGGAAGGGGGCTGCAGGCAGAGCGCCTCCTGCACTGGTATCCCTCAGACTGCAGAAATCCCCACAAGTGGGCTGCGCAGGAAGGGAAGGAAGGTGTAGGTGTTTCTTCGGCATTGTCAAATAAGTGGATCAGCAAAATAGGAAGTGGCAGAGAGCAGAGACTGTCTGTGTTATTTCGAGCTTGTGATCACATCTCGCATGCTCTGCTGAGCCAGTGAACAAAGCAGCCCTCGGAAAACTGGTGCTCAGTGTGGGCGGCTCTCATTCAAGCCTCCGGCAGTCCTAGCTCTACTCCACTCACTCACCAGTGAATCTGACCTCCCCTGAGGGAGTCCATCGCTGGCCTCAGTGTCCTTGGGGCTCCGGCTGCACATCCATTCAATTCAACATTTACTGAATGTTGACCAAGGCCAAACATTACACTGGTCCCTTTGAGAGCCACAGAAAAGGAAGACCCACCATCCCTCTACTCAATGGCCTCCCAGTCATGAGCCATAGTTGAGAGTTCTCTCAACAAACACTTCCAGCATGTTGCTCTCCTGCTCAAGAACTTGCAATAGCTCCCTATTGCTTTGGTTTCAAGAACAAAACTCCTCAGCCTGACTTTCAAGTACCCACCACCAACCTAGGTCTACCTAATCTTGCTAAGTGTAGCATAAACCCTCCATTCCTGCAGATAAAATGTTTTAATGATGCCATGGCCCTTCCTGTCTTCTCTAGTCATTCTGTAACTTCTTCTTATGTAAACCCTCAAGACCTAGCTCAAATTTCACAAGCCCTACGTGATCTCTCTCTATTCTAAACTCCAGTTCACTGAGAGTAAGATGCAGCCCTGCACTACATTATTCTCTAATTGCTTCACACTGTCTCTCTCTCCTTCTCAATTATAAGGTCCTGAAGGGCAGAGACTATCCAAGAAATATTTATTAAACAACCACCATTACCTCCTGCCTGTATCTGTCAATGTGTTGAATGACAGACTGGTCCAGGCTCCAGCTCCTCCAGGCAGATGGGCAGCTTTCACAATAGGGAGTTTAAGCTACAACCTTATGCCAATTTCAGCACTGTGCCCTTCCCTTAGTGACCGCAGGGCATCCTTGAAATAAGATGAAGCTACAGCCCATCCTCAGAGCCACCTTGAGAAATTGGAAACCATTTGTTCTCCCCTGGTAGGGCCAATCACCTTGAAGGCAGCAGTACCCAGGTGTGGTAATGCCCACCTCACCTGGCAAGGACCGTGGCAGAGGAATTGGAAACCCTGTGGCTGGATTTCCTACTGGGCAGGACAGCAAGCCCCACATGGGGGAGGCAGCCCTCTGCACACAGGTTGCCTGGTCCTCTTATGCTACCATGAAGCTGCTGCGGACCCACCCATTTTCCAAGGCAGATGCCTGCCTCAGGTCCTACAGGTCCTACCTATGTGTTGGTTCTCTGCATCTTGTCTCAACATCTTCTCCAACCCTTCCTTCTGCAGGGAGGAATGCTGGGAGAGAGGGATGCTGATGGATTGCGGGCTGCTTACTTTTTTGCACGTTTGACTACTGCCATCTAGTGGCCGTGTGGCAGAAACCAAACTCCCCTCTATCCCTGAAAACGCCCCTTTCCCATTTTCTATGAAAGAGGAGAAAAGAGCTCTCCTTTCAACTCCAAAGGTCCTAAAACTGTAGTCAAAGGTCTACCAGTAGCTTCAGTATCCTCAGGAAATTAATCCGAATGGCTGCCCAGCTGTAGATGTTAGGATCAGGGCCTTCGCTGTGGGTAGTAGCCTAGGCACAAGGGCTTTCTCTCAGTCGTTTTTGCAAGACTGAGGACTTGCAAGAAAGGTAGAGGGAGGTAGGGAGAGAAGGGGGGAAAAGAGGCAAAGGATGAGAAAAGGAGGAGGGATGGGGAGAAATCAGGGAGGGATTACAAACCCTGGACCTGTAGCCACAGAGAGAGGATGAGACAGGAAGTCATTAGCAAAAGCACTGGGCTCATGAGGGGAGGGGGTATCAGGGAGACCCCCTGCAGGATCTTCCCCAAGTTCTGACCTGGAGGTCAGCACGGTGCCATGAGGGCTGCTCCCCTCCCTTCACTTGGTGCGTGGGTGGAGCCACATTCATGAAGGTAATGCTCATTCCCTGGTTTCACAGGGGTGCTGGCCACCTGCGGAGCGGGTCTGCTCCCTGAGGTAGCACATCCTCTCTGTTAGTGGCACAGGTCCGTCACTGACTCCTCCCTTTATCCTTCTGTCCCCAAAGCTCTCAGTGGACAAAACATCCACCTGGGCTGAGAGCAGGGCAGACAGGACCCCTGGCAGCCACCAGGATTTTGGGGCTTCAACCTCTAGCCAGCCCATACCCTCCCCTGATGCCCAATGCACTAACCTCTCCCCTCTCCACCCCCTGCTTCAAGCCTCCTAGCTCCATTTGGAAGAAATGTCTTCCTACTGGAGGAAATAAAAATAAAAATACAACCAGGCAGGGCAGTACCCCTTGCCTCGTGCCCTGAGAAAGGCTGCCAGGCTCACACCCTACCCGGGAGGCCACTGCCTTCAGTGAGACCCGTTGAGGTGATGCGGAGGGCTATTAAGCAAATTCATTATTGACTATTTCACATTAGATTCCATTTTTTTTTCCCTTTGATGCCAACACAACTAATAAAAATGCACTTTATCTTCTTGGATTTATGGGCTCGTAAAGCTGCTTTCATGTACCTCAGGGAATTGAGATTAAAGGAGAATTAAACATCTCCAGTGCAGAGCCTGCTCGGGTAAGGGAGTGGAGGAAGGAACGGAAGGGGGCCAGGGGGTGGGGGGGAAGAGGAGTGATTCAAGGACAAGAAATAAACCGAAGTAAAAACCTGGCAAAAATATGTCTTTAATATATTGTAAAAGAATAAAAACCTCATAAAAAGTTATCACCAGACATGAGGAGTTCGTAATATTGCCCATTGTGGATTCTGGGAGGAACTTTCTGGGAGATGAGAGTCATTAAGTAAGAGTGAGCCCAGGGCAGCGGGGGAGAGACAGGATAGGCACAGATGGAGCTGCAGACAAAGGGGCCAGAGAAGCTGCCAGTCCCAAAGCAATGGGGCCGCCATGTTGGTCCTGTGATGGGGAGAGTCCTGTTTCCAGGACATGGACACTTTCCACGGGCATCAGTGGGAGATGGCTGGACCCAGGGTCTAGGGAGGAGGGAACTAGTCCTGGCCTTTCCCTGCCAGCCATGAGACTCCAGATGAATCACTTAATCTCTCAGTTTCTTATTTTCTTCTGTTAACCAGGGACAAGACAGCCCCTGGCTACCTTCTTCCCAAAGTCACTGCAAGAACCAAATAGAACAAGGCAAGACCCTTGGAGCTTTCTTTGATTCAAACCAGAGATTTGGAAGCCACTTTTACCATTTCCTGTCCTTCTTCCCCCAGTCCAGGCCATCACTAATCTTGTCATTTCTACCTCAAAAATCTCTCTCCTCTTCCTCTTTTCTCCATCTCTGGCTCCTAGGTGCAAACCACTGTTATTTCTCACATAGACTGTTGCAATATCTTTCTTGTTAGCATCTTCGAATTTTTCTCCACACAGCAGCTGGAATGATCTTGTAAAAATGTAAGTCAGGTTATGTCATTTGCTGCTTAAAACTCTTCAGGGGCTTCCCGTTAAATTAAGGATAAAACTCAGAATCCTGAACCTGCTCCAGAAGGCCTAATCTAGCCAGGTCTGCTTCCAAATTCATTCCATTCCGCACTGACCTTTGTCTTGCCTCTGGGCATTTTGCATGCCCTCATCTTGGCCTAAAGGGCTCTTCCCAACTCTTTGCATGGTTACTTGCCTCTATGTGTTAATTTCAACTCAACTGTTGCTTAGACTTCCCCCAAACATAAGCTACCTGTGTTCTGACTCTTTGCTTTTCCTACAGCTGATGTACAACCTACATCGCAATTTGAGTTATATATTTATTAGTGCATTTAAATGTAATATCTGACTCTCCTACTAAATTGTAACTCTTTGAGGGCAAAGAATATGCCTATTTGTTATTCGTGACATCCCCAGAACTTAGCACCCAGCCCAGCTCATGGTCAGCCCTCAATCAATATTCACTGAGCAAAAGAAAAAGAACCTTAGATTTACTTCTAAATAGAGGTTCAGGGTTTCCCATGGCTGGCATAGAAGGGAAGAGAGAATTTGGGAGGAGGCATGGAAGAACCTTCTGGGTAAAAGCAGACAGGAGATACAGAAGAGGAGGTTAGGAACAATGCAGACAGGTGATCAACGCAGTCATCTTTTTCTCGGGCCTTTTCTATCTCTGCATTGCCAAATTTAATTCAATTCCTCACTGAGGGTAGAATGTCTACCCTGTGCAAGACTGTGCGTTCAATGAGGTTGGGAAATCCCAGCAGAATTAGACATTGCCCCTAACCTCCAAGCAAGGTAAGAGCAAAATTATTAATAGGAGGGGAGCCAGGGACCCAGAGATGAGGCACTGGACATCGCCAAGCATAGATCATAGAACTCTTGAGTCCTGGGGCCTTGTCCTGACTGCAGGGAGAGGCAGACTGACCATCATGCAGAACCTCACAGGCAGCCATCCCTGGTGAGGTCCTGACTGCTCTGGATCCTGTCCTCAGCTATGCAGAGAAAATAATTTACTTATTATCAGTGAACAGAGCTGACTTGTCCTGACCAAACTTATTAAGACCCCTAAGAACGCCAGTTTATTTTTTTACACTGGGGAAATACAATTTCTACCCAGAAGACTCCTTCCCTGGAACCAGGGATGCGTGAATGTCCCTCCGTGTCTACCACCCATATTGCACACTGGATTGTTTTCAGAACCTGTAGCATGCCAAGCTCGCATTTGCCCCTTACCGCGGGCCTTGACCTAAGTTATTCACAATGTCTGAACTACTCTGCCCTACCCCACCTTCTTTCCCCTTTGTGGGGATAATGCCAGGTCTCCATTTCAGTGCCTCTTGCTCACACATCTCTTCTCTGATTTTTAGACTAGGTTAGGTCTCCCTGCTAAATGTTCTTAGAGTTCCTTATATTTCTGTTCATCCTTCATCCAACAAATATTTATTTATACTTATTTAAGTTATCATGGGCCCAGCATTGTTCTGGGTATCGAGGATGTGTCAGTGAACAAAATAGACAAAAATCCCTGAGCTTTAGGGGCATGAATGTTACATGCACACAAACAAACACAAATGGATTGTAAGCTCCTTGGGAACATTAAAAATGCATTTTGTTGCTTGGTACTCATTAATTTATTCCTTCCTCCATTCATAAAATACATATTGCTTGTATGCCTTTTCTGGGGCCAGGCACTACATAAGGTCTAAGATGCTACTGGCATAACAAAGATACGTGGTTCCTGCCCTTACATATCATATGAGGTAAGGGGAGCAGTTAAGACTAAAATGAAAAGACAAACAACTAGTGCTATGAAGGGAATGAAGGGGGTGCTTTAAGAGAGACTAATAGGCAAAGGTTTAGTTGAGATTGTGTGGCCAGGGAAGACTTCTTTGAGGAAATCACATTCAGGATGAAATTAGAAGGATGATTAGAAGATTAGGAGGAGGAGAGGGAGCCAGCCATGGGAAAAGTGAGAGGAAGAGCATTGCGGGCAGAGGGACGAGCATATATGCAAAGGTCCTGAGGCAGGAAAAAGTTGGCACATCTATGGGGCTAAAAGAAAACCAGTTGGGCTGAACACAGTGAGAGGGGGCATGGTAAGAGAGGTTGGGAAGGTAGCCAGGGGCCAGCTTCTACAAGGGTCTTCTGGATCACGATAAAAATACTTTGTTTTTATCTAAGTGCAATTGGGAAACTATGGAGATGTATACAGCAGTGGTTATGAGGTATTTTAGGGCAAATATAAACAAGGGGAAACCAGTTAGAAGGCTTTTACAGCTAGTAAGATGTCACAATGTTTTGGACTAGAGTGATGGGTTTGGAGATGGAGTATCTTTTTGGAGAATGAAACCACATGCTTTTGGATTACCTTGGACGTGATATTTTACTGTCTTACACAGTGAATGACTAATACAGAAGATTCAGCACCCTTTACTGATGCACCTCATAGAAGTACACGCCCATAGCAATTCTTCCTGATGTTCACTGTCATTCACTTCATAGAGTTTTATATTCATTTTCTTGTGCCAAAGAATTATTAATGATCCAAAGTACTTTGCTAAATAGTGGGTAACTTTCACCTTTGTGTTGACTCTAGCTTTGGTGTAAGCAGTGTTGGAATTACCCAGCAAACTTCCTTACATTTGAATTATTACTGTTTTTTTTATCACAATCCCTAAAAATGTTATGGTTTTTTTTTTTTGTTTTGTTTTGTTTTTTTCGGTACGCGGGGCTCTCACTGCTGTGGCCTCTCCCGTTGTGGAGCAACAGGATCCGGACGCGCAGGCTCAGCAGCCATGGCTCACGGGCCCAGCCACCCCGCAGCATGTGGGATCTTCCCGGACCGGGGTACGAACCCACATCCCCTGCATCAACAGGCGGACTCACAACCACTGCGCCACCAGGGAAGCCCAAAAAATATTATGTTTAAGTGGAGGTCAGCAGTGCTTCTCCGGGAGACCTCAGAGGCCTGAGACAATGCTGCTTTGAAGAACGATTCAAAAGGAGGGAAGACATTGAATTCAGAGAAGAAATGGGCTCCTGGGACCAGCTCCGTCTCTGAGATCCTGTGTGATCTGGGACTAGTGGTACACCCACTTCTTAGAGCCAGGCAGATCCCTGTACTTTCTACGGCTTTTATTTATCCAGCATCATGATTGAGGGCCTACTATGTGCCAGATGCTTTTCAGGTGCTAGCAATGCAATGATAAGTGATAAAGAAAGCACCTTTGCAGATGGAATTTTTTGAAAGGCTAAAAAACTGCATAGAGAGACCTTCAAGATGGCGGAGGAGTAAGACGCGGAGATCACCTTCCTCCCCACAAATACATCAGAAATACATCTACACGTGCAACAACTCCTACAGAACACCTACTGAACGCTGGCAGAAGACCTCAGACCTCCCAAAAGGCAAGAAACTCCCCACGTACCTGGGTAGGGCAAAAGAAAAAAGAAAAAACAGAGACAAAAGAATAGGGACGGGACCTGCACCAGTGGGAGGGAGCTGTGAAGGAGGAAAGGTTTCCACACACTAGGAAGCCCCTTTGCGGGCGGAGACTGCGGGTGGCGGAGGGGGGAAGCTTCAGGGCTACGGAGGAGAGCACAGCAACAGGGGTGCGGAGGGCACAGCGGAGAGATTCCCACACAGAGGATCGGTGCCGACCAGCACTCACCAGCCCGAGAGGCTTGTCTGCTCACCCGCCGGGGCGGTCGGGGCTGGGAGCTGAGGCTCGGGGTTCGGTTGGAGAACAGGGAGAGGACTGGGGTTGGCGGCATGAACACATCCTGCAGCGGGTTAGTGCACCAGGGCTGGCCGGGAGGGAATCGGGGGAAAAGGTCTGGACCTGCCGAAGAGGCAAGAGACCATTGTTTTGGGGTGTGTGAGGAGAGGGGATTCAGAGCACCGCCTAAACAAGCTCCAGAGACGGGCGCGAGCCGCGGCTAAAAGCGCGGACCCCAGAGACAGGCATGAGACGCTCAGGCTGCTGCTGCCGCCACCAAGAAGCCTGTGGGCGAGCACAGCTCACTGTCCACACCTCCCCTCCCTGGAGCCTGTGCAGCCCGCCACTGCCACGGCCCCGTGATCCAGGGACAACTTCCCCGGATGAACGCACGGCGCACCTCAGGCTGGTCAACATCACACCGGGCTCTGCTGCCGCAGGCTTGCCCCACCTCCGTACCCCTCCCTCCCCGTGGCCTGAGTGAGCCAGAGCCCCCGATTCAGCGGCTCCTTTAACCCCGTCCTGTCTGAGCGAAGAACAGACGCCCTCCGGCGACCTACACGCAGAGGCAGGGCCAAATCCAAAGCTGAGCCCCGGGAGCTGTGCAAACAAAGAAGAGAAAGGGAGATCTCTCCCAGCAGCCTCAGGAGCAGCGGATTAAAGCTCCACAATCAACTTGATGTACCCTGCGTCTGTGGAATACATGAATAGACAACGAATCATCCCAAAATTGAGGTGGTGGACTTTAGGAGCAACTGTAGACTTGGGAGCCGTATGGCTGACAGGGTCTTGGGCGCTCTGGCCAGGCGTCAGGCCTGTGTCTCTGAGGTGGGAGGCCTGAGTTCAGGACATTGGTCCACCAGAGACCTCCCGGCTCCATGTAATATAAAATAGTGAAAGCTATCCCAGAGATCTCCATCTCAAAGCTAAGACTCAGCTCCACTCAATGACCAGCAAGCAACAGTGCTGGACATCCTATGCCAAACAACTAGTAAGACAGGAACAAGCCCCACCCATTAGCAGAGAGGCTGCCTAAGATCATAATAAGGTCACAGACACCCCAAAACACACCACTGTATGCGGTCCTACCTGCCAGAAAGATAACATCCAGGCTTATCCACCAGAAAACAGGCACGAGTCCCCTCCACCAGGAAGCCTACAGAACCCACTGACCAACCTTAGCCACTGGGGGCAGACACCAAAGACAACGGGAACTACGAACCTGCAGTCCGTGAAAAGGAGACCCCAAACATAGTAAGTTAAGCAAAATGAGATGACAGAGAAACACACGGCAGATGAAGGAGCAACGTAAAAACCCACCAGACCAAACAAATGAAGAGGAAATAGGCAGTCTACCTGAAAAAGAATTCAGAGTAATAATAATAAAGATGATCCAAAATCTTGGAAATAGAATGGAGAAAATACGAGAAACATATAACAAGGAACTAGAAGAACTAAAGAGCAAACAAACAATGATGAACAACAAAATAAATGAAATTAAAACTTCTCTAGAAGGAATCCATAGCAGAATAACTGAGGCAGAAGAATGGATAAGTGACCTGGAAAATAAAATAGTGGAAATAACTACCACAGAGCAGAATAAAGAAAAAAGAATGAAAAGAATTGCGGACAGTTTCACAGACCTCTGGGACAACAGTAAACACACCAACATTTGAAATAGGGAGCCCAGAAGAAGAAGAGAAAAAGAAAGGGACTGAGAAAATATTTGAAGTGATTATAGTTGAAAACTTCCCAAATATGGGAAAGGAAATAATCAATCAAGTCCAGGAAGCACAGAGAGTCCCACACAGGATAAATCCAAGAAGAAACACACCAAGACACATATTAATCAAATTATCAAAAATTAAATACACAGAAAAAATATTAAAAGGAGCAAGGGAAAAACAACAAATAACATACAGGGGAATCCCCATAAGGTTAACAGCAGATCTTTCAGCAGAAACTCTGCAAGCCAGAAGGGAGTGGCAGGACATATTTAAAGTGATGAAAGGGAAAAACCTACAAGCAAGATTACCCAGGAAAGATCTCATTCATATTTCACAGAGATATTAAAATCTTTACAGACAAGAAAAAGCTGAGAGAATTCAGCACCACTAAACCAGCTTTGCAACAAATGCTAAAGGAACTTCTCTAGGGAGGAAACACAAGAGAAGGAAAAGACCTACAATAACAAACCCAAAACAATTTAGAAAATGGTAATAGGAACATACATATCGATAACTACATTAAATGTAAATGGATTAAATGTTCCAAACAAAAGACATAGACTGGCTGAATGGATACAAAAACAAGACCCATATGTATGCTGTCTACAAGTCACCTACTTCAGACCTAGGGACACATACAGACAGAAAGTGAGGGGATAGAAAAAGATATTCCATGCAAATGGAAATCAAAGGAAAGCTGGAACAGCAATTCTCATATCAGACAAAATAGACTTTGAAATAAAGACTCCCAAATTCATTCTATGAGGCCACCATCACCCTGATACAAAAACCAGACAAAGATGTCACAAAGAAAGAAAACTACAGGTCAATATCACTGATGAACATAGATGCAAAAATCCTCAACAAAATACTAGCAAACAGAATCCAACAACACATTAAAAGGATCATACACTGTGATCAAGTGGGGTTTATCCCAGGAATGCAAGGATTCTTCAATATACACAAATCAATCAATGTTGTAAGCCATTTTAACAAATTGAAGGAGAAAAACCATATGCTCATCTCAATAGATGCAGAAAAAGCTTCTGACAAAATTCAGTACCCATTTATGATAAAAACCCTCCAGAAAGTAAGCATAGAGGGAACTTACCTCAACATAATAAAGGCCATGTATGACAAACCCACAGCCAACATCATTCTCAATGGTGAAAAACTGAAACCATTTCCTCTAAGATCAGGAACAAGAGGAGGTTGTCCACTCTCACCACTATTAGTCAACATAGTTTTGGAAGTTTTAGCCACAGCAATCAGAGAAGAAAAAGAAATAAAAGGAATCCAAATTGGAAAAGAAGAAGTAAAGCTGTCACTGTTTGCAGATGACATGATACTATACATAGAGAATTCTAAAGATGCTACCAGCAAACTATTAGAGCTAATCAATGAATTTGGTAAAGTTGCAGGATAAAAAATTAATGCACAGAAATCTCTTGCATTCCTATACATTAATGATGAAAAATCTGAAAGAGAAATTAAGGAAACACTCCCTTTTATCACTGCAACAAAAAGAATAAAATACCTAGTAATAAACCTACCCGAGGAGACAAAAGACCCGTATGCAGAAAACTATAAGACACTGATGAAAGAAATTAAAGATGATACAAACAGATGGAGAGATATACCATGTTCTTGGATTAGAGGAATCAACATTGTGAAAATGACTGTACTACCCAAAGCAATCTATAGATTCAATGCAATCCCTATCAAACTACCACTGGCATTTTTCACAGAAGTAGAACAAAAAAATTCACAATTTGTATGGAAACACAAAAGACCCCAAATAGCCAAAGCAATCTTGAGAAAGAAAAACGGAGCTGGAAGAATCAGGCTTCTGGACTTCAGACTATACTACAAAGCTACAGTAATCAAGACAGTATGGTACTGGCACAAAAACAGAAATATAGATCAATGGAACAGGATAGAAAGCCCAGAGATAAACCCAAACACATATGGTCACCCTATTTTTGATAAAGGAGGCAAGAATATTCAATGGAGAAAAGACAGCCTCTTCAATAAGTGGTGCTGGGAAAACTGGACAGCTACAAGTAAAAGAATGAAATTAGAACACTCCCTAACACCATACACAAAAATTAACTCAAAATGGATTTAAGACTTAAATGTAAGGCCAGACACTATAAAACTCTTAGAGGACAACATAGGCAGAACACTCTATGACATAAATCACAGCAAGATCCTTTTTGACCCACTTTCTAGAGAAATGGAAATAAAAACAAAAATAAACAAATGGGACCTAATGAAACTTAAAAGCTTTTGCACAGCAAAGGAAACCATAAACAAGATGAAAAGACAACCCTCAGAATGGGAGAAAATATTTGCAAATGAAGCAACTGACAAAGGATTAATCACCAAAATTTACAAGCAGCTCATGCAGCTCAATATCAAGAAAAAACAAAAAACCCAATCCAAAAATGGGCAGAAGACCTAAATAGACATTTCTCCAAAGAAGATATACAGATTGCCAACAAACACATGAAAGGATGCTCAACATCACTGATCATTAGAGAAATGCAAATCAAAACTACGGTTAAGAATCACCTCACACCAGTCCGAATGGCCATCATCAGAAAATCTACAAACAATAAATGCTGGAGAGAGTGTAGAGAAAAGGGAACCCTCTTGCACTGTTGGTGGGAATGTAAATTGATACAGCCACTATGGAGAACAGTATGGAGTTCCTTAAAAAACTACAAATAGAACTACCATATGACCCAGCAATCCCACTACTGGGCATACACCCTGTGAAAACCATAATTCTAAAAGAGTGATGTCCCACAATGTTCATTGCAGCTCTATTTACAATAGCCAGGACATGGAAGCAATCTAAGTGTCCATCGACAGATGAATGGATAAAGAAGATGTGGCACATATATACAGTGGAATCTTACTCAGCCTTAAAAAGAAACGAAATTGAGTTATTTGTAGTGAGGTGGATGGACCTAGAGACTGTCATACCCAGTGAAGTAAGTCAGAAAGAGAAAAACAAATAGCGTATGCTAACACATATATATGGACTGTAAAAAAAAAAAAAAAAAAAAAAAAAAAAAGGTTCTGAGGAACCTAGGGGCAGGACAGGAATAAAGACCCAGAATTAGCGAATGGACTTGAGGACGTGGGGAGTCGGAAGGGTAAGCTGGGACAAAGTGAGAGAGTGGCATGGACATATATACGCTACCAAATGTAAAATAGATAGCTAGTTGGAAGCAGCTGCATAGCACAGGGAGATCAGCTCAGTGCTTTGTGACCACCTAGAGGGGTGCGATAGGGAGGGTGGGAGGGAGACGCAAGAGGGAGGAGATATGGGGATATATGTTTATGTATAGCTGATTCACTTTGTTATAAAACAGAAACTAATACACCTTGTAAAGCAATTATACTCCAATAAAGATGTTAAAAAATAAAATAAAATAAAAAATAAAAAACTGTGCATAGATATGAGGTGTGATTGTAGCAGCCTCCAGCTGAAGAGAAGCAGGGACAGTTAGTCTTTCCGACCAGGAACTCAGGTCTCCAGGGAGCGCTCATGGGTAAGCTGTTCACTTAACTTGTCTTCGTCCCCCTCACAGGGAGATTCATGGCTTTGAGGAAATTTTCTTGGCAATCAGCTCATGCGTGATTTATAAGTTTATGGTTCTGGGAGGCATCTGAATGTCAGGGCATAGATCTCAGTAATTAATCCTGGGAGGTCCCTAATGACAGAGGAGACTGTGCTGTGTGAAAGTTGCTTTAATACTAAACAGCTTGTATTATCTAACAAATTAGAACATTTCACACCCAATAAACGTCACTTTTGGTAAGTGCTACTAGCAGTCGTAATTCTGACAAATAACACACACACAAAATCTCACCCACACTTGCCCTTCCCCTGCCCATCTTCTGCATGGTTCTCTCACTCTCTGTGCGCTGCGGGGGAAGAGCAGGGCCAGAGCCCACCTCTGTCCCCAAGAGAACCTCTGGGACTGTGCATGGGGCAGACTCACAGCCAGCAGCTCCATTGTGCCAGCGCCACAGTGCCTGCATCCAAATAGAAGCTTTGCAGTTGCCTGGCAAATTTGGGTCATTTTAAGTGCAAAAGTAGATAATTCAAACAGATAAATAAAGCGAAACAAACCCAAACAAACAAACAAACCCATGTCCCTGCTTTTTCTTCAGTTCTCTTATTCAGGACACAGCAGAGCCTGTTGGGAGTTGGCTGAAACGATAAAAATCACCCCCAGCTCATCATCAAAAAGCATTTAAGTGATTAAATGTGTTTTACTGAATCGAGGAAACTGCAAAGATCCAATCTTTCCCCTCTGGGCTAACAGTGGATCTATCCTATTTGCTAAGTAGCAAAGACTCTTATCTTGTACGTGCTGCCTCTCAATTACAGGAAGGGCCCCGATGGCCATTGGAAGGAGAGAGGGTTCTGAGTTCCATTCCTTTGAGGAAGGCAGCAGCCAAATTTAGCTGAAACAGAACAAAATTGCTAGAAGAGAAGGGTCCTGTATGATTCCAACCATATGACAATCTGGAAAAGTCTCCAAAGCTATGGCAACGGTGGAAGGATCAGTGGTCAACAGGGAGGGAGGGATGACTAGGTGAAGCACAGGGGTTCTGAGGGCACTGTAACTATGCTGTATGTAATGTAATGGTGGATACATGTCATGATATATTTGTCAAAATCCATGAAATATTCAACTCAAAGAGTGAACTTTAATGTAAACTAGGACTTTAGTTAATAATGATGTATCAATATTTGCTCATTAATTGTAGCAGATACACCATAGTAATGCAAGATGTTAATAATAAGGGAAATTGGGGGCTGAGGGCAAGGGGATATATGGGAACTCTCTGTACTTCCAGCGCAATGTTTCTGTAAACCTAAAACTGCTCTAGAAAGTAAATTCTATTAACTTCAAAAGGGAGAGAGCACTAATGGCTCCTTGGCTCAGGACCACAAGACTTCTTGAAAGTACCTATATTGCTCACCTTTAGGAAGCCTGGACCTCAGTGAACACAGGACACTATGGTGACACCAAGCTCCCATGTCTACATAATGAGGGGTATCCAGATGGCTCATAGGTGGCTTTTGGCAGGTCATCTCCCAACCCACTGATCACTTTCTCCATTTCCTTTCTCCACTTGCATCTCTTCACATCTCAAGTGTGTGCTCCTGTGCTGGAGTGCAAGCTCTATGGGAGCAAAGTAAACTTGGTCTATTTCATTAATTGTTCTATCCCTAGTGTCTGGAACTGTGCCTGGAACATAGAATATACTCAATAAACAATTATAGAATTAATGAATAAGTAAATATAACCACACATCCACCTAGTCACTAAATATCTCTCAAGTTCCTTTAATACGTTATCCCAGGATCTGTGGAGAAAGTGAATATTTATAAAACATGGTGTCTGCCTTTACGGGGCTTATAGTCTATTGGAAAGAAATCATCTGATTTGTAAGTTACAGTTCTAGGCAATACATGATGATCATGGTAGGAGTCACGGTCTGGGACTGTCTGCCCAATAATAACACGATGTACCTGTGACTGCATAAAGTGTCTGATACAGTGCCTGGCAAATGGGGGCTCCACAAACATTCAGCCACATTCAGTTGATTATCAAACCCTATTTCCCTCTATTTGTATGGCAGAAGCCCACTATCTAATGCTACCTCTGGGCCTCTTGGCCTCACCCTTGATAAATAACAATAACAATAATAGTCTTTTTTAATTGCACAGACTCTTACAGTTTACAAGTATAAGATACTTTCATATATATATATATAAAACATACATAAATTTTTTTTATGAAATTGGTACTCCCCGTCCTGGATATCAAGACTGATAGGAAATAACCTATGTGGGATCTAGAACTATTTCGAGAGGGGAAGGAGATTCTTTTCCCATATAGGCCATTACAGAGTATTGAGTAGAGTTTCCTGTGCTATATAGCAGTCCTTAATAGTTATCTGTTTTTTATATGTTGTATATATATGTCAATCCCAATCTTCCAATTTATCCCTCCCCCCTCCCTACCCCCTGGTAACCATAAGTTTATTTTCTACATCTGTAACTCTATTTCTGTTTTGTAGATAAGTTCATTTGTAGCCTTTTATTTTAGATTCCACATATGAACAATATATAATATTTGTCTTTCTCTGCCTGACTTACTTCACTCAGTGTGACAATCTTTAGATCCATCCATGTTGCTGCAAATAGCATTATTTCAGTTTTTTTATGGCTGAGTAATATTCTGTTGTATATATGTACCACATCTTCTTTATCCATTCCTCTGTTGATGGACTTTTAGTTTGCTTCCATGTCCTGGCTATTGTAAATAGAGCTGCAATGAACATTGGGGTGGTTGTATCTTTTCGAATTATGGTTTTCTCCAGATGTGTGCCCATGAGTAGGATTGTTGGATCATATGGTAGCTCTATTTTTAGTTTTTTGAGGAACCTCCATACTGTTCTCCATAGTAGCTGCACCAGTTTACATTCCTACCAACGGCGTAGGAGGGTTTCTTTTTCTCCACACCCTCTCCAGCATTTATTGTGTGTAGATTTTTTGATGAAGGCCATTCTGACCAGGGTGAGGTAATACCTCAAGTTTTGGTTTGCATTTCTCAAATAATTAGTGATGTTGAGCATCTTTTCATGAATTAAGTTTAGTAGGATGGCTAGGAGTGTCAGGCACTGTGCTGCATGCTTCATGCACATATGTCATTTTTTCCTCACAATGGGATACTAGAAGGAAGGTGTTATCTCCAAGTCGCTGAGAAGGGAATGGAAGCTCGAAGGGATTATGACACTTTGAGGCAAGAAGCAGCAGAGCTGAGATTAAAATCCAGGTCACTATGATTCCAAAGACCAGATTCTTTCCAGAGACCAGTTTACTGGGAGACTCCAATGGCTCTAAAATCTAGAGGCTCCAGGACTTCTATGGATGGAGGATCAGAACTTGAATTGCACACCAAAGGCCAGTTCAACAGGACAGTCTTGCTTCTACTTCCTTTTAATCTGATCGGATATGCTTGACATCCTCTAAGTCTGCCCCTAGGTGCTCACTGTGCACTAGGCACTTTCAATGTATTAGCTCATTTAATTTCCATGACATTTATATGATCTTGATAGTATTAGTATTGCTCTTTTACAGAAGAATTCATTGACTCTTAGAAAAGCTAAGTAATTGCCTATCTTCATACAGTTTAAGAAAAGACCAAGCTGACGTTGAAACCAGATATTTTTACTTCATTATCCAAATGCTAGAGCCTCTAGAGCAATTTTTTTTTGTCAAGGTCTCAGGTTTATACTAGCCAGTGTTAGTCAGTATTAGTATTAATATTTGGTTCGCCAAAGAGTTCGTTCAGGTATTTCTGTAAGCTGTTCGGAAAAACCTGAACAAAATGTTTGGCCAACTCAATATTAGTATTAGTATTAGTATTAGTATTAGTATTAGTATTAGTATTAGTCTGTATTAGTCAGCTCAGACTGCTATAACAAAATACCATAGACTGGTTGTCTTAAACAATCAAAATTTATTTTCTCACAGTTCTGGAAACTAGAGGGTCCAAGATCAGGGTTCCAGTATGGTCAAGTTCCATCATGAGGGCTTACTATGGATTGAACGTCCATATCCCCCCACCATTCATATGTTTAAACCCTGATTCCCAATGTGATGATATTTGGAGATGGGGCCTTTGGGAGGTGATTAGGTCATGGCATAGAGCTCTCATGATTGGATTAGTGTCCTTATAAGAAGAGACATATTGAGAAATAAATGATATTTCATTCATTTTAAATAACAGCTCTTTTGCTTTGGTTAGGACAAAGTTTACAGGAAACAGAAGTGATTGACTAAAACATGCCACTGTTTCCTGTTTTGCCAGAATGTGTGAATTAAAGTAGGATGTATCCATAGTCACACAGTGAATAAATGATCGAAATACGGGTTACTAATTTTCAAGAGACTAAAGAAAGGTTTAAAAAAAGAAGTGGAAGGGGCTTCCCTGGTGGCGCAGTGGTTGAGAGTCCGCCTGCCGATGCGGGGGATGCGGGTTCATGTCCGGGTCTGGGAGCATCCCGCATGCCGCGGAGCGGCTGGTCCCGTGAGTCATGGCCGCTGAGCCTGCGCTTCCGGAGCCCGTGCTCTGCAGCGGGAGAAGCCACAGCAGTGAGAGGCCCGCGTAAAAAAAAAAAAAGAAGAGGAAGAGACATGAGAGAGCTTGCTTCCTCTCTCTCTGCTCTCTGCCATGTAAGTAAGGATGCAAGGAGAAGACCATCTGTGAAACAGGAAGCAGGCCTTCACCAGCCACTCTCTGTTGTCTATCAGCACCCTGATCTCAGACTTTCAGCCGCCAGAACTGTGATGAATAAATTTCTGTTGTTTAAGCCATCCCATCTACGTTATTTTTGTTCTAACAGCCCAAAGGGACTAATGACTAACTCACAAACACATCAAAACCTAGTTACCTCCCAAAGGTTCCATCCCTAAAACCCATCATACTGGGGGTTAGGGCTTCAGCACATGGATTTTGAGGGGGCACAATTCAGTCCAGAGCATCTTCCCCTGTCTTAATCTCTGGACCCCTTTCTGCAAAACCAGGTCATTTTCTTTTCAGGCTTTCTTTCAGTGGAGATAAGAATAGCCACTTAAGTCAGACTTAGTGTTGTTCCTCTTAGCCTGGCTTAGAACCTGGCTCATTAGGCATTTTCAGTCTTAGAAGAAGAATCAACTCAGGTTATTAACTGGGGGAGACAATTGCCATTTATTTCTTTCCTCTTTCTTTATTCTAAAAAGGACGAGTAACGCGTTAGCTTCTGTTGTCAGAATAACAACAAGGGCATTTTCAGGCAGTCAGTTCATTAAGGAAATTTGTCTTGTAATTGGAGCTTCAGAGGCTCACCCAACATCTATGTCATCCACAGTATACATTAGCCTTCTCTCTAGGTTTACAAATTTTATCGTAATGATTGCAGCTAATATAAATATATCCCGGCCAACTTCTTCATTTAAAATTCAGTCACAGCAGGGGGCTCCCAGCCCCCGGGGACAGAGCAGGCTCCGGGCCTGGCAGCCTCACTGTGAAACAGCACAGTGGGAGAGCTCATCCAGCTGAGTTAACACAAGCTCTGCAGAGGGCCCCCTCCTTCCGCCCCAGCCAGTGGCTTCTGGACCAAACCTCTGGCTCCTCCAGAACTCCTTCAATGCGATAGAACACACCCCGGCCGTCCTGTCCTCTGCTTCCCTCCACCAAGGACTGGAAGGCGGTAACGTGCTATCTCTCCAGTCCCAGACCGTTGGCTCCCTCTGCCACCCGCAGAGCTGCCAGCTCCTTCCTTCCTTCCCCGTTCCAGTGATCCCAAGGGGAGCCCAAGTCCTGCAGCACCAGCAGAGGTGCTGTCTTGACAAGTGAGAAGGCTGGCTCAGACGGTCCCCCAGGGTTCAGCAATGGTCTGGCAAAGAATCCAAGTGTTGGCAACATGTCTTTCCTTGAAGGAAAGACATGTGACCAGAAACCCTTTAGTAGTCCCAGGAGCAGAGTCCTCTGGTCCTCAGGCAGGCAGGCAGGGAATGTTTATGCTAGAATGTGGTAGTGCTAGAAAGAAACTGAAGGTCATCTTGTCTAACCTTGGCCTAGCAGAGAGAAGAAATCTCAGGAAAGAACAGGTCATGAAGCGACAGGTCATGCACCCATCTTTCCTGAGCGCAGGGTCCATGCACTTCCCTATAGTTTACAAAGCCAAAAGCCACAAAACCCAGGCCAGGCAAGGACAGCTTGGTGCACCCATAAACACATCCAGCATCCTCAGGTATGTGAGAACCCAGGTTCCCCGCCTCCAGCTCCACACACTTTCCTAACCTGTCTCTGCAGAGTTTCTTTCTCCCTTCCCAGCCCTGCTCTCAAATGAAAAGCTGAAATCTGGGTTGGGGAATTGGCTCCCCTGGACTTTCCTCAGGAGGTGAAATTGCTTTCAGTCTTGGCTCTCTTTAGCAGAACTGACCCTTTCACTAACTTGCTTTTAGCCTGAGACTTGGGAGGGGTGAGAGAAAAAGCAAGAAAGTAGGTTCTTTCCAGAACCCATTACCTTTCTCTCTCTCCGTGTGTTTTCAGATGGGTCTGATTTGGGCTTCATATTACCCTCTAATCCATTTCAAGCAGCTTAAGCCCCAGACTGACAGCGATGAAGTTCGTACTAACAAATGCAACTCTGGTTCCATTATTCACTTTTTTGAAGGGAAGGAGGCCCTTCCTGTTCTGTATTTCAGTCTATTGTGCTGTCTGTGTCTTATTATGTAAAGCCCCTGGTTTGTTGATAGTTTTAGTATCCTATGTATTTAAAGCCTGGGCAATGGAATAAAGATGGGCAAGGATAGGCTCTGTGCTGATGCAAATTGAAACTGAAAAGATATTAGACTGAAAGAGTCAGGGAGGATATCCGAAAAAGCTGCTGCATAAATTGAGGCAGTGCCACCCTTCCAGGAATGCTACTCTTTACCAAAGTGAAACCACAGATGCAAATTTTAGCGCTGGCTAGAGGTATCACCCCAACAGCCTCTTTGCTCAAAAGGACCATATAATAATCATAGCTAATAATCATAGCAAGTTACTGAGCACTTACTATGTGGCAGGAGCTGCTGAGCGCTTTCCATGCGGTATTTCCTTCAGTTCTCATAGCAACCCTATTCTGGAGGTGCTGTTTTAACGTCCATTTCACAGATGAGTTAACTGAGGCCTGGAGATTTTAAGAAACTTGGTTTGGCTCACAGAGCTCAGAAGTTGTAGGTGCACAATTTGAGAACCAAGGCATCCTGACAAAGATGGGCTACACCCTGATTCACTGTTCTTTATCCGTTCTTTTTCTCTAAATAAATTTCCAGCTCAAGTACCTGGAGAAAAGCCCGAGTAAGATGCTGTGGGTCTAGGATAGTATAGGTAGCTCACGCCAACATGAAGAAGCAAATCCAAAGAGATGCATTATTTTGTCATTCCGTTTCAAGCTGGGGTCTGGCTCTGGCTGTGACCTCTCTACTAGATAGTTTCCATGTGTGTGAATCAAAAAGGCTAGTTAGAGGGCTCTTTTCCATCCCCAATCATTTCTACTTCTGGTCAATGTAAGAATGATATTTGGGCTGGAGCATGGAACTGGTCATATCGTTTTTAAAATTTTTATTGAAATATAGCTGATTTATAATGATGTGTTCATTTCAGGTATACAGCAAGGTGATTCAGTTATACATATATATATATTATTTTTTATATTCTTTTCTATTATAGGCTATTACAAGATATTGAATATAGCTCCCTGTGCTATATAGTAGATCCTTGTTGTTTATCTATTTTATATATAGTAGTGTGTATATTTTAATCCCAAATCCCTAATTTATCCCTCCCCGCCTTTCTCCTTCAGTAATCATAAGTTTGTTTTCTATGTCTGTGAGTCTAGTGCTGTTTTGTAAAAAAGTTCATTTGTGTCCTTTTGTTTAATATACAATGGAATATTACTCAGCCATAAAAAGAAACGAAATTGAGTTATTTGTAGTGAGGTGGATGGACCTAGAGTCTGTCATACAGAGTGAAGTAAGTCAGAAAGAGAAAAACAAATACCATATGCTAACACATATATATGGAATCTAAGAAAAAAAAAATAGGTCATGAAGTACCTAAGGGTAAGACGGGAATAAAGACACAGACTTACTAGAGCATGGACTTGAAGATATGGGGAGGGGGAAGGGTAAACTGTGACAAAGTGAGAGAGTGGAATGGACATATATACACTACCAAAAATAGATAGCTAGTGGGAAGCAGCCACATAGCACAGGGAGATCAGCTAAGTGGCTTGTGACCACCTAGAGGGGTGGGATAGGGAGGGTGGGAGGGAGGGAGATGCAAGAGGGAAGAGATGTGGGAACATATGTATATGTATAACTGATTCACTTTGTTATAAAGCAGAAACTAACACACCATTGTAAAGCAATTATACTCCAATAAAGATGTTAAAAAAAAAGATTCCATGTATAAGTGATATCATACGATATTTGTCTTTCTCTGTCTGACTTACTTCACT
Source organism: Pseudorca crassidens (assembly GCF_039906515.1). Classification (NCBI taxonomy): domain Eukaryota; kingdom Metazoa; phylum Chordata; class Mammalia; order Artiodactyla; family Delphinidae; genus Pseudorca; species Pseudorca crassidens. The sequence continues at coordinate 98,450,534 of NC_090302.1, read as the reverse complement.
TAGTATGATAGTCTCTAGATCCATCCATTTTGCTGCAAATGGCATTATTTCATTCTTTTTCATGGCTGAGTAATATTCCATTGTGTATATGTGCCACCTCTTCTTTATCCATTCATCTGTTGATAGACCCTAGGTTGCCTCCATGTCTTGGCTATTGTAAATAGTGCTGCTATGAACATTGGAGTGCAGGTATCTTTTCAAAGTATAGTTTTCTCTGAATACGTGCCCAAGAGTGGGATTCCAGGATCATATGATAACTCTATTTTTAGTTTTTTAAAGAGGCTCCATACTGTTCTCCATAGTGGCTGCACCAATTTACATTACCACCAACAGTGTAGGAGGGTTCCTTTTTCTCCACACCCTCTCCAGCATTTATTATTTGTAGACTTTTTGTTGATGGCCATTCTGACCAGTGTGAAGTGATACCTCATTGCCCTATCTTTATTGCTGCTCCAGTCCACTTCATTCAGCTCCAAATAGTGAATAAGAATTCTACAATGAACAGGGACTTCCCTGGTGGCACAGTGGTTAAGAATCCACCTGCCAATGCAGGGGGCACGGGTTTGGTCCCTGGTCCGGTAAGATCCCATGTGCCACAAAGCAACTAAACCCATGTGCCACAACTGCTGAGCCTGCACTCTAGAGCCCACGAGTCACAACTACTGAAGCCCACACACCTAGAACCTATGCTCTGCAACAATAGAAGCCACTGCAATGAGAAGCCCGTGCACCACAACAAAAAGTAGCTCCTCTCACCACAACTTGAGAAAAGCCCACGCGCAGCAACGAAGACCCAGTGCAGCCAAAAATATAAATAAATAAGTAAACAAAATAAAAATAATAATTAAAAAAAAAGAATTTTACAATGAATAGAACAGAACCTAAAGAGTCTCTCCTACTTCATTTATTTAAAAATATTAAAGTGTAGAAAGCTTTCAGGTAACAGGGTTTTCTTCTTTCCATTCATATTCAATGTTGATTAATTCCATATTTTTCCAGCAGCAGTTGTACAATATCACTCAAAATGCAAATGGGAAGACACAGCAAGGAAAGCATGAATGAGAAACTCATATCTCAGGGGCCTGGTGACTCACACTTTGTTCTCATGGTTACTCTGATGTCAGAGAAGCTCTGGTGGGTGTGAAAAGCTTGGTGGAAAAAAATTACCTGCCCAGGGCCTCTTAACCTTTTGGATACATATTCTTACTAATCTCAAAGGAGCAGCACCTTGCTGGTTTGCTTGCAACAGGGACAGCTGGACAAAACAGCTCTCATGCTGGTAACAACATGAAGACTTCACAATGACATCATGAACTGGACAACAAAGCTCCCTAGTGGACCAGTCACAGAGGACCTCTACTGTTCAGTGCATCTAAGGAGCCCCCAGAAGATGCAAAGTTTGATGACCTAATTTCCCAGCTTATGAGCTGAATGTCTGAAATTAGGTTTGGGGAGGTAAATGGAGATCTGTGGTCTCTGGATGGAAGATCAGCATTTTAGGTCAGTGTTTCCACCTGAGATGATTGGAATCATGAGCATTTGTCTAGACTGTCATATAATCACTGGTCTGTTGATTTTGCCAACAGAGTAGCAGGCTTCTTTCATCAAATGTAACAGACGCACCATAATCTCCCACGCTTGGAGGTGGAGGGTTTTATAAAGTGGCAAAGCCTGAATGCAATGTAAGAAAAAGTCTCTTCCTGGAGCAGCAGAGTGCTGAGGAGCCCCAGTGAAATGAGGGAGATGGAGTGGACACAAGGATGTATCACAGGATAAGCACAAAAATTTAGTGAGATTCACTCATTCATTGATTCTCTCACTTAGCACCTATTACTCTGTGCCAGTCGCTGTGAAATGGTCTGGGACCACAGCAGAGAATAATCCAGGTGCAACACTCCCTACCCTCGCAAAACTCTGGATAGGGGTACAGAGAAGGAAGAGAAAAACAACAGACAGACCACTACATCCACTATGATGAGTGCTGAAAGGAGAAGTGGTGGGTCTGATCCTGCTACCTAATGCTAGAGATGTCATCAGTAAGGCACAGTCACACACTGCCACACCCCATTCCCCTCACTTTGTTTCTCTTCTCCCTTGCTGTTACCTCTGCCTGGAACAGTCACCCCCAGACGGTCGGGTGGCTTGCCCCCTCATCTCCAGATCTTGACACAAATATCTCCTCTGTGAGGCCTCCCTGGACACTCTACTTAAATTGCAAAGTCCCACTCCCTCTCCCCTTTCCCATTTTATTTTTCTCATTGGTATTTATCACCATCTGCCAGGTGTATATACTAACGTATTTTGTTGATTGTTTATCTACTCCTCGTAAATATATTAAGCTCCATGAGAAAAGAGATTTCCTCTATTTTTTTTTTTTTTGACTGCTAAGTCCTTAGCACCTGGAACTATGTGTTAGGTACTCAATAAGTAATGGAATGTTAAACAAATGTTGATTTAAGAAAAACTAAAGAATCCATAGGTGTTATCCTTGCCAGGAGACTGAGGGGATGATAAGGTGGAGGAGTTCAGGCAGAGGGGGCAACATGGGCTGAGGTCCAGAGATAGAGAAAGTAGGGCATGTGTGAGAAAGGAATCTCAGCTCAGCTCAGCTCTGTTCTGCTCCCATGGGCTGAAAGTCAGAGTTGGCGGGAGTAGAAAGTTGGGGGCAAGAGATGAGACATAAAGTCAAACTGAGGCCAAATTTGTAAACTTGTTATTGAGCTTGGGCTTAATCTTCTGGTTACTGGGTAAATACTGAGGATATATTATTTTATTATATGTAGTATACATCTATATTATTTTATTTTAAATATTTTAATAAAGAGCATGAAATTATCAGATTTAAGTTATAGAAAGAACACTTTGGCTACAACATGACAAATTAACTAAAGTAGAGCATCAAGGGCAAGGAGGCCTATTAGGAGGCCTTTGCAGAAGTTTTGGCAAGAGATGATGGTAACATAAGTTAGGTTGGTGTCAGAAAGGTGGAGACACGGATCTGGAGATATTCAGGAGACAGAATCAATAGGCCTAAATTATATATTAGGTATGAGGTGTGAGAGAAGGGAGAAGCCTATGTTTGTATAATGGACCTTGGGTTAGGGAGGAATGCCATTCATTGAGCCACATCAGAAGAAGAAAAATGGACACCTTACAGGGTAAGTGTTGAAGTCCCAGTGTGGTATCCCAGTGGAGATGGCTGGTAGAAGTCTGGTCACATTGGTGAGCAGTTCTAGGAGAGACACATATTTGAGAATCATCAGTATATATATATTAAGTCCTGAGAGTAAATGAGCCCATCCTGGGAATAAAGGACTAGTCCTAGACTACACCTTAGGGATGGACCTGAGGGATGCTTACCCAGGGAACCAAAGGGAAATCTGCCAGCTCAGGACTCACAGAATCCTCAGAGTCAAGGCATTTTCTTATGGTAGCAAAGTCTAGCTTCATTGGGTGAGAAGCCAGAGTTGAGCAGAATGAAGAACTGAGGCAAGTAAAAAAGAGTTACCAATATTGACCTTGGAGAGACACAATCCCGACTTCAAGTCCTGATCTTGCTATTTACTCCCTTACCAGCTCCATATCCCAGGGCTTTTTTTAATGGAAAAATAGGAATCATCATGCTTTCCTCCTATGGATACCATTAGATTTGAATGAGAAAATGGAAATATACATGAAGGTACAACGCCTCAGCCTTTGCAAGTTTGTTCAACAATTCATTCAGTAAGTATTTGCTGCACACGTATGAAGTACCGGGCACCAAGGAGGCCATGATCCAAATAGACCCAGGCCTGCCCTCAAGGCACTCACAGTCTAGGGAAATTCAACAATAGCCTTAGAATTTAAGGAAAATACTGAATTTTTTCTGGCCTAAGTGGATGGCCCCTGGATGGGAGACAATTTGCCTTCACTTTCTGAGTGTTCTGAGGCTGGTGCTTACACTGCCCCAGACTTCAGCAGTCTCCCCCACAGGCCCCCAACTGTACGGTAAGGTTTGCATTTTTCCTGACCACCTCCTGTCTTAGAGCCAAATTCTCTAATTTCCTGACCTGACCTCACCTCTTTTCTTCAGCCTTGCTACCTGATGGAATGAACCTACTTATTATAATGCAGCCTTCATGAGGCCAGAGATTTTTGTCTGATGTACTCACTGCTGTTTCCCTAGTACCTAGTTTTTGGCATAAGGTAGGCACCAATGAATGATTGAACCAGAGTATCCTGTGTGTGTCAAGACAGTGTTTCTGGGTCTAGGAGTCTGGGTGAAGGAGCAATGAGAGAGGCATTTATTAGCTGAAAACAGACGGTTTCCTTGTCAACAAGGGGGCAGGTGAGACCAGCGATCAGTGCTGGGATCAGGACATCAGTCAGAGGTGGTGCTTTGAAAGGGGAATCTTCCAATCCCTAAGAAACACAGTTGCTATTCTACCATGTTAAATGCCTTTCCATTCACCTGGCCTGAGCTGGCTCTGGTGGGGTGAATCAGCGTCCAGTGAGACAGATAGAAGGCTTGAGAGTGTCATGACTGCCCACAGTCTCCTCTCTCTACTCCTCCTCCTTGCTTCACTTAACAAAAACAAGAATGACTGTGACATGGACAATAAGCTGTGAGCCCCCAGGTTGTGCTCTCTGCCCTCTCTTTACTTCTCAGGAAACAAAATCATCACTCTTCTGGACAATCAGAGTTTCCTCTGGGAGGGACCAGGGGCTGGAGAACAGGAGTGAGGCCAACGTTCTGACCCACTGGGTAGAAATCCAGCCCTGCCACTGACTAGCAGTGTGACCCAGAGCAGCCCATAACCCCCCTGGGCCTCAGTTTCCTCCAACGTAAGAGGGCAATGGGTTTGCAATGATAATTAACTGAGATTGCATGTCTGACAATAAATACGAAGTCTGGTGGCTGGAATGACACAGGACTCCAACAATGTGTGTTCCTCCCAATCACATACCAGGCCAGTGGAAGGTGTCTTATGTACAGGTAATCTATAATTAATATTTTACAAAATTATTCCATTTGTATTTGAGTCTTTCTATGCTGCAAAGCCAATAGAATACAGATCAGGACAGCTTTATTTTTATCTGGCATAAAATAGATACTAAATAAGTACATTAAAGGATTAAATGAACGTGTAAATGAGTGGATGGCCCCAAAATACCTTTCTAACCTTATTTCTCCTTCACCCACTCGCCTAGATCCAGAAACACTGTCTTCTTACTGCCCCATGTTCATATCTAGTTCAAGGCTAAATCCGTGATTTTATTTCCTGTGAACCAAACAATAAATATCTACTGTGTAACTATGTTGTGTTCAGTACCATTTATGGGCCCATAGGAAATAAAAAGAATAAAAAAATGTGGTCCTACCCCCAGGGAACTTACACTTTGGTTGGGGTGAGGAATGAACAAGGCCAACATTAAGAGCTGGGATAAATGGAGGTTTCTTGAAGGTTGTGATATTTGAGCCAGGTTTGGAAAGACATATGACCTGAGGCTCCCCAAGCAATGTCCCTTTAAAATGAGACTTTCTTTCTTTGGTCACCTAATGGTCCCTAAAATAGTTGAAGCCTGTCAGCTTTAAATATAAATCCAAGTGGTACAATTTAGTGACAATACACAGTTTGAGTTTAGAGATTATGGCAGACTCTACTCATTGTCTGTCCAATATCTGTTTTTGCATTCTTCCTTAGTGATACAAACACAATCTCATTTGGGGGTGGTGATGTGCCCAAGTAAAAATACTCAATTTTGGGGAGATTGGGATTGACATATACACACTACTACATATAAAATAGATAAGTAGTAAGAACCTATTGTAGAGCACAGGGAACCCTATTCAATATTCTGTAATGATCTATATGGGAATAGCATCTAAAACAAGAGTGAATATATGTATAACTGACTCACTTTGCTGCACAGCAGAAACTAACATAATATTGTAAATCAACTATACTCCAATACAAAAATTAAGAAAAAGATACTCAATTTTCCACACTTCCTCCTGGGTAACAGTGTTCCTGTGACCTTGTTCTGGACAATGAGATAAAGCAGATGTTACTGGGTGGGGCGTTTATGCAGAGGTATTTTCAAAATAATAACAAATAATTATAAATGTTACCTGGTGTAAACTGCTGGCAAATATAGCTCTATTTCCAGGAAAGTTCCTTAAAAGGAATGGGCTCAGTGGCATGTGCTTTGCCACTTTACTCTTTCCCTTCATCCTTCCTGGAACATGATCCAGTGCTTGAAGGCCAAGCAGCCATCTTGTAGACACAAAGAAGAAAGCTAAAGTTGCTGAAATTGATAGAGCTGGAGATGCTAGAGATGCTAAAGATGCTAAAGATGAAGGTGTTAATGATGCTGCAGCTGAAGATGCTAAAGATGCTAGAGCTGAAGATGCTAATGATGATAGGGCAGGAAGAGAGAGGAGTCTGGGTCTTCAGTGACCTTCCTGAGCAGTTGCATCTGAAGACTGCCTGTTTCCAGAGCACATGTAGCATTCAATAAGTTAACCCCTTATTTATTTAAGCCACTCTCAGTCACATTTTCTGTTGCTTGCACCTGAATAGAATCCTAACTGATACAGGCATCAGGTCATGCTCAAATGTAAGAGTGTGACTGGCTTTTTTTTTTTTTTTTTTTTTTTGCGGTACGCGGGCCTCTCACTGTTGTGGCCTCTCCCGTTGCGGAGCACAGGCTCTGGACGCACAGGCTCAGCGGCCATGGCTCACGGGCCCAGCCACTCCGCGGCATGTGGGATCTTCCCGGACCGGGGCACGAACCCGAGTCCCCTGCATCGGCAGGCGGACTCTCAACCACTGCGCCACCAGGGAAGCCCCTGTGACTGGCTTTTAACTTACATATTGTAAAAGGACTTGAGGCTTACTTGTACCTGGCACCTCAGCCCCCCATCACCTGGCTTGTCTCAAGAAGAGTAATCCTGGGACTTCCCTGGCAGTCCAGCAGTTAAGACTCTGCATTTCCAACGCAGTGAACATGGGTTTGATCCCTGGTTGGGGAACTAAGATCCCACATGCTGCACAGCGTGGCCAAAAATTTTTTTTAATAAATAAAAATTTTAAAAATCAAATGAAAAATAAGAGCAATCCCATCACCCAGTGAGCACAAAATAGATGACCTGATAGTACCCAGAGTACACCTAATCAGTTATTACTGATTCATTTTCTAAGTTCCATTGACAAGTGTGCAATTCTGTCCCAATAAGACAAGGAAAGATGCCGTTTCATCGATGAACTGCAGGCTATCAGAACAAAATACTCTCTTCTCTACTTTCAGGGTTTGCCACAGCCTGCCTATAACAGTGAGAAATTATAACTTTTAACTTTTTTCTTTGGTTAGAAATCTGTTTTCTTCACAGAATCATAGGAGGCCAGGAGACAGCCTGCTTTGACTTGTTTGTGTTCTGCCCATTTTTTTGTGTATCTGTGTCTCTGTGTAAAGATCCACTCAGCTGGAGGTAAACCAACCTAGTTACAGAGTCAACTCTGGAACTGGAAGAAGCTGGTTCTCAGTCCAATTCAGACTCAGGGCAAAAGTTCAGGGGGCAGAGCAAAGGAAAAAGGCATTTGAGCAACAGTAGTCAAAGGCATAGAAGTATGGAAAGATTTAGGTTTGCACATAGGACCCTGAGTAGAGCAGTCCCATTAGGGTGAAAAGGACACCTGAGAGATTTGAGTAAAAGAGCTGGGAAGGTAAGCTAGGGAACAGTCTGTTGGATGCTGAGCTAAAAATACTGGGTTTTACCACATAGTAATGAAAACAAAAGTTAAAATCAAAGAATACTTTTCAGGTTTCTAAATATTTTCATCTATATAAGGCCACCTGATCCTCACAACAACCTCTGAGATAGGTCTAACACTGGTTTCTCTTATCTTTGTTTGAAGGACAGGGCCTGGAGAAGTTAAATAAGTTGTCCAATGATCCACAGCTAGAAACAGTAAGTTGAGACTCAAAACCAGGTCTTTAGCTTCTTAATCCAGTGTTATTTTACTCTACCAGCTGAGGATGGGAGTGACATGATTTTTGTAATGATGCATTTACGCAGACAGTAGGAGGTAAGGGTGAGGCAGTGCAACCAGCAAGGGTGCTTTTGTGATAGTTCAGTGTTAGGTGAAAGGGTTTGAATTAAATTTGTGTCAAGAATCCAGTGAAAAAAGAGAGAAGAAGACAAGAGTACTGGTAAGGAGGAATCAGCAATACAGGAGAAACTTTCCTACTCAGTTTCCACTGAACCAGCTCTCCAGATGGACCAACGTTCGTCATCTCTTCTGTGAAACAAAATGGTCGATGCCCATAGCAAAGTGAATGCTTGTGACAAGTAGGCAACTACCTGGTTCAATGAACCTTCTGCTCCCACCAGTTGGGTTTCTTCCTAAACTTGCTTATTCCAGTTATTCTTGTTATTATAATGACATAATCAAATATTACAATTGTTGTTTTTATTGTTGTTGTTATGTAAACCAACAAGTCAGATGCTTCAGGAATAGTCAGTAAAGATGAGTCACGAAAATGAGCTCTTCAGATTCCTTTGCAAACTCTTTAGTGTTTGCTCTGCTTTTCAGAAACCTGAAAACTCTTAGATAATGTATTAAGGATATGGTTTATTTGAGAAAGTTGCCATTTTTAAATCCAACTAGCAGACTCATACTCAGAGAAAGGCCTTGACCCTCTATCAAAAGACTGGCTTTCTTTCATTAAAATAAAGTTTCAAGTATATGAGTAGCTTTTAATTTCTTGATTATAATTGATTCTTTTTTTTTTTTCAATTAATTGACTATCAGTATTGGTCCTATGGGATGAGTGGGCTTCTTCTGTAGTTAGAATTACAGAAAGCTGAAAGAGATTTTGGAGATCAGCTAACCCAGGCGCTCTCTAAACTTCGTGTGTATCAGAATCCCCTGAAGAGTTTGGTAACACACACTTGCTGGGCCTTAACCAAGATTTCTGATTCAATGGTTCTGGGGTGGGGCTTGAGAATTTGCTTTTCTAACACATTTTTCAGGTGAAGTTGATGTTGCTTGGCCAGAGACCACACTTTGAGAACCACTGAACCCACCCATCACTGAGGAAGCTGTAAAGCTTGGGATTGTAAAGGGATTCCCTCAAGTTCACACGATGGGCTAACAGGAAAGCTGAGACCAGCTCCCAGGTCTCCCAGATGTCAGCTCAGAAATCTTTCCACTGCCCCCTGCTGTCAAAATGAAAAAGGTGATATTTGTCATAGATTAAAGATGGCCACGATGTCTTTGACACTTTTTCCGTCCAGGGGTGCCATCTACATTCTCGCTCACGATCTACGCCGGTTCTATGATTGCATGACCAGTAGCACATGGTAGAAGTAGTGCCACACCTGTTTCCAGACCCAGTCTTAAGATGGCAGTGGCTTCCACTTACTGGCTCTTGGAACTTCTGCTCTGGGAGCTCTGAGCTGCCATCTAAGAATTCTGACCACCTTGAGGCCACCATACTGGAGCGGTCATGCCAAGGCACTCTGGTGGATAATTCTAACTGAGCCTAGCCCTCCATCCATCCCCAGCAGGTGACAGATATAAAGTGTATTGTCTTGTGCTCTCCAGACCTTCCAACACCCCAGTGAATACCAGTGAATGACCTCTGTGGATGCCATGGGAAACATAATAATTGCTTGGCCCAGATTCCTGACCCACAAAATCATGAGGTATATTATAGTGGTTGTTGCTTTAAGCCACTAAGTTAGGCGGTAGTTTGTTATACAGCCATAGATAACTGGAACAATATTGAAAAGACAAAAGCTGTGAGGACCTGGGGTTCTATTTACAGGCTGAACTTAGAGACAAAAGCAATCCGTGTGAAATGTAATAATGAGTGACTGACTAGATACAGGCATCTAGTGAAAGCAAAAAGGCAAAATGGACTGATTTTTTTGCTCTGGAGACTGTGAATATACTCGGTGTCATGTACCAGAATAAAGAGTCAGGAGGCAGGGTTAATTTTTAGAGGAGATTTGGGGCATAGAGAGGTTGATGTGGGTGGTGAAATCGTGAGTTACAATTTTAGACACTTCAAGTCTCCCAGCCAGAACGCCCAACCTCCCACCCCATTTCCCGAAGTCTTTTGGGGACCCTCTCAGTCTCCCCATCTGGCCATCCATCCACCCATCCATGCTGCTCAGTCCCCACCCACGCACTCCTCCCTGAATTCAGATAACTCTTCTCGTCTCAGTGGTTCACTGCCACACTACTTCATGCGCTGTTTTCTGCATTATGATTTGATATTTTTCATTCTTCTCCCAAGTGCAGCTGTAAACTCCTGATGGACACAACTTGCCTTTTACCTTCTCCTCGACACTGAACACAATCCTGTGGACCCTGTTGGTGTCCCTAGCACTCTCTCCAAGTGGAAATTGTGCAGGCTCATGTTATAACAGCAAGAAATAAAAAAGGTGGGCTGCAGTGGGAGCACCAAGGTTGGGATCTTCTGAACGCTAATGTCATGTTTCGTGGCAATGCCAGTGAAGTATGTCTCTGAAAGTGACTGTTTTGAAGAGTAATATTCATCTCAGTATGCTCTATTTTGAGCTGTTTGTAACAATATCACTCAATCGGTGGGTATAAACACGTATACACTTAAACCCTTCCTGTTTTATCTGTTTGGCAATTCAGTTAAATTTCTGTTTTAATTCTCAGAACTGGTAATCAAGTTCAAAATTCAAGCCAAGTCGGGCTTCCCTGGTGGCGCAGAGGTTGAGAGTCCGCCTGCCGATGCAGAGGACACGGGTTCGTGCCCCGGTCCGGGAAGATCCCACATGCCGCGGAGTGACTGGGCCCGTGAACGATGGCCGCTGAGCCTGCGCGTCCGGAGCCTGTGCTCCACAATGGGAGAGGCCACAACAGTGAGAGGCCCACATACCACAAAAAAAAAAAAAAAAAAAATTCAAGCCAAGTCTTTTCTCTGCCACTTTGACACTGACAATTCCATAGAACCCTAAGAGCCCTTCAACCCTATTAAATCAGTCCATCAGCAAATGTTTTTCCTCTCCCTACTCTCCCAAGCACTGTTCTCTGGAGAAAACAGAAGACGTACCAAGTTCCGTGGGCATTGAAAGGAAGAAGGTTCATATCCAACTGGGGCTTAAATCAGGGCATGCTTCATAGAGAAGGTGGTGTTTGAAATTAACCTGTAAAAAATGAATAAAATTCAGTAGACAGAAATGATGGAGGGAGGGATCTGCAGGTCCAAGGGTCATTAATCCTCACACAAAAGGAGCACCAGGCAATCTAGGTTAGACGAAGCATGGGGTACATGCAGAAAGGTGGGTTGGAGCCAACTGTATGAAGCCTTGGATAACAGGGCAATGAGTTTGGCTTGAATTTAATAAACAGTGAGAAGCTAATTGAGTTTTGAGAGTTAAAAGGACAAGACTTTATTCACTGTGATAGTTTCCACAGTCTCTAACATTTTGCTTTACGTGTGGTAGGCAATTATTAAATATTTTTTGATTGATCAATGAACTGCCAAAGCCATTTGGAGGCACTGCTGGTGTCTGAATCTTTTGGAGACTTAATACTCCCCCTCTTTCTTCTCCAACGTTCAGGCAACATTTATTCTAGGAAATGGCTCTGGCTTTAAAGACAAAGGAGAAGAAAAACTCCCTGTAAAACAGAGGCCGTCAAAGCAGAACCATTTTTAAGTGGAATGATTTCTCCTTACCCAAACTTTACCGCAAGGCCCCATTAAGGAGCTGCAGAGCCCCAGCATGAAAGAACTATAAATTATGAGACTCCAGACATCAGGGACAGAGAGCCATGACTCCCACCGGAGTTTGCTGTCCAATTCTCCTTGCAGAGCATCCAAAGCAGATTGAAATCCTGGCTGAGAAGCTCATGGAGAGAGCTGAGGCAAAGGGCAAAGGCATTAAATAATATATAGATTTTCACAAAGGATCATTTCTGATTAAATAGCTGACTGCTCACATCGGTGGCCAGGTTAGGGAAGGATGGGAGGCTGGCATCTCTGACAGTGGGGGATGCAGGGTTGAGGCAATCAATAGCAGCACAGTGACCATGTTTAATGGGCTTTTTGTTTTAAAACATCTTTATTGGGGTATAATTGCTTTACAATGGTGTGTTAGTTTCTGCTTTATAGCAAAGTGAATCAGTTATATATATACATATGTTCCCATATCTCTTCCCTCTTGCGTCTCCCTCCCTCCCACCCTCCCTATCCCACCCCTAAATGCCCCAGATTGAAAGTCCAAATTTCTAGGAGGGTGATAAGGTGAAGACAATTTATCCTTGTTTTATTAATTCCCATGAAAGCACTTCTCCCTGCTCTAGGATACAATCATCTATCCAGTGGTATAAGTTAAAATTCCAGACATGCCCACACACCCCGGGAACAATTTCCCACCTCCAAGATTTTAGAAACAAGCTCTTTGGTGAGATACCCTACCAGGAGGGGGCTCCCGTTCTCACCCTTCTTTAAGAACACATCCCCACCACATTATGCTAAGTGAAGTAAGTCAGACAGAGAAAGGCAAACGTATGATATCACTTACATGTGGAATCTTAAAAATACAACAAACTAGTGAATATAACAAAAAAGAAGCAGACTCACAGATATAGAGAACAAATTAGCGGTTACCAGTGCGGAGAGGGAAGGGGGCACAAGATAGGAGTGGGAGATTAAGAGGTACAAACTATTATACATAAAATAATATGCAAGGATATATTGTACACAATGGGGAATATAGCCAATATTTTATAATAACTATAAATGGAGTATAACTTTAAAAAATTGTGAATCACTATATTGTCCAGTTGTAACTTATATAATATTGTACAGCAACTATACTTGAATGAAAAAAAAGAACACATCCTCGCCAATCCCCCAGTGCCAGTGCATTTCCAGTGAATGGAAGCCTGGCCAGCATCGGGAGAGGAGGAGAACAGGCAGCACCTGTATCAGCTGCATGATTTGATTCAGCCTTGCAAATAACTACCTGCCTGTTCACCCAAGGCAAACGTTGATTTATGCTGAATGCTAAGTGATTGGGAAAGAATGATGACTCACTTTCACTGTATGACCTTTCTACTTTCACAAGAAGAAAGCAGACAGTTTAAAAAGAAAAGCAATTTGTCCTGTGCTGCTTTTCCCTTGTACGAAGTCTGAATTCCTCTGCCTGGTATTCAGGGACCTCCCTTCCAATGCACGCCCCACGACTCGCTAACTGAATCCACACTCCTTGGTGTCCTCTTCCACCTCCAATACAACATGCCTCCTTCTGTTTCCTTACTCACGATGTTCTCCTCTCCTCTCTGCTTTCCAAATCCATCTCACTCAAGGACCTGGACAAGCCCCAGGTTTCTATAAAAACTTCAATGATTACTCTTGCCGTGAGCATTCACAGACTTAGCAGAGAAAGGCAGAATGCTATCAGACATTTGCTTTCCTCTCATTGTTTAGGGAGCTTACGATTTTAATTCTCTCTAAATTATCACCTTTTGAAGGAGGAGAAGACTGTCTTTTTATGTATGCCTCACAGTGAGTGCTAAGGCTTGCAAAGTGGAGGCCTCAATAAACACTTGTTAATAGCAAGACCAATCCATGTGTTTAACTTATTAGCCTGCAGAGACCAGCAAAGAGTGGAAGGGAGCATCCAACTCATTTGAAGAGTTAAGAGCCTTCAAGCTGGCCGGTCCTGTGACCACTTCCACCACTTCATCTTTTTATTTTTTATCGTTGCTGTGGCTGTTCCTTTATTTGATAATGATGATAAATACTTCCTATTTACTGAGCGTTTACTAAATACCAAGCGCCATTTTTAGTACTTAACCCATATTGTCTCATTTAATCCTCACTGCAACTACAGGAGAGAGTATCCCCATTTTAATGCTGAGGAAATTGAGACAGAGAACATTAGTAACCTCCCCGAGATCATTCCAGTGGAAAGGGCAGAACTGGGATTTAAATCCCAGCAGTACACCTCCAGAGCTTGAGCTCTGAGTGGTCTGTCTTTCCTCAACTTTGTTTCACCTGGTTTGTACAGCACTTAGAATGACAGGGAGGGCACAATCCTTTCCCTGGAGGCATTAGAAATTATTTAACACTTCATTTTTTTCTAAGTTCTTTCATCTGCATTAACTCATTTGATCTTGACAAGAGACCTCTGTGGAAGGTAGGTTGAGCATTTCTATACTTATGAATATGAATTTCTACACTTCGGAGGAAATGGATGCCTGGCCCAAGAGGACAACATGGGTCAGGAGAGCCAGGAAGTCATGGAAATAGAATCACAGGATGATAGAAAAGGGGGAAGAGTCAAGATCATACAATCCACCTTTCATTTTATAGCAAAGCGATCAAGGCACCAAGAGGCGACTTGCTCAAGATTATGCACGAAATGGGTGGGAAAGCAGGGCTGGAACTGGATTGTGCAACTCCACGTCCACGGCCTTCCATTGCAGCACCAGGACCCTGAGCGTGTTCCCCAAAATCAGTGGTGAAAAGGGGGTCCTAGTCAAATATGTTGAGACCTACTGCAGGCTATGTCTGCCTCTCGGAGAATCATAATGCACAGGATTTGAAAAATCATGCCAAACGCTTCATAAACTCACTTGACCAAAGGAAAATGTCAAGACCTTTCATTACTAAACCTTTGCAGAACTCGTATTTCTATGGAAGTCAATTTGGGGCAAAATGCATAACAGATATATTGAAATATGGACATATAAATAAATGTAATTCTTTTTCCCACTCTTGGGACTAGATGTAAAAGGAAAGAAAAATAGTTCCTCTTCTTCCTTTCTTCTCACCTCTGAAACACCCCCCTCCCAACACCATAACCAAATCATCACTCTTCTACACTACAATGAAACATATATAGGAAAAAATTTCACCCACTTAAATGAAACATAAAGGAAAATTAACACTCACCAAAGAAATAACACCTGTACTTTTGCCTGTATACACACCGCATACATACTCACAGGTGCCTTGAATGCTAGGGTTTGGGGGTTTTGTTTTTTCCATTTCTTTGGGTTGTTACCTTACTGTCTTTGCATAAGTAAGGATCTATCATATCCTTACTCTTCCTTTGGGATTTGCTTATAAAAGATTATATTAGTCTGCTCAGGCTGTCATAACCAAATACCAAAGTTTGGGGGCTTAAACAACAGAAATTTCTCACCTTTCTAGAGGATGGAAGTCCAAGATCAAGATGATGGCAAGATAGGTTTCGTTCTGAGGCCTCTTCTCTTGGCTTGTAGGCATCTCCCATCTCACTGTGTCCTCACATAACCTCTTCTTGGTGTGGTGCGTATGCCAGGGGGTGGGTGTGAGTGACAGAGAGAGAGAGAGAGAGAAAGTGCACTCCTGTGAGAGTGAGAGTCTGGTATCTCTTCTTATAGGGACATTAATTTTACTGCATTGGGTCTCCACCCTTTTTACCACATTTAGCCTTAATTCTTTCCTTATAGACCCCCATCTCCAAATACAGCCACACCAGGGATTAGGACTTCAATATATGGATATTGAGGGCACACAATTCAGTCCATAACAAAGGTGGAAAATATAATGATGACAGCAAAGAAGGTCATGTTTATGGTGACAGGAAAGGTCTCCACAATACATCAAATTTGATTTTAAAAAACCAAATAAAGGAACTTGGACAAACTATCCACACACTGCTGCCTCACATCCTTTTCACAAGTTGGGGGGGAAAAAATGAAAACATGTCAATGGATTATAACAGCTGTGTCTGAAAATGTTAATCTCTTATGAGCCAAAGTGAGGTGGCAAATATATATTAAGATATAAAAAACTGACTTTCTCTTCTTCAAGCACATCTTCGTGGCAGAGGGGCAACTGGGACCTAAAGTGGAACGGGAGGAGGAGGTTGAAGTGACGTTCGTGCACCTGGTGAGCTCACTGAGGGGCCAACCCCCTCTCTTGTGACCAGAGCCCCACAGGGGCTGCAACTCCTCCATCGACTTCTATCCCTGCCGCCTCCACCTCCGAGAGAAGGCATGACTGTGGGCAACACGGCCTCTTCCCTGGGCTCCATACCCCCTCCACCTGCCAAGTTCATCCAGGGAGGAGGAAAGGGCATGTGGGCTATAAAGGACACAGCTCTCTGGGGGGCTGAGGGCGGCCTGCGACATTCATAAGAAGGACCTCACTGATCACTTCCTTTCTCATTACTTCGGCATTATTGTAATTTCATGGAAACACTCCTTCTTCCCCACACAGCTTCTGATGGCTATGGTTCTTGTTTGGTGTTGGCCCCTAGCAATGCTAATAAATGGCTTCTGGATCATTTTTATTCATTTTGCACATTTCACTCACAGTACTTCATGTGACTTATGTAGCCCCTACAGCTCATATTTCTATTTGAATTGCAGGGCAAGTAGTGAGTTTTAGCATTCCAACTGCACACACATTCTTCTTTCCCTCGAAATGAAAGATCATTTGAACTTTGAATTGCATTAGCATGACATTTTTCTACTAAATTACCCTGGCTGCACTCAACAGCCTGAAAAGAAACAAACCTCTTTTAACTCTATAGGCTATGTGAGTGAATAAATACCGGAGGAAATACCAATGGGGAAGTGGGGGGAGGACAACCCAGCAAGGCTGGGTGCTCCCCCTGCCATGCGGAACCCATCTGCGCTGCTGGCCTGACAGGCTGGGGGCCATTCCTGTCTCACCGACACCGGACTGAGGTTGGGGCATCTGGATGGATGGAGGAGAAAGTTAATGGTTCTCAGCTAGCTGTTGCTTTGTAAAAAAAAAAAAAAAAAAAGAAAACAAACAAGGTGCAGCTTCTCACATCACTTTTAAAAAGTAATAATGTTTACTTTCTCTTGTATTGTAATTGTAGGAAATATTCATTGTGGGAAATCTGGAACACACAAAAAGAATACAGAAGAAAATGAAAACTGCCCATATTCTCACCACTTAGGTAAACTATAGCTTTCAGAGGTATAGTTTTCCAAATCCTTTTAAGGGAGATCGGTAGAGTTCTGTCCAATTATATATGCATATACCATCATTTAGTTGATTATACATAAACTAGGAGGTATGTATGTTTTTAATCATATATATGATTTGAATTTTTTACTTGATGTTTCTTTGGTGAGTGTTTCCTCATTTCTTTAAAAATCATGATTTGCAATGGCTGCATAATATTTCATCAGAGGAGTGTATCATAATTGATTTATTTAATCATTTCTTTATTTTTGGCAGCGTTGGGTCTTCTTTGCTATGTGTGGGCTTTCTCTAGTTGTGGTGAGCGGGGGTTACTCTTTGCAGTGAGCGGGCTTCTCATTGCGGTGGCTTCTCTTGTTGCAGAGCACGGGCTCTAGGTCACTCGGGCTTAAGCAGTTGTGGCTCGTGAGCTCTAGAGCACAGGCTCAGTAGTTGTGGCGCACAGCTTAGTTGCTCCACGGCATGTGGAAGACCATGGAGGACCACGGAAGATGCTCCACGACATCTTCCAGGACCAGGGCTCGAACTCGCGTCCGCTGCATTGGCAGGTGGATTCTTAACCACTGCGCCACCAGGGAAGCCCCATAGTTTTACGTTTATAAACAATGTTGTGATTAACATCTTTTTGCATGTAACAGATCTGATAACTTATATTAGCTACCACTTCTTGAGCTCCTACTATGTGCCCACCATAACAGACGCTTTCCAGAGAATATATCTAATATTTGTATACTACATTACAATATAATAATAATAAAATACAGTATATTAACCCTTGTAATCTCCCTTAGAGGTGGTCATTATTCTCCCTATTTTATAGGTCAAGAAGTTGAGGTGCAGAGGTGAACTAATTGGTTCAAAGCCCTCAGGTAGTGAAGAACAATTCTGGATTTTCCCCAAGAGTTTTCTGACTCCCGTGTCAATGCTCTTTTACCTGTGCTCTAGGATGTTACCATTATGAACTCCCAACTTCCAGGGCCCTTCCCTGAAGATCGCTGGATAAGATGTTCAAGGTCACCTACATAAAAACCCATCCCTACCACAGATGTGTCTATAGACACCGGTCAGAGTCCCAGGAGCTCAGAGGGAGTTTGAGATTTGCCTCATCAGGGAACAGACATTTATCCTCTGGGGGCAGATCGGGGGAGTGGACACACTGCTTGGGAAATTGCAGACACAGTGTCCCTCAGCTGCTCGTTGTCTGCAGCAGGGGCCGGATCAAATGAAGGACATCAGGACCTGGAGGGGCCGCCCAGACCAAGGCTTCAGACCACTCAGACAGCTGGGTGCAGGGTGCTGGTGGATGCCAAGAAGGAAAAAATGGAGAAATAAATTGCTTCTTCTCAATGTTTGTTAGCAAGAAAACCCAGTGATATGCTTGACATTTTCTGTTTAAAGAGATCATATGTGTCCCCTTGCAGGTTGACATTTAAGTGTGTTATTCCTACTGAGTTGCTGGTGATAAGCACATATCTGGGTGGCTGTGTCACTGCTACGCTGGTGAAGGCACACATCCGTTTACATTCATGAAGCTCCCCAACCATGCACTGGTCTCAGTAGTCTCCTCCTCCCCGAGATCTATGCAAGGCAGCCTTGGCCTTCCAGTGGGATGAAAATGGGGTCCACTGGTCTCCCCACATCTTTACCACCCCCAAGGGCAAGGTCTCGGTATGAACTCCATTGGCTGCACATTTCATGCAGTATAATCGTGCAGGTGCCAGACACAGACACAGAGGGTTGTGCTCTCATAATTCACAGGCTGTGTGCAGAGCCCCTGGAGAGCTTAAGTATGCTTCATTCCCTGGATTCAGGGTATTTCAGGGCTCCTCTTTATTCCTCTCCCAAATTTTATGAGATAGGGAGCGACATTTGGCGTAGAAACATAAGCTTCTCCTGAGTCAGGCTGGAAATCCTCCCCAAGAAATTACCCCAGAGCTTGAAACAGAAAGATGCAATGTGAAGCAAGCTGGGGTTAGAGGTAGGACTGGCAATGGCATCTTGACTCTGCCAGTTATTAGTCATGCGACCTCGGACAAGTCAGTAAACTTCTCTGAGCCCCAGTTTCTTCATCTACAAGAGTCACTCATTCATCACATTAATGTATTCATTTAATTTTGTTCATTTATTGACTACCCGCTATGCTAATAATAGCTACCATCTATTGAATGATCACCAAGTGTTGGCACCATGATAAGTGCCATTTAACAAAGGACAATGAGACAGGCATGGTGTCTGCCTTTGTGGAATTTGCTACCCAGTGAGAGGGCACTGTAAAACATATGTCAACAAGTAAGCATATAAAATCAGACTGGGATGAGTGCTATTAGGTAAATGAACAGAATGCAATAAATGTAAGGAAAGGAGAGATGGTAAGGATTGAGATAAGGATGATACTTTATCTTGTAGTAGATATCAAAGACTACGCAAAACACCTGGCATGAGTACACAAACAATAAATGATAGTTATTATTATTACTACTACTACTATTAACCTGATATTGCCTGGACCTCCCTGCCTTTTGAAATCTCTTTAGAAAAAACTTAAACCTCCAATTCCATTCTTTATGAACATCTCCACTCCAAAATGTCTGTAAAATTCCCAAGGGAAAATCTTCTAATCTTTCCAGCTCTGAGCTCTCATTCACTCAGTTTATGGATCATCCAACGATCTCATGCTCTTTCTGTGATGCCCCACACAGACCCAGATGGGAAATTCAACCCCTACCATAAATAAATAAATAAGTGAATAACACTCAGACTGCAATTTGTGCATTTAGTAGACATTACTGAAGATGCGGGAGAGCAGTGGGGTGGGGGGGTTACACGGCAGAGAACTTAAAATCGAACACTGGACTTTTCCAGTCTAAGATGTCCTTAGACCCTTGCTTGGACCACTCCATTTCATGGGCCTCACAGCTTACCATCAAGCTTCTTTTCAGGAGGAAAACCCATTTTTCTCTTTGATTGTCCTTGCAACTGTCAACATCCACACTCTCAGATTTCATCTTCTAACCTAAACATTTTATCAAGATTTTTCTCAAGGGAGCATTTTCCTGAAGAGAAATCCTGCTGCGTGCTAATAAAATTATACTTTTTTACCCCTGCTTCAGTGTTATTGTCATGATTAGTATTAGGATCAAACCTGACACCTTAGGAAAGGGTTTTGCAGATACAGTCTCCATAAATCTATTTCCTTGAAGTATGAAGGTGATGTCACTAGGATTCAAGTCACCAAGGCAGGTCCTGGTGCAGACCCCCAGCATCTGGTGTTTCTGGAATGGACCTCTCAGTAGCCCACACCTACCATAATATGGAGAACAATGAGGTTATGCCTGCTTCACTGTGGCCTATCTCTATACCATCGGTCTTCCAGGTGTAGCTACTTAAATAAGGCACCTAAAACTCTAGTGCCCAAGGATCCAGCCAATCTTCTCTCTGCCCTTCCTTACCCCCAAAAGTAAAGACCTGAGTTTTTTCCCTGAGATTCCAACAGTAAATCAGTCTATGACTTAATGAAGCTCTTGAAAGCCCAGAGCTCACCAGAATCACTGGGCAGGGATGCAGAATCAAGAATGAGCTCCAGACACACCAAATCCTGGGACATTAGTGAATTTCACCCAGCATCTGCCTACAGTACTTCTGGAAAATAAATTCTTTAAAGTTCTTTAGGAGAACACTCCTTCTCACATCCCAGAGCATATGGTATACTTAGTATAAGTGTCCCTCTCCCTGGTCTCCCTCCCCTCTCAGGGGAGGTCCCTCTCCCTGGTGTTGCATTTGACTCTTATAGAATGGAAGCTGTCTTTTCTGCTGGCTTTGACCCTGATTAGATATCAGGTCTGGAACTGTAACCAGGAGCTTCCCGAGGCCACTGTGTGGAAACATGATGAAGAGGAGAGTTGAAAGAAAGAGGTCAGGTCTGATGCCATCATTTGAGTCCTGAATACAGCCATGCCTACAGTTACCCTACCCCTGGACTTTCCAGTCACATGAGCCAATCAATATCCCTTCTTGCTTAAAATACTTTGTCCAGTTTTCTGTCTCATGAAACTAGATGAGTGTTACTAGGTAAACAGATTGGATGGGAAGTCAGGGATCTGCTTCTTAATCTAATCCACCCGTAGTCTTACTCTTGGGATCCAAGGGATGATCACACATGAGCTGCTTCTAAGGCTGGAAAAAGTAAGTGCCCACACATATTTCAGGGCCAGAATTTAACCTCATTGACTCCAAAGAGACAGAAGCAGAAATCTAGAGATGGAAATAGGCAGAACATGACACTGTACCCCTTGGTGTTTTTGTTTTCAATAACATTCGAAAGCTTTTTTATTAAATTTGACCAAGCTTCCTGAAAACTACATCAGAATATATCTTCAATTGTACCTGTGACTCTGTCTGCTCTCTCAAAATAAAAGGTCAGATAATACTATTTTTCACATGGTGATACCTTCTGTAATTTGAGTCAGTGATCATCACCTCCAAAGGCTTCCTCCTTCCACTTTGTAATCCCTTCCTCACACGACTTCCCACCCCTGGCCTCCCCAGGCAGCCACTGACCTGCTTTCTTTCACTACAGATTATTTTGCATTCCTAGAAGTTTCTATAAAAGAAAGCATATAGCACATACTCTTTTGTGATGGGCTTATTTTACATTGCATATTACTTCGCAGTTCTTCCAAGTTGCACTTGTATCAGTACTATGCTCCTTTGTATTGCTAAATAGTATTCCATTGAATGAATATACCGTGGTTTGTTATCTTCATCCAACTGCTGATGGACACTTGGCCTGTTTTCAATTTTTGTCTATGACAAAATAAAACCGCTGTGAACATTTATGTATAAATATTTGTATGGACATAGTTTTCATTTCTTTTGGGTAAATACCTAGGAGTGGAATAGTTGGATCATACGGTAGGTACATGATTAACTCTTTCAAAAAACCGTTCAAAATATTTGTGCTATTTGGGGGGACTACATCAAACTAAAAGGTTTTTACACAGTGAAGGAAACTATCAACAAAATGAAAAGGCAACCTAATGAATGGGAGAAGATATTTGCAAACGATATATCTGATAAAAGGTTAACATCCAAAATATATAAAGAAAATATATATGTATACAAAGAAATCATACAACTCAACATCAGAAAACAAACAACTGCATTAAAAAATGAAAAGAAAAACTGAAAAGATGTTTTTCTAAAGAAGACATATAGATGGCCAACAGAAACATGAAAAGATGCTCACATCATTAACCATCAGGGAAATGCAAATCAAAACCACAATGAGATATCACCTCACACCTGTCATAATGGCTATCACCAAAATGGCCACAAATAACGAATGTTGGCGAGGTGTGGAGAAAAGGGGACACTTGTATTCTGTTGGTGGGAATGTAAGTTGGTGCAGCCCTTGTGGAAAACAGTATAGAGATGCCTCAAAAAATTAAAAATAGAATTGCTATATGATCCAGCAATTTCACTTCTGAATGTTTACCCAAAGAAAATAAAAAATACTAATTCAAAAAGATAAATGCACCCCAATGTTCATTGCAACATTATTTACAATAGCCAAGATAAGGAAGCAATGTAAGTGTCCATCAATATATAAATGGATAAAGAAGATGTGGTAAATATATACAATAGAATATTAACCATAAAAAATAATGAAATCTGCCATTTTCAACAACAAAAATGTATCTAGAAGGTATCATACTAAGTGAAATATGTCAGACAGATAGAGACAAATACCATACGCTCTCACTTACATGTGGAATCTAAAAACAAAACAAAATAAAAGCAGACTCATAGATACAGAGAAGAAACAGGTGGTTGCCAGAGGGGAAAATGGTGGGGGAATAAAATAGGTGAAGGGAATTAAGAGGTACAAACCTCCAGTTATAAAATAAATAAGCCATAGGGATGTAATATACACCATAAGGAATATGTTCAATATGGGGACAGATGGTTGCTAGACTTAACGAGGTGATCACTTCATAATGTATGCAAATCTCAAACACTGTGTAGTATACCTGAAAATAACATAATATTGTATGTCAACTATATTTCAATTAAGAATTAAAATAAATAATAAAAACAGAGTGATTGTGCTATTTTACATTCCCACCAGCAGTTGAGAGTTCCAGTTCTTCCACAACCTCACAGATACTTAGTATGGTCAGACTTTTTAATTCAGGCTGTTCTAATAGGTGAATAATGGTATCTCATTCTGCTTTTAATTTGCATTTCTCTAGTGGCTAATGATGATAAGCATATTTCTATGTTCTTATTTGCCAATATTCTTTGGTGAAGTGATGTTCAAATCTGTCCCCCTTTATTTTTACTGAGTTTTTTGGGGTTTTTTATGATTGCGTTTTAACAAATCTTCATAAATTCTGAATACAACTCCTTTATTGGATTTCTGATTTATAAATAAATGCTTCTAATCTATGGTTTACCTTTTTATTCTCTGAACAGTATATTTCAAAGAACAGAAGTTCTTAAGTCCAATTTATCAAGTTATTTTTTACAAATCATACTTCTTATATCATCTCTAAGACATTGTTCCCTAGTCCAAGATCACAAAGATTTTCTTCTATATTTTCTTTGAGAAGTTGTGTAGCTTTGGGGTTTATATTTGGATCTATGATCCATGTTAATTTTTGTATATGGTAAAAGGAATAAATAGAAGTTTGTTGCTGGTGGTGGTGTTTTTTTGTTGTTTTTTTCTTGCCTATGGATATTCATTTATCCCAGCACAATTTGTTGAAAAAGCTAACTTTTCTCCATCAAATTGCCGTCGCACCCTTGTTGAAAATCGATTGGCCATATATATGAATAGTCTATTTCCTGACTCTCTATTCTATTCTGTTGATAAATTTGTCTACCTTTATACATATGTCATATTCTCTTAATTACTATAGCTTTATAAGTCTTAAAGTCAGGTGGTGACAAGTCCTCCAACTTTGTTTTCCTTTTTCAAAATTGCTTTAACCATTACAGTTCTTTGTATTTTTCTATGAATTTAAGGATCAGCTTGTCCATTTCCACACATACACAAAAAAGCTTTCTGGAATTTAATTGAGATTGTGATGAATTTATATATCAATGTGGGAAAAATTAATATCTTAATATTACCGGGTCTTCCTATCCAATGGCATGGGGTTATCTTTCAATTTATTCAGTCTTCTTAAATATCTCTCAGCAAAGTTTTATAGTTTTCAGTGTACAAGTCAATTTTCTCAGATTTATCCCTAAGTATATCATATTTTTAAGCTATTTTGAGTAGTATTATTAAACATTTTATTTCAATTTCTGAGTGTTACTAATATATAGAAATAAATTGAATTTTGTCAGCCAGTTTCATATACTATAAATTTTCTAAACCCACTATTACTTCCTTAGTGTTCTGGTAGATTCCATAGGATTTTCTTCATAGATAGTTGTGTTGTCTATGAAACAAAACAGATTTACTTCTTCCTTCTGGTCTGGGTGCTTTTTATTTCTTTTTCTTGCCTTATAACCTTGGCTAAATTCCCCAGTGCAGTGTTGAATAGAAGTGATGAAAGTGAACCTCTTTGCCTTTTTATTGATCTTAGGAGGAAAATATTCATCCTTTCATCATTTAGTGTAATATCTGATGTAGGTTTTTCATAGATGTCTTTTATCAGGTTGAGGAAATTCCTTGCTATTCCTAGTTTGCTGAGAGTTATTATCTGTAATAGATGCTGGATTTTGTAATGCTTTTTCTGTCTTCATCAAGATAATCATATGGTTTTCCTCTCTAAAGTTAGTCAATATGGTGAATTATATTGGTTGATTTTCAAATGTTAAGCCAAACTTCCTTTTCATTATCAGATGTATTTTCCTGTTTCTTTGCATGTCTCATAATTTTTTTTATTGAACACAAGACATTGTGGTATTTATCATGTTGCTGAATATTTTTATATTCTTATTAAAATTCTTGAGCTTGTACTGAGGTGCAATTAAGTTAATTGGAAACAATTTGATCCTTTCCATGTCTTGCTTTCAATCTTTGTTAAGTGAGACCAGAGCACTAGGTCTAAGTCTAATTTTGATCTACTACAAAATCAAACCTTTCTGAGTACTCTATCCAAAGTCCTGTGAAGTTATGAAGATTTTCACTCTGCTGTTGTGAACAAGAGCAAGTCTAAAGCTCTTTGCTCTTGGTGTATATTCCTCTAACCCTTTGGGGTGGTTCTTTCCCAGCCTCGAGTAGTTTCCTCACACATATGCATTGATCAGTACTCAGTAAAGCCTTGCAGGATCCCTCTGCTTATCTCCAAGTCCTCACTCAGATCTCTCTCCTCTCTGCATTCTGTCCTGCCTACTCTGATCTCCTTGGTCTCCCCAGACCCCCAGATTTATCCCCTCAACTCAGGATCTACCAGGATTCTCCTTCTCTGAGCTACAACCTGGAAACTCTCTCAAGCTAGGGAAATCATAGAGCTTGCCCTGTTTTTGCCCATCTCTCAGGAATGACTCTCATTTGTTACCTGATGTCCAATGTGTTGTTTCATATAATGTTTCATATATTTTGTCCAGTTTTTATTTATTTCAGGAGGAAAAGAGTTAACAGTGGGACATCAACCATACAGAAAGGTAGTCAATCAGTGACATATAGGAGGCAGCAATAGACAACAGAAGGGGCAGAGACCACGTGACCACTCCTGGGGGATGGGGAACCACAGATCTGACCAACAAAGAGGAAAACAGCCAACACACTGGGGCAATCATGTAAATCCTTCTCCCTTTCCCCAATTCAAATCCAAAGATTAAGTAAAGGTAAAATGGAGATTACCACTGCTAGTGAGGGCAGCAAATAACTATCCCCCTTCATTCCAAATCCTGGAGTCTCACATCACCTATACAAGGAGAATGGGGTGAGCTTTGAATCCAAACAAAGTGTTTAAATAGACAGAACTAACCTTAGCAACCAAAGTGACACTGTTTTAAATAGCCAAAAATTATGGAATTGGATTCAGATATATTAAGGGAGCCCACCACCCAGTGGGAAAGGGGGTTTTGACAAAATACAACTTAGTAACTATTGAAGAAATATAAGTATTTCATGATTATACCTCGACAAGTTAAGATGTCTCAATCAAACTGGTTATACATACATTGGTTCAAGTTCTTTAAGAAAATAATATGGCAATCAATACATACAGAGCTATAAATACGTTTGTACCTTTTGACCAGTGTTGTGCTGACAAGCCAACTCTCCAAAAATAAAAATAGAAACAAAACAAAAAAAAAAGCCCTGATTTGCAGCATTTGTCCATTTTTGTGATGTATGTACTTCTACCTACCACAGCTGACTTCAAGTCCCTGAATGCAGACTTGGGAACTGATTTACAAAGTGGACTCTTACAAGCTGGTGTGGTCAGCTCCAGCAGGCCATTGCCTTTGACCAATCTCCTAGAAATGATCCCTAAAGAACATAATTTTTAAAAGAAAAAGAAGCTAGATGCACAAAGTTATCATTGCATGGTTGCTTATGATAACAAAAAACATGTAAACAATCTGAATAGTTGGTTTATCCACTGGATGGAACATTATGCAGTTATTAAAATAGAAAAAGAATGGAACAATACAGATAATCATCTGATGTAATGTGAAGTGAATAAAGAAGAAAGCAACATGTTATGTTCACTATGATTACATTGATGTAAAATATGTATGATTATGGCCAAAGTTTCCAGAATACACAAAAAATATAACCTTTTTTGTTACAGCCTTGTGATAGAAAGTAATTTGTTATTCTTTTAAAAGGGCACTTAATGTTGTTATAATAATATTTTTTTTTCATACAAGAAGACAAAATCAACAGTAGTTGATTTTAACCCCATCTCTACATTTGCAACACTGGGTTAGGCTAGGGATATCCAGGCAGCTGGCTAGAGCACTGCTCCAAAGGGTGATAAACATCATTGGAAATCTGGTGAAGAAAATATTTACCAGAACTCCTACAAAGGAAACCTCCAGGTTGAGACCCCCCGCAAAGGGCAGGCTGAAACGGCAGTGATCGCTCAAATGCCTCCAAGGATGGTAGGTCTGTTTAACTGCAAGTCTTTTGCTATTTGAAGTGGTCTGAAAATGTGGGGGTCTTCCCTAGCAGCCCTTTGCTCACTCAGCATTCAACCTCTTCTCTGAATAATTGTTGAGAAAACATTTAATACTGTTTCAAGTGGTGCCAAGTCATTAACTTGTCTGGGGCATCCAGGTGTCTCTCTCTGGACCTAAACATACCCCATGAATTTCCATCAATTCCATTCAAATCAGCAAAAGTTAAGTGAGTCCTGATTCACCGCCAGGCCCTGGCTAAATTCTGGGGACACGGTGAGGGATAAAGACTCGATTCCTGCCTTAAAGTAGCCTCGTACTGTAAGATAGTCATGGAAAATAAATAACGCACTGGTATAAGTGCCCCTGAGTTGAGGAAGTTTATGGATCCCTTCCCTGGGGCTTCTCCCAAAAAGCCTTGGGAAACATGTTGATGGGATCCCCTGGGCCCCGCCATGAAGCCTGCCCCAAATCTATTAACCTCTCAAGCTTTCTATTCTATCTGGGATTCCTTTGCCCTTTGGCAAAATCTGGCCATTCCCTGTACCAGCCTGCTCCAAAGAAAATCTAGCCTAAAAGACTATAGCTTGCTCAGCCCAGCATCAGGTTGCCAGGCTGGCCTCCTAGCTGGCAGGGGCTTGCTCAACTCCCTGCCCTTATCTGTCTCCTCCAAGCAGAGCACGTGGCAGAGACCTGGCAGCTGGGAGAGCTCTCATCATGTGCAGACCCCAAAGCTTACCAGAGAGACCCACGTGCCTCTTACCGCCTGGATAATGAGTAGAACGAGACAGGAGCTTCATGGCTCCTGGAAACCACAGGAGCGCTCCAAATGAAAATAGCCAAAGAGAAGAACACAAATACTGATCTCCAAATCAGAGGCTAAGAAAAGAAAAGGCACACGGTGATGTTCTTTTCTGAAGGTATTTGGTTTCCGAGTTGTGAGCTTAAGTTTCCATGGTCCTCTTCTTCTCTCCTCTGCACAGCCCAGCCTAAGTCATTCGGACATCTTCCCAACCCTCCAAGAGCCCAGAAAATGTAAGTTGAGGACTCTTGCTGGGGATTAGAAATGATGAAAATAACAGTTATTCAGTACTAGAAAACAGCAGAGTTTGAATTAAGGGAGAGACGTGGGGAAAACATAGTGTTTGAGTGGATAAAAAGGCAAGGCATTGAACAGATATGCTGGAATTGAAGGGACAAATCAAAGTTCCTAAAATGTACACATTGCTCTCAGATACATGTGGAGTAATGTGGTTTATATCACCATCTTGTAACTCCTTCCTCAGCTACTTCTTCCTCCAGGATGTTCACCAAACTATACGTTCCTCAGAAAGACTACAGAATGTTAGATAAGACAAGTTGCTTCTGGAAATTGATATTCTAGTCTGAACTGCAAATGAGCCAATAAACAAAGAATGAGTCACAGCAAACTCGAGGGTGTTGGCACTTGATGAAGTTAACATGTTGCAAACGGTTAAGTTCCCTGTGCTTGTACTGAGCTTGGTAAATCAAGTAACGAACTCATTGGAAAGTACATATAAAAACTCATTGGAAAGTACTTATAAAAGTACTTATAAAACTTATAAGTTTTATAAGTACTTTGCAGAGAAAACAAAATTTGTTCCCCTGGAAACCAGCTTTTATCTGTCTAGGTTATCTGAAGTCGGGGATACCAAACCTGATGGTCTTCAATGGTCCTAAATGGTACTACAAATGTGGATATAGTTTATCTCCTAAATATAAATGGACTTATTTTTACATTTGTGCCATAGCACAAACATTTTATAGCTGCTGTTCAACAACAAGCAAGACATTAACTGGACATATTTCAGGTAAATCAAAAGAAGAGCCTTCCTGATTTCCCCCACCACCTACAACTGTAGGGTCACAGATCATTATAGCAACATTACGTGTGCTATCTCTTCAAGTGATCACTTATGTTGTTTTTAAACATTTTAAGTAAAAAACATTCAACTTCTAGGCCAGGATTAGACACTGTAATAATAATACAGCATCGGCAGGCATTCTGTCAGTTCATCCTTTTAAATACCCTATGAAATAAGTGCTGTTATTATCCCTCATTTTACATACAGAAAACTGAAGTTCAATAACTGCCCAAGCTTTCACAGTTGATAAGTTGTAGAGTTGAACTTGAACTTAGGACTTTGTGAACCTGGTTCCCTAGAATCCATAGATAGTTCCCATGTGTCCAAATACTGTCCCACATGTATTTTAATTATTCCTCCTTAATTCTTATTCCATGGCTGAGAAAGATTGAGCTTAATCATAATTTATTTATTAAATTGTGCATTTATTCAACAATAATATATTAATTAAGTGCTTTCTCAATGCTAGGAACTGACTATAAACAAACAGAGAGAAGACATGGTTCATGCCCTTGTTATACTCACAGTCTAATAAGAAGACAGAAGTAGTAAATAAATAGTTGAATCCACTTTTCTTCCTTTGAAGGTAACTGGACTACTGGGATCAACCTGTAGATGTCAATCATTTTCTTATGGGCAGATCCATACTGTAGGCAAGTGACACTTATCAGTAGCCACAGCGATAGGCCTGTGTCCACAGGGACCTCTCCTTTGCTATAGAATGTGAGAGTAATAGTTAATAATGTCAGGCACCAGAGATGTTAGCCTGCCTATATTTTTGATACCTTAACCCAGGCTTCCTTTGGAAGTAGGTTGGATCCAGGACTCCCTTTATGTGACTAGAGCTGGTCTTTAGTGGCTTCCAATATAATTTTGACAACCACTAGCTCCTTCATATCTTACTGTACCTAATTCCTACTCCTCATGTATTTTGAGGCTGCCCCATCATTGTAACCATCTTTCCACTCATTCATTCATGCAACAACCATTTATTATGATTCCATTATATGACAAAATTAATGACCCTGTCCCTTCTCTCAAAGAGTAAAAAGGGCTTCCCTGGTGGCGCAGTGGTTGAGAATCTGCCTGCTAATACAGAAGGCACAGGTTCGTGCCCTGGTCCAGGAAGATCCCACACACCGTGGAGCAACTAAGCCCATGTGCCACAACTACTGAGCCTGAGCTCTAGAGCTCATGAGCGGCAACTACTGAAGCTCGTGCTCCTAGAGCCTGTGCTCTGCAACAAGAGAAGACACCGCAGTGAGAAGCCCGCGCACCGCAACAAAGAGTAGCCCCCACTCACTGCAACTAGAGAAAGCCTGCCTGTAGCAACAAAGACCCCACTCAGCCAAAAATAAATAAATAAATATTTTTTAAAAAGAGTAAAAATAAATTAATGCAAACATAAAAAAACCTAAATAAGACTTTGGGAGGGCTCACGCCAAGGAGTACTTCCCAGAACATCTGCTGCCAGTGTCCTTGTCCACCCGGTGAGCCACAACCACTGCCACCCACTCTGCAGGAGACCCTCCAACACTAGCAGGAACACCCCTCCACAATCAAAATGGAAAGACCATGCCATCATCCTGTATAAATAATTTCAGCAATTATTTGGGTGCTTGCTTGGGAACCATATTAAGTCCTTCTTTTTCCATATCATTGATGCTCCGTAACATCCTCAATCAGACAACAGCTTATTTTAACTCAACACAAAAGAACTAATTCGAGTTAAAGAGTGAAACTGAAAGCAAGAGCAAGAGAGAGAAAGAAAGAGCTAGTTCTCGAGAAAACTTGCACAAGCCTTTTAGATAGCCACATCCACCAGAGGGCAGACAGCAGAAGCAAGAAAAACTACAATCCTGCAGCTTGTGGAACAAAAACCACATTCACAGAAAGATATACAAGATGAAAAGGCAGAGGGCTATGTACCAGATGAGGGAACAAGATAAAAACCCAGAAAAACAACTAAATAGATTGGAGATAGGTAACCTTCCAGAAAAAGAATTCAGAATAATGATAGTGAAGATGATCCAGGACCTCGGAAAAAGAATGGAGGCAAAGATCAAGAAGATGCAAGAAATGTTTAACAAAGACCTAGAATAATTAAAGAACAAACAAACAGAGATGAACAATACAATAACTGAAATGAAAACTACATTAGAAGGAATCAATAGTAGAATAACTGAGGCAGAAGAACGGATAAGTGACCTGGAAGACAGAATGGTGGAATTCATTTCTGTGGAACAGAATAAAGAAAAAAAAAAATTAAAAGAAATGAAGACAGCCTAAGAGACCTCTGGGACAACATTAAACACAACAACACTCGCATTATAGGGCTCCCAGAAAGAGAAGAGAGAGAGAAAGGACCCAAGAAAATATTTGAAGAGATTATAGTCGAAAACTTTCCTAACATGGGAAAGGAAAAAGCCACCCAAGTCCAGGAAGGGCAGAGAGTCCCATACAGGATAAACCCAAGGAGAAACACACCAAGACACATAGTAATGAAATTGGCAAAAATTAAAGACAAAGAAAAATTATTGAAAGCAGCAAGGGAAAAACGACAAATTACATACAAGGGAACTCCCATAAGGTTAACAGCTGATTTCTCAGCAGAAACTCTCCAAGCCAGAAGGGAGTGGCATGATATACTTAAAGTTATGAAAGAGAAGAACCTACAACCAAGATTACTCTACATGGCAAGGATCTCATTCAGATCCAATGGAGACATCAAAAGCTTCACAGACAAGCAAAAGCTAAGAGAATTCAGCACCACCAAGCCAGCTCTACAACAAATGTGAAAGGAACTTCTTAAAGGGAGAAACACAAAAGAAGAAAAGGACCTACAAAAACAAACCCCAAACAATTAAGAAAATGGTCACAGGAACATACATATCGATAATTACCTTAAACGTGAATGGACTAAATGCTCCAACCAAAAGACACAGGCTTGCTGAATGAATACAAAAACAACACCCATATATATGCTATCTACAGGAGACCCACTTCAGACCTAGGGACACAAACAGACTGAAAGTGAGGGGATGGAAAAAAAATATTCCATGCAAATGGAAATCAAAAGAAAGCTGGAGTAACAATACTCATATCAGGTAAAATAGACTTTAAAATAAAGAATGTTACAAGAGAAAAGGAAGGACACTACATAATGATCAAGGGATCAATCCAAGAAGAAGACATAACAATTATAAATACATATGCACCCAACTTAAGAGCACCTCAGTACATAAGGCAACTGCTAACAGCTATAAAAGAGGAAATCTACAGTAACACAATAATAGTGGGGGACTTTAACACCTCACTTACATCAGTGGACAGATCATCCAAAATGAAAATAAATAAGGAAACAGAAGCTTTAAATGACACAATAGACCATATAGATTTACTTGATATTTGTAGGACATTCCATCCAAAAAGAGCAGATTACACGTTTTTCTCAAGTGCGCACAGAACATTCTCCAGGATAGATCACAACTTAGGTCACAAATCCAGCCTTAGTAAATTTAAGAAAATTGAAATCATATCAAGCATCTTTTCTGATCACAACGTTATGAGATTAGAAATGAATTACAGGGGAAAAAAAGTAAAAAACACAAACACATGGAGGCTAAACAATATGTTGCTAAATAACCAAGAGATCACTGATGAAATCAAAGAGGAAATCAAAAAATACCTAGAGAAAAATGACAATGAAAACACGAGGATCCAAAACCTATGGGATGCAGCAAAAGCAGTTCTAAGAGGGAAGTTTATAGTTATAAAAGCATACCTCAAGAAACAAGAAATATCTCAAATAAGCAATCTAACATTACACCTAAAGGAATGAGAGAAAGAAGAACAAAGAACACCCAAAGTTAGCAGAAGGAAAGAAATCATAAAGATCAGAGCAGAAATAAATAAAATAGAAACAAAGAAAACAATAACAAAGATCAATAAAACTAAAAGCTGGTTCTTTGAGAAGATAAACAAAATTGATAAACCATTAGCCAGACTCACCAAGAAAAAGAGGGAGAGGACTCAAATCAATAAAATTAGAAATGAAAAAAGAGAAGTTACAAGAGACACCGCAGAAATACAAAACATCATAAGAGACTACTACAAGCAACTCTATGCCAATAAAATGGACAACCTGAAAGAAATGGATAAATTCTTAGAAAGGTATAACCTTCCAAGACTGAACCAGGAAGAAACAGAAAATATGAACAGACAAATCACAAGTAATGAAATTGAAACTGTGATTAAATATCTTCCAACAAACAAAAGTCCAGGACCTGATGGCTTCACAGATGAATTCTATCAAGCATTTAGAAAAGAGGTAACACCCACCCTTCTCAAACTCTTCCAAAAAATTACAGAGGAAGGAACACTCCCAAACTCATTCTATGAGGCCACCATCACCCTGATACCAAATCCAAAGACACCACAAAAAAAACAAAATTACAGGCTAAGATCACTGATGAATATACATGCAAAAATCCTCAGCAAAATACGAGTAAACAGAATCCAACAACACACTAAAAGGATCATACACCATGATCAAGTGGGATTTATCCCAGGAATGAAAGCATTCTTCAATATAGGCAAATCAATCAATGTGATACACCATATTGACAAATTGAAGAAGAAAAACCATATGATCATCTCAGTAGATGCAGAAAAAGCTTTTGACAAAATTCAACACCCATTTATGAAAAAAACTCTCCAGAAAGTGGGTATAGAGGGAAACTACCTCAACATAGTAAAGGCAATATATGACAAACCCACAGCAAACATCATTCTCAACGGTGAAAAACTGAACGCATTTCCTCTAAGATCAGAAACAAGACAAGGATGTCCACTCTCACCACTATTAATCAACATAGTTTTGGAAGTCCTAGCCACGTCAATCAGAGAAGAAAAAGAAATAAAAGGAACACAAACTGGAAAAGAAGAAGTAAAACTGTCACTGTTTGCAGATGACATGATACTATACTTAGAGAATCCTAAATATGCCACCAGAAAACTACTAGACCTAAACAATGAATTTGGTAAGTTGCAGGATACAAAATGAATGCACAGAAATCTCTTGCATTCCTATACACTAATGATGAAAAATCTGAAAGAGAAATTAAGGAAACACTCCCATTATCATTGCAACAAAAGTATAAAATACCTAGGAGTAAACTTACCTCAGGAGACAAAAGACCTGTATGCAGAAAACTATAAGCCACTGATGAAAGAAATTAAACAGGATACCAACAGATGGAGAGATATACCATGTTCTTGGATTAGAAGAATCAATATTTTGAAAATGACTCTACTACCCAAAGCAATCTACAGATTCAATGCAATCCCTATCAAATTACCAATGGCATTTTTTACAGAACTAGAACCAAAAATCTTAAAATTTGTATGGAGACAAAAGAGACCCTGAATATCCAAAGCAGTCTTGAGGGAATAAAATGGAGCTGGAAGAAACAGACTCCCTGACTTCAGACTATACTACAAAGCTACAGTAATCAAGACAATATGGTACTGGCACAAAAACAAAAACATAGATCAATGGAACAATATAGAAAACCCAGAGATAAATCCACGCACCTATGGTCAACTATTCTATGACAAAGGAGGCAAGGCTATACAATGGAGAAAAGACAGTCTCTTCAATAAGTGGTGCTGGGAAAACTAGACAGCTACATGTAAAAGAATGAAATTACAGCACTCCCTAATACCATACACAAAAATAAACTCAAAATGGATTAGAGACCTAAATGTAAGACTGGGCACTATAAAACTTAGAGAAAACATAGGAAGAACACTCTTTGACATAAATCACTACAAGATCTTTTTTGATCCACCTCCTAGAGTAATGGAAATAAAAACAAAAATAAACAAATGGGACCTAATGAAACTTCAAAGCTTTTGCACAGCAAAGGAAACCATAAACAAGACAAAAAGACAACCCTCAGAATGGGAGAAAATATTTGCAAATGAATCAATGGACAAAGGATTGATCTCCAAAATATATAAATAGCTCAGGCAACTTAGTATTAAAAAAACAAACAACCCAATCCAAAAATTGGCAGAAGACCTAAATAGACAGTTCTCCAAAGAAGACATACAGATGGCCAAGAAGCACATGAAAAGTTGCTCAACATCACTAATTATTAGAGAAATGCAAGTCAAAACTGCAGTGAGGTATCACCTCACACCAGTTAGAATGGGCATCATCAGAAAATCTACAAATCCTGGAGAGGCTGTCGAGAAAAAGGAACCCTCTTGCACTGTTGGTGGGAATGTAAGTTGATACAGCCACTATGGAGAACAGTATGGAGGTTCCTTAAAAAACTAATAATAAAATTACCATATGATCCAGCAATCCCACTACTGGGCATATACCCAGAGAAATCCATAATTCAAAAAGACATGCACCCCAATGTTCGTTGCAGCAGTATTTACAATAGCCAGGTCATGGAAGCAACCTAAATGCCCATCAACAGACGAATGGATAAAGAAGATGTGGTACATATATACAATGGAATATTACTCAGCCATAAAAAGAACGAAATTGGGTCATTTGTTGAGACGTGGATGGATCTAGAGACTGTCATACAGAGTGAAGTAAGTCAGAAATAGAAAAACAAATATCGTATTTTAACACATATATGTGGAACTTAGAAAAATGTTACAGATGAACAGGTTTGCAGGGCAGAAATTGAGACACAGATGTTCGGAACAAACGTATGGACACCAAGGGGGAAAGCGGCAGGGAGTGGGGTTGGTGGTGTGATGAATTGGGAGATTGGGATTGACATGCATACACTGATGTGTATAAAATGGATGACTAATAAGAACCTGCTCTATAAAAAAATAAATAAAATAAAATTCAAGAAAAAAACCCCTAAATATTATGATAGAAAGAATTCACGTAATTGTAAAGTGAGTATAAAACACATTTACCAGTGTTTCATAATTTTCAGTGTAAAAGTTTTTCACCTTCTTGATTAAATTTATTCCTAGATATTTTATCCTTTTTGATGCTATTGTAAATAGGATTGTTTTCTTAATTTTCTTTTTGAATAGTTTGTTGTTGATATATAGAAATACAGATTGTTCTATGTTGATTTTATATCCTGCAACTTGACTGAATTTTTTAATTCATTCTAACAGGCTTTTTTTGTGGCGTGTTTAGGCTTCTTGCATATAAGATCTGCAAACAGATCATTTTATTTCTTTCTTTTCTGATTTGGTTGCTTTTTATTTCTTTTTCTTGTCTAATTGCTTTGGCTAGGACTTCTGGTATTATGTAAAACAAAAGTGGCAAGAGGAGGCATATTCACCTTGTTCCAGGTATATGTTTTTATCACTATTGTTAATAATGATAAATAAGGAGGGAAAAAGGAAACTTTAGAGGTGATCAATATGTTTGTGGCATATTGTGACAATGGTTTCATGGAGGTATACTTATCTGAAAACTCATCAAGTTGTATACACTAAACATGTAGAGTTTTTGTATGTCAATCATGCCTCAATAAAATGGTTTAAAAAACACATTCACATTTATGTTAAGTGGCTAAATAATACTATTTCTAGGAGTATTTGTTTTTTAAAAGAAGACTGCAGAAAGGCATGCTTAACCCAACGGAAAGAATTATCAATAGCACCATGACTAGGTATCTTTGAACTGTGGACATGACTTGGAAGATACTTGGGGTTTGCAACTTTCCCGATAACAGCCAGCTTTGACAAGACAAAAGACTGATATCTAGCCCTAACAATCACAAATATTTTTATTCTCTTTCTCCCTCTCTACCAGCCTGAGAAGTATTCAACATCCAATTGAGGAAAAAGAGAGTTACTTTGTCCCTGGGTCAGATGAAAAGGTCTCTTTTGCCCCAAAGCCTTGGAGCACCAGCCTCCTTGCAGGCTCCATCCCTCACACTGGCTCACTCTCAAACTCGCTTCCAACCTGGCACTATGGCCCCTTTCCCTGACTACTTTCAGGCCCAGGGGCTTGCTCTTTGGCCACCACAAATGACTTAAACCCAAGAGAGCAGCTTCAGTAATTGGCCTGAGCAGCACACCACCTGTGGCCTGTGTCTATTTTGTCCTCCATCCTGCATCCCTCCACTTTTCAGGCCTCTAGTTTGAAAGTGATTTCTGAACCACTCCTTAGCGTGCTGCAAGGCCCAGGAGCTGCAGGGGGCAGGGGAGCAGAAGCAGCAGTCACCCCTTTTTCCTTCTCCCAACCATAGGCTACCACTCCTCCCCCCTCCCTTCGTTACCTCTGAACCTCCACCTGGGCTCTTGCTTAGTTTATACTCACCTCCTTTGCCAGAGCCACTTCCCTCCCCCACTCCATACTTCTTCCTCATTTATAAGCATTTCCATCTGAAAGGGGGAGGTTTTTTTTCTTTTAAAAAAAAAATCTCCTGAGTTGGGAACACTGCCGATTGTAGCTATAGTGATGCATCAATCACGTCGCAATAATTGCACAGCACAGGGTTTCCTGTTAGGGCTGAGCTACCTGTCAGAAAATGGCAGCAATCAGGCTATTGGCAGCAGACAATCAGGCATCATTTGAAATTCTTTATGGCTGCATGTTTCCCAGTCTGGGAATTGGATGCTAATCAATCAGTTGTCATGGCAACCCAGCATCGCACAGCTATCAATACAGGAAAATGATGGGAGAAATTACTAGGGCAGTGAGTGCCATCATTCCTGGGAGGGAGTGCCAGGTGACCTCAGTAGGTGCCAACCCATGGAAAACAGGACGAAGAAAGAACCTGAGACCCCAAGGGTAAAACATCATAGCTGATCCGGGGAAGAGCTGTTGTCTTAGCCACAACAGTAGAAGCAGGTGGGTAATTTGGGGGTCACCTCATTGTCCCTGGATACTAGTGGGGCTTCCAGGGCCAGGACATAGACAGGCAGTTTGAGGGGACAAAAAGGGGGGGGCAAGCACTAGTGAGAGAGGAGATCAATTAAATCATCCAGCAAATGGTTATGAGTACCCACTACACATGAGGCCCTTTAGTGGCAAATACTCACTGTCTGGTCAGGTCCACCTAACATGGACAGCAAAAGACATCCAGGACCCACAGCAGATTTTGATGTACTGGAAGAGTGGTAATATTTAAGCAAGACTGTAGAGGAGATCAGAAATGGGGACACCCAGTGGGGCCCAGCATGGTAAAGGGAATGGATCAAAACCACATTCCAGGACTGGGCTGAAAACATGCTCACCGACCTTGTTGTATTAAATTCCAACAATGTGGGGCTTCCCTGGTGGCACAGTGGTTAAGAATCTGCCTGCCAATGCAGAGGACACAGGTTCGAGCCCTGGTCTGGGAAGATCCCACATGCCGCAGAGCAACTAAGCCCGTGTACCACAGCTACTGAAGCCCGTGTGCCACAACTACTGAAGCCTGCGCACCTAGAGCCTGTGCTCTGCAACAAGAGAAGCCACCACAATGAGAAGCCCGCGCACCACAACGAAGAGTAGCCCCACTCACGGCAACTAAAGAAAGCCCGTGCGCAGCCACAGAAGACCCAAAGCAGCCAATAAATAAATTAATTAACTAATTAAATCTAAAAAAAAATTTCAACCATGTGGGGAGGTAGGTTTTATTATTTCTGTCATACAGCTGAGGAAACCCCAGCACAGAATGGTTGAATAAGCTGTCCAACATCACACATCTAGGAAGGGCTGGGACAGGACTGAACTAAAGGTCAGGCTTAGTCTTTACCCAACAGTATATGGACAGTGGCCTCTCTGCAGCTGGGGGTCCAGGAAGGTCAGGTTCATTCAGACTCTCAGGAGCCCTGGAAGACACACAGACAATCCAAAATCAAGTTTTAATACAAGAGAGGTTCATAAGTGGCTTTGCTGGTAACTCAGAAGCATCCCTTAGAGATACCAGTTCAGCTCGGTGTGACACTTAGAAGTCATTTTCTCTCGTGTCCTCAGTTTCTTTTTCTATAAAATGAGAATAAGAACTCCTTTGAAGATGGTGATGCTTAGATGAGACAGTGTCCATGAATGCTCTTAGGAGAGTTCCTGGCCCAGAGCAGCTTCTTCATTCCTTCATGCCTTCCTCAACTCTTCGTGAGGTACCCTCAATCAAGTCTGCATGGAAGAGCTGTCTCCTTGAGTGGGGTTAACAGTTTGTCCTGAAAAGCTTCTTAAGCTTCCCAGATGCCACCAGAACAAACTGAGGACTTGTTGGCTTCAATATTGTTAACCTCAGGCCCTCTATTAGGGTTCTCCAGAGAAACAGAATATAGAGAGAGAGACATGTATTATAAAATTGGCTCACATAATTATGGAATCTGAGATTGCCATCTGCAAGCTGAAGACCCAGAAAAGCCAGTGGTTTAATTCAATCAGAGACTGAAGGCCTGAGAACCAGGAGTGCCGAAGGCAGTATAAGATCAATGTTTCAGGGGCTTCCCTGGTAGCTCAGTGGTTAGGAATCTGCCTGCCAATGCAGGGGACACAGGTTCGATCCCTGGTCCAGGAACATCCCACATGCCGCGGAGCAACTAAGCCCCCACGCCACACTCCACTATAAATGGAGTGTAACCTGTAAAACTTGTGAATCACTACACTACACACCTGTAACTTATATAATATTATACATCAACTATACTTCAATTAAAAAAAGAATATGTGAAAAAATAAAAAAAGATCAATGTTGCTGCTCAAGCAATCAGGCAGGAAGGGTGGAATTCTTCCTTCCTCTGCACTTTGCTCTACTCAGGCCCTCAACAGATGGGGCAATGCTCACCCACATTGGGGAGGTCAGCCTACTTTATTGAGTGCACTGATGCAAATGCTAACATCACCCCAAAACTCACAAACACACACCCAGAAATAATGATTTGTCAACTATCCAGGCACCCTGTGATCCAATCAAGTTGACACGTAAAATTAACTATCCCAGGCCTCATATACCTCCCTGATCTCAACTTTTTGGAAGCCTTTGAAAGAGGAAGTCAGATGGTTCCCTCCCCAACACAGCCTTCCCCAGCCCCCAGTGCCATGCCCACCTCATCTCTCTCAGGGCTATACTGTTGGGATGAGACTTCAGCTCATCAGGCAACTCCCGGCATGACGCTGCACCTTTATAAAAATGACACAAAGCACAGTGAGTGCGAATCTAGTTACCAACCAATGAATTTACCAAACTCTTCTTATTAAAGTAATTGCTTACTTCAAACTCATTTTTTTTTAACCCAGATGATGCCCAGGCTTATTTTATGACGCTCAGCCTTCTTGCCAATCTCTTTGAACGCTGTTGCAAAAGTTTCACAGCCTGAGAAGGGGCTTCTGAAAGCAGCACGGTAGAAAAAGTACAGGCCTTGGGTTCTGGTCTTCCTTCTGTTGCTAATCATCAGCTCAGTAACCTTGGACCCGGGACTCCTCTCTCTCTGAGCCTCGGGCCCCTCACCTGTGACGTGAAGGACAGCCTTTCCCAGATGTCTTCCTAGAGCACTACTGCATATTCATACAGAACATTAACATCGACTTACATTTCAGATATAAATAAATTATTTAGGGAAGAATGTTTTCAGAGTGAAATTGATCAAAAACAAGTTGGCAAACAGAGTGAAGCCGTATTTTTCAGGTTTCCTTCCTGAATGAATTCCTCGAGCTTTTCATAGGATGTGGGAAGGAGACATCTAAAATGCAATGCTGGGAATTCCCTGGCTGTCCAGTGGTTAGAACTCGGCACTTTCACTGCCACGACTGGGTTCAATCCCTGGTCGGGGGACTAAGATCCCACGAGCCACATGGCATGACCTAAATAAATAAATAAAATAAAATGTTTCCCATATTTGTTTCAGCTCTAAACTGGTGGTTGGCTGGTTGGCTGTTTTTGTTTGTTTTTGTCACTGAGATTTTCTAAACTTGTGTTCCAAGGGTCAAACTTTAGAAGACATTAAACGAAAGGCTCTCTGAGAGGCACGGTTCACAACGGCTACAAGTAGAAATAACCCAGCTGTCTGCTACTTGTTGCGGCCAATGTCCTCTCCCTCAGAAAATGCTAGGTAGCCTTATAGAGAGCAAGGAACGTCCATGGGTGTTGGCATGGAAAAGCTCCAACATATTTCATTAAACACAAAAAGCAAGGTGCAAAGTTTGTATTGATGAAACAGCCCCACGTGTGTCTGTGTGCCTAAGTGCGAGTGGAGGTGAGCTGATACAAGGATGTATATTGATGTGTGATAACACACAGCACATTTCTAGCACATCTATAAGAAACTCTTCACAGAGAATTTCTTGCAAAGTGTCACTAAGAATGGGAATAAAGGCCATTTTACTTTTCATTTTACACCATTAAGTACTATCAAAATTTATTTTTACCGGCTCATTACTTTTATAATTAAAAAGAAAACTAAAAATTTAAAAGGTCTCTGAAAGCCTTGTTAGCTCAAGTTCTATAATTTTGTGGTTTCTTGAGCCCCAAATTGAGACTAATTTAAACCTGTCTTCTTGAAGAGAAATGGTCAAAGCTTTACACCCTTGGGTCCCCCGGGCGCCGACTCTTCTGTAATTTTCCATCCTGAGACTGCGGGCAGGGCTGGATACATAAACCCTGGGGAGTAACTGGTCCCTCTCCTTGGGACCCCACACTTATGGGCTGCATCTGAGTCTCCAGAAGGACAAAGAGGACAAAGGGGTGAGACGGAAACTTCGAGTCCCACTGTAGGCAAAGGTTAGCAGGCAAACCGTATCTAAGTACAGAATCCCAGAACCCTAAACCTTCTGAGCTGGAAAGATGGCTCTGCAGAGGACAAATCTGAGACCTAAAGGAGTGAAATGAAGACGATATCACAGGTCTTGGGTCTTGGACTCCTGATTCTGAGTCTGGGAGAATTTCCACGATGCGACCTTGACTTTGCTAAAACGAGGAAGGTATTCCCCCCTGAGCCACCCACATGGAGACAAGAGGACATTCCTGGCTTCAAGAATGACCAAAGCTAGGGACTTCCCTGGCGGTCTAGTGGTTAAGAATCCGCACTTCCAGTGCAGGGGGCGCATGTTTGATTCCTGTTCGGTCGGGGAACTAAGATCCCACATGCCGCAGGGCGTGGCCCAAAAAAAAAGAATGACTAAAGCTAGATACAGTGGGCTGAAAAAACAAAGTCCAACCAGAAAAGGCAGAGCCAAAAATGAGGAGGGGTGAATCTGTTTAGCTAATTTAGCCTATGCTCAAGTTAATGAAAATTTGGGGAGGGGGTGGTTACCAACGTAAACAAACAGAAACGAGGACTTCCCTGGTGGCACAGTGGTTGGGAATCCGCCTGCCAACTCAGGGGACTCAGGTTCGATACCTGGTCCAGGAAGATCCCACATGCCGCGGAGCAACTAAGCCCGTGCGCCACAACTACTGAGCCTGTGCTCTAGAGCTCGCGAGCCACAACTACTGAGCACTTGTGTGCCACAACTACTGAAGCCTGCGTGCCTAGAGCCCGTGCTCTGCAACAAGAGAAGCCACCACAATGAGAAGCCCGCACACCACAACAAAGAGTAGCCCCTGCTTGCAGCAACTAGAGAAAGCCACGCGCAGCAAAGAAGACCCAACACAGCGAAAATTAATTAATTAATTTTAAAAAAAAAAAAAAAAAGAGAAACAAACACAAATCAAAAATCAAGACAAATGTGTACCAACTGGTAAAGGAAACTGATGAGAACTATTTCATCTGTTGCCTTTGGTATCTACTCTGCATGCCTGCAAGGGATTAACTTCTCAGCCTAGTGA
Source organism: Pseudorca crassidens (assembly GCF_039906515.1). Classification (NCBI taxonomy): domain Eukaryota; kingdom Metazoa; phylum Chordata; class Mammalia; order Artiodactyla; family Delphinidae; genus Pseudorca; species Pseudorca crassidens. The sequence continues at coordinate 98,407,822 of NC_090302.1, read as the reverse complement.
TACCTATTGTAAACTTACTGGTAAGTGTGAAGCAGAAGGATAGCGTAGGTGGAGAAGGATCTTTTCTACGAAAGTGAATTGTCTGAAGGACAGAAGGTCATCGTTCAGCACCAGAACTTCTACATATGTTTACAATGTTTATGGAAGTCTTTATAAAAAGCACTATATGTGTACCTGCCTTAGTAAATAGAATGGGCTGCACATCATTTAACCTTTTCCCTCAGTTTCTTGAAGACCTTTTTCTGAATTTCTGTACAGAGAGGCCCTTGGAGCTGTCAAGATACAATGGCTCTGTCCCCTTGGTTTCATTCCTTATATTTGTACTCTGTTTAGGTTTTACAAAGTGCTATTAGTCTAAAGGGATACATTCCACTCTAGGAACAGTGAGGAATAAGATCTGGGGGGAAGGGGATGCATGAAGAGGTAAAGAGTACTTTCTGTTTTGACTCTATGTACTTCTGAATTGTTCTATTTCTTTTTTCTTTTTCACAAGTTGTTTTTACAACAAACAAGTTTGTTATTTTTGTTATCAAGCAAGCAAACAAAAGAACCAGTAAGTAAAAATGAGAAAATAGCACCTGTTCCCTCATTGGATAGGCGCCAGGGGTGTTTGGGTTTGTTATTATTGCCATTTTACAGATGAGAAAATCGAGTCCTAGAAAGGCTTGATGGACTTGTCCAAGGCCACCCAGAGAGCTAGTGGTAGAACAAGAGTGAGAACTTGGGTGTTCTGGTTCCTAGACCTCCATACCCTCCACTTGGCACCGTGGGCTCTGGCAGTCAATGTGTCTTCCATGAGAGTCAGTCCATCTGTCTATCTGTCTGTCTGTCTCTTTTTCCCACTATCATTGTACCTGCTCCTAGCAACTTCTGCTCTCTCCTAAATTTGCTGTTTCTACTGTATCATGGGCTGGAACATCAAACATCAACTCTCTACGAATCCTGCTATAGGAGAAGAGGAAAGAGTGTCTGTGCGCAGAACTCAGGCATTCCCTCTCCTAAAGACGTGAGCCTTAGTGCATGGTCACTGGGGTGATACTGCCTGCTCTGGAGCCCTTTCCCTTCCCTCCTCATTCCCAGCCCTGTTCCAAGTAGTTGATGGAAACTATGATGCACATCGAGTCTGTCCATTTGTAGCCAGAATACTTAAAAGCAAGCCTAGCTGAGAATGTACTGTTTTGCAATGATCTTAGCTGCTGTAAGGGAGTGAAGAAAGTGGGGGGAGGAGATGAGATTTGGAGAAACTTTGTTTCCAAGATTAAGCCATGAGAGTAGAGGTGACACTGATGAGAGGCATAGGTATGTGGCATAGGGTGATGGGGGGATCTCTGGTGTTTTTCCTCTATAATCTTTGTCTGACCCCTACACTACCCCTAGCCAACACACAATCCAAGTACAAACAATGCGCCTGCTATAAAACAATTTCCAGAGAAGACCTCTAGCTCCCACTTCAAAATATTGCTACCTCTAAGCTCCTCTTACATAAAAATTCTGGAATCACCAGCATTCAAGAAATCTGCTGCTAAGCCCTGGCTACCCAGCCATTCTCTGCTAGGGTCCTCCCAATGACAGGTCAAGACACGAAGACAAGTGAAAGATCCCCAAAGGTTTCCCAATGCTGGAGGAAAGTCACCTCCTACCTTGGCCTCCAGGCCACCAACCTGCTGAGCACAGGCCCCCAGTGAATAAACACCAGAGACAGTGGAAGCCCATGGATCCTTCTTTGTGGCCTGAGTTACAAACTTCTTTTAAGGTAAGAATTTTCTTTATTTTTCTTTCTTTTTAAATTTTTATGAGTATAGTTGATTTACTGTGCTGTGTTAGGTTCAGGTGTACAGCAAAGTGAATCAGTTATACATATACATATATCCACTCTTCTTTAAGATTCTTTTCCCATATAGGCCATTACAGAGCATTGAGTAGAGTTCCCTGTGCTATACAGTGTCCTGATTAATTACCTATTTTATATATAGCACTGTGTATGTGAGTTACAAACATTTCTCTGACCTCAGCACAAACAGGCAGACTCCCTCCTGCCCTTCAACCCCAGGCCCACTACCTACAGAGAGAGGAGGCTTCCAACCCTGGGGGGCATATCTCCAGGCTGCGGATCTCTGCCGCCATGCAATACTCACAAGGGGAGGAACTGATGGGAGAACACCTGTGTGCTGTTCATTAAAAAAATAAAAAACCCATAAGGTTGTTAATAACCATCGCTGTGAAGAGAGATGAGCAACACTGAGCCATCAGGCAAGGAAAAAGGAACGATCGCCTGTATCTTCTCACATCACGCCCCTGGTCCCAGGAACCTCAGACATGCTGGTGATTTACCCCAGGCTCAGCTGGGGCTCATCAGAAAAAGAATGAGACAGGCAGAAATGGAATTATTTTGGTTAAGGCAGAAACACTGGGCCCTTACCATGCACTCAGCCCTATGTTGGGCAAAGTGGCACTGTGGTCCCCAAGCCTGTGTGCTTCGGAAACCCCCAGGGACCTTTTATACAAAGACCGTAGGGTTTCACTCAGACCTGCAGAGTCAGAATTAGACATCTGTGATGTTTTTTAAGCTCCCCGGGTGATTCTGTTGCAGCTGGTCCAGAGACTGACATTTAGAAACCACTGCAGTGCGGAGTATAATAGAAGTGTAAGATAGTTTGTCCCTATGGAACCATAATATAAGCAAAGAGGTAAGATTCATTCATTTGAGGTAGATTTAGTTATTCCCTAATCTGTGTTCAAATAGTGGTTTTATACATCTCGTAGCTTTTGTTTCCTTGGATTGGAAATGTTTATTAGTCTCTCTCCTTTACAAGCATTCTGTGAACTATCTGAAGGCAGAGATCATGTTTATTCACCTTGGATCCATGTATTCACACAGTCATTTAATCACTCATTCATTCCTTGACTTACACAAATACTGAGTCTCTCCCAGGTGCTGAGAGCAGTTCTGTGTGCTGGCAATGCCACAGAAAACAAGACTAACAAGTCCCCAGATTTCCTGGAATTCACATTCTAGAGGGGGTAAGGGTGGGTAGCGATAAATACACCAATGAATAAGACAAGCGCTGTAAAGAAAATAAAACAAAATCTTGGGAAAGAGACTAACCGGGAGGCCAGGAGGCAACATTTAATAATACAGTGATGGGAGGCTTCTCTAAGTCGGTGATACTTGAGCTAAACCCCAAAGGATGACACAGAGTTAGTGGCCTGAACATCTGGAAAGAGCACCCCAGGCAGAAACAGCAAGAGTAAGGCTCAGGGGCAGGAACGTATTGGCATGCCGCCCTAGGAATGGAAAGGTGACCAGGGAGGCTGAGGCCAGTGACTGATGGGGACAGAAGCAGGAGATGTGGCTGGAGAAGTGGGCAGGGGCCAAATGGCACACAACCTTATAGGCCAGGGTGGGATGTTCTATTTAATTTTCTATTTCTATTTGATTCTAAGTGCGGTAGAACACCCCTGGAGGTTTTTAAACATGGAGGGATTTTAACCAAGGTGATTAACCAATTCAATCTGATCTTCTCCTTTAAAACACACTCTAGGAGGTTGGGATTAATATATACACACTACTATATATAGGAGCAGGATGGGAATAAAGACGCAGACCTACTAGAGAGTGGACTTGAGGACACGGGGAGGGGGAAGGGTAAGCTGGGATGAAGTGAGAGAGTGGCATGGACATATATACACTACCAAATGTAAAATAGATAGCTAGTGGGAAGCAGCCGCATAGCACAGGGAGATCAGCTCGGTGCTTTGTGACCACCTAGAGGGGTGGGATAGGGAGGGTGGGAGGGAGGGAGATGCAAGAGGGAAGAAATATGGGGATATATGTATATGTATAACTGATTCACTTTGTTATAAAGCAGAAACTAACACACCATTGTAAAGCAATTATACTACAATAAAGATGTTAAAAAGAAAAAATAGATAATCAACAAGGGTCTGCTGTATAGCACAAGGAACTCTACTCAGTACTTTGTAATGACCTATATGGGAAAAGAATCTGAAAAAGAATAGATACGTGTACATGTATAACTGAATCACTTTGCTGTACACCTGAAACTAACACATTGTAAATCAACTCTACTCCAATATAAAATAAAAATTTTTAAGAATACAATCTCTTTTGTGGAGAATGAACAGCACTGGGGCAAGAACAGATGTGGGAGACCAGTTGGAAGGTTATTTCAGCAGTGCAGACAGGAGCAGTGCAGAGCGGGCAAGGGGGAAGTGGAGGTATGGACACATGGCCAAGCATAGCACACATTTTGGAAGCATCCTTCAGCCCACTTGATTGATTGGTCGTGGAGGTGAGAGAAAAAAAATCAGGGACGATTCGTAGATGAATGAATCAGCCCAAAGCCTGGAACATAATAGTACGCATTCAGTGAACGATTACTGAACAATTGGGTAAATGAGTATAAAACAACTCAACATCAGCATCTTGCACATAATTACATGCCAACACGTCTGCTGCAGACAAAAATGCTCTGGACTAAAAAAAAAAATGATGTCACTGTGGATTCAGATTGTCTAAGAGGTGGGATTTGAAACTTGACTCCAAATACGGGTAGCATTGGGATTGAGAAACAAACATGAGAGGCGATTCTAGGCCAGGACATACAAATGAGCCTGGTATGTCTTTAAAGTTTTCTTGCTTTTTTATCTTTTTGGCTCTGGGATACTTTTCACTAGTGGGAGTTTCAGGTGAAGTGTAGAGACAACTGTGTTGGCAAAGCAGAGAACAGAGACACAGTTGGTTGAATATGAAAACAGGAGAGGAATGTGAAGCATCCTGAATGCCAGGCAGTAGTTTGGATTCGAAAAGCACTAGAGGTCCATCACGGGTTCTTGTCTAGGGAAGTGGCACGCTGGCAGCGGGTGATGTATGTCTTGAATTTGGAGGGTCTGGGGCCGGAGGTGGGTGACACAACACGGGAGACAGCAGATTGGGTAGAATGACAGTAGTCTAAGCACTGGATTCATTAAATTACCCTCTCTGTGGGCGGGGTTGTGGGGAACAATGCCCAAGTCTGGACAAACTAGAAAGAAATACAGCTGTGCCAGAGGCTCTCAGAGCTGGCCAGAGGGGACAGGGCAGGAGAAGGTGGCGGGCCGTGGGGGGTGGGGGGTGGGCGGTGGTCAGTAGGAGAAAGCAATTCAGCCCCGAGCCCATAAAGCAGGCTTTACTGAAGCTTGGAGAGGACACAGGAGTTTTCAGCTGCAGTTGGCTAGGTTTCCTGGGCCAATGTGTGTATTCTGCATCTCCTTCAGATTGTAAATCTAAGTAGAATTCCTGGTCCTTCCCAGGGCATTTGCGGCAGCCACGAGTGCATCTTGTCTGTGGGGAACAGCCTCCTTGATAAACAGAGACTTAAAGACCAGCCAGGACCCAATCACGGCCTCACAGCCTTTTCAGGGAGTGTGGGGAGATGCTCAGTGGAGAATAAAGGAAGAAGTGAGTCCTTTTCCCTTTCACATTCACGGTGCTGCTGGAACGCGGCCCTTTCACACCAAATATACATCAAAATCCAAGCATTCAAGAATCTTGCCCAATCCCCCAGCAGGTCACTGAACTACACCTGGACACTTGGAAGCAGGAGGTAACAGAAAAGGGCAGTGGCTAGTGGAGTCGGGTCTCCCAAATGGAAAGGAAAGGACAGAATGTGAGAGACAAGGGCAGCAGCAGCCTCTGGTGGAAACTTGCTGTCTTACAGCCCGGAAGTTGGCGCCTTCTCCAACCCAGGAAGTGGGGGAAGCAGGCCCGACAGCTAGTAGAATGTCAGGTTCCTCTAAAGAGGCTGGAATAGTTCCAAATGATAGCCATCTGCTCAGGAGCCCAGTGGAGCCTGGTTGGTGGGCAACGATTCACGGTCAGGCCGTGCCCGGGCCGCCTGGCTCAGTCACAGAGCAGCCAGTGTTCCCTGTGCTTAGACGCAGATGGCAGCTTCCACTCTCCTTATTTGCTTTTAAAGCACAGTGACTACCATCATGGATGCAGTCTATTAAAGAGCCAGGGCCCCAGCTTGTTCTTTCTCACCCCAGGTCCCTTGCCTATACTGCCCTGCACCTCAAGAATGCCCATGAATGGCAGCAATGACAGAGAAGATGAAAGTGGCCAGGTCAGTTGGGGACAGATAACAAAAGGCCTTTGCTAAGGGGTCCTGGGATCCTGAGCAAGGTAGAGACACAACCAGCAGTGCATTAGAAATAAATAGACGTTAAAATTGATAATCTACAAGGACCTACTATAGAGCACAGGGAACAATACTCTGTATTACAGTACTCTGTAATAACCTAAATGGGAAAAGAATCTGAAAGAATCTGTATTGATACACATATAACTGAATCACTTTGCTGTACACCTGAAACTAATACAACATTGTAAATCAACTATGCTCCAATATAAAAAAATTTTTTTTAATTAAAAATAAATAAAAATAAAAGAATTAAATAGATGGTGACATCTGGTGACCAAGGACCTAGGAACGTCTAATTATACCCAGCGGATCATTTGTCCTCCCCATGACATTTACAAAGGAGCTCGCACACAAGTGACGTGATTATTGGTGGTGCAAGCCCTGTGTTACCCAATTCAGACTCGCCAGAAGTTTGAATGGAACATGTGGTTTAGGCTCACAGACCTATGTGGGTCTTTCTGGACCAAACACATGGGCATGTCTGTGGAGGGAAAGTAAGAAAAGATAGTGTGGCCAGGCCCTGCCATAACACTCCCCCTCTGCCGCTTTTGCCAAAAGAGCTGGCGCTAGATCGCCCTCTGGAGGCAGGAGAGAGAAGAGCAGCAAACCTGAGCGCTAGGGACCTTAGTGTGGTGACAGAGGAAATGAAACATTATTCCAAGTCCCACACAAAGAGTGACATTCTGCCCCCCCCCCCGCAGTTTTTCCCTGTGATATGTCTGCCGTTGTGCTCCCTGACACAATCCTAATCATAAGCAGAGCTCTTTCTCCAGCATGGGAGTTTGGGGTACCTTGAATACCCCAGGTTAAGGGTACCATAGGTTGAGTGTGGCTCCCTCCACACTCCAAAAGTGAATTAATCCAACCACAAGTCTTTAAAGTGTCCCGCTTTTCCAAATTCCTAAAGGCTGAATAAGATGCACAACAAAACGACTGCACCCCAGCACCAGCACAGCTTCAAAATATAGAAGGCATAGATAAAGCAGTAGCATTTTGCAAACAAAACCTAAGCCCCACTTTGCTGCCAATCTGAAATAGAGGAGAGTGGTAAATACCCAGGGAAGGAGAAAAAAAGAGAATCCTGGTTTGAAAGAAACTTGCTACTGAGCTGACCTGTGCCACCATCTGCAAATTTTATAGAGACTCAAAGCTTTAATGCATCTGCTCAGGTCTGGAGCAGAGGGCTGGACAGGTCATCCAGGGTATTGACCTTTAGCTCAGTGATCTGACCTGCTAGTACCCAGGAGGTGAAGGAGCGGGTGGGGAGAGACTAGATGATGGTTTATTAGATTAGTAATTCCCAAGAACATCTCCAGAAGCCAAACGAGAATCCTTCCCTCAACACTCTAGTCCTGGAGAATTAACTGAGATTCACTTCCCCAATGGCTGTCCAAACATCCTCTTCTAGCACCAGGTTTCCTGTTGCAGCAAGGCTTGACTTTCCCAATAATAATATAACAAATCAAATACCTCTCTTCATGAAATCTCCCCTGATGCCTCAGCTATAAATCACCTCTCCCCTGGGAACTTCCCTGGTGATCCAGTGGTTACGACTCTGTGCTTCCAGTGCAGGGGGCGCGGGTTTGATCCTTGGTCGGGGAACTAAGACCCCACATGCCCCTCAGTATGGCCTAAATAAATAAATACAATTGCCTCTCCCCTCTTGGAACTCCCCTAGTCCCTATCTGTGCCTCTCTTGTAAGTTTATATATCTATAACTTCTCTCTTCTTTCAGAAGACGATAAAATCCTTGAGGACAGAGCTAAGAACAAACACAATTGGGATTTCTTTCTTCTTTATATGGCCTTATTCTTTTTTAATTATTAATTTATTTATTTATTTTGCTGTGTTGGGTCTTCGTTTCTGTGCGAGGGCTTTCTCTAGTGTGGCAAGTGGGGGTTACTCTTCATCGTGGTGCACGGGCCTCTTACTGTCGAGGTCTCTCTTGTTGGGGAGCACAGGCTCCAGACGCGCAGGCTCAGTACTTGTGGCTCACGGACCTAGTTGCTCCGCGGCATGTGGGATCATTTCCAGACCAGGGCTTGAACCCGTGTCCCCTGCATTAGCAGGCAGATTCTCAACCACTGCGCCACCAGGGAAGCCCTCTTCTTTATATGGGAAAGAGAAACTCCATAGACCTCTTCTTTGGAGTCCAGGGATACATTCATAGCCCCCACTGCTCTCATGTGACCCCAACCAACCTTGATGGGGAGACAGCTGGAAGAGCCAGTCCTATACACAGGCAGAACAGGAAGTGACTTGGCTGGTTTGCTTTGAAGAATGCAAGGAATTTCCCAATTGTGCCTCCAAATGTCCCACCTCCAGTACCTGAAATTCCATCATTAATCATACATTCTTTTCCGTCTTTGAGGTTTTTCTCTTTTGCAGTTCCCTCTAAATACCTCATTAGAAGAACACTTTAAGTTCCAACCAGTCAATGCCTCAGCAAAGGATTCACTGGCCGTCAGATGTAAGCAAAGTTTTACAGGAGTATGTAGACTGTGTAAGTGTTTTGAGGGTCAGGCATTAAGGCAGGGATCTGAGAGTGTAAAAATCCATGAGGTGAAGGCTTGTTGTTTGTTTTGTTTACTTCTGTAACTCCAGCACCCACTATGGTGCCTGGAACATACAAGGTGCTCAATAAATGTTGAAAATAAGGAATGAACGGGTAAATGAATGACGAGAAGTCCAGAAAACAGGTATTCTCCAGGAGAAGTTCAGAAGGCCAGAAAACATAATCCCTGGGGGCAGAATGGATTCCTTATTCTTCTTGGATGACCTCCACGTGTCTTAGACAGCCTAAGAAGTGTTCAGGAAGTTCACTGGAACTGTATCTTTGCTCTTTACCTTTCGCCGGTGGCTCTGGGGCTTGGCCCAGTAACATTGCCCCCTCCCTCGCCGCCTCCCCAGCTGTCACCAGGGGCCAATGCAGACCAAATACTAGTCTTGCCACCAGGGGGCAATGCAAACCAAATTCCAGCGTTTTAGCGTCCAAACCTCTGGTGTCTGACTGACATCAGGGGGTCCCCAAATGCCATTTTGGACCACCAAATAGAGTAGCCCCTCCCTGCACAGTCGTTAATATCAAAATCTCACCTGGGCAGCTTTGTTTCTCAGACCTGTAACAGAGACAATAGTTAAAAAGCCATACGGAAATCCAGAGGGGCCTGGGGCTTCCCTGGTGGCGCCGTGTAAGAATCTGCCTGCCAATGCAGGAGACACAGGTTCCAGCCCTGGTCCGGGAAGATCCCACATGCTGCGGAGCATCTAAGCCCGTGCAGCACAGCTACTGAGCCTGCATTCTAGAGCCCAAGAGCCACAACTACTGAGCCCGTGTGCCACAACTACTGAAGCCCGCGAGCCTAGAGCCCATACTCCGCAAAAGCGAGGCCACCACAATGAGAAGCCCGTGCACTGCAAGGAAGAGTAGCCCCCGCTCGCTGTAACTAGAGAAAGCCCGCATGCAATAATGAAGACCCAACTCAGCCAAAAATAAATAAATAAATAAACAGTGACCTGTGTTTGGGGGAAGGAAGAAAAAAAGAAAACTGGGGTCACTGTTAGGGACCCTCCCTACTGTACTTTTCTAAGCAACTAAGGTACTATCCATGAGGAGCCTGACGCATCCCACAGACGATTCATATTTAATTGGTAATATACAGCGAGCACCGCATAAGATCTATGAAAAGCATGCAGAACTTTCCCAGGAAAAATGCCAAGAGCTAGACTATTATCTAGTATTTCGAATCAAACTAGGTCAGGCCCTCAGACAGTAGCCTGACCCCTTCATTGTTAAATTGTGAAAAAGGGTTGAGAGCAGGAAAGAGGCATGCCCAAGTTAAAGAAGGAAGCAAAAAGGAAATATTTATTGATCCAGGTACTGTGTCCCATTAGGCAAATAAAGTACTGTATTTATTTAACCTCTACCAGGCTATCATTAACACCCATTTTCTCCCATGAGGAAGTAGACTTCGAAAGGGATTACAACACTCTTTGCTTTATTTCTCTTGTTCTTTCATTCAACATTTATTGAGCTCTTATTTGGGGTCAGGAACTATGCTAAGCAATAGGGATACTGAGAATATAAAGTAACATTAAGGTGAGTGGAACAGATAGACACAGAGATTATTACTAGTGAGTGTAATGTGAATTACAGCCTTGGTCTTACTTTAAGCTAAGGCTTTTTCTTTCACTATATTTGCTGCCTTCTACTACATGATCAGTCCCATTCCCTAGAGCAGGGTCTGTTATGTCCTCTTTGTATCTCCAGTATTTAGACTAGTACCTTGTTGTGCTCCTCAAATGACTGGGTGACCAAATGGATGGAGAGATGAATGATGGATGGATAGATGGATGGATGAATGGATGGGCAAATGGATGGATGGATGGGTGGGTGGGTGGGTGGATGGATGAATGTGGGGATGGATGGATGAATGAATGGATCGATAGATGGATGGATGGATGGACAGGTCGATGGATGGATGGGTGGGTAGATGGACAAATGAACAGATCAATGAATGAAAGAATGAACAAATGAATGGGTCCTGGAGATCACAAATCAAAAAGGGGAAAGAAATAAAGTAACATTCAGTGAGACAGTGGTGGGCCTTCTTCATAACTATATTCTCATTATTTTCAGTCATTTGCTCTCTTTGTGTGCTGTAAACTACTTGAAGGCAAGGAGCCTTCCCTGCAAGTTTCCTACACACAGAGCCCATCTCAGTGCTGGGTGTCCCCCAGGTGCTCAGTAGTTTATGTGATGAGATGGTAAGTCTATGACTGTCTTCATTCTCACTCCTGATCATTTGACAACTTTGGGGAGTGGGTAGGAATCTTCTTTCTTTTATGCAAAGAGCAACACCAAGCCATGGAAAATCAAAGTGTCTGGGGGTCTGAATTCTGCGTCTTGGAGATCCCAGCCCCTGGGACAAATCAATGAGACCACGTGGCCTTTAGAAGAAGCACCCCAGAGGTCCCAGCCCAGAGGATTGGGGGGAATGTCCCAGCTGTGTCTAGAGGAAAGCCCCAGGCTTGAGCATCCTGTGAGTTAAGTTTTCCACAGCTATCTACCAGTGGATGGGCAGACCCCACCCACTGCCAAAGAGGGGACTGTGGGAGTGGAGCTGGCTGCTCAGGAGGGGGGAGGGGAGGAAGCGGGAGTAGAAGGCCATTGGCCACATCCAGCCCAGGCAGCTCTGAGAACGTCCTTCTCCTTCCGTCCAAGCCCGATGGGGCTAAGACTGGGGACCACCCTGAGTCGTCGCTCCTGAGACCTTAGATCCAGGACAGGGCCTGCAGGGAGGCAAGAGTCAGACCTGGGGTGTATGAAGTGCTGAATTTTGCCCTGGTTTTGTAACTAATAAGCTTGAATTCCTTTGAGGCCCCACCTCCTTCTCTGAGCCTCAGTTTCCTAATCCCTAAAGATGGAGTCATGAGGAGATTCCATGAGTTACTGGGCACATAACATGTGCTCAATAAATATGTCCCTGTCCCTCCTCCCTCACCATCTTTTGACGTCCCTCAGTTTCTTCATGGGAGAGAAACGAGGACAGCAGCGCCCATGCCAGCCTCATCCTGGGGACATTGTGAAGACCATGTAAAAGAAGAGATGTAAAACCCCATAAAGTCTACAGGCAAAAAATGCAAAAGCAAGTTTAAATTAACACAGAATAGAGCAGGCCAGCTAATGCAAATCCTCAGAGGTGACAGAATCTCCTCAGTCCTGCCTGTCCCAGAGGTGCCTCCTTCCAGGGCTCACTCCACCGCCCCACCTGGTCAAACTCTCACAGTTTCCTCCAAGCACTGGAAAGGCTGCTACCGTCTCCTCAGGGATGTCTGGATGGGCCGTTGGTCCTGGAGATAGGCAGCCTTCACAAGGTCTCAAATTCCACCCATCAAAGCAGGCTTGCTGCCACCTGCCCTTGTTAAGGGGCTTGGCTGATGCCACCCCTGGGCTTTTTCCCAGCATCTGGGAAGAGGTCGGAAAGGCTGAACACATTAGCCCCTCAATGTCTGTGAACATTCTAGAGTAGGACCTGCTCAAGGAGATCCCCTTTCGTGAAGCCACCCTGGACAGCCCACTTGGCAGAGCCAGTCCCTCCCTGTGGGTGACAAGCAAGGTGACAGAGCCTGGACTTGGAGTAGGGAGTGGGGACTGAAGCCAGGGCTGAGTCTGAAATCTAGAATCCTGTGTGACCTTGAATATGCTCCTCAACTCTCTAGACCTTGATTTTTTTTTTTTATGTTCAAGGTAATGATTGTTTTGAGGCTTAAATAAGGAAATATAAATATAGGGTATAAAACAATGCCTGGCCCAATAAATGTGAACTAAATAAAGGAATGGATAAATGATCCTCAAATATCAGGACCAGAAAGAGCTCAGCTTTGGGGCAAACTGGAGGTGGCCCCAGTTAACAGCAGTTTTCATCTGGCTAAACCAGGAATACCTGTTAATCCTCTGGAAGGAATGGGGAAGAAACTTTCCCTGAGTCATGGGGCTTGGTTGGGGGAGGGGAAGATTATGGATAGGAAAAAGAGGAAAAGGATGATCCAAAAGCTCATTGCCAAAAAAATGTAAAAAATCAAAACAAAACACCTCACAGACATAGAGAACAGACTTGTGGTTGCCAAGGGGGAAGCAGGGGAGGGCAGGAGGTATGGATTGGGAGTTTGGGATTAGCAGATGTTAACTAGTATATATAGGGTGGATAAAAAACAAGGTCCTACTATATAGCATAGGGAACTATATTCAATATCCTGTGATAAACCATAATGGAAAAGAAAATGAAAAAGAATAACTGAATAGAAGAGTAACTGACTCACTTTGCTGTAGAACAAAAATTAACACAACATTGTAAATCAACTGTACTTCACTAAATTTTTTTTTTTAAATAACCTCTGTTCAGTATCCTTCAATGGCTCCCACTCATCCAGATCTGAATTACTCAACCAGCATTTGAGGGCCCCCTTGGTTTGACCCAATCTAACTCCTCACCCTGATTTCTCTTCCTCCTCACCCACATCCCTCATCTCCTCTGGACCAGTCTGCTCATCAGTACCTGGATAGGCCTAGCACATTTCAGGGGTGCAGGAAAACAAACACTCAAGGCCCTGCAGCTCCTTCTCACCTTCACATGGGCTCTCAGGGATCTCTTTCTTCCTCCAACTTAGTACTTTGCTTCCCCACTCATTTTATCCCTCTTTAATGTCACTTTTCAAATATGAGGCTGAGTCTCTGCAACTAGAATGTAAGCTCCACAGGGACAAGAATATGTGTGTGTGCTTATTTTTACATTTATATGTGAATATCTATGTATTGAAGAACACTGACCTATCTATATACTTATGTCTATATCCATTTTTATATCCATATCAATATCCAGATATAGGTAGATATTGAGCTGGAGATAGACATAGAGACAGAGATAGAGATAGAGACACAGAATGGCCACAAGAACAACCTCTCCACCCTGTGTGCATTCCTCTTTATATAAGACTTTTCTCCACCCATCAAAAAATGGCATCTATGTCTCCTTTCCTTGAACCTTCGCTGGCCCTGTGACTTGCTTTGACATCTAGACATGACAACTAGAATACGACAGATGTGACATTGTATGCCTTCCTAGCAAGGTCTCAAGAGCATTTACAGCTTCCATTCTCACTTGCTGAGATTACAATTCCGCTCCTGCCATGTGGCAAAGGCTGAGCTAGCCTTCTTGATGATCAGAGATCATGTGCAGAAAGAAGCCTGGATGACAGCCACACCGACAACCAGACATGTGAGTGAGGCCATCCTAGACACCCCGAGATCCAAGGAGCCACCAAATGACTGCAAAAATACTTGGTCAACACTAGCAAAAAGAGGCCCAAAGAGGCAGAACTTTCCTTGGAGGGCATGGTCGGGGAGATGCAGCCTGGGAGGATGGAAGGGTTGGGCTCCCTACCCCTGCACATGGGTGAGCCGAGTCTCCATCAGTCAGCCATGTGGCTGACAGGGTCTTGGTGTTCTGGCTGGATGTCAGGCCAGTGCCTCTGAGGTGGGAGAGCTGAGTTCAGGACACTGGTCCACCAGAGACCTCCTGTCTCCATGTAAAATCAAATGACAAAAGGTCTCCCAGAGATCTCCATCTCAATGCTAAGAGCCAGCTCCACTCAACAACCAGCAAGCAACAGTGCTGGACACCCTATGCCAAACAACTAGCAAGACAGGAACACAATCCCAACCATTAGCAAAGAGGCGGCCTAAAATAATAAGTTCACAGACACCACCAAACACACCACAAGATGCAGTCCTGCCCACCAGAAAGACAAGATCCAGGCTCATCCACCAGAACACAGGCACCAGTCCCCTCCACAAGGAAGCCTATGCAACACACTGAACAAACCTTAGCCACCAGGGACAGACACCAAAGACAATGGGAACTATGAACCTGCAGCCTGTGAAAAGGAGAGCCCAAACACAGTAAGTTAAGCAAAATGAAAAGACAGAGAAACACAAAGTAGAGGAAGGAGCAAGGAAAAAACCCACCAGACCAAACAAATGAAGATGAAATAGGCTGTCTACCTGAAAAAGAATTCAGAGTAATGATAGTAAAGGTGATCCAAAATCTTGGAAATACAATGGAGAAAATACAAGAAAAGTTTAACAAAGACCTAGAAAAACTAAAGAGCAAACAAACAATCATGAGCAACACAATAAATGAAATTAAAAATTCTCTAGAAGGAATCCATAGCAGAAAACCTGAGGCAGAAGAAGGGATAAGTGACCTGGAAAATAAAATAGTGGAAATAACTACCACAGAGCAGAATAAAGAAAAAAGAATGAAAAGAATTGAGGACAGTCTCACAGACCTCTGGGACAACATTAATTGCACCAACATTTGAAATAGTGGTCACAGAAGAAGAAGAGGAAAAGAAGGGGACTGAGAAAATATTTGAAGAGATTATAGCTGAAAACTTCCCAAATATGGGAAAGAAAATAGTCAATCAAGTCCAGGAACCACAGAGGGTCCCATACAGGAAAAATCCAAGGAGAAAAACACCAAGACATATAATAATCAAACTATCAAAAATTAAATACAAAGAAAAAAATATTAAAAGCAACAAGGGAAAAACAACAAAAAACATACAAAGTAATCCCCATAAGCTTAACAGCTGAACTTTCAGCAAAAACTCTGCAAGCCAGTAGAGAGTGGCAGGACATATTTAAAGTGATGAAAGGGAAAAACCTACAACCAAGATTACTCTACCCAGCAGAGATCTCATTCAGATTTGACAGAGAAATTAAAACCTGTCCAGACAAGCAAAAGTTATGAGAATTCAGCACCACCAAACCAGCTTTACAACAAATGTTAAAGGAACTTCTCTAGGGAGGAAACAAAAGACAAGG
Source organism: Pseudorca crassidens (assembly GCF_039906515.1). Lineage (NCBI taxonomy): Eukaryota > Metazoa > Chordata > Mammalia > Artiodactyla > Delphinidae > Pseudorca > Pseudorca crassidens. The sequence continues at coordinate 98,392,231 of NC_090302.1, read as the reverse complement.
AAAATACCTACAATAACAAACCCAAAACAATTAAGAAAATGGTAATAGGAACATACATATCAATGACTACCTTAAATGTAAATGGATTAAATGCTCCAACCAAAAGACATAGACTGGCTAAATGCATACAAAAACAAGACCTGTATATATGTTGCCTACAAGAGACCCATTTCAGACCTAGGGACACATACAGACTGAAAGTGAGGGGATAGAAAAAGATATCCATGCAAATGGAAATCAAAAGAAAGCTGGAATAGCAATTCTCATATCAGACAATATAGACTTGAAAATAAAGACTATTACAAGAGATAAAGAAGGACACTACATAATGATCAAGGAATCAATCCAAGAAGACGATATAACAATTGTAAATATTTATGCACCCAACATAGGAGCACCTCAAAACATAAAGCAAATGCTAACAGTCATAAAAGTGGAAATTGACAGTAACATAATCATATTAGGGGACTTAAACACCCAACTTCCACCAATGGACAGATCATCCAAAAGGAAAATAAAAAATGAAACAGAAGCTTTAAATGACACATTACACAAGATGGATTTAATTGATATTTCTAGCACATTCCATCCAAAAAAACAGAATATACTTTCTTCTCAAGTGCTGATGGAACATTTTCCAGGGTAGATCATATCTTGGGTCACAAATCAAGCCTTGGTAAATTTAAGAAAATTGAAATGGTATCAAATATCTTTTCTGACCACAACACTATGAGACTAGATATCAATTACAGGAAATAATATGGAAAAAATACAAACATATGGAGGCTAAACAATACACTACTAAATAACCAAGCAATCACTGAATAAATCAAAGAGGAAATCAAAAAATACCTAGGAACAAATGACAATGAAAACAAAATGACTCAAAACTTACGGGATGCAGCAAAAGCAGTTCTAAGAGGGAAGTCTATAGCAATACAATCCTACCTCAGGAAACAAGATACATCTCAAATAAACAACGGAACCCTAAACCTAAAGCCATTAGAGAAAGAAGAACAAAAAAATCTGAAAGATAGCAGGAAGAAAGAAATCATAAAAATCAGATCAGAAATAAATGAAAAAGAAATGAAGGAAACAATAACAGAGATCAATAAAACTAAAAGCTGGTTCTTTGAGAAGATAAACAAAGTTAGTAAACCGTTAGCCAGACTCATCAAGAAAAAATGGGAGAAGACTCAAATCAATAGAATTAGAAATAAAAAAGGACAAATAACAACTGACACTGCAGAAATACAAAGGATCATGAGAGATTACTACAAGCAACTCTACACCAATAAAATGTACAACCTGGAAGAAATGGACAAATTCTCAGAAAAGCACAACCATCCGAGAATGAACCAGAAAGAAATAGAAAATATAAGCAGACCAATCAAGGCTCTGAAACTGAGACTGTGATTTTAAAATCTTCCAACAAACAAAAGCCCAGGACCAGATGGCTTCACAGGCGAATTCTATCAAACATTTAGAGAAGAGCTAACACCTATCCTTCTCAAATTCTTCCAAAACATAGCAGAGGAAAGAACACTCCCAAACTCCTTCTGTGAGGCCACCATCTCCCTGATATCAAAACCAGACAAAGATTTCACAAAGAAAGAAAACTACATGCCTATATCACTGATGAACATAGATGTAAAAATGCTAAACCAAATACTAGCAAACAGAGTCCAACAGCACATTAAAAGGATCATACACCATGATAAAGTGGGGTTTATCCCAGGAATGCAAGGATTTTTCAATATACACAAATCAATCAATGTGATAAGCTATTTTCACAAATTGAAGGAGAAAAACCGTATGATCATCTCAATAGTTTCAGAAAAAGCTTCTGACAAAATTCAACACCCAGTTATGATAAAAACCCTCCAGAAAGTAGGCATGGAGGGAACTTACCTCAACATAATAAAAGCCATATATGGCAAACCCACAGCCAACATCATTCTCAATGGTGAAAAACTGAAACCATTTCCTCTAAGATCAGGAACAAGACAAGATTGTCCACTCTCAAGACATAGTTTTGGAAGTCCTAGCCATGGCAATCAGAGAAGAAAAAGAAATAAAAGGAATCCAAATCAGAAAACAAGAAGTAAAGCTGTCACTGTTTGCAGATGACATGATACTATACATAGAGAATCCTAAAGATGCTACCAGAAAACTACTAGAGCTAATCAATGAATTTGGTAAAGTAGCAGGACACAAAATTAATGCACAGAAATCTCTTGCATTCCTATACACGAATGATGAAAACTCTGAAAGAGAAACTAAGGAAACACTCCCATTTACCATTGCAGCAAAAAGAATAAAATATCTAGAAATAAACCTACCTAAGGAGACAAAAAACCTCTATGCACAAAACTATATGACACTGATGAAAGAAATTAAAGACGATACAAACAGATGGAGAGATATACCATGTTCTTGGATTGAAAGAATGAACATTGTGAAAATGACTATACTACCCAAAGCAATCTACAGATTCAGGGTAATCCCTATCAAACTACCAATGGCAATTTTCACAGAACTAGAACAAAAAAGTTTACTATTTGTATGGAAACACAAAAGACCCCGAATACCCAAAGCAATCTTGAGAAAGAAAAATGGAGCTGTAGGAATCAGGCTCCTGACTTCAGACTATAATACAAAGCTACAGTAATCAAGACAGTATGGTACTAGCACAAAAACAGAAATATAGATCAATGGAACAGGATAGAAAGCCCAGAGATAAACCCACGCACATATGGTCACTTTATTTTTAATAAAGAATGCAAGAATATACAATGGAGAAAAGACAGCCTCTTCAATAAGTGGTGCTGGGAAAGCTGGATAGCTACATGTTAAAGAATGAAATTAGAACACTCCCTAACTCCATACAAAAAAATAAACTCAAAATCAATTAAAGACCTAAGTGTAAGGCCTGACACTATAAAACTCTTAGAGGAAAACATAGGCCGAACACTCTATGACAAATCACAGTAAGATCCTTTTTGACCTACCTCCTAGAAAAATGGAAATAAAAACAAAAATAAACTAATGGAACCTAATGAAACTTAAAAGCTTTTGCACATCAAAGGAAAACATAAACAAGACGAACAGACAACCCTCAGAATGGGAGAAAATATTTGCAAATGAAGCAACTGACAAGGGATTAATCACCAAAATTTACAAGCAGCTCATGCAGCTCAATAACAAAAAAACAAACACCCAATCCAAAAATGGGCAGAAGACCTAAATAGACATTTCTCCAAAGAAGATATACAGATGGCCAACAAACACATGAAAGGATGCTCAACATCAGTAATCATTAGGGAAATGCAAATCAAAACTACAATGAGGTATCACCTCATACCAGTCAGAATGGCCATCATCATAAAATCTAGAAACAATAAATGCTGGAGAGGGTGTGGAGAAAAGGGAACCCTCTTGCACTGTTGGTGGGAATGTAAATTGATACAGCCACTATGGAGAACAATATGGAGGTTCTTTAAACAACTAAAAATAGAACTACCATATGACCCTGCAATCCCAAGACTGGGCATATGTCCTGAGAAAAGCATAATTCAAAAAGTCATGTACCACAGTGTTCACTGAAGCTCTATTTACAATAGCCAGGATATGGAAGCAACCTAAGTGTCCATCTACAGATGAATGGATAAAGAGGATGTGGCACAATATATACAATGGAATATTACTCAGCAATAAAAAGAAACGAAATTGAGTTTTTTGTAGTGAGGTGGATGTACCTAGAGTCTGTCACACAGAGTGAAGTAAACCAGAAAGAGAAAAACAAATACCGTATGCTAACACATATATATGCTAACACATATATAAATATATATATATATATAGTTTTGAAGATCCTAGGGGCAGGACAGGAATAAAGATGCAGACATAGGGAATGGACTTGAGGACATGGGGAGGGGGAAGGGTAAGCTGGGACGAAGTGAGAGAGTGGCATGGACATATATACACTACCAAATGTAAAATAAATAGCTAGTGGGAAGTAGCCACATGTCACAGAGAGATCAGTTCAGTGCTTTGTGACCACCTAGAGGGGTGGGATAGGGAGAGTGGGAGGGAGATGTAAGAGGGAGGAGATATGGGGATATATGTATATGTATAGCTGATTCACTTTGTTATAAAGCAGTAACTAACACACCATTTTAAAGCAATTATACTCCAATAAAGTTGTTAAAAGAAAAAGAAATTAAGCATTAAATTTTATAATCCCCAGATTTAAAATATTTTAGCCTCTTAAAATTATATTATTAATTTTCAATGTAAGTAACATTGAAGGAATGTGGAAAGAAACAAACCTATACTCCTTCATTCTAATGCTACTATTTTTACTTTTGGTGTGAATTTCCCAGTAGTTTTCCTCATGAATACGTATTTTTTGATACCTGTTATGCAATTCTGAATTGTATTTTAAATATCATGTCTTATAAATGCAACGTGTATTAATTATAGAAAGTTTCAATATGTAAATAAGAAAAAAAGAAACAAAACCCATCTGTAATTTTATCTCCCACTTTATGATTTTGAGGTAAATCCTTTGAGCTTTTTTCACATGGGACCATATTGTATGTAAAATTTTATAATCTACTTTATTCTACTTCTTAGTGTACAACGAATATGTTCCATATCCTCTAACATTATTTCTAATGAATACAAATTTTATTTTATGATTATGGCACAGTTACTGAAATCTCGCTTTTTTTGGCCATTATAAATAATATTTAATTGACCAACTTTGTAGTACACATTTTGGCAAGTTCACAGTTATTTCCTAGAGTAAATTCCTAGCATGATGGTCACTCATATCCTTTTGATCATCTTTACTTATTTTTTCTTCTTGTTTTATTAATATATAATTGATATACAGCCCTGTGTAAGTTTAAGGGGTGTATAGAATAATGATTTGACTTAAATACATCATGAAATGATTACCAAAATTAGTTTAGTGAACATCCATCATTTCTTATAGACATAAAATTAAAGAAATAGAAAAAAAAAATTTTTTCCTTGTGATGAGAACTCAGGATGTACTCTCTTAACAACTTTCATATATAACATACAGCAGTGTTGATTATATTTACCATGTTGTACATTACATCCCTACTACTTATTTGTCTTATAACTGGAAGTTTCTACCTTATGACTAACTTCATGCAATTCCTCCCTGCCCCGCCTTCCCGCCTCTGGTAACCACAAACCTAATTTCTTTTTCTATGAATTTGTTTTGAAGTATAATTGGCCTACAGCACTATGTTAGCTTCTGGCACACAACATAGTGTTTCACTATTTCCATATATTTCAAATGATCATCATGAAAAGTCTAGTTATCATCTGTCACCATGCAAAGATACTAAATAATTATTGACTATATTCCCCACACTGTACATTTCATACTTGTGACTCATTTATTTTATAACTGGTAGTTTGTATCTCTTAATTTCCCTCACTTATTTCTCTCATCTTCCCAACTCCCCATCCCTACCCCCTGGACAATCACCTGTTTGTTGTCTGTGTCTATGATTTTGTTTCTGTTTTGTTATGTTTGTTATTTGTTTTTGCTTTTTAGATTCCACATATAAGTGAAATCATACGGTGTTTGTCTTTCTCTGTATGACTTATTTCACTTAGCTTAATACCCTCTGGGTCTACCCATGTTATCACAAATGGCAAGATTTTGTTCTTTTTTATGACTAATATTTTGTTGTGAATGTGTATGTATATTTGTGTATATACATATATATTTTTTAAATTAATTTATTTATTTAAAAAAAAGTGTCAGTTACCACAATGTTCACTGCAACTCTATTTACAATAGCCAGGACATGGAAGCAACCTAAGAGTCTGTTGACAGATGAATGGATTAAAAAAAGATGTGGCACATATATACCATGGAATATTACTCAGCCATGAAAGAAATGAAATTGAGTTATTTGTAGTAAGGTGGACAGACCTAGAGTCTGTCATACAGAGTGAAGTAGGTCAGAAAGAGAAAAACAAATACCATATGCTAACACATATATATGGAATCTAAAAACAAAAAAAATAGTTCTGAAGAACCTAGGGGCAGGAGAGGAATAAAGATGCAGACATAGAGAATGGACTTGAGGACATGGGGAGAGGGAAGGGTAAGCTGGGACAAAGCACCAAGTTTGGGGGGAGTATAAAGCAAAGATATTAATATAGGTGTATGTGGTTTCATGTGTCTGTGAGAATAACTGAATGCTATGCAGATATTGGCATCAGAATTAGTTAAGTGAGCCAGATAGAGAAAGACAGATATAATATGATATCATTTATATATGGAATCTTAAAAAAGAATGGACTTGAGGATATGGGGAGGGTGAAGGGTAAGCTGTGACAAAGCAAGAGAGAGACATGGACATATATACACTACCAAACGTAAGGTAGATAGCTAGTGGGAAGCAGCCGGATAGCACAGGGAGATCAGCTCTGTGCTTTGTGACTGCCTGGAGGGGTGGGATAGGGAGGGTGGGAGGGAGGGAGAGGCAAGATGGAAGAGATATGGGAAAGTATGTATATGTATAACTGATTCACTTTGTTATAAAGCAGAAACTAACACACCATTGTAAAGCAATTATACTCCAATAAAGATGTTAAAAAAAAAAGATACAAATGGACTTATTTACAAAACAGAAATAGACCCACAGACATAGAAAACAAACATATGGTTACCAAAAGGGAAATGGGGGAGGGATAAATTAGGAATTTGGGATTAGCAGATACAAACTACTGTATATAAACTAGATAACCAACAAGGACCTACTGTATAGCACAGGGAACTATACCTAATATTTTGCAATAGCCTATAAGGGAAAGGACTCTGAAAAAGAATAGATCTATACATATATATATGTATAACTGAATCATTGTGCTGTACACCTGAAACTAACACAACATTGTAAATCAACTATACTTCAATAAAACAATTTTTTAAATAGTGGTTTAAAAAAGAATTAAATGAATGAATGGATGAGTTCAAAGCCTTAATATATTCCACTTCTAGATTTTGACTTCTGAGTCCATTAGTATAGAATTTGTTTGGTGGAGCTGACTTTCCCCCTCTCTCTTTTCTCTCAGCAAGAGAAAAGAGTAATTGGGACTTGAAAGAAATTTACCTGCTTCTTAGGAACGTCAGGGATGAAGAGGAAGGGCCCAGCCCATTGGATTTTCTTCAATGCATGAAAGCCTCCAAGGTGTGGTGTCACGAAAATGAACCAGAAACCAGGAAATGGCTGCTGGGGGCCTAATTTTACCCCTCATTGGCTGTGTCCTTGAACATGATCAGTTTCCTCTCTCTGGGCCTCAGTTTCCCTCTCTGTAAGTGAAAGCTTCAGTTAGAGAGCCTGAAGGTCCTCTCTCGTCCGTAACATTACCCAAGTTGTTGCTGAGAATGTTTTAACCCTTTTCATTCACCCCATGAAATGTTGCTTTGAGGACTAGTTTCCAATTAGCATTATTTGGATGCCTCTGTCTTTGGGGGGACAGAAAATAGGACTCAGAAAAGGGAGCTGAGACCCCTTAGATTCTACCATAAAGCAGAAGGAGAGCCTCAGTTAGGATATAGGCACAAGAGCTGCATTTTGGACATTGGCTCGGACACCTGGGTTACACTGGGTCTCATATCTTGAATGCTTATGTAGTCTGGCTAGCAAACTTCAGCTGGAATTTGCAGGGGATGATGGTTTATAAGAAGATCCTGAGTAGGCTTCAGAAACAGTTATGGGAAAAGATGACTCTTCATCTTATGTAAGTCTGATTGGAATGCTCAGAGGACAAATCATGCCTGCCTTCTCCACCCTCCATCTATTGCCATCACTTTTCTGATGATGATTATGGCCAGCCATTATGGAAGGTCTGTCTTCCCAGCCACCTTACACCGGAGACATTATTTACGTCACTTTAAATGGGAAGAAATCGAAACTCAGAAAAATTGTGAAGTGTTCCGTAATTAAGAAACTTAAAGCCAAGGAGTAAAGCCAAATGTATCTGATTCAAAAACACAACATTTTTCACCATATCATACAGTTCTTGGCACCATCCAGAGTCTTCTGTTTCCTGCCGAGCTAAGGCCAAGAGAAGACAGGGACTTTCACAGAAGAACATGCTTAGCACCTAAGTCAGAGGGCTGTTGTGAGAACTGAGGGCTATGAGTGGGACCATCCTGATGTGGCTGTTTCATATCCACCTTGCCCAGAACCTGGATTACATCCACTTCATCCCAAATTCTATCCCTCAAGAATATTGAGATACTGTATAATTCCAGTGAATAAAGATACATAAATGGCTACAGAAGCTTGGAGTCTCTGTCTGAAGCCTCCTAAAATATGGCTTCAGTCCCTCCCCCCGAACCAAAAGCAGTCAGAGAATCACTATATATTGGGCACATGGAGAAGGAAATATAGGGCACAGTCCTTAACCCAAGGGAGCGTAACCTCCAGTCAACATAAAAACACTCAAAACATAAGTGCAGAGCTTTGTGGTACTAACTTACACTACAAGATGAATGAGAAAAGAAAGATCCTGAAGGACTGGAAGGAAAAGAGCAGTTTTCATGGAACAAAAAGAGTTTGAACTGAGCCTTGAAGGAAAAAGTGTTTGGGCCAGAGAAGAAGGAAGGGCCTACTTAGCAGTGGGAACAGCATGAGGGAAAGCCTGGTGGGGAGGAATGACCAGGCTTATGGGGAGGATAGTAGGATATAAACCTCCTGGGGTCTGGGACCTAGCAGGAGGAAACTGTGAGTGGCCCCATAGTGGGAGGGAAAGCCAGAGGTCAGCAAATGGGAGATGTTTGACACCCAGGCCCCATCCACCCATCCATCTCACTTTCTAGCATGTGCACGTGCGTGCGCGCGCGCGCGCACACACACACACACACACACACACACACACACACACGCTTTGTGTTTGTTCCTGTCAGAAACCAGCCTGTGAGATTGCTATGGATTCCAGAGGAGGGTGGAGAGGACCAAGATAGCAGATTGTTAAGGCTCTAATTACATATCTTTGAGGTGGAAATCTAGTGAAACCACAGACTTGGAACAACATAAAAGTGCATAAAACATCCTCCTCCATTCATTATGCAAGCGAATTGCTCATTTGTGGAGTCTAGATTACAGTAGAGACCTTATAAATTGAGAAGATGGTGTTTTATGGATCTCCATATGCACTAGCACATTCTCATCACGAAGAGCACACCTGTTGTATGCAGCTGAACCAGTGCATGCGGTGGGTCCCCCACCCGCTGAGAGATGGCCTCCCAGTGCCGCTCACCTCCAGGAGCGATGAGGAAGGACCAGGACCAAGAGGAGCTCCCCGAGAGGACACGGCATAGAACCATCCTGAGCTCGCAGGGAAAAACTTCCACTGAAGAGTCATTTATTATGATTAAAAATAATACAAATCTTTAAGATTGTCATATTGGGGGCAAAAAAGGACTTAGAAAAAGGAGTTGATACTTAGTGGCTAACAGAGTCATCTATTTGTGATTCAAGGGATTCCCTGGAAACGGGGTCCCCCAATTAAAAACAATCTTGAATCAAACTCACTTTAGTTTTTCTTTTTTTATATTTTATTATCTGCTTTCTTTTTCCTTTACATAAAATTGCTTTGAGGAATGATTAAGTCTCAAGAAGAACATTTCTCAAAGTATGTTCTTGTGGAATACTAGTTTACAAGGAAAAAAAAATGTTTGGTGGTTAAATACATTTGGGAAATTTTAAATTAAATTCATGCCCCATCGATACTACTTCCCTTTGAATGTATATGAACATTAACATTAATGTGTTAAAGGCTCTCAAAAGTCTTGCAATAAAGAAATTTAAATTTGTTTAATTTTACTCAGTGTTTCTAAAATTTAAGTAATCAAGAAATCTGATTTTTTTTGTTAGTTTGCTTTGTTTTTGTTTGTTTGTTTACAAAACATCTATTATCATCCTGAGCAACCAGTGTTTTATACATAAAGCTTTGAGAAATAATTACTTTTGGGGCTGGTTTTCCAGTTTCTGTCTTTGGATATAAATTTGAAAATTTTTCAGTGATTTTTCAAGACCTATTGCTTGATCCTTTTGTTTTAGTGCATCCTGGTAATGTTCTGTCCTAATCTTATTATATAGAGTTGCATTACTTACTCATAAAGAGATTCAATGACCAGGTTTCTGGGTGGAACTAGGTGACTTTTGAATCACAGGTTTCCGGAGACTTAAAAAGTCACATCCTTGTCCCCAGAGAGGGATATAGAATCAGAGTGCTCCGGTCAGAGGCACTCAGCACACCTGGGTACAAAAGGGGAGACGTATTAGAGTGTCCTGTGTATATATGTTTAAAAATGATGGTGAAACGGAAAACAACACAAAAGTCCATCCATTGAAAAATGGATAAACAAGCTGGTATATCCATACAGTGGAATGCTACCCATCTATTGAAAGGGTAAACCATGATGCAGACAACAACTTGAATGAATCTCAACATTATCATGTTGAATATAAGTACATACTATACAATTCACGCATATAAAATTCTAGGAAATACAGACTAAGCTATAGTGAAAGAAAACAGATCAGGGGTAGCCTGGGGAATGGGAGTAGAGGCAGGGAAGGGACACCAGGAAATCTTTAGACGTGGGTAATGAAAATGTTTGTTATCTTAATTGTGGTGATGATTTTATGGCTGTACACATACATCAAAACATTAACCTGTATACTTACATATGTATGGTTTATTGCATATAAGCAATATCTCAAAAGAATTCCAAAAATAAATTTAAATAAATAAAATGAAATAAATAAGAGATTCTGAAATTTTCTCCAGGAAAAAAAAAAAATGATGAGCTATCTGTGCCTGGCTTGCCTCTGATTAATGTTTCTGGTCATCAGTGGTTTTCAGATGATCAAAGTTGGTAAACAGATGAGTGAATGAGTTCAGGGCCTTGATAGGCTCCATTTGTAGACATTGCCTCCTAAGTCCCTTTATAGACCATTCAGGCAAACGGAACTCTGTTTTTCTGTCATTATTTTCTCATCGATGGAAGAGGCCTTCAAAGAATTTCTTCTGGTTCCTAGAAACTTCAGGGATGCCAAGAAGGGACTTGTCCATTGCCGTTTCATTGATGACACAGTTTCTCCAGAGCTACTGTGGTCTAGGGGACCAGACCTCTCTGGTCCAACCTTGGCTCACCCTCACTGGCTGAGCATCCTTCGTGTGGTCATTTCCTCTCACTGTGTCTATGGGAAATCAGACACTTCAAAGATGTAACAGATTTCAAGAATTAAAAAGACAGCTCAGGACTTTCCTGGTGGCACAGTGGTTAAGAATCTGCCTGCCAGTGCAGAGGACACGGGTTCGAGCCCTGGTCCGGGAAGATCCCACATGCCGCAGAGCAACTAAGCCTGTACGCTACAACTACTGAGCCTGCGCTCTAGAGCCCATGAGCCACAACTACCGAGCCCACGTGCTGCAACTACTGAAACCCGTGCGCCTACGGCCTGTGGTCCGCACTGAGAAGCCCACACACTGCAACAGAGAATAGCTCCTGCTCGCCGCACTAGAGGAAACCCACACGCAGCAACGAAGACCCAACGCAGCCAAAAATAAAATAAATTAAAAAAAAAAAAAAAGACAGCTTACCTTGGGGAAACCAAAGCACGAAAAGAGTTTCATTTCTAAAATGAAAGGGTGGTAAAATTCCTTCTTGTTATGACATTTTATGATTCTTTGAATTTTTCTCTGCAAGTGAGAATGGCACTGTGGGAACTCTAAATGGATGGATAAGAGCTTGAAGAAGAGGAAAGAGAGATGGATGGGGACAAAAATGGGAAATGGCCACTTTGAGTGCTAGGAGGCTGGTCTTCGTAGTCGTACAGACCTTAGCTTCCCCCCAGGACAGATCTTTGACAAGCCACTGTGACCTTGAGCAAATTCACAGCTCTGAGTCTCCTCTGCAAACTAGAATTATTAGTAACTACCACATCGTTATTCTCAAAAGTAAATGAACAAAACGTTTGTAAAAATTCCCAGCGCAATGTCCATCCTATATTAGGGGTAAAACGTCATTTCATTCCCCACATTCCAGAGACAAATAGCCCATTAAGCATTTTGCTAAGAGGAGTCCCACAAGTTCACTGGCAAATATAGGTCCATGTGTCCCAAATTCTCAAAGCTGATTCAATGGCAAAGCCTGAGCTCTCCCCAAACCATGAGGCTCCTAGATCGCCATCTGTGCTTAACTGATCCGTTTAAGGCATTTTTCCCTGGTGACGCATTGCCTCTGGGAAGGACCCCACTAATGTAGCAGGGCTTTCCCCCCAGCCATGGAGTTCTTTCCTTCCATCCCCCTTCTCCAAGCTCTACAGGGCCTCTTCTGGCGTTTTGTCCTCTGCTGCCCACCACCCCCACTCCACCTTCAAACTTGCTTCCTTTCCTTCCTTCCCCCTCCTTGCTTTTTTTTTTTTGGTGTGGACCATTTTTAAAGTCTTTATTGAATATGTTACAATATTGCCACTGGACCGCCAGGGAAGTCCCCCTCCTTGCTTTTTAAGGGACAGCCAGGTCTCAGGCACTTCTAGGGATCAAGCTGGTGAAAACAGGTGGATGATGTCAAATAAGGGGACAGGAATTTGTGTGTCTCATTAAATTAAGTCTATTAGAGAAGGAAGGCTCTTTGGGGTGTGTATTCGTTTCCTGTGGCTTGCATCACGAAGAACCAAAGACCAGTTTGCTGAAAACAACAAGAAGCTATTTTGCCACAGTTCTGGAGGCCAGAAGTCTGAACTCAAGGTGTCAGCAGGGCTGTGTTTTCTCTGGCAGCTCAAGGGAGACTCCCCCTCGCCTTTTCCAGCTTCTGGTGGACACTGGCAATCCCTGGCTTCCTACTCTATAGACTCAACACTGTAATCCCTGCCTCTACCATGACATGGCATTTTCCCTATGGGTCTTTCTTTCCCTGAGTCTCTGTGTCCTTTCTTTTCTTATAAGGACACCAGTCATATTAGATGAACTCCTCTTAATTACACCTGCAAAGACCCTGTTTCCAAATAAGGTCACATTCTGAGGTCTGGGTGGACAATAATTTGGAGGGAGGGGGACAATATTCAATCCCATATAGGGTCCTCGGTGTCCAACCCACCCGAAGGGAATAAATCCTAGAGATTAAGGTGACTTGGTCTAGATTATAGGGCCAATTAATGGCAAAGCTAAGACTGTAGTTCAGGCCTTTTGCTTCCACATCCAGACTGATTTCTAAGGCACCTATATGTCTCTAATGAGCACCAACCTGGCTCCAAGCTCAGGGTGGGGAAGAAGGATGATTTTGTTTTTGGAGGCTTCCTGCATTGAACTAGGCTTATAATAATAATAACCAATATGCACTGGGCTTTGGAGGCATGATCTCTAATCTCTATGACAATGGTTAACACACTCAGAGAGCTCACTATGGGCCAGTCAATACTCCTAGCACTTAAATGTGTATTAACTTATTTAATCCTCCCAACAAGCTGATGTCTGAATCCAAAGCCCATACCCTTCCTCTAGCACCAAGCTGCCTTCAACAAGAACTTCGAACATGGCACTTTAGACAATGCCTCTCCATCCACACCAAAAGCCTGTGAGTGATTGAAAGCTCAGCTGGAATTTGAAAATTCCTAGTCTGGGGATGAGATAAACACACAGGACAGTTGTCTATCCAAAGGCCAGCTGTCAGGCAATTAGCTGGGAAACTTCCAAAGCCAAATCTTTAGATGTGCCTACAGATTGAGACAAGGAAGGGTCAGTTAAGCCCATTCCAGCTGATTGCTGTGGTTTCTGGCCAGGATAGCTGACAGAGGTGCATCGGCAGCCCCTGCTAGTCAAGGTGCAGATATGGGACAAATCTCTCCGGCCTGATGCAGCTCTGAGACAGGGAGGGGCAGAGAGGAGGAGAGCAGCTCAGATTTTAAGGACTGCTGTTTTGACCCCAGTGGCACCAGCTCACCGCTCCTTACATGCTGTGGGACTATGGGCAGTAATCAACTATTATCCAATGGCATCAATTAAAGCCAAGGAAAGGGCTCAGTGGGATGCACTGGCTCTCGGAGAGGGAGTGCAGAAGGAGGGGATGGCCATCTCCTCCTGGGCGTTTGGAGGTAGAAAGTGCTTTGGGATGCCATAGGGGATAAAAAAGGAAATGGCATTTCCTTTGCCTCTGCCACTCCCTTTGTAATGATAGTTCTTATTTGAGGAAAGGCATATGTGAAGGATTTGGGCTCTGGAGAGGATTTTTGAGGTCATACCCTGGGTTGCTGGACCAGGTTTTTGGAGGAGTCTGAACATAGAGCTACTGGTGTACATTAAGAGAAGAGAAGTGCTTTTTTCATTTATTAAGGAGAATAAGGAAGCAGCCAAGAGCACCGACCTGGAGTCTTGAGACCTTTGGCCCCATGGCGGCTTTACCATCACCTTGTTGTGTGACCTTGGAGATACACTTTAACCTCACTGTGTGTGAGATTCCTCACTTGTCAAGTAATGATAACAATGCATGTTTGATCCTTCTCTATGGGCTATTGTGAGACTCAAATAGGACAATATACACAAAAGCATTTTGAAAAGCACAATTTTAATAGTGGGGACCAAAGGTACTGTTGACTAAGGGCCCAAAGGAGCTGCTCAGCTACCAACTAACCAGCTGTGGGAAGTTGGGAAAGTCGTCTTAAAACTCTAATAGTGCACTATGGCCTTAGGTCACAGAGTTTTTGCAAATCTAACCAAAGTAATGGACTCAAGACCCCAGAAAAATACCCAAGGAGTCAATAATGTTTGCACACAACCCCAGAAGAGTCCCAACCTCTCTAGGCCTATCTGTGGGCCTCTAGCAAGTCCCTAGACCCCTAGATTGAAAGCACCCGCCCCCAGAAGCAGGCGTACAATTCCTGCAGCCCAGACTCGGTTAATATACCTTAACAAAGAGTATCTCAATGTTACTGGGAACCACAGCAGATTGAAAGTGAAGAAATATATTATTTCTGCTATTTATCAGGATCATCACAAAAGTAATACTGCACAGGGTCTATTTTTCAAGCAGTACTTGAGGGTCATGTACAGCACTTTCCTGAGCATGTTCTAAGCTACAGCTAGTTCTTCTCTAGCTTACCCATCCATATGCTCCCATCTCCTTCCTGTCTTTCAGAGATTCATCAACATCTCTGGGCACAGAGAGCCACACATGCTGTTCTCAGCACAGTCATGGATTGATATCCTTTTTATAGCTTTGCTGTCATTTCAGTGGGATTTGGGAGGCAGGGGAGGCAAGCATGTGAACTCAGGCTGGAGCCAGAAGCGCCTCACATTTTTTAGGTTATGTCAACCTCCCACTGCTCCACACCTGGAAGGCCAGATGTGAGACAGCACCTTGGTTTGCTTTTGCAGTGTCACATCAGGCCATCCATCTGATTGCCCATCAGCAACCCCTGAGTGCCGGCGTCCATGCAAGGCACCATCCAGCCACCGTGAGCCAAGGCAGGAGCAGGCACAGAACAGCCGCAGACCGATCTGAGGTGATATACCTTGAGCAGGAATGTCTTGACATCACAGGGGACCATTCCCAGCAGTGTGTGTGTCCCACGTGGCTGAGATGACTAATGCATTCACCTGTGGGACGATGCAGTCTCTGCTGTTTGGGCAGATGTGAGCGCCCATTCCACGTCTAGGATGTGGGCTTGCACTGGAGGGGCAGCACAGCACAAAGGTCTAGAAAGCAGACCCCAGAGGTATTCACTAGCTGTGCAACATTGAACACATTTCCTAGCCTTTCTGTTCCTCAGCATCGTCAACTGTAAAATAGGGACGATTTAATCCTCACTTCATACAGCTGCTATGAAAATTAAAAGGGTTAATACATATGAAGTGCTTAGAACAATGTCTAGTGAGTGTAGTAACTGCTCAATAAGTGCAATTTATTTGAGAATGGGGATAAAGAGGTGCTAGGGACTGAATGTTTGTGGCCCCCTAAAATTCATAAGTTGAAGCCCTAACCCTCAGTGTGATGGAGATTAGGAGACTTGGAGGTGAGCTTTTGGGGAGATAATTAAGTTTAGATGAGTCATGAGACTGGAGACCCCATGAAGAAACTAGTTTCTTTGTGAGGGAGACAGACCAGAGCTTGCTGTCCCTCCAACATGTGAGGACAGAGTGAGAAGGTAGAAGAGCCTCCCTGGGAACAGAATCTGCTGGCATCTTGATCTTGGACTTCCAGCCTCCAGAACTGTGAGAAATCAAAGCCTGTTGTCTAAGCCCACCAGTCTATGGTGTTATGTGATAGTAGCCCAAGCTAACTAATACAGGGGGCATATTAGTCAGAGTTCTCCAGGGACAGCCAATATGGTGTGTGTGTTGTATGTGTATTAAGAAATTGGCTCATGTGATTGTTTGGGCTGGCAAGTCTGAATTCTGCAGGATAGGATGGCAGGCTAGAGACCTCTGGAAGAGTTGATGTTGCAGCTTGAGTCGGAAAACAGGCTGGAGGCAGAATTCTCTTTTCCTCAAGGACCTCAATCTGTTTTCGCTTAAGGCCTTTGACTGATTGAATGAGGCCTGCCACACTATGAAGATTAATCCACTTTACACAAAGTCCACAGATTTAAATGTTAATCTCATCTAAAAACTACCTACACAGAAACATCTAGACTGGTGTTTGACCAACTATCTAGGTACTGTGGCCTCACCAGGTTGACACATACTGGCATGTAGAATTAACCATCACAGGGGGACTGAAGGTAAGCAGTGTACAGGTCCCCATGTGCACACCTTGGGCACACTTCCTCAGACACACGCCACATACTTAAAATGCCACAAAGACCAACGCTGTCTCTGGAGCCGGGGCTCCTGCATCTAGATTTGCAGAAGGTAATTGCAGAGGGATGCCCAGGCCTGTGTTATTAGCACATTCAGAGCAGCAGCTCTCACAGAAGCCAGATGGCAAACACTTGCTTTGGGGGCAAGTGCAGACTTGGGGCCCTACATCTTGGACAAGACCCAAGAGGCTGCCCCTCAGGCATCCACCTTCCCAGTAACTATACTTTCCTCTTACTGCTTTGCCTACATTATCTCCTCTGGTCCACATGGCCTCCTGGGGAGAAGGCTGGGTGGGGATTATCATGTCTTTTTCATGGAGGCATGTTTAAAACTAGAGGCTACACAACTAATAAGGACCGAATCTGGACTAGACGTTCGCTTTTCTAACCCCTACTTCAGGGCACTTTTCCACTACATCAGTGTCCTCCAAGCCCACAAGCAGAGTCAGCCTGTGATGTCAGGGGAAGGGACCAAAGGGATTAAGAGGAAGTAAAGAGGGTTTGTGTTATTAACTCAAGCAAATCAGTTCACCCATCTGAGCCTCGGTTTCTTCAAATGCAATATGAAACAACTAGGCCATAGGTTCCTAAGGATGGAAACCTCATCTTTTCTCTCTTAATATGTCTCCTGCCCAGCCTGTTACGTAGAAAGCATTTGGTCAATGCTGGCTGAATTAAATGGGGGTTAGGAGGCTGTACTAGTTCGCTAGGTCTGCCATAACAAAGTACTGAAGATTGGGTGCCTTAACCAATGGAAATTTATTTTCTCACAATTCTGGAGGCTGGAAGTCCAAGATCAAGGTGTCAGCAAGGGTTGGTTTCTTCTGAGGCCTCTGTCCTTGGCTTGTAGATGGCTGACTTCTCCCTGTGTCTTCACATGGTCTCTTCTCTCTTCACGTATGCCCTAATCTCCTCTTCTTATAAGGACACCAACCATATTGGACTAGGGCCCACCCTACTAATCTCATTTTAACCTAATTATCTATTTAAGTTCCTATCTCCAACTATAATCATGCTCTGAGGTACTACTGGGGGTTAGGTCTTTGACATAGAAATTTGGGGAGGATCTAAATCAGCTCAGATCAGGGGCTTGTTGGTCTCTAGAGTCATTCCAGCTCTGACATTTGATATCTCTGATGGTGAACTAGGAACTTTTTTAGATCAGTTTTAGATTCATAGCAAAATTGAAAGGAAGGTACGCATTTGATGGCTAGGCATTTATCCCTTTAATGAACAGTTCTTGGTAAAAATGAGCACATTAAAGTCACCAATAAGAGAACAAAGAACCCAATTTTAAAAATAGGCCAAAGTCCTTAACAGACACCTTATCAAAGGAGATTAACAGATGGCCAATAAGCATATGAAAATATATTCAAATCATATGTCATCAAGGAAATGCAAATTAAAACAACAAGATACCACTACACACCTACTAGAATGGCCAAAATCTGGAAACTTGACAACTCCAAATGCGGGTGGAGATGTGAGGCTAGAAGAACTCTCACTCATTGATGATGGGCGTGCAAAATGGCATAGCCACTTTGGAAGACAGTTTGGTGGTCTCTCCCAAAACTTATCATACTCTTGCCAAACAGTCTAGCAATTGCTGTCCTTGGTATTTACCCCAAAGAGCTGAAAACATGTCCACACAAAACCCTGCACATGGATACTTACAGCAGTTTTATTCTTAATTGTCAACACTTGGAAGCAACCAGCACATCCTGCAGGTGAATGAACAAACTGTGGCACAACCAGAGAATGGAATACTATTTGGCGCTAAAGAGAATTTAGTTATCAAGACATGAAAAGATATGGAGGAACCTTAAAAGCATATTCCTCAGTGAAGGAAGCTGATCTGAAATGACTACATTCTGTATGAGCCCAACTATATCACATTCTGGAAATGGCAAAACTATCAAGACAGTAAAAAGATGAGCAGTTGCTAGGGGTTGAGGGAAGGAAGGAATGAACATGTGGGGCATGGAGGATTTTTTAAGGCAGTGAAAAAGTTGGTATGATACTATAATGATGGATCCATGTCATGATGCATTTGTCTAAACCTGTATAATGTACAACACCAAGAGTGAACCCTAATATAAACTATGGACGTTGGATGATAATGATGTATCAATGAAGGTTCATCAGTTGGAACAATGTACCATTCTAATGGGGATGTTGATTAATGGGGGAGGCTATGCATGTGGTGGGGTGGTCAGGGGGGTTACAGAGACTCCATGCCTTCCTTTCAATTTTGCTATGAATCTAAAACTGATCAAAAAAAAAAGCCCTATAATAACAATAATGATAATAATAATAAAACCCCTTGTTTTTATAATCATCGTCCTGGAAATAGGTAAAATCAGGGGAAAAAAGATTAGTGCGTCATCCAGCGACGTTTTGCCTTCAGGAAGAAACTGCCTGGTGTCAACCAGCCAAACAAAGCATCCAGGCTTTGAAAATAATGAGGGAGGAGCCAATCAGTATAATTTATTATTATTACTAAGAGAACACTGCCATTTTAAATATCTTAAAACCATCTAAAGCAGTGTGTTTGGGAGCTTATCTGTCAAATACAATTGTGCTGAATTTTTTAAAATGAGGATGGGAACACATGTATATGTATAACTGATTCAGTTTGTTATAAAGCAGAAACTAACACACCATTGTAAAGCAATTATACTCCAATAAAGATGTAAAAAATAAATAAATAAAATAATAAAATGAGGATGTCAGGGCACTGTAGTTTGCCTCTAGATAAGGAATGTGGTTGGATTGGGGTCCGGATGCCTTGATTAGGTGGTACAGCCATGCAGCGGATACTCCTCAGCAATAAAAAGGTGTGAACTATGGATTCATGCAACTACTGGATGAATCTCAAAGTAATATGCTGTTCTTAACCGGGAGCAGTCACGACAAGGACGAAGGACTGTTTCTGGATGCAGACACAGTTGTGCTGGAGATGTAAAATCTCTTAGCAACTGAATGGATGCATTGTTTCCTTTTTTATTTTAAGTAGGAACTTGTTTTCTACAACATACTTGAATTAGTAATACACTTAGTGAGAAGCTGATAAAAAAGTACTTACTGTATGAATCTATTTACATAAAGTCTAGAAAATGCCACCAGGTGGAGAGTGAGGGAAAGCTGATAATGGTGTCTGGACAACTGGGTTCAGGGAGAGATGGGACGGCAGATTACAAGAGGCATGAGGAGGCTTTGGAGGTGATGGACCATGGTCACCATCTTGATTGTGCTGCTGGTTTCACAGGTGTATGCATCTGGCAAATCTTATCAAGGACTACACTTTTTTTTTAATTGTATAGTTGATTTACAATGTTTCAGGTGTACAGCACAGTGATTCAGTTATATATATTTATATTCTTTTTCAGATTCTCTTCCATTACAGGTTATTACAAGATACTGAATACAGCTCCCTGTGCTATACAGTAGGTCCTTGTTGTTTATCTATCATATATAGAAGTGTGTACCTGTTAATCTCAAATTCCCAATTTATCCTTCCCCCCTTTCCCCTTTTGTAACCATAAGTTTGTTTCCTACCTCAGTGAATCTGTTTCTGTTTGTAAGTAAGTTCATTTGTATTATTTTTTTAGATTCCACATATAAGTGATATCATATGATATTTGTCTTTGACTTACTTCACATAGTATGATAATCTCTAGATCCATCCACATTGCTGCAAATGGCATTATTTCATTCTTTTTTATGGCTGAATGGTATTCCATCGTATTGAGATATATATATATATAGATATATATATATATACACACACCATATCTTTCAAGGAGTACACTTTAAACAGGTATTGTTTATTGTATGTCAATTACAGCTCAATAAAGCTGTTGGAAAGGAGTGGCTGCAGGAATGATAAGTGTTTTATCAGAGTAAAGTGTTTACAGCTTAAGGCCTGAAGAGAGGAATACCCAGAAGATAAGAGACAATTTGCCTCTAGTTTCCTGAGAGGTTCCAGGAACCCAAAAAGCAGGGTTGAGAAGCGGGGTAGACAAAAGTCCATACACAGAGCACCTGGACCCCCAGGTCCCTACCCTACCTCATCCACCGTGGTACCTGCTCCTCCAAGATTGGACTCAGGACAAAATGACCCAGCCCGAGGTCCCTCAGGGAGGCTAGATTCAGGTATTCTAATTGAGGAAAAGCCATGAGCGTGATCTTTAAAGCCGGTAAAACCCAATTGTCCATCTGTGTAGCTCATCAGGATTTCCTCATCTTTAAGAAATCTGACAAAAGGAGGCCCAGAGGACCCCAATGAAGCCAGCCTGAGGGGCCTCAGTGCTTGCGGGAGAATGTCCCCACTGCCCTGTGCGGAGGGCAGCGCTCCTCCAAGGCCCTGCCTGGGATATTGTGGTCCCCTGGGCCTCTCCTCTAACATCCACTGTCATTTCCTCTGCCACGTTGTCAACCAGCTGTTCTAGGCACAGAAGAGAGTTCAGGAGCATGGCTCTAAGTCAGCCCATGTGGTTCAAGTGCAGGCTCCAGCCTTGACCAAGAGCAAGCGTCTTACCCTGTGTGCTCTGCGGCCCCATCTAAAGCAGGGATAACAAGAGCACAGAGCCACTGGGGGGGCGGTGCCCACGCTTAGAGCCCTGCCTGTTCCTGGAAGGATCCACAACTGTCAGCACTTTTGTCCTATTCCAGGGAGGTTTACACTAGATGTCTTCCATGTTCCTTTCTGGTTTAACTGCATATTCTCTTTTAGGTCTTCAGACAGTGTCTGTCCCCTAGGTGGCCACTAGCTTCTGAGTTTAAACCTATGCTCATGGACTTCTGAACTCCATTGAAACAGCTTCTTAAGGAGCCGGCACATATCTTCCAGGGACCTCGACTTTCCCTCCCTGTCTCGCTCCCCTTCCCACCACCCCTGCCAAGGTGTGCGCACCTCCCTGCTCCCACCCGCACCTCCAAGCATCAGGACCACCCAGTGCTCATTCCTGTCCTGGGTCTCCAGGCCCCTGCCGGGAAGGGGGCCACCCCTGCTGGACACACTTCTCAGCTTCAATCCTTCATCCCACACCATTAGCATACCCAATAATCTAATTCTACTTTGATTACTTCCATTTGTTATTTCTGATAGTTTGTTATTTCATTTTCACACACAGGATCTGGGGGGAGATCTTTGTTTTCATGAAACCCACTATCATCATTAGAAACTGTTGCTGACAAAAATGCAGATCTGACGGTGTGTGCAAGACGTTACCTGATACAGGAAAGAGGAGCCAGGCGACAGAGATGGTTAAAAGGCCTGGGACTGCCTTTCATGAAACTGTAAACACCGGACCTACGTCCAGCAAGCTACCCAACTCCAGCGGGGGCCGGAAGGGAGGCGGAGGTGAGGCACCTGACAGACTCTAAGCAAACTTTCCCTCAGCCCTCACCCACTGTGATTTCTTCCTTGTTGTGACGACACAGGTTTGTTTATTTTTTGAATGTGAGAGGGAGAGGCTGAAGGTGTGAGCGGTGGGTAGATGCCGGCAGAGTATGGCCTGGGTTTGCAACCTGGCTCTGCTCCTAAACCTCTCTCAACTTCAAGCAAGGCACTTCCCTTCCCTGGACCCCAGTTTTCTCCTCTGTAAAATGGTGCCATTAATAGTACCTTTCTCATAAAAGTGTTACAAAGAATGCACCAGTTCATCCGTACTCTGTTATATTGGGTGTTTTATCTAGTCCAATTTTTTCTAATTTACAGACTGAGAGAGGGGGAGATTCAGAGAGGAACTGAGAGAGAGACACCAATAGCACTCACGCAAGGTTGAAGGGCTCTCTATCGTACCCTGGGGACCAAATCCAAATCTCCAGGCTCCTTGTTCACAAACTTCCATGCCAGGCCCTAAGCATAGTCTATTAAAATGTAGGGCTTCCCTGGTGGCGCAGTGGTTGAGAGTCCGCCTGCCGATGCAGGGGACACGGGTTCGTGCCCCGGTCCGGGAAGATCCCACATGCCGCGGGGGGGCTGGGCCCGTGAGCCATGGCCGCTGAGGCTGCGCGTCCGGAGCCTGTGCTCCGCAACAGGAGAGGCCACAACAGTGAGAGGCCCGCGTATCGCAAAAAATAAAATAAAATAAAATGTAAATGTTCCCCAGGAGGTCTCACTCCCAGTTATTAGCATCTTAATATTAGTGATGTGAAT
Organism: Pseudorca crassidens; assembly: GCF_039906515.1. Classification (NCBI taxonomy): domain Eukaryota; kingdom Metazoa; phylum Chordata; class Mammalia; order Artiodactyla; family Delphinidae; genus Pseudorca; species Pseudorca crassidens. The sequence goes on along the minus strand of NC_090302.1, from coordinate 98,369,197 downwards.
TAGTCTAACATCTTTTTTGTTAATTGCACTCTGGTTGGACTGGGGTGCAGGAGGGGTAGGAGAGGGGCAGACTTTGTGATTTTGGCGGCCCCCCTCAAACTACAGTTTGCCTCAGAAAAAAGGCACCCCCACTCCTGCTCTCATGGAACGAGGTTGAGATTGAAGTCCTAGGGTCAGACAGCCCAGTGAGAGCGCTGCTCCCAGCAGCCTGCATTTGGGATCTGAACACCTCAGAGAAGGAAACTCGGACCAGGTCCTGGTCCCAGACTAGACTCTGAGGCATGGGTGAGCATGTGGGCCAGAGAAGGAGGACAGGACCACTAGGAAAGCTCTAGCAGCTGCCCAGGCGAGACAAGGCATGGGCTGACCGTTCGATCCTTCTTTCACTTATTCATCCCTCAGCTGAATGTATGAGCACCCACTCTGAGCTGAAGATGAATGACAGTCCCAGACCTCAGAGCAGGGATGCTCTGATCATCCTGTACCACTGGCAGCCTCATGGACTCCTGATGCTGGGGGGGATGTTTAATCCATGCCTTGAAACCCTGGGAACATCCCTGTCAACCAAACGACTGAGATGGAGCCAGAAAACCCACTGAAAATTGTGCAGCTCCTTCCTTCAAGGAAACAAAAGCTAAATAATGGGCTCCCTCCCCAACCCTGCTTCTTAGAGAGAAAATAAACATCGTGGGTTGTTTTTCTTCTTAATTAAACTCTCTAAGTTTAGATCTGCTTCTTTGAGCTCCTAATCTAAGAACAGTGGACTAGAGAAAATACAAGAAGGAAAATATTCTGTCATAGAGAGGATGCCACCTTTTTATTATTCAACTCACATTTTCAAGGATTTAGTATGGCTTGAAAAGAATCTTCCATTTGATCCTCATAAATTCTATAAAGGCTGAAGATTACAGCATATGTTTGTTTACTGCCCAAGGCCAATATGGGGGCAGGACTGGGATGTGAAGTCCGCCCTGGCTGACCCCAGAGCCCAGGCTCTTCCTGGGCTGAGGCTGCACAGGTCTCTCCACAGCCCACCAGTTGGCCTCCACCCTCACCCCACATCCAGGCCCCAGGCCCTTAGCCCCTCTGTCCTCAGATGCATCTTGTCTTATCTCCATGAAGACACCCCATCCTGCCACAGTGGTCCCCATCCATCCTTTAGAGTTACCAAATCATCCATTATCCCCACCAAACAGTCTCTCTTGTTTAAGAACATTCATCAAACCAAACAGACACCATGAATTCTATGATGCTTTGAAATGCATCTATATTTTAGTAATCACAACAGTATCTATGCACACTTGAAAAACAGTTTCGCAGGGAAACGTTATTTACTCACACTGACTAAAATATTCCCTTTGCCTCTGAATTAGAAAATCCCTTGAAATAATTCATCCTGAAGTCCCCAGGTGTCCGGACTAGCTGAGGACACTGCTTTCCATCCCATAATCTCTCCTACCTGTTGAACCAGCAGGGAAATCTAGTACTTGCAAGGTACCTTTTGGTTTTCTTTTTTTTCTTCTTCTTCTTTATTACGAGCTAGAACTGCACCCCCAGCACGGTCAGTGCTGTCCAACCCTCTCCTGCTCTTCACACACAGGGCCTCGTGCCCAGACTTATTCTGACCGTCTCTTCTTTCCTTAGCAATAAATGACATGATGGCAAAAGCAATATTTTTATAGTACCTGACAGTTTACACAGCATATTTACCTATATTGACTCCCTTCATACTCAAATTGACCCAGGTGGGTTTTATTACTGCTATTTTTCTCAAAAACACTGAGGTTCAGAAAGATTTAAGCAACTTGCTCAAGTATGCTCAGCTCATGGGAGGGAAAGAAAGATCCAGAACTGTTGGTGTGCTTCATTCCCTCCCTAGAGCCTACCCCACCCCTGTCCATCGCCTCCCTTATGGCCATGGTGATGGTGGTTTCCTGGCCAGCTCGGAGCAGGGGCCCTGGCTTGTTGGCACGGGTGGAACACCCACGTGCCTGAGTCCCTGCCCGCACAGCCTCATTCTCCAGCCGTTTTGGTTTATGAGGTGCCACATCAGCATGAAAGGACAGCCCTGTTGGTGGTAGGGACAGTTCTGCTCTCTATTTCCCATCCCAAGAGGCTTCAGGAGACACGGGAACAGCCTTTGTGCAGAAGGAATGACTGCTTTAGGCAGCAAAGGATCACGGCAGCAGCCTTGGGAGGAGAGCGACTGCCGAGGGTGTTCTAACCTGCTAAGCCTGAGAAGCTTCTCTTGGACCATTTACTGTGGAGTACTCGTTCCCCTGAAGCCTCGAGCCAGAACACACAGAGTCTGGGGAAGTGCTTCCTTCATTCTCCCTGAGCACTGTCTTCCCTTCCAGAGCATCCCTTCCAAGTGGCCCTCCCACCTACAGCCGAAATCTCACCTGTGGTGTCCAGGCACCCAGCATGGGCCAGCCTGCCTGCAAGGGTTCTTCCCTACCCCCGCCCCACCCCGCAAAGCTCTCAGCAGCAGGGCTGGCTGCCGCACTCTGGTGTTAATCCTGAGTGCCCTCCAAGCCCCTCCCCCCCGCCCCCCCCCCCCCCCCCGTTAATTGACAAACAAACAGCTGCCTAACAAGGAGGTGTCTCTCCTCCCCTTCCCAGTAGAACAGAGATTTGGGACTGAGTTTGCACCTTGAGGCCCAAAGGCTGTGGCCCATCTGGTCTTTCTCCCTCCTCCTTCGACACTAAACATTTTCAGGCAGGAGATGGCCAGCTGGGCAGAGGCCTCTGGAGACCCCTCCCCCTAGACTCACCGGAGTGAGAACCCGCCCCCATTCAAAGACTGACAGGGACCATCTGTGTCTGAGCCCTGGGAATCAGGCAGCCAGTGCCCCTAGACTCCGGGGGCCTCCAAGCTGTGAGGAAATTCTGCCAAGCCCCCAGCTCCTCCCCCCAAATCCCCCGACACCAAATATAACCAGCAATTCTCTGCCTTCCCCCACCTGCCTGAACCAGAGAGCCAGGGCCAAGCCAGTCTAATTTCCTGCACCCCACCCTGGGGAAATGCAACTGCATTAGGGCAGGAAAGAAGATTTTGGCTACTGATTCTACAGCTCCTGGGGGCATCCAGACAATTCAGGCTGCTGATACAGGAGAGATGAAAAGAAGGCTGAGGAACAGAAACCAGGGTGAAGGCTTCAGTCCCCAACTAGGACAAAAGGGGTGTCCGTCCGTAGTGAGAGCACAGAGCAAGGAGAAATCCTGCAATTTCACTCACACAGCTTCACCTGCCCTAAAATTCTAGAGAAGAAAAAAAATCACATTCTCCTTTAGTCCAAACCTTTTATTCTAAAGATGAGAAAACAGAACCTCAGCAATGAGGGTGACAGTCACAGCTCATGGCATATCCAGGACATGAAGCCATCTCTCCAGACTCCCAGGTCTGTACTTTCCTCCCTCGTTTCCTGTTGACTTTCACTGCCAAGTTCTCTCAGCCTGAGTTGATGATTACCCCTGTAGTTCCAGGCCTCAGGTTCCCTATGCATGAAACAGTCTGCTGCAAAGAAGGGAAGGCAACTAGGAGGACAAGAGGCATGTGGGAGATGGTCCAGAGATGGCTGTTCAAGGGCTCCCCATTTGGGGGAGAGGGAGCAACCCTAAAGGCCCTCTCTCCCTCCTTTGCAGCAAGTGAAGTCAGAGACCTCAGTGTGTGTAAGGCAATGAGGTGTCGTAGGAAGAACACACAAGCGGAGGGCTGGGTTCAGATCTCAGTTCTGCCATTCACCAGCTCTGCAGCCTGGATGTATAGCTTTGCCCCGGTGGTCCAGTGGTAAAGAATCCGCCTTCCCATGCAGGGGACATGGGTTCAATCCCTGGTCAGGGAACTAGGTTCCCACATGCTGCGGGGCACCTGAGCCCGCATGCCACAATTACTGAGCTCGTGCGCCTCAACGAGAGAGCCCACGTGCCATAAACTACAGAGCCCATGCACCTTGGAGCCCGTGCGCCACAACCAGAGAAGAGAAAACCCACACAGCACAACTAGAGAGAAGCCCGCATGCTGCAACGAAAGATCCCGCATGCTGCAACTAAGACACAATGCAGCCAAATAAAGGTACCGGCCTGACAGCTATTAGTTCAATCTGTTCTTCATACTATGTTTATAATCTGAGGGTGTTAAGAGTTCTCTGCAATCTTATATTCCCAGACTTCTGGTCTACCCCAAACTAAGAGGAAGGTCTGGAGAGGAATGTAAATGATGCATATTCTTATAGATTGGGACCATCCCCAGGAGGTAAAGTTGTTTCCCTGGTTCTCTGTCTCTCTCTCTTTTTATTTTTTTTTTTATAAATGTATTTATTTTTGGCTGCGCTGGGTCTTCGTTGCTGATTGCAGGCTTTCTCTAGTTGTGGTGAGCAGGGGCTACTCTTCATTGTGGTGCACGGGCTTCTCATTGCAGTGGTTTCTCTTGTTACAGAGCATGGGCTTTAGGCACGCAGGCTTCAGTAGTTGTGGCACACATGCTCAGTAGTTGTGGCACGTGGGCTCAGCAGTTATGGCTTGTGGGCTCCAGAGCGCAGATTCAGTAGTTGTGGTGCAATGGCTTAGTTGCTCCACAGCATGTGAGATCTTCCCGGACCAGGGCTCAAACCCGTGTCCCCTGCATTGGCAGAAGGATTCTTAACCACTGCACCACCAGGGAAGCCCCTCCCTGGCTCTCTTCATGAATAACTATATGTTCATTCTTGCCATTCTTGTTCTCCCCCGAAAAGATCTCCCTTCTACTTGTTCGAATGTCCCCATCCACAGTTCCCATGTCTGCCATGAAGCCTCTCCCCCAGATTACTCTAATCCTCATAGATATTCATCTCTAAACTCTCACTGTGATTCAACACCTCATTTCTTTTCATCTTGTCCTTTAATAAGACTGTAAGTTCTTAGAAGGCAGGAGTCATATCTGGTTTATTTTTAAATCTCCTCTATGGTGGCCTAGTGCAAAGGCAAGTATAAATATGAACTGAGAGGTCTCACTTTGCACAAGACCACTTTCCTGAACTGTCCCTCATCCTGATTCTCTTACTATAGGCAAAATGAACTTATAGCTCCAAGGAGATGGTTACAAAGGAGAACTTATCCATTTGTTTGAAGATCTGAGGCTTTTCATTCATTCATTTTCATTCATTTTTTGTTGTTCATTCATTCGTCTTTTTGTTCATTAAGGAGAGGAGAGGGCTTCCCTGGTGGCGCAGTGGTTGAGAATCTGCCTGCTAATGCAGGGGACACGGGTTCGAGCCCTGGTCTGGGAGGATCCCACATGCCGCGGAGCAACTAGGCCCGTGAGCCACAACTACTGAGCCTGCACGTCTGGAACTTGTGCTCCGCAACAAGAGAGGCCACAATAGTGAGAGGCCCGTGCACCGCGATGAAGAGTGACCCCCGCTTGCCACAACTAGAGAAAGCCCTCGCACAGAAACGAAGACCCAACACAACAAAAATAAATTAATTAATAAACTCCTACCCCCAACATCTTCTTTAAATAAAAGAAAAAAAAAAAGGAGAGGAGAGTACCTGTATCTACCAAGCATAATTCTGGCTGGGAGGACTCTGGCCAGAAATGGGCACAAGCCTGGTCCCCCAGACCTTGAGATGGATGGAGACAAGAAGTGCTGCAGAGTCATCTATATCAGTAATAAGGGCTGGATGCTTTCCATGCATCACCGATTCTAAGAGGTTTACCTATATTTACCTGTATGAACCCTGTAACCGTCTTTTGAAGTAAGGGCTATCACTATGCCCACTTTGCAGGTAATGAAACTGAGGCATAGAGATAGGTCGCTCCCCAAGGTCTCACGCTAGTGAGCTACAGCGTCAGATAGAAGCCAGGCCATCTGTGTGTTTAAGCATTCCACTTCGTACTGCCTCTCAGGTCAGAGTCACAGGGCGCCCGAGGGTGAAGGGACTCAGGGAAAGGCATGACATCATTGAGAGACTGCAGAGCCCTGGGGAGGGGGAGCAGTTGCAGAGTACCAGCACCTCAGTCAAAGCCACCCCTCTCACCGCTGGGAGCCCTCTCCTTACAAGGACATCCTGAGCCCCTCCTGAGAGCTCTCACTTTGAGTCAACTGATACAGGGCTTCTGAGAGGCAGCCTGGCATTCCTGCCTGTCTGAGATTAGCCAGGCCCCCAAAAGAGAAACCCCCAATGGCTCCAAAACCCACCTTTACACATCTATGCAGTTCACTCCGCTCTGATCCTGTAAAATCCCCAAAGACACCACCACTCTGCAACCTTCCAATCACCTAGTAACAACCACAGTTTGTTTCTTCTGTCCTGCTGGTGAGTGGTAGCAAAGCAAAGGGGGAAGTCCAGTGAGGACATGAGAGATAATCAGAAGGTGCTAGAAAAGAATGGATGCTCGTAGCATCAGCGTTAGTTGCTGAGGAAACTGGGTTGCAGACAAGGGGCCACCACCGCTTAGGCAGACAGGGATCAAGGCCCTGGTGGGTCCTCTTAAAGAGGAGGAGAGAAACTCATAGCTGTGCCTAAAGTAATGTTGGGCGCAGTTATGGCTGTGCCCTAATGCAGACTGAAGGCTGTTGTCATCAGTTATGGCTGAGAAAACAGTGAGGCGTGAAGTGGTCTAGATACAGGAACGACAGGACCCCAGCCACGTGGAGATTGCTGACTTCGCCCAGATAGATTTACAAAGCAATAATTCCTGAGGAAACCTTCACCAGTTGTTGGTTCTATAGTCACTTGTGGAAAATCAGCACCCATTTCATGTTGTCAAAGACAAGGATAGGCCCAGGGATAGCATAAGCCCAAGCCAGCTTCGTGCCTGATGGTTTGAGATTTGCTGACAGTGTAGAAGAGAAAAAGAAGTGGGGCTTTCTGAGGAAGACCTCACGCAATGATGGAGATCACTGAAATGCAGAGGGGGTCACTCTGGTGCGCCACGTGGGCTATTTTCCTTAAGTGTGTTTTTCCATGGCCCATCAGGATCTACCCCCCACCCCACTACTTCTCTGACTTTCTCCCCTACCACTCGGCCCTGGCTCATTTTGCTTCAGCCACACCAGCCTCCTAGTTGTTCTTTGAATACACAAGCATGCTCCTGCCTCAGGGCCTTTACACTTGCTGTCTCCTCTGTCTAGAATAGATAAGTTATCCAAATAACTTGTTCTCTTCCTTTTGGCTTCTGCTCAAATGTCAGCTTATCAGAGAGGTGACCTGACCGTCCCATATACAGTGGCATTCCTCTCACAGTGGCACTCTAGTGTGCCCTTAGCACGGCTTCATGTTCTCCAGACACTCATGGCCTCCTAATATGTATATGTCTGTGTGTGTGTATGTGTGTGTGATCCATCTGATCCTGATAGAACACAAGCTCCATGAGAACAGACTCGTTTGGTTTGTCGCTGTACCCCTCTGCCTGGAACAGTGTCTGACCCATAGTAGGCACTCAAGATACTTATAGAAAGAATCAAACTGAATTCTCCTCCCTAGTCTCTGAATAATTTCCTTCTGAACTGGGCCTAGTGATTTTTTCTTTGTTGTTGTTGATTTTTTTTGTTTATTTATTTGTTTGTTTTCTGAACCCATAAGTAAACGTGCTCCATGGAAAGATGCTCAACATTGCTCATTATTAGAGAAATGCAAATCAAAACCACAGTGAGGTACCACTTTACACTGGTCAGTATGGCCATCATCAAAAAGTCTACGAATAAATGCTGGAGAAGGTGTGGAGAAAAGGGAATCTTCCTACATTGTTGGGAAAATGTAAATTGGTGCAGCCATTATGGAAAACAGTATGGAGGTTTCTTAAAAAACTAAAAATAGAGCTACCATATGATCCAGCAATCCCACACATGGGCATATATCTGGAAAAGATGAAAACTCTTAATTCAAAAAGATACCTGCATCCCAATGTTCATAGCAGCACTACTTACAAGACATGGAAGCAACCTAAGTGTCCATCAACAGATGAATGGATAAAGAAGATGTGATATGTATACATATATTTATGTATATATAATGCAATATCACTCAGCCATAAAAAAGAATGAAATAATGCGATTTGCAGCAACACGGATGAACCTAGAGATGATCATACTAAGTGAAGTAAGTCAGATAGAGAAAGACAAATAACATATGATATCACTTATATGTGAAATCTAAAAAATAATACAAAGGAACTTACTTACAGAACAGAAACAGACTCATAGACATAGAAAACAAACTTATGGTTACCAAAGGGGAAAGGGGGAGGGGATAAATTAGGAGTATGGGATTAACAGACACACCCCTATATACAAAATAGATAAACAAGGATTTACTGTATAATACAGGCAACAATATGAATATCTTGAAATAACCTATAATGCAAAAATAATCTGATATATAGAAATATAGAAAACTGAATCACTTTGCTCTACACCTGTAACTAACACAATATTGTAAATCAAGTACGCTTCAATTAAAAAAGGAAGGAAGGAAGGAAAGAAGGGAGGGAGGGAGGGAGGAAGAAAGAAAGGAAACATAAGTAAAATGTGCTCTTCCCCCAAAGTTGCTGAGAGATCAATGTCCTTGGAAAAAAGCCTTCACCTCTATTCCTGCGACGCTGCTTTGGGAAACCTCTGCCCCATGATTATGTAAACTACATACTTTTCTGACTCATTCTTGCCTCTGGGCCCCCAGCCCAGTTGGTGCTGCATCCCCCACCAAACACAAGCTCCCTTCTGCTAATCTAAATCCCGTTCAAACTTTCATATACACTTTACCCTGACCTTTTTTTTCTCTCTCTCCATTCACTGATTTCTCCACTCTCTGAGTCCTTATGTCTCTTCCACATTGCTTAGCACCAAAAGTTTAAAATAGGCTAGTCTCATCTCCCTAATTAGTAGTTCTTTGGGGACAAACAACATGCCTTCCTCATGTTCTGCATCCTCCTGGGGTGAGCACCATGCAGGGAGACAGTGCTCCTGTGTTGACTGATTTGTCAAAATATAAATAAAAGTAGAGGGCATTGTGGACAGCATTTCTCTTTCTTGCTGGTGTGGCTCCTGCTGCCTCCACATGGGTGTCACTTAGATCACTGAGTGACATAGTGAAAAGCATGAGAAAGGGAAAGTCTACAGCTGAGATCCTGTGCCCACTTGGTCCTTTGGTCAGTAAGAATTCATGAAGGGGCCAGCACTGCACCTGCCAGTCTGAAGACAAATTCTAGAATCACAGAACACTGAGCTGGAAGGAACCTTGGAGAGCATCTGGTCCAAACCCTGGTATCAATTAGGATATTTAGTTGCAAGCAACAGAAACGGACACAGGCTTAATTGACCAGGAAAGGAATTTATTAAAAGGTTAGTGGGAGACACTGTTTATGGAGTGTGTATCTCCCAGGCCCTCCCTCACCTTTCGAGACAGACCGCATTCTGCCTATGGAATGTGTATCTCTCTCAATAAACCTGCTTTCACTTTACTGTGGCTCGCTCTTGTATTCTTTCCTGCAGGAGGCCAAGGATGTTTGTTTGGCGGCCCATCCCAGGAACTCGCCCAAGACCTGGGACATGACCATCCTCTTTGTGCCCCATTTTCCTGCAACCTCTTTGCAAAGGATATTAATAAATCTAGTTCTTACCTACCAAAGAAAAAAAAAATGATAGTGGAAGAGCCGGAGACCCAGGCCTGGAGCGAAGCTCAATATCACAGTCAGGTGAGAAAACCGCTGCCGCTCTCTGGACCCAGCACTTTCTCAGCTTTCACTGTGGCCTCTACTGCCGGGGAACACAGCCCTGTTTGTGACGTTACCACCCCCAGGAAGACCCTCCACTGTCCTTGCTTCCGTTGGATCAGATTCTGGCCAGTGCATATCTGACCAGGAGAGCCTAGATCACCAGTCTCCACCCCAGCTGCAAAGGAGGGCAGGAAACAAGTATATTTTTACTGTCTTTAGTGAAATGTGGGCTCTGCTTCTGACCAAGAGTCTTTGGGTGGGGATTCAACAACCAAGGAAGAGATTCAATGGCAAACATCCATTGACACCCCATTTCACAGCAGAGGCAACTGTGATCCAGACGGAGGGAGCGAATGCCCCAGGTCACATCATCAATTACTAGTAGCTGGGACAAGAATCCAGGTGTCCATGTCTCATATTCTTCCCACTCAGCTACGTGTAAAAGAAGAAACTAGTGAAACAGTTAGAGCCAATCACAGGGAGTGGTCCATGCTCTGTGTCCCTGGCAGCTGTTTTAGGTAATAACTCTCTCTTAGACTTGATCACCACGCTGTTTTTCAATGTTTATTCCTCACAATAGCCTAAGCTCGGACATCACCTCCCCTATGGAACCTCTCCTGAAATCACGCCCTCGGTTCCCTGACTAAACTCTGGGCAGCCTCGCTATGTTGCAATACTGACATACGTGCCTGCCTCCTCAGGCTGGGAGCAACTTGAGGTGCAGTATTGACCCAGAAAGTATTAACAGTGAGGGACCATCGTGAAAGTGTATTGGATTCACAGCAGGGCAGTCACATTTATGGCCATCCGCCCCGCCCCCGCCAAATAATACTTCTTGCGTCAATACATGTGGTTCATGTCTTGTGTCCAGGGGGGCTGAAATCACCTTCTCCAAGCATCTTGTAAAGGATCCCAGTGACAGAGCATAAAGCACAAACCCCAGGTGCTGGCACTTTAAGGGGCTTCACAAAGCCTTGACCTGGTCTCTTCCTGGTGGGTGGTAGAAAACCAGAGTTGGCAAAGCAGGTGTGTGAGGCCAGGAGGCACAGGCCTAAGCTGGGCAGCCCCTGACAAGACAGAAAGTGCGGGCAGGTGCCTGATGGCAGGAATCAGCTCTTGGCACCTGGGCCCCTTGGAAACAACGGGAATAGGCCAGCAAAGACGCTGAGTCAGCAAGACGGATGTCATAGGAATGAGGTAAGGACGACGTGGTCTTCCCATCACCTTGGAATGAAAATACTCTAACATCTGTTTGAAAACATTTCCAAGTTCATCATAGCACTCCCTATTCCTCAAGTTCACCCAACCCCACGCAGACTCATACATGACATTCTCACTGACATCTCGAGTCTTCCCCAGGGCTGTTGCCGAGCTTGAAGACTCCTTCCTTAAGCCCACCTTTCTGAATTCTTACCTTCTTTAAAACCCAACTCAGGTGCTCTCTTCTCCAGGAGGTTTCTCTGGCCATACCTATTTCCTTATTGACATTTCAGGGGAATACTTGCTTTTACCATTGGTTTGACACTTTTTCCCTGTGGTTAGTCTATACTAGACTATTTTCTGAATATAGGACATACCTCCTAGACCAGATTATGTCTTCCAGTGACCCACCCTGTCAGAAATGTCGTTTTCCTTCACACCATTTTGTACAATGTTGTGCACATAACAAATATTATAAACAAAACAATTTGTTGAGATGATATCATCACATTCTGTATTCTACATTATTTACTTGGCCTCCATTCAAAAAGATTTGTTGATTTTTAGTAACCTCTTTCTAAAATTTAATCTCTTTATCAAAGTAATACATACTAACAGACATACATATTATGAGCAAAATAGTACAAACACCAGAGGCTGGCTTAACCAAACATTCCTAGACAATTGTCCCTTGTCTGTCTGTAGTTACAACGTTGGAAAAGCTAAGGCACTCAATTTTGCCAGCACTGCTTGGAGCTGAGAAGGAGCAATTCTGGCCAATTGAAGTGGTGATCTGTTGTGTTGCCACTTTCCCCTTCTTCTTTCTTTCTGCCTGACTGCAGAAAGAATTCTGCAGGAATGCAAGCTTGACTGCCGGAACTTCAGCAGCCATTTTGTGGCTCAGGTGACAAATGTGAAATAAAGGTCATAAGGATCTCAAAGATGCTAGTCCTCCCCAACATTGTCAAATGCTGAACCAGGAGTAGAAGCCATCCATTTTCAGGCTTCTAATTAAAGAAGGGAGAATCTATTTGATTAAGCCACTGAAGTCAGGTGTCTAATTTATAGGCAGCCAAGAGCATTCCTAACTGATATACATACATGTACATTGTCAAAGACAGAGAAAAGCACAAAGATGAAAAATCATTTGTCACCCACCCACTATATTTTGTTGCACATGACAATATTTTTTCTGAATAAGGATAAACTACATTCTTCAATTAAAAATGAGACCTTTTGGGGCTTCCCTGGTTGCGCAGTGGTTGAGAGTCTGCCTGCCAATGCAGGGGACACAGGTTCGTGCCCCAGTTCGGGAAGATCCCACATGCCGCAGAGTGACTAGGCTCGTGAGCCATGGCCACTGAGCCTGCACGTCTGGAGCCTGTGCTCCGCAACGGGAGAGGTCACAATAGTGAGAGGCCCGCGTACCACAAAAATTAAAAAAAATAAAAATAATTTAAAAAAGAGACCTTTTAATTATTATTTTCCATAATTATTTAACCATATATTTTACGATCATTTTAAAACCTTGCCATCAAGAAGTATTCCATAGCATTATTTTCGGTGATCCCTATCATAATTTATTTTATTAACATTTTTCCACTTTGTTTCCACCTTTTTCCACACCAGATTCTTTCTAATACATATTTATAAACATTATTGTAGAAATGTCCTTGTATATAGATTTTTTACATAACTTCATAATAATTTCATTAAGATTTTTTCTTAGAAATGCATTCTTAAGGTTTTTGATACACTATGCTAATTTTTCCTCTACATTTTTTTTCTAATAGCACAAATGATAAAATTTTTAACAAAATATTTCTAAAAGTTTAAGAATAAAAAAGAAAAAGAAATGCTTAAAATAACACCAAACTAAGTAACCAAGCTTTACAAGTATGTCAATTAAAAACGTTTGTGTGGGAATTCAAAAATTTATCCCACTATCAGCACCACCACCATAGGCTTCATGTTTTTCTCTATTTTAAGAGCAAGACATGGACTAAATCAAAACAATTGAATTCCAAAAATAAAAAGCAGTCAGATGAAGATGAAATGCACTCCTCCCTAGGGAGCTTTGCATGGGAGGGTAGAAGGGTCAAGTATTTGAAGCACATATTTCTGTAGAACATAGCCAGATTGAGAGAGATGGAGGAGGGAACAATATTGTGGAAACAGGAAAGCATGGAGAGTAAGATTATTTTTTAGGCTAGGTGAATTAGAGGCTTCCCAGAATTGCTGAATGCTAAAGAATAGGTGAGGAGAGGGGATGTTATATAAGAGATTCTACAGACTGTACTATCATCCCCTTGACCAACTGTAGGAGACACCAGGAAGAATCTGACATCTTCCTTGTTACTCTTTAAATGTGACATAGCTCCATGACTACACTATGTAAGTTAAGATTTTTATGAGGGTGACCCAAGATATAGTTAACTCATCCTTAGCTTGTTGCCCACTACTGTTACCCACTCTTTCTACTCTCAATCTGCTTCCTCATGATGGCAGAGATCCCCATAAGACTCTCTCCACAAAGACCTCTAACATGTCCAATGTCTTCATAACCTCCTCACCACACATCAGACAGGGAAATGTTCCAGTTTTGTCAGTATCTGTAGTGATATACTCTCTTTCATTCCAGATGTCTTCTCCTTTTTATTTGAGATAACTCTAAATAGAGATTTATAAATTTTATTTGGCTTTTTTTTAAAGAAAGTGGATATTTATTGAAACTATTCAAATGAAAACATCTTCAAATTTTATTTATTTATTTATTTATATTTGGCTTTTTTGGGTCTTTGTTGCTGCATGCAGGCTTTCTCTAGTTGTGGCAAGCGGGGGCTACTCTTTGCTGTGGAGTGTGGGCTTCTCATTGCGGTGGCTTCTCTTGTTGTGGAGCATGGGCTCTAGGCATGCAGGCTTCAGTAGTTGTGACTCATGGGCTCTAGGAGTGCAGGCTCAGTGGTGCATGGGCTTAGTTTCTCCGTGGCATGTAGGATCTTCCCACACCAGGGCTCAAACCCATGTCCCTTGCATTGGCAGCTGGATTCTTAACCACAGCACCACCAAAGAAGTCCCAAAACATCTTTAAATTTTAAATTTAGCCTTTGATTAACAAGTAAACACAGGGGGAAAGAGTCATTGTTTTTAATGTTTATTCATTTTAATTTTGCCTTTTTAAAAATTTTGAAGCCAATATATTGTGTTTTCCACATCTGAAATATTTGTTTCTTCTTTTTTTAAATTTATTTTATTATTTTTTTATACATCAGGTTTTCCTTAGTCATCTATTTTATACCTATTAGTGTATATACATCAATCCCAATCTCCCAATTCATCCCACCACCACCACACCCCGACCCTGCTTTCCCCCCTTGGTGTCCATAATGCTTGTTCTCTACATCTGTGTCTCTTTTTCTATTTATTTGTCTTTTTAAAGAATAAGCTTTTGTTCTGTTTTTCTTTCTAATCTTCTCTATTTTTTGCTGATTATCTATTTCACTGATTTCTGCTCTTTATTTTCCCTTCTACATACTTACTTTAGGTCTGATTTGCTCATTTTTTCCTAGCTTCAATGTAGAAGTCCAGCTTATTTGACTGAGTTTCTATTGTTATGTCTTCAAGTTCACCAATCTTTTCTTTTGCAGTTTCTAAACTTCTGTTAATTCCATTGAGTGGAGTTTTACTTTCATATTTTTTATTTTTTATTCCTAAAAGTTCCACTTGTTTCTTTTTTAACAGATTTTTTTTCTTTTACTTATGTGTTCCTTTGAATTCTTGAGCATATTTATGTTAGTTGTTTTAAGTCCTTGTCAGCTAACCCTATCATTTCCATCATTTCTGTGTCTATTTCTATTGGCTGATTTTTCTCCTGATTATGGGTCACATATTTCTGCTTTTTCACATGTCTAGTAATTTCTAATTGGATGCTAGTTATGATGTTTTATATTTTGTGTGCTGGATTTTTTTTAAGGTATTGGGAGTATTGGACTTTATTCTGACAGACAGTTAAGTTCCTTGTGGGTCTGCTTGATTCTTTCAAAGCTTGTTTTTAAACTTTATTAGAGTGGGTTTAGAGAAGCCCTTACATTATCACTAGTTTAGCCCCACTATTAAGACAGGACACCTCTGGAGTTTCCATAGGAAGCCCTGAGTGCTCAGTGAGGACTCTCAACTCCAGCTAGTCAGAACTCAATTACCTCCAGACTGTATTCAGTTCAGTGTTTCCCTGAATTTTCTTTTGACTGGCCCGGTGGAGTTTCAACCTATGCATGTATAGTGTAATACTAAGCAACAGATTTAAGGGGATTACCATGCAGATTTCTGGGTCTCTTTTGCCATGCAGCTTCCTCATCTCTGGCACACTATCCCAGAAATTCTGACTACCTTAGCCTTCCCAAATTCTGGTCTCTCTTTGCTCCACTCAGAAAGATTGTTCTGTTTGGGATTATTTCCCTATGTTGACATCCAGAAACCTCCAGGCAGGAAACTGGAGCAATTTTAGAGCTTACCTTATTTTTTTAGAGCTTACCTTATTTTTTTTTCTCTTTTTCTTGGACCACAGTCCTGTACTACTTATTGTCCAATGTACAAAACTATTGCCTCATTTTTTTTCTAGTTTTCTAATTGTTTACAGTAGTGAGATAAGTATATGGTCCCAGTTATTCCAACATGGACCAATGTGGAAGTCTTACATCTGCTTTGTAAACTAAGCCACAAAACCTTCCTAGGCTTGAGCAACAGAGAGCTCCAAAACAAGCAACCAAAGATCCAGTATGGCTCTGCCAACAGGATTAAATGTGAGAGACCTCCAAGAAGATGAAATACAGGGGGAAAATTCAGAGCTGTTTTTATTGTCACCCTGTTTTACCTGGAGAGCCTTTCTTGTCTAAAACTTTAGAATTCTCTGTACACTGTTTGGTTTCACGGCTCTGAGAAGCACTGTATTGCAAATGCCCAAGAGCAAATAAAGGAAGTGAACTGAGGCCTCACAAGGAGGAAGTGAGTTCAAATGTATATTTTTATAGATATAAAATTTATATGTATATTTAAATAAGTATTTAAATTTATAATAAATGAGTTACAAATGGATATTTTTTCTTGTTTAATACAAGCCCTTTTGACTGACTTCCCTGGCGGTGCCGGGGTTAAGAATTCACCTGCCAGTGCCAGGGACACAGGTTTGAGCCCTGGTCTGGGAAGATCCCACATGCTGTGGAGCAACTAAGCCCGTGTGCCACAACTACTGAGTCTGCGCCCTAGAGCCCGTGAGCCACAACTACTGAACCCACGTGCCACAACTACTGAAGCCCGTGCGCTTAGGAGCCCATGCTCCACAACAAGAGAAGCCACCGCAGTGAGAAGCCTCGCCACAACAAAGAGTAGCCCCTGCTTACCGCAACTAGAGAAAGCCCGTGTGCAGCAACGTAGACCTAATGCAGCCAGATAAATAAATAAATTTATTTTTTAAAAAAAGTAACTTCAAGTTAATGCAAGCTGCCTGTTGGAGGCAAGTACCTTCAATTCCCTTCTCTAAGAATCTCATAGAATGAAGGAGATATGACGAATCTTCATTCTGAAGCATCAAAGCATCAAAGAGAATCAACACTGTGTGTGGTCCCCTTGGTCTAGTTAGACTAGGCTAAGCCACAAGAGTCTGTCTCACAGCTATGGCCCTAGCTCTCCCCCATCATCTTGCCCCTGGACTATTGTCACCAGCCTTCTCCACTCCAATTCACCCTCTTCATGCTGTTTGGTAATATTTCCTATAATTTTTTTGACTTTAATCACAGCATGCTTTGGTTGGAAAACCTTTATAATTCTTCATTGCTACAAAATTCTATGTAATTTGGCCACAATCTTCTCTTCTGATGTTTTGTCCCATGATTTTCCTTTCATGCGTTCTGTCCAAGACATTTATTTCTGGCCCCTGCGCACAAATCATAATTTCACAGCTTTCTTCTTTCTCTTTCAGCTCACAGTTTCTTTCCTCTCTCTGGAATACTTTTCTTATCTGAAATATTTGAATGTAAAAGTATCACCTATCTTTAACAGCCCAATTCTAACACAATCACATGCATGAAAACTTTAATATTCTTCAAAGAAGTCTCCCTCTCCTCTCTCATAGCACTCAATCTAAACCTCATTTATCATATGCATCACTGTCTGCCTTATATTATAACCTCCTCGGTAAACACCTTGAGCATAGTGTCCATATATCATTCCTTTTTGTGGTTCTTAAGCTTCTAATGGACTGAATTGCACATAAGGATACTCGGTGAATGTTTACTGAGAGGATGAATGATTGATCGGATGCCTGTATATACCCATTGTTGTTCCTTCCAGTTAATTTAAAATGTATTAGTCTGAACCATACGAAATTGCTGGAGGTTCAAAAATAGTCACAGCTCAGCAATTTAAAATGATTCAGTCTGATACACTCTCCCCCAATTATTTGTGAACTACTCTTTAGCAAAGCATATTACACTAGTAGAATCATAGGATATCTAAATTAATCAAAGACAAAGGATTTCACTACTTAAATAAAAATGTCAGAAATAATTGTTTGTGAGAGCAGAACTGAGTATGAAACAGACATATACCTGTTAAAGGGCTGGTACCTGCAAAAGAATAGACGTCCAATCAAATCAAGCTAGCTTAAGTCCAAAAGGGAAGTATTGACAGGACACTGGAGAATCTCATTGTCTGAACAAGGTGGCATTAGTAAGCGTAGGAGCCAGGGCAAATATGAAAGCCTCAGCAGCAGGACTCCTTCTAGCTCCTGGTCTTTTTGGGTTTAAATTCTAAATTCCCAATAGACAGCATCTGAATAACGTGGCCTGGGCAAGGGGTCTGCCAATACATTAGTTAAGGTGAGAAAGTTGCTTGGAGGCAGGCCTTATGGACCAGTGGGTGGAGAAAGGGAGCAGGCATAGATACATGATTTTTAAAATAAAAAGCACACAAATTCAAAGAAATTTGTACGTACAATTCCTAGGGAAATGTTTATTCTGCTTTGCCTTCAGAAGAAAAAAATGAGAAGCTTCAAGCTACTTCACCCCTATGGTGTCTTCATACTTTTAACATTTTCTCAGTCATTAAATCTCCCTATGTAGCCCAAAGCTTTCTTTTCCCTCCTCCAACCTAGCTCATGGTTTTTAAAGTTGATCTGCAAGTGGCTAGTCTGTTGTTTTCAAGTCTGAGGTGGCGAGAGGTAAGTGAAGCTGAATTACTGACACAAGTTGATAGTGGGACCTAAGAGAGCTCATCTCAGCTCTGTTTATAATCCACTTAATTCATGTTTGTTCAGCACCTACTCTGCAACACAATCTAGCACTTGACAATACAAAACTCATAACATCCAGCATTGCTAGATATTGTGAAATTACAAAGGAATTTAAGGAATAGTCCTTGAAGTCAAGAAAGTTATGATCTGGGCTTCCCTGGTGGCGCAGTGGTTGAGGGTCCGCCTGCCGATGCAGGGGACACGGGTTTGCGCCCCGGTCCGGGAGGATCCCACATGCCGCGGAGCGGCTGGGCCCGTGAGCCATGGCCGCTGAGCCTGCGCGTCTGGAGCCTGTGCTCCGCAACGGGAGAGGCCACGGCAGTGAGAGGCCCGCATACTGGAAAAAAAAAAAAAAAGTTATGATCTGATTAGGAAACCAAGATCAACATACAGGTGATATTAACCATGCCTGGTTAGTGACTAAGTGCAAACGTGTCTCCTCAGATACAAGTGCTCACATATATGTTATTTCATTGTAAAACGTTACATAGACAGGGACCAAAAGAATCATTTATTGCATGGGATTATTTGTTATAGAAAATTGGCAATAACCAGATTAATAGAACCCTGCATTTCTGAGCCGTTTGCCACAATTTGTGTTCTTGAAAGCTCACCTTGAAAGGTGATTTAATCTATTCTTTTATGTCTATCCCACCCCCAATACTGAACAACAGTGAGTTGGGCCTAAGGTTTGAAATCCCTCACCACCCCCTTACCACCAAGGAGAGGCCAGCAAGCATTCCATAGTCTTTGCACACAGCCTTTGAAGGGGAAATAGGGCACAGATGAGGGGAGCAACCAGCCCGATAAGTTGAGAAGAGTCATGAAATGGGAATCAGAAAATGTTGGTTTTGGTCTTACCACTGACTCTAATTTATTGCAGTGCTTTGAGCAAGTCATTTAAACCTCTCTAACCCTAGCTGGGGGGCATCTGTAAACCAAAAAGGGTAAGGAAAGGTTTAAATTCAACATCATTTATTATGCACCCCTGAGGAAATGACCTTAAATGCCTCCATTAAATGCCTATGGACAAAATTGAAAACCTAACTTTGAATCATGACCCCCCAGACTGTCCAATAACTGACAATTAATGGTGAAACATCTGCTCCCCTTTTCCAAACCCTGCTCACATATCTGACCAGACAGATCACATACCTCCCTCTCTAGGGAAGTGAAACTCTGAAAGTAAGCAGAGGAAAAGATCATTTGATGGACTTGATCGTGGCTCCGACTGAATTATTGTCAAAACGCGTCCCTCTCTAAGGCATTATGAGGATTTCATGTGATGCTGTGTACAAAATCTCACCAACTGGTCTGGCCTAGAAAGCGTTTCTCCTGCAAGTTTATTGTTGAAAACTGTGGGCTTTGATAGTGCATTACCCAGGAACAAATCCCCCTGTTCTGAAATGCCTCGTCCTCTTCTACCTCTGTTTATTCTCTGAGTTCCGGTGCCTCGGTAGATGACAAAGAAGGGTCAGCTCTGACTCTCAGCAGCGCTGTGAATATCTTGACCCCAGTGGGCTGCAGGGCCTGAGATGTTTATTTCATTTCCCTTTCATTCCATACTCAGCTGGGCTCTCAGAGGAGGAAAGGGAAGGAACGAAGCCCACGGTGACTAATCGGTCCAGAAATATTTACTGAGCATGGCCAAAGGATCGTGTATTAGAAGGAAACAAGAAGAAACATCTCAAGCCCAGGGCTTCAAAGCTGCTTGGGGACTTTGTGAGGACCCCACCAGCCCTGAGAAAGAAACACTTTGGCCATCGGAGGGTCTGGGGCTTGGGAGAGTCCTGGGATGGGAAGTTGCTAGAAAGCGCCTATGACTAAGGGCCTCAGTGCATTAACCCTTTTAAACATGTCCCAGGAGGACGGCCTTTTCTCTGAATTGGAATGATTTGGAGGATACAGATGAGTGTCCTGAGGCAGGGCAGCAGAAATACATGAGGTGGTGGTTATGTAGCCCTTTCTGCTCTCCTTCAGCCCTATCCCAGGAACAAATCTAGAAACCCCAAACTTGGGAAAGCATTGTTTTTCATGTTTAGGGGGTTGGGCCAGCTGCCTCTCCCCTGTCAAAGCACCCAGGGGTGGGGTGAGGGCTAATTCATAAAGAAAGGGAAGGAAGATCCTGCAAGCCCAGCTCCCGGGTACAGCGCAGACCGTGGAGCTGAGCCCCTTAAGGCACCTCCATATCCACTATCTCGGGGGAGCTTCCGGCCCAGTCCAAGCTGGAAATAATAACAGCTGCTACCAATTTTGGATCACTTTCCCAGGGCCAGGCACTGTGCTAAAAGCCTTAGTTACATTATCTCATTTAATCATCACACCACCATCACTCTGCTTCCCCGTAGCACCCCTCACCCCAGGAAGCTATAATTATCTCTACTTAACCATGAGGAAAGAAAAGACTCAGAGGGGGTTAAGTAACTTTACTGAGTTTACACAGATAACAAGAGGAGGGGGGCAGGGACTTCCCTGGCAGTCCAGTGGTTAGGACTCCGTGCTTTCAATGCCCAGGGGCGGGTTCCAACCCTGGTGGGGGGCGGGGGGGGGGTGGGGGTGGGCAAGCTGTGCTGCGCAAAGGAGAAGGGCAGGTGCTAATGCGGGTTTTTCTGACTTCAAATTCTGGGTGTTTCTGTACCTGATCCCGCTTGGCAGAAAAGAAGCTGGAAACTCTAGAAAGAGGGTGGAGGTGGGGAGAGGATGATGGTGGAAGCAGGGAGAAAGAGGAGAAGGGCAGATTCTCTGGGGTCAACATGGTAAGAGCCTTGGGTTTGCTTTTCTGGAGGTGGCATTGGGATCAGTGCTCAGCACAGAGTGATAGGGGAATGTCTGTGGATGCCTCTTGGGCAGAGGTTCTCCAGGGATGGAGGGCCGTCAGCAGGTCCTGTGAAACCTCATGCTTCGAAGCTGCATGGAGGGTCTGTAACTTGTCTAGACATAATTAAGGCACTGACACTGTGCCCCTGAACCGTGGTGAATGATAGTGACACTATGAGGGGACCAGTGGGGACAGGGCTCCATCTGTGGTCTAATTCAACCGTGATGGACTGTGTAACAGCCATGGGCACAGATGGGAGGGGGCTGGCCTTCCAGTGCTTGTTCTTGGTATTTCTGGTCCCAGCTTTCTCCAAGTGCTTTAATAAAACCGCAAAGGAGGAAGCTGAGCCTGGGGAGGTGAACTCTACCTCTGCAGAGCGCAGTCCTCAGAACTATCATTAAGCAATGGAAACTTTTCATTGTTTTCAGTGCTATCAAGCCTTGCTGGGTGGGAACTCAACCAAGGGCAAAATCAGTGACTCCTTTGCACAAAGAAGCATGAGCCATGGCCTCTGCTTCCAAGAAGCACAACAATTTGTTTTTTAAAAGCTTTATTGATTTATAATTTGCATACCATATAGTTCACTCAGTTCAAGTGTGCAATTCAGTGGTTTTTAGTATAGTCACAGAGCTGTGAAGCCATCAGCACAATCAGCTTTAGAACATATTGTCACCCCCAAAAGAAACCCTGTACCTATTAACCGGTACTCCCCCATTGCCCTTTACCCTCTCTTCAGCCCTAGGCAACCACTAATCTTTCTGTTTCTAAGAATTCGCTTGTCCATACTTTATTCCTTTTTATGGTGAATAATGTTCCATGGTATGGATATTTTATTTATCCATTCATCAGTTGACAGACAGTGGGTTATTTTTGCTTTTTGGCTATGAATATTCATGTACAAGCTTTTGGGTGGATGTAAATTTTAATATCTCTTGGTTATATAACTAGAAATGAAATGTATGGGTTATACGGTAAGTCTGTGTACAACTTTTTGAGGAACTTTCAGACTGGCTTCCGAAGAAGTTATATACCATTTTACTTCCCCATCAGCAATGTATGAGATTACAGTTTCTCCCACATCTTCACCAACACTTGTCTTTTTGATTATAGCCGTTCTAAAGAGTATGGTGTATCATTGCATTTTGATTATATTTCCTAATGACTAATGATATTGAGCACCTTTTCATGTGTTTATGGGGCATCTCTATGTCTTCTTTGGAGAAATGTCTATTGAGAACTTTTTCCCGTTTCTAAATTGGACTGTCTTTTATTATCTAGTTGTAAGACATATACAGATTCTGATATTCTGATGCCCTTTATCAGATATATGGCTTGCAACTTTTTTCTCCCATTCTGTGGGTTGTCATTTCACTTTCTTGTAGGTATCTTTTCCAACACAAAAATAAATCTGTTTATTTGTTTTGTCTTATCAATTATCCTTTTAGTGTCATTTCTAAGATATCATTGCCTAATCCAAGGTCATGAAGACTTACACCTATGTTTTCTTCTAAGGGTTTTATAGTTTTAGTTCATACACTTAAATCTATTATCCCTTTGAGTTCCTTTCTCTGATATGGGATTCATTCTTTTGCATGTGGATATCCAGTTGTCCTAGCAGCATTTATTGAAAACACTATTCTTTCCCACATTGAATGCTTTGACTTCCATGTGGAAAATCAATCAACCAGTTTACCATCTTGTTTGGGAAACACGTTACATAATGGAAAAGGACAAGCTACTCTACAAGGCTTGAGGTAGTGATAGGTATTTCTGATGTTAGATTTAAGGAAAAACATTCAGATGATTAAATATTTCTGAGACAAATTAAGCAATGGTAAGAATGGCAGAAGGTTTAGAGGCAGAGTAAACTATATAGCTTACAATATTCAGACATAACAGTATAAAGGGTTTTATTCATTTGTTTTTAATATACCTTTAGAACAAAAACTAAGGAAAAGGAAGAATGGACTCCCTGTTTAGGAATTATGCTGCATGATATATTTATTAAGCACCACTCTGATACTCTTATATAATGCAATGTCTCCCTCATGGATGGGGATGGGCACTTTCTCCTCACTCCAGATGCTTCTTCCATGGTGAGGAGTGACACTCCTCTTCTCTATTTCTTACTTCCCAGGGAAAAAGTATAATTTAATTGGATTAATGATTTTAAAAAATAAACTGGGTATGCTCATCTTAACTCATTTCTTCCCTTTTTCCCCTTGGGAGTGAGCTGCCTATAAGGAATTGCAGGTCTTTTCTGCCCCCATGTTGGGTCTTATGTCATGGGGAGGAGGAGGGGAGTGGTGGGGAGTCTTTACTCAGGTTGGCATTCTCTGTGACAGGTTAGGTATGTGTGTTTAATTCGGGGAATTAGGAAACACACTTGCTCACAGATATAAGCCATGTCTTGTGACTTTGCCTTTATCTGCATCAGAACTGAGGTGGGAAAAAGAAATGTCATTGATTGAGTTCACCCAGAGACCCCATCGCTTGGTGCATAGACCAGGAAATTGAGTTTTCAGACCAGAATAATAAATTGGGGCTTTTGGTGGGGCTAAGGTACATAGGTCTTGGGCTGAGCAAGGCCCTGGGAACTTAGGCTTTTTTTGTAGAGACTTACATTGAGCTAATTGGGTTTTTACCATTGTGCAGTTAGGTAGCTTTTGACTAATGCACCCAGAGCAGGAGATTATGATGGCTTTGTCCACAGGAGAGTGACTGTATCCAGAAGCAATTGAATTATGATTGAATTATGGGCAGTTTCAAGCAAATGTGACTCAGGCTATGGCTATCTTAAGCAAAGGTGCTTGGGCCATCTGGTTGACCAACCAAATGTAGCCATCCCAGCCTCAACAGAGAATCAGCCGTCTCTGTCCAGGCCGCTGTAGTTTACCCTGCAGAAGCAGCTTGGACTTGTATCACAGGCCAGGCTGAGATGAGATTAGAGCTTTTCAGTCCTTGGTGGGGAAGAACAATATTGGTAAGACTGCCCAGTTCCCTGCGTGCTACAGAACACTAATTAGGTTCTAATGTTTCATCATCAGTGTCAGGCCCAAGTCGGCAAAGCTACATTTGCCCCAAATTCCATTCTGCCTTCAGGGTCAAGGAGGTGTTTTTCAAAGGGCTGATTTTGCATTCATGAGGCTTGTCCTCAGGTACAAGAGAAGAAAATCATAAAAATATTACAAGGTAGGGCTTCCCTGGTGGCGCAGTGGTTGAGAGTCCGCCTGCCGATGCAGGGGACATGAGTTCGTGCCCCGGTCTGGGAAGATCCCACATGCCGCGGAGCAGCTGGGCCCGCGAGCCATGGCCGCTGAGCCTGCGCATCCGGAGCCTGTGCTCTGCAACGGGAGAGGCCACAACAGTGAGAGGCCCGTATACTGAAAAAAAAAAAAAAAAAAAATTACAAGGTAATACAGTTATTATAGGTGACTGGGCCCTGAGGGAATTTACCCAAGAAATTCATGGAATTCAGAAGTGAAGAAAACAGAGTATCTTGAGAAGTCAAGGTAAAGGAATTGGTCCTTTCTAAGCGATAAGGACAAAAGGTTTGGAAGCCCATAGTAGCTCCTGGACAGAATCAGCAGAGAGTGATTTTCCAACTGAAACAAATGTGGGCATGAAGTGAAAACTTTCTCTAGAAGGTCCTTGGTCCCGAATAATTCCAAAACAAGAGGTAGTAGCCTCCTGTGTGGCCCAAAACTTTAAATGTCTGCTCACAAGGCAGAGCAGAGGCCATGTTACCAGATGGGGATCACCCTCAATGAAATTCTGAAATTCCAGAAATCCAGGGCTAGAGGCACAATGCTAATGCAAATTTGCATGCTCTGCAGGAGGGCAACGACATCTCAATGCCCTTCTCTGAGCGTGCAGGCAGCGTGCACAAGGGGATTCCTGCCCAGTTTAGGTAAACACATAGTGCCACAATCAATGTGTTGTGTGTGCCAAAATTAACCTCTTACCAGGAGCTTTCATCAGCTGTGTATTCCAGACAAGGGATATCACCTGAGAGATGTAATGATGAAGTAGAAACCAAGATCTTGGTTTTCCTTCACCTCCTAAGATAGAATGGTCCTTGTGGCACTAAATATTAGAATCTGAGTATATAATCTTGCCTAGGGTAACTACTGGAAGTGGAGCGGTTTTCTTAATTGGAGATGTTAAAGAAAAAAAATACTCATTCTGGTTGTTAAAGAATTGGTAAGGCAGACTTTATTCAGAGGGACTATCACAATAGGTAATAGGAATTACTACAAGGGGGTTTTGCAGTAAGGAAGAGAGATTGGGCTTAACTCTGAAAACAATAAGGAAAAGTGGTAATTTATAGCCAAGGAGCAGGACTGGTGGGGGATGGGTGGCGTCAGTGAAAGGAAAATTACTAAGAGGAAACATCAGGAGTAAGGGGAGATTTTGGTTATGTCATCCTAATAAGATTCTTGCTGAAGGCTGGCCAGGGCGATCAGATATCAAGGATGGGGGATTCTGGTTAAACTGACTTAGTAGGATTCTTGTAAAACTGGGCTCTTGAGAATATGCCCGGGGACCAGGCCTAGTTGAAAAGGAGCTCAGAGTAGACTGATTAAAGTTTGGTCAAGGAGAGAATCTTTGTCAGTGGTATGGGGATATATGAATTCCCCATTGTTATAAACTATGTGTTCTATTGATATTAAGCAAACAAGCTCTTTAAAAGTGAGGCATTTGTGGCTTGGAACTGGATTAATAAAACTCCTGAGGCTCTGAAGGAATTACACCATCCAGGGAGAGTCCTGGGTACAGCTGCTGAAGGACTTCTTGTTTAACCCAACCATCTTCTGGGTGAGTCTAGGCAGAGTAAGAAATTGAAGAGGATGAATTTAATTTCCTTGACCTTTAACTTATAAAAGCAAGCGGAATTTGATTGTGGAGATTAGCTTCTTTGAACTTTGACTTGGCAAGGAAATTTAGTCTTTGAACTTTAAATTCTCCCTGGGAATACGATAATGAGGGGCATTTATATTCAAATCTGAGGCATTCCTAAATTGTTGACATTTTGTTATTGAATTGTCTTTACACAGCTTATAATTGGAAGATCTTAGTGGGTCATTTAACTTCATTAAGGAACCTCTGATATGCTTTACTAGAAAATATGGTCAGACATAATTTGAGATGGGAAAGGGAGTCAGTTGTCAACCATAGGTACAGAGTAGTCTTGGGTTTATTCCACTAGGGGCCTGTTCTGACCCATTACAGAGCTTTTGAGGATAAACTGTAAACTGCCCTGCAGAGGTTCCAGAAAAGTTCTCAGAGAAGCCATAGCTGGTCCCTGGGAAGTGGGGACTGAGGTGAGGAAACATCACTGCCCTGATTTAGTGCTGCTCTTCAGCCTTGACAAGGAGGGTCATATTCTTGGTTGACTCTTGGTTTAATGG
Organism: Pseudorca crassidens; assembly: GCF_039906515.1. Taxonomy (NCBI): domain Eukaryota; kingdom Metazoa; phylum Chordata; class Mammalia; order Artiodactyla; family Delphinidae; genus Pseudorca; species Pseudorca crassidens. The sequence continues at coordinate 98,342,789 of NC_090302.1, read as the reverse complement.
CTAAGCCTTATGGGTTAAACATCCAGGGTTACTGGAAAGAAATACTTGTCCCCATTCTTTTTTTTTTCTTTTCTTTTTTTTTTTAGCAATATAGTATTTTTCATTTTATTTTAATTTTTATTGGAGTATAGTTGATTTACAATGTTGTGTTAGGTTCAGGTATGCGGCAAAGTGAATCAGTTATACATATACATATGTCCACTCTTTTTTAGATTCTTTTCCTGTATAGGTCATTACAGAATACTGAGTAGAGTTCCCTGTGCTATACAATAGGTCCTTATTAGTTATTTATTTTATGTACAGTAGTGTGAATATGTCTCTCCCAATTTATCCCTCCCTACTAGTCCCCATTCTTTTTTTTTTTAATATATATATATTTTTAATTTATTTGACTGCATCGGGTCTTAGTTGTGGCATGCGGGATCTTTTGTTGTGGCATGTGGGTTCTTCCTTGTGGCACGCGGGCTTCTCTCTAGTTGTGGCACGTAGGCTCCAGAGCGCATAGGCTCAGTAGTTGTGGTGCTCAGGCTTAGTTGCCCTGCAGCATGTGGAATCTTAGTTCCCCGACCAGGGATCTAACCCACATCCCCTGCATTGGAAGGCAGATTCTTAACCACTGGACCACCAGGGAAGTCCCTGTCCCCATTCTTGATATTTCCTTCAACATGAAGTGTTTTCTCTCAATCTCCACAAAGGAAGCTTTCTTGGTATATTGAGAAGTATACTTGCGGGGCTTCCCTGGTGGCACAGTGATTGAGAATTCGCCTGCCAATGCAGGGGACGTGGATTTGATCCCTGGTCCCGGAAGATCCCACATGCCACGGAGCAACGAAGCCCGTGCGCCAAAACTACTGAGCCTGTGCTCTAGAGCCCGCGAGCCACAAGCCCGCGTGCCACAACTACTGAAGCCCACACGCCTAGAGCCCATGCTCCACAACAAAAGAAGCTACCGCAGTGAGAAGCCCACGCACTGCAATGAAGAGTAGCCCCCACTTGCCACAACTAGAGAAAGCCCGCGCGCAGCAACGAAGACCCAACACAGCTAAAAATAAATAAATAAAATAAATAAATTTATTTTTAAAAAAAGAAGTATTACAAGGCTTATTTCACATTGGTATACCCACACGCACACATGTGTATTATACAAAATGAATTTTTTATAAATATTATCAATAAAAATATATTACATTTTATCATATAGTTCCATATATTATACAAAATAATTTCATAAAATATGAAAATACATATTGTCATATATGAACTATACATAAGAAATATATGATGTATATAAATATAATATATTATAATAAGTATACACATACAGTACCTATGCACAACACTTTCGTTATTCACCATTATAAACATCTAGAATGTCCATCGACTTTGACCTTCACCTTGGCTAGTAATATTTGCAAAACTAAAAATGACCCCAGTTCTCAGACTGAAAGCAGTGGTTCTCAAACTTGAGTGTGCATCAAAACCACCTGTTAAGCACAGATTGGTGGTCCCCACCCCCAGAGTTTCTGATTCAGTAGGTGGGGGTGGTGCCTAAGAATTTGCACCTTGAATAAGTTCCCACTCTTAGAAAATGACAGGAGTCATTAACAGTAAGAGTATATTGATCCCACAGATACATCTATGCTTAGATAACACTTTGATTTGATACTTAAAGGACCTCTCTTGCCTTATTGAACGTAATATTGTGCTGGCCAAAATGTTTGTTCGGGTCCGCAAGCTGGTATGAAAAACCCAAACGAACTTTTTGGTCAACCCAATATATGTTATAATGTCTTATAACCAAGCTCAGCATTTATGAAGGCCAGCCTGTGGTTTACTTCACCTTCATTCAACTGGAGGAGTAACTGTATTCCGTGTTTGAAGCAGGCAATAGCCAATGAACACTTGGTTAGGTACCAAGTGTTCTTGAATGGCAGCCTTCAAGTTCTGCAGACAAATAAACAGTGTTGGACCACAGATATATCCACCTCTTCAGAGAACCAGCCTCTGAGTCTCTCTTCTCGGTTGTCCTTCAAAGCCTGTATGAAGTGACAAGAGAAACTGAATGGGTGCCAATTCCACCGCAACCTTGGATAATATATTTGATAATGCCTAAGACATTCCTGTTATAACAGGCATCGTTTAGATGAAAAGTAATAAATCTCCTGTTCAAGTGAGAAGTGGTTGGGATCATGGCTCTGGCTTTCAGCACATACATGAGGAGGCAAAGTGAAAGTGCTCATTTTGTAAGGGAGGTACAAGGTCTGAAACTGAGACATACATTGATGAAACCCAGAAAACAGAAAACAAAGTAAATTAAATCTCTATGCAGAGATAATTATGAAGCACTCAGACACTTTTAGCGTCTTTAAGAATCTGTGCTCTGGGGCCAGCATATCCACATGCCTCTTCTGAGAGATTCCTTATGTGTAGGTAAGTGTACTTGTTCCCACAGAAGGCCACAGTCCTGCCCATAGCAGATTAGATCAGGAGGCGTGTCTGATCCAAAGAGCCAGGGCCATGTGCGCACTTGATTCTTGAGAGAGACGGCTGATTTAATCAGATCTTCTGGGGGTTCAAAAGCAGCAAATGCAGCTGACAGAACAGTGTAGAAATAGAAAGACACAGAGAAAAGGCAACAGGAAAAAGCAAGAATAAAAAGAAACCACAGACAGAAATAGGAAGAAAGAGCATAGAGAGTACAGAAGGAAGAAGAGGTGGAGGAGTGAGAATACGTAAGGGACAGGTGGGTTCCCAGGGTTGTTCTCTTTTGCAGTTGCTGTGGTCCCCTCCCCTACTCTCCTCTGAGAGCCCTCACTGGGAGCCCGCAGAAGCTTTTCTTGTCCTTACAATAAACTTCCATAAATTGAGATAACCTGACCAAATTTCTAGTTTTTTTCAAACGTATCTTTGTTAATAGAAACACAGACAAGAAGAAATTGTTATAGACTAGAATCTTCGGCCCAAACCAAAAAGATGAACTGTAATGTGGGAAATTGTGAATGGCTTCATTTCCATTTAAAAATTAATCAGTGGGGAGACCTTCAAGATGGCAGAAGAGTAAGACGTAGAGATCACCATCCTCCCGACAAATACATCAGAAATACATCTACACGTGGAACAACTCCTACAGAATACCTACTGAACGCTGGCAGAAGACCTCAGACCTCCCAAAAGGCAAGAAACTCCCCATGTACCTGGGTAGGGCAAAAGAAAAAAGAAAAAAACAGAGACAAAAGAATAGGGACAGGACCTGCCCCTCTGGGAGGGAGCTGTGAAGGAGGAAAAGTTTCCACACGCTAGTAATTCCCTTCACTGGCAGAGATGGAGGTAGGTGGGGGGGAAGCTTCGGAGCCACAGAGGAGAGCGCAGCAACAGGGGTGCGGAGGGCAAAGCGGAGAGATTCCCGCACAGAGGATCGGTGCCGACCAGCACTCACCAGCCCGAGAGGCTTGTCTGCTCACCCGCCGGGGCGGGCAGGGGCTGGGAGCTGAGGCTCGGGCTTCGGAGGTCGGATCCCAGGGAAACGACTGTGGTTGGCTGGGTGAACACAGCCTGAAGGGGCTAGTGCGCCACAGCTAGCCGGGAGGAAGCCCGAGAAAAAGTCTGGAACTTCCTAAGAGGCAAGAAACCATTGTTTCGGGGTGCGTGAGGAGAGGGGATTCAGAGCACCACCTAAACGAGCTCCAGAGACGGGCGCCAGCTGTGGCTATCAGCGCAGACACCAGAGACGGGCATAAGACACTAAGGCTGCTGCAGCCACCAAGAAGCCTGTGTGCGAGCACAGGTCACTCTCCACACCTCCCTTCCGGGGGAGCCTGTGCAGCCCGCCACTGCCAGGGTCCCGGAATCCAGGGACAACTTTCCCGGGAGAAGACACGGCGCGCCCCAAGCTGGTGCAATGTCACACTGGCCTCTGCCGCCGCAGGCCCGCCCCGCACTCTGTGCCCCTCCCTCCCCCCCAGCCTGAGTGAGCCAGAGCCCCTGAATCAGCGGCTCCTTTAACCCCGTCCTGTCTGAGCGAAGAACAGACGCCCTCAGGCAACCTACACGCAGAGGCGGGTCCAAATCCAAAGCTGAACCCCGGGAGCTGTGCGAACAAAGAAGAGAAAGGGAAATCTCTCCCAGCAGCCTCAGGAGCAGCGGATTAAACCTCCCCAATCAACTTGATGTACCCTGCATCTGTGGAATACCTGAACAGACAGCAAATCATCCCAAAATTGAGGCGGTGGACTATGAGAGCAACTGTAGATTTGGGGTTTGCTTTCTGAATCTAATTTGCTTCGGTTTTATGTTTATCTTAGTTTAGTATTTAGATTTTATTATCATTGGTAGGTTTGTTTATTGATTCAGTTGCTCTCTTCCTATATATATATATATATATATATAATGTATATTTTTCCTTTTTCTCTTTTAGTGAGCGTGTATGTGTAGGCTTCTTTGTGTGATTTTGTCTGTTTAGCTTTGCTTTTACAATTTGTGTTAAGGTTCTCTCTGTCTATTTTGTTTTTTTAGTATCGTTTTTAGCACTTGTTATCATTGGTGGATTTGTTTTTCTGTTTTGTTGCTCTCTTTTTGTTCCTTTTTTTATAACTTTTTAATTTTTAATAATTATATTTTATTTTTTATTTTAATAATGTAATTTTATTTTATGTTTTTCCTTCTTTATTTCTTTTTTTCTCCCTTTTCTTCCAAGCAGTGTGGGTGACAGGGTGTTGGTGCTTTGGCCAGGTGTTAGGCCTGTGCCTCTGAGGTGGGAGAGCTGAGTTCAGGACTTTGGTCCACCAGAGACCTCCGGGCTCGACGTAATATCATACAGCAAAAGTTCTCCCAAAGATCTCCATCTCAACACTAAGGCCCAGCTCTACTCAACAACCAGCAGACTACAGTGCTGGACACCCTATGCCAAACAACTAGCAAGACAGGAAAACAACCCCACCCATTAGCAGAGACTCTGCTTAAAATCATAATAAGGTCACAGACACCCCAAAACACACCACCGTATGCAGTTCTGCCCACCAGAAAGACAAGATCCAGCATCATCCACCAGAAAACAGGCACCAGTCCCCTCCACCAGGAAGCTTACATAACCCACTGAAGCAACTTTAGCCACTGGGGGCAGACACCAAAAACAATGGGAACTACGAACCTGCAGCCTGCAAAAAGGAGACCCCAAACACAGTAAGTTAACCAAATGAGAAGACAGAAAAACACAGCACATGAAGGAGCAAGGCAAAAACCTACCAGACCAAACAAATGAAGAGGAAATAGGCAGTCTACCTGAAAAAGAATTCAGAGTAATGATAGTAAAGTTGATCCAAAATCTTGGAAATAGAATGGAGAAAATACAAGAAATGTATAACAAGGACCTAGAAGAACTGAAGAGCGAACAAACAATGATGAACAACACAATAAATGAAATTTAAAATTCTCTAGAAGGAATCCATAGCAGAATAACTGAGGCAGAAGAATGGATAAGTGACCTGGAAGATAAAATAGTGGAAATAACTACCACAGAGCAGAATAAAGAGAAAAGAATGAAAAGAGTTGAGGACAGTCTCAGAGACCTCTGGGACAAAATTAAAGGCACCAAAATACGAATTATAGAGGTCCCAGAAGAAGAGGAGAAAAAGAAAGGGACTGAGAAAATATTTGAAGAGATTATAGTTGAAAACTTCCTTAATATGGGAAAGGAAGTAGTCAATCAAGTCCAGGAAGCACAGAGAGTCCCATACAGGATAAATCCAAGGAGATACATGCCAAGACATATTAATCAAACTATGAAAAATTAAATACAAAGAAAAAATATTAAAAGCAGCAAGGGAAAATCAACAAATAATATACAAGGGAATCCCCATAAGCTTAACAGCTGATCTTTCAGCAGAAACTGTGCAAGCCAGAAGGAGGTGGCAGGACATATTTAAAGTGATGAAAGGGAAAAACCTACAACCAAGATTACTCTACCCAGCAAGGATCTCATTCAGATTCAACGGAGAAATTAAAACCTTTACAGAGAAGCAAAAGCTAAGATAATTCACCAACACCAAACCAGCTTTACAACAAATGTTAAAGGAACTTCTCTAGGCAGAAAACACAAGACAAGGAAAAGACCTACAATAACAAACAGAAAACAATTAAGAAAATGGTAATAGAACATACATATAAATAACTACCTTAAATGTAAATAGATTAAATGCTCCAACCAAAAGACATAGACTGGCTGAATGCATACAAAAACAAGACCCTTATATATGCTGCCTACAAGAGACCTACTTCAGACCTAGGGACACATGAGACTGAAAGTGAGGGGATGGAAAAAGATATTCCATGCAAATGGAAATCAAAAGAAAGCTGGAGTAGCAATTCTCATATCAGACAAAATAGACTTGAAAATAAAGACTGTTACAAAAGACAAAGAAGGACACTACATAATGATCAAGGAATCAATACAAGAAGAAGATATAATAATTGTAAATATCTATGCAGCCAACATAGGAGCACCTCAATACATAAGGCAAATGCTAACAGCCATATAAGGGGAAATTGACAGTAACAAAATCATAGTAGGTGACTTTAACACCCCACTTTCACCAATGGACAGATCATCCAAAAGGAAAATAAATAAGGAAGCACAAGCTTTAAATGACTCATTAAACAAGATGTACTTAATTGATATTTATAGGACATTCCATCCAAAAACAACAGAATACACTTTCTTCTCAAGTGCTCATGGAACATTCTCCAGGATAGATCATACCTTTGGTCACAAATCAAGCCTTGGTAAATTTAAGAAAACTGAAGTCATATCAAGTATCTTTTCTGACCACAACTCTATGAGACTAGATATCAATTACAGTAAAAAATCTGTAAAAAATACAAGCACATGGAGGGTAAACAATACACTACTAAATAACAATGAGATCACTGAAGAAATCAAAAAATACCTAGAAACAAATGACAATGAAAACATGATGACACAAATCCTCTGGGATGCAGCAAAAGCAGTTCTAAGAGGGAAGTTTATAGCAATACAATCCTACCTCAAGAAACAAGAAACATCCCAAATAAACAACCTAACCTTACACCTAAAGCAATTAGAGAAAGAAGAACAAAAAAACCCCAAAGTTAGCAGAAGGAAAGAAATCATAATGATCAGATCAGAAATAAATGAAAAAGAAATTAAGGAAACAATAGCAAAAATCAATAAAACTAAAAGCTGGTTGTTTGAGAAGATAAAACTGATAAACCATTAGCCAGACTCATCAAGAAAAAAAGGGAGAAGACTCATATCGATAGCATTAGAAATGAAAAAGGAGAAGTAACAACTTACACTGAAAAATACAAAGGATCATGAGAGATTACTACAAGCAACTCTATGCCAATAAAATGGACAACCTGGAAGAAATGGAAAAATTCTTAGAAAAGCACAACCTTTGGAGACTGAACCAGGAAGAAATAGAAAGTATAAACATACCAATCAAAAACACTGAAATTGAGACTGTGATTAAAAATCTTCCAACAAACAAAAGCCCAGGACCAGATGGCTTCACAGGTAAATTCTATCAAACATTTAGAGGAAAGGTGACACCTATCTGTCTCAAATGCTTCCAACATATAGCAGAAGGAGGAACACTCCCAAACCCATTCTATGAGGCCAGCATCACCCAGATACCAAAACCAGACAAAGATGTCTCAAAGAAAGAAAACCACAGGGGAATATTACTGATGAACATAGCTGCAAAAATCCTCAACAAAATACTAGCAAGCAGAATCTAACAGCACATTAAAAGGATCATACACAATGATAAAGTGGGGTTTATCCTGGGAATGCAGGGATTCTTCAATATACGCAAATCAAACAATGTGATAAACCATCTTAACAAACTGAAGGAGAAAAACCATATGATCATCTCAATAGATGCAGAAAAAGCTTTTGACAAAGTTCAACACCCACTTATGATAAAACCCTCCAGAAAGTAGACACAGAGGGAACTTACCTCAACATAATAAAGGCCATATATGACAAACCCACAGCCAACATCATTCTCAATGGTGAAAAACTGAAACCATTTCCACTAAGATCAGGAGCAAGATAAGGTTGTCCACTCTCACCACTATTATTCAACATAGTTTTGGAAGTTTTAGCCACAGCAATCAGAGAGGAAAAGAAATAAAAGTAATCCAAATCAGAAAAGAAGAAATAAAGCTGTTACTGTTTGCAGATTACATGACACTATACATAGAGAATCCTAAGGACGCTACCAGAAAACTACTAGAGCTAATCAATGAATTTGGTAAAGTAGCAGGATACAAAATTAATGCACAGAAATCTCTTGCATTCCTATACACTAATGATGAAAAAGCTGAAAGGGAAATTAAGGAAACACTCCCATTTACCATTGCAACAAAAAGAATAAAATACCTAGGAATAAACCTACCTAAGGAGACAAAAGACCTGTATGCAGAAAACTATAAGACACTGATGAAAGAAATTAAAGATGATACAAACAGATGGAGAGATATACCATGTTCTTGGATGGGAAGAATCAACATTGTGAAAATGACTCTGCTACCCAAAGCAATCTACAGATTCAATGCAATCACTATCAAACTATCAATGTCAGTTTTCAGAGAACTAGAACAAAAAATTTCACAATTTTTATGGAAATGCAAAAGACCCCAAATAGCCAAAGCCACCTTGAGAAAGAAAAACGGAGCTGGAGGAATCAGGCTCCCTAACTTCAGACTATACTACAAAGCTACAGTAATCAAGATAGTATGGTACTGGTAAAAAAACAGAAATATAGATCAATGGAACAGGATAGAAAGCCCAGAGATAAACCCATGCACATATGATCACCTTATTTTTGATGAAGGAGGTAAGAATATACAATGGAGAAAAGAGAGCCTTTTCAATAAGTAGGGGTGGAAAAACTGGACAGCTACCTGTAAAAGAATGAAATTATAACACTCCCTAACACCATACACAAAAATTAACTCAAAATGGATTAAAGACCTAAATGTAAGTCCAGACACTATAAAACTCTTAGTGGAAAACTTAGGAAGAACACTGTATGACATAAATCACAGCAAGATCCTTTTGACTCACCTCCTAGAGAAAGGGAAATAAAAACAAAAATAAACAAATGGGACCTAATGAAACTTCAAAGCTTTTGCACAGCAAAGAAAAACATAAACAAGATGAAAAGAAAACCCTCAGAATGGGAGAAAATATTTGCAAATGAAGCAACTGTCAAAGGCTTAATCTCTAAAATTTACAAGCAGCTCATGCAGCTCAATATCAAAAAAACAAACAACCCAATCCAAAAATGGGCAGAAGACCTAAATAGACATTTCTCCAAGGAAGATATACAGGTGGCCAACAAACACATGAAAGGATGCTCAACATCACTAATCATTAGAGAAATGCAAATCGAAACTACAGTTAGGTTTCACCTCACACCAGTCAAAATGGCCATCATCAAAATATCTACAAACAAAAAATGCTGGAGAGGATGTGGAGAAAAGGGAACTCTCTTGCACTCTTGGGAATGTAAATTGACACAGCCACTATGGAGAACAGTATGGAGGTTCCTTAAAAAACTAAAAATAGTACTACCATACGACCCAGCAATCCCACTACTGGACATATACCCTGAGAAAACAATAATTCAAAAAGAATCATGCTCCCCAATGTTCATTGCAGCTCTATTTACAATAGTGAGGACATGGAAACAACCTAAGTGTCCATCATTGGATGAATGGATAAAGAAGATATGGCACATATATACAATGGAATATTACTCAGCCATAAAAAGAAACGAAATTGAGTTATTTGTAGTGAGGTGGATGGACTTAGAGTCTGTCATACAGAGTGAAGTAAGTCATAAAGAGAGAAACAAATACCATATGTTAACACATATATATGGAATCTAAAAAAAAAAAAAAAAAAGGTTCCAAATAACCTAGGGGCAGGACAGGAATAGAGACGCAGATGTAGAGAATGGACACAGGGAGTGGGAAGTGTAAGCTGGGACAAAGCGAGAGAGTGGCATGGACTTATACATAATACCAAATGTAAAATAGATAACTAGTGGGAACCAGCCGCAGTGCACAGGGAAATCAGCTCAGTGCTTTGTGACCACCTAGAGGGGTGGAATAGGGATGGTGGGAGGGAGACGCAAGAGGGAGGAGATATGGGCATATATGTGTATGTATAACTGATTCACTTTGTTATACAGCAGAAACTAACACACCATTGTAAAGCAATTATAATCCAATAAAGTCGTTAAAAAAAAACACACATTAATCCGGTAAGATAAGTGGTTAATATCCAACATATACAAACAGCTCATATAACTCAACATCAAAAACGACCCAATCTAAAAATGGGCAGGTAAACTGAATAGACACTTTTCTAAAGAGGAAATGCAGATGGCCAACAACAGGCACTTGGAAAGATGCTCAACATCTCGAATCATCAAGGAAATGCAAATCAAAGCCGTAATGAGATATAACCTCACACCTGTCAGAATGGCTATCATCAAAGAGAACACAAATAAGAAATGTTGGCAAGGATGTGGAGAAAAGGGAACACTTGTACACTGTTGGTGGAAATGTAAATTGGTGGAGCCCCTGTGGAAAATAGTATGAAGGTTTCTCAAAAAACTAAAAATAGAACTACCATATGACCCAGCAATTGCATTCCTCTGTATATATCTAAATAAAACAAAAACACTTTTTCAAAAATATACATGCACCCCAACTTTCAGAGTAGCATTGTTTATAACTGCCAAAATATGGAAGCAACCTAAGTGTCCATCAACAGATAAATGGAAAAAGATGTGTTTTTTATATATATATATATATATATATATATATATATATATATATATATATATATATACAATGAAATACTACTACTCAGCCATAAAAAGAAGAATGAAATTTTGCCATTTGCAACAACATGGATGGACTTGGAGGGCATTAAGCTAAGTGAAATAAGTCAGACACAGAAAGACAAATAGTGTATGATATCACTTATATGTGGAATCTAAAAAAATACAATAATATAGCAAAAAAGAGGCAGACCTATAGATATAGAGAACAAACTAGTGGTTATCAATGGGGAGAGGGAAGGGGGGAGGGGCAATATAGGAGCTTAAGAAGTACAAACTATTATGTATAAAATAAGCTACAAGGATATATTGTACAACACGGGGAATATAGCCAATATTTTTTAATAACTATAAATGGAATATAACCTTTAAAAATTGTGAATCACTATATTCTACACCTGTTAACTTATATAATATTGTACATCAACTATACTTCAATTTAAAAAAATTAGTTTGTTTAATTTGTCTAGTCAATTTGTAAATTGACTAGACAGGGCACCTCAATCTATGAGAAGCCAGCAATACAATGCATCTGGTGAAAGAGCAAACTCCGTCTTAGCTTGCCTTAACAGAAGTTAAGTGTGTGGAGGGAGAGAGAGAGAGAGACAGACAGAAGAATGGTTGTATTGTGCCTTAAACAAATATTTGAATTAATATGACCTCTTAAGGACCCCACACTTTATGGAGCCCCTAACTAGACAGCATGTGGGCACACAACTACAGGAATGACTGGCAGCGGCACAGATTAGGTGGCCTCCCCAACGTAGTTCCTAGACCTCCCTGAACCTCCTATATCATCACATTCACTACACCTTATTTTATTTACTAAATGACCATATTCCCTACCAGACTGTAAGCTTCATGAAGACAAGGACATATGTCTTGTTCACTGCTCTGTTCTTAGCACAATGACAAGCATGGCTGGTTCTCTTGAAACATTTGTTGAATACATGAGAAAATCACATTGCCTGAGTAAAATGGGAACGTTAAATTTAGAAATGAGAAATTCAAATGGACCAGATTGTGGTTTTCAAATATCTGCAAGATTTTCAGGTGGAAGAGGGAGTAGGTTTATTAGGGCTGCTCAAGTGAGCAGAATTAGCACAGTGTGGTAGGGACTATAGTGCCAGACTGGCAGTCAGAGCCCTGAGTTCTGTACACTGGAATTGAAAAAATAAGTAAAAATATGGGGAATGGTAGAAACTAGATATCTCACTGTTGGAATGGGAGGTAACAGATAAGGGGAAAAGGCTAAGATGAACCATGTAGTTCTGAACTAGAGTCTGAGACATCAGTGGGAACTCCTGTTTAGCTTAGCTTAGAAACTGATGAGTAATAGTAGAAATAATACAGATATGTATGCATATACAGGGTAATATATATACATTTACTTTCTGACAGGGCCTAAAGGTGATGACACCCCAATTTCAATGATGAGCAGATTAGAGCAAATCCTGGTTTCTAATATCATTCTGCAATAAAAGGATCCGGGGATCCTTGTTGAATGATCCTGGCTGATTTTACATAAAAAAAGAATGAAATAATGCCATTTGCAGCAACATGGATGGACCTAGAGATTGTCATACTAAGTGAAGTCAGACAAAGAGAGACAAATAGCATATGAAATCACTTATATGTGGAATCTAAAATATGACACAAATGAACATATCTATGAAACAGAAACAGACTTACAGACATAGAGAACAGACTTGTGGTTGCCTGAGGGGGGTGTGGGTCAGGGAAGAATTGGGAATTTAGGGTTAGCAGATACAAACTATATATATAGGATGGGTAAACGATAAGGTCCAACCATATAGCACAGGGAACTATGTTCGATATCCTGTGATAAATCATAATGGAAAAGAATATGAATGCAAAAGAATATGAAAAGAATATATATATATGTATAACTGAATTACTTTGCTGTACAGCGGAAATAACAAAACATTGTAAGTCAAGTATACCTCAATAACATAAAATTTAAAAAATAATACCCTTTCTACATTAAAAGGTTGGCAAAGATCAAATAAGATAATGTTTGCAGTTCAAAAGTATAAAGTGCTCTACAAATATATTAAGTCTCCGCTCTGTTGAGAGAAAGGGAATCTTGAAGGACCACATCTCTGATGCCCAGGCCAAGATTCTGTCAGTCTAAAACAAGAGTGTTTTTCCTCAAATCCCCCTAGACATCTTAGAGATAGTTTGTTCCTCTCTCTATTCCCCTGCCTGGTGATAATAGGGCTGTTAACGTGTTCTTTTAGTTGTGGTGATTTCACTTGCTACATAAATGTTAAGTTCCATTTGAGTAGAAGTTAGTATATGTCTTCCCTTCCCTCATGAACACAGTCCTGTTAAATTATCCCTTTACGCTCACATTGATTTTTTTTTTTTTTTTTTTTTTTTTGCTTTTTAGTTTTAAGTGCTAAAAATAACATATTCTACCCAACTGCTTTAGTGCTTTCAAGGCAATGAGAATGGTGCCTGGCATGATGGGAGTTTAATGCAAATCATCGTGAAGTTGGCTGTGCTTCAAGACAGCAAGAGCACCATCAAATGGGCATTGATCAAGGGCAGCCTAACAATCCCAGGGATCTCAATAACTTTACATTTGCAGCCTTTCATTCACCATCCCCTGTCACCCTCATGTAAGCCAAACGGGAACACGAGATGGGTTTTATTATCCCTATTTAACTGAGAAGGAAAACTAAGATACAAAACAACTAAGTGTCTTTATAAAATACCTTGGCCTCACCAGTGCTGGACCTAAGCTTACCAATCTGGTTTCCTATTGGCCCGTTACTCTTGCTCCTACATCTTCAGACATCTTCTGATGATTCTGCCTTTCCCATGGGTTGACTCTACTCCCAATTCACTTTTAGGATCATGGCATGCAGACCTTTCAACCCTGGCCTGTCTTGTTAGGAAAGGCTCTGATCTTTCTCATGGCACCTTCTCACAACCCAAGAGAGGCCCAGGCAAAGAAAGGATCCTCAGAACAGGAGGAAGTAACCAGGAGAGCAAGCTTGTCTCTGTTGTGAAATTTCAGCGTTTGGTTCTTACAGTTTATTGGAATAGTGGGCAACAAGTACAAGGTAGGGGCTTAAAGTCTGTCTGAGGCAGGAGGAAAGTCTGTCCGAGGGAAGGGGATGCACCCACCACGTGTATACAGTGACTTTCAATTTAAAAGCACTTTCATGGGACTTCCCTGGTGGCACAGTGGGTAAGACTTCATGCTCCCAAGGGAGGGGGCCCAGGTTCGATCCCTGGTCAGGGAACTAGATCTCACATGCATGCCACAACTAAGAAGCTGGCAAGCTGTAATTAAGGAGCCTGCCTGACGCAACTAAAACCCGCACAACCAAATAAAAAATAATAAAATAAAAAGTAAAAGCACTTTCACATTGTCACATGATTTGGTCTTGGTGACACCCCAGTGAGATGTATGTTAGATGGGGGGGGAGGGGGAGGGGGAGGGGGGAGGAGGGGGAGACTCTCCACTTTACAGATAATCAGTTGAGGTTAAATGACATCCATGGTCATGCAGCTAGTAAAGAGCTACCCATGAACTCTGGTCTTTGGACAACAACACTAGAAGTTGTTTTGTCCATATATGAATCTCAAGGATTGACTCACATTCACAGGGATATATTTAGGAAGTCTCTTTTTGGTCTCCCAGAAATAATACCACAGAGGTAAACACTGTCCATTATTCTCCCTCTGCAAAAGGCTGGCCCTATGTTATTAGTGGTAGGTTCACTCACACTTTTCCTTTTCAAGGCCAGGGAGGCCCCTTTTCCCTAGACCTAGCTCTTCCATGAGAATCTCAGAGAGAAGCTGGGAATGTTTGTTCTTAGCTTTTCAACCAGTTAGAAACCTCCCTATGCCCAGAGGGAGAGGGACCTTCCCGGAAGGCACTCTTGCACAAGAGCCCCCGCTGTTTTGTCCCTCCCTCTCCCATCTGCACCTCGGTGAAGTGTTCTTCGCCTTCTCCAGCACCCCTTCCTCACCAGAGCAGTGGGCCAGCCAGTCCACACCTCCTGACATCTTAGCAAGCAGCCCCTCCCTCGACGCAGATTAGGACCAGGGGCAGGCCAATGAAATGCAGGTCTCAGGGGAGGGGAAGCCTGAGAAGCTCCTCTGAGAGGCTGTGAGAGCCAGCAGAGGTGTCCCCAGAGAGCCCCTTCCCCCTCCCAGCGCCGGGCTCGGCCCTGCAGTACGGGGGTGGCAGGGAACCGCACCACTGCAAGTTGAAACAGGACTCTCCACTTCCCTCTCAGCAGCCAGACTTTAAATAGGATTAACGAGAGAGAACATTCTAAACACTGCTCTGCAAGGTTCCAGAACAGGCAGCCGGCGACTTCCTCTCAAGCTGCCATTTTGGACCCGTTCCCCTGGCTGCCCCTCTGACTTCCAGCTACTTCTTTCCCACTCGGCATTGCAGCTGTGCTCGGAACCTAACCTCAGGATCTCAAGAACGGGATGAGTCCCATCGTCCACCCGAGCACCTCCTCTGCTCACTGCTTGTGCCAGGAAGTGTCCTCTGACTCATACATTGAGACTGGTTATCTTCTGTGATACAATTCAGACCTTAGGGAAGGGGGTGGGAACTGGAGCAGGAAGGAAGCAGCCCTAAGTTGTCAAGGAGACATGTTCACCCTAGTGTGAAGTGCTCTTTCATAACAATCACGGTACCCCCAGCATTGTAGGAGATGTTATTTTAATCATCTGTACTTTTTTTCTGCATCCCTCCCTGTGGAATTATATTGTTAATATCACTCAAAAGTGTTGGAAACAGAGGAGATGGGGGCAAAAGACTTGGCCAAGGTCACACAGCGACTGAGGGCAGAGTCTGATTCAAACCCAAGTCTCCAGCTCCAGTCTGTAGACTCAAAATGCTGCTCTCTTGTCCACTTCACCATGCTGAATGGGCTTCAGGCCAAATCATGAGGGGGTTTCTAATTGGAAGAAATACGGTAGAAAAGGCCCTGGGTTTCTGATGGGGGGAGGGGAGGTGTCACAGAGAACAACAGCAGCTGAAGGGTTTTCCTGTAGGATGGATGCTGGGATGGGCACAGCACAAGTGTTGACCCGTTACACCCTCACGGCAACACTGTGAGGCAGGTTTGGTACTAGGGAACCTCAAGCAAACTGAGGCTCCTTCACAGGGACAATTAGTCCAAGATTACCAGGAGCCTCTTCCCACCAAGGTGCTCTCTTGGTAGCTGCGACCGTCCTTCTTTGTTGCTCCCAGCAACCTTAGGTAAACAGAGTCAGAAAATGCCAGAAGCGACCTCAGACCTGGTTGTACCTGGTACAACCACCTGCTACCTTCCCTTCCCTGTCCCCCTCCCCTCCTCTTCTATTTTTGCAGCTGGTGAGATGGAGGCCTTCTCAATCAGTCTGGCAACAAAAGCAAAAGAAATGGTCAACATGTAATGAATACAGTCTGGGAACAAAGGCAAAATATAGGGTGAACACCTAGAGAATTTGATACACAAAGTGAAGGGAGTGAAGTCAATACCAGAAGACATGAGGGGAGAATGGCAGTGCTAACTGAGGAGTGGAGTGACCTGGAAGATTTAATTAGAAAGCCAGGCAGGCCAGCAGGAGCCCAAGCCCAGGGCAGGTCCCAGCTGACCAGTCTTGATCCCACCAACTCTGAGGGGACAGCATCAGCCTTTCAGTCTAGGACTCCCAGAGCTGCTTCCTCAGAAACAACTGAGGAAATATGTAAATTCCATTTCAGCACACGGGGTCTCAAAAGCCTCTCTGCTATTTTGTTGTTGTTTGTTTTTTTGTTTTTTTGAGGTACGCGGGTCTCTCACTGTGGTGGCCTCTCCCGTTGCGGAGCACAGGCTCCAGACGCACAGCCTCAGCGGCCATGGCTCACGGGCCCAGACTCTCCGCGGCATGTGGGATCTTCCCAGACCGGGGCACGAACCCGTGTCCCCTGCATCGGCAGGCAGACTCTCAACCACTGCGCCACCAGGGAAACCCCCTCTCTGCTATGTTTTTCTACCCCCCTGGGGGGAGGAAATGAGCGTGCCAACATTCTCCAAAGGGGAACTAAATGATTTCCCGGAAGTCATGGTCTCATATGCTCTATTTGCTTAAATGAGTTTAGGGCTACAAGCAAATGTGGGCTGGGCAGGGCCCATTTACCAAAGGCCTCTCTCAGAACTGACACAGGTCATGCCAACTTCTTTGTCTGCGTGTCATTCCTCAGCCTAGGGGAGCAATTAGCCCAAAGCCAATTAGTCCATTATTCACCACCCACGTGCAGCAGCAGGCTGAGTGTTATGAGGGAGATAGAAAAATAAGAGAGAAAAATAAGAGGTGGTCCCTGCCCTTGTTTAGTCATTAAATGTGGAGGGCCTATCATGGGCCAAGCATGGAGCTGACCACTTCAAAATCTAGTAGGAAAATGAGATGCATTCACCTGAAACAATAAAGCACAAGTTACAAAGTGCACAATGAAGGAAAGAAGATCAGGACATGGATGTGACATGATTCAATAGGACTTCGGTGAGGTGGGAGTAGGGGCTGAAGGAGGGCTGGGTCAGAGCTTGGGGAGGGCCTTGAAAGACACTTCCATTCTGGCTAGAAGGAAGACAAGGGCACGGAGGTGGACGTGGCCTTGATGGAGGTGGGGAGGCCATGTGGAAATGAGGAGACGTACATGTTGGAAAGAGGGAGAAAAAGGGATGCACAGGTAAGGAAGTGGCTCACTGTAGAAATGCTAAGAAATAAGTATAAACTTGATGGTGGACAGGAAGCGGCTTTATCTCGTGCTTACAGCGGTCCTGGAAGGCTCCACTTCATTGTGGGGGGTCTCTAACCTTGGGTAGAGCTTAGAAGCATCACCTCTACAGAGATGGCCAGGAAGAGTAGAGAGAGCAAAGGCTTTGGGTGGAACTGCATTCCAGTCCTTTTTCTTCCACTTATTAGTGGTGGGATTTGGGGCAAATTACTTAAGCACTCTGAGCTGCAATTTTTTCACTTGGAAAATAGAAATAATGATTTCCACAATTAAGTAGATAAATATCTAATACTAAATATCTAATACTGTAGATAAAATGTCCAGCAAAGTTGAGGTACATAACAGACAAGCAGTGATTGTAAGTTCTCTCCATAGCTTCCCCCTTCTCCCTTGAAGACAAGAGATACAGATATATCCCAATATCTATTCCACTTGCAACCCTTTGGTCAAAGCCAGTCAAAGTAATCTCATTGAGTTTGCCAATGATTGCTTGCCGTTGTGGCTAAGCCTGTCCAGCATCAGCAGAGAGCCTTCCAGGAAAGGTTTTCTTGATCCTAGGAAAGAGATGCAGAAACAAAGGTCCTTTAATCCTCAGAGCATTGCTGGTTTTGGGTGTGACAACTAGACTGATAGATCCAGCCTGTAGTCCTGAAGGGCAAAACCCTTACTCTGAGGATAGCAAACCGGGACATGGAGAGACATGATCTCTGATGACATTGTGAAGCCACGGTATGAACTAACCAGGGAGCTGATCACTTCATTTATTCATTCATGAGATTTTTTTCCTATTTTTTAAACCAGTTTGATTCAAGCTTTTCTATTACTTGTAAGTGGAAACATCCGCCGGCTTCACAGTTTTAGACAAACTAGTCCAAACCCTGGAAGAAATAGATTGCATAACAGGTGATAGCCCAGAACCTTTCAGAGCAAGGATGTTGAATTAGAAACAGCCTATGGTGTACTATTGAAAATGGTATTGGGGTGGGCGGAATCAAATCAGAACACTTCCTTCTTGTTTTTCCATAATCTAGTTTAACCCTGCATTTACATTGAAAGGTTTGCTAAACAGTTATCTTATGAGCCTTGTCAGCTGGTGGCTGAACAAAGCTTATTAGCACTGGAAGCTAGTTAGTGTCACTTGAGTCCTTTGCATTAGCTAAGGTGGCTGCTTTACTATTCTCTGCTCAGGGGAATGCTGCCTGCCTGTGGTCTACACTGCCCAAACCAAAGCACATCACGTACTGTATCAGTCACACGGTTGCTGAGGCAGGTACAGGACCCATGCCTTAAGACCTTGTTGTCCCAGTGAGGCTGGGCCAACTTCCTATCTTGCTCTTTGACTCAGTTTTCCTTTTAGTGAAAGAGTGGTGTGGACATACTTCTTAAGGTAACTTGAGCATCTTAGTGGCGTTGAGTCAGCCCAGGATAGGAATTCTGAGGTCAGCAAGTTCTCCCCAGGGCATCAAGGGGTGTTTGTTCTGTCTACAACTTCCATGGTCTCCTGAACCTGAACATAGGTTAAGTACTCAGAATGAAGTTATAGATAATAATGACACTGATGATAATGATGGCGATAATGATAACGATAAACAATTTCTGAAAGTCATGAAGTGCTTTCGAGGAAAGGAGAAACACTACTTGCATTTTATCTAATTTGTTTTCTTAACACCCAGAGAAGTCAAGGAAGAGATGTCCCTCCCAAAGCAAAGGAGTTTAGTGATATCCAGAGATAAGAGATGCAAGGTGCCCAGGGACATACAGGTAAGAAACGTAAATTCTGGTTATAAGAGCTTAACCTCCAGGGCAACTCCAGGGCAACTGTTTTCTACCCTGGAGGGAGACAGGATACTGGTTAGGCATCCTCTAAGATCAGGAGGCACTGGCTTGGCCTACACGAAAACCAGCCTTCCTCTACTTTCCTGGGGCAGCTGGAAGATAGAAGTAGTGGAAGCCTGTTGATTCCTTAAAGCTTTTCTCAATTCTCTAGCATTATAATAGATTCTTGCCTACTTTTGGAGATTACCCAGCCTCAGTTAAATATAGTCAGCCTTTCTTACCTCCCAACCCAAGGCCCTGAATTTTTAGACTTGAAATAATATTAAACAATTATTTAACATTTTTTACTTTTCTTACTAACTTTGACGTCAGCAATTCTTTTCATATTTGTGTCACTGCCACAAGACAGATAGGGCAAATGTTATTATGCCCATTTCACTGATGAGCAAACTGAATCTCAAACAGGTTGTGACAAGACCACAAGTTTGAAGAAGTGGGAATAGGTGTGAATCTTTTGTATATGAGTTCATTGCTCTCTCTGCAACATCATCCTGCCTTCCACCATGGAATTTATTTAAGTACTTTTTGAGTGCTTGCTGTGTACCAACAATGTGCTGGGGATTCAATATTGAACAAATAAGATGTTGGTCTTGGAACAAGAAACTTACAGAAGAGTTGAAGACAAACAAGAAGCCAGGCAATTATTTAAATTGTGATAGGAGAAAGTACATTGAGGGACTTCCCTGGTGGCACAGTGGTTAAGAATCTGCCTGCCAATGCAGGGGACACAGGTTCGATCCCTGGTCCAGAAGATCCCACATGCCACGGAGCAACTAAGTCTGTGTGCTACAACTACTGAAGCCTGCATGCCCTAGAGCCCGTGGTCCGCAACAAAGAGTAACCCCTGCTTGCTGCAACTAGAGAAAGCCCGAGTGCAGCATCGAAGACCCAACACAGCCAAAAAAAAAAAAAAAAGTACACTGAAAAAAGCAGAGGTGTTTCTAGTTCAGACGAGCTGCTGGGTTAACTGGTCCGTGGGCTTGGTCCTCTGTGGCCGATCTGAGGTCCTAGAGATGGATAACAGAGTGATGAGCTAGAACAGTAAGCTACTTGGCCCTCAGGTAATGAGCAGATGAAGATGGCAGGGAATTTTTTTTTTATATCTTTATTGGAGTATAATTGCTTTACAATCATGTGTTAGTTTCTGCTTTGTAAGAAAGTGAATCAGTTATACATATACATGTGTTCCCATATCTCTTCCCGGCAGGGAATTTTTTATAAGAACATACTTTGTGACCCAGCTTTCTAGACTCAGCTCAGGCAAGGGAGAGCCTGCGTGATGCAGAGGGCCAAATGGGATACCCAGGGCCTAGAAGGGCAGCACTCTTTCACTAGACAAAGGAAGAGGAGCCACAGTGAGAATCCCACCAGCAGTTTTAGGGGCAGACACACCCAGGCATTGCATTACCATACCCAACAGCTGAATCAGGAAGCTAATTGTGGCCTTGTACTCCTGGAGTCCACATTCCTGAGGCTCTTGTGACCACACACACACACACACACACACACGCTCACCATCACAGCTCACCTCTCCCATTCTGCTTCCTTACTTCCGCCCCCACTGTCCATAAACCCCACTTTATCTCTGAAGCAGCCCCTGCACAGGGTGTTTCTATTCTTCCAAACTGTTTCTGGATTCCACCCCTCACACACACACCAAAACTCTGCCCAGACCCTTTGCCTAACTCATTCCTTCTAAGAGGGCTGTGTCAAGCCCTAGAATGTCTGCCTAGAATGTCTCTGACAGAGCCACAGGACATCAGTGCTGGAGGAGGACCCTTAAAGAGTTTCATCCAAACTGTCCACTTTGCAGCTGAGGAAACTGAGGCCTAGCCAGGGGCATGGCTTGTCCAAAAGCATTTACATAGTCAGTGGTAAGGCCAGAACCAGAAGCAGGCCTCCAGAATCCTTCTGCCCCTTTCATGGAATTCCACATCTGAAGACACAAAAATTAGTTTGATCAAAGTCTGAAGACCCCTGGGTCCCTTACTCTGCCTTCCAAGAATCTACCCTTTCTTGAAGGTGCTGAGATGTTTGATCTGTATTAACCCATTCAGCAAATATTACTGAGAAACTCTCATGTGTGGAGGTAACCACACCTATCCCTGGAGGTAGATGTAGAGTCCAGTACCTGACCCCAGATAGCTCAAGCTCCAGGGAATGCCAGCCCTATAGCCACAACCACCATGCAAGCAAGCACACATGTGCTGTGTGGATGGATGCAGCACAAGAGGCATGCATGGAGCTTTAGAGAAAGGAGCCATCATTCTACCTGGGATGATCAGAGAAGGTGTGAGTAAGGATTGCATTTTAGGTCTCAAATTTTGACAAAGAGAGAACGGCTTTTCGAATGAGGGATGAGTGCACACAAAGGTGGGGAAGAAGTGCTGTTCAGAGGAGACTGAGTAGCCTTGGGGTTGACACACAGAAATTGTAGTATTACTTGTAATAGCTACCATGTGTATGTATTGGGTTGGCCAAAAAGTTCGTTCGAGTTTTTGTAAGATCCTTCGGGGGAAACGAACGAACTTTTTGGCCACCCCAATACTTACTAGGGATTCTTGTTTAAGCCTCACAACAAATCTATAAACACGAAATTCATTTATTCAACAAATATTTATCGAGTGCCTACTATGTGCCAACCAAGTTCTGGGTGTTGGGGATACATGTGTGAACAAAATGCACCAACTGTCTCGGCCATGAACAAAAGAGAAAGTCCCTGCCCTCAGGGAGTTTACATTCGGGAATTGTTACCCCCATTTTGTAAAGGAAAAAACTGACATATAAGGAAGTTAAGGCACTGGCTCAGGGTCATACAGTTGATAAGTAGCAGAGCCTGTTTGACCTCTTAAATCTCATGGTTTGCTGCCTCCCAGGAAGCCTGGAATTGAGAGATGGAGTCTTCACAGTCAAGAACTGGAGACAGGGCTTCCCTGGTGGCGCAGTGCTTGAGAGTCCGCCTGCCGATTCAGGGGACACGGGTTCGTGCCCCGGTCCGGAAGGATCCCACATGCCACGGAGCAGCTAGGCCTGTGAGCCATGGCTGCTGAGCCTGCGCGTCCGGAGCCTGTGCTGTGCAAGAACTGGAAATAGTGAGGATCCCCTAGAGCAGCTGTCCCCAACCTTTTTGGCACCAGGGACCGGTTTCGTGGAAGATAATTTTTCCACGGATGGGTGGTGGCGGGGGCATGGTTCAGGTGGTAATACGAGCGACGGGGAGCAGCAGATGAAACTTTGCTCCTTTGCACGCCACTCACCTCCTGCTCTGTGTTCTGGTTCCTAATAGGCCTAAAAAATTCGTTTATTTTTTTCCAAAATCTTACGGAAAAACCCGAGCGAACTTTTTGGCCAACCCAATACATACACATGGTAGCTATTACAAGTAATACTACAATTTCTATGTGTCAACCCCAAGGCTACTCAGCCTCTTCTGAACAGCACTTCTTCCCCACCTTTTTGTGCACTCATCCCTCATTCGAAAAGCCGTTCTCTCTTTGCCAAAATTTGAGACCTAAAATGCAATCCTTACGCACACCTTCTCTGATCATCCCAGGTAGAATGACGGCTCCTTTCTCTAAAGCTCCATCCGTGCCTCTTGTGCTGCATCCATCCACACAGCACATGTGTGCTGCCCTGGGGGTTGGGGACCGCTGCCCTAGAGGGTTTGAGTGGAGGAGTGGCAGAAACAAACTGGTGTACCTCCCTTCAGGCTGTCTTCCCCCATTCCAGTTATAATCAGAAGTCAGCCACCTCAGTCTTCCCCCGTCTGACACTCCCTGGGCAGAGCCATGCCTGGTTTTAACGCATTAGCCTTAGTGCACCCTCAGGACCCGAACTTCATGCAACACCTGGAACCCCACTTAACTGACCCTTTGTCCAACCAAAGCTTGTAAGGTTAGGTCCCCTCCTAGCTCAAATGCTAGAAGTTGAAAGTGAGGGTGGTAGAGAAAATGATAGCGTTAGAAAGGTACTGCGTAAGATTACAATCTGTAAACAGGCCTCAACTTTCACCTGAAACTCAGTCCCTGGGAAGGAGTTGGAAACCTTTGCCTTTGAATTGTCTTCGGAGTGGGAGTGCCAGTGGTCTAGGCTCCAATCTGCAATCCTGGCACGGTGAACCAATGCCCCTCACTAGGCTGCTGGTGCCGTCTTTGAACCTAGAAGTCCAGCCTTTTTGCAGGGTTTGGGGGTTGGAGTGGGGAGATGGTGCTAAGAAAATGAAACTTGTAAGAAGAAGGGGTGATAAGGAAGGACGTGAAAAAGAAGTGGGGAAATAAGAAGAAAAGGACAAAAAGAAGGAATGGGGAAAGAGAAAGAGGGGGAGGAAAAAGACTGAGCAGACGGGTCTGTCCGCAGCGATGTGCTGAAGCTGAGATCGGAGAGTTGGGGGAGCCGGGACCCCGCGCGGGAGGCGGATGCAGGCGAGCCGGAGGTCGAGAGCAGCCCCAGCTGTCAGCTGGGAACAAAGGCCGCCGAGCCGCAAGGACCAGCCGCCGGCAGCGCCTGGCCAATGAGCGGCGCCGGCTCGGGCCCCGCCCAGCCCAGCCCCGGCCCGCCCTGGCCAATGAACGGCGCCGACCCCGCCCCGGCCCGCCCGGCCCGCCCTGCCCTCCCGCCAGCCCGCGGCTCCGGGACCCGCGCGGAGGCCGGCACGCCGGGAGCGGGCGGGCGCCGGGAGGGCGGCGAGGCCGAAAGTTTCTCTGCCCGCCTAGTCCAGCGAGCCGGAGCCGCGAGCAGCCGCGGTATCCGCCAGGCCCGGCAGTTCTGGGAGAAGAAAGACGGGAGCACATCGCAAAACGCACTGAAAAAAAAAAAACTGAAGTCAGCCCCAGGCGCAGGGGCAGGTAAGGTGCGGTGGACGAGGGTCTCGCTCCCTCCAGAGGAGGGTCTACGGCCCCGACAGGGCGCCCCAGCTCCGGGGAAATTGCGCTCCCCGCGGCGTGCCAGCGCGTCCGTCGGTCTTTGTCTGTCTGTGCCGGCGTCTGTCCAGGTGTCTTTGTCTCCGCATGTAACTGTCAGGGTCTCCCCTCTGCCTGGGCGCGTGCGGTGGGTCTGGTACCAGCCCGGAAGAAAGGAGGGTGCGTCCGTCCTTCCGTCTTTGTCTCCGTCTCCTGCAGACGGGGTTTATCTACTGCAAGCCCAGAATCTGATCTGGGGGGACATAGGTGTTGGGTGACACCAATGTCCAGAGATGAGGAAGCAGGAGGTGTGCGTGAGGGTCTGACAGCTGGGACCTGGGCACTGAACTTTGCTGTCTGGAACTTTGAAGATGGGCTGTGTCCGCGCTGGTGGTGGGGACACGGATGCAGTTAGAGGTTTGGATTGTTTCACTGAAGGAGTAGGTCGCAGGGGATGAGGTGGATAGCGGGGGTGATGAACCTGGCCCCCTGGAGCAATTCAGCCAAAGCAACACACACACACAGTCTCACACCTACACACACACCACATTTATTTCTTTCTCTCACCCACCGCAGGCAGCCAGCCCCTCACCCTCTCCCCACCCCTACACACACACACACACACACACACACACACACACCCTTCCACATGCTTATCTCCAGCCTTTAGAGCACACAACTCAGCAGCAATAGGACCACAACACCAAGGGCTTTCCCCTTCCTCCTCCAGGTGGAAAGGACTAAACTGAAGGACATGAGCATTCTGCTCGCCCATGGGTGTGTCATGCCTAGGAAAGTGCTCCAGACTCGTTAGCTTCAGGGTCCTCAATTTCCCAGGAGCAAGGAGTACTTAGGGCGCTGAGCGTCTGAAGTTTCTGGGTCCTTCCTCTTCCATTCCATGCACATCCTCTCGCTGCCATCAGCCCCTCTGCTCTGGTCTTGGGTTCTGGCAAGTTTGAGGAGGTACCAAGCTCTGCAGAGCCCTTGGGAGGAGCTGTGCCAGGTAAGGATCTTCTGCTCTGCCAGCAGTGCAGCCTAATCATGGGAGCTGAGACGCCCAGCCACAGAGAGATGAGTTGTCTGCTTGGCACTTCTGTCTGCACCAGAGACCCTACAAAAGAGCCTGTAGGTAGGGGCAGGAGAGCGTCTGTAACCTGAGCTTCCTCTAAGTTCAAAAACAATTTTCCCTGGACATGCTGAGGAAAATACAGGTGTTGGAAGTATATGTATATATGTACGCATGTGAAGATGGGTATCTGAGACAGCATTTACGGGGAGGAAGGCTGTTTGCGTTCAAGGGTTGAAGAGAGCACAGTCTGTGGGTGAAGTCTGTGGACAGAAGCGTACACACTAATCAGGTGTGGGGTTTACACCTTGTATTTATCCAGCGCCTTTCTTCTTGAGGTGTTTTCTGCGCATCATAGACGTTACCTCATTTGGTATCTCCTTTACTCTCGTGACATAACTACCAGGTGAGCATGAAGCATGGCTGACTCTCTGTGTTCTGCCAGTGAAAAAAGTGAGGCCCCAGAGCAGCAGGGCTTTCCCAAGGTCCACAGCTAATTGGAGCAAAGTCAGGCGTAGCAAGTGGACTCCCCAGGCACGAGGGTTCAGCTGGGTAGATGTGAACGTGGGACACTCGCTCTGCCGGTAATGAGAAGAAACTCAGGTGTAGAAAGCAGAGTGTCTCTTTGAAGGTATCAGTGTGTGAGCCAGAAGGAGGATGGGACATTTGAGATGGTGTTTTTTTTTTTTTTTTTAACATTTATGGCAGTCTCTGCGATTCACAAGGTAGAACCTGTTTTAATAGTTCAGCTTGTGTGTCTCTCTGTCTGTAGGAGGAGTCCCTCATCTGGTCTGCCCCTGTGTCCAGGTAGATGTGTGTCAGGGTGGCTGCCGTCAAAGGGGTGCTGTTGTGCAGTGAAGGCTGGGGAGAGCCAGTGCATTGGGAATGTGTGAGGGAAAGATGCGCCGTGCCATTTCGAGAAACCATGTGTCTGCCTGTATGGGCACAGAGGTGGATGGGCTCCAGCTACGGGAAAATGGCTTTCTAGTCCCCAAAATGTATGTATATGCCTTTGCACTTTTTCAACATTCATTTAATAAATATTCATTGGATGCCTACAAAATGCAAGGCTCTGGAGCAGAAAGTGAGTCTACAAAGACAAAGAAGGTGATTATGGCAAACCTGTGGTTATGCAGCTTACAGAATAGTGTAATGGGGAATATTTAGCAACATTTAATACCCTTCACTAAGTACCCTGTGTGTCCAGTACTTTTTATTCATTATCTCCTTTAATGCTCAGCACAGCCCCACAGGGTGTGTATGATTATTAGAGGAGGAGACTTAAATAACGTTGCCAGGATAGGAAATAGGGGAGCAAGGGTTTGAACTCAGCTCAGCCTTGCCTCTGGCTCTTTCCACTTTCTTCTGCTAGTTTTAGTGTTTGTTTTGTTTTTTTGTTTGTTTGTTTGTTTTTGTTGTGGCCTCTCCCGTTGCGGAGCACAGGCTCCGGGCGTGCAGGCTCAGCGGCCATGGCTCACGGGCCAAGCCGCTCTGCGGCAGGTGGGATCTTCCCGGACCGGGGCACGAACCCGCGTCCCCTGCATCGGCAGGCGGACTCTCAACCACTGCGCCACCAGGGAAAGCCCTCTTCTGCTACTTTTGAACATGTTTCTTCTGTGCAAAATATTCTTACCCTGTTCCTCTACCTCCACCCAGCCAGCCGCTGCTGGCACTTCAGATTTTAACCATGAGGATCGACTCCTCCAAGAACCTGTCCCCTCTTCTCTCCTGAAGTCTGGGTCACATGCCTTCCTCCGAGTCCATCATTCCTTGCTCTCCTAGCATTTACCCACGGGCCCCTGAAGAGCCTCCAAAGTTCCTAGAGGCAGAGATCTTGTCGTGAATTCCCAGCTCAGAGTGGTGTTTGGCTGCTAGGAGGAATCCCATAGGAAATGAGTGTTTAATAAAGTAATGGGAGAGAAAAGAGCTGTCAGAGACTCTTGGTGAGAGCACTTTTCCTAGCAGCAGATTTCTGCTTGGGGACACTTTGCTGGAGTGACCTCTGACTTCCTGCTGCTATTACTGGGCCAACGCTTTCAGGGCCTCTGCCTACATGGGCCTTCTCCATCCTGGTTCCTGCCTCCAGTAGTTCAGGAGCCTAAAGAAAACCCAGCCTTCACCCACCCTGCCAACCTACGCACTCTATCTCCAGGTCCATCGACCGAGAAGTACAATTATACAAGTGGGAAGTGCTAGATGTGATGTTGATTTGGGGTTTTAAAATCCTGCACTTGGAATCCCAGGGGGCAGTGGTTCCAGGGCAATGATGAGGTGTTTCTGGGGTTTGGCCAATAAAAAAATGTCCAACTGCCTGAGGAATCTTTAGGAGATTTACATGGTTAAGTCTTTGAGTTTGCTTTTGAATAGATCTTTGTGCTGCTGCAGTTTGAAAACCACTGTTCTGAAATGGACATTCTCACTGTGCTGTTGGGAGTGTGAGTTGCTACCATGTTTGGGGAGGTCATCTGGCTTGTGATTTGCCCAAGGTCACACGGTTCAGAGTCTGGTGACTCCCTTCCCATGCCCTTTGCACCACCCCATTAGTTCTCATATCAGGATTTCACATACCTTCTCAGGGGTCCATGACAATTTTCGTTTTCCTTTCAAAGATCATCGCTCAAGTTTGAAAAGCTCCGCATTTCACTCTTTACTAAAGGTCTTAGCCATGCGAGGTGCCAGGGAGATGGGGGATAAACAAAATGGCTAAGTAATGGTTTGAGACTAAAACTTGTGAGGAGGATTGAAGAGGAACCAGCCCCCATGAATCAGTGACAAGTACATTGAAAACTGGATCATGCTAACTTTGAACACAGCAGCTGCTCCCCGGGAGGGGAGGTAAGCTAGAACTCTCCAGGGTGGAGGTGGCCATGAACGGAACCTTGAAGTTGAACCTAAGGAAGGGATTTATACCTTCCCTTTAGAGAGGAAGCGTAGCAGCAGCAAGGTCATAGCTCCCAGATGCAAGCTGAGAGCCTAGGAGATGGATCTCTCTCTCTCCAAGGGGAGCCCCAGAAGGAGCCTGTTACCTCCTTCTGCCCGGCTTGGCCAGCCACCCGGACCAGACAGAGCTGGGGAATGCAGGGTGGGTGGTCACTCACCTCTTATAACTGCCTCCAGCCGAACAAGTGTGCAGCTTGGCCATGGATGGCCCCCTCCCAGGGTCCAGAAAAGTGGGCAGGGATGTGTCAGCCAAAGTTCGGCAGGGGTGAGTTGGGCTTCTAGCTGCTGATTGGCAAAGCTGCCGCTGTATATGCGATCTCCATCCTGCTTCTCTCACGTGCTTGCTTCCTGCCGGACACAGACTCCCACAAGACGGCCTAACCATCCCTAGGCTTCCTGTTGTAGTGATTTTAGTAGCACTTTTTAATCTTAAAAGGAATATTATTATTATCAATATTATTATTTACAACGCAGATTTCTTCAACAATTTGACAGATGAGAAAATTGAGTGAGCCTGTCAGAGGTACAGGGGGTTCACCCAAGACTTTAAGTGGAATGCTGGAATTTGAATCAGGCCATCCTGACTCCCCGTCAGGGCTGTAACCACCCAACCATTAGGCCTCATTAAATGGATTTAGGTTCAATGAATTGTTGACAAGTGTCTAAAGTGCAGAAGAAAAGAGATTTTTAAAATTACAAGAACTCGATTTCTTCCATAATTATTATCATTCAAGCTTGATGAGAGTCTTAAAGTGTTTTCTTCCCTTTTTCTGTGCCCCCCCACTTCTTATCCCTAAGCACTTGTTAGGCATATAGGTTAAGCTCAGTAAGTGATAAACTAGGAAGTATCTGGCATAATGGGGTCTCTACTTGAGACTCACTTTAAGGAATGTAATGTATCCTATGTTGGTTCTTTCTCTTTATAGCTAGCCAACTCACAAGGTTTAGTCCACGCCACAGTGAAATTATGCAAATTTTGTCTTCACAGAATCTGAATTAACGACATTTCATTAGAATACCAAACTTTATTCCATAATCTAATTCAGTGTTTCCACCTTATCCATATGCAAATAAGTCCCAAACTAAAAAGAGATTAGCAGTCTCTTTGCTGGTAATGTCAGCAGTGTGGAAACCAGATTTGGGAGGTGATCACACATGGAGGCTGCCTCCCAGATGAGGACAGAATTGGATGGAGGGAAGGTGGCAAGAGGGTGCAGTGAGGATCGAAGGGAGGATAGAAGAGACAGAGGACAGAGTGTGTGTGTGTGTGTGTGTGTGTGTGTGTGTGTGAGCGCGTGCACACTAACAACTAAAACTAATTGTCCTAATCAATCCAACAGAGAGGTGATTTTTCTTACTAAGTGACAGGCCAAATGGTTGTCTGAACAGATATGATGTAGGCTTCTTTCAGTGTCTGGAACGAAGGCAGTAAAGAGCTGCCCTCCCCAGATCACCCACAGATTTGCTTCCATGTCAGCTAATCACTGTGGGAGAAGATAACTGCCTTCAACATGGCTGCGCGCACACACACGCACACACACACACACCCCTTGCATTCTCATCATCTCTGCATCTCAGAGAAGCTCTCCTCTGATACCCACACTCGCAGTCACATCCCACAACACCAGTCCTCAGACTCCTGGCTGGCAGGCCCTGCAAGCTCCACACCTGGGTCCACTGGGTTGGCCTCTCTCTGGGGCACGATCGGCAGTGTGCTTGGGCAGCCCCCTCCCCAAGACCACAGAACCTCCATTTCTGCCATGCCCAGAGCAGTCTTTCGGGCTTCAGGGCTGCATATCCTCCCAGGCCCCAGCATCCACTAGAAGAAGAGGGGTCCATCTGGATGAAACTCCCAGCCCCAGGGGTGTACAAGGACACACCTCTCTCAAAGGTGTCAAGAGTAGAGCTGAGATTGGGGGTGAACATGGCTCTGAAAATCAGTCCGTGTCTCAGGACAAACCCGGCTCCATGCCTGACCTAACCTTTATGCACAGACTGCCAGGTGGCTGAGGCAATCCCGGCCCCGGGCACCCGGGCAGGGCTGCGCACTTGGCTCGCTGGTCTGTTGGCTCTGGGGGCATCTTCACTCTCCTTGCTGTTTGCAAAGCTATTTGCTGCTAAATCACCCTCCTCCTGGCACCCTGGATTGCTAAATTGGTCTCAACTTGCTGTACTTCCACCCACCACCTTAGTCATTATTCCCTGGCAGCATTCAGAGAGTGGGTGGAAAGCAGCCGAACATTATATTCCTGCTGAAGAGAGAGAGAATTGAGCATAGGCACGCAAGGAAAGGGGAGAGGGAAGGCAGTAAGAGAAATCGAAGGAGGCAGGGAAACAAAGCTGGGGCTTGCCAACACCTGTTGCCGTGACCCCAGTCACCCTGGGTGGTGGGGCAGTGGGCCACAGGTGAGTGAGTGCTGGCCCAGTGGCGAGGAGGAGACCAGGAGGAGACCCAGGCATTTCAGGGTGAGAGGGGAGCCCTCGCTACTGGGGCTGCCCCTGCCTGGTCTGGTCCTTTAGTTCTCCAATAGGTACTGTCACGCCCCTTGAGCATCTGTTCCCATGTATTAAAATTTAGCTTCTGTCCTTCCTCCCTGCCTAGATGATAAACTTCTCTGGTTTTTTTTGGCCGTGCCGTGTGGCTTGTGAGATCTTTAGTTCCCCGACCAGGGATTGAACCCGGACCCTCAGCAATGAGAGTGTGGAGTCCTAACCACTGGACTGCCAGGGAATTCCCGATGATAAACTTCTTGAAAGAGAAAGTGTGTCATGCCTCCAGTGTGTAGCACCAGGCCCTGGACACAGTCAGGGCTCAGCCCCCCACATGGCTGAGTCTGGTGGGGGTGAGGCCTACGGTGGCCCTTCCTACCCAGCCATTTCAGATCTCCCTGTGCTGCCCAGTGGCCATGGGGTCTGGGATCCCAGGCACACGAGAAGAGGAGGAATCACAAGGGAGCTTTCATGGCTTGGTCTACTATCTGCGTGAGGAAACTTCAGGGAGGGAAAGGGTTAATATCACAGAAGGACAGACCAGAGAGGGAAGCAGAAACTTGGAGGCCTTCCGTCCTGGAGCTGAAGGCTGGAGTGATCTCCAGCCAGGAGATGGGGCTGTCTTGGAGAGCTTGTCCAGAGCCCAGGCAGTGCCCTGGGGCTGGCAGGGGGTGGACAACAGAGTCGCTTCTCATGTCTGACAGCAGCGACAGCATCAGGCAGAGCAGAGTGACCTTGACAGGAGCTTTTCTGAGTCCCTGATAACGTTTGTTTGGTCTCCCAGGGAGAGGCTGGAAGGGGAACTCAGTGCCAACCCAAGCTTCCCTGAAACCCGGTGGGCCCCCCAACCCAGCTTCCTTCCCTCCCACCCTTTTCTCAAGGAAGATAATGGGCAAACCCTGAGAACAGAAGCTTCCACACATCTAGGGAGGCAGGGACACCGGGGAACCACACTGAGAATGTCAAGGGGCACAAGTCTGGGCGAAGGAGCCCTGAGGCCACCCTTGACCTTCTGCCAGTCGCCGAGGGGCAGCTCTGTCCCGAGTGTCTGGAGGATGCCTGGGTTGTGTCCGCCTCACCACCTCAGGGACGGGGTCAGGGGCGGCAGAGTTTCAGAAGGACACTTAAGGACTCGGGGCATCTCCCTGATTTATTGCAACCTTCAGATACTTCAGCCTCGGCTCCTTTCTGCTCCTCCGCCTGGCAGGGCATCTCAGCAGTACACCCAGAGGAGGGAGGGGGGGAGGGATTAGGCTGTGCTCACATCCTGGGGAGACAGCCTCCTCCTTCTGGCTGATCAAATTCCCCCAGCCCCTACGCCTCAGCGGCGCCAGTAGACAAACCGCACTGCAGGCAGGTGGGGAAAACAAGAGCCGCTGGGCAGAGCCCCTAGCCTCCACCTGCACTGGGAAGGGAGGGCTCCACCCCAAGGGGCCCAGGAAGCAGTCCCAGCTGCCTGAACTCCTCCCCTCGGAGGGCCTGCAGCTGCCCGGCTCAAAGGCTCTGCACCGGCTGTGGGCGGGTAGGGGCAGGATGCTTGGCTTTTCCCGAGATGACATCTCATCTACCAGAATAACCAGGAGCACCAGGCTTTCAGCTTCCCCTGGCCTCCTAGCAGGGCCTCAGCCAAGTGTTGACTTAGAAACTTCTCTGGGTGATGGACTCATTTCTATGCTAGAGCTGTATCAGGACCTCCGAGGCCAGGGTTCCAAGATTTATCGGGAAACTAAAGAGCCTGCCTTGAAGCAATGCACCCCTGTTCTGCATAGAACACAAAATCTCAGGGTGGAAAGGACCCTTAAATACCATTTTGGGGGGGGCCTCACCATGCAGCTTGCAGGGATCTTAGTTCCCTAACCAGGGATCGAACCTGGGCCCTCGACAGTGAAAGCGCAGAGTCCTAACCATTGGACCACCAGGGAATCCCCATAAACACCATTTTATACCCCTCAAAATCTTCTTCCTCAAGTCTTTTTTCTACTTAGCTCTAAGAGCTGCCGTTTTGGGCCCCAGGAACCCACTTAATTCTCTTTTAGTTCAATTCTTTTAAAGTCATAGAATGGTAGGTTCACATCAAATACTCTGCTGAAATCCGGGGGGCATCACTGGCCTGGTATTGGGACAAGAGACAGACACATTTTAAAAAATCACAGTACAAAGCCCAGTTGGTCTAAAACATCTTCTTGGAAGATACAGAATTTGAGAAGGACCCTGTGGGCTGGGTGTGATTTGAAGAGATGGGAGGAGTAGGTGGCACAGGTAAGGGACCGAAAGTGGCAGGGAAACAAAGGCAAGTTGAGTCAAGTCGAGGAGGGCCTTTCGTGAGTTTGCATGTGACTTGGTAGGCAGTGGGGAGCCACTGGAGTCATAGGCAGAGGAGTGGTGTGGAACAGACCTTTGTTTTCGGAAGTTCATCTGTCAGTGGAGTGTAGGATGGATTTCAGGTGGAGAGGCTTCTTTCTAGGAGTACCATTAGTTATTAGAACACCTTTCTAGCCTCCTCCCATCTCCTAGCTGATAGCACACATTCCCAGAGATCCCATGCAGCCTGGAAATGTGGGGTAGCCAAGGCTTCAAGGAGAGGGAAGCTCCTAGTCCAAGATCAAAGGTTGATGTGTTGCGTCTAGGCCCTATTTATAACAGGAGACATAGGGAACACCTCCTAGCTTTGGACCTGGAAGGAATCATGGAGGGAGGGGGTGGGGACCTTTTTTTGTTTTAATGGATGGAGACAGAGGCCTGGGTTGGGGAGGGACTTAATTGCTCAGGGTCCCACAGCTGGTTAGTGCAGAACCAGGATTGGTGCCCACTTCAGACACCTTGCACTCACCCACTGCTAATTGTGGACAAGGACTGGGGGCCAGTAGGATTCATCAGATCCTCAAACCTGGGGTGTCAGGCAGGTTTGCCCCAGGGGACGTATGAGAGCTTGTCAGTAGTGGAATGCTCTCAGTCATCTTTGTGGGTTTCTCCCTGCACTCCAGTGACAGCTGATACCCACGGCCTCCGTTTTCCTCTCTTGTCTTCCTTCTTGTTTCTCTGAGTGCTTCAGATGTTCTGTTTCCTTCTGTTCCTCTGCCGGTTCCTTTGTTCTAAGTGTTCTGAGGAGCTCCCGGCTGACATGACAGTGAATGTTTACGAGGCCAGTGGCTGTTGCTACCAGTTGGCACCTTTCAAAACCTTTCAAAAATGAAAAACAAGGTCTTTGCCTCTGTATCATGTGTACTCAGTTTAAAGCAAACTCAGACAGAACGGGAGGGTTGCAGGTGCCCCCAGCCACACTGACCACCCAGCGCGTTGATGCCACATCAGGAGAGATTCCCAGACAGGAGGCAGGTGTGCATCCCAGTGTCAGGAGAGGCAGCTCTCATCAAGCAGGGACCTCCTTCAGTCTCAGAAGAACAGGGTACCAGGAATCCCCTGCCCACAGCTCTGAACCTCTCAGAACACCATTCCCCACCTTCCTCTGGAAGTTTCCTCAACCAGGTACCTGCCCAAGAGCTTCCCTTTTGCCTGCTGAAAACCCAGCTAGCCAAGGGAGGGGCAAAGCTGTGGCAATGTCCTGTGAAGTCTCCAGTGAGGTGATACCTGGAGACAGGCCCTTCCTCCAGGAAACACTCCAGCCCATGCCCTGTGCCCTTAGGCTCCCAGAGCAGTTCATCTTCACCTGAATGCAACCTACAGTCCTAGTAGAGAGAGCAGGTGAGTCCTAAAGCTGAGACATGGGTTTTTTCATGCTTGCCAATCCTGTGGGCAAGTTTGCGAGGGGACAGCAGAAAGAATGTGTATTTGGGAATCAGACAGACCAGTGTTCGGATCCCAGCTCTGCCACCTAATAGCTGTGTGGCATTGGGCAAGTCACTTATCCTGTCTGAGCCTCAGTTGTCTCATCTGTAAAATGTATTGTGTCCCACATAGAATTTTTATGGAAAGTACAAGAGCCAGTATAAGTGAAAGCACATGAAACATACTAGGAGCTCAATTTATGTCAGTCTCATCCACTTTCCATCAGCTCTAATGGAAGGGAACCCAGCAGGAGGCTGAGTTGTCTATGCAGGAGGGTCACGAGCCCTCGGTCCAGGCACATGTCCAAGGGGTCAGGCGATGCCACCTGTGACAGCTTCCCTTATCTGCTTACTCTGGCAAAGTGGGCTAGTTGTAGCTAAAAACATATGGGAGGGAATCCCTGACACCTCTGTCACTCTGGGTCTCCATCCCCATTGTCAATTTGACTAAATTAAAATTGACTTAATGAAATTATGTAGAACAGATGAGCAAGACATCACTGAACGCCCTGATGTCAAGACTCAGCACTGAAAGTGGATCTCTGGCTCACATTGGCTTACGCCAAATGCGTGTGCAGGGGAGGAGGGGGGAGAGGTGAGGGCTCAGGGGTCCTGCCGGTCAGCAGGGTTTCCCTCTGCCTCAGGAAGACCCTGCAACACCATCCTGAGCACACGTGTGGGACAGAGTTTAGGCGGGGAGGATTTCTCCCCAGGGTGAACGGCTGGATAGGAGGGGTTTATCCTGCGCCCCTTTCTTCCTTCCTCCTGCCTCTTGCTTCAAAGCCAATGTCTTTCCCATCTGGATCATTTTCTGGATTAGGTAGCACATAAGG
This sequence comes from Pseudorca crassidens, assembly GCF_039906515.1. Taxonomy (NCBI): domain Eukaryota; kingdom Metazoa; phylum Chordata; class Mammalia; order Artiodactyla; family Delphinidae; genus Pseudorca; species Pseudorca crassidens. Next base: position 98,307,286 of record NC_090302.1, on the reverse strand, counting down.
TCAGGAAAGGGGGAGAAAGAAAAATAAAATGAAACTTTTCTCTCTGCATTGTGTTCATGGGAGATGTACAGCTGCGAGATGGCCCAGGTCTGGCTGACGCTCCTATAGGAGAAAGCAAAAGACTGAGGGATCGAATGCTGCATTGGAAAATCAGAGGGACATCTATTCTGCCTAAATGGCATTTAAACAAGACGGGAGCAGGCAACCTGGGGGACCCAGGAGAAGCTGCTCCTGTTTGGGACACACATTCCCCTCCAGGATCACGTACCGGAATCCTCCCAAGTGAAACAAGCAAGCTGGTGTTTAATGCTCCTTCCAGGAGAGCTCAATATTGCCTTTTTTCTCCTCTTCCTCTGTGGATGTGTGTGTGTGTGTGTGTGTGTGTGTGTGTGTGTGTGTGTGTTTAGTGCAGAAAACAGAACTGAGGTGATTTCCTCTACCTGATCTGACATTAGATCCTATCTTCAGAGTCCAGCAATTTCTCCATTCTAGCATGTTGGGATCTGTTGGGGAGAAGGCACGTGGCTTTTAGGAACATCTGGGAGAGGGGATGCCAGCTCAGCTGTGGGATGTCAGATGCTAGGACTCAGGGAGCTTGAAGAGACCTAAGTGAGCTGCCCAGAACAAAGGAAGCATGGGACTCGCCTCTGGGCCATTCCTCCACTCAGTGGCTCTCCCTGCCCCCAGCCACTGAGTGGAGGTGGTGCCCTGGATTCCCCCACTCTGTCCTCCCCTCTTTCCTCCCGGGACTCAGGTGAAAAGGATGCCCACAGGAGGTCCTGTTCAGTCTTCCTCAAGGAGGTAGTGGCAGAAAGTGTGGGCTGAACAGTAGACGCAAGAGATAAGAGGAGGCCAGCATGGACACGAGGGCCAGAGACTCACAGAAATGCCTCCAGGGAAGACAGAGGCGTCTGATCTCATCCACACCTGGGGCTGGGGGTGGGGGTGGGCGGGCATGAGAAGGTGGCTCTAGCTACACCCCAGCTTCTAACCCTCTGTACTACCCTGACAAGAGGCTGGACATACCGTGTTTGTGACTATCTTCTCTCCTTGAATATGCTGAGTTCTTCCTGCCTGGGAGGCTCTGTGCTAGTCCCCAGGGATATCAGAGTGTCCTCGGGAGTTTACTGTCTATTGGTGATTTCTGAGCACTTTAAGAGCAATTCTGACTAACAATTGATAGGTGATTACTCATCTTTTTTTTTTTTTAATCTAATCTCTAAAGACCCAAAATGGAAGTGTCCCCATTTCTTTAGATAATGGAAGAAAAGAAATAGAGCCTAGGGACCTGCAAAGTTGAGGAAAACATATCAAGAGATTGAGCCTAGGGTTAGACCCCAGTAGCATCTCAAGACCCGTATGTTAAAAAAAACAAAAAACAAAACCTAGCTGCCATTTACTGACCTCTTAATTATATCCTCATTCCTTTACTAATAAAACTTCACTCAGTAAGTACAGAAACCCTATGAAGTAGGTACTACTGTCAGTCCCAATTTACAGATAAGGAACTGAAGCTTAGAGAGGCTGCGGCAGGGGCCCAAGACTAGGGCTGAAAGGAGATAAAGGGGGTTACAGACCTAACCCAGAGCACAAGGGTTGGTGAAGGAGGGACCAGAGTTAGGGTGATATCTGGAGGAGCTGGCAAAGCCTGCGTGGGAGCCGGTGTCCCCGGCTGGTGGTGAGGTCTGCCTTGGGCAGATGGCTGCGTGCCTGACCCTGACACCACTGGAGATAAAGGACTAGTGCGCTGTTGACTGTAGCCACATTCAAAGCCAAGCACTGCCACTCGCCAGGTATAAAACCTGAGGCCTCGTTTTCTGCATCTGTCAGATGGGGATAATATTATTGCTCCTTCTCAGGGCACCTTGGGGTGCAGCTTGCATCCAGTCTTGTGTATAGAGCGCTCCGTCCAGTACCTAAGGAAATAGCAGATGGGAGCTTAAGAGGAAGCTCTGTCCCCCTGCTTGACATCCCTGGACTCTGCTGTCCAGCTTGGGCATCCTCCTCTGGCCAGAGGAGGTGAAAGGAGAGGGCAGCTGTCCCCCACCCCCACCCAGCCTTTCCTGGGCAGCGGTGACCTCCTTCTTGAGCTGTGGGAGGCTGGCCATCAGCCTGTTCAGAGGAGGCTCCCAACGGCATCCAGGTCCTGATTGTTCAGCAAGGCAGAGACTCAAGAATTCCCCAGCTGTATGGGGGAGGGAGGGAGACAGTGGGAAGGAAGCCCTGCTCAGTGCTCTGTCATCACAGACAGCTTCACCCGCTCTTCTCTTTGGGAAGGACGAAAAGAGCTGAAGTGGAGGCGGAAGACCAAGCCCTGGAGGCTGGGAGAGGGGAGCTGAGCAAGATAGTGCAGCCCCCCCTGGCCCAGAGGACCCCACCGGGAGCAGCTGAGTGGAGGAGACCCTACCCTGCCTGGTGGTGGCTTAGCCACAGGTAGCCTGAGGGAGAGGAAGACAGCCAGGACCGCATTCCCCCTCCCCCTTCTCCCTCCCATTCCACCTCTGGGCACTACTGAGGCCTCACTGCCAACCTCGTCCTAAAGGTGACATCACTCCGCCAGATAGGGAGGCTGAGTCAAGAACCAGGCAAGCTCAGGAACACTCGAGAGCCAGGAAGGAAAGGAGAGTACAAGGAGGGAGAGAAAGAGTAGGTGGGCGAGTTTATAGATTTAGTTTCTCACTGAGTGTCTCAGTCAGCTTGGGCTGCTATAACTAAATACCGTAGTCTGGGTGGCTTAAACAACAAACATTCATTTCTCACAGTTCTGGGGGCTGAGATAACGGGTAAACCCCAAGCACCTTGTTGGGGACTTGCTAACTCTTACCTGTGTGCAGAAGAACTGAGGCACGGCAGGGACTCGATACTAAGGGTGCAGTTAGTAAAGGAAGGAGAACATCAGGTTGGGAAAGTCAGTGAGCTCTCGAGGGCAGGATTTGCTGGGCCAATTAAAGGAGGGAGAATCCCGATGGAGAGAAACAGCACAAGAACCATAAGAAAACCACCTTGAATCAACCTTGAGAAAGGTCCTGGAGACCTGAATAGGATGGAATGTTGGTACCGCACTTTGCAGTTTGTAAAGCCATTTCACATCCACCGTGTCATTGATCCTCACTGCACAGCTATGAGGTCACATGTAAGATCTTTATGCCCTTTTTAGAGATAAGAAGGGGGCTCAGAGAGTTAAGAGTCTTGGCCAAGTTCTGTCCATGAGGAAGTCAATGGTAAGATAGGTTTCAAACACAAGCCTTTTGATTTCCCGTCTTAAAAGAGAGGTTTGCTGACACTATCAGATGCTGCTGTGGGTCTTGATGAGATAGGCCCTGGGAGCAGGAAAGGTTATCAGGAAGACAAGTGATGTGAGTGTTGAAATCTGTGTTTAGAAGACCTTTGTGCAGAAGAAGGGTTAGTGGGAAGAGAGGTGCAGGCCCTCTTAAAGGTTATTGCCACATGCCAAGCAGAGATGATGCAGGCACTCAGGGAGGACAAAGCAGGGGGTGCAGAGGGAGGAACCCCAGATGCGCCAGGTACCCACCCGGTCAGGACCACAGCTCCGTATGCATGGGACACATCCACATGAAGAACACACCTCTGGGGCTTCTGAATCTCAACTTCCCATTTAAAAAAATGTGAAACGTACATATCTTTTACCCTTTCTCATGATTAAAACCAAACCAAAACACAATAAACTCTTTCCCCCTCATCCATTGCTCTGCTGGCCCCCCTAATCTGCTCTGCTGGACCCCTTTCTCCAGCTGAGGGCTGCGGGCTCCCAGCTTCTAACACGGTGACCTCGTTAATCTTCAGAGGACAGTCTTCTCCGGCCTCCCAGAGACGGCCCACTTTGGTCTGTGCTCACCCTTTTAGCTCGGTCCTTACATCCAGTGACTCCCTCTAAATGGCTGTGCTGTGACCTGTGCTCCCTCAGCATGAGGCTGAACTTGGCAGTGGGTGTACACCAACAATCCTTTCTTTCCACTCAAAGCATGTTTGGTCACTGACCTCACCAGAGCCTCTCAAAGTGTTTGTATTGGTGAGAGCAGTTACCACACTGGCCACGAGCAGATGACTGAGGGGAGCCCTGGAGAGAATGACTCACTCAAGACCATATAAGACCACACTAGTCGATGGCCCAGAGGAGCAAGTTCAAGCCTCTTGTCCATTGTCATTACTATTCCACTGTTAAAAAACAAAACCAAACCGAAAAGCCCATGCAGGAGTTAGGGGGTAGCTATAGCTTGAGCAACTCCGAGATTCCCTATGTTGGGTCAGTTTTACCTCTCATGAAAGCCCAACTGTACACTTGGAAGATTTCCATGGATTCTAGTCCAGAAGGAAGTGCAGCCTCTGGAGAGCTCTCTCCTCCGTCTTCCCACCCCAGTGGAAAGGCCTGGAGCTGGGCAGACAGAACTTGGCAGCTACACAGGCCAGATGTGCTGGGGACAAGGCAGGCCAGCAGTCTGTCCTCGGGGGCCTGCGGTACAGCCAGGATGCTCCAGCCAAGCTAGCATCTCAGCAGTACTTCTACACTCCTTCCTGGTATGAACTGCTTCTCTATGTGAGCCATGGTCCCTTGTCTGGAATGGACCATATGTCTCCCCTGAACAACCAGGTGGGGAGGAGAAATTGAAGCAGAAATGGGCTGCCTGCTTGGAAAAGTCTTCTCAAGGAAACTGCTGAACCTGCATGCCCCTCTGGGCCTCCAGGTCCACCACCCCTTTCCTTATATTTTTAATTTTTTATTTTTTTGGCTGCACCGCCGAAAAATCCTTAGTTCCCCGACCAAGGATTGAACCCATGACCCCTGCAGTGGAAGCGTGGAGTCCTAACCGCTGGACCACCAGGGAGTTCTCCCGCCACCTCTTTCTCATCAGATACTTCCAAGACACCTAAGCATCCATGAAATCTCTCCTCTGAGACCAGGGAAGCGACTGGAGAGGTCCTTGGGCTCAGACATCCTCTACCGAGCTTTTCTCTAGAGCCATCCCCACCCCACCCACTTCCGAAGCCCCAGAGGGTGGAGCGGAAATGCCAAATTCTACTTAAAATTTCAAATGGGACTAGCACTTATTGAGCACCTATTATATGCAGATACTTTATTTTACATTTGCTATCACATCATCTTATCTTCAGAACCACCCCAGGGTATACATATCAGTGGTTTTCAGCTGGGATCCATTTTGTGCCCCCAGGAAACATTCATCAACATCTAAGACATTTTTAATTGTCACAATTGCAGGGAAGGGAGGCAGAGAGTGGGTACAATTGGTCTCTAGTATATAGAGGCCAGGGATTCTGCTAAACTTCCTGCAATACATAGGGCCACTGATTATAATAAAGAATTTCTTAGCCCAGGAAATTCAACTGCAATTTACAAACACAAAAGGAAAAGCTGGGGGTTCAAAGCAGTTGAGTAGCTTCCCCAAGGCCTTACAGCTAGTAGTCAATGACCAGTGACAGTACAGTCAACATCAGTCTGACCTGAAAGCCTCTGCTTTTTTGCTTACAAGATGCTCCCATTCAAGAGCAATGGCCCACCGGGTCCTATCTGTCCTGGCAGAACAAACGTCATTGTTTCTCACAAGGCAAGCAAGCACCGATCTGCACCGCCAGCTAGAAGCCCAGGGAGCAGCTGCTGGTTGTGCAGACTTTTCCCACAGCTTGCTCTGGGGAGTTACAGAGGTATGAGCCCCTGCTTCTTGCCTCCAGAAATCGGGGCTCTCACCTGAGTAGTTATGATATGTGCACGTGCAGAGGCCTTCTAAGTGCCGGTTGAGGGTACTGCCAAGAAGCCCATGGGCATCAGAAGGACTGTGAATCCTGGTGGGAATCAGGGAGTGTCTTTCACGGAAGGGCAGGGCTAGAGTAGGTCCTGGAAGGCCTGGTGGTGGGATTTCATTACTCAAGAGAGTACATCAGGGAGAAATGAGCCGGATTCTGGGGCTAGGTGGGTAAGGGGCTGAGGCTGTAGTTTGCTGCGCAGGTGATAGAATTAGGCCATGATGAAAACACCACCGTTCCACTGATTGTTTTTTCTTATATCATCTATTTCATGGACTTACTTTTGCTCTGCTGCCTCTAATGACTTTCTCCATAGTCCTAACAACCATCTTGTTAACTATTACCTTAAAAATGTTGAAAGACACTGTTTTCATTGAGTTGCGGAGACGGAACAACTGTTCTGCCATTACACTTGGCAGTGTTCTGCCAATTACTGCAGTCCCTAAGCAGTGATTGGAGAGAATATATAAGCAAGTGTGAGCTACGGATCATAGGGACAGACCTGGCTGGTTGGAGTAGAATTCAGTGCAGGCAGGAGGCAGCAAAAATGCCTGGAAGGCACTTGAGAGCCATCTTCTGAAGAGCCTTGAATGCCAGGCTAACAGCCAAGAAGGAGGGTGGAGATTGGGTCTCCAGAACCAGCTGGTCCTGGGAGGAACGGGAGGGGAAAGCCATCTGTCCAGAGTGATGTAGCTGACAGTGTTTTAGACTAGGAACACCCCCGACCCTTCCTCCCTGCCTGCTCCGCAGAGGCCACCAATTCTCCTGGTCCTTCTTGAAATCACATTAGTGCGGTGGACTCCCCAGCCATTAGAGGGGGAGGGTGATTCTGCATTCAGGCGGCGCTGCCCTCTTACTTCAAGTGTCCTCACTGCTAATGGGACATGGGGTCTGAACACATGTGCACACGCCTCCATGCATGTGCCGCCGGGGAGGAATTATCCCAATGAATGTCAATGAACGGTCGGGGACAATGAAGTACAGTGAATGAGTGAGCTGCAGGGGCCTTTCATGAGGCCTGAATGACAGTGGAACTCGCGAGGAAGGGTGCCAGCCTGAACAGTATCTGCATCCAGAAAATTAGAGAGGACTTTTACGCCTGACAAAACAAGGCTGCAGAAGGAGCCCAAGTCCCTCCAATTAGCACTATTACTGGGCAGATTAAGGCGGGAGGAAGGGCGCAGCCTGATTGTGGTATGCTCTAAGAGGGTCAAGGCCAATTCTTTTCTCTGATGAAACAGGGTGGGGGTGGGGTGGGGGGGTGGGCCTAAGGGAATGAGTGCATCTTCACTACCGCCGTGATAGGAGGGTGGTCCAGGGCTCCTTCAGCACCACTCTTTCAGTAGCCATTCTACTTCTTGGGGTAGAAGCTGAATCAGGAGAAGGAAGTTCAGTGCCGACAACAGCAATTTCTGAGGCAAAAAGCTAGGGATCTGCCATTTTAAATACCAACCCACTAACATTTCTTCTTCCAACCTCTTTGGCTTCCCTCCCTCCTTCCTTTAAGAGTCGTTTGGCCAAGTTTGTGGAGACACAGAAAACAGCATTAGTGTTCAGGAAACCCAAAAACTAGTGTAGGATGTAGGTAAAGAACGAGAGACTTAGCAAGGGAAGGTGAAATCAGTGTGGGGCATCAGCTCTCTCCAGGCCCCCTGTTGTGAAATGACACACAAAGAAGCAAGGAAGACACAGGAAGGCTTCCCGGAGGAAATGATATTTGAGTGGGACTTTAAAGGGTGGGTTATCACAGGCTGAAGGCTGGGGTCACAGGGACAAGTGGTAAAAGAGATTCTAGGTTAAGCCAACAGCCTGAGCAAGGCTCTGAGGGCAGGATGTGCTGAGTGGTATTTGGAGGAAATGGTGAGCAGCCAGGGGAGGGTGAAAGGCGGAACAGAGCTGGAAAAGGGGGCTGGGACCAGATCATGTGGAATCATGAGCACCCTGGGAGTGCAGGTCTCTGAGGAAGGAAATTAGGACAATTGTTGCCAAGGGCTGTAAAGGATCTCAGCCTCAAGCAATCAGGTCTGTGTTTTAGAAATGAAACTTCCAGCTGCTGCAATGGGGAAGATCCATTTGCGCTAGGAGAGACCTAAGTCAGGAAGTTCATTCGTTCATTCACTGAACTTTTAAAAAACATGTTATTTTAAACTTTGTTTATTGAGGTATAGTTGATTTACAATGTTCTGTTACTTTTAGGTGTACAGCAAAGTGATTCAGTTATGATATATATATATATATATATGTATGTGTGTATATATATGTGTGTGTGTATATATATTCTTTTTCGGATTCTTTTCCCTTATAGGTTATTACAAAATATTGAGAATAGTTCCCTGTGTTATAGTCTTTGTTGGGTATCTATTTTATATACACCTTCACTGAATATTTATTGAGCTCAACTGTGTGCCAGGCACTGTGCTAAATGATACCGTGGTGAGACATTCCAAGGGACTCACAGTCAGTGGGGCTATTTCTACCCTTCTTTGCTGAGGCACGGGCTGCTCCTGGTTGCATGGAGGGGCTCTCACACACAATCTCTTACTGCCCCCTTCCCTCCAGTCCCAGAAGCCCCAAACCCTGCGCTAAGCCAGGATTGGCAATAGACACAGAGGGCCCAGATACATCCTGTCATTGGGAACCTTGCATGAGATTCTTGGCTCTGCGGTGGGTAGAAACAGAGCAGAAGGTAGGTGCTTTTAGGACAGTTTGGGTGATTCGGATTGACATGTATACACTGATGTGTATAAAATTGATGACTGATAAGAGCCTACTGTATAAAAAAGTAAATAAAATTAAATTTAAAAATTTTAAAAAAAACGAATAAACCAAAACAACTATATCCCAGGATTTCATTATTTATTTTAAATTATTTTATTTTTTTAATTAAATTTGTTTTTTGTTTTAATTTTTGGTTTTTTATTCGTTTAATTGTGCTGTCATTATCTATCTATATATTACTATTTAAAAAAATTTTTTTTGTTGGTAATGGAAGAAAGAGTAGTAGCTACTAGCTTTACAGATGTCTCTTCCTATTAAAATGTGCCCCTGTCCCTGAAAGCTGCCTTCATTTCTGCAGCCTACGTGATTTCTCCTGACATGCTAAGATGCACTCAACCACACATCTCCCTTCTGCTAAGCCCTGACTTCTTCTAGTTAATAACAGCTTACCCGGAATGTGACATCTGCACAAAAGAAATCAGATCTCCATAACCAGCAGCTCTGATATAATCTCTACATTCATCTCCACTGCTGTTTTTGCAGTGAACTCTCACCCTTCCTCACTATGACTGCATTTACATCACAATGAAGCCCCACCCCCAGCCCAGCATCCCTGTCTGGTCCCTCCAGAGCAGACTGGACCAAATGGCACTTTCCATCTTCCTCCCTCTCCATCTTTTTCTTTCCATGCTCTTCCCCTCCCCTGAGATTTGCCCTCAGCCTTTTGGACCCTTCCCCTCCCAGATCCTCTTAGACCTCCTCCACCTCTTTCAGGCCCTTCCCCCACTTGCTGCTTACCTGTCTTTCTGGTGTCTGTGGGAAGGATGGGGATGGGGGCCAACCCATATGCTCAGTTCTTCCCTTTCTTTCTCCCCCCCAACTTAATGATTCACCTATCCCCTCCATACACATTCTTCTTTGCCCCCTGCCCCCCAATTCATGACACAGCCCGACAGACAGCTCCCTCCACGATCCCAAAATCACAGCCTGAGAGGTAATGGAGGCAGCCACGCTACCTTGGTTTCTGATCACATCACCCCAGGCAGCGACTCAGAGGCCAAGGGGCAGGTCAGGGTATCACCAGGACTAATTCAATCTTCTCTTGTACTAATCCCAACTTCCAGACTCGATAAGACCACCAACTCATCCCAGTTTTTCTGGGACTTTCCCAGTTCTAGGCCTGAAGTCTCGCATCCTAGGAAAGTTCCTAGCACAACAGGACAGGTGGTCACTCTGTGAGTCCCAGATTCTTTGCACAAAGTGGAGCTCAGAGTATAGATGACTTAGAAAAACCCAACACTGATAGGGGCACTGAATGCAACGCACACACACAATTAGCAGGTCAAATCATTAAGCTGTTCACTTAGTGCACGACGAAGGTCTAACACACAGGCCTACAAACTCCAACACGCCCCTAGCCCTGGTCCGGACACTCAGACGAGGGTGCCACTGAGGCACTAGTGCCACACAAAGGAGCCTCCTCTAGAGCGTGGCAGGGCTGGGATGGTCACAGCTGTGCTCCAGGTTGCCTAATGCATTCCAGGGACCCCCCCCCCCCAGGGTGGGGCTTAGGGATGAAATTTTCATAAACACCGCTGTGAACTGTTTTGTGGTGTCGCAGCTCACAGAACCCATGCACCCTGAAATAGAGTACGATTTTTAAACATATGCTTCTCCATTCATTCAGCAAACGTTTGTGGAACTGTAGACTATGTACGATGCTAGGAGTTAGGAATACAGCACTGAAGAAAACAGTCTTATAGTCTGTGGAGAAAGAGACATGAATGAAGAGGACTTGCACTGTGGGGTGATTGAGGCCGTGATAAGAATAAGCAGAGGGTATGTTGAGGACATGTAGGAAGGCCTCAGACTGGAAGCCCTGTCTCAGCAAAGTCCTGGGGACTTAGGTGTAGGGAGCAGTGTGGGAAAACCTGAGAGAAGCTCAGTGGAAGATACTATACAATTACAGAGCTCAAGTCGGTCAGAATGGGAGGAGGTGAGGGAAGGGAGGGCTGTAGTACCATATAATATGAAGATACAAGATAAACAGTCCTAATCTCGAAGGCCTTCTCTGCCACATTAGGGAATCCTTGGGCAAGCTTGGAAAAGAGCAAAAAACAAGCCTGTCAATATCCCAAGGGAACTAGAATAGAAACTTAGACTAAGACAGTGCAGTGGATTTGCAGGGAAATCAGTAATAAGATAGGACTTAGTCACTGATCAGATATAAGAGTGAGAGAGAAGAAGGAATCAGGGGTTCCTGGCTTGGTCAGATTTCTCAGAATCAAGATTTTTGGCTGGGCTGTGCCATTCTCCAAGCCTAGGAGCCCAGAAGGAGGGACGTGTGGGGGGAAGGTGGGTAATGGCAGGGAGGAGAGAATGGTGAATCCCATTTCGGACATGTTAGTTTCAGATGTGTCAGCCCATCCCAGTGAAGATGGCCAGCAGGCAGTTGGATATTCAAGTCAGGAGCTTGGGAGAAAGGTTTGGGCTGCAGACCTGGATCCAAAATTCATCACCATGTGGATGCAGTTGAAGCCATGGGAAAAGATGGGCCAACCAGGGGAAGAGAACAGGGTTCACAATGGACCCTTGAAGAACACCAGCATTTCAGGGTGAAAGAAATAAAAGTGACAGTGAGAGAGGTCAAAGGTGATAGGAGGAAAGTCAAGAGATTGTAATATCATGTAAGCCAAGGAAAGAGTATCTCCAAAAGGATGGAGTGGGGAAAAAAAAATATGGAGTGACTGGGAAGTCAAGTTTGATAATTATTGAAAAGTTATTCGTTGGCTTAGCAACATCCCTGGAGAGCAGTTCTAGTGGATTGGTAGGGACAGAAGCCAGGCGTTTGTAGACTGAGGCCAAGTGGGAAGGAGCAAGGGGCAAAGGTGAGGATAGCCTTCTCTCTCAAGAAGCTTGGCTGTGCACAGGAGGAAAGACGATGGTTCCTGGAGGGAAAATGGAGTTCAAGAGCTGGTATGTTTCTTTGGAGTTGGTAGACTCGTGCATGCTTAAGTGCTCGTGGGGGAGAATAACAGAAAGCAAGAACTTGAAGAAATAGAGGGAAAAGAACATAATTCTTAGAACCAGACGTCTAGGAAGGTTGGAGTTGATGGAATCATACCACGGCTGGAAGGCTTAGCCTGATGCGAGGACAGTTCACTGTGACAGGCAAAAAGAGGCAGGAATCGTGTCAATTGGAGGTAAGTTTAGGAGTTGAAGGAATTGAGGGCGTTTCCTCCCAATGCTTCTACTTAGCTCTGTATTGTAGAAATGAAGTCACCTGCAGGGGGTGAGATGCAGAGGTGGGTACAGGGCTTAGAGTGAAGAAGGTTTAATAGATACGACTTGAGAAGTACAAAAGTCGGTAGTCAAAGCCCAGGCTTACTAGGAGATCTTGATCCTTTGCTGTGTCCCTCAGAATCTGGCCTCAAAGGAGTTCACTATCTAGCTGACAAAAGCACTGCCCAACAATACAAAGTCTGCTGAGCAGAAGAAACTGGGGAGGGCTGGATCAGAGAGAGAGAGAGAGAGAAAGGGGCTGTGCTTCAGATGGGAAGAAGCCCCAAGAGCAAAGGCATGGAGACAGGAAAATCCCGAGGGCTTCAGGGATGCTGGCAAGGTCACTCTTGATGTCAGGTGCACCCCTGAGTGTCAATGACCCTGTGTATTGGGACCAGTTGGGAAGTGCCACAATGGGAGCTGAAGAGAAAAGGGAGATTGAGGTTAGACTGTACAGGGCCTTGAAGGCAAGCTGGATTTGTTACTTCCTGACATGATTTTACATGTCGGTAAGGGCAGACTCTGTTCGCTCACTGCTTTATCTACAGGGCCCTGACGATGACACACCATCATCATCATTATACGCACATAATAAGTGCTCACCAAATACTTGGGAACGTCGAACAAAGACAGGGGTGCTCCCAGCAGCGTCTGCTGACACATGTACTGGGAGGTGACATGCAGGTGGGCCTGCCCCGCCGGGTGTATCAATCCTGCCTTCACCTTGCTTAGCCTGTGACTAGGCTTTCTGAGGCAGCGGATGAACTCTGGCCCACGACCAGCAAGTCCTGGGTTCTAGAATCAGCTCTTCTAGCTGTGACCCCTCTGCTTTCAATACCTGCCCAGGGTTGCTGTGAGGACAGATGAGGTCAGGACCCAGTGCAAAGGTGCTTGAAGTATATGGTGCCACAGCTCCCTACGGACCACTGTACACAAAGCACCTGGTAAGTGGTCCATTTGGCTGGGACTCACTACTTCCTAGCTGCTTCCCATTCCTTGTCCCTTGTGTAGTCAACGAAATGCTAAGTGACTGAGGGGAGGGGACAAGGGCTCAAGAGATGTCAGACTCCCTCCTTGACATCCTTACCCCTGGCCTGGTGCTCATGGGAGGAAATATGGCTGATACGTAAGGTGACCACACAACCCAGTTTATGTCTGCTGTCCTGGTGTATTTAATACTAGTGATCCTATTTGCTTTTAAAGTGTCTAAATTATATGGTCACCCTACCTACAGCCTGTGCTGTGTTCAAAGCTTCTGTGTCCTTGGGAAAGCTTATGCTTGCGAATCAGTGGCTTTAGTTGGACAGAGAGAGAACCAAGTCTGGCTGGCATGTTGATGCTTCATGCATGTCTCCTTGGCTGTAGTCACCCCCGTCTTTCAGTGACACTGCCCACAAGCCCCGGGAAGGAGCCCCATAGCCAATACAATGGTGATCGGGAAGTCCTGGTACCCTCTGCTCTTTTCCACCTGGCTACAGTGCAATGGCTCACAATACTCAAGCTACTCAGGGGTATCCTGGAAGGAATCTGTGTGCTAGGGAATGAGATCCAGAACCTGTGCCCTGGTTTTGCATTTTGAGAGGACAGCTCAGCCCAAGAAGTCTTCATAACAGTCCCGGGGCAGGGACAATGTCTTATACCCCTCGTCCAAACTCTGAAATATCTGGAGTTTCCTGACACTCCAGAAGTGTGCTCCACCCCTACTCTCTACTCACTGTCAATTTTATGAGCCCCAAGTGGCCACCTGGGAAGATGGAAGAGAGAGAGGGAGGAAGGGAGGGAGATAGTCTTTTACTGAGTGGAGTAATATTTTCCCTAGGGCCTCGGGTGGATAGGAAGGTTGAGCAGATGGGGAAGATGGGGAGGAGGTGCAAGGTTAGGAATTATTCAGGTAAAATCTAATTAAAATGCTCATGGAACTCAAAATACAAGGACTTCCCTAGCTTCCTTGGACTATAAGACATGATGCCTACCCTCGAGGAGGGTAATTCAAGCCAGGCTATAATCAGTATGATCATAGAATACAAAGAAAATACCAGAACAGTGGTTCTCAAACTTCAGCCTGCCTCCGAATCCTCTGGAGGGCCATTAAAACACAGTTTGTTGGGTCTCAGCAGTCTGGGTTGGGTGGGCCTGAGAATGTGCATTTCTAACAAGGTCCTTGGTGAAGCTGCTGCTACTGGTCTGGGGACCACACTTTGAGATCCATTGTCCAAAAGAATCTGGAGATTGACATGCCTTGAATTCATCTGGGAAGGAGGCGGCACTTGAGGTGGGCCTTGAAAGATGAATAGTGTTTGAGATACTGAACAATGATAGCTAACAATTATTGAGTGCTTACGATGTACTGGGTGCTGAGTGTAGGGTTCTACTGACATTGCTCATTTAATCCTCATAGAAATCCAATGAAATAGATATGGTTTTTGTCCATAGAGGCATTGGGAGATTGGGTGACCCAATGTGCTATACCAGCTCAAAACGACAGCACAGGAGATGTTGCAGAGGGCTCTTTAAGAACCCCCAGGTGGAGGTGCCCTCTTCCTGCCCAGATCTCAGCATCTGCTCTGAGATCTCCAGCAGCAGCTGCCGTGTGCCCAGCCCTCTTCCTCCCCCAGAGTGCAGGGAGTGGGTATTTGTTGGTCTTGGATTTGATTTGCTAGCAGGGTGTAGAGCTGGCCTTGCTTCCTTCAGACACATTGAAGAAGGCAACGGGGGAGGAAGGGTACTTGTCCGTCTTTCCCCGCGAAGCAGCCAAGGTCAGGGAGGTCATCCTGGCAGAGGGAGGAGTGTGATAGAAAGCACTGAGAGGCAAGTTAGGGAACCAGGAGCTCTTCAGCATCACTGGAACATGAAGGGCAAAGAGGGATAGGAGCGCAGCTGGAGGGACCTCCAAGGCCCAGCGTCTCCACGTGGCACTTCAGAGCCCCTTTACACACCTGTGGCTCTGTCAGGTAGTACCCCTAACAGGTAAAGTGTCACAGATGTGGAGTGGACAGTAGTGAGGACTTAGGGGCAGCCATGGGCCAGCCCTGTGGGATCCCTGGGCTTGGAAGAGAGGTTAATTATCTCACTGTCAGGGCCAGTGGGGGCCGCAGGCTCCGGGAAGGTAGGGGGGCTGCTTGATGCTCACCAGAGGCTCCTTTGCTGGATGTGAGGCTTCCAGTTCACCGCCAGGAGCACGCCCTGGAGGAGGAAGCAGGAGGCTGAGAAATCAGGGCAGAGGTGACACAGAAGTCAGAATTCCCCAGCTAGACACATCAGATGCATCAAGAGAGGATTAACTCGGGACATGTGGAGACTCATCAGGAACGGTGGCGGCCGGGGCCGGGGAGGGGGGCGTGTTCCCCTGCTGTGCACAGAGATCTCAACAGACAGGCCATGCCTTTGAGCGCACAAAACACACTCAGGTGCACATGGACAACTCCAAATACCGAAGGCACACTCCCTAAGGGACCAGTTTAAGCTCTTCAAGCTATTCTAGGTCATTTCCGGCATCCAGAGCAAGGGCTTCCCCAATTCCAATCCCCTTCTGAGTTCTGAAACCTACCAGGTACTCCCCCCGCCCCCTTCCACTGCACCCCATGTACACATTCACACATACTGAATACACTCAGTGTGTATAAAAGCCAGTCTGTGGTGGGGATGAGGGCAGAAGTGAGGAGGGAAGGGGAGCTTCTTTAGGACAAGCACTCCCCTCCTCCACCTACCCGCCATCCTTCTCCCACACCTACCTGCCTTCTAGAAGACTCAGTGCCTTCTGCTGTAAGATCTCCCTCTTCTATTCCTGAAGCAGAGCTCTCCCAGGGATGTTGTAGGTGGTTGAGGGCTTTCTACTCTACCTGCTTCTTTCTACTCTGTTTTGCTACCTCTGTCCCTTGACATGCCCCTGCACCAACCAAACTTATGAGCTCCAGTTTGCCATTGATGTTTTTGTGGAAAGATACCATTTCTCACCTGCCCTCGGCCCCTGTTTATGGCTGATGGTAACACATCACAGGTTGCTGGGATGCGGGGTGGGGGACTTCATTTCATCTTTGGTCCAGATCCTTTGATCTGAGTATTTTTAAAGCAGTACCTCGCAGCATAGAATGATATTTTCACTCCAGCCCTTCCTTCTCTCTTGTTAAAGAAAGTTGTAAGTGGGGAGAAAGCTGGCTAGGAAGCCAGGAGACCAGGCTTCCAGCCCCATCTCTGCTCTTGCCTTGCTGTGTGGCCTTGGACAAGTCACCCCACCTCTTTGGGCCTCATGGCCTCTTATCATGGAACATTGAAGCAGCACCTCTGGGCTCTAAGAGCTTTTCTGCATTCTGTTTTTCCACCTGTAATCTGGTACCAATTTATTTCCCATCCTGCAGATTGCCCGGGGGCTCCCGCCCCCTTAGGACAGGCCTCATACGCAGGTGGAGTAATTAGGTGGGTGTCTCTGTGATGCCATGGAAGGGGTCTAGAGCCCTTTTTCTGCTCAAGTGGCACTGCATTAGTGAGAGGATCCCTGCCTTTCCCTCTCCCTGGCTCCTGTGATTATATGGAACGTGAGGTCGCTCCCCTGCTGGGTTTTCCTCAGACCAAGGAACCTGGTTTGAAGAGTGAAAAGGACCACAGTGTGGGGCTGGGTCAGAGAAAGGAAGGGTCAAAATTCTGTAGAGGTGGAGCCACAAAGGCATTCCACAGCCTCAGGGATCCTGAGGGAACTTGAGACACCTCCCACTGAATTTAAGATGCTGGGTCATAGGATTTGCCAAAGGCTAACCAGGTACCAACTTTGGTACCTGGAGCAGGGATGTCACATAGCTAACAGTGGGTCGCCACTGCCCTTTCCTAAGCCCAGGGCCCACATGGCTAATTTAATACAGATTCGTCCCTACTGAACCTGAACCTGAACTCGGAATCCTTTAGGGAGCCACCAAGATGGTAAATAGGTCAAACCTAAGTTTGAATCCCTGTCCGAGACCCTGTTGGTTCTGATGCAGACCTAGTATCTACAAATTGCCCTTCCAAAAGGTACCCACTCAGTCTGCACTCTAGGGTGGCAAGGGTTAGGCAGAGAGGGTGTCCATCTGTCCCCTGCATTCTGCCCTCCAAAGTCCTAGTGGTCCTGGGTTCCTTATCTCTGACCAGGGGAGATGGGAAGGAGTCCAGCCAGATTCCCAGACCTCCTGGATGTCTCACCCACTCCCCCACTTAAGATCTGGTTCTTTAGATGCTGCCCCCTTCGCTAGGAGGAGAAGCAGCTCCCCTCACCGGTGCTGCCCAGCTCATAGGGCCCTGGTGCCTGGTGGTACCCAAGTCATGAATGTGCATGAGGCTCGCCTTCTGCTCCCTCATGTGGGAGCAGCCGCTGCACTAGCAGCTGTGGGGTTAAATTTGCATGAGCTTTGCATGTAACTGTGGCTTTATTTTTGGAAGGGAGAAGGGCAGGTTGGGATCGGTGGGTAATAGTGTTCCTGCGGAGAACTGTCAATCAGCGCTGCTAGCACACAAGCTGCCCACCGAGTCGAAGGAAGGCTCCGCCAGCAGCTGAGCACCAAGGCCTGCACACAAAAGGCTGCGGGGCAGAATGGCTTTTGATTCCTCCCCAGCAGTGGGAAGCAGAATTGCTTCCGATTGTTCACCCCAGTGGAATGACTCAGCCTGCCAGCGATTTCCCTTTCACTCTGCCTTTCCACGGAACCCAAGTGCACTTAATTGAGAGCCGCGTGGGCCCCTGCCCCCCCTCCGCACCCTCAACCTCTCCTCACGCTGCCCACACTCCCCACCCTCTCCCTTCTCCATCCTCGCCTCTCTTTCATTCATCCATTCGCTCCAAAAAAAAAAAGAAAAAAACAGAAAATGTACTGAGCTTTGCAAGTGGAGCCCTCCAGGCATTAGCAAGCCAAGCGCTGGGAGGTTTGCAGACTAGGCTGAGATGATTAACCAGCTCCCAGGCTCACCCCTGCCCTGACCCTCCTTTAGAACAGCAAATGGGAGGAGAGGTCAAGGACAGGAATACTAGCACTGGAATTCCAGATAAGGAAAGCTGAATCAGGCAACATGCTGAGGGGAGGGGCAGAGGGGCAGGGGGAGAGACATCTTGAAAGGGGAGTCAATTAATCCTGGGCACGCGCCCCATTTAGCCCCAGAGAGACCTCTGCTTGGGAGCTGGCTGGGGGCCTGCCCACCAGCGTAGTACAGCCAGCACCCCCCACCCCAAGCCCAGCTGGCAGATGCCACGGGACTGCTGTCACATCTCTGCAAGCCCCAGCTACCCTCCTGGAGACTGAGAGGCCCGTCTGGCAGCTGCCAAGTCCCAGCCTGCCACCACAGGGAGATGGGGGGGGCGGGGGTATGTAGTCCTTCCCTAAAGACCTGCTCTTTTAACTTCATGATATAGGAGGATCTAGTTTCAGCACCTTTCTGTACTGCTTTATTATTTCACAAGCACTTTGGTTTAAATTCATCCATCGTGTACTGTTCTTCTTATTGTGGTCAAGCATTTTCATAAACACGATTTCATTTAATCCTCACAGTTGCTCTGTGAGGTGGGTATCAGCTGTGCTTATCTAACACAGAAGGAAATTGAGACGCTGAAAAGTTATCTCTTCTGCCAGATGACAAAACAGATCCATCAATCTGTGATTCTCTGTCGAGGGCCTAATGCAATAATGCAGGTAGAGCTCACTCCATGGATGGGACCTGATGAATGCATCGTACATGACGGTTCCCTCCTGTGGACCCACAACTGTGCAGGCACAGGCCCTGCCCCGAGGGAGTTTACCTGAAGGGGCAGGCAAGTCACAGCAGATGGAGCCAGAAAGAGACCTGGTTGCTGGTCTCCCAGAACCAGGATTAGAGCTCTGAGTCCCTGACTTCCCACCGAGTGTCCATCCATTATAGAGCTCCCCACAAAGAATGGCAGATCTGCACACTCTGGGGCTATCAGCACCATGTGGACAGAGAAGCAGGAGGGACGAATGTAAGGAAAGGACAATGCCAGAAACAGGGTGACCTGTCGGCCCAGATAAGCATCTTCTGCCAGGTGTCTGGGGGGGGGCGGGGGGCACCGTGTCCTAGTCGGCTCTGCTGCTATAACAAAGTACCACAGACTGAAGGGCTTAAACAATAGACATTTACTTCTCACAGTTCTGGAGGTTGAGAAGACCAAGATCAAGGCACTTTCAGATTCTGTCTCTGGTGAGACCTCTCTTCCTGGCTTGTAGATGGCTGTCTTTTTACTTTGTCCTCCCACTGAGGGGAGAGGGAGAGGGAGGAAGCAAGGAGGGGAGGATGGGGGCAGTGGCATGGGGAGAGAGGGAGAGAGAAGACAAGAGCGCTCCAGTCTCTTCTTATACGGGCACTAATCTCATCATGAGGACCCCACCCACAGTTTCATCTAAAACTAATTACCTCCTGACACCATCACATTGGGGGTTAGGGCTTCAACATATGAATTTTAGGGGGCCACAAACATTTAGTCCATAACAGGCAGGAAGTAGAGTGAGAATCTTTACCTCACTTCTAAACAAGAGAAAAAATTAAAAACTTATCACGTGCTGGAGGCAGAGAGCTGGCTCTAATCCAGCACAGTCTTGCCAGTTCATCTTGCATCTTTAGTTATACTGGTGCTGCCTTTTAAACTCTTTTTAAGTGTATCTGCCTTGTCTTTCAACCAACCCACTGAAAACAGAGACTCTGCCTGATATTTCTTTGTCTTGGCCCAAAACTTTGAAAAGGAGTAGGAGGTCAAGGAGAGGGTAAATTTCCTTCTTCCCAAGGTGACCAGGTGACTCAAATGAAGTCCAAGAGATGAAAGTTTGGGTTGAAACCAGATTTGGAATCTAGTTTTGTAGACTTGGCTTCCAATCCACATGTGTGGGACCCCAGTTGAAGTCACATGTCCTCCTTTCCACGAGCTTGGCCAGTAATGCCTGAGCTCCCTGTGAGCTGATTTTATTAAAAACACCTATTTAGCACCGATTGTGTTCTTAGCACTATACTCAATACGATGTCAGATACTGGGAAGCTTTGGCGCCATCCTGGCCTTCAAGGCGGTTTAAAGATCATTGGAGAGATAACCCTTCACTTCTGAAAAACTCAGTAATGCAAGAGCTGTCTGCAGACTGTGCTGGCTGAGTGCCAAGTGAGCTGAGTAGCAACTGAGGAACTGAGGGCCCAGAGGAAGGGGCTTCCCATGGTAGGCGGGGCTTCCTTCAGTAAGGAGACAAGAGCAGGTCTGGAAGAGGGTCATTTTCTTCCTTTAGGAAGCTGAGGGTCACAGTATTGTAAATCAACTGTACTCCAATAAAAATTTTTTAAAATAAAGGAAGCTGAGGGAATTTCCTGGTGGTCCAGTGGTTAAGACTCCGAGCTTCCACCACAGGGGGCACGGGTTCGATCCCTGGTCAGGGAACTAAGATCCTGCATGATGCGTGGAAGCTGAGGTCCACATTCAAGTTCTCTGTGAGAGGACTTGCCCCTCTCCTTCTTGCCACCTGATGTTTGCACGTGGTCTACCCTGAGGACCATGTGGATGAATAATAGTGAGTGTGAAGTTCTCTAAGTCCCACAGATGGAACTGAACATGAGAATGCAAAGGTGTGGTTGCCATGGCCAAGATTAGAAGTTGTCCTGGACTAGTGATGCACTCAGAGCTCTGGTCCCAGCCCAGCAGCCACCAGCCATTCCTGGAGGCCGGCCACCTCTGCCACCCACGGCTGGGGCCCACGCAGTGCCCGCGGCAGCTTCTTCTGTCTTCTCAGGCACCACACCCACGGCTGAGCATCTCTGAATGGATCAGTGCCGCCCGCCCACAGGATGGAATCCCATGTGTATCAGGCAGCCTCACACACACTCCCCACATCCCGTCCTCACACACATGCCCCACATGGAGCCAGGAACGGCCCCCAGCCCTCCAATCTGGAAAATGGAACCCAGTTGTTCCTGTGCTGTTGATAAAATGGAAAGGATACTAGTTTCGGGTCCAGAAGTTGTGACGTGACCTGGTCAAGTCCCTTCCTTGCTCTGGACCTCCGTGTCGCCTCTGTGCAGTGAAGGAATTGGGGTAAAGGATCTCTGAGGCCTTGCATGGCTCCAGAGTTTGGGATTCGGCCATGGAAGATGCTGTCCTCAGCATCCAGGCTGCCTCAGAGCAAGGAAGTCCTCCATCACCTGCAGCTGGATGACCTCTCTGTTTGGCCAAGGCTCCCCCACCCCCGGGTAATATAGTGAAATGTGATTTGGGGCCTCTCCTCCCACTCTTTGTGCCCCCTGATGTACTGGTCTATAAGGGACTCAGATGCCTCCTCTCCTCAGGGGTTTCAGCTTAAGGGGGTAGGGGGGAGTGCTCTAAAAACTAGACATCTTCCAAGACTCAAAATAAATCTCCCACGTATGTAGAGAAGTAATCATCTACCAGAGGGTTCTTGCAATGAAATGGGAACATCTGAGTAGGGACTGGTGAAGGAAGTGTGAGGATCAGATCATTGCTCCTGCAGGCAAAGAAGGGACACGAATGGACCCCGGATATAAAGTGTTGAATAAAGCAATCAAGGTCGCAGAGTGATACACAAAACAGGATACCATTTCTATAAAGCAAAACCCAAAGCAATAGGTAGAGTATCCTTATATGTTAAAAATACATTTAAAGATAAACAAATATACCCACAAAATTCACGATCGGGATTCCCCTTGGGGAGGGAGAGGTAGGGCAGGAAAAAGGAGTGGGGAAGGGGGATTTCCACTTGGAGATGTTTTATTTCCGAAACAAATATGGCAACATTTTAACAGTTGTCAGTTCTGCACGAGTTACTTAGGTGATTTTTTATAGGATTTCGGTATTTTAAAAATCGATTAAAATTAGAATGAAATAGGAGAAATCTCTAATAGTGGCCCATCAGGAACTGGGGTGAGCTTTGGTGAAAACCTTGCCCGAGGGAGCCTGGTTCATCCCAGGGTAGGTCGCTGCCTCCTCCGACCAGCCTTCCACCTTCTGACTCCCTTTGAAGTAGGTCCGAGGTCTGTCCAAGTCTTGGGAAATAGGCTGCAGGACCCTGGGGTCTGAGCGTGGGAGGTAGGGCTGCACTGAGGTGACACACAATTTCTTTAGTTCACTTCCTCCCCTTGCTTCCACCTCCCTGGTCCCTGAAAGGAAGCAGGGAGTCATTAGTTAAGTCAATAATCTAAGGCCAAGTTATTCGTTCCTCCCCGGAACCCCAAAGCTCACATTTGATCCCCCAGAGCAGGATGTATTAATCTCTTTTTAAACTGGGTCCATCGAAGGGTATTCGGGGTCAAGGAATGCTAGGAAGTTATAGCCAAAAAGTTGGGGCAGGGTGGGGGGGGGTACATTTTTGGGAGGAAGGGATCGATGACTCTCATTAAATTCTTAGGTCTCAAAAAGGAGCTGAAATGAATCTAGCCCCTCATGCTGTGGTTGGAAACTGAGCCCAGAGAGGGCTCAAGGCTTTACACCAACAGAGGGGAGGATTACATCTTGCAGCCCAGTCTGTGCCTGCTCCCAAGTTCACGGGTGTAATGGGGGTAGGCATTCACGCTGAGACCTCTGTGGCCAGGCCAGGGTCTGTTCTGGGGGTGCAGCCCCGGGGTGCTTCTCTTCTCAGATAAACCCCATTGTGTAATCAGATAGCTCAGAGAATTGTCCTGGAGAACAATGAGACATAACACAATAACAGCGTTGGTGATTTTTTCCAGTATATTCTGAGCTCTCACTTCTTTTTGTGTTCATAATAAAGTCCTGTGACAGGGCAAGTGTGTTTACTTCCATTTTACAAGTGAGGAAACAGAGGCACAGAACTGAAATCACTTACTCAAAGCCACACTCAGTGGCAGAACTGAGGCTCTAAACTCATGTTTTCTTTCTGTTCTCTAAAGCCAGGTTTCTCAACTTCAGCACTATTGACAGTTCAGGTCAGATAATTCTTTGTCGTGGGAGCTGTCCTGTGCTCCAGCTACCAGATGCCGGTGACACCCCCCGATCGTGACAGTCAAAAATGCCTTGTCTCCAGATATTGCCAGGTCACCCCACTGGAGACCCCCTGCTCTAAACCCCCCAAGCCCAAGCCCATTCCTACCTCAGGGCCTCTGTACCTGTGGTTCGCCCTCAGGGGACCATTCTACTGGCTGGCTCTTCTTGAAAGCCACCTTCTCAGAGGCCTTGCCTGGACACCGCAGCTGAAGTAGTGGACACACACACACACCTGGCCCTTTTATCTCTGGCTTTTCTTTCTTTTTTTTTTTTTATAATGAAAATAAATCTGTGTATTTTATTTAACATTCATTCATAAGTTACAGTTATGCCAAAACTATCTGCTCCTAATGAAAGAAACCTTTGTATAATCCTAACAACATGCATATACATTTAATAGAATGTTCTGCATTTCTAAATAAATTACATGCATGATATTCATTAACCAATAAAGAATACCAATATAAGAATTCAGGACATTTATTTTTCTGCACAGAAATTTAACTACTGTACAACACACACACAAAAGCATATTTAAAATGTCTGGCTTTTCTTTTTTTTCTTCTATGCCCTTAACTCCTCTCCTTCCTTCCTTGCCCCTCCACCTGCACTTTGCAGGGTACTTGGCACTTGTCAGATGCTGAAGAAATATTCGTTGAATAAATGACCAAATGAACCCCGACACTGCAGCCTCATCAGCTCTGCTCAGCCTGCAGGGGACATTACTCGGCACTTATAGAGGACACACCTGGCTGGGTGTGTTCTAGGGTGGGCAGCACCGGCCCCTCTAGCCCTGGGTGCTGGAGGAGGCTCCCTCAGGGTACGAGCTAGCCCTCCCACTGCTCCACTGGCAGCACCACCGCCCATGCCCAGTGGGTGCCCTGGGTGGAGGCCCCTGGCAGGTGAGTACCAGGCAGAGTGTAGAGATGCCCCCCAGCCTGGCCTGGGTGGTGGTGGGGAGGGCTTTAAGGAAGGAAGGAGAGAAGATAGGGAACGGGAACAGGAAGGGAAATGATCCAAGCTGAGGAGGGAGGCATGAAGGCTAGAGGCTAGCATCCTTTTTTTTTTTTTTGGCCTCACCACGCAGCATGTGGGATCTTAGTTCCCTGGCCAGGGATCAAACCCATGCCCCTGCACTGAAAGCGTGGAGTCTTAACCACTGGACTGCCAGGGAAGTCCCACAGAGGCTGGCATCCTGATCTTGTGGGTGACCTTTCCAGACGGGGAGGGCGGACAGGAGGGCAGCTAGGGATCCTTGCTCTCCCCAGCCCGGAAGTGTGGGTTTGGGGTTTGATGTGGGCAAGGCCATAGCTGCTTCCCCTCTGGCCTGTGATGGGAGGGTGAGTAGTAGTATTTCTCACCTTCCTGAGTCCAGACAGATCCCTTTTCAACTCCATGCCTCTAATCTCCATATTCCAGAAAGGGACAGAAGAGGAATGTGTCACCCTGGTGTGAGCCCTGGTTCCCTTTGGGAAGGAGAGTGCAGGATGGATGGGGAGAGGGCAGCTGCGGTGGGAGTAGCAGCAGCTCGCAGCCGAGGGCTTCCCAGGCTTCCGTGGTCCTTGCCTGTCTTGGTTCAGGAGCCACACTCAGTGGGATAGGTCATGTGGGGAAGGGGGAGGCTGGCCCTGGTCTGGGGGCAAGTCTCCTGACTTCCCTGGGGCCAGATTCTGAGACGTGTAGCCTAGGGGGTCCTCTTCCACCAACTGGTTTTTTTTGTTGGTGGTGGGGGTTTTTTTTGGCTGCACAGTGAGGCATGTGGGATCTTAGCTCCCCGACCGGGGATCGAACCCGCACCCCCTGCATTAGAAGTGCGGGGTCTTAACCCCTGGACCTCCAGGGAAGTCCCTCCACCAGCTGTTTTTGGCTGTTCTCTTTGCTCTCTTCTCTTAAGACCTAAAGTCTAATTCTTGCTGGATTTCTTCCGTAATATCAGTCAGAGGCCAGGCAGAAGGTTACTGAGCCGTGCTCCGCTTGAGGTGCTGTGGCTCCCTTACTTTTTCCTCTCCAGTCCTTCTTCCCTCTTCCTTTCCCCTTCTTGAATCTCCAAGATCAGCCTGATTGCTCACTTTCACCCCAGGTACGCCCTCCCGGCCAGTGGGGATTTCTTTCCCAAGGATAAAAATGTGCCTTTCCCCTTGTGTCTGAGCAGAGACAGCAAGTCCGGTGGGGTGGGGGTGGGAAGACCCAGGGTTTGGGAACTAGGATGGATCACAGCCAAGTTTTCTGTGATGCTCTCTCCAAGTTGAAAACCAAACAAGTCTAGACACTTAAAGGTAATTAGTTTAGCTTCAAGTGTGTCTGGGGATAATCTCAAACTTCAAAGCGCCTCTGTGTGTTAAGACCTGGGGAGTGGAGAGCAGGGGATCCGGGGCTAAGGGACAGGAATGCACTCAGGATCGCAGCCAGCATCCTTCACCCACGCCTCGCCTTTGCTCCCTAGCGTCATTTGTCTTCTTCCTCTCAGTCCCCTAGGGCTCAGCACAGTACTTGTGCTTTGCACATCATCCTGCCTGCCGTTCAGGTCAGCGAAGGAGCTCACCTGTACCTGAGACCTTGTCACCTGCCCAAAGGAGAAATGAAGCTATGGCTGGAGGCCACAGCTTGATTTCCCCTCTAGGCTTTTTCTCTGCCAACCATTGAAACTGGCCTGGTTTCCAGGACAGGACCCCTCATATCTCTGAGCCTCACCTACAGTCCCTAGCAATCTGCTATCACATGGAGATCATGGAATTTGGGTCTGGGTTCAAATCCCACCTTGGTCACTGGCCAGTTGAATGACAAGGGTCAAGTCATCTAACCTCTCTGAGTTTTCACCTCATTTCCCTCATTTTTGTCCTAGGACTCTAGAGACAAAGTCCCTGCTCTCCTAGAGCTGAAATTCTGGTGGAGATACACACCATAAACACATTTAAAAAGAAGATTATTATAGGTTAAAGCAAGTGTTACGAAGGAAATAAACAGGTTGGCTTAACAGAGAGGAATGAGGGAGATGGATTTTTCCAAGGGTAACCAGAGAAAACCACCTGGCAGAGGTGATATTTGAGTTGAAAACTAAGGGGTGAGAAAGGGAGATCTGTGCTAAGAGGAAGAGCTAAGGGAAGAGAATTGTCGGCAGAGACAACAGCAAGCACAAAACCTCCTCTCTGGAAAAAGGTTTGGTGTGTTCTACCAGCAGAAAGAAATGAGTGTGGCTGTAATTGCAGTGAGGTGGCTGGAGTGGTGGGCAAAACCGGGGCCTGCCGGGGCCTGCAGGACTCGTGAAGTGCCTGTTCACTCTAAGAACAGTAGGAAACCTTGAAAGGTTTTCAGCAGGGAGCATGAGGACTGTGACCCTCCAGATGCTTAGGATGAGCAGATTGGGAAAAGACAAATTTGGAGGCTGACTCAAGGCCCAAGTGAGAGGAGATGGCGGTGCAGCAGGAGAGCTGCAAACAGATATGTTTTATTTTTTAAAATTTTATTTAAGTATAGTTGACTTACCATGTTGTGTTAATTTCTGCTGTACAGCAGAGTGATTCAGTTATACATATACATATTCGTTTTCATTTTGTTTCCATTATGGTGCATCACAGGTTATTGAATATAGTTCCCTATGCTATACAGTAGGACCTTGTTGTTTATCCATCCTATATATATATAATAGTTTGCATCTGCTAATCCCACACTTCCAATCCATCACTTCCCCATCCCCCCCAACCTTGGCAGCCACAAGTCTGTCCTCTATGTCTGTGAGTCTGTTTCGTAGATATGTTCATTTGTGTCGTATTTTAGATTCCACATATAAGTGGTATGTATGTGATATTTGTCTTTCTCTGTCAGGCTTACTTCACTTAGTATGATAATCTCTAGGTCCATCCATGTTGCTGCAAATGGCATTATTTCATTCCTTTTTATGGCTGAGTAGTATTCCACTGTGTGTGTGTGTGTGTGTGTGTGTGTGTGTGTGTATACACACACACACCACAACTTCTTTATCCATTCATCTGTCAATCTTGGCTATTGTAAATAGTGCTGCTATGAACATAGGAGTGCATGTATCTTTTGGAATTATAGTTTTATCTGGATATATGCCCAGGAGTGGGATTGCTGGATCATATGGCAACTCTGTTTTTAGATTTTTGAGGAACCTCCATACTGTTCTCCATAGTGGCTGCACCAATTTACATTCCCACCAACAGTGCAAGAGGGTTCCCTTTTCTCCACACCCTCTCCAGCATTTGTTATTTGTAGACTTTTTAATCATGGCCATTGTGACTGGTGTGAGGCAGTACCTCACTGTAGTTTTGATTTGCGTTTCTCTGGTAATTAGCGATGATGAGCAGCTTTTTGTGTGCCTATTGGCCATCTGTATGTCTTCTTTGGAGAAATGTCTATTTAGGTCTTCTGCCCATTTTTCAGCTGGGTTGTTTTTTTGTTATTGAGTTGTATGAGTTGCAGACAGATTCATTTTACATGTCTTCCCAGTGTTATCGTTCTGCTCCAACTGTTACATGCTTCTAGATGGCACCCTAGTCCTGTCCTTGTATTGATCACACACACCCACCATGTGCCAAGCATTGCACTTGACTTCTGTGAGTTTGCTTCATCCTCATACTGATCCTGTGAAATAATGACTATTTCTATTTTGTAAGCAAAGAAAACTCAAGAGAGGTTAATTTTCCACTCCAAATCTGTCTGATGCCGTAGCCAGTGGCCTTATCTCTACAACACTATCCACGTAGATGCTTACAAATGTGTAATTGGATGGACAAAAAGTAAGTCACCGGTTGCCCAACTGGTTGAATGTGCAGAGTGCAGGAGAGTCCTTTGGCCAAAAATAGGTTCCCTACATATGGACAGCAACAGAATATTTGCCTCATAGGACCTGGAGGCCTCAGCTAAGCAAGAGACGGATGACCTGGGGCATGAGAAACACATTTTGTCATTGTCAGCTGTTAAATTAGCAGAGTAACTTCATACTCCTAAATTGTGCTCTCAGGGAATGAGATGCAGGAAAGTTGCATTTGGAAGGAAGAGAACTAGTTCTGGAAAATGAGATATGGCCATTGAAGACAACACAGGGATGACGAATGCTGGAGAGAACAATTATAGTTATATAAATCATAGATACCAATGAAAATACCTCCCATTTATGGAGCACCAACTATGTACTAGGCTTTCAATAAATGTACCAGACCTATTAGCTTCTGATGGGATCCAATAAACTGCTCGTAATGACCGCATGAGGCATCACCGTGGTTCCCTGATTCTAAGAGGCCATCAGTTTAATAAAAGCTTTTCATAGGAAAAAATACATTACGCTTACACAATGCTGTTTTGTTGTGTTGTACTTTTAGGATTGGAATATAGAATGTATTCATTCATAACATAACCACTTTATTCTTCAAGATGACAATGCACGTTTGAATCTGAGCCTTCACCTTCTGGCTCCCTCAGCTGTGCCCATACACCCTCATCACCCACCTGGGCTGTCTCTCGCCCCTTTCGGATTGACAGGGTAATTTAGAGCATAATAAAGAATGCAGGGTTCCTTCTGCATTTCCTATTTTATTAAACTTGTAGTCCCCCCATTTAATTGGATCATCTGTCTTTTGACTGACTGAGAAATACCCCTTCCCAATGCATGACAGCCACACAGCCTTTCCGAGCGCTGAAAATCACGTGACCGACGCTTCGTGATTTGCCTGTGTCTGCGAGAGTGCCCGCGTTGCCTTCCAGTGCATTCCTCTGTCTGGTGACTGGCAAGGTCGTTGTTACTGTTTTCAGCATTGATTAGAAGATGCAGTCCTATTACTTTAAAAGAATTTTTTAAGTGTCTGTGAAACTGAAGGTTAAAGATGTGAAAGTGTTTACCTCCTGAGTCATAGCTGGCAGGGAGCATAACTGGGAATGCAAGCCAAGTCTATCACGTACTTTTCAGTGTCCACGGATACAATTATTTCTCCCCTCTTTTACTCCTGAACGCTCTCCACTCAGGCCTTTCTTCCCGCCACTCCACCAAAACTGCTCTTGTCAAGGTCACTGGTGGCCTCCACATGGCCAAATCCATTGACCGATTCTCAGTCACCATCTTATTTCAGCAGCACTTGACACCATCCTCATCCTTGCTTTTCGTGGGTCTCCTGCATCTGTCTCACAGCCTTCTCATTCCCCCTCACCTTCATGGCCTCCGTGAACCAGTCCTCACATTTCTCTTGTCTTCCTGCCTTTGCTTTTTCATCTAGTCTCAAACCTGGCTTCTCCGCACAAACGCCTTGTACATGGAAATCTGCAGCTTCCCCCGCTCCACAGCCATCCTGTTCCCTACTGCACATCACTCCTTGGATGTCTAATGGGCTTTGCAAACTTAATGTCTTAAACCAAACTCCTATTTTCCACCCCGACTTCATCCCAGACTGGCTCCTTCTGTGGTCTTTTGCATCTCAATAAATGGCAACTTACTTTTTCTAGTTGCTTAGACAAAATTATTAGAGTCATCCTAGACTCCACTCGTTCACTCTCTGCAGCCAATCTTTTAACTAATCCTATCAGCTCAACCTTAAAATTACATCTAAACTTGAATCCATAACTACCGCCCTTGGCCCAGCCATGTGAGTCCCTCATCTGCCCTAACTGGCCCACCACTTTCCACCCAGTCCCTTCAATGGCCTCTTCTCCGTTCAGCAACCAGGGTGACCCTCCACAGCCGAAGTCAGATCAGGTTGTCCGCTGCTTAAAGCCATCTGGGGGCTCCTCAGCTCATTAGACTAAAAGCCAAAGCCCTTATGGCCAGCCAGGTTCTCTGTTGCCTGACACCTGCTAGCTCTCTGACGTCTACATCCCCTGCGCCCCCCTTGCTAACCACCCTCCAGCCAGACTGGTCTCCTTGCTAATCTCACAAATGCCCAGCATACTCCACACAGGAACTCAGGGCTTTGCCCTTGGGGCTGCCGCTGAGCTTCTTCCTTCTCCTCCCAGATCTCCATGTGCCTTGCTCCCTCATTTTCTTGAGGTCTCTCCAAATGATGCTCAACAGAGAGGCCTCCCTCGTACCGTCTGCATAAAATAACCACCTCCCAGAATGCCATCCCGTTCACTCCGCTTTATTTTCCCCGTAGCACCTAGATCACTTGAGGTTGGACACATTGATCTGTTTGTGGCCAGTCCACACTAGGCTACACACAAGCCCCATGAGTGCAGGGACTGGGACTGTTCTAGTCACCTCTGCATCCCAGTGCTGAGAACAGGGCCTTCCCGATGTAGGCTCCCAGTGGATGTTTGCTGAAGTAGAGGACAAAGGAAGAATGAGATAACAGAGACAATAACAGAGACAGGGCTGAGCTTCTGTTAGGAGAAACATGCACTTCTCTGTTGCCCAGATCTCACTGTCCGAATGCCTCCTCTGTAAGTCACCGGCGGGGACTGTGCAGTGACCGGCCCCATCCCAGGCTGATTCCCGCTTGTGTCTCCTTCCAGGTCTCGGCTCTCCCAGGCTCTGTGAGGCTTCTGCTATGACCGCAGCCTCTTGGCGGAGCCAGGACTGCCACAGCCACGCCAGGTCCCCCGCTCTGCCCTGCCTGTCCCCGGCCCCACGTCACCATGGGCAGCGTCAGCAGCCTCATCTCCGGCCATGGCTTCCACAGTAAGCACTGCCGGGCCTCCCAGTACAAACTGCGCAAGTCCTCCCACCTCAAGAAGCTCAATCGGTATTCAGACGGCCTGCTGAGATTTGGCTTCTCCCAGGACTCGGGTCATGGCAAGTCCAGCTCCAAAATGGGCAAGAGTGAAGACTTCTTCTATATCAAGGTCAGCCAGAAGGCCCGGGGCTCCCACCGCCCCGATTACACTGCACTGTCCAGTGGGGACCTAGGGGGCCAGGCCGGGGTGGACTTTGGCCCATCCACCCCACCCAAGCTCATGCCCTTCTCCAACCAGCTAGAAATGGTAAGTGGGGTCTCTGGTGTGGGTGGCTGGGCTGGAAAGGCAGGAGAGAGGCCTGGGGCTGGGAGGGGTGGCAGTGGAGGTCTAAACGCATACATCTCCAAGAGGCCGAGTGATGCAGAGAGGGCAGGAGTGCTCAGCCACAGCAGAGAGCAAGACTGGACAAAGGAATGGGCACGTTGGTCAGTCCTCTGATGCAGAAGTCCTGGGTGAGCTTTCAGTAGACAGCAAAGGGGAAATGAAAGCCTTCCTGAGCTCTGCTGGGCTATAACTCAGGACTGCCAGGGTAGGACGACAGCAACATGTTCAAGCGCATGGGAAAGAGAGGGGGCTCGCTGACCGTGTGGAGGAACAGGTAGAGAGGGCACTTGGAGAGAGCTGGCAGCTTCGCTCCTTAGAGGATTCATGGAGGTGGGCTTTTCCCTCCTTTTCTGCCCTGCTTGGGCAGCAGCTCCAGCTCCAGCTGGCCCCAAAGCATCTTTGACCGGTTAAGGCCTGTGGGTTTGTTCTCATCATCAGTCTAGCAGGGATGAGGGCAAAGAGTCCCACGTACTCAGAGGTCCAGCCCTCATGCTGGCTCAAGCTCTCATGGGTCCCGCCAGTGGACACTGAAAACATTGTTCCTATTCAGTGCCCTGGCCTCACCTGGGAAGATGAATCTTTGGTGTTGATGTGCTAGGAAATGGCCCCGTATGTTTGCATAGAGCTTTAAGCTTTTGAAAGTAAAGAGCCTGTGAACTGTGAAGTCCTCTAATAATGAAAATGACGGCTTTAGGGAAAGGATGATTATTTCAAGCGATTCCCCCAGCCTCCGGGGCAGGTCACGGCCAGTGTTCCAGCTCCTGGCTGACTGCGAGGGGCAAGGACACACGTCCAGTGTCCTTACGTGCACCACACAGAGCCCCAGAGCCCTGGCACGGGGGTCTCAGCCAGTGAATCTAAGAGTCGTTTGGTATCTTGGGGCGGAAGGTGGGTCAAGGTGGTGACAGGTTTGTAGTTCACCATACAGAGTGCCTCATGACCCTTCAGGACGTCCCCAGGCACAGAGGAATTTCTCCTCCTCGGGAGAGATTCACCACCTTTGGCTCCTTCAGAGCAACAGGTGAGGCCACCTATGGCTCCCTACCGGGAAGGTGCCACGTGGCCGGCACGCCTACCCGGCTGGGGGTGCATCAGGGGAAGCCGCGGGATCCATATGCCTGTTTTCCTCCCCAGGACTTGGAGAAGGGTGCTGTGAGACCCACGGCCTTCAAGCCGGTGCTGCCACGGTCGGGCGCCATCCTCCACTCGTCCCCCGAGAGCGCCAGCCACCAGCTGCACCCTGCGCCTCCAGACAAGCCCGAGGAGCAGGGGCTGAAGCCCGGCCTGTGCTCCGGGGCGCTGTCCGACTCCGGCCGGAACTCCATGTCCAGCCTGCCTACTCACAGCACCACCAGCAGCTACCAGCTGGACCCGCTGGTCACACCGGTGGGGCCCGCCAGCCGCTTTGGGGGCTCAGCCCACAACATCACTCAGGGCATCCTCCTCCAGGACAGCAACATGATGAGCCTGAAGGCCCTGTCTTTCTCCGACGGGGGCAGCAAGCTGGCCCACCCGAGCAGGGCGGACAAGGGCTCCATCCGCTCCCCCATCTCCACGGACCAGTGCACCGTCCAGGACCTGGAGCAGAAACTGCTGGAGAGGGAGGGTGAGCTCCAGAAGCTGCACCGCAGCTTTGAGGAGAAGGGGCTGGCCGCCAGCCAGGCCTACGAGGAGCGACCGCGGCGCTGCAAGGACGAGCCAGAGGGGCTGGAGCCCAAGGGCAAGCTGAAGCCCGCGGCACAGAAGAGCCAGCGCGCCCAGCAGGTGCTGCACCTGCAGGTGCTCCAACTCCAGCAGGAGAAGCGGCAGCTGCGGCAGGAGCTCGAAAGCCTCATGAAGGAGCAGGACCTGCTGGAGACCAAGCTCAGGTCCTATGAGAAGGAGAAGACCAGCTTCGTCCCCGCGCTGGAGGAGACGCAGTGGGAGGTGAGGATGTGGGCGTGGGCGGGCAGGGGTTCGGTGCCAGCGCCCCCCACCCCCCAGCCTTCTCCAGGTCTCCTCCAGGCTCTAGACAATGGGGGGGAACACAACTGCCCGGGAAAACTGGGCTGAAGTACCCATTTCATGACCCAGATGAGGGGCTCCATGGTAAACCAAGTTGGGGGTGCTCTTAGTCCGGGCTTCCTCCTCTCCCCACCCCGGTGCCTCGTGGCCAGAATTGAACTTACTAACCGAGTCGTCGGCAGAGAAGCTGGAGCGAGAGAGCCGAGTCCCAGCTGGACTGTCTGAGGGCCAACTCACTGCGTCTGCTCACAGAGGCCCAGGAGGACCACAGGCCATCCTGCATTCATGCTGGCCCCAGAGCCACGAGAGAGCACAGTTATCCTCTGTGACTTTTGAGGCAAGGGACTCCACCCATTGGTAGGAGTGGCCGCATCTGTGCAGGTCTCAGGGACAGAATTCCTCACAGAAGTGCGAGAAGGGCTTCTGTTTGGTGAGCTGAGATGGAAACGTAGAACAGGAAGAAAGGGGCTCACATACACATGCACCCACTCAGGCACACCTGCAAGTGGAGCGCCTGGGCCTGGCCTCGCTGGAGAACAGCCTAACCCCTGCTCTCTTTTCTCACCTGAGAGGTGGTGCAGGGGACCGGGAGGGGGTGTGCACGGCATTCACCCCAAAGACTCCTGCCCTGGGAAGGGGCTAAGGGCTCCTTGGGTCTGGTTAGACCAGCATCACCCCCCGAGGTCGAGGTGACACACCCTTGGCCACACAGCATCTGTTTGCACTGAGCTGCCTGTGCTCATCCTGGAAATCAGAGCAACAGGTGTTATCAGGGGTAGAAGGAAAGGATCATTTCGGTGGAAGTGACGGATGGAGGCACTAGACGGGTGGGAAGGGAGTGTCGCTTTCTGTTTGCTGGGTTTCCCGAAGAGGACAGGACCTTAGCCATGGAACCACTCCCTCTCCTCTTTCCCGTCAGTGTTGGCACAGCAGACCCTACCCCAGCCATGGTTTCTCAGCCAGGACTTGGGACACTTCAGGGCATGTCAGAGGCATCAGCCAGTGCTGGCTTCACAACGCATCCATCCTTGTTTGTCTAATCCGGAACCAAGCTGGCCATTGCTGTGACCTCACTCCCAGGTTATCCAGTCAGGCTGTATGGTAAAACAATAAATAAAATAAATTAAACATTCACAATAACACAGAAATATATTGCAAACATATTTATAATAATAATTCACAGAGTGGTTATTAATGCCAGGCCCTAGGTTCTTTCATTTCATCTCTACAGCAACCCTAAGAAATAGGTACTATGACTGATCCTCAGTTTACAAGTAAGGACACAACACCCAGGTGCCACCTCTCACTCCTTGGCTCTCTCTCTTGTCCCCGCCCCGCGGCAGGTGTGCCAGAAGTCTGGCGAGATCTCTCTCCTGAAGCAGCAGCTGAAGGAGTCCCAGACGGAGATCAACGCTAAGGCCAGTGAGATCCTCAACCTGAAGGCGCAGCTGAAGGATACGCGGGGCAGGCTGGAGGGCCTGGAGCTGAAGACGCAGGACCTGGAGAGCGCGCTGCGCACCAAGGGCCTGGAGCTGGAGGTCTGCGAGAACGAGCTGCAGCGCAAGAAGAACGAGGCGGAGCTCCTGCGGGAGAAGGTGAACCTGCTGGAGCTACAGGCCCAGGCCGCCCTGCCGCGGGGCCGGGACACGGCCGCCCTGGGGCCTGCCTCCGCCGAGGACGTGCCCGCCCTGCAGCGGGAGCTGGAACGGCTGCGGGCCGAGCTCAGGGAGGAGCGGCAGGGCCATGACCAGATGTCCTCGGGCTTCCAGCATGAGCGGCTGCTGTGGAAGGAGGAGAAGGAGAAGGTGATCCAGTACCAGAAGCAGCTGCAGCAGAGCTACCTGGCCATGTACCAGCGGAACCAGCGCCTGGAAAAGACGCTGCAGCAGCTGGCCCGCGCCGATGGTGCAGGGGAGCCCTTTGAGATTGACCTCGAAGGGGCTGACATCCCTTATGAGGACATCATCGCCACTGAGATCTGAGGGGCCTCCCGGGAGGGAGCCGGGGACCTGGCATTGGGAGACAGGGGTGCTGAGCCCGTGAGTGGGGGTCCCCCTCCCCATCTCCCCTGCTCAGGCCTCTGAGAGAAGCACAGACCTCGAGGGGAGGGGGGGAGGGGAGGGGCTGCTACACGGCCTCTCCCCGCCTTGCCCACATTCCAATGCTTAGCATCCCTGCAGCCTGCCAGACCTCTAGCTTTGCCAAGAGATGAGTCCCCGGATCTCCATCATTTGGTTAAGGGCTCCCTAAACCTTGGCCTTTGTTCAAACTACTTAGAGATACCCTCTCCCCGCGAGGGTGGTGACTACCATGAAGGCCAGTGGCCTCCCCAGGATGGAAGCTCCCTTCCACCTCTCTTCCCACAACTTCTTTTCTCGCCCCCCCCTCCCCGAACCGCCCCCCTGCCCCCCTGGTCCCCAGCACATCGGGATGCCTTGGGAATAGAACACAAGCATTGGTGACCAGAAGCTTTGGAATCTGACCTGGTCGTAACCTGAGCTGTCTTCCCCTGGCCACGGAGGGGTAGGGGTTGGAGTGAGGTGTGGAGAACGTGACTTCGCAACATCAGAGCTTCCCGACGCTGGCAGGCCACAGAAAGGAGGGGAGAGCTGGGCCAGCCCAGGATTATCTAGACTCAGCAAGACCCAGAGTGGGTCCGAGAGAGAAGCTAGGTAGTAATGGCCAGACCCTGTTGACCCTGCTGACCAGAAATAAGCAGCCGCTGGATGGCTGGTGGCCTTTGACCTCTGTGACTACTCTTCTTAAAGCCATAGACCCGAGGCCCCGGGGTGGGTGCTGGGAGGGAAAGATTGAGGACGTCCCTGTCCCTCACACAGGGAGGGTGTGACTTGGAGCTGTTCCCAGGGGAGCCTCCAGATCTTTCATCATGGGACCAGAGGTAGGGATTCCCCCACCTGCTTCAAGTTGGCCAGCAGCTACCTTGAGCTGCTTTTCTTTCCCAAGAGCCAAGCCTTTGCTTGGATGCAGAATAACCTGTGTCCCCTGAGATGGCGCAGGGTCGTCTGGGCTGGGCATTCCCCCCTTCACCTGCAGCTCCCTCCCACTGCCCGCCGTTCCCCTTCTCACCTCCAGGGCTACGTGCAGAGTCTGTACAGGTCAGGGAGGGGCCCCAGAGTGCCAGTGGCCAAAGAGAGTAAGAGGTGCCAACACAGCCTCCGAACAGCCCCGGGGGGTACCAGCTGGCCCTCTCCACCTGCAGCCCTACCTGAGCCCCGTAGTCAAGGACCCAGGCCCTGCAGGAGGCTGGGCTTCTCTTCTGAAGATGTGCAGAGAAAAGGTGGTTCCTCAGTTGCTTGGTTCAGGGAATTTTCTTTTCTTCTTCTTTTTTCCTTTCTTCTCTTTTCAGAAGCAAGCCCGATCTCGCAGGCAGCCAGGCTGTTCCACGTTCTATTTTTGCCTCTAGCCGCAGCTGCTGTTCTTGGGACAGCCAGCCGTCGCCGGATTCCTGGGCCTCACTCCTGCATGCTGAGGGGTTCACTGAGGCAGGAGGGACCAGGACGTCTGGGTAGTCAGCAGTCCCAGACCGGTGCCCCCAGTTCTGTCCCCGACTCCTGGCCCTTCCAGCCCCGGGGTGGGAGTGGGAAGCTGCTTCTCCTGCTGTCCCCCCATCCTTCCAGGGCCACCATTCCTTCCCTGAGTCTGGGCTGAGGGCAGGGCCACCTTCCCTGCTGCTGGCTCTGCCTTCCAGTCCCTGCGTTAAGCTGTGTCTGTCCTGCCTTCAGGTAACAGAGGAGGTTTTCTGGAATTTCAAGCCGTTACTCTTAGTCTTAGGCTAGATTTAAACCTGGAATCGACAGGCCAAGAGCCCTCTCCCTGCCTGGGGGCCAGTCCCCTCCACTGGGCACATGCAAACCCCCAAGTCAAAGATGTCCGTCCCCGTGTGCCACGGCCCTTGGTCCCTCCATCTCCACCAGCCTGTGCCTTGTTTGAGTCCTTCCCAGTGAGTCTGCCCCACGGGATAGAGAAAGGGGCTGCTGCCCCTCCCCAGGCTGGAGGACCCCTCCCTCCACAAAGAACAGCCAAAAGCCCGTCGCTGTGCCCTCAAGACCACGCTGTGAAGAGGTGGGTGCTAAGCCCGGGGAAGGAGGCCAAGGGGCTCCACTGCGGTGTGACCGTGCCCTGCACCCCGCATCCCCGCCCCAGGCCAACTCGCGGAGCCCTCCCTGGGCTGCCACCAGCCCAAGACCGCAGGGTGGTCCACAGTGGCACCAGTTGCACCAGAGTGCGAGTGTTGTGTACTATAGCGACCTCACTGCAGTGTGGTTTCCCTTC
This sequence comes from Pseudorca crassidens, assembly GCF_039906515.1. Classification (NCBI taxonomy): domain Eukaryota; kingdom Metazoa; phylum Chordata; class Mammalia; order Artiodactyla; family Delphinidae; genus Pseudorca; species Pseudorca crassidens. The sequence continues at coordinate 98,270,247 of NC_090302.1, read as the reverse complement.
CCTTCCCTGTGCAAAAAGCTCCCTGCTATTTCTGGACCTTGCCCCGCCTAGCCTCTCTGGAAGAAGGCTCTGAGCTGCAGAGGCTGAGCGGGGACGGGTAAAGTCAACCCCGCTGCCTGGCCCGGGGCCGGTGGGAGCTCGCCGCCCCTCCCTCTGAGCACGGCTGCTGACACACCTGCTCGCAGGGTCAGAGCCGCAGGGTCACCCCTGCTGCTCCCCACAGGGTGATGAAATGCTCCGCTGTCTGCAGCAAGACAGCGACACCGGCACCACCTCACCAAGAGGAGACTCTGCCTCTGGGCCTCGGAGTGACCGGACTCTCAATGCGGCGCCCACCCTGGGTTTCTCCTCTGGCCTCTGTATTCGGGTAACCCCTGCCGAGCACGCCCCACCCCCAGGGGCACTGAGCTCCGTGGGGACTGGGAGGGGGATACCTCTCCCCTCAGAAGCACCTGCTGAGCCTCTGCCCCTGCTCTCGCCCCGGCCCAGGCTGGGCCATCTCTTGGGAGAGAGGGGTCCCAGGGAGAAGGCAGCCTGGGCTGTTGGAACGGCAGCTGCTGTGGCAGGAGGCCGTGCACCTGTGCACTCGGATGCGCTGCCCTCCTTACCCCTTCTGTGGAGCCCCGGGCCGGGCTGGCTGTGGACGGACTGGCGTTTGGAAGAATACGTATAAGAGTTCTTTTTCTCTTGGTCGGGTCTTGTTTGGTTTGCTCTGCTTTTCACAGCTTTGAGTTATCTTATTTTTGATGCCCCCTTTTGGCCATGTAAACTATTTCTGGTAATTTTATGTTTTTATTTATGAATAAAGAATGCCATTTCTCATGCCCTCCCCAACAGCCCTCCTTCCCCTGGCTGTGGTGCGGCAGCTCCCTGGGGCCTTTGCACTTGGAATAAGAAAGGTGATGTCCCTTCCCGTCAGTGAAGGAGCGGAGTGGAGGGGGGGGGGCAGGGGGACAGCCTTGATGAGGGCTGTGTTGGCTGGTAGGAAAGCAGGGGCCTTGGTATCAGATAGACCTGCAGCTGGTCCCTACCCCTCACCAACCCTGTGACCTTATCTGTGACCAGGCCCTGGGCAGACCCTGGGGAGGGGGGGAGAGAAGACCAAGGGCCATGGTCCCCTGCAAAGGCCGAGAGTTCTCCAACAGAGACCCCCTAACCCCAGCCCCAAGCTCAGGCCTCCCTGCCTCTCTCATCCAGCTGCTCACCTTACCAGCCAACTCCTTGGCCTATTGCGTATGGCCTCTTTGGCAGGAGACCAGGGTGGCTATTGTTACCACCACCCCAGGGCCTCCCAGCTGGGAAGGTGCAGTCACCACAGTGGCCATCTGTCCAGGCTTCTCGGTGCCAACCTGCCTCGTTCACCCCGACAAGCATTCCCTACTGCTCTGGGCCCAGATCCGAGGCTCAGAGGGCTCTTCTACTCAGGTGGTAGGAGACAGAAGGGATGTGCAACGAGGGAGTTAAAAACACAGGGCAGCGTGTGGAACACACGAAGAGTACACGACACAGTGCCTCTGGGTGGGAAATATCAGGGTCTCCAGGAAGGTGGTGCGCAGGCGGGGGCCTTGGCAGCAAGGGTGGGACAGAAAAGGAGTGGCAAGGAGAGGAAAGACAAGAAATGTATTCCAGAGCAGGCGTTCACACAGCCTTGGTCTCCCTGCCTGTCCGTGCAGGTGACAGGGCAGCACAGGAGGCCGGCGAGATGGGGCATCAGGGTACGGTGAGCCGTCAAAGCCCAAGGAAGGTGAGGCAGCTAGCTGACCAAGCCTGGACAGGAGCGCACATCTGTCTTAATTCCAAGGCCTTAGCGTGGGGGGCAAAGGGGTCATGTCAGGCCTGGGGTGACACTTCCCCTTCTCCTGGCCCTGGCCCGAGGCTGGCAGGCTGCTTCACTGGTGACGCCCACGGGAATATACCTCCCACGGATCACGCCGCGCAGCGCCCTCCCTCTAGACCAGGCGGGCCCTGGGACTCACTCACCAGTCAAAGTCAGCAGAACTGAGGCTCTGCCAGTCCTAGCCGAAGCTTAGAGGGCAGCCTAAGCTTGGCAGCGTCCCCTTTCATACTCTTGGGAGCCCCGAGCTGCCATGTAAGAAGCCCCTTCAGTCTGCTGGGGTGACCCCATGGCGCTGGAGGGGTCCTGTGTTCCCACCGAGGCTCCAGGTGAGTGACCAGGATCCAGCCAAGCTCCATGGAACAGAGATTTGCTTCCCCCCGTTCGGCCCTTCCAGAATCTTGACCAGACCACATTACATGGCAGTGTTTTTAAGCCACCTAATAAACCCAGGGTGATTTATTACGTGACATAGGAAAAGATAACCCAAATGCCCTCTGGCAGTCCCCTTACTTGCCACACCAACAAGCCTCTCTCCGCCCATAGGGCTTGGGGTAACAGAAAAGCGGGGTGCCTGGAAAGGGATGGGGCCATGGGAAGACTGCTCCAGCTGCAGGAAGGGCAGCAAAGTGGGGGGCAAAGGATTTCCCCACCCCACTTGCTCTGGAGCGCTGTCAAGGCTGCAAGCCCTCCTTGAGTACCGCCAGCCCCCGTAAACCTGATTATTTTAGAAAAAAATAGAACAAAAGAGAAACTATATATATATAATATATATATATTATATATATATAAAATATATATATAATATATAATATATATATAAAATATATATATATTATATATATATAGTTTCTCAGGGTTTCTCGCGGAGCCATAGACAAACTGTGTGCTGGGCCCATCAGGAGGGAGGCGAACCATCGATGGTCCCCAAGCAGCCTCTGCAGCAGGTGCGGTCTGAGTTATATGAGGAAGGTCATGCTGCCCCAAACTTCTCCCCAGCCCAGGCTGCTCAAGGCCTGAAATATCACCATGACGTTTATTCATGTGTGCCTGCATGGATCCATTCAACACATATTGACTGAGCTCCTACTCTATGACGAGCCCTGTTCTAGAGACCAGAAATTGTACAGAGGCGAACAAAAGTGGTCGTGTCTTTCTCCTAATGGAGCTTACACTCTGGAGCTAAACAAATAAATCAAGTGATTTTTGCATTCTGAGAAGTGACATATGAAGGAAGTAAACAGGATGATATAGCTGGTAGGGCCTAGGCGGTGCTGTATCTAGAAGGGCGGGGGGAATTGGTTCAGGGACAAAAGGTTGGAAAACCAAAATATCCCCTAATTTCTACATTTAGGGAGACTGTGCCATTGTCCTTTCCTAACTTGAACTCCTTTGCACCCCAAGTTCTCTCTCCTGGAAAACTTACATTCTCTGGGGGGACGGGGTGGGGGGAATCTCAGCAGACTTTTTCTTGCCAGTTGTCTCACGGCACTGCTGTAACCTCAGCATCTTTCATTATTGCCCCCAAACATCCCCTGCAGCCCTGAGCAGCTTTTTTTTGTTGTTGGTCGCGGGATCTTTTTTTCTTTTAATTTTATTTTTTTATACAGCAGGTTCTTTTTTTTTTTTTTCACCTTGATCTTGGATTTTTTTTGAATTTTATTTATTTTTTTAAACAGCCAGTTTTTATTAGTTATCCATTTTATACATATTAGTGTACACATGTCAATCTCAATCTCCCAATTCATCACACCACCACACCCACGTCCCACTGTTTTCCCCCCTTGGTGTCCATACGTTTGTTCTCTACATCTGTGTCTCAATTTCTGCCCTGCAAACTGGTTCATCTGTACCATTTTTCTAGGTTCCACATATATGGGTTAGTATATGATATTTGTTTTTCTCTTTCTAACTTACTTCACTGGGTATGACAGTCTCTAGATCCATCCACGTCTCTACAAATGACCCAATTTCGTTCCTTTTTATGGCTGAGTAATATTCCATTGTATATATGTACCACATCTTCTTTACCCATTCGTCTGTCATTGGGCATCTAGGTTGCTTCCATGACCTGGCTATTGTAAATAGTGCTGCAATGAACATTGGGGTGCATGTGTCTTTCTGAATTATGGTTTTCTCTGGGTATATGCCCAGTAGTGGGATTGCTGGGTCATATGGTAACTCTATTTTTAGTTTTTTAAGGAACCTCCATACTGTTCTCCATAGTGGCTGTATCAATTTACATTCCCACCAACAGTGCAAGAGGGTTCCCTTTTCTCCACACCCTCTCCAGCATTTGTTGTTTGTAGATTTTCTGATGATGCCCATTCTAACTGGTGTGAGGTGATACCTCATTGTAGTTTTGATTTGCATTTCTCTAATAATTAGTGATGTTGAGCAGATTTTCATGTGCCTCTTGGCCATCTGTATGTCTTCTTTGGAGAAATGTCTATTTAGGTCTTCTGCCCATTTTTTGATTGCGTGGCACATGGGATCTTAGTTCTCTGACCAGGGATCAAGCCCGTGCCCCCTGCAAACAGTGTCTTAACCACTGGGCGTCCAGGGAATTCCCAGCCCTGAGCAGCCTTTAACCTCACCTTCCTCTCCCTCAAAGACAATTCTGCCCAGCAATTCCTATGAAAACCCTTGAGAAGTCTGAAGCATTAAACATTGTTCTTCCATGTGTAGGACCAAATTTTGCAAAATGGCACAATCCTTACATAGATGCTAAATGTAAAATAGCATCTTTCCACATAACTTGACAGAGAAATGTTCAGCTTTAATTAATATATATATATATATATATACATATATATATATATTTGTTTCGGTGGGAGAGGCCTGCCTTGTTAGGTCCCCAAGCAGAAGTTTATCAGCCTACTGTATAATACAGACTGTTTTCCCATGATGTCCCATCAATCTCTCCTTGCACTGGGAGCCATAATTGACCCCACACTCCACCTTTCCATCATCCTATCCAATCAGATCCTAGATTCTCTAGATTCCACTCCTTAAAGCCTCCCCCCTTGGACTTCCCTGCTGATGCAGTGGTTAAGTATCCGCCTGCCAGTGCAGGGGACACAGGTTCTAGCCCCGGTCCGGGAATATCCCACATGCCACGGAGCAGCTAAGCCCATGAGCCGCAACTACTGAGCCTGTGCTCTAGAGCCTGTGAGCCACAACTACTGAAGCCCGCACACCTAGAGCCCACGCTCCGCATCAAGAGAAGCCACCGCAATGAGAAGCCGCACACCACCATGAAGAGTAGCGCCTGCTCGCCACAACTAGAGAAAGCCTGCACACAGCAACGAAGACCCAACGCAGCCAAAACTTAATAATTAATTGGGAAAAAAAGTGCCTTCTTTTCTTCCAGCATCTATTGGCCCAGCTGAGGTCACCCAGAGAATCACAGAATGCCCAAGACATCTTAGATATCTTCTAATTCCAACCATCTCACTTTTACAGATGTGCAAAAGAGAGACCAGAGAGGAGAGAGGACTTTCTCAAGGTCATGCGGCTGGGGAATGACAGAGCTAGTCACCTTGATAGCTCTCAGATCCCCGCTGGTTTCTTTGCTCCCACTCTGGTCCATTAAATCCACTGACACAAAACATTCAGGTTTATCCCCTCAGTGCTGCTCCCTCCATGCTCCTCCCTTACCCCAAACCTTCAGGGGCTCCCCTCTAACCTCAGAATAAAGTTCAGTCCCCTTAGCCGGCTTCAAGTCCCTACATTTTATGTTTACAACACCTATCTCAGCAAACCAGACTCTAACCACAGGTCAAAGCGCGGTCCCTGAAACAGCACAACTACGATCAACACAATCTCAATAAACACGAAGACATTTCTCATCAGTCACAATCTTTATGAAAAAAAAAAAAACCCACTCTGCTGCCCAGTTCTGTGTTCTACTGTGAGACCGGCCAAGGGAGCCTCAATGGCAAGCATGGTAAGGGGTCAAGTGCAGCCTCAGAGCTAGCTGAGTTCACCTCCAGACTCTCCTGCTGCTGAGCTGTGTGATGTTGGATCAGTGACTTAACCTCTCTGTGCTTCAGAGGGTGGTTTTGACAGTTCAGTGAGATGATGCCGATAAAAGTTAGATTGAGTGTTGCTATTAATTTTATTACTGCTATCATAATTTATTGTTACCATAATTATTATTGTTTATTACTATAATGTCACTGCTTCAAACTGTGATAAACTGCAGTGGTGGCCCAGGCTACGGCAGCCTTAGCAAAGCTCCCCGCCTTGGGGAACGGCTGACTTTATTCTGGTCAGCTGTCTCCCTACCAACCCCAGTTTTTTTCCCCAGCTCTCAACTCCAGAAGGCTGGCTTGTCAGGGGAAGCTCCTGGGAGAAAGGACACAGCTGGGGGAAGAAAGGAACAAAGAGGGATTTGCTGGGAGTTGGGGTAGAGGGGCTGGAGCGGGCCTGGGCCCGAGCAAGCCTGTGGCAATGATCAAACCCCCTGCCTGAAGGGAGCCAGTTAGAACCCAGTTCACTGTCTCTCCCAGCGCAGCCTCTCAGCTCTCACGGCCCCTCCCCTCTTTCCGCCCTGCACACACGCGTGTACACACACGTGCCCACATGCACACACACAGAGTCCCCACCGCACTCTCCCTTCTGCTCTCCCCACCCCCTACTGCCTCAGTTACGGCTAATTTAGAGGTAAGTAGGCTCGCGACAGCGTTTGTAACCGGTGACAGGTGAGGCAAATTAAATTCGTTGCAACAAAAATAACAGGACTATTTGCCTGCCAGCATCCATCACCCGGTGGCACCCTCCTGGGCTGCGGGCCGAGAGCGAGGCAGCACGTAGCCCGAGGGTTCAAGGCCCAGGGTTCCCTTGGCTTGATCGGTTCTTCCAGGCTGGAAGGCGGGCACAGCAGAGCAGACCACGGGGTGGCAACTAGCGGGTGCGGTCCACCCCTAGAAGGGAAGTTATCAGTTCCTGGGCTGCGGCTGGCTGACTTCCCAAATCCACACTGTGTTTACCCTTCACAGCAACCGTGCATTTTATGTATGAAGAAGCTGTGGCTTGGAGAGACCAGGACCCCCCAGTGTGTGAGGCCTGACTGTGGCCACTGCTCAGCCTCTCGCTCTGACAGGAGGCTGCCTCTTCCTTCTACCCTTACGACAGCGCCCGGGTCACTGACAAGCCATAAAAGGCTGTGTTCTGAACTCGTCTTCCCCACCTTCCCACAGGCTGAGAGGCCCCTCTTCCCCTCAAGAAGGCCCTTCCCTCACAGAGTCCTGAAACGCCACTGTTAGCAATGCACGTCCTTGGGCTGAGCTTTCAGAAGTATAGATATCCCGGGACAGGTGACCTCGGAGGAAGTGATTTGGTTTCTGAAGTATTTCCCAAGCTGGAGAAGAGTGAGGTCACGTGAGATTGCTGGGCTCCAGGGTGGGGGGAGCTGGGCATGGGTGCAGCGAGGGAGTCAGCTCATCAAGGTCACCTTGCCTTTGTCCCCCACTCCCCTGAGTGCCTCAGGCTCCTGGGGGGCCAGCTGACCCCCAGCCCCTGCCAACGCCCGGCTAAGCAGCCTGGAGCTCAGCCTGCTCCGGTCCCCACTTTGGTCACCACCAGATGGGAGGAGAGGGCCGCCTACCCAGAGGTCAGCCTGGAAGGAGCCTCAGGACCATCCTTCCAAGACTTTGATGTACACACAGGGAGTCCGAGGGAGCCAGGCCCACCCGAGGAAATAAGAAACGGGGGGGATCTGAGCACCTTTGCCCACAGTCCAGCCCCGCCAGCCTCCTGCACCAGCTTCCCTGGCCTGGCCCCTGCGCAAGCAAATGCTTTCCAGGGAAGTTCTGGCTCTGGCTCCCAGCCGGCTGGGCCTCAAAGACTATACTTAGAAAGCGGGAGGGGCCCCAGCGAGGCCAACCGGCCAGCTCCCAGCGAGAGCTGGCATCACAGAAGGACACAGCTACGGGAAAACCTAAGTAAAGTCTCCCCAGCCCAAAGCCTGTTTTTCCCAATCTGGTTCCCACCTCCCTCCTCCTGCTTCCTGAGCCCGAGAAAAGCAGACCGTCCTCAGGCTCAATTTCACACTGCCATCTTTCAAATATCTTAGTTTCATAGGGTATTTCTACCTACAGATTCCCAAAGGGCATAACTCTATCAGGAAAGGAAAAAGCCTATTAAGTTAATTAACTTTTCTTACACACACAGACACACACACACACACACACACACACACACACACACACAGAAGGGAAACCAGCAAAAAAAAAGACAGGGCTCCTTTCCTCTAGTTTCTAGTGTTTTTAAAGTTGATGTTGAGGGGGACCTTGAAGATGGCGGAAGAGTAAGACGCGGAGATCACCTTCCTCCCCACAGATACACCAGAAATACATCTACACGTGGAACAACTCCTACAGAACACCTACTGAAGGCTGGCAGAAGACCTCAGACCTCCCTAAAGTTGATGTTGAAAACTGGGGCCCGAGAGGTGTGTGTATGTGGGTGTGGGTGGGAAGGGGGTGGAGGGGCTTCTCAACGGGGAAAGGCACTGCGTGCCTCCCATCTCACCCCTACCTCTCATCAGGGCACAGGTCAACCTCCAGAAAGCGCCAGAAAGAGATGAGCAGGCCTCTCCGTCCGCAAGGGAAGGAAGCCAGCAGGACTGCGGCGTGCAGGGAGACTTCACCGTGAGGCTCCGCTGGTCCTCACACGGGCTGGGGCAGGAGGGCTGGGCCTTTACACCTGTCCCCATTCCTGGGATGAGGCGTGGCTGTGGACCAGGAGGCAAAACTCAGAGAGGGACTCAGCTGCGAGTTGCAGCCACTACACTCCGGACAGGTGGTGGCGGGGGATGAGTCTCCTCCTGGAGGGGGGATCCGGGTCACCCACCGCGCGTCCACCAGATCACCACGCTGCCTACTCTCTCTCTTCTCCCCTTCTCCTCGCTGCCTCCCCATCAGTGTCTGCCCTCACCCCAGAACCCAGCACCACCAGCCGAAGCCTCATGGATGGGGGCCTCCATCCTAGCTCTTTCCACCGCAGCCTCCAAGCCCTCATGGATGGCATCAAGATCAAGCCAAGAGTCCTGTGTGAAGCTCAGGTGCAGGTTACATCCACAACGCCCCTCTTCGAGCCTCCAAAACACAACTGTAGGTGCTCACTGACGCTCCCTGCCGAGAGCCGTATTTGTTTATGTATTTGGGCCATTACAGAGAAGAGATGTATTAATTGGTTGAATATATCTAATGTGTCTGATGATGGGTACGTTTAAGGACTCCTAGGATGTTCCCAGCAAATCTCCAGGGATGGGACATTAGACATGGGGAGGACCTGGGGCCGGCCAGGGAAGGGAGGCTTGGGGCGGGCTGGGCTGTGTTCTCGGGGTTGCCCAAGAGCCAGCCCACCAGTGTAGCTGCAGGTGACCTCTGGGCAGGGACCCCCAAAGCTGGCTGGCACCTCGTCAGCCATAGCGGGTGCTCTGGATGGGGGTCAGACTTGCCATGGGGCTCTGTTGCCAGTTCCCCCACACAACCTTGAGTGAACCCCTTCGCCTCCGAGGGTCTAGGTCCCCCCAGCTTCCCCTTGGCTACGGTGACCTGGAGGGTACTTAGCGAAGGCTCTCATCCTCAGACTGTCTGGTGAGGCCATCCCAGGCAGTAAATGACAGAGGAAGTGGCCATTTCCAGGCTATTGTGCTGTACACAGAGGAGAGGGAAAAGGCTGGAGACAAATGGCCAGACGATGGGGAGGCCGGCCTGGGGAGGGCGGAGGCTGTCCATTCAGCAGCCTAATGAGGAAGCGGAGATCATTAAGGCGGCTGCAGCGTCCTGGCCAGGAGGCTGGGGCGGGACCCCCTGCTTTGTGTCCCCGTAGGGCAGGCACAGTGACTGGCCCTCCTCTCTCTCTCTAGGCGGCGAGAGGCCAATGACTCCAGACCCTGTGGAGAAAGCACACTGATTACGTGGCTGCAGGTCCACCTTCCCCAGGACCCATGGCAACCCTGTGCTGTGAGATACACCATCCCCACGACATAGGCGCCCTCAGCGAGGGTCACCCACACAGCGAGTGACTGTTGGAACAACGCTTTCCCTTGGTTCCCACTGGGCTGTCTTCCCCCCTTACTGCTCCAATCTGCACCTCCTGAGGCTGGAGGGACAGACAAGGAGAACCATTACCTCTACAGACCTCCCGTCCTGCCCCAAGAAGCTAGCAGCATCTGCAGGCCTGAGTGAGGGGCAGGGTGGCTGGAAAGCTGACGGCCAGTGTCTCTGGAAGGGGAGGGCCAGGAGGAGGGCAGTTCTGTCGTGACTGGGGGGCCTGGGTTGTGGGTGAGGATACAACCCCACCCATTAGGTCACCCACTGCTGGGAGTGAGGTGGAGTCTTACAGGACACAGTGCTAACCGAAAACTGGGTTCGCCTCTTGCTGGGTGTCAAGCCCGAAGACAGCTGAGGCAAAGAGCAGGAGAAGGAAGGATTTATTACTTGCAGCAAGTAAGGAGAACACCGGGGATCTTTCCCAAAGCAATGTCTCTCTGAACAGCAAAACTGGGAAGTTTTAAGCTAAGGGTACCTGCATATCCATGAAGGGGCTTGGGCAGAGGAGAACTCAGCATAGACCTGGGGCAAAGGTCAACAGAGTCCTAGCTTTAGTTCATTGAAGTCAGGAGGGTCAGCGTCATCATTCCATCCTCCGCTTGGATGGGGGCCTTAGTCCCTGCAGAACTCAAAGGTATGTATCAGACTGTTATATATACTCTTTGAGGAGAAACTAGGACTTTGTTTTATCACTGGACTATTGTTTCTTGACTACTTTTCCTTTGTTCCTGCATTCCCTCACTTCCCTTAAGATCATTAAATACTGAGACCCGTTCAAGGGCAAGCATTGTGGCCAGGCTTAGGTCACAAAATGGCTTAGACCCAAAATGCCTTCTCTTACGTCAAGAGAGCCATGCCTGGTTCTCTTTCTTCAGGGACCCCCTACCCTATCTGCTTACAACAGCATTTGCAGCGTGCAAAGAACATCACACCCAAGGCCGGCATGGCTGTTAACAGCCTCACTTCACAGAGGCTAAGCAGGACAGTGGCTTTTTAGCCCAGGGGTCAGGGTCAGGCCCAGAAGGAGTTGAACACATCTTCCTCCACGGTTTCCTGCAGACCGTGAGCTCCTTTAGGATGATAATTCCTTTCAACCCCCCATCCCACTACCCAGCAGGAGAGAAGCCAAAGCCAGTGGCACTTACTGAGCCAAAAGAAGGAGCTAGGGAGTGGGATGCAGCCCATTCCTGGGGCTGGCCGAGGAGACACACACCTGAGCAATGACAAGGCAGCCCGTGCAAACAGCACGGGAGCCCCGGGAGGGAGAGGATGTGGATTTGGGTAAAAGAGGGGTGATTCTGCTTCTCGTCCAGTCTTCTTTCCATTTCATTGTGTGGTTTCAGGACCCTGGTCACAACCTGAATTACTTTGGGGTTTAATGATGGGGTGGGGGGGAATTGGGCTGGTCGCCCCCTGCCCCAGCACACTGCTCAGGTGTTGCAGCGAGGTCCTCGTGACACTTTGCAAAGAAGCATGGCCTGGAACAGCAGTTTTCCAGGCCTGTTTCTTCTTTAGTTACATAGGGATATTACCACCTACTTTTCAGGGGTCTACTAGTGTCCTAGGGCTGCCTAACAAGTACCACGGACAGGGTGGCTTAGGGCAGAAATCTATCATCTCAGAGTTCTGGAAGCTAGAAGCCCAAAATCAAGGTGTTGGCAAGACTGTGCTCCCTCAGAAGGCTCTAGGGAAACTGCTCTTTGCCTCTCCCGGCTTCTGCCAGCTCCACGTGTCCGCTGGCTTGTGGCAGCATCACTCCCTTCTCTGCCTGTGTCTTCCCCCGTCCATCTTCTCTCCTGTGTCTCTGTGTCTTTACCGGGCATCCCTCTGTGTCTCTCCTCTTCTTGTAAGGACACCAGTCAGTTACCTTGGATTAGAGGCCTATCTCATCTTAACTAATTACACCTGCTGTGGTCCTATTTCCAAATAAGTTCACGTTCCCAGGTACTGGGGGTTAGGATGTCAACATTTTTGGGGGCATGATTCACCCCCTAAGGAGGGATGTTGGGGGGACTGAAATGAAAGGGCAGTTTAAACAGAGCGGGGGCTAAACGCCAGAGCCCCTCCCACTGGAACAGACCCACCAGAAGGAGAGCTGCTGGACAGAGGGTCCCTGGGAGGGTCTAGTGAGTGGGCTGTAACTCCTCCTTGCAGATGTTTAAACCCGCCCTCGTGTTAAGAAGGGGGTGGACCCGGGTGTGCAACTCAGTCAAAGCAACTTGATTTTCCCCAGAATAGGCCCAGGTCCCAAGAGGAGGGCGCTGGGGCCCCAACCCCCTTTGAAGTGCAAATGCGACCCCTCTGCAGCCCTCCCGGAATAATCAGGACCTGGCATCTGCCGCTGCGGCTCTGCCCCCGCCCGAAGTGCACGCCGCCTGCTCTCCCGGTGCCCCCCTGACTGCAGTCAGGTGGCTGAAAGGATCAGGCCCCAGGCAGCTGCAGTAATCACCACTTAGTGGGAAAGGGAATTCAGAAAACCTGAGCGCTGTCCGGGCTGGGCCGCAGCTGTGACCCTATTTCCCCATTTGCTTACATACCTGCTGTCCCCGCTGGGCTGTGTGACGGGGGAGGGGTGGAAGGGCACGAGTAGCCCTTTGTTTCAAGGCAGCTGACTTCCAGGCAGCCCTGGGGGTTTCTGGGCTTGGTCACAAGACAGGGACAGGGCCTTTGGTGGTTTGAGACTCAGCGAGGGAGGTTGGTGATAAGGAGGTTCAGAGCTTCCATGTGGCAGAAGGGGTCACAGCTGGCTGCTCCAGTGACCCCGTGTGGCTCCACCTCAAACCCCAGGGCCACAGTCTGCACCCAACACAATGGAGGCGGGGGTGTTCTGCTCCCAAAGCATCAGATAGAGCGAATGGCGTGACTGCTGCTGGCCTGGCCTCCTTGAGGCTTTGGTCTAGTTACGAAACGCAAGCCTCGGTTTTCTCATCTGTGAAATAGAAATCACAACGCCTCCTGGATCGATCATTAGGGGTGGGCATGAGTATGTGTATGCAAAGCTCAGATCAATAATACTTAACAGGCACTTTCCCCTCCCCTGAGGACCCAAGGGGCCTCAGGAAAGTTTCAGTCCCAGCACTGCCCTGTGGAAGGCAGGTAAGTGAGGATCAGCAGAACCTACAACCTCAGGGCCACCCTTGGTGCTAAGACCAAACGAGAAATTATTGCTCCCTTCCTTCTTCCTCCTTCCAGCCCATTTATCTGCCCCTTTTTGGCCCTGGTCACTTTACCACTTCCCAGGGTCCCCTGCCTCATTCAGGTCCCCAGCTCGGATCTGTCTTGGTTGAAGGTGACAGGACACTGTCCTTGAACAGTCCTCAGCCCGAAGGTAGACAGGCATGAGCTGAAATGCAAGGCCCTCCGACATTTGACATCACCGATGACCAAGCCATGAGCAGTGGTGGCTGGCCTGGGGTCTGAGGACCCAGCGAGAGCCAGGAAGTGGGGCTTCCTCTCATGGGCATGCCCAGCTGCTACCTGGAAATGACGCCAAGACAGCTGCTTGCAGGGCACCTCTCTTGGACAGGACAGGGCTGTGCCACCGAGACTCTGGAGCCTGCAGGGTAAAGGCTTCCTGCAGCTGATACCTGCTCCTTGCCTTCCTGGGCCCGCCAGGGATGTTAGTCCTGACCCACAGCAGGGGAAGCCCCTGCAGGCTCTGAAGAGGAAGTATTGGAATTGGGTCTTGTATTCATTGCCTAAGGCTGCCATCACAAAGTACCACAAGCTGTGTGTCTTAACAGAAATGTATAGCCTCGCAGTTCTGGAGGTCCGAACATCAGGTCCAGAATCAAGGTATTTGCAGGGTTGGTTCTGAGGGCTGTGTGGGAGCATCTGTTTCCGCGTCTCTCCTGGATCCTAGTGGTTCGATGGCCATCTCTGCCATTCCCTGGCTTGTAGCTGCATCACTCACATCATCACACGACATTCTCTTTGTGTCACTGTCTTCACATGACATTCTTTTTGTAAGAACCAGTCATGTTGGATTAGGGCCTGCCTCCGCCACCCCCATCCCATTCCAGTATGACCTCACCTACCTGATTACATCTGCAATGACCCTATTTCTAAATAAGGTCATGTTCTGAGGTTCTGGGGGTTAGGACTTCAACATGTGAATTTGTGGGGGGACATCATTCATCCCATAATAGGACTTGAGGGTAGGATTGGATTGTGACCAGATAAGGATAATCTCCCTGATACGGTAAAAGCCCAGACCGAAGAGCCTGGAGGTATCTTATTTGGGAGAAGCCCTGGGAGGTGGGAAGGAGGCTGCTCCTAGAACAGTCACTGCTGCCTGGGGAGGGATGGGAGGCCAGCCTGTGTTTGGGCTTTGTTATGTGGTAAATGGGAACTGCTGGGAGTTTGGCTGTGAGTGACTTACTGTGGTTTGCTGACGCAGGTGGATGACCACATGGCTGTGGCTCCACCTCTGGGGAAATGGCCTCAGGTAAAGCCTGGGCCCAGGGCTTTTGATCCACGGGACCAAGAAAACTGCTCTTAATCTCCATTTGCCCAATTCATCTGTCCAACAGGTGACTTGTGCCTGCATCATAGTGTTGTTCTGATAATTAAATCACATGATTCATGTAAATGTTTAGATCTCTGCCTGGCACATAGTAAACACATGGTAAATTCCAGCCATTGCTCTCCAGTCCCAGGGGAAGGGATGCGTCCCTGAAAGAACACAGAAGGGAGCGCTGGGTGTAGAACCATTGGGACTATGGTGAGACCCAGGGGTGGAAGGAGGGCAGGGAGGGGAAAGGAGGTGCCTGGGATGATTCCCATATGAATGCCAAGGAGGGCCCCTCATCACCACCAGGGACAGATGGGCTGAAGGGCACACCCTGCGCCTAAGAGCTCCCTCTTTTCCTGTAGCCCCCTGCCACCTTGTGGTGAATACTGGAAGTGCAGCAAGAATCAAGAGGGCTTTTTTTTTTTTTCCAGTTTGCTTTTATTTCTGTAACAGTGTTAAAAGCACCGGCCACTGCCTCAGACACACAGACACCTCTGCTATTTAGCTAGGCTGTTTCCCCAACTAGCTCTCTGAGTGACCGACTAGGACCTCAAACTGAAGAGGAATTCAAGTCATGGTTCTTGATGGATTTGCTGCTGGGGAGCCTCTTCTCCCCACTTGGGGCCAGGCCAGCCCCAGAACAGGCCTCAGAAAAGAGTCAGTGCTTTCTGTGCCCTCGAAAGTTCTCTAGAGTAGAAGTTTCGGTAGCCTTCCTGATAGGAACTTTCCTCACCTCATGCCCTCCCACTAGCACAAGAAACCCTGGCTGAATGGGCAATCCCAAGGCTGCAGCATGGGTGACAACTGTCAGCTTGAGAACATGAGTGTGTAGATTGGGGGGAAGGAGACAGGAGGGGAGGAGAGAGCAAAAGAAGAGAGGACAGCTTGAGAAGGACATACCTGACCCTTTCTAGAAATCTATGCCCCAATTAGTCCTGGGGATGCTATAGTTGTCAGCCAGCTATCTCAGAATTAAATTCCAGGCTCTTTTTGCAACAATGCGGACAGATGGTAAGGGCATTATGCTAAGTGAAATAAGACAAAGACAAATACTGCATGATCTCACTTATCTATGGAATCGGAAGAAACAAAACAAAACTGAACTTGAGCAAACAAGAGACAGGGGGTGGGGGGAGGGAGAACTGGGGGAAGGTGATCAAAAGGTCCAATCTTCCACTTATCAACTGAGTCCTGGGGCTGTAATGTGCAACATGATGATTGGTTAACAATACGGTATTTGCAAGTTCCTAATAAAAAGAAAAAAAGTTGCTAAATGAATAGATGTCCAAAGCTCTCATCGTAAGGGAAAAAAAGTTGTAACCCTGTGAGGTGATGGATCTTATTGTGGCAATCATTTTGCAATAGATGCATAAATCATCACTTTGTACACCTTAAACTTATACAATGTTATGTAATTCCATCTCAGTAAAACTGGTCGGGGGCGCACGGGGCTGGGGGTGGAATGCAAGCTCTCCTCTCCTCTTTTTGGGCACTGAGTTCAGGAATACTTCAGCTCTAGGAGGGCACACTCTCTAGACATGGCCAAGCCATGAGCAGTGGTGGCTGGGCCTGGGGGGCGTCTAAAGACGCCTCTGCACTCAGCTGCTGCCTGGGGGTGACGCCAAGGACGCCTTCCTGAGCTTCTCCTTGGGGAAGGACACCTCTCTTGGAGGGGACAGGGCTGTGTCTCCGAGACTCCTCAGCCTGCAGGGTAACAGCTTCCTGGAGCTGATCCCTGCTCATTGCCTTCTTGGAGGTACAGGAGGCTGTCTTGCCCTGAGGCTGCAAGGGTTCCCTAGTCACTGCCACCCTGTCCTCTGAGACCTGCTCCTTGGTGGATACCAGGTAGCAGAAATAAGAGGTGCTCTCAGTGGGCGAAAAGGATGGGACCTCCCAGCTGCCAGGAGACTGGCCTCTCACCAACTCTCTGGAGGCCTCTCTTCTGATCCAGTTGGGAGCAGTGATGGTGGGTGAGGAGAGAAGGCAGTACAGGGTCAGTAGAGTTTGCTATTGTGTTTTGCTCTTCTGAAAAAGATGTCAGGCCTGAGCCCATCTTCCCTCAGATTTGCTTATGAATATATTCCCGGTAGCCCTATGATGCCATTCCAAGACTGCGTGACCCATCTTTATGGCCAGAGGTCTCATTTCTCTAACAAAACTTAAGGTCCTGGTCATGACCTTCTCATCCTGAAAAAACAGTCTTTGAAGAAGCAGCTGTGAGTCAGAGCCAGGTCAATCATACTAACTCTGTGACCTTAGGCAAGTTATTTAATATCTAGCTCCAGTAGTGACATTAACAAAACAGGAAGTATCTCACCAGATACATAAGAGACACAATACAATGTAGCTTCCCCTGGACACTTAAGGCATCTTAAGATCATAAAGTCTTCTAAGAAACATGGAGCCTTAATATTTCCCTGATCGTGAGTTTTTAAATGGTTCTCAATGACTTTTGATTTTTACCACCACCCTACAATATAAGGATGAGATCCCTGCTCAGATTGTTTTACAGATGAGGAAACTTAAGTTTAAATGACTTAGTCATTGAGGTGCAGGCATTGACTTTTTCCATAACTGTGATCAGTTTGTCATCAGTAAAATAAGGTTTTTTTGTTTGCTTGTTTTAAATAAAAGATATACCGTTACAAACACAGAAATGGAGGTCCAGAGATTAAAACATTTTCTCCTACAATCAGAAAGAGGCAAAGTCAGGATTCAAACCTAGATAGTCTGCAAGGTATTTTGTAGTGTTTTCACTTAATCTTTAACAGCTTAGAGTAGGTATTGCCTCCCTTTATATGATAAACAGATTCAGAGTTGGTAAATAACTTACCTAAATTCTCATAGTTTATAGTATAGGGCATAGATTTCATGGGATTCCTCCAAAGCCCATGATTTTCCACACAGGCTGCCACAGTCCAAAGGCTTCTATCCACAGCAGAGGTACAGAATGACAGAAGGACACTCAACTCGATTTCAGGAGCCCCCAAGTTCCAACCCCAGTTCTGCCATCAAATCCAGGTCAATTACTCGACCACCATGATTCTTGGGTAAAAGGTAATAATGTTATCCCACCCTGTCTTGGGATGGTTGTAAATAATATAGTATGGTGGGTTGAGGTGAGGTTAGGGGACAGGGCTGAGAACAGCAATATGTTAGAATCTTCCAAGAGACTCTGAGGAAAACCCTGTTCTATATTTTCTCTTCAGTGGCAGCAGCAGAGAACCAAGTGCTCCCCCAAAAGCTCTAGTCACCTGAATTTGTGGTGACATCATTTCCTATATGTAAGTTCTTAGCTTTCAATGTAAGAGGAAGACCAGGGAACAGAGCTGACTAGGCAGGCTAGAGAAAAATGTCCTCTGCTCCCAGACCTGGAAAAACAAGAGTTCCTTCATTCCAAGCTTCTGCCAGGTCTGTGGGGAAAAGAGCAATGGCTTCCTAAGGTACTTGTTCTCTCCTGTTCTAGAAAGAGATCATCTATAGAAAAACTGACCAGGAGTAGAGCCATGGGTTTAGCCCTGGTCTTCCCTTGGAGTAAAATGCTTCACTCACTGTGTGAAAGTTCTGTTGCTGGCTTAGAATCCTAGAGGGGCATCCTCTAGAGTTTGGTTTGCTAATTTATGAAGGGCAGGAAAAAGCCCATCATTACCTAAGCAAGACAGGAAGGAAGAAGTTCTACAGATTCCCAGGAGGGATACTGGGCACAAGCATGGCACACAGCTGAGGTCAAATCTGAGACCCTGGGATTAGAAATCATGGGGGTTCCCTCTTTTCCCACCCAGTTGGGGAAGCTGAAATAAAGAAACCTATCTTTGTAAAGTCTAGGCCCTGGATTACCAAAAGAAACAAATGGTGGGAAGGGTTAGGAATTTTGTGGTAACTTGGTTTACTTTATACATTTTTATGCATTAGGATTATCAAGGCTTATTTCCCCTGTGGTATTAGGAGGTAAGACGGTGGCTTCCCCAGGGAGGGTGTGATGGTAACTTCTGAGGTGCTGAAATGTCCTGTCTGCTGAGATGGGTCTGTTTACATAGGTGTGTTCACTTTGTGAAAATTCATCAAGCTATACAGACATTAATGATCTGTGTAATTTTATTTTTATTTTTCGGCCGCACTGAGGGGTCCTGGAAGTGAGAGCATGGAGTCCTAACCACTGGACGCCAGGCCCTTCCCTGATTTGTGTAATTTTCTATATGTTACTTTAATAGAACATTTTTCTTAAAATTAAGGTTTTGGTTTTGATTTTGTTTTCTGAACAAGAAGGAACACCCCAGTGCTAGAGAAGGCACAATGAAATGAACGCTCATATACTGATAGTGGGACCATAAGTTGTCGTATATATTTTTTTAAAGCAGCTTGCCGATGTAAGAGCCTTAGTAGTGTTCATATTCTTTGTCCTGCACTGGTGGCAATCTCTCAGTATCTCAGAAAAAGAAACCTATTGATATACCGAAAAATTCATCACAGCATGTAAGTGAAGAGTTGAAAATATCCTAAATGTTAATGGGAGGAAATATGGTATATTATTTATGATACAGTATGAGACAGTCATTAAACTGCCTGAATGCTTAGTAAGTGTAGCTTCCCACACAATGAAGTAAAAAGGCAGGATGCAAAATGTATGTGTCTTTAGTTTCAACTGTATTAAAGCGCTTGGTCTCACAGTAAATGAAGTTCTAATTTTTAAAAAGGCATTAAGAACATCTTTGGCATTAAAAAACCCACCCTCACACACTGCTGATGGGAATGTAAAATGATGCAGCTGTTTTGGTACCTTTGCTAACCTTTGGTAACCTTTGCTCCAAAGGTTAAACAGAGACTTGCCATATGGCCTGGCAGTTCCACTCCCAGGTATACGCCCAAGAGAAATGGAAACGTTACGTCCACATAAAAACTTGGACATGCATGTCCATAGCAGTAATGTTCTTAACAGTCCCAAAGAGGAAACAACCCAAATGTCCATCCACCAATGAATGGGTAAATAAAATGTGGTCTATCCATACTGATGGAATATCGTTTGGTAATAAGAAGAACTGAAGTGCCGATACAGGCTTTGACGTGGATAAACCTTGAAAACGTTAGGCTAAGTGAAAGAAGCAGTCACAGAGGACCACATATTGTACGATTCCATTTATATGAGGTGTCCAGAACAGGCAAAACCACAGGGAAAGACAGGGTAGTGGTTGCCTAGGACGAATAAGGGTTGGGGGAAATGGAGAGTAACTTCTCATGGGTACAGGATTTGTTTTTTGGGGGGAGGGGGAATATCAAAATGTTATAAGATTGTGGTGATGGTTGCACAACTCCATAACTATGCTAAACAACACTGAAAGGCACAGTTTAAATGGATGAATTGTTATGGTATGTGAACGACACCTCAATAAAGCTGCTATTTAAAAACAACCCACACAGTAGTAACCACTCTCCTGCATGACCTGCAATGTTCCAGGGCACATTCAGTGCTTCAGGTCGTGATTTTTCAAAGATTCTCCTGGAAACCATGGCATGCAGACTGAAGCTGTGATTATATATATATATATATATTTTTTTTTTCCTTTTTTTTTTTTTTTGCCTCGCCCCATGGCTTGCAGGATCTCAGTTCCCTGACCAGGGATTGAACCCAAGCCACGGCAGTGAAAGCCTAGAATCCTAACAACTAGGCCACCAGAGAACTCCCGTGATCACATTTCTTCACGCCAGTCTTTACTGGCTTAAAACATCTTTCACAGTCACGTTCTTGCATCTGAATCCTTGGTAAAGTGCAGAGAACTGTCTGGTATTTTCGCAGGTTGTTGAAGCACTTAGGGGTACACTTCCTGGGCTGAGTCTCCCTCTGGATGGCCCAGGAATGAGCACACATTTTCAGCCTTTACCCTGACCCTGCCTTCGAGGGGGGGCCGCGGTGCTTCTACCTCGACTCACGCTTCAGCCTGGTCTCCTTGCCCCCCTCCCTTCGGGTTCACCCTCCTCATCCCGGTTCCTGAGATCTCATGATGGGAAAGGGGAGGGAAGCACAGGAAGAAGCGTGACGGAGAATGGTTTCCTCAACCCTCCCTGAGGCTTCGATCAAAGCAGCTGAAGACAGAAGTAGTCTGCCGATGAGAAGAAAAGGGCTTTTAAGAAGTACTGCTAGGGGACCATAATTCCCTTTATAGCGATTTGAGAAATCTACGAGCTGTATTGTTTTAACTCTGCCAGCACTCTGATTAAACCACAGGGCTCACTGTCTTTTACGTATTTAGAGTTTATAGCTTAAACACACCTCTTCTTGACATGAGTCCCACAGTCTCGTATACACGGTCTGTGGGAGGAAGAAGCCATAACTACCATGGGTTTTGGCTTAAAAAGATGGGTGCGCAAAGCCACAGTTGGCAAAGCCATGATTGTTAAGGGATTCTATATGACGAAATGTTAATAGTTTCCACTGAGTGGCAGGATTATGGGATTCTTATTTCTTTGTTCTTATCTGTACTTGAGTCTTATCTGTACAATGAGTATTGTATTTATTAAGTAAACTGTTAATGAAACTTCCATAGCGCTTGGATTACACCTGATTGCTGCTGAGTGGCAGATCCTGGGGAAAAGTACAACAGAACCAGAGAACAGAGTATCTTAGCTCTGAGCATACTGTAACCTAAGTTTGCATCACAGTCCTGGCCTCAATGGCAGCTGCTCCTGAAGACCACAGACAATGTTTCCATGACTTCAGTTCCAGCTTCCTGCTTGGGAAAGAACTTGATTTCCATGGGCTAAGCATCTACGTTTTGGAGACCTTCTTCTAGGGACAGCATAAAGCCAAGAACTGAAGTACAAAGATCACTGTTCTAGAAGGTTAGATCTGGGTCCTAAACCTATTCGGTTACTGAAGGGGTGAATAATCCCATCAAGTGAGGGATAGTTGAGGGAACTAGAAATATTTAGACTGAAGAAGACTTAGAAGTGGCAACTATCTTCAAAGTGGTGGTGGGTTATCACATGGAAGAGCCCTGGGGGAAAGGCCAAGGATGCCACTATGTGATGTTACAGGGAGACAAGTTTTACCTTGATTTAGAAAGAACACTTCTACCATCAGAGAGGTCCATCCCTGGAGTGGACTCCCTCCGGAGACAGTTCCAGATTCACCAGAGGCTGGACCTCACCATTTCAGAGGCTTAAAAGGGCCTTTAGTTATCAGGAGAGTTGGACCAGATAAGCTCTATGATCCTTCTAACTCAGATCTCCTGATTCTACATCCAGGCCTCTTTGTACCCATTTTGGTTTGTTTTGGTTTATGATCAGATCATGTTCCCTTATAGCCCCCAGGCTAATGTGTAGCTCCAAAAAGACATCATTTGATTCAGTGAACCTTGACTGCCCTTCTGCTGCAGCTAAAAAGTGTCTCCATTTCCGGAGCTCAACGTTTAGCCAGTGCCTGGCTGTTCAGGAGCTGCTGCCCTCTTGTGGAAATGAAGAATACAACCGCCTGGCAAGTAATCTAGTAGCTTTTTGAGGCTACCGTCTCATCTTGCTTCCCCAGAAGAGCTCAGCTTTTGGGTGTGAGCCCCGAAGTTCTTGATCCTAGCCCATCAAGGCCTTTTGTTTACATTCACAGTACCATTATGTCCCATAAAATACCAGAACTTTCGCCACAACACGAAGTCCTGGTTTCCAGACAGTGGCCAGAATTTGTGGATGCCTGTTTCAGTTATGGAGTGACCTTTGGCTGTTACCAGAGTGCTCTGGAAAGATCTCTAAACTAGGTTTAAAGACCCAGGTTCTAGCTCATGTGAGCTTACATGACCCTGAACAAGTCACAAATTTATTAAATGTGTAAAACACTCTGGAGTTTGGAGATGAAATCCTTTGGAGAAAAGCGGTCTGTTATACGTGTACTACTTACTGCTGCTGATCACAGCAAATGGCCTTGTGTTCTACTCAAGGCTGGGTACCCTTAGCTCCACCAGGGGGACTGGCCAAGCCCAGGCCTCGTTCATCACAGGTGGAGGCTGTTCTTTCCTCTACAAGGAACTGCAGCAGACTGATCATGGCGGGGGGCGGGGGGGGGGGGGGGGGGGGCGGGATCAACGATTCCCAGGTTGCCCAGCTGCCTGAAAACACTTAGCAGGTTTTCTGGGCAGGTTTTGCTATTCTTGCTGAGGATACAAAGCTCCTTGACTGATTAGTCTCATTGTTTCTAAACACCAGTCTCCTGCTCACTGTTGCCAGTACAGGGCTTCATACGGAGGCAGGGGCAACTGAGGACACTGCATAGTTTCCTTGAGTACTAGGCAGGTATTCAACTCCAGACTGGAAAAAGTTTGGAATAAAACCACCGTTGGTAGCTGAGTAAGGAACATGATTTTCATTAAAACAAACAAAAAATCCCATTTCTTTGTACTTAAGTTTTCCATAAAAGATAACTGTCCTTCAAGAACTGCCTCGCTAAGTTTTTCTTGTCGTCTCTAAATGGTATTTTCAGTTCTGTCCGGGGAACTATTTTCTGTTGTTCCCTAATACTGGACTAAGCTAACTTTCCATTACCAGTATAACAGAAAATTTCAAAAGCAGACAATGCTTTTATTGACCCCAGACATTGTGCTCCATCCACACTTGCTGAGAATAAAACATCTTAGTGAGGCATTTATTACATTAGTCTGAAAACATTTTTTCACTTACATGAAATCTTATGGACCGAAGTGACAGTCAGCTGCAAGCAATAAATGCTTAATGACTTATTTAGATAGCCTGAACTCTGAAGAGACTTGTCTCCTCTCAAATACTTTAAGCCAACTGAAACGAAAACCTTTTAAAACATTTAATCATGGTGAGAGTCCATGTTAAAGCATAACTTTAGTCTTTCAATTAAGTTTTATCACTGGCACAAAAAGGTACACTAAGAAAATGTTTTCACTAAAAAATAACAAACTAACAAGAATGCTACTTAACTAACTAATCCTAAGTATTATTTAAGAGTAATAAGTCAAATCTCCCTTAATAAAGCTTTGGTATTAAAAGTAGCCTACTATATGAGTGCCTACACCACGGACCAGGCACTGTTCTAATGCTTTGCATACAAAATCTCTAGTCCTTATAATAACGCTGAAAGGAACACAAATCTGTTAAATGCCTAAGCAAGACCATACAGTTAATGGCAGCACCAGAATCAGAACACAGGTCTACCTACTCTTGCTATGACTGAGCCTCTTCCCCTACGTGTCCTAAATGTCACTCTGAGTTGAAGAGGGGAAAGAAACGAGAGGCCACCATGATGCCACATCCCTGTGCTTTAACCAGTATGTTTTCTTTATCTACTGGACCATCTATTTCAGATTTTATTTGAAGCAAGTTTTGGCTTGCTTCAGTATGTATTTCATTTTCTATTTATTACCCTCTTTCATTCATGGCAGACAGGCTCTAGAGGTCCTGAGAATGTCTGAAACAAAGAATGCTATAAAACACCTTAGTAACTCTCGAAAATGCTAAATGGACCCTGAATCAAAACTTCAAGTTTCAGAGAACTTACAGCCACTAATGATCTACAAAACAAACAGACAAACCCCACACCTTAGTAACTCTCAACCTTGGATCAAACTACAATATGTTGGAAAAGGTATTACTGAAAAGAGCTTGAAAGGGCAGCCTAAAAGCAGAGGGTACAAAACATGGGCCATGTCCCTGTAAAGGGGACATGGTTCATAATACTGTGAATCAAGGGGCTGGTTCACAATACTGGTTATGATGTTCAAAACTGTGAATCAAAAGAGAGATGCATTATTATATATTTGCTTGTTGCTATTGCTTTTCTGATTAGAAGATACAGAGCCACTTTAGGTAACTTCCATTTAACTTAATATTTATTTTCATTTTATATCCAGGTCACATTTTCTACATTAAAATATAATCATGCTGACTCCCCCCACCCCCTACACCCTCAGAGAAAAAAAGTGAAGAACTTTACACAACTTGAAAGAAAGATGGAATGCACAGAGAAGTTGCTATTGCACCCAAGTAACAAAGAACACAGAGAGACCAAACAGTAGACATGTCAGAAGTGCATAGAAGACAGCTCAGGGCTCGCAGCAGGAAGGAGGAGGAATTAAAAGACTAAAGCTTTTAAATGCTATCACTTGTGCCACAAGATTACCCTGAAAAGGCAGATAGGTCAGAAAGCAGGACCAAATAGGGGATTTTCCAAAGGCTGCTATCTAACAGAGTTTAAAATATCCATAGATTATATATATAAAAAAATTCCATACACAGAAGAGCTTTCTCTTCCCCACCTTGCCTTTAGCATCTGGTAAACACTTTAGAAACTTAAAACCACTGTTAGCATGTCCAAATGTAGAACCGATATAGGTTTTTCTTTCTTAAAAAATTGTATCCCAACTCTTTCCAACCAACAATTCTATTAATTATTTTAATTATGATTCCTCTGCATGGAAACCCAGTAAGGATCATCAAGACAGGGCATCTCACTACTATCAGATCAAGGCCAGTTGGGCAAAACCTGCACGATTCTGTGTTACTCAGAGGGAGGAAGAACAGTAAGAAACAGGAGTTGAAACTTATCCGCACCAAAGAGGAAAGGGAAACTCCTTTTCTAATCTATTCATTAAACAGGAAACAGCAGGTGGACAGTAAAAACCATCTGCTTAGAGCAGCAGCACAGACCCAGAGACACACCAAAATCTAAGAACAAGTGCTCAGGAAAGTGTCTTGGCTCTGAGAGGAAGCGTCTTTCAGACCCTATCTTGTCTCTAGTTTGGAGATCAAAGCATTATAACTTCAGATAGTGATACTCTTGAGGGGGTGGACAAGGAAGGTCTGAGAGACCCAAATAATGAGGACACTAGGCAGCTAACTACACCACTATGTACAAATACACACATCAGTAAGAAAACTTCACCTCCAACCCTCAGCTACTTTAAACAAAGCATTGAAGTTCCAGGTTTTCTGAACAGGGGATATTTTAAAGGCTGTTAGCAGTTTAAAACATTGCAACACTGGCACAATATGTTACCTATTCCTTGTTTTTAATTACAGGGTAACACAGTAAACTCCAACACAAAGGTGGGGATGGGGGAGTGCAAAAGGAATAAAGAAAACAGAACCAGTATTTCACAGGAGCATCGAGCCAGCGATGAAGTAGCAGCTAATGCTTCGCAGAGTCTCGAGGGTAGAATTCGCTCAAAGTGCTCTGAGGGATTCTCTTCAGCATTTCTTTGGGGAAGATTCGGAGCAGTTGCCAGCCAATGTCCAAAGTCTCATAGACAGTGCGGTTTTCGTATGGACCTTACAAAAAATTGAGATTAGATGAATAAAGGCCAAGTACTTCCAACTTCTCAGCGTTATTCAAAATTTATTCTGTTATGGAACTAGCACTGTAAGCATGAAGTATAAAAAGAGACACAAAGCAGTTAGGTCTCCCAGGACTGGATGTGACTTAATGTGGAAATGAGGGTCTAGACAATAAGTACCCCTGGGAACCAGAGAAAAGGGAGAAAGCCCACAGGAGAGACGTTCGGCGGCTGTGTGTGTGTGTGTGTGTGTGTGTGTGTGTGTGTGCGCGTGTGTTGTGTGTGTTTTAACAACGGGTGGGATCTAAACACACTCCACTGAATAATGGAAACTAGACCCAGAGTTTTGTCCAGAGAGTAGTGAGAAAAGCAGTTTCCCAGGAACACAGGCTGACCTGAAGGAGGCTAGTACAGATACTCAGAAGGCCTTAAATGCCAATTAAGCACCTGAATAGGTCCGTGTGAAAGTTTTCAAACTTGCTATTGCTATTATTATTCTTAATAGCAGAATCATTCTTATCCTGCAAATAAATCTCATTTTTTAACTAAGGAGTTAGAGTGGCTAGAGTTCTGCATCTCTTGTCTACCAGAACAATTTTTATCTTTTTAAGATATTAAGGTTCTGTGTAATTTTTTATTTTTTATTTTTTTAGAAAACCCAACTGTCATACGTTCTGGGGATTTTAATGTTACTTAAAAAATGTATCACATAAATAGAAAAGCGCACAAATCCTAAGTGTGTAGCTGATGCATTATTCCAAAATAAACACATCATTTGTAAGTATCACTGAGGTCAAAAATAGAGTTTACCAGCATTAGCAGGGGTGGCAGGGAAGAGAACAAACAAAACAGCTTGAAAGCCCTACACATGCTATGTAATAAAAACCATTATAGACTTTTTAACAGAAGGACAATCAATAAAATTAATACTAAATTTACCCTGGCAATGGCATAGACAGAGTCAGGGAGACTGGTGAAGATGCTGGCACTAACGGCCAAGGATGATGGGACAAAGGTCTGGACTAGGTCTTGGGACACACAGAGTGGTCAGAGATCAGCAGCTTCAAGATCACCCAGAACTTGTCAAAATACAGGCTCTCTGGCCCCACCCAGATCTACTGAATCAGAATCTGCATTTCAACAAGATCCCTGGTAGATTCAAAAGCATATTCAATTTTGAGAAACACCGGCCTAAGTTTTTTTAATAGGAATGAAAAGAGAACAGGATAAGATGTTTTAAAGAAGAACAATGCAAATTAGCAAATATTTGATGACTGGAGAATAAATGAAGAGGGTTAAGAATGCCCAATGCCTGAGCTTGGGCTAACTAGGGTAATGGTCATGCCAGAGGTAGACAGAAATTGAAAAGGGAATTGCTAGGCAGGTGGTCAGTTGGGAAAATACTTTGGTTCTCACCACACTGAGCCAGAGAGGATGGTGGCATAAACAAAGGCTTCCTAGCTCAAGATGCGGGACTAGAGCTTCAGAAAGAGGGGAAAGGCTCATACACAGGAAGTTAGTCATCAGCACAGGGGAAAAAAAGCACAGAAAGAACAGGTAATTAAGCCTTTGGGAACACTAACAATTAAGAAGCAGGAAGATGAGAAATCAGGAGGATGAAAATAGATGGACAGGAAAAGTCCAAAGCCCCCAAAGCCAGAGGAGAGCATTGCAGAGAGGGTAAGAGGGAGGAGAAGTGGCAATGGAGGCAGGAGAGCAGAAGGCCGGTTCTAAGGAAGAGAAAACACAAGACAGGAGCTAAATAAATGGATAAAGAAATTGAAGGTACAGGGGAAGGAACCAGAGGGCTAAGAACAAAGACATGGCAGGCGGCTGGAAGAACCTCTTCTCTAATCAGAAGGAAAATTGTATGGAGACCAATGTAAATTCTCTCAGACTAGGAAAGAAGTCCTCCTCAAAACTACATATGATGCTGTTTCTATTCATAGGAAAACAGTAATCTTACCCTGAGCAATGAAGTTCCTCTCAAACTTCTGCAGAAATTCCAAGTAAAGCAGATCATCTGACGTAAGGGCTTCTTCTCCAACTACGGCTTTCATGGCCTGCACATCCTTACCAATAGCATAGCATGCATACTAAAGAGGAAAAAAAGGTTTACACGAACAGAGAGAAGGTTTTATAAATGGTAACGGTACTCTGGGCTATGTAAGTGTATTGCTGTAGCTATCTTCACAGTATTTCACATGATTTCCAAACATAATTCACATAAAGTTCATATGCAAGTACTGGAAAGACTTTATTATACGTAGTCTCACTAAGAAAGGAGTCTTCAAGCATGCAGTACATAGGCATTACTAACACTCTACAAAAAATACACTCCCTCAATACACCAGTGAGCTTACGTTTTGTAGAGCATTTAAAAATCACAACTTACACAATAGGAGAAATCCATCTCTAAATTCTACTCAAAAAAAATATCTGTGTTATCACTGGGTTTATTTATCATTTCTACTTTAAGGTCAAATGTGTTTTTCTTTAATTATGCTTGGTATACAATCTCAGGACTATAGCAACCAAGGATTTCATAGAATATATACAGCTGTATCCCTTAGCGTTCTGGTGATTGCCTAATATGTTAAACAAAAAATTAGTTAGAATAGTCTTTCAGAAATACTCTATAATTAAGGTTACTAATAAAAACTTAATCGTCTTATGCCTTTTTTATTTAAAAACTACCTCATATAGCATTAGAGGTGGGTTTCAAGCATGTGATTTTTAATCTTTGTCATGAGCAGTTATCCTTATGAAAAAGGCTCTAATGAATGTTTCTGTATTCCACTATTCTATATGTTCTATATTAAAATTCTACTTTCATGGGGGGAGAAGAAAAGTGATATGGAAGAAAGACGAGAGGTATAAGACAGCAGAATGAACTGAGAAAGTATTCATTTCTTTAAACACCATCCTGGAGAAAACATACGTACCAGCTGGTTAGATACATCGGCATGATCCTTTCTGGTCATACCTTCTCCAATAGCAGACTTCATTAACCGCGACAACGAGGGCAGCACATTAATAGGTGGGTAAATCTTGGGTAAAAGGGGAAGGGGGAAAATATTATATTTAAGTACAAAATTCAGGCTTTACTGGTAGTAAAGGAGGATTTTGAAACTCATTTTTATTGCTTAAATTGCATAACACTGCTACATTTGTTTCCTAGATGATTCCTAATATCTTTTCCTGATAAGAAAAGGAAGAAACATTTTACAGGTTAAGATTTCTTTTGAGAATCAAATCCAAAAGGTAAAATCTACAAAATAGTACAAGATTATATTAAAAAACTGAATTTTCAACATCTGCCTATAATATCAAATCCAAATGGTCTTCTGAACTCTGACTCATAAAATCACACATAAAAAGATTAACAATAGGGCTTCCCTGGTGGCACAGTGGTTGAGAGTCCCCCTGCCGATGCAGGGGACGCGGGTTCGTGCCCCGGTCCGGGAGGATCCCGCATGCCGCAGAGCAGCTGGGCCCGTGAGCCATGGCCGCTGGGCCTGCGCGTCCGGAGCCTGTGCTCCGCGGCGGGAGAGGCCACGGCTCTGAGAGGCCCACGTACCACAAAAAAAAAAAAAAAAAAAAAAAAAAAAAAAAAAACACAATAATTTCACCTAAAAGCTGATATCAGAAGCTGGCATCTATTAAAGAACCAATAAAAAATCTGTTTTTGATTATTCAGTCATAAAAAAGAATGAAATCTTGCTGTTTGCAGCATCATGGATGGACCTTTAGGGCACTATGCTAAGTGAAATAAGTCAGACAGAAAAAGATAAATACCATATAATCTCACAAAATGTCAAGCTCACAGACAGAGAACAGACTGGTGGCTGCCTGAGGCAGGGGATGAGGGGTGAGCAAAATGGGTGAGGGAGGTTAAAAGGTACAAACTTTCAGTTATAAAATGAGTTAAGTCATGGGGATGGAACTTTCAGCATGGTGACTATGTAAGTTAATAATACTGTATCACATATTTAAAGGGAGCTAGAAGAGTGGCTCTTCAAAATTCTCATCACAAGAAAAAAAATTTTGTAACTATGTGAGGTGGTGGATGTTAAGTGGACTTACTGGGGTGATCATTCTGCAACATATACAAATATCAAATCATGACACTGTACACCTGCGACTAATGTAATGTTACGTCAATTATACCTCAATTTTTAAAAATTTTAACAATAAAAGACAAAGAAAAAACTCTGAAAAATCTGTTCTTGTATTAATAACAAAAGTAGATTATACCATTATGGAACAGAAGACCCAAAAAAGTTCTTTGAACAACTCACTCCATTTTAAGTCATAATAAAGAAAGTGGAAATTTAATTCTTAATTCTGGCACTTTTTTCCACACCAGGATTTTAGTATTACAGAAATGACAATTTTATAGCCATATTAAAAACAATGTAATTTGATATTTTCTTTTTTTTTTAACATCTTTATTGGGGTATAATTGCTTTACAATGGTGTGTTAGTTTCTGCTTTATAACAAAGTGAATCAGCTATACATATACATATGTTCCCATATCTCTTCCCTCTTGCTTATATTTTCTAAATAAATAATTCCTAAGAGCAAAGTGAGAGTCACTAAAGAATAACTGAAGAATAGATCTATAGGCTTATAGCATCGTTCAACTGTCAAATACCTGTCTGTTGTGTAGCTGTCTGTCCACATAGATCTGCCCCTCTGTAATATATCCAGTCAAGTCAGGGATGGGGTGAGTGATATCTACCAGAGAAAGACACCTGATGTTAGTTAAAGTGTCCATCTCATATAAACAAAACCACAGGAAGTCAATCTGCACTACTTAAAACAGTGCTATATAAAATAGTTTGCTGTGATGATGGAAAAGTTCTTTACCTGTGCTGTCCAATATGGCAGCCACTGGTCAAATGTGGCTACTGAACATGTGAAATGCGGCTAAACGCGACTGAAAAACTTTATTTCAAACTTTATCTGATTTTAATAAACTTTAGAATTTAAACAGCCAAATGTGGCTAGAGGTTACCGTATTGGCCAGTCTAACTTATCTGGCTGCAGCACAGTTAGACATGTGTCGACACAAGTTAAATTAGCTATATTCATAAAAAGTACTATTTCTCCTAGTTATGCTCTCTCTCCCCCAAATATAAATAAAGTTCCATTTTAAACACAAAGCTCATTTGCAGAGATTTGCCAATTTGATGTATACTGAGAGAACATTCTTCATCCATAAGCTATCCCAGAGGGACACACAACATTTCAACATGGAAAATACAGAGAGGCTAAACAAGTTAAGCAACACTACACAGGCAGCACCAAGCAGGTCCCACAGAGCAAGACACCTCTAAGTCTGTTAAATTACAGAGAGTAATTTTGTAGCTGCTTCCTTGGAACAAATCATTTTCACATCAGAGGTAGTATTCAGACTGCCTGGGTTCCAAAGCCGCCACTTCCTAACTGTGACACTTTACCTCTCTGTGCCTCACACGAGAGCATCTAAAAAGTCGCTATGAAGATCAAATGAGTCAAAACTTACAAAACACTTAGAACAGTGCTCAGTTATAATGAGTTATTACTGTTTCTGAAAATATTTTGAAAAAGTGTTTTTAAAAGACTGAGATAAAGATAAAAAGACACTAACATAAGGGGAATGCTGAAAGTCTCACCCGGGGGCTGCTGGGCATACATCCAGGCAGGCACTGCACTGTGCACTTAGACACACATGATAAAACCAAGTAATTTTTAGCAAGTCTTTGATGATCGTTCTATCTCTAGAGTCTCGTGGCATTTACTATCTGTGCTCTATATCTGGCACTTAAGCTACCTTAAACTACTGATGCACATACATTTAAAAAATATCCACCTAGAATGAGTAGCTTACATTAAGTAGAGCCCATAAATCTTTTAAAAATTCATTTCATCTAGACCAGTGTCCTGCAAACAGTAGACACTAAATACTAGCTAATAAATAAAAATTACAAGAAAATTTTTCTACAAAAGAATAATTATTATGGGTAGTTTCGAAATGAAAAATTTTATTAGAAACAAATCACTAGGTAAGGTAAACTTCTGGAGGATAAACTCTCAAAAGAATTTCAACTCAAAAAGATAGATGGTCTTCTCTCTTAAAATCAAAGTCCTTACAACGATTAGGGATGCTATAATCCAAAGACCCTAAACTTACCATCATTAGGCATGGTGAGAATAGGAATTTGAGTAATAGAGCCACTTCTACCTTCCACTCTACCAGCACGTTCATATATTGTGGCTAAATCTGTATACATGTAACCTGGGAAACCTCGTCGACCAGGAACCTCTTCCCTGGCTGCTGAAACCTGACAGTGAGTCAAGGAGAACAGTATCACATACCAGAAAATGAAAATTAAAGCTTGGTTAGAACACATTTGTTTGAACAGGCCAAATTACAAAGTTGGAAATATCTTGTTCATTTTAAATATCACCTCTAGAAATGATTAAGAAAAATCTAGCAACATAAATTCAGATTATTCTGCAACAAAAATGTTGACAATTGGGGACCACAGTTTTCTGCTAAAATCATACTGCCATAACACAAATCTTCAAATAGCTTGCTAGAAGAAAATCTGCTTGCAATTTTATAAATCAAAGGTAGTACATTTTAAAACTAAGAGAACATTCTCAGTTCACAAGATTTACTTCACGTTATGGATCTTGCCAGATTTACATAAGCTAATCCTGAAAAGATCAAAAGGGAAGGAAATACGTATATCAGAAATCATCTGATGCACTTTACATACATTATTTAATTTAATCCTCACAACAACCCTATGAGGAAGTTAATGTTATTAATCCCAACTTACAACCGGAAATCAAGGGCCAGATAATTTCCCTGGATCACCGCACAAGATAAGAATAGTAATAAATGGTCTTTCTCTTAGAGACAGGCACACTAGAATATATGCATACATTTTAATCTACAGCCAACAAGAACTGTAAATCATTAAGCCCAACTTCTAACTGCTACTTTGGTTCCTCCAAGAGTATGCTCCAGCAGTGCTACTCAAAGTGTGGCCTGCAGACCAGCTTTTATCAATTTGTAAGGAGATAATGTAGAAAGCAAGATAAACATATAGAAAACTTTAGCGGCAATTTGATAGAATAATTGTCTGTCGAATCTAATACTACTAATAAAAGGGTTTGTAAATTGTTTTTTTTGTGTTTTTTTTTACTTTTCTAATACTTATTTTTACTGCCTTTTAGAAAAGTATTTGTGATGGATGGGAGAAAAGAAGTCCTTCAATGAAAAAACACTGTAGCCGAGTGAGATATGATGATGGATCTTAGGGAATCTTAGGCTAGATATTTATATAGGCTGTCTCTTCAGAAGTCTTCTTCCCTTTTTTGCACACTTAAAAGAGCAAGTAACTCAAAATTTCAGTAACTTGCATTAGAACAAACACCCCACACTTCTGGATGGTAAGTGCTAGAATCTTACATTGTTTCTAAATAATCACTGAGCTTTCTGAAGGAAAAAAAAGTTCTGAAGAGGGTTCTGCCAGAGTGTAGTCTTCACTTATGGAAATAAATAAAAATTTACATCATTAAAAATGAAATTCTTGAAAAGGGCTGAAAACTGACAGTCTGGACAGAGACAGAACTACCTTGGAGAGTAACTGATTAAACAGCTTGCATCATTTACTCTAAGAATCCAGTCTTAATCAATGGAGACAGTGAGAGTATGATAAATAGGCTAATAATTTAAATCTCATCCTCTAATTCAATTAGGTTGACAAAAGTAATATTTTCTTTTCTGATTAATTAAGGTATTCTACTAATATATGAGCAATGCATTTAAAAAAACATGATTTAAAAAAAAAAAGAAAACTTGTAGAGGGACAAGATAATCCCTGACAAGATAATCCATTTTAATTAAGAAAAAAATTACCTCTCGAAGTGCTTCAGCATAAGAACTCATGTCTGTTAGGATAACCAATACATGTTTCTCACACTGATAGGCCAGGAACTCGGCCGTGGTTAGAGCCAAGCGAGGAGTGATAATTCGCTCAATACTGAAATGAAACATTAAGTCCTAAGTCACTCAAACAAAAAGGCCAAAAACAAAACAAAATGATTCCAGAAATAATAGTACAGTCTCCCTTTTAAAGTTTCACATAAATTGAGGAAGGTTAAGCAATTATTACTTTAAAAGTTCTTAAGTAAGGCAGAGTTCTTTTATGTATTTACATAATAAGAATTACTTAGTGCTACACAGCTAAATTGATTTATTTTATAAATGCCCCATAATTTGTCAGAACTATATAGTTCTCAAAATTGAGCAAGAAAGGAAGAGAGAGAGAAGGAGAAAGGGAGGAAAGACGTAGGGGCCAGATCTTGCAGGTAAGAGGAAAAGGTAATTTACTGAGTATGGACTGTGTGCTAGGTAACTTATACTATTATCTCATTTAATATGTACAACAACCCTGTGAGACAAGTATTATTTATCACACTTTATGAAAGAAGACACTGAGCTTCAGAACCTAAGTGACTTACCCAAAACCAAGTAACTTGCAAGAAGCAGAGCTGGAATTTAAATACGGTTATCTCATACCTAGGCCTGTGTAGCTTTCACTGTAATGTTCTACCTCCTTAGTGTAAGGTGACATTTTTGACCAGAAGCCTGCATGAACAGGGGGAAAATAGCTCTATTTTTTGTTTACTTACGTTGGGTCGTTGGCCAAGTTCAAAAAGAGGCAGACGTTGTCCATTGAGCCATTTTCTTCAAAGTCAGATTTGAAGAACCGGGCAGTTTCCATGTTTACCTAAATGGCAATGACTTCATCAGTGCTGGGAGAAGAAAAATGCCCAATATTTCTTTCTTTCTTTTTTTTCCCCCCCAATATTTATTTCTGATGAAGGCCAAGCTATAGATCTGCACGCCCCTTCCTTTAAAGGTTCAAGTACCCCCAAAACGTTCACAAAAGCCAACAGAGTAAACAGCTTGCTTTGGGCACAAAGGGAATTATTCTTACATTCCATAGTCAAATGCTAAATACTAATCCATGGTTTGCCCAAAATGCCAAGCTGCAACTTCTCCGCCTAGAGATAAACTGAATAATATATGTGCAGTTTTCTACATTGTTCTAATAACACAAGCAATTTTACATTTCATACTAAAACAGAAAAAGATAATACTTACACCCATAGCAGCAAATACAATCGCAAAATTTTCCTCACTGTAGTCCACTACATCTTTGGATTTTTTTACCAAACCAGCCTGGCGACAGATTTGAGCTGCAATCTGATGAGGAGTACAAAAGAACTAAGTTAAAATCTAAAATAATACTTCTACAACAAAATAACTTTTACCCTAAACTTTGGGGAACTGTAATCATAAATGAAACTGGGTTGTCTTAAAGGGCTTTACTCAATAAAACTATTTTGTAATTTTTGCAGATTCCTAAGAGTAAGGAAGAAGTCAGATATGTGTGGATAAAGAGTCAATGTAATTGGATTATATAAACAGTAACATTGGGTATTTACCTTGAAAATCCTATATTTGGTTTCTCACTAAGAGTGAAGCACTCAGAAATTCTTTCTTCTTGAATTTCATACCAAACAGATTCTAGTTCTCACCTCATTGTGCGGTAAGCCAGCAGCAGAGAAGATAGGAATTTTCTGCCCCCTAGCAATACTGTTCATGCCATCTATGGCCGAAATGCCGGTCTGAATCATCTCCTCTGGATAGATCCGACACTGAGGATTGATTGGCTGGCCTAATGCATTTCCAAAAGGGAAAATTTTACTATGTCTCTACATTAAGACTACAACCATACAAAGCATATAAAGCATTTCTTTCTACTCTTAAAAAATCAGTTATTTTTGAAATCTGAAACTGTTTAAATATTTTTTTCCATTAATCTTTTGTAGATTCACAAATTATATGGTAGTAAAGTGAAATGTAAGGTATAGCAAATAAGAGAGAAATCCTAATTTCAAAGCCATTATGGCTTTTACATTTCAGATATATCCTGGTGATATTTTACAATAAATAAAATATAAAATTTTAAGATAACCTCTAGGAAAAATAAATTAAATAGTAAACAAAAAATAATTAATCAAACATGGAATATGTTGGTTATCTACTTAAAGTATCATAAAAATCACCCTTTATCTGACAAAGGTATAAGATAGATAGATGCTATTTTCCCCAAAACACAGAAATCCATTTTCTGTCCCTACCCATGATATCAAGGAAGTCTTCAGCCAGTACAACAGGACCTCTGTCGATGGGTTTTCCTGATCCATTGAACACCCGACCTGTTAAACAGTAACAAGA
Source organism: Pseudorca crassidens (assembly GCF_039906515.1). Taxonomy (NCBI): domain Eukaryota; kingdom Metazoa; phylum Chordata; class Mammalia; order Artiodactyla; family Delphinidae; genus Pseudorca; species Pseudorca crassidens. Next base: position 98,234,245 of record NC_090302.1, on the reverse strand, counting down.
CAGTACAGAGTGGACAATGACTCAAATATTCATAATCTTTACAAAGACTTCATGGAAATACGTTAAAAAGGAAACAGATCTCTGCTCAGAATGAATAATAATATCCGTTTACCAAGCATATCCTCAGACACCGGCGTTCGGAGAATATCCCCAGTAAACTCACAGGATGTCTTCTTGGCATCTATACCTGAAGTCCCTTCAAACACCTATCAAGAAAGAAAAGTAAACAGAAGGGCATAAGAAATTTAGATCATAAGCGCTTAAGATTTGTCAGCCCTTATAAAGTAAAATACATCAATGTACATACTACTTTTAGTATTATGAATAAAGAAGTGTTCATGGTGGACGATGAACCAAATTGCCAACCTCTTAACCAGGGTCATGCCTGCAGGCCAAATCCACCAAGCAAGCTAAGAATGGTTTTTACATTTTTAAAGGATTGTTTTTTTAAAAAAAAAAAAGGAAAAAAAAAGCGTAAGAACATGCATCAGAGACCTTAGGCAAAACCCTCACAAAGCCTAAAAAATTTACTATCTGGCCCCTTACAGAAATTCTGCCGACCTCTGCTCCAGATCTACTTTTTAGAGCAATATGTTATTTGAGAAAACCGGCACTTCCTATAATCAGCAACATTAAATACTAGGCATTATCAGAGACAATTTAAAGAAGGAGACTCAGATCTTGTTTTGGTTTCAGCCCATAAGCTCTGAATTCTACTTTTCATCTCTCTCCTTCTATGTGACTATCTGTTTCATTTTATCCATTAAAATTTTTTTTAAAAAAAGCCATTTTACCAGTGGAGCTATTGGGCTAGAATGGATATTGGTGGCTGGCATTTAGCAAGAAAACATGAAAAAATACTTTTCTTCCCTCATAGCCAGTAAAGAGTCGGGTCCCTGGCTTAAGATTTTTCATGGTCGTGATGGTGCAAAAGCAATACACATTCGGTAGAAATGGTACTTCAAAAAAATCACATGAGATATTTAACATTTTATTATAAAATAGGCTTTGTGTTATATGGTTTTGTGCAATTGTATGCTAATATAAGTGTTCTGAGCACCTTTAATGTAAGCTAAGCTAAGCTATGACGTTCGGTAGGTTCTGTGTACTAAATGCATTTTCAACTTACAATATTTTCAGCTTATGATGGGTTTATCAAGATGTCACCCCACCTATAAGTTGATGAAGATCTGTATACTTATGTGATAATTACCAGAAAGAACTACTGGTGTTTCTTATGTTTGTTGTGATCAGAAAAACGTTCAACTGGCCAGGTTTTGAAAGTGATGCTTACCTGAACCACTGCTTTGGAACCACTAACTTCTAAAACTTGCCCACTCCTCTTTGTGCCATCAGGTAGTGTTAAGTGCACAATCTCAGCATATCTGGGAAACTAAATAGGAAAAAAATAAAGGCTCAATAACCAACATTTTAAAAGCTCCTCAAAATACTCTATATGCTTCTATGTCTTTCACAGCATGTATGCACATGCAGACCCCATACCTCCCCAAAGCACACAGGTATACATCCAGAGTTTAGAATATCCTCAGGTAGTTTAAGTCCTTAAAACACTTATCACTGGCACATATACTGGCAAACGCAACATAAGGTACAGAGGGAAGGATCTTAAATCTATGAAACCACAGCAATTAAATTCCTTCCTTCTGTGTATATGTTTTTAAGCTTTGAGACTACAGAAAGTTAAAAAACTATGTTCCCACTACTCAGAAATGATGTTTGCTTCTGGGCTGTGTAATCACCTTGTGCTTTGGGAGGACAGGAATAAAATGCAACTAAACAATAAAATAATTACTATTATAATAAATAATGCAAATATTCCCTCCTCAATCTAATTCTCCTAACCAGAAATGTATTCCTCTAATCCATTTTTAATATTTTAAATTGCATGTTTCCAAAAATATACTGTAGTGTTTCACTTACCTAAATGATAACATACTAAATATATCATCCTGCAACTCGTTTTTTTTTCCACTTGACCGTATGTTTTGGATCTGTCATAGTAGTATTTACCTTATTTTATTAACATAATCTTTTGAAAAATGCATCACTACTTTGTGTGATGTGAAGGAAAACATCTGCCAATGCATCCGTGAATCAACACTGACTGTAGGACACTTGATTCTGGAGATGCTAATATGAATAAACGGGCATCTAGAATCAATGTTAGAACAGATATAGTTAAAACCAAGTGACACTACATTTTATTCAGCTGTTCTTCTACCACTGGTGTTCAAGGCTGTTCCAAATTTATACTACTACAAACATGTTGCAATGAACATTCTCACAGGTGGGCCCAAGTTTCCCTAAGGTATCTGGTTACCTAGTGGTGGGCTATAGGCTGTGTCCATTTTTAAGTGAAATTACTCTGCAAAGGAACCTTTTACTTTACAAACTCCCTAGTAGTATAGATAAGTATCTTTTCCCTAAATCTTTGCCAATCTTATATTATTAAACTTTAATTTTTACCATTTTGATAAAATAAAAAATAGTATCTTTCAATTTGCATTTTCCTGATTCTACTAATATTGAGCATCTTTTCATGTTTACTGACAATTCAGACTTCATTTCCTATAATAGCCTTATTAATATCTTTTCCTCGCTTTTCAACTACATCTGCTTTTTCTTATTTACTTTTAGATAAGTTTCATAGATTCTGAGTATTAATCCTTTTGCGAATATCTGCTCCCAGTCTTTCTTGTCTTTTAATTTTGTTTATGGTATACTATCATACAGAAGTTTTTGCAATAAAATGACTTGTTTTCCTTTATGGTTTGTGTCTTTTGTGTAGGAAAACCTTCCAATCTGAAGTCATAAAAATGGTTTTCTATATTGTCTTCTGATAGGTTTCTCATGTTTTGGTCTTTAATCCATCTGGATTTATTTTTGGTACGTAATTTTATTTTTCTCATTTTTATTTTTATTTTTTCATACAGGAAGCCAAATACCCCAACAATATTTACTGAGTAGCACAAATTAATTTGTGCTACAAGTAGCACGACTTGTAATGTAGCCTTTATCACTTACCAAGTCAAATTCTCAGGTGTGAGAAGAGTTGGTTTTAAGAATCTTAACTTTGCTCCACTGAAATATCTGCTTACTCCCTCACCAAATTTTTATTCTTACTCTATTTCTAACTGATTTTGTTACCTGGAGAGAATCAACATATTTTCTATTCTGAGCCTTTTCATTCATGAACGTGGAATCTCCACTTATTTGAAGTCTTCCTTTATGTCTTTCAACAAAGTTTCACAGTTTTTTGTAAAAAGTTCTAGACATCATCTGCATCCAGCAACACTGTTTTACACCATTGTTTCTAATAGTTTGTCCACTGAATGACTTGTGTTTTCTATTTAATTAATCATACTACCAAGAAATGATGACAGCTGTGCCTTTTCCTTTTTAATCCCTTTATCCCCTAATTTCTTTTTCCCACAGCATTGGTTAGGGTCCAAGCACAAAGACAGAACAAAGATGGAGAGCGGTGGTGACAACAGGTGTCCTCATCTTGTTCCTGATTTAAATGGGAATGTTTCTAGAGTCTCTCCTTAAATACGCTGTTTGCTGTAAGTTATGGTGGCTATCCTTTAAGAGGTTTTAAAAGTTTGTTCTATCCCTTATTTCTAAGACCTCCTTCTTCTTTTGTTTTGTTTTTTTTAGAAACAAGTAATTTTATCAGATACATTTTCTGTATTTACTGAGAAGAGCGTAAGCTTTTTCTAGCTTAATCTATGAATGACCTGAATTATACTGACATTTGCTAATATCAAATCATCTTTGTATTACTGGGATAAATTCTACTTTGTCATAATTCTGTTGACTTTTTTTTTTTTTTTTTTGTGGTATGCGGGCCTCTCACTGTTGTGGCCTCTCCCGTTGCGGAGCACAGGCTCGGGACGCACAGGCTCAGCGGCCATGGCTCACGGGCTCAGCCGCTCCGCGGCATGTGGGATCTTCCCGGACCAGGGCACAAATCCGCGTCCCCTGCATCGGCAGTCGGACTCTCAACCACTGTGCCACCAGGGAAGCCCTGTTGATTTTTTAAAGTATATTTTTGCTAATATCCAATACATGAGAACATTCTTATTTAGAATTTTGGAATCTGTGCTTGTGAATGAGGTTAGCTACACTGTTTCTTTTCTGATACTATCCTTTGTCAGGTTTGGAAATCAAAGATGCGCTACCTTCAGAAAATGAGTTGGACAGCAGTCTCCATCATCATCTATTCTGATACAATTTGTATAAAATTATCCATTCCTTGATACTATCTATATGCCTTAAGTTAAAAACAGGAGCCAAAAACTAAAAACAAACAAAAAACACTCTTAAATCTGGTGGTATAAAGCCATTCTTACAACTACATAAACTTTTTTCCTCAGCTGGAGTTATACCCCAAACAAACATTCAATAGAACTTTTTCAGCTTTCTTAAAATTACTTCCTCCAAGATGTTTTCTAAGTCCTTCCCATTATTGACTCTCATAGCATCCTGCACTCACCCTTCATAGCACTTAACAATTAGACATTTATGTATTTGTATTGTGTATTTTTGGTGCTGAGTTCAGCACTTAACATAGTTGAAGCATGAATATTTTTAACTGTTTTTGAAAATATATTTACTAATATAAAAGCTTCATATTTTAAAAATATGAGTCAAAAATTTTATCCAATAGAAAGTATATAAAAAAGAAGAAATAAAGGACAAAGAAGCAAATAATGCTTTCAATACTTCCTCAAAAAATAAAAGTGTATGCTTCATCCTTTCACAAAATATTAACGGGCAGCTGCCTAAACCTTGTACAATTTGTATACTGAGGCTTTGAATCAAACTGCAGACTAGTATGAAACTGTGGCCAGGAGGAAGCTATATGCTTAATCTTGCAATTAATTTGTATAGGTACCTTGTCATGCACAAAAATATCTTAGTGATAAAGCTGAAGAGACAGTTCACTTTGCCCTTTCTTTTAAGAAATGTTTTTCAATTTATTTTCTGCTTCCAGAGGGGCCACATGCCAAACACACTTCTGTCATTACTTCTCTCAACAAACTAATAACTGTGTACCTTTCCCCCTGATCCACTCCCAACAACAACCAATGCAGAATTACTGTTCTACAGAGCATATTATACAAATTATCTCTGAAGATATTTTAATCACTGAACTCAGGCAGGAGGCTTCACCTAGGGTGAGGTCTATTCAATTACAGACTATATTCTATGCCTCTTTTTCTAAGATAATTCTTATGTATAGGTGTGGCTAAAAAAAAACCCATGTAACTAAAGCATCTTTCAACAAACTGAATAAGTAAAAACTATTCTCTGCTTATGGTTTTAGTCACTGTTGAGATAATCTGTTGTTTATTCATTACTTGAATACCAGTATCAGGCCCTCAAAGACAAAAGTAACATTGTTTACTCACTCAAAGACCTTAAAATTTAGTAGAGAAGACAAAAATGTAACAAGTAGTTATAACACACTAGTCTATGACAAGAGCCACAAGATACTGTATATCTAAATATTCTACAAGTCATAAAACACACAAATATTACTGTTGTTTTCCTAATAAACCTGTGAGGTATGATTAACAAACAAATAAAATTTTAAATTTTACAGACAAGCGACTCAAAGCCACAAACAGATTCCACAACAGATCCAGTACTAGAATCCCATCTTCTGACTTCTGACCTAAAATTCTTGTCTCCATATAGCACTGACATTCCGACCAAGGAATGGCTTAAAAAAATCATAACAAAAGACTTAAAGTGTACTAAACAGTACTTAATACTATGCTTTTAACTTCATAAATGGTTAGACGATAATGATAGTGGTATTACCTTAACATGATCTAAGATCACTAGTGGACCATTAACTCCTGATACTGTCTTGTATGCTGGAAAGAAACACAAAAGAGTCAGTTCTTGTCAAACAGGACAACAGTCTAAATGATCTCTCTGGTATTACCAAAAAACCCCTCTCTCTATCATATCTATTATATGGAGCACTCAGAAAGTATGAAATTTTTCACCGAATTTATAAAATATGCCTGCATCTGTACAACTTCTCATAATCCCCTTCATCAAACCAAAAACATTTTTAATTCTTACTATAAGTCACATTGTTTCAAGGACCCAGGATACAAAAACAAAGGTAAAGACGGAGAGTTCCCACAAGAGTTCACAATTTTATATGGAGAAGGGGGAGGTAAGGGCTCTACCAGAGGTGTGCTGAGGGTGTGTGGGAGCACAGGAAAGACCCTGCAATGGTCCTTACTTAGAAAAGAAAAAGCTTTACAGTAAAGGTAGCACTTAGCAAAGTAGATAGAGAAGAAGGGAATCCGTAACTTTAAGCAGAAGTGACAAAACTCACAAAAGAAATCTGACAAAATGTAGTCTGTTAAGATAAAAGGCCATGATTAAATAGTATCATAAAAACTACGAAAAAAAAAGTTTATGAAGGCGGATGGAATTAAAGGCCAGAGATCACATAAGCATCCTTTAAAGAAAAAAAAAAGTCAAACGTTACTGTCATTGTAGAAGCTTATATTTTCTACTGCAAATTATGCCCTAGCAACAAACTACCCAAATCTCTCATTTTAGAAAGGAGGTAGCTATCATTGAATTGTATCACACCTACATACATGCCGAGTATAATGAATGGTAATCAAGTATAAATCAGAACACTCAGGAAAGCAATTCTAACAATGTCAGAATTAACTAAATTTCATAATCAGAAAAGCTGAAAACACAAATGAAATAAGTGTTTACAAGACCTAAAATAATGTGTAAGAAGCTGTCAACCAACTGGGAATTTTTCACTTGCTTGATTTCTTATGATGTCTTAGACAGAAATTTCTGAAATGAATGTAGACTCCCAAGAATGAGGAAACCATTTAATAACCAGTCTGTCCATTCAAGGGGCTTCAGAATTTAAAAACATAATTTCTTTAGCCAGGAAGCAAGTACCCTGGTAGAAACACTGAGACAGGGCAGGCAAGCACTGTCAGGAACCCTAGTCTTTCACACTGAGGACCTTTAAATCCTCACACCAAATATTTGCTTGAATACATTTGCTATTGTAATGATCAACAGAGGCCCCTAATTACTTTTTTTTCCAACCTTAGATAAAAAGCAAGTCACAAATTTTAAATGTTAAGCTACTTGAATGGATAGCAATGTAAACAAATTAATCATGCCTCCAAGAGTATTAGAAATATCCCAGTTGTCACATATTCTGCTACTTTTATGTTAATCCTCTCCATTGTTTTAAAATAATCTAATACTCTTAAAAATAAGTCCTACCCCTAAAACAATTTCTTCATTGTTCTCATTTTATTTTTATTTTTGGCCTCGCCACACGGTTTGCAAGATCTTAGCTCCCCAACTGGGGATTAAACCCACGCCATGGCAGTGAAAGCGCCGAGTCCTAACCACTGGACCACCAGGGAAGTCCCTCACTGTTCTCATTTTAAAAGAATCCACATATTGTTTTTCAATTACTTTCTAAAATTGCTATGTGGATATGCAAAGTGAACTACATTAGAAACATGTTTTCTTGGCACACAGGATTTAAAACTATAGAAACAAAGACCTTTTCAAAACCTAAACAGCTGGGAATGGGAGTAGGGAGTGGGCCAGTGGAGGTGTGGGAATTCAGTTTTGAGATTTACAGGCAACTGTTTTGAATAAAATGTAACATCAGTAAAATGCTTCAGATTCTGAAATTCTCTTTACTTTCCAGACAAGATTTGCATCTCCTTTGAACTTTTAACCTCTACAACAATGATCCTTAAGAATCTCATGTTTAAATTCAAGCTCATTCAAATTATGAAGTTTTGCCAGTCACAAGGCAAAAAGCATGACCAAGAAAAAAGAAATGCTAGTCATTGCTTTTCCTGGAAACAGTGAATCAAGTTGATTTCAACTATAGAAGGCAAGATTCTACTTCATCAAAAGCAGTCTCTAAATTTACAACAATGTATGTAGCCTTTAAAAAAGCTAGTAACCACTGGAATTAATTAATAACAAAACTACCAATACACATTTAAAAAGTACTTGTCAGGAATTCTTTTTTAAACTCCGTAACAGGTCTATAAGCCTAACAAATATTATTCCAAGTTTACAAGAGAAAAATGATTCTCAGAAATTAAGAAACTTGCCTAAGGATCTGAACTTACAGTCTGCCTCCAGTCATTTTTTCTTTGACTCTGTGCTACAGCTCAAATTCTGAAACTGAACTGGTCATTTTTTGTGGTCTGAGGCACTCTTGTATCATTACTGAAAAACAACCTTTCTCCAGTGGAGTGTAGCCACTAGAAAAGTTAAAGCAGGAAAGGAAGAAACTAATGGAGATGCTTCAGCAGTTTTCTGTCACTGGAAAGCATGAGGAGACCACTTCAGGTACAAACCAGAGGTTAAGCAACATGCTTGGTTTAAATTAAAATGGGATGCAAACTAAACTAATAAATGTTATAATCCAAACTAAATAAAAAATATTACCAAACGAAACTGCTTCACACTTTACAGAGCATCTTCAGATAGGTTACCTTTTCAGTTTCACAAAACACTGGGAGGTAGGCAAGGCTGATAGACCTACTCCACACTTAAACTACATCTATGAGAAATCTGTTATTAAATGGAAGAGCCAGGATTAAAATTATTTTTGTTTGTTTGTGGCCCCCCCCACCACCAATTCTAAGTTTATACTCTATGACCCTTAGTCTCCAGTATATCTTAAAAATATGGAGATAACACAGTTCCTAGCACTTGGACTACAAATAGGGAGTAGAAAACAGTTTATATACAAACTATAGCTCCTTTCCACAACAGTAAAACTACTGGGGGGGGGGAACAAGAAGAGAAAATAATATCAAACACCACCTTTTATCTCTCAATAATATTTACCCAGCTTTTCTCACCATTAGTATTAACAGTTCAAAGCAGAGACAACAATTTAGATTAAAGCTGCCAAAGACATAAAGCTGCTCTTCAAAAAGTCAATACCCATTCACAAATTACATAAATATTTCTGTTTAGAAACAATAATGACCACTCTTCTCTTGAAAATTTCAAATGAAGAAGAACTCGGGTCTGCAGGGGATGATCAGAACTTCTGAAAACACAGCAGACACATGTTTACATCTTTGATCCTGAATATTTATGAAGACAATAAATATTTATGGAGTAACATTTAAAACCCAAAATCTACAAAGATTTTAAGAAGCACTTATTTTGTTAGATGACATCCTCTTCCTCCCACAGGATATGAGATTGTTCAACAGAACTAACACTACTTAATGATTGTGAAACTTTCAAAGAGAAAATTCGACAGTCATTGCACAATAAGAGATCTAGTCCTTCAGCCTCCACCTTATAAGCAAAACAAAACCGGAACAATCATCTTATATTGTGCAAGAGAAGTAAAGACCCACACTTTGCAGTGGGCAAGGAGGGAGAGGTTCTGGAAAAAGGCAGGCCGACCATTCCTTTACTGGACTTTTCACTGAGGCTAACTCTGCTTTATGACATAAGAAACTAAGATTAGTTGATCTAGGATCTCAAGAACAAAGGAGATTATCTAATCCAAAACGTTTAACATCCAAAAGTTCTTCGTATATTATTGAACCTTGCTCAAAGTTTAAAAGGAAATCAAGTTTTCTTTCATTGTGACTTTAGAAATTCAACTAATGTGCTCAAGATTATTTCAAGCCTGCATATCTCATTTTCCATCTCTTGTTTACGGCCCCAGGATCCAATCTGTACAGTGGAACTGCCAATATTCCATTCCTTTGTTCAAAAAGCACACATTAAATAACTATAACTTTTTACCTAGGATGGTAACATCGATCTTTAATCAGAAAAATTAAGAAGTTAATATTTATTCAGAAGCAATTAAAAGTGTTAACTAGAATCAAGAATGTGGCAATATAGGAAAAAGATGACATTCAAATGCAGTTAGCTGTTAGCCTAAGTATGATATCATTTGTGCTTTTTAGAATAACCCAGACACAGAAGTGAAACTCAAACTAAGTACCCCAACTCCCTACTCTGGTTCCATCCACATTAAAGATCCATATACTAAACTATTAGAACAAGGGGTTTAAATGCAAGTTATACAATTACAAAACACAATGTTTCTATGTGCCAACACTGCGCTAGGCACTGAGGATACAAAAAGGATTCCTGAACCCTAAAGTTTCAGTTTTAAGCATTATGTCGCAACAATGTTGTCAGGAGGAATCTCATCTGGAGAAGTTCTTCAGTCACTGGCTAAGCACACACTGAATGTTGAGAAATCATACTCATCTCCCTTAAGGGTTTACAACCTCAATCATGGAGTACTCTTTAAACTATGTTATTATTTCAATTGATACTCTGAGTTGAGATTGAGTGAATTATATGGGAAAATGACTACTGCCCCTTATAATCTTTTCCTAGAAGCACCACTAATGTCTATCTGTTCTACCCAAAAAACAGCAAAGCATACAAATGCAATTCATAAAAGAGTATTTGTAACTGTTAGGCACAAATTTATTGTCATAAGAATGCAACATCTGTCAATTTCTTGAAACATTCAGCTCATGTAAACTCTCAACAAGCACTCTCTAATGCACATGGGGGGAATAAATTAGGAGTTTGGGATTAAAATATATATACTACTATACATAAAACAGATAACCAACAGGGAACTACTGTATAGCACAGGGAACTATACTCAATATCTTGTAATAACCTCTAATGGGTAAAAATCTAAAAAAGAATATATATACATATATAATATATATAACTGAATCACTTTGCAGTACACCTGAAACTAACACAACGTTATAAATCAACTATATTTCAATTAAAAAAAAAACACATCTCTGCAAACCATAGAATCAAGTCTTTTCTTTCTTCCTTACACTGCAGTGCTGCCACATGACCTGACCCACTGACTGATGAGGATGGGATTAGTCAGGCAGGAGAGCGCTCAGACTGAAACCCTTCATCTGAAATTCTTGTTAACCAATGAGCCACCCACAAAGAGGTACTGTGGCAATTAACCGGCGCAAATACAGTCTCACCACGTTGGAAAACATCAGGTGCTTTCCTAAGTTTTAAAGAGTCTACTTCCAGTGCTCATCCCCGGTTCCTAAGGAAACTGTGAAAAGGTCTGATGCTACACAATTTTATTGTTTAGTCATCAAGAACCATTTCTTTCGAAACTGCTGAACAGTCCACTTAAGCCTGGTTTATTAAGGTCTTTTTACAATCACAACACTTAAACATGCTTATGCATATGCTTTGCATATTTGCTAAATAATATGGGCAAAGCTTCTTGTCTTCTCCAAGATAGCCTTGCAATCAAATTAATGGCAGAAAAAGGTCCAGCAAGAATTAAGAAACCTGGAATTTTCCTGCTCTGCCAGTAATTAGGGGTCTAAAGCCTGGCAAGCCCTGTCCCTTTCAGAACCTTAGGCTTCTCACTGTAAAATGAGAGGGTTAGACTAGATGACCCGCAGGGTACTTTTCAGCTCTAGCTTTCTCTGATATCTAGGTGTCCTCCTGCGGAGCAGCTTCTCCACTGAACAACATTTCCCTCTGGCTGTGGGCCTGACCTCCATCCACGAAAGGCCTGAACACGTCAGCGATGACACTACACCGTCCCCCTCGGCAGGATCTCAGGACCTGCCCTGAGGTCCACACCCGAGGCAGGGGAAGGGGAGGGGCGGTTCCCTCGACCCCTGCAGATCCAAATGAGATCAGCAGAAGATTAGGATAAGAGTGGCAATAAGTGGCCTTCGCTCAGAGACAGGAAGCAAGCGCCTGAGCATGCTCCAGCCTCGGGAAACTGGAGAGCACCGGTGGGGCAACAGCCAGGAGACCACCAACCCAGGAAAAAGTTCCCGTTGGTGCTCTTCCCCTTAGCCCACCCCTGGCACGGAAATTAAGGTACACTCAAATCGCCTACTAGAGAGAGACGTCGGAGTAGGGGGACGCGAGAGGGAAAAACAATCCCCTCATCCCACCCCTCTGGCTAAGCAGGTGAGTGGGAGCAAGGGGCTGGGCTAAGAGCAAAGACAGGATTCGTCTTGCTCTCTGATACTCACTGAGACGAGGCTGGGAGAGGTAGTTCCGGCTAATTGCCAGCACCTGTTCTCGAGACCCCACCACGGGCCCACTGGTGGATACGGGAAGCTCAGGCGCGGCCCCGTTCACGATGCCCCGCATCGCTCGCAGCGCCATCTTGTCTCCTCCGTCCCGACTGGCCCAGCAGCGGCGCCGCGCAGGCGCAGATATAGCTGGTGCAGCCCGCGCCCCGCTCCGCCCATGCGCGCTGAGGAGTCCCCGCCCACTGAGCTGCACCCGACCCGCGGCCTCGTGACTTGGGCTCCGCGTAGGCGGGGCTAAACCCGAGCCCTCCGCGAGAGGAGCTGACCAGCGTGCTGGGAGGAGGACGCCGGGCCAGGGAGAGGGATCCAGAGAAAGGCAAGAGTTAAGGGAGAAGGAGAAGAAAGGAGGGAGAGGGAAGGAAGGCAACTTCGTGCAGGAAAACTTCAGCGGCATTTCATGACATTGAATGAAGAGAACTCAAGTTCTAAAAAAGCACTTTGAAAGACAGAATCTAAAACCTCTTCTAGTGGATATTAACATGGGGAACCGTGTGCCATCATTTCTCTCACTTTATCATCTTCCTTTCCAATACATTCACTCATGTGTCCCTTCAAAAAACATATATTGGACTGTTTTAGGGTGGTGGTAGTAGTGTGAAAGACAAAGTGGGATGTGTTTGAAAACTATTTGAGGGTTAGAACCGATGCAAGAATGATTAGCTGGCTGTGGAAGGTGTCGATCCAGGCTTGGGTCCTGAGTGATTGGTTGATTGTGTTGTTGTTTACCGGGTAGAACACAGAGAAGGAAGTGAGGAATTTTGCTGGTGGTAGAGGAGGAAAAGAGAAAAGCTAATTGTCTGGGGATGTGTTAAGTTTCCTGTGGAATATTCAGAATGAGATTTCTATTCAACTAAATAGATAACTATCCCAGGAGAAGCTATCTGGGCTAAGTCAAGATCAAAATTTATAACTTATCACCATGTTAGTAATATGAAAATAGAAGAGATAAGCCAGAGAGTGCGTGATGTATTGTGGAAGATACTAAAGGCCAACTTTTAAGAGATCACTAAGGTGAGGGGATGTACCAAGGAAGAGTATCTTGTAATCAAATCAAACTTGGAGTGATACTAGAGTTGGAGAGAACGCAGAGCACATGTTCTAGAAGCAAAAAGAAGAGAAAATCTTAAAGAGGGATTACTGTACTGTTAATGCCAAAAACTGACGAGAAGGGAAGTAATAGGAGTACTACCAGTATCCATTTTATTTGGCCATTAGAAGACCATTGTGATATAATGGGAAGATATATGCTTAATGGAAAACAATAAGCTTCTTACATAGGTGAAAATTGTAGGGATTGAACTGTATATGATGGTGTCATATTACAAATGAAGTGATCATTACTTAGTTATTTAAACTCTACTTTAGGGGCATCTCATCTCCATGACCTTTGTTACATATACCCATAGCCCTTTTGGACCAAACCACTGAAGCAAGTACTCCTTAATTTTGAGTGAGATTTAGCATCATTTACTATGTCTTATACTTAAAAAAAAAAGGCGAAATAATATGAGGTGCCATTTTGTTTTAATTCATGGGAATGACTATAATTTTTAACTAATGTCCAAAGTTGTCAAGAGTAGGGACACGTAGTTTTTCGAGGCAGGAGCCTGCTGTGTCCTCCTTTGCCTGGTAAAGCAATAAAGCTATCCTTTTCTACTTCACCCCCCCCAAAAAAAAAGTTGTCAAGAGTATAAGAAAAAAAGAATTTTCAAATTTTATTGCTAAAAGCATAATTGGTGTCTAGAAGAGAAATTTGATGGTATCAGATTCAAATATTTTATTCCTAGGAACTTGCTTTATCCTCAGGAAAATTACATATATACATATATGTGCATATCTGACAAATATGTTCAATTAAATTAGATATCACATTATATATTATTATATATAATATATATGATCTATATTAATCTGTATTTATACGTGTATATATACAGAGATATTTATTGAAACATTTTTGAAATAGAAAAACTGTAGAAATAATCTAAATTAAATACCTATTCATAAGTTATGGCCTATCTAGTCAAATGTATTCCTCAACCTTTGAAGAATTAGTTTAGCCTTAAGTGATGTAATTTTAAAAAACCTCCAAGATAAGTTTTCTAAAGGAATTGCAATTTTAAAAAAAGCAATTTAAAAGCAATTGCAAAATAGTATTAAAATAGGTTAATTTGTATACATTTTAAGTATATATATATATGTATGAATATGAATAAGAGAGTGAATTCTACTTTTAACCTAATAACCTTTCTATGTAGTTTTAATCCTTTAATATGTGTTTGCACTAATTTTTTTTTCAAATACAATGTATGATAGCTTTCTTTTTTATAAAAATTTCAGATCTGGCCTTCTCATGCTAATTTTTCCAATAATAGGTAAGTTTCAGATATGAGTACCAGACTGTTAGCTATCACCACACCTTTTATCCTTTTATTTTAGGAGTAGTTCAAGATTTTTACTTTTTAAAAAGTTTTCTTTGGGGCTTCCCTGGTGGCGCAGTGGTTGGGGGTCCGCCTGCCAATGAAGGGGACGCGGGTTCGTGCCCCGGTCCAGGAGGATCCCACATGCCACGGAGCGGCTGGGCCCGTGGGCCATGGCCGCTGGGCCTGCGCGTCCGGAGCCTGTGCTCCGCAACGGGAGAGGCCACAACAGTGAGAGGCCCGTGTGCCGCAAAAAAAAGTTTTCTTTAACTTTTTACTCTGTGAGCAGGAATCAGTTATGGTCTGTAGTGCATAAACAAAGTATTAGTCCCAACATTTATTTAATAAATATTGGAGCAACTTATTGTGTGCACTGGGTACTGTTGTGAGTCCTAGATATACACCAATACCTAAACAAAGTCCTTGTCCTCATGGTGCTTATAAGAGTGGAAAAGTCAGAAAACAAATGGTTTATTAATAAAGTGTCTGGTAGTGACAAATGGGATGAAAAATTATAAAACAGAGTGAATGGTAAAAAAATGATCAGAGTGGAGAGAAGATTTTAGGAAGTGTGGTTAGGGAATGTACCTCTCAGCCATCTGAGATCTAAATGAAGAGAGAAAGAAAGTCATGGAAGCTCCAGGAGACATGTGATTCAGGTAGAGAGAAAAGTGGAAAAGTCCTGAGGTGAAAGGAAAGCGGGGCTAGGATGGATTCAGCTTAGCAGAGAACAATAGGAGAAGGACTGGGCCAGGTCAGATAGAGCCTTGGAAGCTATGGCTAGGGGTTTGAATTTTATTCTTAGTGTGATTAGAGAATTTTACGAAGGGATAATGTGATCTGGTTAGGCTTTAAAAAGTCATCTTGTTCTGCTAAGCAAAAAGTGAATTGGGGGGGCTTCCCTGGTGGCGCAGAGGTTGAAGATCTGCCTTGCCAATGCAGGGGACACGGCTTCGTGCCCTGGTCTGGGAAGATCCCACGTGCCGTGGAGCGGCTGGGCCCGTGAGCCATGGCCGCTGAGCCTGCGCGTCCGGAGCCTGTGCTCCGCAACGGGAGAGGCCACAGCAGTGAGAGGCCCGCGTACCGCAAAAAGAAAAAAAAAAAAAAATTGAATTGGGGCAGAAGGCAAAGGAGAGATTGAAACCAGTTAGGAAGCATTGTAATTGTCTGGGGTGAGCAGTGATGACTCCAAGTAGAGTGATGGCTCTACCTCCACGGCACGCTGGCCCTAACTCCATCACGGATCTCATCACTGTAATGAGAGCAACGGTAAGTGTCCATTTATATTTTTTTCTCGTGCCGTTCCTCTCTGTAAACTCAGATACAGACCAAGGGGATCAGCAATGGGATGTAGAGAAGAGGGTAGTTAGGAGAAACATTTTGAAGAAAAAAATGATAGAGATAACACTGCTGTAACGGGAATCATTAACTCGAGACCCGTGGAAATCTATGAGACCTTGTGCAAAATGTATGCATATGGGTATCTTTTATGGAGATGACCCATAGGTTTTTGTCAGATTCTCACAGGAGCCTGAAACTTAAAGAAAACAAAATAGCTGAGCATCACTGAGTAATTGGAAAAGTGGTATTTCCATTTATAGAATCATATTTCTATACGGTACTGTCAGATATCTGCTATTACTTGGCACCATCTCCAACTATTTAGACAATTACTGTTATTTTTATTTTATAATGTCTTAGGGTCCTATGATGGTATCTGTATAGAGTTGAGGTAATTCAAAACTATTAATCAAGTGAAACTGAATATGAGAATTTCTCAGTTATTTAGAGGATTAATATTTATACACTGTTCCTCATGGTTTTTAAAAAAGTATTTCCTTAATTTATAAGAAAGACAAAGGGTAAAACAAATATTCTACACATAGAAAAATATAGGTAGGAAATTATGGAACAGTTTCCCTAATAATGAAGAAATTCAAACTGGAACAGCGTGAGGTTCTCCTGTATTTGTTAAATTAGCAAAACTAACCCAGTGATTCTTTTTTTAAGCACTGGCAGGATTAGGGACTAAGGGATGCACCAACACGTTTCTCCTGGCTTTGTAAACTGGCCAGTCCTTCTGGAAAGCAACCTGCTGTAGGTCGGGGATCACAACACTGTTCATAGTGTTTGATCCAATAATTTGTTTGAGCAATCTCACTAATGGGCTTATTAACCAAAGGAATATGTTTATAGCTTGTTATGGCAATATGGTTATTCATCATAGTGAAAATGAAGTATCTAGCAATAATGAATATCTAGCAATAATGAACTAGACAAGGATTCTATATTTAATGGCTACTGGCATGCATATGATGTATAAGCTAGTGGAATTTAAGTGTATGGAGCTATTTATATAAAATAATAGTGAGTGAAAAGAGCTAAAACAGATATAGACCAATTGCAACACTTTTGTACACTGCTAATAATCAGAAGACAGTGCAGTGATATAAATAATTGATATTGCAGGGCTTTGTGGTGGTGGGGTGCCTAATTTTTTGTTCTAGAATGTTAAATGTCCAGTCTCATACACTCACACAGAGAGCATCACCTGGTGGAGGGGGTATAATACAGTATTATGTTTAAGAGGCTCTGGAGCCAGACAACTTAGTTGAAGTCCTGGTTTTCTTAGTTCTATGATCTGGAACAAAAATTTATTTGTTTATTGTCTCTAGGTCGCATTTGCAAACTGAGGATCATAATACTACCTTCTTTATAAACTTGTTATAAGCATTAAAAGAGATTACTGCAAAGTGTTTGGCAAATAGCAAGGGCTAAATATGTTTTAACTAGCATTGTTATTGTATACTTTGATCAATCATGTACATATTAATTACTATGTGTCAGGCTCTTTTCTAAGAGCTTTATAAATGGCATAGCTACCTGACTAGATTGTATTAAGCAGGGACTATATCTTTTTTTTTTTTGGCTGTGTTGCGTCTTTGTTGCTGCGCATGGGCTTTCTATAGTTGCGGCGAGAGGGGGCTACTCCTCATTGTGGTGCACGGGCTTCTCATTGCAGTGGCTTCTTTGGTTGTGGAGCACGGGCTCTAGGTGCATGGGCTTCAGTAGTTGCGGTGCGTGGGCTTCAGTAGTTGCGGTGCGTGGGCTCAGTGGTTGCAGCATACGGGCTCTAGAACGCAGGCTCAGTAATTGTGGCACATGGGCTTAGTTGCTCTGTGGCATGTGGGATCTTCTTGGGCCAGGGCTCGAACCTGTGTACCCTGCATTGGCAGGTGGATTCCTAACCACTACTCTAACAGGGAAGTAACAGGGACTATATCTTATAATTATCTTGTGTCTTCTGTCTATAGTACTTAGCAAGGTAACTTGCACATAATACATAATGAATATCTAGTAGATGAATGCAAATGGGGTTCTCCTTTCCTAAGGATGAACAGTTCTCCACTAATTTTATACTTCTATATGGAGGGTTTTTCCTAAGGAACACTCACCCTATCAGATTGTGTACTGGTTACTGTCCTCTTATTATTTGTTGAAATCCTATCCTTATTTTATCCCAAAGAATGCAAGACCAGCTGGCCTCAGCAGCAGGGAATGTGGTTGGAACATGAGACTCAGAGTCACCAGCCCCAGTCTCAGTGTTGACTGTCCACATAAGCACAGTGTGACCCGGAGCCAATCCCCAATTCCTTTTGTCTCTGAGTCTCCATATGTCATTTGGGAAGATTTCTTGCCATAGTTCTCAAGAATTTAAAAGAAGGCTTCCAGAAATCAACAGTGCAAACAGAAATGCAAACACTTACTCTTTTTCACAAATGATTAAGAAGAAGAAAATTATAGAAGGGCAGGGGAAGAAAAGCTCATGCCAGTGACCTAATTTTTCCCATATAATGTGTGTCTTTCTTCATTTGCTGGAAAATCCTCATCAAGGAAAACATTATGAAGACAAACCACAGCAAATCAAATCACTAGGTCTGTACACTTCCATGTAACAAGGCATAAACCAGTGTAAGATAATCAACATAAAAATTTCAGCATGAGATGGGAGAGCGAGCTAATTAATTCATATATATATATATATATATATGTATATTTCTCTTTCTGTGTGGTATTTTCTAATTCTGACCATCAGATGCAAAGTGAGCTCTATAGGCTGGAAACTATACTTTGACCTCCTGAAAACTGAGATCTCTTGTTCTATTTCATGTTACTTTCATTGTCACTAGGGTCACTAATGTGTTGTGGAAAGAAAGGGGACAGCAGAGGGGCCCCTATGATTAGAACATGACTGCTTAAGTGTGAACAGTGCAATGTTTAAGCATATAAACCCAAGAAGAGGCCAATGGCTGGAAGTTCCCTTACCAGGTGCTGGCTGTATCATTCTCTGGTAGTGGGAAAAAGTGTCTTGAAACTCTGGGTGCCCTTTGTCAAAGACTTTCTTTTGTTGCCAGATCAAGATAGCCCTTTCTCATCCCAAATGTTCCAGACAAAATGAATCAGTTGGATAAATGCTGATGCATTTATTTGTTGAAATATTACTCAGACTTTAGGACAGACAGAAAAATATCTCAAACATGGAAAAAATTTTCACAATACAGTATTGAGTAGAAATTCTATAGGAAATGTCATACACAGTATAATTTCTATTATCTATAGGTATACATATACCCTTAGAGAAATTATTGGACAGAAACATGTATAGATGTTACCAGTATCTACCTCTGAGTTATGGGATGTTTTGCATTCTTTATATTTGTCATTTTATTGGTATGATCCTACATTACACTTTTAATCAGAAATAAAATTAGAAATATTAAGGTACTTCTGTTTAAAATGTTACAGTTTTCTTTTTAACAGGCAGCAGTTTCAACTAGTGGTAAAGTAAGCATGTGGTCAGGCAAATGAAAAGTTCTGTATTGCAGAGACCTGGAAGGAATTTGCGGCAAAGAAAGTAGTAAAGGATGACACAGAGTCAACATTCGATGAGAACTCATTGTTTTACCTCTAAGACTAGTTTATGATTGTTAGACTTGGAATAGACCTTGGGAATCAACTAGACCTAACTCTCCAATTTACAAATGAGGGAACCGAAGCTCTGGGAAATAAAGTGATTTCCCAAGTTCCAGAAGCAAGGCAGTAGCAGGACTAGGAAGACAATCGAACCTACCTAGACTTTAGACCATGCTTTTTTTTTTTTTTTTTTTTTTTTGCAGTACGCAGGCCTCTCACTGTTGTGGCCGCTCCCGTTGTGGAGCACAGGCTCCGGACACTCAGGCTCAGCAGCCATGGCTCACGGGCCCAGCCGCTCCGCAGCATGTGGGATCTTCCCGGACCGGGGCACAAACCTGTGTCCCCTGCATCGGCAGGCGGACTCTCAATCACTGCGCCACGAGGGAAGCCCAAGACCATGCTTTTTTTTGCTCCATAGCCTCCTTAGCTGCCCAGTTCTGGTTCTGTCACCTGTGTACACATTAGGATAAGTCTGGAAGATTCCCTGTGATGCAGGCTAGTTACAGATGGGCTGTTCTATCCCCATGTAGGGGAACTTTAGAAGACCAAATTATTTCGAAGACAGGTGGGGGCTTCTGATGATCTGAAATGAGAATCCAAGACCTGAGCTCTGACCTGGTGTCTGAAGCCCCCTCTTTAGTTGCAAAGATGACCTCGGGACAAGCTGGACTTGGAACATCTGGGATTCTCAGGAAAAGTTCTAAGGATTTATTCTAATTTGGATCATTTCCACTTTTCCTTAAGGTGTCATGGCAATGTGCCTGTACTGTCTCAACATCAGTCAGACCATTGCCAGAAAAGGGCCTTATTTCCTTGCTTACTTAGGATGTACTCATTGCGAAGGTTCAGTGAAAGCTTGAATGACATTTTTTATCAAGAAATACATATTGGGACTTCCCTGGTGGCGCAGTGGTTAAGAATCCGCCTGCCAACTCAGGGGACGTGGGTTCAAGCCCTGGTCCGGGAAGATTCCACATGCCATGGAGCAATTAAGCCTGTGCACCACAACTAATAAGCCTGCGCTCTAGAGCCCACGAGCCACAACTACTGAGCCCGCGCGCCACAACTACTGAAGCCCTGGTGCCCTAGAGCCTGCGTGCTGCAACTCCTGAGCCCGCGTGCTGCAACTACTGAAGTCCACACGCCTAGCGCCCGTGCTCCACAGCAAGAGAAGCCACCACAGTGAGAAGGCTGTGCACCGCAACAAAGATTAGCCCCCGCTCACCACAACTAGAGAAAGCCTGTGAGCAGCAATGAAGACCCAACACAGCCGAAAATAAATAAATTTAAAAAAAGAAATGCATTTTGAATGAGCACTGATAATGCACTCAGCATCGTGCTAGGCACTGGAAAACCTCAGAAGAACTAGAGGCCATGTTCTTGCTCTCAGGTAGTAAGTACATTGGGCCGAGCTCTGTGTCTTCAGGCAGACAGTGTCTCTGGGCCTGTGTCACGTCTTTAAAGCAAAGGTGACATTACTGTAAAGTATGTTGCTAAGGAGCTAAAGGCTAAATTGTAGAGACAAGATTAACACATGATTTGACAGAGAGAATATGTAAAACAGCATGGATGACATGCTACATTGTCTAACTGGTAAGAGAAAGGTCAGCTAGGATTTACCGAGGTCAGATTAGTCTCCACAGGAAGGCAGATCTTTTTGGTTAGACAGAATCTGGGGCCAATTTGGATTAGAGGAGCAATATTGCATGTCCCATGTGTTTCTTGAGCAAGATGCATAAATTCTCATGGTTAGCAAGACGTAACAGCTCTGAAGCCGTTCATGGTGGATAGTACCTTTTGAAGAGCAATTTATTTTAGGGAACTTAGTGTTTGGATATTTCCCCAACAATTAGAGAAATTCAGCCAGAGCAGAGTCAATGTGTTACTGTTTTTCTGATAAGCGCATAGGATGTAATATTATGCGCTATGATGTTACAGGCATTCTTCTAAGTGCTTGTTGTTAATTTTCTCACTAAATCATCACAGGAACTCTATAAATTAGCAAAGTTAACTAAAACTCTGTAAGTTGAGGCACAGAAAAGTTAGGTGGTTTCTCCAAAGTCTCACAACTAGTAAATGGCAGAACCAGGACCCAAACCCTGCTAATTTAGGTGCTTCTTCTCTGCTTCCTGGTATTTATAGAAAGATATTTATAGAAACCATGGCCTTTGTTCCTATGAGAATTTACCATTGGCCTTCCATATCCCACTAAAGTCATGGACATTTCCACAGGCTGTCTGATCAATGGTTTGTGGGATGGTAGATTTTCCAATTCTAGTCTATTAATTAAAGTTAATAAGAAGCCATGACTGAGGCTAAGATTCTAAGGGTTAGTGGTGGATTTTAAAACTCTCAGTCCTGCCTGTGGAATTCTGCTCACACAGTCAGGGATGGGTAGGTTTGGGAGCTGAATTTCTAATGGAAGTTTGAATTTCTTTATTCCCATTCTTAAGCAATGAGGCTCTGGGAAAGTACAAGTCTCCTTCCGGGGGGCTTCCAATACCTCAGCCAGTCTTAATGCTTAGAGAGGCAAGAATGTTCATTATCATCATCAATAACAGTAACAAATAGTTACAGAGCATCTCTACTGGGCAAGATGTCGGGTGCTGTGTGGAATACAAAGATGACTAAGATAAAAACCTGTTCTTGAGTAGCTTACAGTCTAGAAGCAGATAACTCTAATTCAAGGAAAAATGTCACAAGTGTCATAAAATATTATATCTCTGCATCTGGCTCTTGGCCAGTCTTGTTCTTTTTGTTTGTTTTGTTTGGAGTTCTTCTTCTTTTTTTTTTAACATTTTCTTTTCTTTCTTTTCTCTTCCTTCCTTCCTTCCTTCCTTCCTTCCTTCCTTTCCTTCTTTCTTTCCCTCTCCCTCTCTCCCTCCCTCCCTTCCTTCCTTCTTTCTTTTTTAAAAATATTTATTTCTTTATTTGGCTGCGTGGGGTCTTAGTTGCAGCAGGTGGGATCTTCATCGCGGCATGTGGGATCTTTAGTTCCAGCATGGGAGCTTTTCGTTGTGGCAAGTGGGATCTAGTTCCCTGACCAGGGATCAAACCTGGGCCCCCTGCACTGGAAGCCTGGAGTCTTAACCACTAGACCACCAGGGAAGTCCCTATTTTTATTTATTGAAAGAAAGATTCTTTAAATTCTATAGTCCTTTACAAGTTTCAAAAATTGCACACAGATGATTATGATCCCATAATAATCCTTTTGTCCCCCCTGCATAGTTGCAATGGGCACTAAAGGAAAGGAAGTGGGGACGCTGACTGGTAAATGTAGCTGAGGCTGTGTGTCCTAAGCAGAGCAGGCTTGAGTCAAACTAGGCAGAGGTGGTACCCTCTGATGATCAGGGGAAGATGGCCAGGCTGAAACTTGATAGTTAAGGGAGGATTTTGAAATGACATAATGAGAGGCAGTAAAGAATTAGAAAGGAGAGTCCTCACCAGGGAAGAAAAGATGAAGGAGTGTTGATACTAGGTAGAGAGTTCCAGATAGCCAGGCGTGTGGACATGAGGCTTAGGTCCGTACTGAAGAATCAAAGAAAAAGACTGAGGTAGCAGGTGAGAAACCACGCCAGAAGAGTCCCCCATGGGCAAGTCCTACCCGCCATGGGCATCCTTCTACCAAGTTCTACATTGTAATGGGACAGCTGCAGGCTCCCCTTGGTGGCCCTAGCCAAAGGAAATCCAGACTGAGTTTGAAGGGACCTGGCTCTAGGGATAAGGAAGCTGGCTTCTCAGGGGCAGATTCTGTATCTTCTTTGGCTTTAAATGTTTCTGAGTCTGCTGCCTCCATAAGCAAGTCTATATTCCCTCAAGATCCCTGAGGGTAAAAGGATGCTGGTTTGCCGGTGGGGAGGTAAAAGGATGCTGGTACCCCATCTCCAGTCTACTTACTTATTGCTGAGTTTGCCACCAGTTCTCTACAACAGGGGTCCCCAACCGCTGGGCCGTGGACCGGTACCGGTCTGCGGCCTGTTAGGAACCGGGCCACAAAGCAGGAGCGGTGGGCGAGCGAGCGAAGCTTCATCTGCGGCTCCCCATCGCTCCCCATCACTGGCATTACGGCCTGAACCATCCCCTCCCACCCCACCGCTGGTCCATGGAAAAATTGTCTTCCATGAAACCAGTCCCTGGTGCCAAAAAGGTTGGGGACCGCTGCTCTACAATACATTCAATGAAGTTCCAGCTTATTTTGAGTTTGTTTTTTAAAGCACCTTGTTTCCCTTTATCTGAAACAAGCTCTCTCCTCAGTTTACGAGACACAGCAATTCCCAGGTTTTTAGACACAGATCCCTCTTACAGGGCCCACAGTGCCATGTAGATGATAGCCATAAAGTAGAAATCCCCTGGCCTTCTTTTCAGAAGCCTGTGACAGGAACCAGACCTCTCCAGCCTGAGGCTGGAATGCTGACATATTCTTGATATAAGAGGAAGTCTGAACTGATGGTTAAATATTTGTACAGCAAGAGAAAGAGGAAACAAGGAGAAACAAAAGCACCCTCCATGTCAGAGTCACAGGACCATCTACTCTGGCAGGCCACATCAGCCAAAGCCAAATGTAAGTATAGTTAGGTTACACGTGTGATTTGGTCTTCAGAAAAAAGCTCTCTGTCTGAGGATGCTGTGTTCCAGCCACTTTAATTGGAGTGATAACAGAGCCACTGTCAAATAGCCTCTAAGTTCCATTTCAGTTCTAGACTGTTCTCAACAGGCTGCTCTGGCTAGAAATCATTAGTCCTGGGGGCTCAGGGTCTACCAGTCTAATTACACACAGACTAAGCTCTTACTTTTACTGGTGACTTTTTATTTCAAAATTTTTCCACTATAATTTGGATAATAAATTTAAAAATCTCCTCTAATTTTTGCCATTTAGCACAACCACTAATATAACTTAGGTGTATTTGTCTTATGTGTATGGAATCTTTAGAGATATATAATGACAATGCACATAAAGTTTAAAACATTAACTGTAGTAAAATATACATAACGTAAAATTTATTACCCTAGCCAATTTTAAGTGACAGTTCAGTAGCATTAAGAATATACACGTTGGGGGCTTCCCTGGTGGCGCAGTGGTTGAGAGTCCGCCTGCTGATGCAGGGGACACGTGTTCGTGCCCCGGTCCGGGAAGATCCCACATACCGCAGAGTGGCTGGGTCCGTGAGCCATGGCCGCTGAGCCTGCGCGTCCGGAGCCTGTGCTTCGCAACGGGAGAGGCCACAACAGTGAGAGGCCCGTGTACCGCAAAAAAAAAAAAAAAAAAAAGAATATACACGTTGTTGAGCAACCAACCAACTTCTGGACGTTTTTCAGCTTACAAAACAAAAACTCACTTCCTCCTCCCTCCAGACCCTGGAAACCACCTTTCTACTTTCAGATTCTATGAATTTGACTACTCTAGTTAGCTCAAATAAGTGAAGTCAATATTTGTCTTCTTGTGACTGGCTTATTAAACTTAGCATAATGTCCTCAGGGTTTATCCATGTAGCATGTGTCAGAACTTCCTTCCTTTTTAAGGCTGAATAATATTCTACTGTATGCAAATATCACATTTTGTTTATTCATCCACCAATAAACATTTGGGTTGCTTCCTCCTTTTGGCAATTGTGCACAATGCCGCTGTGAATTTACATGAAGTTTTATACCCTACTTTTTACTTTCCATTGTAATATCTAGGTATAAACATATATAATTTTTTCCAGGTTGATATATAGCCTCCATAATAACCTTTCTTTCTCTGTTTTAACAGCAACATGGTAGTCCTTCAAACCCATATTCTTAAATCTTTTCTACAGTTGGACATTAGAAATGTTTCCAGTTTTTCCCTCACTGCTGATAAAAATTTTGTACCTGTGATATTCCCCCCATATTTTACTTTATATTCTTAGATTCCTACAAAGTGAAATTACTAGGTTTAAAAGATATGGACATTTTATAACTTGAAAGACAGGAGATTTGGGGGGGAGATAAATAAGGAGTTTGGGATTAACATATACGCACTACTATATATAAAACAGGTAAACAACAGGGACCTACCGTATAGCACAATGTTTTGTAATAACCTATAATGAAAAAGAATCCGAAAAATTATATATATATAAGTACCTATATATATAGCTGAATCACTTTGCTCTTGAAACTAACACAGCATTGTAAATTAACTATATGTTAATTAAAAAAAAAAGAACTTCTTCCAAAGGGAAGAAAGACAAGAGATAGAAAGCCAAATTGCTTTCTAAAAGGATTGTATCTATTTGCACACTAATAGTGTATATGAATTTACATTTCCCCATATTCACACCAGCTTTTTTTTTTATTTTTCTGGCTGCGCCGCACAGCATGTAGGATCTTAGTTCCCCAACCAGGGATTGAACCCCTGCCCCCGCCTAAGTGGAATCATGGAGTCTTAACCATTGGACCGCCAGGGAAGTCCTTATCTATTTATTTTTTTTTTACATCAGAAAATTAAACAGGAGGAAGATAAGGGCTCATTTCTTTTTTCTTTTTTTAAAAATATTTATTTATTTATTTGGCTGCACTGGGTCTTAGTTGTGGCACACAGGATCTTCATGGTGGCATGCGGGATCTTTATTTGCAGGATGTGAACTCTTAGTTGCAGCACGCGGGATCTAGTTCTCCGACCAGGGATCGAACCTGGGCCCCCTGCATTGAGAGCGCAGAGTCTCAGCCACTGGACCACCAGGGAAGTCCCAAGACCTCAGTTCTGTTTGATAGACAACACCGTGATTATTAACAGTGATGGGCATTTATGAGAACACTCCAAACTTGGCCAGCCTGTGAATACTAGCATGGTTATAGTTAACTGAGATATATATAATGTATAATATATGCATATAGTAGAAACATGTCTGCTATGTAGTGGGGGGCCCAGTAAATGAGAGCTATTATTATTGGTGCTATGATTTATATTAATGCCCAAAGTATGATGATTCTTAGCCAGTACAGTACAGTACAGTCTCTCAGGCCCTCAGCTCCTCTAAACCAGGGATCCCCAACCCCTGGGCCATGGACCGGTACCGGTCTGTGGCCTGTTAGGAACCGGGCTGCACAGCAGGAGGTGAGCAGCAGGCAAGTGAGTGAAGCTTCATCTGTATTTACAGCCGCTCCCCATTGCTCGCATTATCACCTGAACTCTGCCTTCTGTCAGCATTATGGTGAGTTGTATAATTATTTCATTGTATATTACAATGTAATAATAATAGAAATAAAGTGTACAATAAATGTAATGTGCTTGAATCATCCCAGCACCATCTCCCCTCCCCGACCCAGCCCTGTCAGTAGAAAAATTGTCTTCCATGAAACCGGTCCCTGGTGCCAAAAAAGTTGGGGACTGCTGCTCTAAACCATGGTTTTCCAACTATATGGGTCATTTGCAGTTTGGTGGTCTCTCAAAACAGTTTGTTCTTCCCTGTGGAGGTGCTCTACACAAGCTCATTGCAGCTAATGCTCTCTACACACAGCTTTGCTTTGCTGGTGGCTGCCCTGAGACCTCAGAGTACCAAAGCTGTACTTAGGCTGGAGGGCATCACGGTAGAAGTGTCATCTGGGCTCCAGCATGACATTGCCTTATGCCCAGAATCTTGTAAATGTCTTTATTATTAATACGCTCCTCTATCTTTTGGCCCTAATGCCCTCTTTTCAGAGAGGCTCAAGGCAACAGGAATGTAAGGGAGCCCGTATGCCATGCTCCCTTCAGTAGGCAGAATAATGACCCTTCCTCCCCCCCAAGATGTCCACACCATATTCTTGGAACCTGTGAATATGTTACCTTACATGGTAAAGGGCCTTTGCAGATGTGATTGAGTTCAGGATCTTGAGTTGGGGAGATTATCTTGGATTATCTGAATGAGCCAATGTCATCACATGAGTTCTTTTAAGTGAAGGAGGGAGACAAGAGGCTAAGAGAGAGAGTGACAGAGAGTTAAATGGAAGAGAGAAGAGAGAGAGAGAGAGACAATTAATGCTGTGTTGCTGACTTTGAAGGTGGAAGGGAACCCTGAGCCAAGAAATGAAGGTGGCCTCTAGAGGCTGGAAAAGGCAAGGTAACAGATTCTCTCCTAGAGTCTCCAGAAGAATTGCACCTCTGCCAACTCCTTGAGTTTTAGCCCAATAAGACCTATTTTGGAATTCTGACCTCCAGAACTCTAAGATAATACATTTGTGTTGTTATAAGCCATTAAGTTTGTGGTAATTTGTTATATCAGCAATAGCAAACCCATACACTCCCCTCCTCCTATTTCTATTGATTCCTTCCTATTTCTCTTTCCAGGGTTCCTTTAAATCTCTTTCTTTCTTTTT
Organism: Pseudorca crassidens; assembly: GCF_039906515.1. NCBI lineage: Eukaryota > Metazoa > Chordata > Mammalia > Artiodactyla > Delphinidae > Pseudorca > Pseudorca crassidens. The sequence continues at coordinate 98,206,362 of NC_090302.1, read as the reverse complement.
TTTTTTTTTTTTAAGCCTGAACTTGAAAGTTCCCAAGTTAATTAAGACAATTAGAGGGGCTACAAATTCCACAGTTAGGAAGTCTCCGCTGCTACTCTGCTCGACAGTTCCATTTGCTCTTTTGTAAATTATTTATGTTCTTTGCCCGACTGATGACTCTTAATGTCATAAGAGTATAGATCTATAGGGCCACTCGAAGATTCCACAATGAGCCATACTCTCTCATGTAACCATCCATCCAGTCATTCATACAAGAAATATTTACTGGAGACTTCCACGTGCCAGGCTTTGAGCTGGTATTGGGATATAAAGATGGAAGTGCGCAATCTGTGCTTCCACGGAGACCATAGGTGTTGGGTTTTTATACTTGAGAACAATATGCATAGTTTTTTTTGTTTGTTTGTTTTTGTTTTTCTTTTGTTTTTGGTCCTGCAGGTGTTGTTAGATTTGTTTCTTTCTCGAAAGCAGTTGGGTATGTGGAGCCTCTTTGACTAAGTAACAAGCGAGAGGAACTGTACCCTTGTTCCGTTGTGTCTTCCAGTTTGTATTCAGACCCAGACAAAAGTTAATGTGTTTGATGATAGATAAACATGAATGAAAAACGGTGTAACCCAGTTCCTCTTTATTTAGGATAATTTCTCCCCTCTCTTTATCCTCTTCAGTGCTGCTTTCCTGCCTGTGATGCAGGGAGCTAAGGTTCCAATTAAATCTTTGTGGACAAAAGGTACACATGACATCCCATCCCCAGATAACAGGTGGCAATAAATCCATCAGCACATCCACTTTCAGAGAAGAGTCCCGGCTGAACTGCTAACAGCTGCCAATACCTCACTGAGTACCTTGTACAAGGTGAGCTCTAAGGTAAGATGTTTTTCTCTCTAGACACATTTAATCCTTCCTTGTAATTTGTGTCTCTCAAAAGAGAATTATGCCTGTAAAGTTTACTACTGATTTGTTGACAGATTCCTGGTTTTGTTTGGTTTGTTGTTTTGGTTTTGTTTTGTTTGCTTGAATATTTTTGGTCTGTCCTCAGAGAACTTATTTTATTCCATTTTACATCTTTTAGTTTTCCATTGCTTTTCTTTTAATCTCTTCTTATATTCTTATGTGTGCATTTCTTATATATCCTAACTCAGTTTGTATTTAGATATAGCTTTTCCTTATATACAGAGAAATGAAGGGCCTTAAATGATTTGCATGCATTTTCTGGTTAAAACTGATCTGGAAGTTGGGTTCCATGGGCACCCCTTGTTCACTTGCAACTGTAGTGTGGATGGTGTCCTTCTTCCAACCCTTGCCTTACAACAGAGTAGCTCAGTGCTAGGATACTTCCAACATTTGAGGCTGATATTGAACCCCAATGATAATCATTTAAAATTATTTAGTTTCTGTATTATGAAAGTAGTTAATTATAGAATAATTATAGAGTAACTCAAAATTACAGAAAAGGAAAAAGAAGATAATTTGTCATTGATTATAATAGCTGACACTTGTGGGTGTACCCTTCTAGTCTAGTCTTTTAAAATGGTGCACATATATTTATTTTTTATATAATTGAGGTCAAGCTGTAGATACAATCTAATATCATTTTTTTCTTAGCATGTTAAGAGTATTTTCTAAGTCATCAAAATTATTTGAAAACATTGTTTTCAAGAGCTACTTATATTCCACCATTAAAATGTACCATTTTTATGATACATTTAAAATGTATCACTAACATAAATAATTCAACAGTTATTAATTTTCCACATAAATCTTTGGCTGCATTTCTGATTATTTCCTTACGATAGGTTCCAAATCAAAGGGTATACATTTTTTAGAGCCTGATATGTTTCATGACAGTAATCTATTTTAAACTTTATAAGATTAGAATTGTTGATACTACAACAGAAACAACATAAAAGAAAATGAAATTCTTCCCAGCAACTGTTATTACCTGAAGTTTAACAAAGTACTCTGACTTAATGCTGACTAATGACATGAAATCCTAAGTAGAAAACGAATCATCAAAGTTGGTATTTTACTTACACAGAGTAGCACACCTTTCTGAGCAGGGGTTTATAGCTTAAACAAAAGAATATGTGTGTTTCTAGTACCATAGAGCAAGGGAAGATGGTGGGGAACATTCCTGCAAGTTAAAAAAAAAAACCTGGGACTTTGTTCTAGTTTGACACTGATTGTGGGACCTGAGACACGTCTCTTAGCTTCTTGAATCTCAAATTTCTCATCTGTGAGATGAAAGTCTTGGTCTAGGTCAGTGTTTCTCAGTGGGCAGCACAGGTAACACTTGTGGCACATGGGCTATTTTGGGGTGGTACATAGACATAGACAGTTATTTTTTTGGCATGGCCCATAAAGTTATCTTTTTAAATGATAATATTTCAGTTTTTAAAAAGAGTGGATTTAGAGGAAAAGATTAAGTAAATAACAATACGGGTAGTCCTCAGATATGACATAAACTACTGAGGTGATGGGCAAATGTCTGATGTTTGAGAAATATAGAGCTAGGTGATCTCTGTAGAACTTGCTTAATGTATGAGGTAGAATTTCAGATATAAAAAGCCGGTCAGCAATGCTTCCTTGGAAGGCATTCTGTGAACGAGGTAGAGTTATTCAGATGTATAAGAAGTAACAGAGACACAGGCATGGAAAAGGTTCAGATACCATCCTATCACTGGGAGTTTGGGGTTAACAGATGCAAACTAGTATATATAGGATGGATAAACAACAAGGTCCTACTGTATAGCACAGGGAACTATATGCAATATCCTGTGATAAACCATAATGGAAAAGAGTATGAAAAGGAATATATATATGTGTGTACCTGAATCACTGTGCTGTACAGCAGAAATCAACAGAACATTGTAAATTAACTATACTTCAGTAAAATATAAACAAACAAACAAAAATACCATCCTATCACTTGCAACTCTTTGTACTTCTCATTTTAATAGTGAGTTTCACTTGTCTGGGCAGAATTTCTCCCAGATCCTCCTTAAAATCCTGGCAGAGGAGCCACCCCTGGCACCCTCACTATGCTCAGGGCAGTTTTGGACGTTCCTCAGTGGTTGCTGAAGAAGGGGAGAGAGTCCCGGAAGCTGGTGTTGCTGGTGGTGTTTGTCGCTCTACTCCTGGACAACATGCTGCTCACTGTGGTGGGTACGTTTGGGGGGCCTGGCGCTGGGGGTTAATTTACTCTGGTTCCCAGAGGACAGCACATACCCTGTTAGAATTCAGCAGTGAAGGGACTGGAGAATTTTTCTTTTTGTGCTGGAAAACACAAAGATTGCTGGGGATTAGAAGAAATGGCAGGAAATGGAGTCTGAAGCTTGCCAACCTTTGCTGAAAGACCCCAGAGGTTCAAAGAGAAGGAGGTTCAGAGAGCATCTGACCGAATCAAAGGGGCTGACCCGGAGCCAGAACTGGCAATACTTTTCTTCCTCCACATACTCTCTTCCTAAGGCGCTAATGACTCCAAATACCCTCTGCGATTGTGAGCACCTTCTCACCATGTTGCCTTTGTCTGCTCTGTCAAAATAACACACTTTATATGGATATCCAACTTCTTATCAAAACCTACCTTTCCTGTGGTTCATTCCCTCCCAGTCCTTCTTTTTTAGTTGGTAGTCTATTCATTTTTACTTTCAGTTGTGCTGGTATATAAATGGGAACCAATATGTTTCCCCTTCTGGGTAAAATATATGCTTTTAAACAAGAATCTTCCTGAAACAAATGATAAATCCAGTCAGTTCTTATTATTCATGGTGTTATGCGCTATAAATTTTCTGTGAACACTGGATTTAGTCTATACTAAATAATTTCTCTTCGGGGAAATACACACACACACACACACACACACACACGCCCCCCCCACGCCCCCCCCATACATATGTGTGTGTGTGTACACCGTATAGATTATAGTCTTAAATCTTAAAAATAACACATCCTGGTAGATTGTATTTTCTTTACAAAAGAGAAAACGAACTTCAGAGGTGTTAAGTGACTTGCCCGAGGCGACCCCACTAACAGGTGCTGAGCTGGGATTCAGGCTGTGCCCAACTGGCCCCAGAGCTGGAGTTTCTTGCACCTCGCTGCCGTTCCCCGCCCCATGCTCTGCATCTCTGTGTGAGAGTGAAAGAAGAAGGCAGAGCCCACTTTGTTCAACCTCAGCTGCAAAAGTGAGCATCTGGTGACTCTGTTTTCCACACTCTCTGCATGTATGTCTGAGAAAACCCGCGATGGCTTTGCGAGCATTGATTTTTGTGATTACAAACGTTGGCCAGTAGATGAATTAGCCATTATGGAATCCATGAATGAGGACCAATTGTATGATGGTTGGAATTCAGGTACTTGAGCTAATAGGATAACTCAGGCAGGCGCAGTCTTTGAGTAGGCTTCAGATCATGTCACTTAGACGCCTTCCTGAGCATGAGTCTGGACCTCATGGTAATGTCCCTGAACTGACTAGCAGTCAGAAGACAGTCTGTCCTTAGCCCTCATTACTTGTTCTTCTTAACTTTCAGTGCCCATTGTGCCCACCTACCTATATGCCACAGAGTTCAAAGTCAACACTTCTGTGTACCCTGGGCCCACCACAGCTTCCCAGCCTGCCCTCACTTCTACCTCTTCCACCATCTTCTCCTTCTTTGAAAACAACACCTTGGCTATCGAAGAAAGTGTGCCCAGTGGCATAGCATGGACAAGTGACACTCCCGGCACCATCCCCCCTCCGGTCACCGAAGCCATCCCAGCCCATGAAAACAACTGCTTTCAAGGCACAGAGTTCTTGAAGGAAGAGAACCTGTGGGTTGGGCTTCTGTTTGCTTCCAAGGCTCTGATGCAACTTCTGGTCAACCCATTCGTGGGGCCTCTCACCAACAGGTATCTCAATGGGTACAGTGCCCCACAGGGTACTCAGGGGCTCAGAAATAAGAGAATGGGCTGAGGTAGCATAAAGGTGGTTAGAAGGGATAAAGAAGGGAAAACTCACTTGTCTGCACCCCAGGGTGGTCAGCTATTTGGGAAAGATAGCATGATATTGATAAAATGACTTGGGCTTCAGATTTTCTTAGTGATGTAATGACTATTGAGTACCAAGAAGAGAACCAGGGAACAGAAGTATACTACTGGTATTATTTCAGTGCCCTGGAACATGGCTTGAATGGGGTAAGGGTAGAAATAGGACAGGCCTCTTGCAGGTTAGAGCACTGGCTTCTTAGTGCTTGTGTTTGGGATTATCCTCATGTTTCAGAAAGATATGCCTTCTGACTAGGTTATTTATCTTTTCTGGAAAAGAGGATTTGGGCCCTGGCCAACAGGTCAATTTGCATGTTTGTTCATATGCATTCACATGTCATATTCCATCTCTGTCCCTGCATTCAGAGGCATGTTTTGCCATGCACTCAAATAACTGCATTTTTGTTCCCAATTACATGAAAAAATATAGTGCAAGTACACAGATGCCTATTGGAATCGTATCTTTTTTTAAATTCCCTTTTAGGATTGGATATCACATTCCCATGTTTGCTGGCTTTGTTATCATGTTTATCTCCACAGTTAGTAAGTAATTTGCTACCTCTTTTCTTCACTTCATTGATTAACTTTGATTTTATCACATGCATTACCAAGAAGAGAGCAGGGTCAAGTGAGCTAATTAGTCATCTGACTAAGTGACTTATGACACTGATTTAAATGCTTTACAGTTTTCGTTATGGGGACTAGAGCAGTAGAGGCAACTCAGTCTAGTTGGCATTTGTATATCATGCTATAAAAGAACAGATACTTCACTTCCTTCAGCTTGGGAAAATGGTGAAGGCTGTTTTAATTTGTATGCAATAATGTGTATGTGTGTATCTATCAGTAATCCCTTGAATGAGTTTAGTACAAACCTCCCATCTTTTTTTTTAAATAAATTTATTTATTTATTTTTGGCTGCGTCGGGTCTTTGTTGCTGCGCGCAGGCTTTCTCTAGTTGCGGAGGGCTGGGGCTACTCCTTGTTGCGGTGCACAGGCTTCTCACTGCGGTGTCTTCTCTTGTTGTGGAGCATGGTCTCTAGGCACGGGGGCTTCAGTAGTTGCGGCACACGGGCTCAGTAGTTGTGGCTCGCGGGCTCTAGAGCGCAGGCTCAGTAGTTGTGGCGCACGGGCTTAGTTGCTCCGTGGCGTGTGGGATCTTCCTGGACCAGGGCTGGAACCCATGTCTCCTGCATTGGCAGGCAGATTCTTAACCACTGCGCCACCAGGGAAGCCCCAAACCTCCCATCTTTGAGAAGAGGTCATCGTATTTTGATACGTAAAGGTAAAGGGCAACTAACAAAGAATCTAAATTGGACAGTAGCAACTGGAAAATTCCATAAAAGTTCACTCCCTTCAAGGAAGGCCATTAAAGATTATAGCTTTGGAAAATAGATTTGCTAAGGAAACAAGAAAGAGAAAGACAAATAGTCTACCCAGTATCAGATAACTGTTCCCTAAAGATGGAATAAGAACAGTAAGTGAAATAAAATACATCTGGAAATTGACCCTGAGAAAATAAGAAAAGAATGAATGTGGAGTGGTGGGGGAGAGTTTAATAAAGGGGAAGGCATCCTGCTGCCTCTGCTGCCTCTCTGCTCCGAATAACATACCTTCTCCCTCTTGTTTTTCTTATTACCTTTCTGTTACTTCTCTACTTTTTCTATTGCTCTTTCTCAAATTTTCTTCCCTTCCAGCATAGGACTTGTCTCCTGTCAACCAATACTGAACAGGAATTTGTTGCGTTCAGGGCTGGAAGGTGCAAAGTGCAGGAGCTCAATGTGTGAAGTTCTGTCTGAGAACTTCAGCTTACTTGTGACGTTCTAGTTGAATCAAAGAAAATGAAGAAATTAAAGTTAGAAATCTTTATTGAACTTCTAGGAGCTCAGCCTATGCCAAACAGTAAATTAAAAACTAATAAGACACTCTATTTCATCACATGAGGCATAGTTCATTTCACAAAATTTTATGGTACACACACATGGTGCCTTGATGGTGATGGTGAAAAGTCACTGAGGTGAAAAGTCACTGAGGGAACACAAAGAATGAAAAGACATGGCTCTGTCTACCCAGGGGTTCTTAATGCTTGCCTGGGAGCCATGACAAACACCCTGCAAAATAAGATAATGCAGTGTCCTAGTGGATCCCAAACTTTTTAGCATAAGGTCCTTTCCTGATTCTCTGTCAAGAACTGATTTTTTTTTTAACATTATATTTTTTAATTAATTTATTTATTTTCGGCTGCGTTGGGTCTTCGTTGTTGCGCACAGGCTTTCTCTAGTTGTGGTGAGGCGGGCTACTCTTCGTTGCGGTGCACAGGCTTCTCATTGCAGTGGCTTCTCTTGTGGAGCATGGGCTCTAGGCATGCAGGCTTCAGTAGTTGTGGCACGTGGGCTCAGTAGTGTGGCTCATGGGCTCTAGAGCACAGGCTCATTAGTTGTGGCACATGGGCTTAGTTCTCCGTGGCATGTAGGATCTACCCGGACAAGGGATCGAACCCGTGTCCCTTGCATTAGCAGGCAGATTCTTAACCACTGTGCCACCAGGGAAGTCCAAGAACTCATGTTTTGAAAGCTTTTCTTATCTACTGAACTGTATATATTAAATAATAATTATCGTTTCCATGCCATAACTAGTGTTGCTATACTGAGTTAGCCTAACTCTAGCAAACGTTTGATGTTTAGGGGATCCTATGTAGCATTCCTTCAGGGTTTTTAAATACTAAAATGAGGTTGCTAATGCCCATCACTCCCCCGAAGGACCCCCAGCTGGGAAACATGCTTAATGTAATTAGGAGCGAAATGGTGGCCCATGTTGGGGCACAAAGTGAAAAAGGAATTACTTTGGTCTTCCTAAATAGGGGGATCAACCATCCTAGTTTGCCTGGGATTGAGGGGCTTCCTGGGATGCGAGACTTTTGATTTTAAAACCACAAAGGTCCTGGGCCAACAGAGATGAGTTGGTCACACCATTCTCAAAGGACATAGGCCCTTGAACAGAGTGGAAATCAGAAAGCCTGGGAGAACGCATTGGAGGCCTGGCCAGGAGAGACCAATCATTTGCATGTTTGGGAGACGGTGTGCTCATGTCGGGAAGTAATGGGAGAAGATTATAAGCACAACCAAAGACATCTAATGAATGGGCAAAGGGATTCAGATTATGCTGATTCAGACACTTTGGGAAGGAGTCTTCTCTCTTTCTGTGGTATTGTCCTGGAATTGGAGATGAGACATGTCTGGACCCACCAACCTTACTACCAATGCCCTGTAATTTAGTTGTTGATAACATATTCCTGTTTGGTTCTCAGTATCGTGTATGTTAGTCTCTAGTAGACTGAATCTCTTCAAGGGCATGAACTGGATATTCTCTTTCTCTCACATCTGCTACAGAGTACAGCACAGCTGCATGGTCAGTATTACTTAATAAATACTCACTGATCTGATTTGGCTAAAAGATCCTCCAATATAAGGGGAAGGATCTGATTGGATCACAAGATATTATTTTCTACACAGTACCAATGGTCCTTCAAGTACACATAGCTTTTGTCCCACACTCCAGATGACCCAATGGGACCCAACAGTGGCAAAGATCAAATCTGGGTATTGCATATAGAGGATCCAGAAGTAGGGTCCAGGGACCAGTTCTCAGCCCAGGGCATTGGGTTTCATGCACAGCCCTGACTCCAGTGGACAGGATGTTGGGTTTTAAGCAGGAAATGTGGACACTCAGCCTTCCATCCACTGTGTGGTGAATCAGTTTATGCTTTGGTTTCTCTGTCTTCATGCCAATTAAAATGCAATCCTAATTAAGGGGGAAGGATTAGAAAGACAACTCCGAAAACAGGGAGCAGTGATCATGCTTTATTAAAACGTACGCATAATGGCTCATGTCTATAGTATCATGAGTCCATTTTCTGGTGGCCAGGGAATCAAAGGCATTTTTGCTAACTGGAGCATTCTTGCTATTCTCTTTGCCCAGTGTTTGCTTTTTCTGGTACCTATACCCTGCTCTTTGTGGCCCGAACTCTTCAAGGCATTGGATCTTCATTTTCATCTGTTGCAGGTAACGCCGACATCTTACACACACACACACACACACACACACACACATCTCTCACCATCTCTTACTACCATCAGACCCTATAAGATTTATATGAAGAAATTAAGGAAAATATCATCATAGTTGTGATTGTTGCATAAATTGTGATATGTATCTCTGCATAGTTGCGGAAATTGTGATTTAAAAACAAGATAATTGTAGAGTTGCTGGTAGTGCCTATAAATCCCTAAGCGTGACATAATTTTCTTTGATATTTAGATGCTGCTAGCTCAGGTCAGACCAAGCCCAAGGTGAAACTGTGACGTATGCCAGGTTTTGATTTAATGCCACTCTATGGTCTTTTCTCTGTCCCCCTTCTTACCATTTTATAGAAGGAGTAAAGTTAATACTATTGATAATACCATCACAGTTTGCAAAGTACTATCAAATACAATATTTAATGTAACCCTATGAAGCAGAGATTTTATGACATTTTACACATGAGTAAATGGGCATAAGAGCCCAGCCCACACTCTCTCCCAAGTGCTTTCATACTCTTCCTTGGGCATCCCCATCGAATAGAGCAGTGTTCTGTGTCCATAGGTTTTTCCCTTCGTTGGCCTACTCCATATCCATGGATTCAGGGAAATGTACTAGGAAATGATAAAATAATATGAAATGCAGGATCACTGGACAATGGTATTCTGCATTACCCTTCCCAGAGACTTTTGCACTTCTAATGATATTCTGAACAGAAGGAGTGAGCAAGGTGGGCATTTGGGGGACCTGTGGGAGGCAGTATTTGCAAAATACTATGGGTTAGGTTCTATAAAACCCCCAAAACTGAAACTCTAGCTAACATGACCCCTGAAGATATAATAGGGGCAAGACCAAGGACTCAGTGAGAGAGGCAGAGACTAGGCTAATTCTACCTGCCTCTCTCCTTTCAGGTCTTGGGATGCTGGCAAGTGTCTACACTGATGACTGTGAGAGAGGGCAGGCCATGGGAATTGCCTTGGGGGGCCTGGCCTTGGGAGTGTTAGGTAAGTGGCACTGGCCCCAGGTCTGGGTTCAGGAGGATGAGCTACAGCAGACTCTCCGGAGACAGCCCCAGGAGGCAGGTGTTTCTAAGGTCATGGAAGACAGCATTTTTCTTCCTTCTCTGTACAACCATGTTTTGAGTCCTTCTGAAATTCTGCCCAGGAAAAGCAGAATCTCTTTCCCCTTGGGGAGCTGAACAGCCCATAAGGGCCTGAGAATGGTCCAGAAACCTACTCTATTCAAAGGAGTGAATATCTGCATGTTAGTAGCCACCGCCTTACCGCTGCTTCCGTACGTGGCCAGTGCTTTTAACATGAGAACATGCTCTTTGTCAGGTTCTGTGTTAAATATATACATAATCTCTTTTATTCCTCACTACCACACTGTAAAAGAGGAATGATCATCCCCATTACACAGAGGAGGATAAGAAACGTTCATAGCCATCCAAGGTCACACGGCCAGGAAATGCCAGAGCAAGGATACAGACTCAGATTTTCTGAGATCGAATCCCAAGCTCCAAAGCTTATGCTTTCTTTGAGGTTCATCCAAAGTCTGGTTTAACTGACTAGTCCAACAAGCCACAAACTTTTACTGAGTACGTATTGTGTGCCAAGCACAATGCTGGCACAGAGGGGATATATAGGTCAGACGCCTCAGACATGCTTCCTGCCCTCTAGGAATTTTCTAGCTAATTGAGAAGAAAACACCAAAAATCTCTTCCCTGGCCTATACTCTGCTCTCTACCGCCACAGTGGGGAGAGGGAAGCAAAGCCCTGCTCTTTGTTAGTATCCACCTCCCCAAACACCCAAGCTAACACTTCGGTGCATCCTAGTCTCCTTTATCACCTCTCACTCCCAAATGAATAAGCCTATTAAACCCTCCTCAGCCACTTGCTCAAAGCCAGCACCTCATCACGTCTCAGTTGGAACAAGGCACCAGCCTCCTGCCTGATCTGCACGTTGTCTCCTTCCTCCAAGGTGCCGCCCGAAGAAGCTTCCTATGACCAGAGCTGGTGTTTCTTCCCTGCCAAAAAGCACTGGTCTTTCTCCCTAGCCCACAAGGCCAAGTACATGCTTTATCTGGATACACAGGGCCCTTGGCTATTTGGTCTCAACCTTCCCCACCTCTTCTCATCTCCCAAATACTCCTAGTAACAGGGACTTTCTTCTATTTCTGCTCTATCCACACTCCCTTTTCTGACACCTCTGTGTTCTTCACACATGCTTCTTCCCCACAAGTATCACCCAGTTGACAAAGCCCCTGTGGCCACCTGAACTCACTCTACTGTGATTACATAACATTTTGTGGATGGAACATTTACTTTTCACCATGTTATAATTATTTGGGTCCTCCCACGCCCACACACACATTTCTTCCACTAGAAAGTGAGCCCCTTGGAAGTAGGTCTTCTTCATCTCTGAATCCTCAAAACCTCGTGTCCTCATGTGGAGCTCAGCCCCTAGCAGGCCATCAAGAAATGCTCACTGGGTATAGGAGGACAAGTCATGCTGGCTGGGAATCAGCCCCCCATCTCTGGAATCCATGCCTGTTTTGCTTCTCTAGTGGGAGCTCCGTTTGGAAGTGTGACATATGTACTTTGGGGGAAGATTGTACCCTTCCTCATCTTGGCCTCCCTGGCACTACTGGATGGAGGTAAGTCACCATAAGAGGCCACCAGGCAGGCGAGAGCCCAGGTCAGGTTGGGAATGCATTATGCTATGGTGTCCGTGTTAACATATTTGGGTGGATCAAGGACTGCCCCATCGTAAGAGAGAGGGAGGAAGCTCAGGGAATTAGATCTGCAAGGGGTAGGGTGCTAACAATGTGGTTGTTATTGGATCCTCCATCTAATAAGTGGACACACTGAACTATTTCTCACTCCCTCTTCCTTTCTTAGCACTCCAGCTTTGCATCCTACAGCCTTCCAAAGTCTCTCCTGAGGTAAGTGGATACCAAGTTCCATTGCCAAGAGAGTGATAGAATGGATAGGTGCAGTGACCCAGGCCTGCCTAGACCATCCGTGTCAAACCATAAGAAGAAAGGGGAGTGGAGTTGGAGAAAGCAAGAACTGTACTGGGTTCCCAATAGGGTCACGTTTAGGATAGCATGAGGGATGGGGAAGGAGTCTGGCTTGATGTTGGACCAAGATGGAGGAAGGACCTTATAAAGAATCAAAGAAACCTTACTGAGTTATATATAATAACTCAGAACCAGGATGACAATGACATTGGGACCTGAGTATTTATAGTTATAATATCTCAGAGCTAAAGAAGACCTTGGAGGCCATCCAAACAATCTCTACTCCCAAAGCATACTTACAGACTGTCATTCTGTAGCAGTTAAATATCAGAGTTGGTATCTGTCTGACTCTAAGACAGAGATGGCTCTGGGAAATCTATACCAAGTCATGAAGAAAGATAAGAGAATACAGACAATATGGGAATGTTTGATCTAAGGACCTTGATTTTGTAGCCAAGTCAGATGGTAGTGTTGGTATCGTAGGGGTGCACTACTTGTGATTGGTGTCTGAAGTGGGGGGGCGATCTTGTGGGGTCTGTGCAAGCTCCAAGTAATTAGTGCCAGAATTGAATTAAACTTTAGGGACACCCAGTTGGTTCACAGAGAATCGGAGAATTGCTTGGTGTGAAAAAAGCCCACCCATTTGGTATCAGAAGTGTTGTAAGTAGAGGAGTGATTTTCCTTTAGTACCTTTTTGAATAATTTTGATTTTTAGATGGTAATGTTCTATGTATTCAAAAAAGTATTTTTTTTTCTGGCTGGCATACCAGTACTATATTTTATTCATTCTTCTATATTTGGGCATTTAGGTAGTTTCCAGTATTTGCAGCTACAAATAGTGCTGCAATGAATAACCTTGTGTATAGGCATTGTTATAGAGTTGGAGGTAATCTTTAGAGTAGATTTCTAAAAGTGAAATTGTCAGGAATTCCCTGGCAGTCCAGTGGTTAAGACTCCACACTTTCACTGCCGAGGGCCCGGGTTCAATCCCTGGTCAGAGAACTAAGATCCCACCAGCCACATGGTGCAGCCCAAAACAAAAACAAATAAAAGTGAAATTGTTGGGTCAAAGTGTTTATTGGACTTCTTTATGTACACTTTATGATTTAGATCTGTCTCTTTACTTGAATTATATATGAGAGAGGGCATGATCTTTTTAGTTTTAGTATCTCTGAATATTGCAATCCACCCTGTGTGGATGCAGAGAGGGTTATCATATCAAAACTCTTAAATCTATTACAAGATAGAATGTGGTAAACACCAGAGATGAGGACACAGTACTCAGGAAATTTGAAAGAGAGAGAAGTTCCAGCTCCTGAGTCAGGGAACACTGGAGAAGAAGGAGCCATTTAAGCTTGACCTTGACGAATGGGTGAGGTTTGGACCTATGCAAAGGAGAAGGAAGGGAGTTTAGGAAAAGATAGCCATGACAACTGAGGGCCTGCTTGTATGCATGGAAGGAAGGTAGATGCTAAGTTTATCTGGAATGAAGTTTTCTGAGGGGGGGCGGGATGTTATAATTGGACATGTAGGCTGGCATTTTAATCTAGATGTTCAGGCTCCTTCGGCCACACCAGTCCGGTATAGCTCCACACGGTCAGAACAAAGCATTCAGGAAGCTTGAGCAGCTTTCTGAGTTGTTACTTCTAGGCTCACCTTTGGGGTTCAGCACTCTGCCTGTGGTCCTTCCTGGATGAATATTGGTGCTGGCAAGATCTAGTGGAGAGGCCCGAGGCCAGGAGTCCAGACACCTGTTGTCCAACGTTGGCCTTGCTGACAATCCTCTCTGATCTGGCTGATGGTCACTCAAAGGCAGGAATCATGTCTGGAATATGTTGTCCTACTCTTCGTGACTGCCTTGCACACGGGGGCTGTGCGGCCACCAGCTCACTCTGTGACATTGGGCAAGTCACCTCCTCTTCTATGACATGGGTGTCTGGTCTCTCCAGTAAGGGAGCCGACGTAGACGGTCTCTGAGGTCCTGCCTGCATGCTCTCAGATTCTGTGAAAACAGGAGAGATGTATACACGGTACAAATGGAAGTTTTTTGTTGCCCATGTTCTCAGAGTGCCAAGGGGACTCCTCTCCTCACACTTGTCAGAGACCCATTTATCCTGGTGGCTGCAGGTAAGCTGACATTGCCTCCCTTTGGGCTGGGAGAGTCTGAGCTTCAGGGCAGCCTTGGGGGCTCACTGAACCATCTCCCCAGGCTCCCTCTGCTTTGCCAACATGGGGGTGGCCATGCTCGAGCCCACACTGCCCATCTGGATGATGCAGACCATGTGTGCCCCTGAGTGGCAGCTGGGTAAGTGACCTCGGTCCCCAACTCGGGCTTGGGCAGAGATGCGTGCTATGGGCCCTTTCTCAGGTAATCGGCAAGCATCATCAGGGCCAGGTCTTCAGAGTCACAGAAGGGCAGTGTGCTTCCTTCACAGAATTACCTTCCTTGCCCACACCTGTGAATCAAGCCTGATTTAGTGGGCAGTCCCTTCAAGAAGCAGGCCGAGGACCAGTTCTCTCAGGGTTACTTGAGAGACTGCCTCCTGGGCTTGAAGTCCTAAAAATGTCTGTCCAATAAAACATGACTCTCAACTTAAAAAAAAAAAAAACGGAGAAGAAGAAGAAAATGAGAAGCAGGCTGAGAAGGGCAGGGTTGGGGGGCGTTGACGGGTGACGGAGGGGCAACATACCTAGCTGGGTGGATGAATAACTTCTAGTCAAAAGACCTTGGGTTTTTATTTCTGCTCCATTGAGTTGCTGTGCACACTTGTGAAAATCACAACTTTCTGAGCACCACTTCTCTCATCTCTAAAATGGACATCAGAATACCATCTAGTTCAGAGGGTAAATCGGAGGAACAAATGACATCATCTGTGGCAAAGCTTTGCATCCGTAGAATATTAACAAGGCACCACCGTTACCATCACTGATACGTTCTTCTTTCCCACTCCCTGTCCCCCAGATTACCCTTTTGCTATCTTTTTACCTCTGAAAAGGTGCTAATGGAGTATACTGTTCTGTGAGGGAGGCCTCTGGCCTCCTCTGCTCCATGGAGAGATGTCCTCATGACTCATCTGAGCTTAGAGAGCACGCTCTGGACCTTTCCAGGAAGCCTGAGGAAAGGGGACAGAGAAGGTTACGTGCAAATGGCTCAGTCGCTGCAGGGAGGAGAGGCTTAAGTGGCCAGAGGGGAAACTGACAAGAACCTGATACAGCTTAATATACAATGAAAAGCACTAAATCTAATTTTTTAGGGGACCAGGCTAAGCAAGGCTCCCAGCTGCACTCGTAGCCCTAAATTGAATTTTTCTGGGCTGCAGCTGCCTCTGACCATGACAGTTAATTGAGTTAGTTGGTGCTTGGTGCAAATAAACATCCCCTGCCTCAAGGCTCTAGCCGCTCAGGCTCTTGGGGCAGAGGGGCAACCAACCTTGGCTCAGAACGGCCTCTCTCCAGCCCTTCTTCACCCCACAGAAATATTAAAAGCATACCAGCCATCAGCCAGTAACTGGTGAATTGCTGACTTTGGGTTTAATTGTAAACATCCTGACAGTTTCTGTTAGGCAGCACTGTTTCCTGTCAGGGTACAGAGAAGCAGAGAGAGGCTGGTGAGTCACAAGGAAACTCACAGGCCTGATGCCACCCAGTGCCTTGTGCAGGCGAGGCTGCAGTAGAAAGCCCTCAGGAGAGTAAGTGAGAGACTGAGAAGGCCTTGTCCTCCGCCATCCCTTACAACTTTCCTCAGTGCCCTCTGCATCTGTAAGTCTAACTTCAAACGTTCTCACCTGGAGAGTGTGTTAAAATTCAGATTGCGGGGCCCCATCCAGGAATTCAGCAGAAACAAGCTTGCATTCCTGGTGAGTTTCCCAGTGAGGCTGATATGGCGTCAGCGAGCACACTGAAAAATATTACTTTCAATGCAGAACCCTCCCCAAGTCGTTGGGAGGAACAGTTTGTAGTGTGTGACTGAACACTCTCCAAGTGGCCTGTTGTGTGCCCGCGACTCTCACCCAGTGGAGGAAAGAGCTCAGGCTTTGGAAACAAGCCCACCTGGGTTGAAATCCTGACCCAGCCACTTACTGGTTGTGTCCTTGGATAAGTTACTTAACGTCTTCAAAGTCCACTTTTTTTCATTTGTAAAAATGGAGGCACTTTTTTGGTTGTTTTCAGGGTTAAATAGGTCTTTGTATTCTAAAGGCATTAGCACAGTGCCTGGAATAGAGGATATAGTCAGGAAATCACTTTGACAGTCACAGCTCTGTGTAATTCCCCACCCCTTGAAGATATGCTGTGAAATATATATGTGTCTGTAGACGTATAGTCTGGAACACCTCTTTTGCACAAAATGCTACTGAATTTGCAAGCTATACTCAGATCCTAAAGAACAAGCCACTGAGGAAAATCGCATTCAGGAAATCCCACGTCACTTAAAATGATGTCAAGGAGATGTATCTAGGAGGCCTGTGAGCTTGGTACAGGTGCCCATTTCCAGATACCAGGTAGGCGATTGAGTAGCTACACTATTACATTTTTTAAAAGCAATTAAACAGAAACACATGGTTACAGTTTGAAACAGATTGCCACCTGTACAGATAGACTAGACAAACACACTAAGGTGTGTTTCACCTCCAGCCCACAGAAGAGAATATTAAAAGCAAACAAGACCTCAGCCAGTAACTGGTGAATTGTTGACTTTGGGTTTAATTGTAATCATCATGACAGTTTCTATTAGGCAGCACTGTTTCCTCTCCATACAGAGAGGCAGAGAGAGCTGGTGAGACCCAAGGAAACTCACACCACTCATTCCATGCAGTTCTTTATGCCAGAGCCATCTGTGCTGCCACGCTGCTGGTGGGGTGGTGGAAACACCTGGAGGTGGAGGGAGAAGGTCTGGGTTCAAGTCCTGACCCTGTTACTCCCTGGTTATGATGATAATAGTTAAGGCCGATGCTCAGAGAGCACTTATTCTATGCCAGGCGCCCTGCAAAATGGTCGCTTTGCATTATCTCAGTTAAGCCTTATAACTAGCCTATCTGGTACCAATTATTATTATTCCCATATTTTAGAGATTTCTTAATCTGACCCAATTTCCCATTACCCTCCCAAATCCTGGGTCTTGTGGAAGTCCCTGCCATCAACAAGTGTCCCTATGCCCTCAGCCTTTTTTCTCTGAACACTTCTTTCATCTTCTTGCCCTGAGACCTGAATGTTTTCTGAGAACACCATTTTCCCACAGCCTTATTGATGGAAGTTCATGTTCCTTTAGGCTTTGCTTTCTTTCGCTGCTTCTGAATCATTTCTTCTTCATTCCCCTTCAAAGGCCCCGACTCCCTTGAAAATCGTGTCATTAGATTATACCACCCCACCCTTCTTTATTGCAGTTATCAACTGACCCCTGAGTTATCCTTCTCACTCATTAAATCCACCAACACCCGGCTCGCATTCATTTCACCTTTATTCCTGTCACCACTTTTGGTGACTTCCATATCCAGGTGGATAACCTTACCGACATCTTGGCCTATTCCTTAATCTACTCTCTTGCAATGATCTTCTTCTTCTCTCCACCTTAACCAATCAAACCTTTATATAATATTGACCTTGACCTCACCATTAATCGTAGCTTCTCTGAAATTGCACTTCCAAGCAGTGCAGTTATCACCTTACATATTCCCTGCTCAGGTATTCTAATACCCCTATATTAACACACTTTGGCTACACTGGGATCACCAGTCCATTCAATTCTTTCTCTGTTTCCCTCACTACTCATGTCCTCTCTTCTTTCTTTACTCAGCTTGGAGTCCATCGTGATGAATCCACATCCATCATTAATGTCACTCCTTTGAAAGCATCGTTAATTTCTTTGCCCCACCAGCTCCCTCTGGGGTTGTCACATGGGAAGCCTTAACTCTGGTTAAGCCTATCTGGTTGCCGACTCCTTGCCTGCACCTGAGCAGTGACATGGGGCTGTAGGAAAACACACACTAGGTAGGCTGTTGGTCTCACCTTATACTTATGGCCACAGATCTAAAGTGGGTTTTCACACTGTCCAACAATCTTTCTTTAAGTCCCTAGTTATGTTCTTCCTACTTTCCAAAAGGACTGGTTTACACTTCTCCATTCAAACCTCCTACACATCCTCATCCCTTCACCTTCATCATCCTCAACTCCCAGTCATTGAGGAAACAGAAACAACAAGAAGGGACCTTGCATGTTCTCATCACTACATATACTTACTTCCTCGTACCTGTGCCTACATCCGCTGCCTTCTCTTTATGGTTGGAACATCCCAGCTCCTTCAGAGGTCGAACTTCTTTTTTCTTTTCTTTTCTTCTTCTTTTTCCTTCTGGATTCCGTCTCCTCCTACTTCATTGGCTACTCCTTATCACCTTTGCTATCTCCTCCTCGTTTGTTAACTTTTAAAGGCAGGAGTCCCAGAAGGCTCAGTCCATAGATATCTATTCTTCTATCTCTGATCTTTCATGGGTGATCCCAGCCATTCCCATGGCTTTAAGAACTAATTGGTAAACCAATTAGTCGAACCCTTATGTCTGTGGGTAGGATCTCTCCTCGGAACTCTAGACTTGTCCACTCAATGGGCCTTCCTATTTGCATTAAGTGTTTTTGTTTGTTTGTTTGTTTTTCTTGCTAAAAACCTTCTGTTTTGGTTATTCAGTTCTCAGCTTAAATGTTACCTCCTCAAAGAAGCCTTCCCTGATCCCCTAAATCTAAGTTAGCCCTTATTCCTGGTCACTCTTCCATACTGCCACATTAAACTTTCTTCACAGAACTTATCACTTGTCAAAATTATCTTTTTCATTTATTTGTTTACTTGTTTGTTGTCTATCTCCCTCCCTTGGAATGTAAGCTCCCGGGAAGCCAGGACTTTGTCTATTTTATTCACCCTTCTAATCCTGGTCCCTAGAATACCTGGTACGTAGTAAAAACTCATTAAAAATGCTACATGAATGAATAAATGAAAGAACAAATCAATGATACTCAGAGAGGGTAAATTCCCCATGGTCACAGAGCTAAAAAGTGGTCAAGCCACAGTTTGAACTCAGCACCAAAGCCCATGTTCCAGGGTACCTGACTCTACTGTCACAAAAAAACAATGTGATAAGGGCTTCAGTTTACAAAATCCTTTTACATGCATTTATCTAATTTGCTCCTTAATGTAATTTGGTATGATAGAATCACAGCTTTGTTTTTAGGACTCTGCGCTTCCACTGCAGGGGGCATGAGTTCGATCCCTGGTCAGGGAACTGAGATCCCGCAAGCCTTGAGGTGTGGCCAAAAAAAAAAAGTCACTGTCAGAGCAATAGAAGGGCAGGTAAATAGCAAGGCAGGATTTTACTTCCTAGGAGGTATGTAAGTCTTTCTCTAAAGCTCATGCTCTTATGCTGATAATCACGGGTATTTTATACATGAGAATGGCTCATCAAAGCCATTCATCAGGAAGTCCAACAGGGGAGCTAAAAACACGTTCAATGTGTTGAAGCTAAACACAGCCCTGCTCTTGAGGAAAGCAGAGTGTGGAGCCCTATGTCATCTGCTCTGGGTTTGCACAAGGATCTCCAACCCACAAAACAAAGCGGTTTGGGATCCTTGAAGGTAACAGGGGGACTTCACTGTCCTGTAAGAAAAAGTGTTTTAGAGTAGCTGGGTACATTCTAAGGTAAGGGCCTGTGTCTTTCTACAGGTCTAGCTTTCTTGCCTGCCAGTGTGTCCTACCTCATTGGCACCAACCTCTTTGGCGTGTTGGCCAACAAGATGGGTCGGTATGTAGCCTGGGGATCTGGGAAAAGTCAGGTGGGAGAGTCTTCTGAGGTGTTCCCTGCACCTGGGATGATGAATAATAGCTTCTCTGAGGTTGAAACTTTAGAACAAGTACACACAGATAAAAACTGCCCACTGGGAGGATGGGGATGGGTAGATGGTAAGGGTAATATAGAGAAAGGATGGTCCTGAGCTGGCTGCTATAGAAGAGACAGTGAATATATGAGAGACAACCTTTACTATCCAGATGTTTGTTGTCCAGTTGAAGAGATAAAATAATTCCACAGAGAACAGGTATGAAGAAAGCAGTACCTTGGGGCATTGGTTGTCAAACTATATTCCATGGATCCCCAGGGAACTCTACAGGTGTGCCTCGGAGGCCACCAAGTGGAAAGGGTTAGGGACTAAGAGGTATGAGTCTGGTTCCTGTCCCTCCACTACAGTGAGAACACCTTGAATTTTACCGTTGGAGTTCAGCACAAAGATGTTAAAAATAAGTTTAAAAACCATTGCCATAGGAAATCAGAGAAGGAAAGAAGTTTGGTATGTTTTGTGGTTTTTGAGATGGACCCTGAAGACCAGATAAAATATGAATAGGTGAGAGGTAGGCTGAATCGGGAAACAGCAGAAATTAAGTTTGAGGATTATCCCCACGGGGCAATTACCTTCTGAGTCAGCTGCTTCCTCTTCTAAGGGAAGGAAGAATATGTCCCATTGCTCTTCATCTGCTTCTACTGGAAAGAGGTGTGGAGTCAGGGAAGAGGTGAGGGGCCAGGAAGGGACAGGGCAAGGGCTCACCTGGGCATAAACTGGTCCTGTAGAGATGTGTTTATCTTCTCATATCCTAAGGGGTTCCTGGAAGTAGGGGTGATAGGACTGGCCAGTGTGTTGGTGATGGGGTGGCAGATGGAAGGGATCTCTCCCCTTTGCACTGTTTAATGATGGCTGTTTTCTTCCAGGTGGCTGTGCTCCCTCATTGGGATGGTGGTAGTAGGTACCAGCTTGCTTTGTGTAAGTATAATAAGGTCTTGTTGACAGAGAGAGAGAAACCTGGACATTTAAGGACCACTTTCCTTTGAAATGAGCAGAGGGTTGACTTGGCAAGGATTGTCAGAAAGACTGTTTCTGTGTAGGTAGGAATTTAGCACGGGGGGAGATGCCACCAGTCATCCCATTGGAAGGAGGTGGGGAAGGAGAGGGAGAGGGCAGTGGGGCAGCTGGAGACAGAGGTCTGAGGCATTATGGATGGGCACATGAAGGAATACATGTGGTATCTATTTCTGGGGTCTGTAAACTCGTGCATTTTATGCCTTCATTTACTCATCTCACCCTGACAGGACCCCATAAGCCACCAGGGGAACCATTATCTGTGCTTCCATCTCTAGCACCAGAATGTTTGGTAGAGGAAGAAAGAAAAAAGGGCTCTTCCATTTCCAGGAGTCCCCTTCAAGCTCTCTGAGCCTTCATTTTCTCTTCTCCACCATAAGGATCAGAAGCACACTTGCCTGGTAGGCTTGAAGGAGAATAAGATGGCTGTAAAGCACTGAATACAGTGCTCAAGAAAGGCTGGAGGTCCTCATCGGGAGCTCAAGCTCCGTGTTCAGTCCCAGCTTTGTCACTTGCTCCTCGTGTGACTTTGAGCTCGTTACGTCACCTCCCTTTACTCTGTATCTTCATCTGTGTAAAGAGGATTGGGATAGCACCTCACAGGGTTACCCACACCAACTGCAGCCATGTCTGGCACGCAGTGAGCCCACAGTGAATTTTAACCAGTACTAGTGATAAAATAGAAATAGCCCTTGAGGATTCACCCCTAAAATTGTTTATAGCCACTAACATCTAAATGGTATGTGAAAATTCTAAGGGGTGAGTGTGCTGGTGTAGCAGGTTTGGGTGACAGATGCCCAGGGAGGGAGGTAAGGAACCAGCAAAAGAGGAAAAGAAGGCTTCCGTGGGGGATGGATGGGGAGGGCAAGAGAATGAGTTTCACAAGCTTGCTGAAGCGGCAACGCAAAGCACGCCACCTGCCCTGCTAGCTTATAGGTAATTGGTTGTTGGCATTTCTTTCTTGTCTTCTTGCTCCACTGGCTCCCAGTTAGGGTTTAAGTAAAACCTCTGGATGATGTTGCAAATAGAAAAGAGAGGAAACTCCACTCAGTGAAGAGTGAGGGTGGAAGTATGTGTCTGGGTGGAGGGGGTAGAGGAAGGGGAGGAAGAAAGAGTCCATGCAGCAGAAAAGGGCCATTGTTATGGTTTCATAGAGTCAAATCTGAGGTTTACACTTGATCTTACCACTTACGTTCTGTAATTCTCGATAGGACATTTAACCCAAAGGGCACCAATCTAGTTTTCTTATCTTTAAACGGAAGTAAAGATTCTTTTTCATCAGGAGGTATAAGAATGCACGGAGATGATGTCTGTGGCACGTAGCGCCTGGTCGATGACACGTTTTGTAGGAAAACTCTTTGTTTTTGTGCTGCTCCCACCTGACCCAGCTGGACTCCTGATGGACTCTTCCTCCTTTCCTGCTGCAGATTCCTCTGGCTCGTAATATTTTTGGTCTCATTGGCCCCAATGCAGGGCTTGGCTTTTCCATAGGTAAGAAGTGCCCTTAAAGGAAACAAGAGGCCCCTGAATGTTGGCTTTGGGTCAGATCAGAGAGGGTATATGGAAAGGCAGAAGAAGCAGGAGAGCAGCTGGCGGGGGTATGGAGAGATGGGCTCATAACTCCTGGTAGGAATGGGTGTCAGTTCTGAGGGGAGGACAGACAGCAGGCAAAGGCAGTGGACTAAAGCAGGGAGGAAAAAGGGGGATGCCACAAACAGGGAGGGGGACGGTGGGTAGAGCTGACCGCGGTGTCCTGCTTGCTCTGACCACAGGCATGGTGGATTCCTCTATGATGCCCATCATGGGACACCTGGTGGACCTGCGCCATGCCCCGGTGTATGGGAGTATCTATGCCATCGCTGACGTGGCTTTTTGCATGGGCTTTGCTATAGGTATGTTGGTGGAGGGATAGGGGAGCACCAGGGCCTGGTACCCCACTCTCCCTTTATCTACTGTTTACCAGGTAGAAGAGGCTGATTCTCCTAGGGCTCTGGAGATATTTGACCCTGGGACGTCCCCTGGGTCACCTGCTGCCCCTAGCATGGTGTCCTCCGTGTGATCAAGACTCAATAAATACTTGTAGGTTTGCTTTATTCCTCGCAGGCCCATCCACTGGGGGTGCCATTGTGCAAGCCATTGGCTTCCCCTGGCTCATGGTCATCATCGGGGTCATCAACATCACCTACGCTCCTCTCTGCTACTACCTGAGAAGGCCCCCAGCCAAGGAGGAGAAGCTTGTAAGGGGCTCTGACTACTGCTGAAAAAATGATAATCTTCTGTTTCTTTCCATGTCTCTCATCCCTTTTTATCCCGTCCTCTTATTTCCTCCCTCTTTGATAGGCTCTCTGCTTTGCCATGTTTTCTGATGCCCCTTGCATCTCTCTCTTTCCTTTGTGCCCTTCCTTATTTTCCCTTCTCTACACAACCACTTTCTCTCTTACACTGGTCAGTTAGGAAGGGTCCTAAGTACAGAAGGAAAATGGGATGCTTGTAAAGTGTTGGGGTCAAGGATCATCAAAGGCATCCTGTATTTGCTGTAGTTACTAGCAAAGTGTGAATTACCAAATCATGCCCACAAAATGGACAGAATTCTACTGGGCACATTCATTCATTCACTCACATCTGTCATTTTCCTTACCACGTCATTTCTTAAAGTACAAACACCCCAGGGGAGAGAACCACAGCATATGATTTTAGTTAATAAGATACTTTCCTCTTACCACAGCATGAGCACCCTGAGGGTCTGGGTGGGTTAGGGATGGATGTGGAGGACGCTTAAAGGAGCAAAAGAAGACGTGAAAGTCTGATGGGAGGTGGTGCCCATTTCAGCTGGCTCTCTGCTATAGCCTGTACTACTGCTAAAAGGATTCAATTAAAAGCATATCAGGTGATTGTCTTGACTAGGGTGACTACACCTTGGTCCCTTGGGTGGCCTATGCACATACATGAAGCAGAGCAAGGGTCCTTTGCTGGTTTCTTGAGTCTTTTCTGTGCAGCACTAGACTTGGATGAGCTAGTTGGGGAAGGGGATGGGGAAGCTGGTGAAGGATGCGCAGTGATTTCTCTTCCTGCCTCTTGCTACAGGCAGTTCTGAGCCAGGACTGCCCCATGGAGACCCGGATGCACGCAGCCGAGAAGCACATGAGGGAATTTCCTCTGGGGGAGGACAGCGATGAGGAGCCTGGCTGTGAGGAGTAGCAGCAGAAACTGGTCCCTGGACCTTGTCACGTGAGGCTCAGACTTCAGTGACCGCCTCGTTCCCCGGACGCGGATCTCCATGGGCTGTTCTTCACTTCTCTCTCCCCTGGTGTCTCCTTTCCCCCCCCTCCCATGCATGCTGTTTCCTGGTTCTCTCCTCACCTGTGTCACCTCTAGCTCTCCCTCTAAGCTTTGATGCCTCAGCTAGCCCACCTTTGGTGGGAGGACAGAGTGATGCTTCCTCCTCGGTTTCTGTAAGGCGGTGTGGGTTCTGCGAGGGGTGACTCATTTCACAGAGGCGGCAGTGAGCGGTGTTCCCTGACACCAGTGGGGTGGCTGACAAAACTCATTTCATCTGTTATCTGATTTTCTTTGGCACCTTCCCAACAGACTGTAAGAGTTTTGTCCTCTGTTGCTCGACATGGCCCTCCCTGACTTTTCCCAGATGAGCTGAGAAAGTGTCCTCAACCTTGTATTGCTGCCACATCGCCAGTTTGGGAAACATTTGCCTGTTTTTCATAAGCTGAGTGTTTTCTCTGTGGCCAAACCTACAGCTGCTGAAGTGAGTCTGCCCTCGGTGAAAGGGGGTCTCCTATTTTCCTCATTACTGAATGGAAAGGAAAAGAGCCTGCTTGTCTTATGCTTGAGTTACTGACTTTCTCATGATTTCCCCTGTGGGTTTTGTCTACCTTTCCTTAAATTTCTTAGATTCTTAGAAATAAATGTAGGAGGACAGAAAACACAGGCTATGAGCTCTAAGATTTCATGGGAACAAGGGTAAAGCAACTGTCCTGGAATCCCTTCCAACTCGGGTTTCCTAACACAAAGATTCTAATGAGGCATTGTCCACATTTGCTAATGAATAAGTTGTTCCCTGATTCAGACATGGCAAACTAGACGCTCTTTTACAGAAAAAGAGAGTGTGTGGGCAAATACAGGAGGTACTATAAATATTTTTACATTTGTCTACCTTTTTGAAATAATTACTAAGAGATGGGGTTTCCAAGATATGGGAGACACGGCACCTACCCTTCGGTAGTTTTCCATCTATCTGGGCAAACTGGATATACATTGAATAAAAACGATCAATACTGCAAGTTTGTATATACACTTGTGTTCAAGTGTAAAGAGGCAGGGTTGCTCAGGGTCTGGGTGGGGAATAATGGTGGAGATGGAGGCAGAGGCAGGAATGGAAAGACTCACAGGCACAGACTTGGGGTTCCTGGATATTAGATCGGGGTGTTCAGACTTTACTCTGGAACAGTGCCTGGGTCTGATTAGTGCACTCCTCTGCAAGAGGTTGGTGGGTTCAGTGCAAGTCCTGTATCATCAGAACACATTCAAGCTTAGCCTCAATGAATTCTTACCACTTGGACAACGGGTATCTGATTTATGGGTGTGTTTTTAGGGGGTTGGCATTAACTAGACTTACCTGCTTTGCAAAACCCGATGTATTTCTATCATTTAGTCAGGATGATATTGTCTCAGATTTCGAAGGAGCTCAAAGATAAAATTGGGAAATAATTTGTCAAAATATGTAAGCTGTGACTACAAATTTTACATTGAAAGCATGTCCACTGTGACTCTTGTACAAGGTGGGAGTGGGATACGGTAGGGTGTGGAGGTGTCAGGGGCACCAACAACAGTGCTCTTTTGATTCTCACATCCACATGGAGGACAATTTATAATTAAAGGATGGGCTTGTTACAGAAATTGTTCACACATTAAGAAAAAGTAGGAAGAATTTTTTTTTGCAGTACGCGGGCCTCTCACTGCTGTGGCCTCTCCCGTTGCAGAGAACAGGCTCCGGACGCACAGGCTCCGGACGTGCAGGCTCAGTGACCGTGGCTCACGGGCCCAGCCACTCCGTGGCATGTGGGATCTTCCCAGACCGGGGCATGAACCCATGTCCCCTGCATCGGCAGGCGGACTCTCAACCACTGCGCCACCGGGGAAGCCCTAAAAAAAAGTAGGAAGAATTTTTAAAGGAGTAATTCATCTTTAACTTGTTAGTAAACATTGAGCAATTTAAAACATATGTTTAAGGAGAAACAATGTATATAATTTATTCAGCCTTTCAAAATACTGTTGATAAGAGTCAACACCAAACCCTACAAAGTCAGTCAGGACCCATTTTTTTATGATAGGTCAGAAATAGGTCATAAACGTAGCCTATATATAGAAGATTATTAAAAAAGAGAATATCATAAAACTAGAAAATGAATTAGTCTTTATCAGTGGTTTTACAAAAGATAAAGAATTCATGGTAAACTTCACAGGTGACCCTAAGCTCTTCTAAAAATGAAAATACCAGCCCAGCAAAAATGAGCCACGAGTGTTTTTTTGTTTCTGTTTTTGTTTGTTTTTTGGGATTTTTGTGTTTTGTTTTTGGTTTTATTTACTGGTTTGGGTTTTTTTTTTTGTAAAAGTGGCAGAAAGTATCAGATGACCTCTATGGAATGGCTGAAGATGTGTATTTTCCCCTTATGAAAGGGAGGAGCTGCAGAGACTATAAACATTTATAGGGTGTGAGGCCCCTAACTACCAATGAGATGTAACAAAGGAGACAGTGGAACTCATGAGCTATTGTGCTCAATAGGCCAGAAAAATACTGGGAATTCTCAGAGTGTTGCAAACAAACCAGAAGACATTCTATTTCCAAAGTACAAAACCTGGGGTGGAAACAAGGCACAGGCAGTTACCACAGGCAGTAACTGTGGAGTTGGAGAAAATGCAGAGGGAGCACATGAGATGATAAATGGCTGGCAGGGAGAGTGGTGTGGAGAGAGACAGGACAATTCTTATAGGGAGGGATCCAAACCCAAGGGGATGTGAAGAAAGTAGCTAAAACCTTTAAGAAAGGCCCCGTCTTGGTGTCAGCACCGAATCTCAGAACACTTCCACAAAGGGCTACTCCAAAAGCACTACAGAGCTAAGGCAAGAGTCGGTATTAGGGAATATCATCTCCCACTGTGTTGCCTTACTTATGGAGTATCATTACTCCAAGATATAGCCCAAAGTGAAATAAAATAAGTTTTCTAAGAATATTTGACCCTATACCTGGAGGCAGCTCTGGAATGCTTGTGTAAGTCTGTCCTCTGAGGTTGCCATGAAGAAAGGGCAATGTAGTTCTTCACACAGCGTGCCTGGGGGGCCCTGGATGCGATGCGACTGAGTCTATCTTTGTCATCTCTGATACCTGTTTGTCCTCTACCTGTAGACTGAGCTTCACGGGTGATGTACCAAGGTCGCTGTGTCACCCTACAATCCTGTCTAAGGCAGAAAAACTTTCTCTGGAGCAAGGGAGGATTGGAACAAGGTGGCTTTGGCACACAGCACTCTCCCCCCTTGCTGGGAGGGAGGAATGCTGAGGTCATAAGGTGATAGAAGGAGGACCAAATCAAGAGTAAACAGAACGAATCCTAGTCTAGCTCTGCCACTGCCCAGCTGTGTGTCCTGGGGCAGGTCATTTCACACCTCTGGGCTTTAGCGTCATCCCCTGTAGATCAGATCTGGCTTTCTGTGGATCCATCCTGCCTCTGGCTTGTTTTGGGGCCACCTGCAGTGAGTGCCAGGGGCAGGGCCTGTGTGAAGAGCCTAAGGCAGAGATGGGCCATCCAGCCAGCACCTCAGAAATACAAATGTGACCTGAGGCTTGATTTCCTGTATTCAGGAAGTTATTGGAAATAAAATATGCACCTTCTTCTGCCTCCTTCTCCTTTTCCTCCTCCCCCTCCCCTACCCCCTTTTTCCTCTTTGTTCTTCTTCTTCTGGAGGGTGAAGAGTACAGTGTAAGCAGAGGCAAGAGGCCTGCTCAAGGTCTTTTTGCCTTTGTCCTCCAAACTGAGTCAGCATATAGTCTCCTGAAGTCACAGGGGAGGAAACTGAGGTTGTTTGGCCGAATCTTGCTTGTTCTTGGTTACTCAGACTCTTAGCCCAGGCCAGTAACTGACAGCTATTCATCAAGGGAGAATTGCAGGGTCCTGGGTGTGCTGAGGGGCAGCCAGACAGGGTGGATGCCACAACTGGCTGTTGAGCAAATCTTCCTAGGAAAGCAAGAAGCTCTGTGTGTACAGGTGTAGTGCAATCTAGCAACATGACAATGTGCAGGTGGCCTGGTGCTCACCCTAGTTCTACCATGGAATCACGGGGTATCAGGGATCTGGGGACAGGGCAGCAGTATTACAGAGCAAAGCAGGTGGCAGAACTCCTCTACATATAAGCAATGTGGCAATGAAAATGTCCTTATTTGTAAAGTGGAAAAAATAGCAGTACTTTAGTAACAGGGTTGTGATGAAGATTAAATGAGATAATAATAAATGAACTAAGAATACGCTTTATAAATCATAAAGTCCTATCCAAGTGCTACTTTCTGTTATCAGTTAGTCCAACTCTCTTATCTCACAGAAGAGGAAACAGGTCCAACAAAGGAAAGTGAGCTTCCTAAGGTCGTACACTAGAATGGAGCACAGTCTACATACAAATTCCTTCTCAGATATATGATTTGCACATATTTTCTCCCATTCTGTGGGTTGTCTTTTCACTCTCTTGATGTATCCTTTGGAGCACAAATGCTTGTAATTTTGAAATCCGTGTATCTATTTTTAATTTGTTACTTGTGCTTTGTCATCATAGCTAAGAAACCATTGTCTACGCCATGGTCATGAAGATTTATACCTATGTTTTCTTCCAATAGTTTTTAGGTTTATATCTTATATTTAGATCTTTGATCTATTTTGAGTTAATTTCTGTATGTGGTGTGAGGTAGGGGTCCCACTTCATTGTTTTACGTGTGGATGTTCAGTTGTCTGAGCACAATTTATTGAAAAAACTATCATTTTCCCATTGAATTTTCCCAGGACTGTTTTCGAAAGCCAGCTGACTATAAACGTAAGGATTTATTTCTGAGCTCCTAATTCTATTCCATTAATTTATTTGCCAGTCCTTCATCCTAGCAGTTTCCAAAAAATTCTTGCTATCTCATGTAGTATCAACTACTTTTCCCAAATCTTTCCTTCAGAATCCTTTCATAGGGTAGCTATAGGAACTTATATGAGTTAAAATCTTTCCAGCTCATTTAAAGAAAGATGGTGGGCAGGGGAAATTACTCATAGTTTAAATTTGCTTGTAAAGACATTGAAAAGAGCCAGCGTTGAGACAGGTTTGGAACAGAGTTTGGTCTGTGTGTCTGCATTTATTTTTCATATTTGCTGGAGTAGTCTGAAATTAAGTCCTTTATTTCTGACTCTTGGCCTGACTTTTCCTGTTAGCAATTAGCTGAGGCAGAACCACAGCTGAACTTGTTTTTGGCATGCATAATATGCCTGGCATGCAAGGCTGTGGGTGAATGACGTGGGGGTATCACTGCTCCGTGTTGACCCCTGCATCCAGAGCGCTTGCCAGAAATTATGGTAGCAGCACATCTTACACATCCAGCTCTACTCGGGCTGCCCCTTGGTCCATCTTGGCCTCCAGCCACTGACACTCTGAGCCAAGGGGTTCCTTATGGAAATCACTTACATCCACTCCCCCCAGGCTTTCCTTTCACCTGGTTGAATCACAGGTTAGTCTACCTCTGCTCTATCTCCTTACGTCAGTACCAGCAGAAATTCCTCGTAGTCTCTGCATGTGGATGTCTCTTCGCATAGGTTCCAGGACTGATACAGGCCATTTAATGGGCCCTTAGGAGGGGTGGGGTGGGGCAGAGTTAAAAATGCTCAGATCACTATCTTGAGTGGAGTGCCGATTTCCCCCACCCACCACTGCAGTTTTCTTAGTCATTTTTCCTTTTCCTTTCCATTCTTTTTTTCTCTTTTCTTCTCCTTCTCCTACTTCTTCTCCCCCACTTCTTTTTCCTCCCCCCTCCTCCCTCCTTTTTAAAAATTATGTATGTTACATATAAAGTAAAGTGTACTGTTGGGCTGCCCCCCGCAGGCCTACAAGGCCCGCTCTTGCCCAGCTTTAGGACCAAAGAAAGAGCCCGGAGTCAGCAACAGGGATGGTTTAATGGATGGAGGAGTTTACATGTCTGAAGCAAGGTCCTGGAGCAACACCCCACCGTGTGCAGGGGATGTCGGGTAGGATATGACAACAGTCTTCACCACCAGAGGGAGAGGGAGATTACCAGTTATAGGGGGAAATTAATGTCAGGTTGGCTCATCAGTTACCGGGGAAACCAGCAGAAGGGCAGGGCCCTCACCGCCCCTTTGATAAGAACAATCACTAGCTGGGGTCTGGAACAAGTATGTAGGAAGTTCAGTTATGTTGGTAGGGTATAGGTGAAGCAGGCACTGGTCGAGCAGGGGGTGTATAGAGAGCAAGAGAACAGCTATCTCAAGTGGCCTGGCCATACATGTACTAATAAGGGCATGCTGGATAAATTAATTAATTAATTAATTTATTTATTTATTCTGAGAGCTTTTCATTTTATTTATTTGTTTTTTAAATTTAGTTTTTACTGAAGTATAAGAGTTGATTTACAATGTTGTTTTAGTTTCTGTTGTATGGCAAAGTGATTCAGTTATACATATATATACACATATTCTTTTCCATTATGGTTTATTACAGGATAATGGATATAGTCCCCTGTGCTACACAGTAGGACCTTGTTGTCCATCCATTCTGTGTATAACAGTTTGTATCTGCTAATTCCAAACTCACAATCCATCTCTCCCCGACCTCTCCTCCCTCTTGGGAACCACAAGTCTGTTCTCTATGCCTGTGAATTTGTTTCTGTTTTGTAGATAAGTTCATTTGTGTCATATTTTAGATACCACATATAAGTAATATCATATGGCATTTGTCTTTCTCTGTCTGACTTACTTCACTTAGTATGATAACCTCTAGGTCCATCCATGCTGCTGCAAATGGCATTATTTCATTCTTATGGCTGAGTAACATTCCATTGTGTATATATATATACACACCACATCTTCTTTATCCAGTCATCTGTTGATGGATGTTTAGGTTGCTTCCAAGCCTTAGCTATTGTAAATAGTGCTGCTATGAACATTGGGGTGTGTGTATCTTTTTGAATTATGGTTTTGTCTGGATATACGCCCAGGAGTGGGATTGCAGGATCATATGTTTACTCCGTTTTTAGTTTTTTGAGGAAGCTCCATACTGTTTTCCATAGTGGTTGTACCAATTTACATTCCCACCAACAGTGTAGGAGGGTTCCTTTTTTTCCACACCCTCTCCTATGCTGGATAAATTTATGTATGTGTGTGTAACTACCACTCAGATAAAAATATAGAGCACTTCCATCACCCCAGAAGGCTGTCCCTCTTCAACCAATACCCACCCCCCATCCAAAGGTAAATACTATCCTGACTTCTATTCCCATCAATTGTTTTTGTCTGTTCTTGAACTTCATATATATTTCTCCATTTACTCAGATTTCTCTTTCTTTATTTTTCTCATTATGATTTTATAATTTTCTTCAAATAAATTTCCTTTTGTTTCTTTTCTTAATTGAAGCATAATTGATTTACAATATTATATTACTTTTAGGTGTACAACATGGTGATTCAATATTTTTATAGATTATACTCCATTTAAGGTTATTACAAAATAGTAACTATATTTCCCTGTGCTGTACAATATATCCTGTTGCTTATTTATTTTATACATAGTAGTGTTTATCTCTTAACCTTTTACCCCTATCTTTCCCCTCACCCTTCAAGTAAATTTCTTGCAGGGAAATCTGTGACATATTGGACCTTTTAAATATGGCATCTCACTTCATCTTCCTGGGTTAGGCATTACTGTCCCCATTTTACGTGGACAAAACCAAGGCTGAGAGGTTAAATAATCAGCTTGAGCTCACATAGTCACTTTCTCACAGAGCAAGCAGCGGAGTCCAGATTTAAGTTCATGTTGGTCTGCTTCCAAAGTCTGAGCTCTTTCCTCCAGAAACTAATATCTCAACAAACACCTTCTGCTCATGAACAAAACTTAATATAGGGCCCTTTTCCACAGCAGTGAATTATTACTAAAGTTGGAATGGGCTGTAGAAACTTTTCTGCATATTTTGAGAAATACGGTACGTTACCTTTATTTGCTCCCACTCTGCTTCTCCTCCCTCCCGAGACACCTACCAAATTCTGTCTCAATTTCCACAGTGAAACTGGCCTCAGGTTTCCAGTATTTTTGACCGACTTAAACCATCAAGAGTAATGGTCGGGACTTCCCCGGTGGCTCAGTGGTTAAGAATCTGCCTGCCAATGCAGGGAACACGGGTTCGATCCCTGGTCCGGGAAGATCGCATGTGCCACGGAGCAACTAAGCCCGTGCACCACAACTACTGAGCCTGCACTCTAGAGCCCGCGAGCCACAACTACTGAAACCCTCGCTCCTATAGCCCGTGCTCTGTAGCAAGAGAAGCCACTGCAATGAGAAGCCCGCGCACCACAAGGAATAGTAGCCCCCGCTCACCGCAACTAGAGAAAGCCCGTGTGCAGCAACGAAGACCCAACACAGCCAATAAATAAATTTATTCAAAAAAAAAAAAAAAAAGAGTAATGGTCAATTTCCCATTCTTTCCAGAAGAGGGCAGTAGAGTCCACACTAAATTGCTTAGACCCTGAACTGCCTAAAGCCAAATTCCAATGAGACCTGAGGCGGGTGACTCACTGAGCAGTTACTGTTTACTAATTATTGTGGACCTTATGCACACACAACGTTACATAAAGTTTACGCACAATGTTAAGTGAAGTTTAATTTCTACATTCCGTTCTCCCTTTTCCCTTTGAACTCGTCCACACCCTTATCTTCTCTTACTGAAACCTCTCACTTACCCTGCTTCTGACGTCCTCTCAGCTCCGAAGTAAGTGAATGGGGAGTCTGTTTTCTTGGGCCTCTGTTTTCTTCCAAAGGCAGTCCTAGAAAGTTGTTTGCCAGTTTGTATTCATGACTTCCCTCAAAGTGACTGCTAATGGCTGACTCCAGTGCAAGAAGCGTGGCCTAATATCTGGTTAGTATTGGGCAAATCTATAAGATAATTTAAAAAAAAAAAAAAACATTTAAAAACTACAAAGAAAAATAGCTGACATTTTTTGTGTGATGTTTCCTCATCCCACAACTCGTGTCTCTGTGCCTTTACTAAGTGCCAGGCACTTTTTAAGCCCAGGCGCCCACAGAGACACTGAAGACCCCTATGCAGCTGTGCACATGTGAGTGAGTTCCAGATTTGTGGCACAGAGTCTGCAGGAGGTAGAGACCTCAGAGGACCAGCACAGCTGCTGAAGAGGCTAATGTCTGCAACTTAAGAGCTTACTCTGGTGCTGAACTTGCTGTATATCTGGGGTCGGTGGAGTAGAGACTTTCCTTGCCCTACTCAAACCTCTGCCAGGGTGACTGACCCTTTCTACCTCTGATGTCCTGTGGGCCTCATGGCTACATCACTTGCCTGGATTGTTTTCTACACTGTCTTGTGTTCATCTTTACTCTTCTGAGTGTATGAATGGTAGCTCCCCAAGCCAGACTGTGGGTTCCTCAAGGATCCTTCCATGCTGCACACTTTTTGACCCTCTTGTAAATTTCTATGGTACATAAGCTTAGAAAATCTTGACTGATTGGAGCTTGGAGTGGGAGTCCCATTGCTAGTGTGAAATAAAAGTCATATTTTTATGACAAGACATTTAAACAAAAAATCTTCTCTGCCCTTTGGCCCCCTCTCTCCCCCCCACTGTGCACTGTGTATCCTCATTATGCATCAACTAAACCTCCTCCATGGGCAGGGCTGGGATACCTGCTCAACCTCTCGTAGCACCAGCAAGACAACTCCTTAAGAGGTAACATTCCTTCTTGATCTTGTAAGGGGTTACGTGACCCACCATGAGGGCGCTTAGATCTGGATTATGTAATCTGTCAGTAATACATCATTTGATGTACAGCTCTCTGTCTCAAAAAACTTACACAAATTGTGCCTTGATTTCTAATGGGCAGAACAGTTCTCAGAGCTTCCTGAGACGCTCTTCCTGGGTTATAATCCTCAAACTTGGCACAAATAAAATTCTCCTTTGCTTTCTTAGATCGATTGATTAAGTTTTCGTCAACACCAGCACTTACTAGCTGGCATTTCCCCACCGTGGGTCCCGGCGTCCTCATCTGTGAAACAGGGAGGTTGGTCCTGACCAATCCTGCCATTCTGGAATTCTTTGTATCCTGCTTTGTCTTTTCTAGGGTCTGCGTAGAGAAATGCTGAGTGACTGAAGCCAACCAGTTACTTGGTGGGTGGGGGGAGGAGGTGCGTGTCAGCATCAGTCTCAGCAGTGAAAGGGGGACATGGAGTTTTGGTTGGAGAGATCCCTGGGAGGTTTTAGCACATTGGATGAAAGTTCTGAGTTTGCTTTGGCCTCAGCCTCTCTCTTCAGAAACAACGGAAGCACTACAGCTAGCATCACTTAAAAGCTGCAGAGAAATGGAGAATAAGGCTCCCTAAAATGGCCATGAGAACCAGTCACCAGCAGAGCTTTCTTCGGCATGAGACTAAGTTGAAGAAAAATCTGCATTCAGACAAATGGCTCGCTGGGTAGCTTTGTTTATGAAATACAATGATGTCCTGTGAATCTAATGTGGGATGTTATCTTACAGTTGAGGACATTGCTTCACGTAAATTTTGTTCCATTAAAAAAACTTTAATTCTCCTCTGTGGGTCAGACTTGAAATGGTGTTCAATGCAAAGGAGCTTATTAAAAGATGTGAGGGTCAGAGATTATTCATTAAGAGTAATGGACACACTTTGTGGGTATTAAAACCCTCAAAACTGATTAGTTCTGGCATGTTCATTTTCTAAAACAACTGCAGAATAGTGGGAACAGGCCTGGGTTTCAAAATCAAGGCGTGGTCTGGATCCCCTAGGGACCAAGAGAGGGGATGGCTTCACCTCTCTGGATCCCATTCAACTGAGTGTAAGACTCATGGCTTATGTGTCAGGCTGGCTTGGGGGACAGTGAGTGAGCAGGTCAACCTGGAGTGGGGTGGGGGGACCTACAAGTCTGGAAAGGTGGTGAGAGGTCAGACGACAGAAGTTGGTGGCCATCAGGTCAGGGTCTATGACCTGTCTTTTGCAGACACCAGAAATCAAAGAAAGGATTACAAGGTCAAAAGGCACGTGGGAAAGATGGGCCTTGCTGTGTCACACAGGATGACGAGGCAGGAAGATGGAGTTGGACTCTTAACCATCATCCAGGCATGTTACTTCCCCTTGTAGAGCATTTGATGTTACACTTTCAGTCCAGTATGAGGTGCTGTCTGTTTGGGTGGTTTTTATAAGCTCATCTCCATTTTTTATTTGTTTCCCAGTCCCCTTGCCAGGGGGCCGCTTGTACTCCTATGGCTGCCCTGTGGCCTCTGTTCCCCTGACAGCCTTGCCTGGGGTGGCCCCATGTCTGTGGCTCAGCTCTGCCGGCATCAGGTCACGGATGGTGACATCAGGTCAGGACCTCTTAGAGCCGGGTCACTCCCACGTGATAGGACACGGTCCACACTGAACTGTACTCTCAACACTTACAACTATGGCAATCTACCATCTAGGGTCCAGCACCCAAATGTGGCCAAAGGGAACTCTAAAGTTTGCTTTTGGTCCCCGTGACCTGCTATCATCTGCCCAGTGCATCCTAGCGGGGTCTGCTTGCCTGGGAGTTTCCTCATCCCACAACTCGTGTCTCTGGATCCCAGCTCCTAAGTGCCCTGCTCACCCCTTTCCAAAGGGACAGCCAAGCCTTGCTCAACAGACCATCTGGCATGTGTGGTAAAGGCTCCAAGCTTCAAGGTCTGGGTTTTCTGTCTGGATGCTGGGGGTGTGACTAACACCTGAGCCAGAGCCATGGGGCCAAATAAAGTCACGTGTGGGAAGTCACCTTGAGTGCTCCCAAGTGTGCCCAAGTGGTAACGGGCCTGCTCACGGACATGTCTAGGGCCCCGAGAACTTTGGAAAACTCCTCTCCTTTCCAGAACATGTTGGTGAGTTTAGCTGGGTCTTGTGGGGGTTGGATTTTAACCCAGAGGAGGGATGTCTGTGGGAAGGAGGTGGAGAAGGGCCAGCACATTGATTCTCAGCACCGGCTGCCATTAACGGAGGAGCAGGCATCTGAGCATCCGAATCTTGCTTTAGGATGCAAGGACCAGGAAGGAGGAACACTGACATGTCTGAAGGCTGAGCCAGTCACCATAAACCCCTTGACTGGTCACAGTAAGTCCAGCTCGGCAGAGGGAAAGCTGGCTCACCGTGGTCTATCTGATCAGCCAGTGTTGATACAAAGCAAGGAACCTGATGAACATAAACACGTGAAATATTTCTAGCAGTGACCTTCTGTCTGCAGTTGTGAAGTCAGGACCCAACTCTCAGTGCCCTGCTCTGTGTCCGCACAAACACTTCACGCTTGTGTTTGTTCAGGGTCCTGCCTAACAGGGCTGAAGCAGAGTCTGTGAGCCACATGCATGTGTCATCCAGCGGGCGTCCAGTGCTAGTGTCTTTACCAAAGACGGCAAAGAGAGTGCAAAGATAAGAGCCAGCCTCTGCTCTCAGATATCTCAAAATCCAGTTGAGGAGACCAGACCTGTGTGACCTGGGACAAATTGTACAACCTCTTCAGGCCTGTTTTTCCAATCCCCACAGTAGAGAAGGAACTTCCACTTCCGTTAAAGAATCACAGACCCTTAGCTGTGGCAGGGACCTCCTCCTCCTGCCACCTCTCTTCCACCACAGCCTAGACAAGGAGTCCCTTTTGTTCCATACTTCCTCTCATGGGGACCTCACTACCACCTGTGCAGTCATTCTGATGTGGGACAGCTCTAATCGTTAACAAGCTATGTATTTTCTTCGGGAGAAGATTTAACACCCAGGGAGACCAAGGGAAGCTGGGCGCTGGTCCAGGGAACTGGGATGCCCCTGAGCTGGCATTCCTGTCTGTGCTGATGGCTTCTGCCAAGGGGAGGAGAGAGAATGGCAGCCTCTCCTGTCCTCCCTGGCTTTGTAATCCTCCTGGGCCAGCTGCCCTCATCCTTGCCCTCCACACTTAGCCTGCACTCTTCTTTCAGACAGGAATGAGTGTCCCCTTACACCAGATAGAGAACTTGTTTCATGCTTCAAGATCTAGCTCAAATGTCTCTTGTAGGGGCACAAAAGTTTTCCCTTCCCTGCTTCTCATTTCTTTGGCTAACTTAATAATGAAACTGACATAAGACAGATTAACAGGAGAAAAACAAATTTGATTTTGTAAGCATGGGAGTCCAGAAAAAAATGAGGCTCAAAGAAGTGACCAAAGCAGGCAGCTTTTATACCTTTTTGACAAAGAAACAATAAATTTGTGAAGAATTGACAAGACAAAGAAGTTTGGTCTTGGGGTAGTAAATTAGTGAGGGAGTGACCATGTTTATTTACACCGTCTTCTCAGCCCTAAATTCTCTGTCTCTGGTGATACAAGTGCCTTCTATTTTCCTGGTACAGGGAGGGTGGCTTTCAGGGGGACAAAGGAGGATCAGAGT
The DNA here is from genome assembly GCF_039906515.1 of Pseudorca crassidens. Taxonomy (NCBI): domain Eukaryota; kingdom Metazoa; phylum Chordata; class Mammalia; order Artiodactyla; family Delphinidae; genus Pseudorca; species Pseudorca crassidens. Next base: position 98,168,678 of record NC_090302.1, on the reverse strand, counting down.
GTCCTTTTGACACCAGCTGTTTCTCAAGTAACTTTAACTCAAAATAATCAAGGACTTCCCTGGCGGTTCAGTGGTTAAGACTTCACCTTCCAGCGCAGGGGGTTGTGGGTTCAATCCCTGGTCGAGGAGCTAAGATCCCACATGCCTCACAGCCAAAAAAACAAGACATAAAACAGGAGCCATGTTGTAACAAATTCACTAAAGACTTTAAAAATGGTCCACATTAAAAAAAAATCAATATGCCAAGTGGCACATTTTGGAGTGGTGTATTCTGCTCCTCTACCCTCTTCTTTCATGAAGTCTTCTCTGATTTATCCAGGCCGAGCCACTCCTCTCTCCACATTCCCTCAACACTGAGCACTAGCCTCAGTTACAGCAGGAGCATGTAGTATAACTGCTGGATGTTTACAAACCTTCTCCTTCACTAGACTCCAAGCTCCTCCAGCCTGATTGCTGGCTCTTCTAGCCAGGTTTGCATCTTTAGTATCTGTTATAGATCCCAACATATAGTGTGTACTCAGTTAATATTTGTTGCTGTGACCCATCTACATATAGACATAGATAGATATACACATACACGTCTTTATTTTTATTTCTTCTTCCCCTCCTCCCTCCCTCCCTTCCTCCCATCCCTTTCGGCTGTAAGTGCTTTCCTGTGGAGGACAGAGGCAGATGCCCTCAGAATGAACTATAGTTGTATAGAGGAGGGCCATCATCTACTAGCAGTTCAGAATTTCTCATAAAGCTCTTTAAAAATTATATATATATATATATATATATATATTAGTGCATTCAAACATAGCAGTTAGTAATAGCAACTTACAAAGCAAAAGCAAGTTAAAAACTTAATCGTTTAAGAAGAACAGGTGGGGCTTCCCTGGTGGCACAGTGGTTGGGAGTCCGCCTGCCGATGCAGGGGACACAGGTTCGTGCTCCGGCCCGGGAAGATCCCACATGCCGCGGAGCGGCTGGGCCCGTGAGCCATGGCCGCTGAGCCTGCGCGTCTGGAGCCTGTGCTCCGCGACGGGAGAGGCCACAACACTGAGAGGCCCGCGTACCGCAAAAAAACAAACAAACAAAAACAGGTGGATTTCTAAGTAAAAGAAGTAAAACTGGTATTTAAATAGCCCCTTCCTTGCTTTCACTCCCTGCCCCAGCCAATAAATCTTTTTGTTTTATAGCTCTTGAGTTAATTTCCATTACGAATAAGTGATGGGTGCACCAAACCGTGTTATACCCAGAGGTATCTTCCAAGGTTGATTCCTGATGTGCACTAGAAAAGGCCTGCATTTAGAACCGCTTCACCCATGGCCCCTCCTTTGTCCCACAGCTGTGTGTGGCCTGCTCTGTGAGGAATATTGTAATCCATGCACTTTGCAATGAACCAAGAGTGAAAGGGTCCTTCCTGACAATTTGTTGGAATTGATTTCCAGACGTAGCTTGAAGTTTTGGGGCTGCAAAGAGCACGCACCTCATCACTTCCAGCTCCTTTCTTGTTTGGGGGAAACCCAGAGTGCTCTGTGGTAGCCCAGCCACCAGGGGGCGGCCCAACCTCCCCACAGCTCAGAAGAGGCTCTGGGTCCAAGGAAGCTCTTGGCTCCCTCAGAATCAGAGGGGAGCACTCCTCTCCCTCCTAACAAGGCCTACATCCTGCCTTCACCCTTCTGGGGAGTGGAAGATCTTGAACTTCTCTGTAGCTCCAAGTAGGGGAATTTCACTAATCTCCACCAGTGGGAATCTGATGGGCAAACTTGTTAACAATTTTGTAATCTGGAATTCAGCTCTCTGCATCTTTTCTTTTCAATATAGTTACATAAGGCATAACACATTCCTCTGGTCCAGCCCTCGAATGTGCCCCAAGCTTTAACGCAAAGAATAATTATGGTACCATCCGTAGGAGCAGCGGTCACTCTCCGGGCTTTGGCTAACGTCGTTGTTTGGTCTAAAGCAGAGATTTGCACCTGTGCATCCCAACTCTAGGCAATCCATGCAGATGGGTGGGCAAGGTTGGGGGTTTCCCCAAAACGCTCCACAAAATCTTGTTTCAACAAAAGATTATGCTGCTTAAAGATCAAAGACTCAAGGTTGGGAGCCACTGCCCTAGATGGTCTCCACTGTGAGCCTCTTACTCTCCCCACAGGGATGGTTGATGAAGCAGTAGAGACGGGCATTGCCCAGATCAGGTTGCCTGTCCAGGCAGAGATGTGGCTCATTTTACCAGTGAGGGGATGTCTGACAGCAGAGTGGCTGCACTGGGGCACAGCGGGGTCTAGATTCTAACAAAGGCTGAAGCTGAAAGCCTCTGCAGAGGGTCTCAGGGAACTGTCCATAGGGAGGAGGGATCTCTGATAAATATTCACACTAAGACTATTTACAGTAGCCAAGACATGGAAACAACCTAAATGTCCATTGACAGATGAATGAATAAAGAAGAGGTGGTGTCTATGCATGGTGGAATATCACTCAGCCATAAAAAAGAATGAAATAATGCCATTTGCAGCAACATGGATGGACCTAGAGACTATCATACTAAGTGAAGGAAGTCAGAAAGAGAAAGACAAATGCCATATGATATCACTTATATATGGAATCTAAAATAGGACGCAAATGAACTTATCTGTTAAACAGAAACAGACTCACAGACATAGAGAACAGACTTGTGGTTGCCAAGGAGGAGGGGGGTGGGGGAGGAATGGACTGTGAGTTTGGGATTAGCAGATGCAAACTATTATACATAGGATGGATAAAGAACAAGGTCCTACTGTATAGCACAGGGAACTATATTCAATATCCTGTGATGAACCATAATGGAAAAGAATATGAAAAAGAATATATATATATAAAGCTGAACCACTTTGCTGTACACCAGAAACTAATACAACATTGTAAATCAACTATACTTCAATAAAATAAATAAAAAAGAAATATTCACGCTGAGATGCAAGGGACTGAAGACATCTTTGGGCCCTCCCTCTTCTGGGCCCTCTTGCATTATAACAGAAATTTAGATTCCTTTTGAATGTTTTTTGCAAATTGGCAGGAGAATTTTGGGAGGACAAGGGGTCCTAAGCCTGCCGTGGGAAGCAGTGGGGAACAGGTCTTCCTTCCACAGACACCTGTGAGCGTCTGTAGGTGCTTGGCACTGTGCTAGGGGCTGGTGTTACAGAGAGAGGTTCATCTGGTCCTTGAGGGGCTCTTAGCCTGGTTGGGGAGGGCTGGGTACTCACACCCACAGGTGGGGACATTACCTTAGGTTAGTAAATTGTGTTCGTATGGCCAGAGGGTGCTGTGGGAGTCTGATGCCAGCCCCAGCTTCCAGGCCCACCTGCTCTTTTTTTTTTTTTTTTTAATTGAAGTGTAGTTGATTTACAATGCTGTGTTAGGTTCAGGTATACAGCAAAGTAATTCAGTTATATATATATATATATATATATATATATTCTTTAACTTGCTCGATGATTGCTAGGTTTCGGGGGGGATGGAAAAGTTGAAAACAATCCAGGTATAAATCATTAGTAGAACAGATAAATAAATAGCGGCATTCTTACACAGGAAATATTATGCAGCATTTGGCATAAATGAACTACTCTTATCCCCAACAACATAGATGAATCTCAAAACATAATGTTGAAAGAAAAAAAAAAAAGGCAGATGGAAAAGAATACATTCGTAAGAGTCCATTTATATAAAGTTCAAAACCAGGCAAACCTAATTTATGAGGTTAGAAGTCAGTGGTTGTCCCCTGGGGGAAGGGGTGACGGCACCGGGGCGGGGACGTGGCTGGGGGGTAGTGTGTGTTAGGCTCTGTTTCCTGATTTCAATAGTGGATTCATGGCCATGTTCGTTTAGGGTTTATTCACTATTCTGTATGTATATGGTATTTTATTTAGAAGTTTACTTAAGAAGGAATGGAGAGACTGGACTGTGTTCTCCCTTCCAGACTTGATCATATCAAAGAACTTGGATCTGCACTTAATGTGGACCCATTTCTTACCCTGCACAGGGTACCTTCTCAAAAGTTTATGTTTCAAAACAGGCTGGTGGACTTCAAACCATGGTCCAGGCCAAAGGGTTCCACAGTGTTGTCCGGGGGTCCAAAGCAGGGTTTATATGCAGTCATTTTACATATGTATGCACGTGGGGAACCACCCTCTAGATCAAGAGATAAAGAAATTGCAGCACCCCTAAAGGCTCCCTCTTGCCCCACCCAGTCATTTAAGCCAAGGGTGACCGTTATTTAGGGAAGCTCTATTTTCAGTTGTTTTGCTTATCCAGGTAAAATTTCATCTGAATCAAGTTTTCTAAGGATAGACATCATTTAAGAACATTGAAACCTACATTTCCCATAGCTCCTGTACCTCCTACGAAAGACACTTTTCTGTGGACATTTAAGCATCCCCTGCTCTTTTAATACCATTCCCTCTTCTCTGGAAAGCAAATAGGAAAACGGTCTCTACACAGTGGATAGGGACTTCCCTGGCAGTCCAGTGGTTAAAACCTCGCATTTCCAGTGCAGGGGATGTGGGTTCGATCCCTGGTTGGGGAACTAAGATCCTACATGCTGTATGGCCAAAAACAAACAAACAAACAAACAAAACCAACAGTGGATAGAGTAGGCTCTAATCCTGGATAAGGCATTCAGTAAATGCTACTCTTAATTCATCTCAGCTGAAATACCATCCTATCTGGGAAATTGTCTCTAACGGCTTTGGCAGAGCTGAAGCTCCCTCCTCAATGCTCCCATAGTGACTGGTGCATCTGAAAGGTACCGCGATGCCATGTGTTTACAGGGTTGCTTTGCTCAGTAGACTGTGAGCTCCACGAGGTAAGGAGTATTTTACTCATTCTTTAGCACAAGGAATATGACAGACAATGATGCCAGGACGGAGGTGTGGGTAGAATAAGGGCTGATCATATGTGTCCAAACCTAATTCCTGGAACCTGTGAATATGTTACCTTCCATGACAAAAGAGACTTTACAGATGTGATGAAGGATAAGAATCTTGAGATAGGAAGATTATCCTGGATTATTCGGGTAGGCCCTACCAAATCAAACAAATCCTTAAAAGAGGAGAACTTTTTCCAGCTGGGGTCAGAGTCAGACAGAAACAAGACAACAGAAGCGTCATAAGGATTCAACATTGCTGGCTTTGGAGATGGAGGAAGGGGCCACGAGCCAAGGAATGCGGAGGCCTCTAGAAAGTAGAAAAGTCAGGGAAAGGGATTCCCCAGAGAGCCTCCAGACTCCAGAAGGAATACAGCCCATTCAACTCCTTGATTTTAGCATAATGAGCCTCATTTTGAATTTCTAACCCATAGGACTATAAGATAATGTTTGTGCTGTTTTAAGCCTTTAATTTTGTCATAGTTTGTTACACATCAATATAAAACTAATACAGGTACAAAAATTGATGAAGAGAGAGGAAGTTGAATAAAATGGAGAACATTAGGAAAGATTCTCTGTTCATTTTATATAGGTCCACTAGGAGGCGCCCTGACCACACTATTGAAACAGCTCCTCTCCTCGGAAGCGCCCAGTTTTTTCAATTTCAGGGAGTTTCCTTTAGGCCTAGAAAGCTGTTACTCCACAAAAAGGCTCAAGGGAAAATTGTGAAGTGGCAATTTTGATCATTTTTCTACCCCTCGTCAGTTCAGAATGCACAGGCCTTCCAGGGGCCGGGTATAGTCCCTCCCTACGTCCAGGCTGGGATCTGCTCACTGCTGCTTCTTAGCTGGCCTGGGGTTCCCCAGGCAGCTCCCCAGTGCTAAAACTGCTGGCCAGAATCCGCCAAATAAAACCTACTTGGCCCTTTCATTTAAATACAGCCAATGTACAAATGAACTTATGTACAAAACAGAAATAGACCCACAGACAGAAAACAAACTTACGGTTAGCAAAGGGAAAGGGGGGGAGGATAAATTAAGAGTTTGGGTTAACATATGCACACTACTATATATAAAACAGATGAATAACAAGGACTACTGTATAGCACAGGGAACTCTACTCAACATTTTGTAATAACCTATAAGGGAAAAGAAACTGAAAAAGAATAGATACATGTATATGTATAACTGAATCACTTCGCTGTACACCTGAATCTAACACATCATTGTAAATCAACTATACCTCAATAAAAAATAAATACAGGGCTTCCCTGGTGGCGCAGTGGTTGGGAGTCCGCCTGCCGATGCAGGGGACACGGGTTCCTGCCCCGGTCCGGGAGGATCCCACATGCTGGGCCCGTGAGCCATGGCCGATGAGCCCGGAGCCTGTGCTCCGCAGTGGGAGAGGCCACAACGGTGAGAGGCCCGTGTATCGCAAATAAATAAATAAATACAGCTGGTGATCCAATAAGCTAATTTATGCCACCTTTTTCATTGCCTCTGCTTCCACTTCTGTCTACACCCATCTCTCTCCTTCCCTGCTTCCTGAAAGAACAATTGAAACACAATAGTTCATTCATTCATTAGTACATTTCCATGGTCATCATTATCATTTATTAAGTTCCTTTGAGGAACTGGTTACTGTTCTAGGAAAACAAGTTAGATAAAACCTGGCTGCTACCTATCCAGCGACTCAATGCTGAAGAGGGGTTTGGAGTGGGGCCCTATTAGCAGAACGATGAAAGTGCTGTAGGACCACAAAGGGCACCTAAGTTCAACCTTTCTTGGGGGAGGAGAGAGACTTGGCCAGAGTAGGTGATATTTGGGCTGGCCCTGGAAGGAGGGTTAAGAGTGTGCTTCTCATAAACGGGCTGGGAGCAGCAGAGACAGGGGGGCATGGCTTTTGGGGAGTGTCAGGTTCTTCTGAGGGCCTGGAGGGGAGGCTGGAGGCCAGCCAGCAAAGCACAGCGGGGTTCCTTTGCCAAGAGCCTAAAAGGCCAGACCAGGGAGTTCAGACAGTAAAGTCATGGTCAGTTGGGATTATTTAGGGTTTTTTTTTTTTTTTAAACATCTTTATTGGAGTATAATTGCTTTACAATGGTGTGTTAGTTTCTGCTGTATAACAAAGTGAATCAGCTATACATATACATATATCCCCATATCTCCTCCCTCTTGCATCTCCCTCCCACCCTCCCTATCCCACCCCTCTAGGTGGACACAAAGCACCGAACAATACTGGTTTTTAATTTGAAAGTTGCTAAGAGTATAGATCTTAAAAGTTCTCATCACAAGAAAAGGATTGTAACTATGTGAGGCAGTAAATGTTAACTAAACTTATTGTGGTAGTTATTTTGCAGTTTATACACATATCAAATTACTATGTTGTACACCTGAAATTAATATACTTGTCATATAATATTATATTAATTTTAGGGTTTTTATTGGTGTCCTGACATGGCCATGTTTCTACTTTTCAAAGATCTCTCTGACAGCCATGTGGAGTTTCCTTGAGGTGGGGAGACATTCTGAGCAGGAATACCTGTTAGGAGTCTCTTCATTACACATGAGGAAAGAGAAGGACTGGAAAAGGGGGCAGAGATAATGGAGGAGACAGGATGAGTGAGATAAAGTAGAATGATGGGACTTTGTAAAGATGAACATTGAGAGTGAGGAATAGAAGGAGGTGTCCAAAAATATGGCTTCATGCCTTCAGGTTGGGAGATGGCCAAGAGTGGGAATAAAAAAGAGAAGGAATGGGGAGAGGGACTTTAAATCAGAGGCCAGTCGGACATGCAGGCAAAGAAGAGGGAGAAATAGAGCAACATAAGTGAACCTTGAAAAACCGGAGCTTGCCTGAAGCTGAGCGAGAAGACAGTTCAAGGAAGTGGTGGTCAGGGGCATTGAATGCCATGGAAAGGCCAGGCAGGAAGAAGACCCAAAAGATACCATTATAGAGACAACTGGGAGTCAAAGGACACTGACCAAGGCTTGGTTTAGCGGACGTGGGAACAGGCCATAGGAGGATGAAGAAACGCATTAGCACCATGGAGCTTCTCTTCCAGGGCTGGACCATCGAAGAGAAGATGTGCAGAGGTGTGTAAAGATTTTTAAAAATTTTAGATTAGGGAGAGTTAAATGCTTTGTGGCAGCTGAGGGGAAGAAGCCAGCTAAAAGGAAGAGAGTGAATACAGGTAAATCTACTTACAATTCAAACAACCAGAGGAACAATTTTGGTATGAGTTCCAGGCACAGCTGGCAAGCTATGGAGGGGAACTTTTCAGTTGGCCGCAGCCCCCAAAATCCTACCCCATGGGCCTCTGTCTCCCCCTTGCCTGAAGGGGCAGCCCTGGCTCTTGTGTTTCTCAGAGAAGGGTATTGTGTTAGGGCTTTGATTTCTGGGAAAAGCCTGAGAGGAGGAATCAGACAGAATTGTGCACCCCTCCCTGTCCTGCCATTAGTCACACTAGGCAAGCGAGATCACCTCTGTGCCTCAGTTTTCTCCTGAGGAAAATAGGGGTACCATCTGCCTTCCGGGGCTGTGCCGAGGTGTAATCGTATCACACATGCGAAAACACCCTAAGTGTTGCCTCAGAAGTCGCAAGTGAACTCTAGGTCCTTTACTTTCAGTTTTTCCTAATAAAGGGTTCCCGACAATGACTGGCAGACCCCGCGTTTGATCGTCTGTGAGTTTATATTACCTGTGGCGCTTCTGCGTACACATCGATGTCTGGGCTCTTCCCAACCAGAAAATGGGACTTCTAACTACTACTTGGTAACTAGTTTAGAGCTAGACAGCCTGAGAGCTCAAAAACCCAGCCACAGAGCTCCTTCATCCAGAAGATTCAGGAGGAGCTGGGGCAGTCAGGCCTGGGAAAAACAGCGTGTGTCCTACTGGAAAATTCCTGACCCCTCCATCTTTCCTAGAAAGCTCGCCCCCGTGAGTCAGTACCTTGGCCCGTATTGACCTCCCACGAGGAGCTGAGGAACCAATTCCCAGGCACAGGCCCTACAGATAATTTCTCTGCCTACACACACTTCCGGACCCCCAGCAGCATTTATCTAACCTGAACTTTTATTTTCCTAATTAGAACACCAGCCTGCTGGTTTTGGGAATCCTGCTTTTACCCTTCTTGTAAGGATAAGGTCTCTAAAACTTTTCCTATTGAAGACTTAAACTTAATTCATCCAGGGAATTGTGGCTAGGGGTGGAGGCAATGGGAGACTTGAACTTGAAGGGTACTGGTGGTGAGGGGGGCTGCCAGGGAGGAGAGAGTAGCAGCTGACAGGGCTTTCTGGTGCTCGGGGTTGGGGGGGGTCATCCCTGAGCTTCTCACTGCACCTGGCCAGTGCTTTGCACAAAGAAGGTGCTCAAAACGTGTTTGATGAAGAAATGACACAGGCGAGTATAAATGAATTGATTTGGCTCATCTACTCAACAGGCTGAAGTGAACGTGGAGTAGCCATGGAAATGGGCTTTTCTGGAAAGAGGTAAACTGATAGATCACAGTGCTGAGGACAGGGCAGGATGAGCACGTGGACCAGCATGTATGTTTCAGTGTGTCCTTAAAGCCTGACAGCCCTGGAAGCTGGTATGCATGACCTCATAGAATTCCAAATGCCTGTGTCACTTTCATTCCACACCCCTTAATACAATGCAGGAAAAGTGGATTTTAGACTACTGGGAAAATCATTTCCTAGAGAGAATTCTTGCAGGGCCTGTCTCTGGCTTGAAGAGTCCAATAAGGAATTATTCTAGCAAAACCACCCATCAGGCTCACTTAGCTGGGATACATAAACCCAGAATGAGAATGAGAGCTTCCTGGTGACGTTCTCTGGGAGTTTGCAGAATTGACTGTTGCAAAGGTTGAACAGAGCAAGTATGGTGTTAACTCATGTTAAAAGCTACTGTAATCCGTTTATGGGGCTGTGGTTTATTTCCCTTGAGACATTTCCAGGCTCAGCTCAGTGGGCTGGGCTGCGTGTTCGGTGGCTGGGTCAGTGGAGGCCACCAGGAAGCTGTGTCACGCAGTCAAATCTGTGGTGGGTGTCTGCTACAAACAGGTCACAGAGTTTAGAAGGGGGTCCAAATACCTAGCGGGCTTCTTGGGATCCCTGGAGAATCAGGTCAGTCAGGGTCCCTGATTTCAGGGAATTCATCCTCAATTTTATTCTTCTGTGGCCTTGACCAATTAAGATTTTTCAGAAGTAGCTGCAAAACCTTATACCCTAGAAAGAACAGGGCCCACTTCCCCTTCCTTTCCTCCCCAGAGTCTAGGAATATTTTATGTTCAAGGAGGTAGAGTGGTCCCTGAGGTCTCTTGGTTTTGACTTTCTCAGCTGCTACATTTATTCTCTTGGTTTAGAAATTTGTTTTCACTTTTACGAGTTGCTTTAATTCTTACACATAGCGGCTTCACTTGAGCACGTATCAATAAAAGTATGCCATTAAATACATGGATAAACGTCTTCAAATTACCGAGGAAAATGCCAGTAGACCCTAGTCCAATTATTAGGAACAGTTGGGTTTTGAGGACCCTGGGTTCTCCATTCCAGAGCCCTTTCAGCAGCAGAGTGAATTCCAGGCAGAAGCTCAATGAGCCTCAATAAGAAAGATGAGGAGCTCCTTTTTCCCCAGTGATCTGCGGAGACAGTGGCCTAACCCACAAGAGAGGTATTACCTGGAAAGAGAGAGATTGATGGGAAGAGTCGGGCATAAGTGTTAATATCAGAAACACTGGAAGCGTCGAACCCCATGCCTGTCCTGTATCAAGGAGAGTTAGGAATTTGTGGGGGAAGCACTCACTGATCTAACAGGGGAAATGGAAAGAGGCTCATTTGAAAGAGACATTGAAGGAGAAGGTCAGGAGGCCACCATGAGGCATTTCAGTGCTGTACGTCTACACTCCACCCTCCATATAATGGGGTTACTTTTTAACTAGTACCCTCAGAATTTCAGGAACCAAATTCCCCTCAGCTGCAATAGAAGAACTTATACTAAATTCTATTTTACAACAAATAACATCTGAGTGAGATTCCAGGGCAGGGGCTTAGAACTATTATCCAGTCAAGTCAAGACTTATGGAACCAATAACTCATTGCACAATTGTGGACTTAGAACACTGTGCTAAGCACAGCAAGGAACACAGAGACGAAAGAGGTGTGAACCTCGTTCCCCAGGAGCCCTCAGCTGTAAGAGAGCAAGACTCATACATCAATAATCCGGTAAAGAGCAGAGTAGTTGAGACCAAGGTCCAGGCCCCAGCAGCATGCTGTGGATGTAGAAGAGATGTAGAGTTGGACCTAATTAGGAAGATCTGCTAAGGCTTAGAGGAAATAGCATATAAACAGGACTCTAAATGCCCTGTTTTTCCAGATTCAGGGCGGGGGTATGGGTGAGACAAGAGACGCTTTTGACTAAGGTGCAAAATGTAAAGAAGTGCAAAAAACCCTCAGTAATCAAGATATTAATATTAATGTAATAATTAATATATCAATATGATCAATACATTAATATTAATCATATTAATATATAAATATTAATATGTTAATGAAATAGCTTTAAAAATAAAAATAAACTTGAAAAAGACTATGACGAACAGAGCATAGAATTTCAATAAAGACAAGATGTTTGTTTTGTGACCCTGCATTCTTGTACCATGGGAATAGTTGTTTTCAATCAGCTCTCGGTTCCTAGTACGCTATCAGGAGAGTTTATGAGGGTTGACAGTGAGTGAGCACAGACTGGGCAACACAGAGTTTTATAGATAGTCATGTTTTTTGATTGGAGAGCTCTTATTAACTTTTACAAGTGATTCCAAATATGAGAGTGTATTTTGATAAGCCTATATGGAGGTATGTAGTTTTTCTTTAGCCTCAACTCCAATATGGCTGACACAGCACAGCACCGGCCAGGTTGGAAAGGAGGGGAGAACATATGGGGAAGGAGGGGAAGAGCTTGAGCAAAGGTAGAAGGCACCAGAGTATGTTCAGACCCATGGGAGGTTATGAATATAATGCATGAGAAGTGGTAATAAAAGAGAGAGCTGAAAAGTTTAGAAAGAGGAGAAGTTGTGGAGGGCTTTCGACACTATTCTGAAGATGTTTGAAATGAATGTTGTCGGCACTTAAGGGACCATGGAATGTTTCTGAACAGGGATTCTGAGCACCGTCCTTTGGGGCCAATTACTCCAGGGACAGGAGGAAGCACTAGTCAGAGAAGATGAAGCAGGAAACAGAATCACCGGAGAGCAGCCACTGCAACAGAGCCGGAAAAATGAGCAAGCACTCCTAACCTAGCTGAGGTCCTTGGGGTTAATAGACTGTGTATTAATAATACACTTTCTGGGCTTCCCTGGTGGCACAGTGGTTGAGAATCTACCTGTCAATTCAGGGGACACGGGTTTGAGCCCTGGTCTGGGAAGATCCCACATGCCGCGGAGCAACTAGGCCCGTGAGCCATGGCCGCTGAGCCTGCGCGTCCGGAGCCTGTGCTCCGCAACAAGAGAGGCCACAATAGTGAGAGGCCTGCGCACCACGATGAAGAGTGGCCCCCGCTTGCCACAGCTGGAGAAAGCCCACGCGCAGAAACAAAGACCCAACACAGCCATAAATAAATAAATAAATAAAATTAAAAAAAAATAATAATAATAATACATTTTCTATGCATAACATCTGACAAAAGTAACAACCAGCTGAGGACAGGAAATGTAGTGTGATCCTTTTTTCCCCATGAGGATACAGCAACCCCACTGAATATGTCACTTGTCTACTACATTCACACACCTCTCTTCATCAGCTGCTGTGATCTCTGGGCCACCAAGCCTTCCTAAATTTCTAGGTGGAGGTGGAGTGAGGTCCCAGAAGTTAGTCCCTCCTTCCTGCTCTTCTTAGAACTGTTCAGGACACATTTCAGAGAAAAAGTCAGAGCCCTATCTCAGATGTAGGGGAGGAGTGGGAAATCAATCCTTAGAACGTTTTTTTGCTTTTTTTTTCTTCCCCACATAGTAGTGGGTGTGCTAAGAAAAGATAAAGCCTTTGCCAAATGTGGACTGATTGCGGGAGAGAACTTATTTTATAAAATGCATATATTGTTAAACCTCACCAATTCTGATTTGGCTTCCTGGAAAATCAAAGTGGTTCATGGTGAAGGATGGGCTGACATTTACCTTTGTGATTATAAAGAGAGTTACAAATAAAGGGCTCTTTCTGTGAAGAATCATGTCAATAAGATGGCAAGTTGGGGGTTCAAACTATGTCAGAAGGATGAAAAACTGATTTTAAGTTTTGTTAAGAGTAAGGAATACCTGTTTATCTCATTAGTAAGGGAATCCACAAAAAATTTCTATATATACAGTGAAGTCTCAAAAGGAGTTCTCTTGAACAATATTTTTATTCTAGTTAGAATATGATCTTGAAGATATAAAAACTGGACCTCTTGAATTATTTTCAAAAGACATACTTCCATAATGTCCACAAATCTTTCTTCAAGTGACCTGAACAGCTACACTGAATTCAGATGAGCCTCATTCATATTTTGAATACCAAGCTCTGTGGGGGATGCTGAGGTATTTAAGACCTTAATCTCCAGGAAAGTGAGCTATCCTGTTGGGAAGGTAGAAAGTAACACAAGAAAGAAAAATTACCCAGCAGAAGATTTGAAATATTATCTGTCTTAGTCAACTCAAGCTGCCATAACAAAATATTATAAACTAGGTGGCTTAAACAGCAGACATTTATTTTCTCACAGCTCTGGAGACTGGAAGTCTGAGATCAGGGTGCCAGCATGGTTGGGTTCTGATGAGGGTCCTCCCCTTAGCTTGCTGACAGCCACCATCTCTCCTTGTTCTCACATGGCCTTTCCTCAGTGCCTGCCTGTGTGCAGGGAGAGAGAGAGAGAGAGAGAGCACGTGAATGCTCTGGTGTCTTATTTTATAAGGGCACTAATCTCATCAAACCAGGGCCTCTGCCTTCATGAACCCATCTAACCCTAATTATTTTTCCCAAGGTTCCATCTCCAAATACCATCACAATGAGGGTTACATCTTCAACATATGAAATTTTAGAGGGACACAAACATTCTGTCCATAACATTATTGGAGGTCACAATTGTGTGAGATTAATTGATTAAAATGAAAAATACAGAAAATTCCTGAAGCAGTTCAAGGGATGGAGAGACCACTTTGTGTGACGGCAGGTGGCGGCAGCTGTAAAGTGTGAGCTGTACTCCCAAGAAGGAGCTGATGGCCAGCTGGGCAAAGAAGCTCAGAAACAGACACCTTGAGAAAAGCAGTCACTGTGGGACCGGAAGGTCATTTCTTGTTAAGCAGAAACAGGAGCTAAGAAAGAGAGGCACGCTGGGCCAGGGTTATGAGAAACCTCAAAGGCTGGGTTCGGGGAGCCAGCTTTCATCTTGCTCGTGGTAGAGAAGGGAGCTCAATGCAAATGATGATCCAGGAAGAAGACTTTGGCTGGGCTGTGCAGGATTGATGGGGTGGAGGTGCAGCAGGCAACAGGCAGGCTGGTGAGGAGGTTGCAAGAGTGCCCCAAACCTGAGAGATCCAGAGCCTGAACCAGGGTCTCGGGCCTTGCATTCCTCTTGCCATGTTGCTGTTGGTAATTTCTGGCTCTCTTGGAGTTAGAAGCTTGCACAATCCGGTGGAGTGTGCAGAAGCTCAAAGGACTCTTTCAAAATCTTTGTCTTATTTGGACTAAGGAAATGAGAGAGCACCAGGAGGGTGCCAAGAAGAATCCTCCACCCCAGACATTCCTCCCCTGAGAGCCCTGGTGAAGGAATTTCATTGTATTTGTCAAAATGAAGCTAGAGACATATCCTCTTAGGTGAAAGAGGAGTTGATAAAACTGTATCAGCCAGATTCTCCACACAGTTCCGTAAGCCCAAATCAAGAAAAAACCCAAACTAACAGCAAGCAGTATCTGCCTTGATTGATCCCACAAGTCTGTTATTTCAGTACCCTAGGTATGGTCAAGATACTGTCATGCTTGCCACTAATCCCAGTGGTTCCTGGAGAGCGTGGTCCATGATCAAATCAGCCTTGCTCTGCAGAGCCCCAGGACAGGAAGTCAGCTGACAAGCCACCTGGCCTGAAACTGGGTCTGTAAGAGCAATGACATTATAATATCATGTCCTATCATGTGTCCAGTTGTGTCCAGACCAGTTAGCAGGTTCTGTTTCTGGCCATCTCTGCTGAAGTGTCTTGATCCACACAGCACATTCGGTCTTGGGGAGGGGAGAAATAGCACCTTCTGGCAACCACCTACATCCTCATGGGTCTGAGACAACCTTAAAACCACAGAAAAGGTGTCCTCCGGTCTTGGGAGAGATGAAAATTTAGTATGGGATATATAGGTGAAAGCCCCTAATGGTAAATAATGATAATAATAATAATATCATCTTAAATTTATGTGGCATCTTACAAAGTATAGAAATCCCCTCACTTGATCCTATATGAACAGGGAAGGTATTATTCACTCCACTTTGTAGGTGGAGAGACAGACATTCCGTGAGGTTCAGTGTCACGCTCAGGTCACTTAACTGGTGGATGGCAGAGTCAGAATGCAAATCCAGGTCTCCTGACTTCTGTCCACAGCACCTTCTGAACAGTAACAAAAAGGCTCTATAAAATGAACCTATTTTGTTTTCTGAATAGATGATGTTAACGATGGTGGTTATAACAGTCATTTATAGTAACTGTTTTATCTGATTTTTATCTGGTTGACAATCATCATTTATGACTAAAGCCAAAAAACACCAGATTTTCTGTGCCTTCCAATGTAGTCAGGAGAAGGAAAGGAGAGCACCTCTGAGATGTAGCGAAGCTCTTTCATTACTTTACTGTTCTACTTTCTATCATAATTATCCTTCAACTCCCATATATTTACCCCAAATGTTCAAATCCTACCTGGAACCATTCCTAAATCATTTACTTAAATAAAGCTGACTCCCATGTCCCCTCAAGATTCCAGAGTCTGGAGGAAGAAGGGGCTGGAGGGCAGAACGTGTAGCCATGCTTTTTATTTCTCTTACCAAGATCACAAGATTTGTTTCTCTTATCCGTTCTCTGCAGAGAGGCTCTACTCCATCTCCAGCCTGGAAATACATCTCTAGCTACACATTCTTTAAGATGAACTTCTAACAAGCAAACCATAGATATTCTAGATTGTCACATAACACTTTATTTTTTTGGGGGGGTATCTATTTTTTTTTAGAACCTACAATGGGAAGAACCTCATAAAATCTTCTGGTCATTTCCACCTCTCTACCAGATTCTATCTTGAATCATGTAACCCTCCTTTCTGAGTTATTTTAGCATAGATACATACATATGTGCACGTACATATATGTATAAATGCAATTTTAGAAAACCTAACAAACATTTCTAAGCATTGTTGGGAATGTGAGTCAATATGCAAATGAAATTCTAGTTGGTGCTAAGTAAATGGAATTAGAATCAGTGACCAGCAGGGCTGGGTAAGAGCTTGCAGATCAGCTAGTCCAGTGTTGCACAGTGGTTTCTGTCCAGATCCTTCTTCACAAACATAAAGACATCATAGCCTGTGTCTATGTTAGTTCAAATTTAAAAAGTGTTGTCATTGAAAACATATTAAAAAACCAAAACCAAAAGCAAAGCAATAGGTCAAAGTTCTGCTTTGTTTTCAAATCTCATATCATCATCTCCCCACCAATTTTGATATGCCTCTCAGAATAACAAAGTTCCTAACCCAGCCATAGCTTTGTATAATAGAGGAAACCAGCCAAGAGAAAGAAACTGAGTTGGTGTGTAGTATGAGCTAAGAGAGACCTCAACTGGAGAATCAGACAGTTGAATCAGGTACAGGTAACACATTAGCCTGTACGACCTTATAAAGGACTTAGTTTTCTCATCTAAGAATTGGATTTATTTTTTTTTCATTTTTATTAAACAAAATTTTATTTTATTTTTTTTACATCTTTATTGGAGTATAATTGCTTTACAATGGTGTTAGTTTCTGCTTTATAACAAAGTGAATCAGTTATACATATACATATGTTCCCATATCTCTTGCATCTCCCTCCCTCCCACCCTCCCTATCTCACCCCTCTAGGTGGTCACAAAGCACTGAGCTGATCTCCCTGTGCTATGCGGCTGCTTCCCACCAGCTATCTATTTTACGTTTGGTAGTGTATATATGTCCATGCCACTCTCTCACTTTGTCCCAGCTTACCCTTCCCCCTCCCCATATCCTCAAGTCCATTCTCTAGTAAAAACAATAACAACTCTATTTTACTTTTTTCTGTAAGGATGCATTGAGATCAAGATAGATAATGGATATAAAAGCTATTTGAGGGGGAAAAATTATATACATATGGTATAAGGGATGCTTAACTGTTACGCTAGTAGAAAGAGACTGATAAAATGATTATCACTCCAATAGAGGGTCCTAATATATTTGATTTTGGAGACTATCCTTCCACCCTACAACTTATTACTCAATTTCCTATGATTCTTGTCTGTGGCAGTCAGCTGTTCCAAAGCCCCCAGACTCACCACGTTCTTTCCTCGTAGGACTCCTAAAATTCTCTGCACAAGATAGAAAAGTTAGGAGCTAGAGAAAGTCACTTGATGAAAACATACACGTTTGATGTGTGACTCTGGGTTACGGGCAGTGCTGCTGGAGGCCCAGCTGGCACAGGAGCACACAGAGCTGAGCAATATCTCTTCTCTGCCCTGGAACCCAGAGCAGCCAGGGGCCCTCAGAAGAGAAGCAGAGTGGCGGCAGCAGCAGCGGGAGCACCCAGCAGCAAGCAGACTCTGAGAAGCAGTCTTTTCAGGTAGAGCTGTGGCCCAGGGCCTCCTACAAGAAGTGGCTTCTCAGACGCAGACCTCCTTAAGGAAATAATCTTAAGGAGAACTTGAGCCTATTGGAGCCAACTTGAAACAGTTCCCAGTGACTAAATCTGAGATGATTAGAACCAGTAGAATAAAATAAGAATCCTAAGTCCCTACTGATATAAATAATCATTTAATAAATGGGAGAGAACAGAAAGCTTTTCCTTAGTGTAGAATTCTAACTAATAAATGTAAAAGGGCTGCTAGACATAGAACGTCGCCATTTGACAAACGCAGTAATGACGATTGTTACAGGCAAGAATCATCAATGTGGACTAAACTTAACTGGCTAAAGGTGTGATGAAAGTGTGCTGTTTACATGTTCTCAAAGTATCTCCTCACAAAATCCTTATTAAACACAAAAGGAAGAGTAGTAACTTTATTCTGGATAAACTAACCACCTTAGTAAGCAGTTGAAGTCAACATCTCCTATAAAGGGACAAAGGACATCGTGCACAGCCTGATACGATGCACTGAGAAGGACACAGCATCGTTCTGTGCTATTCTTTTTTTTTTTTTTTTTTCGGTACGCGGGCCTCTCACTGTTGTGGCCTCTCCCGTTGCGGAGCACAAGCTCTGGATGCGCAGGCTCAGTGGCCATGGCTCGTGGGTCCAGCCGCTCCGCGGCATGTGGGATCTTCCCGGACCGGGGCACGAACCCATGTCCTCTGCATCGGCAGGCAGACTCTCAACCACTGCGCCACCAGGGAAGCCCTCTCTGTGCTATTCTTGCTCTCAATGTGTAACCTGAACTTAATTCATGAGGAAACATCAGACAACCCCAACCTGAGGAATACTGTACAAAATCAGCACCCTTTGAAAGTACCAAGATGGTGAAAGTCAAAGAGATGCTTTGGGTTTGGGTCAGATTAAAGGTGATGAAGGAGAAATGACAGCAAAACGCAATATGTGATTCTAGACCGGATCTTGGACCAGAAAGTTACATCAGTGAGTTCTTAGTAGATTAGAGGAGGAGAGAATATTTCCACAAAACGAGGGAGACTCAAAGAACATCGAATCATCTAACCCAAAGTGTGCTTCTCTAGAGAGAACAAACATTCACGTTCAAAGCGGTGACATCATGACACGGCCCTCAGTCTTGTGTTCCAGTGTCTGCTGTCTGTGGTAGACCTAATAGGGGGACCACATCATTAACTTTGACAGTAAAAGGGCTGCTGAAATAATGAGCAGAAATTGATTGCTCTAGAATAGGCATGAACCAAGGTAGTCTGGTGCAAAGCATGACATGACAATGCCTTATCTATAAAGGGATGCTGTGAGGTTTGTTCTCTGCGGGTGTACGAGTCCTCAGCCACCACGTGAGGGTAGTCAGCACGCACCCACCCTCAGACGGCAGGCAACTTCTCCCACGGAGCGTTGCTAGCAGAATGTATACACACACACTCACTTCCCCCTGCCCCGGCACATACACTTCCCTCTCTGGGCAGCCTTGACTTCTTGCTGGGGAAGGACCTTATAAGTGAGTCCTTTTGTCAGATTGTGCAACACCATTTCCACGCTCTCTCCCACACCCAGCCCTGACTACCCTCAGTTCCCGTCTCTGTTTTGGGCTAAGGGAAGAGCTGGTTCCGTGCATGAGATGCCTTCTGTTCAACAGTGATGTGAGAGGTGCTAGAAGAGCCCTGTAGTCCCCAAAACAGACCCCCCCACACTGTTTGCTGATCTTGGAAATTCCTTAGCAGGTGATAAATCTTCTGTCCAGGAAACAGAGAGATGAGGGAGAGGCAATGGAAAAAGAAAAATGAACTTGGAAGACTTAGATTTTAGTCCTAACTTGCAGCTTTGCTATTTATCACTTGCCTTTTTTGAGAGTCATTTAACTCTCCCAGTGACAGGTTTTGCTTGTCTAAAGGGAGGACAGTAAAATTGCTGTAGATGTTCCAGAAGATGCTTTGATGGTTTAATGACCTAACATGTGTGAAGCTGCTGTGACATGTGAGGATGTGTCTTCATCATGAGAGCTGATGATCAAATATACTTGTTCCCAAAAGAGGGAACATACTGACATTAAAGATGATTAAGATCAGTTATCCCAAATCTCATATTTAGAGAATTGGGTGCTGGCTATGGTACTTAGACATATATTTGAAACCTAACTTAGAAATTTTAAAAAACCTTTTGACTTGTTTTTAGAGCATAAACAACATTTGTATATTTCATTTGTATATTACACTTTTTTTTTTTTTTTTTTTTTTTTTTTTGCGGTATGCGGGTCTCTCACTGTTGTGGCCTCTCCCGTTGTGGAGCACAGGCTCCGGACGCGCAGGCTCAGTGGCCATGGCTCACGGGCCCAGCCGCTCCGTGGCATGTGGGATCTTCCCGGATCGGGGCACGAACCCGTGTCCCCTGCATCGGCAGGCGGACTCTCAACCACTGCGCCACCAGGGAAGCCCTGTATATTACACTTTTTATAAAAAGTGCAATATGGTTGATCTTTTTCTCCTGCATTCCATGGAACTTAGATGACAGACCAAGGAAAGAAGATCAGAAAAAATTTCCCTTGGCTCTTGGCTTCATGATTCTCTAGTTCATGTTTGTGGGGTGCCGGGTAATTTTCAAATTTTAATCCCTTCAATAAGATGCTCCAAAAGGAAGCAACTTGTGTCAGTCAAGGATCAACCAGGAGACAGAAATCACAAAATCATGTGAACAGGAAAAGTTTTAAAATAAAGAGTAGTTAATTATAGCAGGACATTGAAATTATGGGGAACCGGTTAGTAAGGAAGAAAGAGAGCCCTAAAGGATATAGGATTCACAGATATGGAGAGCAGGCATTACCCTTAAGGCTGAGATCCAGACCTCCTGGAGGGCACAGTCATGGCTGCCTGGATGGTTGTGAAGTTGCTAGGTAACTGGCAGAACTTGCTGGAAACCTGCCCTTTGGGATGCTGGAGACAGCTGTTCACAGGTAGATGCCACACCTCAGAATTCACTGCAAAGCTTCCAGAGGAGCACAGCTGGTCACTGGGCCCTACAGGAGCTGGAGCCTGCAGAGGCCATTCACTGTGGGAGCTGGATGTTGGACAGACTCATTGCTTGAGCCTGGAGAAGTGAGTGCTCTGGAACCAGGAAGAGAAAGACCCTTCCTCTGGCAGTGTCCCTCCATCATCCTCTACTAACAAAGTTTAACATTGTGCCGGCTGGTGGAGGAGAAATATTTACAGGATCCAACTCCATTTACACAGATCAATGAGGGTAGATTTTGAGCTGAGGCCATAAGCTGATAAACCAGCATAGACCTTGACATATTACAGGAACCCTCCAGCTCTACACCCAGCACTGTGACTCACTAGACACGGGGCCCCACGCATGTCTCACTCTCCGAGCCTCAAATTCCACAGCTACAAAATGGGATCCTATATACTTATACCCCAAGGTCATTATGAGGATTAACTAAGACAAAGGATAGGAATTGTGTATCGTTAGTAAAAGGAGTAGCAGCATCAATATGATGGGCTAAAATGATGGGTTCTGTAACTGACCCCCTGAATCCCTGCTGTCCCCTCACTAGCTGGGTGACCATGAGCAATCCGTTTACCTCTGGGCTTTG
This sequence comes from Pseudorca crassidens, assembly GCF_039906515.1. NCBI lineage: Eukaryota > Metazoa > Chordata > Mammalia > Artiodactyla > Delphinidae > Pseudorca > Pseudorca crassidens. The sequence continues at coordinate 98,147,336 of NC_090302.1, read as the reverse complement.
TTTCCTTGTGTGTAATGATGACACCTACCTCATCACCTCATTATCTTGAGGAGTCAATGAGATAATAAGGGCAAAATAAATGTTAGTTGTTGTTATTCACACATATTGTTAAGTTACTTCAAATGAAATAGTTAAATGTTTACTTTCCCCTTACTATGTATTCACTTACTTTTATTTATCGAGAGCCAACTATTTGCAGGTTTTATGCTAAGGAACAGAGACCACTTGGAGAAGTGGGAGGTATAACATTTTTAGGGATGTGCTTCCTTGGAAGGAAATGCCGTTCATTTTTCTCAAGGGAAGAAAAGCCACCTGTATTCACTTGAATTATGACTTTTCTAAAATCAGCCCATTGTGGTTTCCTGAATTCTGAGCATTTAAACTCTAAACAAGCTTTTATTTTCAAAGAATTTTTTGCAGAAGAATTTCTCAAATTATTTTCTGGGTATCAAGGATTGAGGTCTTTCTATGTGTTTGTTTTGATTAATGTAGTCGAGTATGATGTATGCAAACCGCTAAATAATAATTCCTTTGCAAGGAGGGTTACGGGAGCCAGCCCAGGACCCAATAGACTTCACTGGCTCTGTCCTGCTTTTGCACAGCAGATGCTGGGAGGGGAGACCAACTGGAGCTACATTAAGGCACGCTCAGAGTCCACGGTGCCCGCCCTGGCCTCTTAAGATGTTTCCCTGATTGGAGCCTCTTTGCCCTTCAAACATTCTAGTGAAAAGATTCTCAACTTTGCCACTATTGACATTTGGGGTCAGATAATTCTTTGTTGTGGGGACTGTCCTGTGCATTGTAGGTTGTTGAGCAGCGTCCCTGACCGATACTCACTGGGTGCCAGGAACACCCCTGCCTCTACTCTGACAAACAAAAATGTCTCCAGAAGTTGTCAATGTCCCCTGGGGGCAAAATTACCCCTGGTTAAGGACCACTGATAGCCCTTAAGACTCTTCTTGAAGCAAGTCTTTTGCCAGCCTGAGTACACATTCTTTTTTTTTAGATGTTGGGGGTGGGAGTTTATTAATTTATTTATTTTTGCGGTGTTGGGTGTTCGTTTCTGTGCGAGGGCTTTCTCTAGTTGTGGCAAGTGGGGGCCACTCTTCATCGCGGTGCGCGGACCTCTCACTACCGCAGCCTCTCTTGTTGCGGAGCACAGGCTCCAGACGCGCAGGCTCAGTAGGTGTGGCTCACGGGCCCAATTGCTCCGAGGCATGTGGGATCTTCCCAGACCAGGGCTCGAACCCGTGTCCCCTGCATTAGCAGGCAGATTCTCAACGACTGCGCCACCAGGGAAGCCCCTGAATACACATTCTTTAACGTGGTTCTCAATACTCTTCAACAGCCTGACGCCCGCTATACCTCCCAGTCTTACCTACTTTCCCTTTGACACCAAACAATATATCTGCCCAGGGTTCCCAGAGTGTTTACTTCATGGCTCTTCAGTCTTATCACTTTTCTTTCCTTAAATTTCCATTTCTCTCCTCTCCAACCACCCAAGGAAGATCTGAATAAGTGGAAAGATATAACCTAGTTTTGGATAGAAAAACTCAGTATGGTAAAGAGATCAGGTCTCTTTAAAATAATTTATAATTAATATGATCCCAGTAAAAATACCAAGAGAAATATTTTGAGAAGCTAGGCTAGCTTTTTCTAAATTTTGGTATAGATAATAAACATGTGAGAATAACTAGAAAAATTTTGAAGAATATTGAGGTACAAATTCTACCAGTTATTAAAATATAAAGTTATAGTAAGAAACAGTTATGGTGTAATATATGATTACAGATAAATTAATAAAATAATAAAATAGATATTCCAGAAATATGACCAATATAAGTGTGAATTTAATATATGATAAGGAAGGCATTTTATTATTTTTTAAAATTTATTTTCTTAATTAATTATTATTATTATTATTATTTTTTTTTTTTTTTTGCAGTGCGCGGGCCTCTCACTGTTGTGACCTCTCCCGTTGCGGAGCACAGGTTCCGGACGCGCAGGCTCAGCGGCCATGGCTCACGGGCCCAGCCGATCCGCGGCATGTGGGATCTTCCCGAACCGGGGCACGAACCCGTGTCCCCCGCATCGGCAGGCAGACTCTCAACCACTGCGCCACCAGGGAAGCCCAAGAAGGCATTTTAAATCATTGGAGGAATGCTGGATTATTCAATAAATGGTTTAGGGGTGTTGACTTAAAAAAAATGCACCATGTGAGAGTTGCGAGTTAAGTTTTATTTGGGGCAAGATGAGGACTGCAGCCCTGGAGACGGTGTTTCAGATAACACTGAAAAACTGTTCAGTGCAGGCAGGCGAGGGGAGGAACCAGGATATACAGGAGTTTTGCAACAAAGGGCAGGTAGTCAAAAGATTATTGTTAATTAAAGAAAACCATATATCTCAAGTTAAGGAATTTAGTGCTTTTCTATGTATGGGAAGATGCAAGAGTCTGGGCTCACTGAAATCATTCCTTTGATATGCACCTCAGCTGTCTGGGGCCAGTATCCTGTGTTTTCAAATCCTGAGTTTCCTCAGGGCTCACCACAGGGAGTGGCTGCAGTCTGATGGCTGCTACCTGGCGGTATTCTTTTCAGCACTGAGTTTCCTCAGCGCTCACCAGCTTACGTTGGAGGGTTGCAATCATTGATGACTGCGGCATCCTTTGTTTATTGAAATATTCTATTTATAAATATTCCATTCCATTTATAAGTATTCCACTTATCAGGGGCAACAAGCTAGCCACCTGGAAAAAAATAAATCTCTACCTTATTTCTTACCTTAAATTATTTCCCAGATCTAAAAAAAAAATGGTTCTGAAGAACCTAGGGGCAGGACAGGAATAAAGATGCAGATGTAGAGAATGGACTTGAGGACACTGGGAGGGGGAAGGGTAAGCTGGGAGGAAGTGAGAGAGTAGCACTGACATATATATACGCTACCAAATGTAAAATAGATAGCTAGTGGGAAGCAGCCACATAGCACAGGGAGATCAGCTCAGTGCTTTGTGACCACCTAGAGGGGTGGGATAGGGAGAGTGGGAGGGATACACAAGAGGGTGGGGATATGGGGATATATTTATATGTATATCTGATTCACTTTGTTATAAAGCAGGAACTAACACACCATTGTAAAGCAATTATACTCCAATAAAGGTGTTAAAAAATTATTTCCCAGGTAGCTCATAAATGGAAACATTAAAAAAAAACCTGTAGACATCTAAGAAAAAAATGGGATTGTTTTGTCATGAATTTCTAAGTAAGAAGCAAAACCCAAGAGCCATGAGAGAAAAATATTGGTAATTTTATTTACTAAAGGTTAGTGCTTCACACACACACACAAATAACAAAATTAAAAGACAGAAATAACCAGCAGCAGGACTTTCCTTGCAGTCCAGTGGTTAAGACTCTGCGCTTCCACTGCAGGGGGTGCGGGTTCATCCCTGGTCAGGGAACTAAGATCCTGCGTGCCACACACATGGCCATAAAACAAAAACAAAAACATAACAAAAACCAAAAGACCCAGCAGTGATATTTGTAAGGCATGTACTTGAACAAAGCATTAATTCCTTAAAATATAGAGTATATGATTAAATAAGAATCAAATCAAATAGAAAAATGACCAATAGGCATGAATTGCAGAAAACAAGAAAGTAAAAATATTGGAATAGTTTCAAAATCAGCCTTATTATAAGAAACATGAATGAAAAAAATGAGGCTCCTTTTTTATCTATCAAAATGTTAAAGGTCAAAAGATTGTTGATAAATGGAATTTTTGTGAGTGTAGGGAATTAGCACCCTCTTACATCCCTACAACTTCAAAGGAGACCAATTTGGCAACATCTTTCAAAATTTCATGCACATATCCAGTCATTTCATTTACAGGAACTTATCCTGCAGATAACACATATGATACATTCAATGACATCTGTGCAAGGATAGTCGCTGAAGAACTGTTTAGTGATTAGTTAACAGCAAAAACCAAGAGACCGGGACTTCCCTGGCGGTCCAGTGGTTAAGGCTCCGAGCTTCCACTGCAGGAGGCAAGGGTTTGCTCCGTGGTCTGGGAACTAAGATTCTGCTTGCCGAGTAGCATGGCCAAAAAACAAAAAACAAGACAAAAAAAACCCAAGAGACCTCCAAATGTTCATCAGTATGAGGGATGATAAAGTAAATGATGGTATAACAGTCCTCTTGTGACTTCACATATAATTATTTAGACATCTCTGTTCTCCCCAATTAAACTGTTGAATGTCTTTAACTCCTTTCCATTCTCTGTGATACCGATGTAGAGTCTTAAAAATAATTCCTCAAATGAGATGTTTGATGGATTATGACCCCTTATTAATAAAGATGATAACTCTAAAATAATCAAATACTTCACAATACTAAGTACTTGGAATTGAAAAGTAGATTATCAAGGAGAAATAGAACATCAGACATGGAAACCATCTCATCACTTTGCAGATAAAAAAGTGAGCCCCAGAGAAAAGAAACGGGTCACCCAAACTGCTCAACTAGTTAGTAGTCGGGTTGAGACTAGGACCCAGGTCTCAAACAACAACAATAACAACAGCAAACCAAGCTCTACTCTGAGAAGATAGACAAAGACAAATAATTTAAAACTGATATATACCAAAATAATTTAAAAAGGATTTTTTTGTACAGCTGTAAGATACTAATAGAAAAGCAATTGTCTGATATTTCTTTAATCTTCTCCAGCTTGTAGAGTACCTCTACTTCTGTTATCTCACTGTTTCCCAAAATTATCTGATGATAAAAATTATTTACTTCTGTGAAAAGAACAGGAATCTGGGTAACCAGAATTTTTTAAAAAATAAACAACTCAAGTAATTCTTATAAAGAACACTTACAAAATTCTTTTCACTTCACCCTCAAAATAAGCCTGTAAAATATTTACAGATGAAGAAACTCACTGAGTTTAGGTGACTTTCCCTTAATCATAGAGTCATATTTCTGAGCTCCAACATTTCTTTTTTTTAATTGTTCAATATTTTTTATTGCAGGGGGGGCATTATGTCTTTCTTAAAATTGTTATTGAAATATAGGTGATTTGCAATGTTGTGTTAGTCTCAGTTGTACAGCAAAGTGACATACATATTTATACGTATATACACATATATATATTCTTTTTTAGATTATTTTCCCATATAGGTTATTATAAGATATTGAGTATAGTTCCCTGTGCTATACAGTAGGTCCTTGTTGGTTATCTGTTTTATATATAGCAGTGTGTACATTTTAATCTCAAACTCCTAATTATCCCTCCCCCCCACCTTTACCCTTTGGTAACCATAAGTTTGTTTTCTATATCTGTGAGTCTTTCTGTTTGTAAGTAAGTTCATTTTTATCATTGTTTTAGATTCCATGTATAAGGATATCTTATGATATTTGTCTTTCTGACTTACTGCACTTAGTATGATAATCTCTCAGTCCATCCATGATACTGCAGATGGCATTATTTCATTCTTTTTTATGGCTGAGTAATATTCCATTGTGTATCTGTATCCCATCTTCTTTATCCATTCATCTGTTGGTGGACATCCAACATTTATTTTACTATTAATATATCTTTTTCTCTTTCTTAGTCTAACTCATGATCATTATTCACTTTCAGCATTTAGAAAACATTTTATGAATGCTAGAATATCCATATCCTAATTAAAGTTGCCACTCAACTATACCACTGGATAAAACCCTGTTCTTTAAGTCACAAGGAAGGAAAACAATTGGGGGTGGATATGCAGCACAATATAAATGCTTACATAAATTCCACCCAACTCCTTCCATTTTAGAATAAATACGGAATGAAAAGGAGAAGGGGAAAATTTTGCAAGTCAGTAAGCTAATTCTGGCCTGTCACTAAATTGCTGTAGGAAGCATTTTTTTCTCATCTAGAAGGTCTTTTCTAAGACATTGTGGGAGGAGGAAGTAATTGTATGAATCATGTTGCCACTTGTCTTACAAAAAAAAAAAAAAGAAATGACAAATAATTTAAGGAGAAAAGAGGAAGTAGTGCCTTGAACCTACAAATGTCCAGCAGAAACTGGAGCAGAGGTTACAGGCTAAACTTGATCAGGATTACCTGGACCAGAAGAAACTCCCCTCTGTTCATTCCTCCAAGGGCAATTTCAGGGCCTTTCCTCCCCAATTTCAAAGTGTAGCCAAATATTTAATGCTCAAGTATTTAATATTTCCTAAGAACCTTAGGAAATGAGCCATTTCTTTCTTTTTTTTCCATTTAGGTATTCTTTTTCCTTTTTTATTGAAGTATAGTTGATTTACAATGTTGTGTTAGTTTGAGGTGTATGGCAAACAGATTCAGTTTTGTATATATATATATATATATATATATTATTTTCAGATTCTTTTCCTTTATAGATTATTACAAGATATTGAGTATAGTTCCTTGTGATATAGAGTAGGTCCTTGTTGGTTATCTATTTTATATACAGTAGTGTGTATCTGTTAATCCCAAGCTCCTAATTTATCCCTCCCCTCTGGAAATTAGCCATTTCTGAGGGCCAAATTTTATTTTAATACACGAGGGTCTGTGCATTTAAACACCAAAATATGAACACATTCTACCTGCTTTGGATAGAAATTAGCTTAAAATATATCTTTGCAGCCTTTTGTACAGACCACATGAAACACACTTGACCTTTTTCCTATAACTAAGGGTCATCACCAGAAATATCAGTCCTAGTAGGTTGCTGTGTCAACAGTGATTCCAGTCGGGGCCTAAGGAAGTACATTGAAATTATGGAGATGATCTTTTTGTCCCTAGACTAAAATTAAATTACCTTAAGTCACATACCTATTTTTTTAAGTTTTTAGGTTTTTTCAGTTGTTGTTTTCAGTATCTAATGTTTTGAATAGTTAGTAATTTTCCATGTCTCTTTTCTGAAGCTAGGTTGAAAACTCCTAAAAAACAAGGACTATGCACCTACTCCTGAGATGCAGAAGCTGTGAGATAATAAATATGTGTGGTTTAAGCTGCTAAATTTGTGGTATTTTTTATTCAACAGTAGAAAATGTGTACATTTTATTATGTGTCTCTCCCTAATAAAAAGCAAATTCCATGAGTGCAGAGATCTTTTCTGATTATGTTCTCTGATGTATCCCAAACTCCTAGAACAGATACATAGTAGATTTTCAATAAATATTTATTGAGTGGATGCAAGAAGGAATAAGGTTATTGGAATGGTGCCAAAGTCTTAATTAAAGACATTTTAACAATTTAGAAAAAAAAATACTCAAAAGAGAGAAAGGTGCAAATATTTAGTTAATTTACTTTTACTTCCATTCTTCTAAAACATAAATATTTACTATAGACACAACCATGATTATATCTGTAATAAGCTCCCTGAGTGATGGAGTAAATGCAGAGTTCCAAGAGGATCTCGATTTATAAAATAAAACTCCATGTAGAAATATGTCAAAATGATAGCATCAGTTGAGTTATGGCGTTGTTACCTACACACCATATGTTTGAAACTTTTAACTTGTAACGACATCATCTTAGGACTTTGAAAATTTAAAAAATCAAGGTAATTAAAATTTCATCAAGTTATATTGTAAAAGTATAAATTTGTTACACAAATGAATGCATTTTGGATCTTGTTCTGTTTTATTTTGTGTTTAGTCATTTCTACATTGTGGATGAACTAGTTTTAAAGATTGAAACTGACAATTAGTTTTTGTAAGGAACCCTACAGAGTTGAACTTTTCTGGTTTTTATTTAAAACATTTTAAAAGCTAAAAGACATGTTCCAGAGGATAAATAGAACATATTTTTGACTTGGTGAGAAAATATACAAAAGAAGCCAAATTGTTTATGTGTGAGTGTGTGTGTTTATGTGTGTGTGCATGCAAGTGTGTGTGAATATTTATGCATACATTTGTGTGTGTGAGGCTTTTCCCAGGGCACTCCGTTTATGGTTAAATTCCACTCACATGACTGTTCCAAATAGGATTCTCCTTTGAAGTGATGCCATTATAAACTGATTTAGAGCAGGGCATCCCTAGAGGCCCTCAGAGTGTCAGAGTCATCTCTAGGAAATGTGCTTAGGAAAAGCATGTAGTACTGGGGACCTCCACGTGTTATTATCCAGAGGAAAACCAGCTCAAAAGATATGTAGGGAAGCTTTAGAAAGAAAAAATTGTCACTAATGGTGACGTGAGGAAGATTCATTTACTTATTCATGCAACCCCTATTGAATCCCTTCAATGTGCTATAGGCACTGTTCTGGGCACACCGATACATCAGGGAACACAGTAGAAAGATCCTGCCTCATGGGGCTCACGTTCCAGTGGGAAGTGGAGGGGGGACATCCAATAAGTAAATGCGTTATTTCTATGTGAGGTGGTGATACATGCCTTGAAGACAAATTAAGCTGGGTAAGAGTGACAGGGAGAGATACTATTTTAGAAAGAGTGGTCAGGACCGCCTCTAGCAGAGACCTGAATAAAGGGAGGGGGAGTCAAGCAGATGTCCAGAGGAAGGGCATCTGGGCGGAGGGAAGAGCAGGGTAGGGGCTCCAAAGAGGGAGCTTGCTCCGAATGGCCAATGATTGCACTAATTTCATGCCTGTTCTCTCAAATCATACCCACTAAGAACACAACTGCAATTCTCTCTGTTGTAAGCTAACAGCCATAGTAATTGCTTATGAGTGGTGTGGGATGAACACAGGTGGATAAGGGGTAGAAATGAGGTCAGCAAAAGATGAATGAATAAAGAAGATGTGATATATACACACACACAATAGAATATTACTCAGCTATAAAAAGATTGAAATAATGCCGTTTGCAGAAACATGTGTATGGACATAGAGATTATCATACTAAATGAAGTAAGTCAGAAAGACAAAGGCAAATAACATATGATATCACCTACGTGTGGAATCTAAAATATAACACAAATGAACATATCTATGAAACAGAAACAGACTCAGAGACATAGAGAACAGACTTGCGGTTGCCAAGGGGGTGGGGTGGGGGAGGGATGGATGGGGAGTTTGGGATTAGCAGGTGCAAACTATTATATATAGAATGGATAAACAACAAGGCCCTATTGTATAGTACAGGGAACTGTATTCAGTATCCTGTGATAAACCACAATGGAAAAGAATATGAAAAAGAATATATACATATATAAAAAACTGAGTCACTTTGCTCTACAGCAGAAATTAAACACATCATTGTAAATCAGCTATACTTTAATAAATTTTTTTAAAAAAATGGGTCAGTAAGGCGGTCAGGGAAAGATCATGGAAATGTCAGCACAAAAGACTTCTAATTTTTTTTCACAATGAGGTGGGAGAGCCACTGGAGCTTCTTAAGTGGAGTGATATCTTCTAATGTTTTTTTAAGTTTGAACACTTTAAATATTTACTCTTGAGCTGTGTGAAGAATAAATTGGTCGGGACTTCCCTGGTGGCACAGTGGTTGAGAATCCGCCTGCTAATGCAGGAGACACAGTTTCGAACCCTGGTCTGGGAAGATCCCACATGCCGCAGAGCAACTAAGCCCGTGTGCCACTACTACTGAGCCCACGTGCCACAAGTACTGAAGCCCACGCACCTAGAGCCCAAACTCTGCAACAAGAGAAGCCACCGCAATGAGAAGCCTGCGCACTGCAATGAAGAGGAGCCCCCGCTCACCGCAACTAGAGAAAGCCCGCGCTCAGCAACAAAGATCCAACAAAAAAGACCCAATGCAGCCAAAAATAAATAAATAAATACATTTATTATTTTTTTTGAAAAAGAATAAACTGGTGGAATGTGGGAGCAGGGAGACATTTAGAAGATATTGCAATAATTCAATGAGAGTTGACTGTGGCTTGTACTAGGTTGTAACAGTGGAAATTGAGAGCATTGTTTGCCTCTGGATATATTCAAAGAAACAACCAACAAGATTTGCTAGTTGAATAGAAGTAGGGTCTGAGAGAAAGAGAAATCAAACACGATTCCAAGGTTTTTAGCCCGAACAGCTGGAAGAAAGGAGTTGCTGTTTTGTGAGATGAGGAAGATGAGATGGGTAAAAGATAATTCAAGCATTCAGTTATACACATGTGGTTTTCGATACCTATTAGACTTGCAAATGCAGAAGCCAAGTGGAAAGTTTGCAAAAGAGTCTGGAGTTTAGTAGAGAGGTCTAGACTAGAGATAGGAATTTGGAAGTCACTAATCTGTAGATGGTATTTGGGGCAATGGTATAGAATAAGGTCATGCAGGAAGTGAGTGTAAAGAGAAGCCATCTGAGGACAGAGCCCAGGATCACTCCAAGCTGTAGAATCAGAAACATGAGGAGGAACAAGAAAGGGAAGCTGAGACAGAGTAGCTACTGAGTTGGGAGCATAACCCTGAGGCTAGGTCAAAAGAAAATTAAGAATGCAAGGTAGTGATCAATTCTGTGGATTATAGTCGAATAAGTTAAGGACTGAGAGTGTCTAAACTTTGGATTTGACATGTGAAGGCAACTGGTGAATTTGACGAGGACAGGTTTCATGGACTGGTGGAGATGAAAGCCTGATTGGAGTAATATAAAAAAAAGATGGAGGGGGGCTTCCCTGGTGGTGCAGTGGTTGAGAGTCTGCCAGCCGATGCACGGAACACGGGTTCGTGTCCCGGTCCGGGAAGATCCCACATGCCGCGGAGCGGCTGGGCCCGTGAGCCATGGCCGCTGAGCCTGCGCGTCCGGAGCCTGTGCTCCGCAACGGGAGAGGCCACAACAGTGAGAGGCCCGCGTACCGCTAAAAAAAAAAAAAAAAAAAAAAAGATGGAGGGGCAAAAAGATGGAGTGGGGGAAGGATGAGGAGATAGTAAACATAGACAACTTTTTCAACAGACTTTTGTTGAAGGAAGAGCAGAGAAATGGTGGTAGCTGGGGAAGGATGTGGGTTAAAGGGATTTTTTTTTTTTTTTACTACAGGATATTTGTATGGTGTTGATAATACGATTCAGTGGAAGGAAAAATGATGACGCCAAGAAAGAGAAGGAACAACTCCACAAGTAATTCCACTGGGCAGGGAAGAGTGGACAAAATCCAGTGCGGAGCAATGGAAACTAGCACACGCTGCTGGTGAGACTGGACAACCACTTTGGAAAAGCAGTTTGGTAGTTTCCTATCAGACCCAGCAATCACCCTCCAAGGTACTGACCCAAGAGAAAGGAAAATTTGTGTTCACACGGAAACCTAGACATAGCAGTTCCATTACTGGCAACCAAAGACCAGGAACAATCCAAATGTCCTTTCAACAGGTAAATAAACTGGTCTATCCATACAATGGAATGCTACTCAACAATGAAAAGGGACAAGATACAGCGACTTGGATTGACCTCAAGGGCATTAATGCTGAGTGAAAAAATCCAGTCTTAAGAGGTTACATACTGTATTATTCCATTCATATCACATTGCCCCAAAGGCAAAATTAGTGCGAAGGGGAGCAGATTACTGGTTGCCAGTGGTGGCTGCAGGAGGAGGGTTTGACTATAGGGGGGTGCCTGAGTTATGTGAGGTGATGGAACAGTTCTGGTACACATGTTAAGACACATACAACTGCATGTAATAAAAAAGCCAAATTTATGGTTTGTTAATTATCAAAAACAAAACAAAAACTAAAACCCCTTACTGGTAGTGAAGACCACATGGGGAAATGTGCAGTGAACAGACTCCATTTTCTGGTGAAAGTGGCGTTGGAGACATCCCTCTATCCAGGGCAGCCCCCAGGAAGGAGGGTTGAGCTCTGTTCTGGTTGCCCAGCTGACCCAGCTGGTGCTGTGCCTCTCCTAGAGACCCTGTACACTACCTAGTATTTGTTAATAAATCTTTTCCTTTTTGAACTTAAAAAAAAAAACAAAAAACCCTTAACTCCAACTCCCCCCCAGCAATTCTGACTTAATTATTCGGGAAGAGGGTATGGATTTTTTTTCGGGGGGAGGACTTTTTTTTATGAAAGTGTAGTTGACTTAAAATGTGTTAGTTTCTGGTATACACCAAAGTGATGCAGTTATAATATATATGTGTGTGTATATATATGCGTATTTATATTCTTTTTCAGATTCTTTTCCATTATGGGTTATTACAAGATATTGAATATAGTTCCATGTGCTATATAGTAGATCTTTTTAAAAAATTTATTTTATATTGGAGTATAGTTGATTTACAATGTTGTGTTAGTTTCAGGTGTACAGCAAAGTGATTCAGTTACACATATACATATTCTGTTTCAGATTCTTTTCCCATTTAGGTTATTACAGAATGTTGAGTAGAGTTCCCTGTGCTATAAAGTAGGTCCCTGCTGATTATCTATTTTATATATAGTAGTGAGTATATGTTAATCCCAAACTCCTCATTTATCCCTCCCCCCTACCTTTCCCCTTTGGTAACCATAAGTTTGTTTTCGAAGTCTGTGAGTCTGTTTGTGCTTTGTAAATAAGTTCATTTGTATTGTTTTTTTATATTTTTTAAAATATTTTTTATAAATTTATTTTTTACTTTTGGCTGTGTTGTGTCTTCGTTGCTGCCCGCAGGCTTTCTCTAGTTGTGGCGAGCGGGGGCTACTCTTCCTTGCGGTGCGCAGTCTTCTCATCACGGTGGCTTCTCTTGTCGCAGAGCAGGGTTCTAGGCACTTGGGCTTCAGTAGTTGTGGCACGCAGGCTCAGTAGTTGTGGCACACGGGCTTAGTTGCTCCGCGGCATGTGAGATCTTCCCAGACCAGGGCTCGAACCCGTGTCCCCTGCATTGACAGGCAGGTTTGTAACCACTGCACTACCAGGGAAGTCCCCTGTAATGTTTTTTTAGATTCCACATATAACTGATATCATATCACTCCCCTAGAGACCCTGTACACTACCTAATATTTGTTAACTCTTCCTGTTTGACCTTAAAAAAAAAAAAGCCTTAACTCCCTCCCACCACACCTCCCACCAATTCTGACTTAATTCATTGGGAAGAGAGTATGGATATTTAAATTAAAAAAAAAAAAGTATGCCTTACACCCAATTCTAACATGCAGCCAGGGATGAAAACCATTGAGTAAAATCAAGAAAGTGAAGGTAAAGTTCAGGAGGAGCTGAGGATTAAATGGCATTTTTCTGATGAGTGACAGCAAGCTGCAGAGGGCTTAGGGCCAGACTGGGGGGTGTGAGGGTCATCTGGGCACGGGGTCTGGTGGTGAGAAGTGATTTGGTATTCTTGCAGGCTGACTGTATGGGCCATGAGCAGATTAGCTCTGGTGGTCTTTTCCCTGTGGGTGTGGGGGAGGGATGGGGGTCTTGACAGAAACACTCAGAGCTCTCTAGCTCTTTTCCTAAGCCACTCTCACAGCTGTGAGGTTGGCAAGTGAAACACAGGGAGCTTGATGGGTGCTCTCTGTCAGATCAACCAACAAAGGATATGAGGAAAGTGGAGCTATTTCACCCTTTTCCTCTAAAAATAATGGGAGAGGGAGTATGGTTATGGAAACAGACAATTTAATGTACTTGCTGAATACATAAGACATTTAAGTACTTAAAACAGTACCTTGCACATAGTAGGAGCTTGATCAAGATCAAGGAGAAAAATTTTACAACGATGTCTCTGAAAATGACTTTTCTTTCTGTGTATCAGTGTAAGAAATTATCTTCAAAGATTATATGCAACTGACAAAATCACTATTTACCCATCAGGTATATTTTCCTGGATGTCTTGGTGCCCTGGACAGATTCTGTGATTTTTTTTTTAAACATCTTTATTGGAGTATAATTGCTTTACAATGATGTGTTAGTTTCTGCTTTATAACAAAGTGAATGAGCTATACATATACATTTATTCCCATATCTCCTCTCTCTTGCGTCTCCCTCCCACCCCTCTAGGTGGTCACAAAGCACCGAGCTGATCGCCCTGTGCCATGCGGCTGCTTCCCACTAGCTAGTTATTTTACATTTGGTAGTGTATATATGTCCATGCCACTCTCTCACTTCCTCCCAGTTTACACTTCCCACTCCCGTGTCCTCAAGTCCACTCTCTACGTCTGTGTCTTTATTCCTATCCTGTCCCTAGGTTCTTCAGAACCATTTTTTTGTTTGTTTTAGAGTCCATATATATGTGTTAGCATACGGTATTTGTTTTTCCCTTTCTGACTTTCTTCACTCTGTATGAAAGACTTTAGATCCATCCACCTCACTACAAATAACTCAATTTCGTTTCTTTTATGGCTGAGTAATATTCCATTGTATATATGCGCCACATCTTCTTTATCCATTCATCTGTCGATGGACACTTAGGTTGCTTCCATGTCCTGGCTATTGTAAATAGAGCTGCAATGAACATTGTGGTACATGACTGTTTTTGAATTATGGTTTTCTCAGGGTATATGCCCAGTAGTGGGATTGCTGGGTTGTATGGTAGTTCTATTTTTAGTTTTTTAAGGAACCTCCATACTGTTCTCCATAGTGGCTGTATCAATTTACATTCCCACCAACAGTGCAAGAGGGTTCCCTTTTCTCTACACTCTCTCCAGCATTTATTGTTTGTAGATTTTCTGATGATGGCCATTCTGACTGGTGTGAGGTGATACCTAACCGTAGTTTTGATTTGCATTTCTCTGATGATTAGTGATGTTGAGCATCCTTTCATGTGTTTGTTGGCCATCTGTATATCTTCTTTGGAGAAATGTCTATTTAGCTCTTCTGCCCATTTTAGGATTGGGTTGTTTGTATTTTTGATATTGAGCTGCGTGAGCTGCTTGTAAACTTTGGGGATTAATCCTTTGTCAGTTGCTTCATTTGCAAATATTTTCTCCCATTCTAAGGGTTGTCTTTTCGTCTTGTGTATGGTTTCCTTTGCTGTGCAAAACCTTTGAAGTTTCATTAGGTCCCATTTGTTTATTTTTGTTTTTATTTCCACTTCTCTAGGAGGTGAGTCAAAAAGTTTCTTGCTGTGATTTATGTCATAGACAGTTCTGCCTATGTTTTCCTCTAAGGGCTTTATAGTATCTGGCCTTACATTTAGGTCTTTAATCCATTTTGAGTTTATTTTTGTGTGTGGTGTTAGGGAGTGTTATAATTTCATCCTTTTACATGTACCTGTCCAGTTTTTCCAGCACCACTTATTGAAGAGGCTGTCTTTTCTCCATTGTATATTCTTGCCTCCTTTATCAAAAATAAGGTGACCAGAGATGCGTGGGTTTATCTCTGGGCTTTCTATCCTGTTCCATTGGTCTATATTTCTGTTTTTGTGCCAGGACCGTACTGTCTTGATTAGTATAGCTTTGTAGTATAGTCTGCAGACAGGGCACCTGATTCCTCCAGCTCCATTTTTCTTTCTCAAGACTACTTTGGCTATTTGGGGTCTTTTGTGTTTCCATACAAATTGTGAAATTTTTTGTTCTAGTTCTGTGAAAAATGCCATTGGTAGTTTGATAGGGTTTTCACTGAAGCTGTAGATTGCTTTGGGTAGTAGAGTCATTTTCACAATATTGGTTCTTCCAATCCAAGAACATGGTATATCTCTCCATCTGTTTGTATCATGTTTCATTTCTTTCATCAGTGTCTTACAGTTTTGTGCATAGAGGTCTTTTGTCTCCTTAGGTAGGTTTATTCTTAAGTATTTTATTCTATTTGTGGCTGTGGTAAATGGGAGTGTTTCCTCAATTTCTCTTTCAGATTTTTCACCGTTAGTGTTTAGGAATGTAAGAGATTTCAGTGCATTAATCTTGTATCCTGCTACTTTACCAAATTCATTGATTAGCTCTAGTAGTTTTCTGGTAGCATCTTTAAGATTCTCTATGTATAGTATCATGTCATCTGCAAACAGTGATAGCTCTACTTCTTCTTTCCAATTTGGATTCCTTTTATTTCTTTTTCTTCTCTGATTAATGTGGGTAAAACTTCCCAAATGATGTTGAATAATAGTGGTGAGAGGGGACAACCTTGTCTTGTTCCTGATCTTAGAGGAAATGTTTTCAGTTTTTCACCATTGAGAATGAAGTTAGCTGTGGGTTTTTCATATATGGCCTTTATTATGTTGAGGTAAGTTCCCTCTAAGCCTACTTTCTGGAGGGTTTTTTTCATAAATGAGTGTTGAATTTTGATAAAAGCTTTTTCTGCATCTATTGAGATGATCATATGTTTTTTCTCCTTCAGTTTGTTAATATGGTGTATTACATTGATTGATTTGCATATATTGAAGAATCCTTCCTTTCCTGGGATAAACCCCACTTGATCATGGTGTATGATCCTTTTAATGTGCTGTTGGATTCTGTTTGCTAGTATTTTGTTGAGGATTTTTGCATCTATGCTCATCAGTGATATTGGCCTGTAGTTTTCTTTCTTTGTGACATCTTTGTCTGGTTTTGGTATCAGGGGGATGGTGGCTTCATAGAATGAGTTAAGGAGTGTTCCTCTCTCTGCTATATTTTGGAAGAGTTTGAGAAGGATAGGTGTTAACTCTTCTCTAAATGTCTGATAGAATTCACCTGTGAAGCCATCTGGCCCTGGGCTTTTTTTTTTTTTGGAAGATTTTTTAAATCACAATCTCAATTTCAGTGCTTGTGATTGGTCTGTTTAAAGTTTCTATTTCTTCCTTGTTCAGTCTTGGAAGGTTGTGCTTTTCTAAGAACTTATCCACTTCTTCCAGGTTGTCCATTTTATTGGTATAGAATTGCTTGTAGTAATCTCTCATGATCCTTTGTATTTCTGCAGTGTCAGTTGTTACTTCTCCTTTGTCATTTCTAGTTCTATTGATCAGAATCTTCTCCTTCTTTTCTTGATGAGTCTGGCTAATTGTTTATCAATTTTGTTTATCTTCTCAAAGAACCAGCATTTAATTTTTTTGATCTTTGTTACTGTTTCCTTCATTTCTTTTTCATTTATTTCTGATCTGATCTTTATGATTTCTTTCCTTCTGCTAACTTTGGGTTTTTTTGGGTTGTTCTTTCTCTAATTGCTTTAGGTGTAAGGTTAGGTTGTTTATTTGAGATGTTTCTTGTTTCTTGAGGTAGGATTGTATTGCTATAAACTTCCCTCTTAGAACTGCTTTTGCTGCATCCCATAGGTTTTGGGTTGTGATGTTTTAATTGTCATTTGTTTCTAGGTATTTTTTGATTTCCTCTTTGATTTCTTCAGTGATCTCTTGGTTGTTTAGTACTGCATTGTTTAACCTCCATGTGTTTGTCTTTTTTTACATATTTTTTCCTATAATTGATGTCTAGACTCATCGTGTTGTGGTCGAAAAGATACCTGATACAATTTCAATTTTCTTAAATTTACTGAGGCTTGTTTTGTGACCCAAGATATGATCTATCCTGAAGAATGTTCCATGAGCACTTGAGAAGAAAGTGCATTCTGTTGGTTTTGGATGGAATGTCCTGTAAATATCAATTAAGTCCATCTTGTGTAATGTATCATTTAAAGTTTGTGTTTTCTTATTTATTTTCATTTTGGAAGATCTCTCCTTTGGTGAAAGTGGGGTGTTAAAGTCCCCTACTATGATTGTGCTACTGTTGTTTTCCCCTTTTCTGGCTGTTAGCATTTGTCTTATATATTGAGGTGCTCCTATGTTGGGTGCATAAATATTTACAATTGTTACATCTTCTTCTTGGATTGATCCCTTGATCATTATGTAGTGTCCTTCTTTGTCTCTTGTAATAGTCTTTATTTTAAAATCTATTTTGTCTGTCATGAGAATTGCTACTCCAGCTTTATTTTGATCTCCATTTGCATGGAATGCCTTTTTCCATCCCCTCATTTTCGGTCTGTATGTGTCCCTAGGTCTGAATGGGTCTCTTGTAGATAGCATATGTATAGGTCTTGTTTTTGTATCCATTCATCCAGTCTATGTCTTTTGATTGGAGCACTTAATCTATTTACATTTAAGGTAATTATTGATATGTATGTTCCTATTACCATTTTCTTAATTGTTTTGTGTTTGTTATTGAAGGTCTTTTCCTTCTCTTATGTTTCCTTCTTAGAGAAGTTTCTTTAGCATTTGTTGTAAAACTGGTTTGGTGGTGCTGAATTCTCTTAGCTTTTGCCTGTCTGTAAAGGTTTTAATTTCTCTGTCGAATCTGAATGAGATCCTTGCTAGGTAGAGTAATCTTGGTTGTAGATTTTTCGGTTTCATCACTTTAAATATGTCCTGCCACTCCCTTCTGGCTTGCAGAGTTTCTGCTGAAAGATCAGCTGTTAAGCATATGGGGATTCCCTTGTATATATATTTTTTCCCTTGCTACTTTTGATATTTTTCTGTTTATTTAATTTTTAATAGTTTGATTAATATGTTTCTTGGTGTGTTTCTCCTTTGATTTATACTGTATGGGACTCTCTGTGCTTCCTGGACTTTTTTGTTTGTTTTGTTTTGTTTTTTGCAGTACATGGGCCTCTCACTGCTGTGGCCTCTCCCGTCACGGAGCACAGGCTCCAGACACACAGGCTCAGCGGCCATGGCTCACGGGCCCAGCTGCTCCGCGGCATGTGGGATCTTCCTGGACCGGGGCACGAACCCGTGTCCCCTGCATCAGCAGGTGGACTCTCAACAACTGCGCCACCAGGGAAGCCCAGCTTCCTGGACTTGATTGACTATTTCCTTTCCCATATTAGGGAAGTTTTCAACTATAATCTCTTCAGCTATTTTCTCAGTCCCTTTCTTTTTCTCTTCTTCTTTGGGACCCCTATAATTCAAATGTTAGTGTGTTATGTTGTCCGAGAGGTCTCTAAGACTGTCCTCAATTCTTTTCATTCTTTTTTCTTTATTCTGTTCTGCAGTAGTTATTTCCACTCTCTTATCTTCCAGGTCACTTTTCTGTTCTTCTCCCTCAGTTATTCTGCTATTGATTCCTTCTAGGGAATTTTTTATTTCATTTATTTTGTTTTTCATCATTGTTTCTTTGCTCTTTAGTTCTTCTAGGTCCTTGTTAAACATTTTTTGTATTTTCTCTATTCTGTTTCTAAGATTTTGAATCATCTTTACTATCATTACTCTGAATTCTTTTTCAGGTCGACTGCCTATTTCCTCTTCATCTGTTTGTTTAGGTGGTTTTTTTCCTTGCTCCTTCATCTGCTGTGTGTTTCTCTGTCTTCTCATTTTGCTTAACTTACTTTGTTTCAGCTCTTCTTTTCACATGCTTCAGGTTTGTAGTTCCCATTGTTTTTGGTGTCTTCCCCCAGTGGCTAAGGTTGGTTCAGTGTGTTCTTTAGGCTACCTTGTGGAGGAGACTGATGCCTGTGTTCTGGTGGTTGAGGCTGGATCTTGTCTTTCTGGTGAGCAGGACTGCATCCAGTGGTGTGTTTTGGAGTATCTGTGAACTTATTATGATTTTAGGCACCCTCTCTGCTAATAGGTGGGGTTGTGTTCCTGTCTTTCTAGTTGTTTGGCATAGGGTGTCCAGCACTGTAGCTTGCTGGTCATTGAGTGGAGCTGGGTCTTAGCATTGAGATGGAGATCTCTGGGAGAGCTTTTGCCATTTGATATTACACGGAGCTGGGAGGTCTCTGGTGGACCAGTATCCTGAACTCGGTTCTCTCACCTCAGCAGCACAGGTCTGACACCCAGCAGGAGCACAAGGACCCTGTTGGCCATATGGCTCAGTAGAAAGGGGGAAAAAAAGAAAGATAAAAATAAATAAATAAAGTAAAACTTATTAAAATAAAAAATAAAAGCAATTATTAAAAAATTAAAAGTAATAAAAAAAGAAAAAAATGAAAGAAGAGAGCAACCAAACCAAGAAACAAATCCACCAATGATAGCAAGCACTAGAAACTATACTAAAATAAAACCCAAAAAAACCCAAACAAACAAAAAACAGAAAGACAAAACCCTAGGACAGGGCTTCCCTCGTGGCACAGTTGTTAAGAATCCACCTGTCAATGCAGGGAACACAGGTTTCATCTCTGGTCCGGGAATATCCCACATGCCGTGGAGCAACTATGCCCATGCACCACAACTACAGAGCATGCGCTCTAGAGCTCATGAGCCATGAGCCACAACTACTGAGCCCACATGCTGTAACTACTGAAGTCCATGCACCTAGAACACGTGGTACACAATAAGAGAAGCCACTGCAATGAGAAGCCCACACACTTCAACGAAGAGTAGCCCCCACTTGCTGCAACTAGAGAAAGCCCACACAGAGCAATGAAGAATCAACACAGCCAAAAATTTAAAAAAACAAAACAAACAAAAATCACCTAGGACAAATGGTAAAAGCAAAGATATACAGACAAATTCACACAAAGAAGCATACACATAGACACTCATGAAAAGAGAAAAAGGAAAAAAAATTTATATCTATATATAAAAAACAAAATAATAAAGGAAGAGAGCAACCAAATCTACCAATGATAAAAACTCTAAATACTAAACTAAGATAAATATAAAACCAGAAAAAAATTAGATGCAGAAAACAAACTCCAAGTCTTCAGTTGCTCCCAAAGTCCACCGCCTCAATTTTGGGATGATTCGTTGTCTATTCAGGTATTCCAGAGATGCAGTGTTCATCAAGTTGATCGTGGAGATTTAATCCATTGCTCCTAAGGCTACTGGGAGAAATTTCTCTTTCTCTTCTTTGTTAGCACAGCTCCTGGGGTTCAGCTTTGGATTCGGCCCTGCCTCTGCATGTAGGTCACCTGAGGCTGTCTGTTCTTCGCTCAGACAGGATGGGGTTAAAGTAACAGCTGATTAGGGGGCTCTGGCTCACTCAGGCCATGGGGGAGGGAGGAGTACAGAATGCGGGGTGAACCTGTGGTGGAAGAGGTCAGCATTACATTGCAATAGTCTGAGGCACGCTGTGTGTTCTCCCAGGGAAGTTGTCCCTGGATCATGGGTGCCTGGCAGTGGCGGGCTACACAGGCTCCCAGGAGGGGAGGTGTGGATAGTGACGTGTGCTTGCACACAGGCTTCTTGGTGGCTGCAGCAGCAGCCTTAGCATCTCATGCCCATCTCTGGTGTCCGCACTGATAGCTGCAGCTCATGCCCATCTCTGGAGCTTGCTTAGGCAGTGTTCTGAATCCCCTCTCCTCGTGCACCCCAAAACAATGGTCTCTTGCCTCTTAGGCAGTTGCAGACTTTTTCCCCAACTCCATTCTGGCTAGCTGTGGTGCACTAGTCCGCTTCAGGCTGTGTTCATGCAGCCAACCCCAGTCCTCTCCCTGGGATTCCTGAGCCTCAGCTCCCAGCCCCCGCCTGTCCCGGCGGGTGAGCAGACAAGCCTCTCAGGCTGGTGAGCCCTGGTTGGCACCGATCCTCTGTGCAGGAATCTCTCCACTTTGCCCTCTACACCCCTATTGCTGTGCTCTCCTCCGTGGCTCCAAAGTTTCACCCCCACCAGCCCCTGTCTCCACCAGTAAAGGGGCTTCCTAGTGTGTGGAAACTTTTCCTCCTTCACAGCTCCCTCCCAGAGGTGCAGGTCCTATCTCTATTCTTTTGTCTCTGTTTTTTTTCTTTTGCCCTACCCAGGTACGTGGGGGAGTTTCTTGCCTTTTGGGGAAGTCTGAGGTCTTCTGTCAGCGTTCAGTAGGTGTTCTGTAGTAGTTGTTCCACATGTAGATGTATTTTTTATGTATTTGTCGGGGGGAAGGTGATCTCCACGTCTTACTCCTCTGCCATCTTGAAGGTCTCCCCAGATTCTGTGATTTGGCACCCTCTAAGACTAGCTCTGTGTAGAGCAAAAAGTTTCCTACAAATACATTCCAAAAAACCCATGATCCAGAAAACATTTCTGGGGCTCTGCGTGGCTGAAAACCCAGGCAGAACACACAAACAAACTTTTCACTGAGGTCAGATATTTTGAGTTCTCCCGAGTTTGGCGTTTACTGGTTCAGAGCTTGTCTCTCTCTGCCTCTTTCCTTTATTCCTTTTCTATAATTGATCCTGGCAGAATTCCATTAGAGGATCACTTCACGGGAATGAGGACCATGAGAAGAACATGTTCTACATTCCTTCTGATGAAGTTTCTTGTTGAATGCAATGGGGCACAACCTAGTATGTGTCTGCTCTGGAGAGAATCTAGGAGGTACATTGAAACATTAGTCCATACTGTGTGCTAGGTACTGTGTTTTGCTCTCTCACCTGTACTATTTTTATGACTATCCCATGAGGTAGGTCAGGTAAGTAATGAAGATTTTACAGATGAGGAAGCTAAGGCTCAGAAAGTGGCTTGTCTATGGCCACAGAGTTGGTGGCAGAACCAAGGTTTAAACTCACCTCCTCCCCAAACAGACTTTTCCTCTCTCCTAAGTTCTGTGACCTACAGCTTTAAAACACAGTAGTTGCTCTGGGCAATAAATGTTCCCAAACATCTTTCTATGTTTGCTTCCTCTTGGAGAGGATCTTCTGGTGGGGGTGATCTTAAGTCAGATCTGCATTTCAGCAGTTTGCCCAGCTGCCTCTTCTTTTTCCCAGGGCTCAAGGGTCCCAAGGGTTTAGAAACCCAAACTCAATACATCTACGTCCTTGTTCCCTAAACCAATTTGTCTCCAGCTGCCAGTGTCCCTGAACCCTGCTGTTGCTGTGTTGCTCATCTTCCTCTGTCTGTGTCAGGGGCAGAAAGTGGGGAAATCACTGACCTTTGACTTGAAAGGAAATACTGAGTGAGACTTCCAAGATGCCTGTTAATCCGATGATCACGCGTGCTCTGTATGACCCCCAGCTGCAGATGTAGTAACAGTAACAGATGTAGTAACAGAGTGCCAGGCTCTCTTGGGCTCCAGTTCTCCGTGACTCTCCTGTGGACTCCTCATCCCAGGGGTGTGAGGCTGTCTTTTGCAAAGAGGTTTAGAAATCAGATATGGAATTTTAAAACTGAAAGAGGTCATTTGATACAATTCCTTCAGGAAGCCCAGGGGAAGTCACACAAGCAAGGAAGGTTGGGCCAAGAATTAGAACAGGCCACTCATCTCTGTTCAGTGCTTTTACTGGCAACAGTATGAAGGGTCACTTTTATAAATGTGAAATTTCTATCTGAAAAGTGAAGTAAGTGTTTCTAAGTAATGGCTGCAGATACACAACCCTTTTCTGTGAAGTTCCCAAACCTGGATCAAACGTTGAATACATCATAATTCCTTATGCTGATACACAGAAATCAAGTGTTTTCAGAGATGTGGTCTCTTTTATGTCCTCCCTAACTTTTATTAAGCTCTTCCTATGTGCTAGGCATTGTTCTAAGTATTTTAAAATGTGTTAGCGCATTTAATCATGTACACTTTATCGTGTCAATTTCGACCACATTAAAGATATTGTTGGAAAATAATAAGCATTGGCCAGCACTTATGAACAGATACTGAGCTAATCACTTTTTTGTTTTTTGGGTTTTTTTGGCTGTACCCTGCAGCATATGGGATCTTAGTTCCCCGACCAGAGATCGAACCCATACCCCCTGTATTGCGAGCAGAACCTTAACCACTGGACTGCCAGGGAAGTCCCTGAGCTAAGCATTTATTAATGTGATCTAATTTACCAAAACTTCTCTGAGCTTCAGACTCAAATCACCATCCCCTACTTCAATACCTCCTCTTGAGTGTTTCAGCCACACCTTGAGTCCAACAAGTCCTAAAGCAAATCACGTACTTACCCCTCCTCCCCCATTTCAGACCAGTGCTCCTTACCTCAGAAAACACATCTATTTACACTTCCTAGACCTAGGACTTACTCTTGACTCTTCTCCCTAGCTCTCCTAGCTCCCCATTTTCAGTCCATCACCAAGATTTAACCTCCTCTCTCAAATCTATCCGTATTTCTCCATCTCTATCAGACTACCCTAGTCCAAAATACCATCATTTCTCACTTAGAGTTTTAGCAGAAGCCCCCTAATTGGCCCGCCCCCATCTACCCTCTTACCCCTTAAATCTGTTTTACAAATTGCATCCAGGGTAATCTCTTTAATAGGACAAACGTGAACATATTCTGTTTCTTAAAACATGTTAACAACTTCCCGTTGCTCTTAGGATAAAGACAAACTCAGCATAGTTGACAAGGTTCTGTGTGGTCTGGCTGCTTCCTCTCTCCCTCATTTCCTACCACACTTTCTTCCCACTTACACTACAGTACATGCTTCTTCCTTTAGTGTTGTTACATATAATGGTCCCTCCAGACACAGGATGTTTGTACCTACTGTTTCCTATGCATGGATTGTCTCTTTCCCTTGTCTACTTAAATCACTCATCCTTCATATCTTGGCCTTCCCTAACTCCCCCTCTATCTTCTCAGCACCACAGACCTCTCATTTGTAAGACCAAGCATAATTATTATTTTTAATTAATTAATTTATTTATTTTTGGCTGTGTTGGGTCTTCGTTGCTGTGCGCAGGCTTTCTCTAGTTGCAGCCAGCCAGGGCTACTCTTCACTGCGGTGCACGGGCTTCTCACTGTGGTGGCTTTTCTTTTTGAGGAGCACAGGCTCTGGGTGTGCAAGGTTCAGTAGTTGTGGCACGCGGGCTCAGTAGTTATGGCACTCAGGCTCTAGAGTGCAGGCTCAGTAGTTGTGGCACACGGGCTTAGTTGCTCCCTGGCATGTGGGGTCTTCCCAGACCGGGGATCAAACCTGTGTCCCCTGCATTGGCAGGCGGATTCCTAACCACTGTGCCACCAGGGAAGTCCCCAAGCATAATTATCTTCTTCACTTATCTGTGTGATTCATACCTTTTTTTTTTCCTCACTAAACAGTAATCTCCATAAGAGCAGGTATAATTGCTCAGAATTGTATTCCCAGTGTCAAGAATAGTGCCTAACTTAGAGTGGGCAATTCATTTTTTTTAGGTGTTATCAGATTGATGAAAGAAATCAATAAGTAGATTTACCCAGCATGGTAGAGATCTTACTGTAATGTCACTACTATTTCAGTTAATTTTACACTGACCACAGAAAGTCTTCTACATGTGATGGAATCACAGACTCAAATGCTCCTAGGACCAGGCAAGTACTGTACATGAGAGGGTAGCCATCATCTAAGAGGGCAGCTGTGGAAAATATATGCTCAGTGACTTTTCAAGAGAAACGTATGTGTGAATTTTTAAAATGTTTTTTATAGAGAAAATACTGAAAGGATTAGCCAAAAAGATGAGGGAAAGGAATGGGGAAAGTTCGTTTTTAACAAAATTTAAAATGTTTTAAAGAATTTAACAAACTACAAAATTTGGGGGTGTTGAATAGTGTCCCCCCAAATTCACATCTACCCAGAACCTCAGAATGAGACTTTATTGGGACTTCCCTGGTGGTGCAGTGGTTAAGAATCCACCTGCCAACACAGGGGACGTAGGTTTGATCCCTGGTCCGGGAAGATCCCATGTGCCGTGGAGCAATGAAGCCCGTGAGCCACAACTACTGAGCCTGCACTCTAGAGCTCACGAGCCACAGCTACTGAGCCCGGGTGCTGCAACTACTGAAGCCCACATGCCTAGAGCCCCTGCTCCTCAATGAGAGAAGCCACAACAAGGAGAAGCCTGTGCACTGCAATGAAGAGTAACCCTCGCTAGCCACAACTAGAGAAAAGCCCACGGGCAGCAATGAAGACCCAAAGCAGCCAAAAAAAAAAAAAAAAAATGAGACCTTATTTGGAAATAGGGTCTTTGCAGATTCAATTAGTTAAGGGTTAAGATGAGATCATATTGGGTTAAAAGGGACCCTAAAACCAATGACTGGTGTTCCTATGAGAAGAGAAGAGGATGCAGAGAGACTCAGAGAAACAGTCCATGCAAAGAAAGAGGCAGAGATTAAAGGGATGCTGCCACAAGCCAAGGACTGGTGTTCCTTGCAACCACCAGAGATGAAGAGAAAGGCGTAGAATAGATTCCCCTTCAGAGGCTCCAGAAGGAACCAAGCCTGCCGATACCTGGATTTCAGACTTCGGGCCTCAAGAACTGTGAAAGAACAAATGTCTGTTGCTTTAGGCCACTCAGTTTGTGGTACATTGTTATGGTAGCTACAGGAAACTAACACAGCAAGCAAAAAAAAGATAATAATAAAATAAAACTGAAAATTAGTTGGATAATGTCAACTTGGAAAAAACGCACAAAGTGAGAGCTGAGAATTTCAGTTTTACTTGGGGACTTACTGAGGACTACAGCCTGGAGACAGCCTCTCAGATAGCCCTGGGGAACTGCTCCAAAGAGGTAAGGTGGGAGGTCAGCAACCAAAGGGGTTGCAACCAGGCAATCACCTAGGTAGAAGGTTGCTGCTAGTCACGAGGAACAGGTATCTTAGTTAATGGTTTTAGTGCTTTCTAAGTATGGGAAGATGAAAGAATGTGTATTCCTGAAATGTTCGCCTGATAATAGCTAACTATCTGTTTTCCCAGAGTGCAGAGTGCCTCGTTCCTAATCTCTGCCCTGAACTCCTTTCAGGGTGTACTGTAGGTAGAACTGGATGGTGGGCAACATTCTTTGTTTTACAGTAGGATGTGGGCACATAAAAGTCATTAGAGGCCTTAGCGAGGGGCATTCCAGAGGAGAGGCTGAGAAGTGAAAAGGAAGTGAGAAGGTGGAAATCCTATGTCTATTCCTGCCCTGACTCACCCATCTCCCCCACACCGATCCATGCTGTGAATAGAAGCTTCTAGGGTAGACATGCCCCAGGGCACTGGCCTGCTTGCAGTCTGCCTGCGGTTCTGTCTCAAATATACAAAGGGAAGGGACTTCCAGGCCTTGGCCATGTCCCTGGAGAACACATGAGACTGGCTGGGTGCACAGCCAAGAGGGAGGTTGGCTCTGCTTAGGGCCAGGAACGTGGCACACATGAGAGACGTAGAAGAACCCGGGAGGAGGAGGACAAAGCCAGAGGGAGACACAGCCCCTCCATGTGAGGGAGTGGGGGACAGAGAATGGCTGAGGAGAGAATACCAATGCAAAGGCCAGTGCCAGCGCACGCAGTCAGAACCCCAGGCCCTGTCCAGGTAGCTGCCAAGCACAGGCATGGCTCAGAAAATCACACCAGGAAGCCAGTCCAGCCAGTAGGGAAGCTGGCAAGGGATTCCAAGCAGTGGGTGATAAGAGAGTTGACAAGTGGAAGTACCTTGTGTTCTAAGAATTGTGCCTATTCTTGGTCAGAGCCCGGTAGCTGGAGAAACGTGGACCAGGATGCAGTGCCCTCACGGAGGAGAGTGGCAGGGCAGGATCTGAGTCTAAAGCAGGCTACTTTATCCTTCATTCCATAATATCAATATTAAACACTTTTCACCTGGCTCTGAGCAGCTCATCTCTGGCTGCCTCCCTCAACTGGGCTAACTGTATCACTTAACCCTCTCTTATGTTTTTGTTTATTTAATTTGCATGCTGTTCACATAACTGTTTATCTAGAAAGACACCTTTCTCAACCTAGTACTTACAAACACAGCAAATGCTCAGGAAATTGTTAATAATTCATTTCAACAGGATTAGCCGTTACAGAGAACTCAAAGCAATTGTCAGAAATGGCCATTTCGCGTATCCCTGGAAAACGAGATGTTAAAGGAATTATCCTCATGACTATTTCTTCCTTGTCTTTGTGGGAATAATGACAGTATCAGCTTAACACTTTCCTGAGCAATAAACTATGCAATTCCCATAACGCAGTTCCTTCAACATAAGCTCAGTTATTCTGTTTAAAAAAATAAATAAAAACAATAAAATTTTACTTCAGTAAGAATTATTTTGTTTAAACGTGCTCATTGCTCTCTAGAACACATAGTGTTTTTATGTGGGCTTTAGTTCCAATAGTGCTCTTATGGGGCAGCCACTGGGGATAATTTGAAAAATGATAAGGTGACCTTAACTAGGAAAACCCTCAGCAGATTTATTCACTCATTCATTTATTCATCCCAACAAATACATGCCTTAAGTGTCTACTGTGCCAGGCAGTATTCTAGGCATTATTATGGAGCAGAGAAGCCTCTGCCTTCAGGGAATAAACAATGAATGCATATGCCAACATCATGTGTCATAAGTGCTAAGAAGAGTTACACGATAAAGAATTAGAATATGTGTTATTTTAGATACGTATTCAGGGGATGCCTCTGTGAGGAGATAAGATCTGAATGAGTAGACACATAGATGAAGTGAGAAAATGAGCCAGGGGTACATATGGGAGGAGAGAGATCCAACTGGAGGAGAGGGCACTTTGGAACATTCTTTATTTGCTGGGAGAGGCTGGGTCACAGGAGAAAACTTGCAGAGGATAAAAGTTGGAGAGGAATTCAGGCCAAATTACATAAGCCAGACCGAGGCTTTTGCATTTTATTATACACAAGAAGGAGACCTATGGAGTTTCTGAGCCAAGTAGTAACATGATTGATTTAAGTTTTAAGAGGAGAATCTTGGCTACATTTTGCAGAACACATTGTTAAGAGCTCAGAGACCAGTAAGGAGGCTTTGCACTGATTCAGGGGAGAGATGATGGTATCTGGGACCGTGGTGGTAACAGTGAAGATGGTGAGATAGGGTCAGATTTGTGATGTATTTAAAAGGTAGTTGTAGGGACTTACCTGGTGGTCCAGTGGTTAAGACTCCGCCCTTCCAATGCAGGGGGCATGGGTTCAATCCCTGGTTGGGGATCTAAGATCCCACATAAAAAATGTAGTTGTAGTAGATTGAAATGATGGACCACCAAAAAAGATATGTCCACATCAAATCCCTGGAACCTGTGAGTGTTACCTTATTTAGAAAAAGAGTCTTTGCAGACGTAGTTATTTTAAGGATCTTAAGATGAGGAGATCACCCTGGGTTATCTGGGTGACCCTAAATCCAATGACAAATGTCCTTACAAGAGATATAGAGAAAACTGACACACAATCGAGTAGGGAAAATGCACACATTTTCCCTACGCCTTCTGGCTTCTAATTGACTCTGGTACTCACCCCTGTGGCCCTCCATGGTGTGATGTGCCCCTTCTCTTGGGATCTGTGGATGTAACAAACTCTCTTTACAATGTCAGTCCTCTCCTGTTCTGTTGGCCTTGTCATACCTAAATAATACTAAAACCTATATTTAAAGCAGTTGGTGCAGTGACCAGGGCGATCTGACATCAGACTTCGGTGATGTACCAACCCGCTCTTCTTGACTTGCTAACTGGCTCCACTAGAGGGTAGCAGCAGCCTGGGAGGGTGCCCAGGGCGGGTGCCCTGGGCGCGTGTGCTCTCGGGCTGTGGCCGCAAACGCTGTTTGCTGCATTTGCTGGGTGTTGCTCTTAACTCCCATGCTAAATTCAGAACTCAAAAGCAGAGTCCTCCCCAGATTCCGATCTGAGCTGAGCTACTTGCCTAGAATCTGGGATGATACCCTGGGGGCACCCCTTTTTACATTAATCAGCTAGGTCTACCAAAGGATCCTCTGAAAGGAGCAAGGTGTGACTTCCCTCCAAGTGCCAAGGGACCAGTCGGCACTGATATGTGTGTGTGTGTGTTGGGGATGGGGGTAGGGCAGTGAGTTGCTATTTTCCTGTGCATTTCATCCTACCAGTCAAGGAGAACGAGCGTGCTCTTCAGAGGCTCTTCTGAGGTTTTTTTTTTGACAACTACTATTAACATTTAGTATGTTCATTTGAGACAATTTGGAAAAGGGATAAAAACTACCTAACATACTACTATAATCACAGTTAATATTTCCGTGACTTTATTTACTTTTAGCTTTTATTTTTCTTTACATAATCATTTACTTTGCAATCAGGACATAAATGTAACGTGTATTATATATTTATCCACACATATACATTTAAAAATATTACATAACCCTGTGTTCCCATTTCATTGCACATTTGAGCTCTACCTTTATCTTTTTTTCTAAACATATTTACTGTAGCATGATTGCTTTACAATGGTGTGTCAGTTTCTGCTTTACAACAAAGTGAATCAGCTATACATATATCCCCATATCTCCTCCCTCTTGCGTCTCCCTCCCATCCCCCCATCCCATCCCTCTAGGTGGTCACAAGGCACCAAGTTGATCTCCCTGTGCCATGCAGCTGCTTCCCACTAGCTAGCTATTTTACATTCGGTAGTGTATATATGCCCATGCCATTCTCTCACTTTGTCCCAGCTTCCCCTTCCCCCTTCCCTGTGTCCTCAAGTCCATTCTCTACGTCTGTGTCTTTATTCCTGTCCTGCCCCTAGTCTTCAGAACCATTTTTTTTAAATTCCATATACATGTGTTAGCATACAGCATTTGTTTTACTCTTTCTGACTTACTTCACTCTGTATGGCAGACTCTAGGTCCATCCACCTCACTACAAATAACTCAATTTTGTTTCTTTTTATGGCTGAGTAATATTCCATTGTATATATGTGCCACATCTTCTTTATCCATTCATCTGTCCATGGACACTTAGATTGCTTCCATGTCCTGGCTATTGTAAATAGAGTTGCAATGAACATTGTGGTACATGTCTCTTTTTGAATTATGGTTTTCTCAAGGTATATGCTCAGTAGTGGCATTGCTGGGTCGTATGGTTGTTCTATTTTTAGTTTTTTAAGGAACCTCCATACTGTTCTCCATAGTGGCTGTATCAATTTACATTCCTACCAACAGTGCAAGAGGGTTACCTTTTCTCCACACCCTGTCCAGCATTTATTGTCTGTAGATTTTTTTTTTTTTTTTTTTTTGCGGTACACGGGCCTCTCACTGTTGTGGCCTCTCCCATTGTGGAGCACAGGCTCCAGACGCGCAGGCTCAGCGGCCATGGCTCACGGGCCCAGCCGCTCCGCGGCATGTGGGATCTTCCCATACCGGGGCACGAACCCATGTCCCCTGCATCGGCAGGCGGACTCTCAACCACTGCGCCACCAGGGAAGCCCTGTCTGTAGATTTTTTGATGATGGCCATTCTGACCAGTGTGAGGTGATACCTCATTGTAGTTTTGATTTGCATTTCTCTAATGATTAGTGATGTTGAGCATCCTTTCATGTGTTTGTTGGCAATCTGTATATGTTCTTTGGAGAAATGTCTGTTTAGGTCTTCTGCCCATTTTTGGTTTGGGTTGTTTTCTTGATATTGAGCTGCATGAGCTGTTTGTATATTTTTGAGATTAATCCTTTGTCAGTTGTTTCATTTGCAAATATTTTCTCCCATTCTGAGGGTTGTCTTTTCGTCTTGTTTATGGTTTCCTTTGCTGTGCAAAAGCTTTTAAGTGTCATTAGGCCCCATTTGTTTCCCATTTGTTTATTTTTATTTCCATTTCTCTAGGAGGTGGGTCAAAAAGGATCTTGCTGTGATTTATGTCATAGAGTGCTCTGCCTATGTTTTCCTCTAACAGTTTTGCAGTATCTGGCCTTACATTTAGGTCTTTAATCCATTTTGAGTTTATTTTTGTGTATAGTGTTAAGGAGTGCTCTAATTTCATTCTTTTACATGTAGGTGTCCAGTTTTCCCACATGCCAAGACACATATTAATCAAACTATTCAAAAGTTAAATACAAAGAAAAAATATTAAAACGAGCCAGGGAAAAACAACAAATAACATACAAGGGAATCCCCATAAGGTTAACAGCTGATCTTTCAGCAGAAACTCTGCAAGCCAGAAGGGAGTGGCAGGACATATTTAAAGTGATGAAAGGGAAAAACCTACAACCAAGATTACTCTACCCAGCAAAGATCTCATTCAGATTCGATGGAGAAATTAAAACCTTTACAGACAAGCAAAAGCTAAGAGAATTCAGCACCACCAAACCAGCTCTACAACAAATGCTAAAGGAACTTCTCTAGGTACGAAACACAAGAGAAGGAAAAATCCTACAATAACAAACCCAAAACAATTAAGAAAATGGTAATAGGAACATACATATCGATAATTACCTTAAATGTAAATGGATTAAATGCTCCAACCAACAGACATAGACTGGCTGAATGGATACAAAAACAAGACCTGTATATATGCTGTCTACAAGAGGCCCAATTCAGACCTAGGGACACATACAGCCTGAAAGTGAGGGGATGGAAAAAGATATTCCATGCAAATGGAAATCAAAAGAAAGCTGGAGTAGCAATTCTCGTATCAGACAAAATAGACTTTAAATGAAGACTATTACCACAGACAAAGAAGGACACTACATAATGATCAAGGGATCGATCCAAGAAGAAGATATGACAATTGTAAATATTTATGCACCCAACTTAAGAGCACCTCAATACATAAGGCAAATGCTAATAGCCATAAAAGGGGAAATCGACAGTAACACAATCATAGTAGGGGACTTTAACACCTCACTTTCACCAATGGACAGATCTTCTGACTTTTGAGCCATGCACAGGGTCAGTGTGAGAGCATCCACCTCAGAGATTCCTTCACTGTAGAGGCTTTGACAACCTTTTTTCGCAGGAATCTTTGGACTATATAAGATGGGCATAACTTTCCCAAGGGCTTCTGATGTAAGAAACTGCCCTCCTCAGACATATGTTATGTACCACTAAAAGAGCAAATGACTGGTCACTTACTGGGTTCTCCTGGAAATAGAGGTTCTCACAGACCCTGAGCTCCTGACCTTTCCATACCCAGTTGCCCATTATGCTTTGCGTCATGGAAACATCACCCACAAGTTCAGCAAGGCTATCAAGGCCTTTTTAATACATACTGGAGCCAAATCTGGACCCTCTGGCATATTCCACCTGCAGGAAGGGGTAGCCTCCTCTGTCCTCAGTCCCTTGCCAAATGTCATGGTGCTGGAGGAGGTCATCCTTGCCCTGTACCCCTTGGCTATGGGAGCCCTTTGGATTAACTGAGTGAACAGCAATGGGAGTTCATACATTGTACAAATGGCTCTGCCAACTATCAGAAATGATGGAGCTCAGTGGAATGTTGCTGCTTTTTAATCCCTTAGCCAGTATGTCCTGTTAAAGGATAGGATCCAAGGGTCAATACTATTGGCCAAACTTTAGGCAAGTCAGTTATCATAGCACTGGATACCCTTTAAAAAGTTCTCTATCTTGCCGCAAGCCTTAATCTCTCTTAATCCAGGACCCCTTGGCTGACTCACATAGGATACCAACTTTAAGAACTTTCACATCACCTTTCCCTATATTGGAAGAGGAATTTGTCTCGCATCCATGTATATAAAAACTCAGTGTATATGAGGTCCTTTAATAACATCTCCCCCATCTTCATGCATGTTTGATCTTGACCCCATCCCATAAGGGCTGGAGGCCAGGTCTAAAATGCATGCATACTCTCTTGGGAGTGATTAACCATAGATTAGCCCATGAATCAGGAAGCTGCTCAGGAGTTATGCGACCCATCTGAGCATAAACTTCTACCACGTGAAATCAAAGCAAAGCAAAAACTGTTAAGGGCAGTTTCACACCATTTTGTTGACTATTGCTCTCATTACTATTGGTCTGGGTGCTTTCATTGGCTTGCAGTCTGGAGGCTCAAACCCCCCCAAGGAAGCCACTGTTTTGTTTGTTTAAATTTTACTTTTTTGTTTGTTTCTTTTGTTTTGTTTTCTGGCTGCAAAGCATGCGGGATCTTAGTTCCCCGGCCCGAGGTCAGACCCGTGCCCCCTGCAGCGGAAGAGCAGAGTCCTAATTACTGGACCACCAGGGAATTCCTGGAAGCCATTGTTTTAATCAGACATGGTAAATGCTAAGACCAGCAAGCCATCGAGGTTGGCTGATACAAGCCCTATGACCCAAAGACTGTCAGTGATGAAATCACTTATCAAGTCACATAGACAGAACTGGTTATAATAGCTGATGTATCTTCTGGTTAAAATTACATAGAATAACGTCTTTGCATCAAGGGTTTCCCAATTCAGTTAAGAAATTAGGTTTAATTGCCAAAACTGTGGGCTTTAACACAGGATGTTAATGGAACAAACAACACACAGGCAGCCATCCATTGTTCTTTTCACACCTGTGGATTTATTAAATTTATCAGTGTGTTACAAGTGATTTCCCAATGCCTCTGCTCAGAACGGCCTATGAGACAAATGGGCAAAAGAGACAGGCTCTCCCCATTTCTCAATCCACAACTGATGCAAGCAATTGTTAGGCAATCAAATTGGAAAGCCAGCCATAGATGACCACAAAGCAAATCCATTAACCCTGACATAAGTGTGTCCCAAGTTTTCTGATCTTTTTTGCTCATATGCTTTACCAACACCCTTACCAGTTGGTCTCTCTAGGTTCAAGCGGCTTAAAGTGTGCTCTATGGACCAGTAGCCTTTACCTCTTTCAGGAGGGTTTTGGAAATGCAGAATATCAGACTCCCTAACCCCAGACCACAGAGGCAGAATCTTCATTTTAAGAAGATCCCAAGGTGAAGTAGACGTACATCAAGTTTGAGAAGCACAGATCTAGGAGAAGTAGAATAAAAAGACTCCATTTTCACCCTGTGTAGTTTTTGTTTGGGAGGAATTTTTTTCTTCTCACCAAATTTTGGAAAAGGTAGAATAGTTCAGTTATAACACTGAGAAAAGCAATGGAACTTTTAGTCATTTAAGTTGTTGACCCAACAGCATTAGCTAAGTCAATAGTCGCTTTCTGGTGTACAGTTTGATGTACAATTGTTGAAAGAAATAAAAAGGGTTGGATCTATATTTCAGCCAGTACTAGTGGTTTGGAACAAGCAAATGTAAAATCAAAATGAACAAGGATCCCAGTATCCCCCAAACTTAAAAGTCCTTTGCCACAATAAATCATATAGAAGATCCTCTCCTTTTCTATTGAGTCAGCAAGGAGTTATTGAGAATTTGTTAAGTTCTGAGTCTATAAGAAGGAATAAAATCCCTGCCAGTCTTGAAAACCTCACCATCTGGTTGAAATTCAAATAAATAATTATGAGACAACGTGAGCACCAGCTGTTTCAAGAATGGGAAGAACCTATCAATTTTGCTCAGGATGGTCTCACACTGGGGCTGACTTTGGGCTGTGTAGAATGTATCCTCCAGTTGGACAGGTGATGGCAGAGGCAGCATTTGGGCCCCTCTAAGCGGGTTTCAATCCTGAGTCCAGAGGTCACACGCCACTGTGGTAGCATTCTTCTTGCTAGAAGCAGTCAGGTAGTGAAGGCGCAGGAAAGAAATAGGTTTGGAATAAATTGATGTTTTTCTGCACTAGTGTGTGCCACGAGCACAGCTCTGGGACTTAGCATTTGATTACTAATCCAATTCTATATGATTTGATAATGTACTATGAGTATAGAAGATGCTATTACTGGGGGAAGTTGAGGGAATTGTACACAGGGACACTCTTCACTGTTTTTGAAGCTTCCTCTGAATCTTAAACTATTTCAAAATGAAAAGTATATGTAAAAAGTATCTGATATTTAATTGCTTTAGAGCCTAGGAAAACTTTGCTTTCTGAGTCTTAATTTTCTCATCTGTGAAATGAATATAGTAGTATAAACCATAGTAGTTATAGTAATTCCAGTAGTATAACTCTATATACCATGATTGCATATACCATACCTATACCACCACAGTCTAGTATACATTTGTTGTTTTGTTTTCTGAGTATTCATTACCCTTTCTTCAGAGAATCACCCACTTGTATTTAGTCTTGATTGAACTATCAATTAATATTCTCTGCTCTCTCCTAGACAAGGGCATAGAGTTAGAGAAAGAGATGACTCAGATTAGGCCAATCTATCAGTATTAGTTACCCATTAGTGTATTACAGACCATTCTTAAATTTAGTGATTAAACAATATTTTGTTATTTCTCACAGTTCTGGCTTGCAGGGGCAGTTTTGCTGCTGGTGTCATCTGAGTTCACTCATGTGGATGAATTTAGCTAGTGGGTTGGAAAAGAATTTGGTTAATGCTGGAGTGCTTGGCTTCAATGTCTGGACCCCAGCTGGTAGTTGAGCCTCCCTCTCTGAGCTTGTGCTCCTTCCATGGAATTTGTTACACTCTAGAAGGCAGTCCTGGGCCTCTTCACGGCATGGTGGGATCGGGTTCCCAAAGGGTGAATGCAGAAGCTGCAAGCCTCCTGAAGCCTTGCCCTGGCACTTGCCCAATGTCACCTCCACCACGTTCTCTCAGTTAAAACAAGTCAGAGTTCATCTTCAAAGGGTGAGGAAATAGACTCCAACTTTTGATGGGAGGAGCTACAAGGAATCTGTGGCCTGGAACTTCCCTGGTGGTCCAGTGTTTAGGACTCTGTGCTTCCACTTCAGGGGGCACATGTTCTATCCCTGGTCAGGGAACTAATATCCCACATGTTGCTTGGTGCGGCCAAACAAAAAAAAGAATCTGTGACCATATATAATCTACCACACCAAGCACTTCTCTCCTGGGACTTGAAATCTGGGGCAGAGTGATGTACAAACTGATGGGAAAACCTAGAGTTAGTTCATCCCTTAGAGAAATTCCAACAAGACAGTATATTAATTAGTTTCTGCTACCCAGATCCTACATGATTTTTCCTGCCTTTTCAAACCTGTTTCTTCAGCTATTCCTTGGATTCTGTGATCACCCTTATACCTTTCTTATAAATCCTCCTTGTGCTTGACTTGGATAGAGTTGGTTTCTATTGCCTACATTTTAAGAACCCTGGTATGAATAACTCCTTTGTAGAGCTGCTGTGAGGATCAAATGAGATGATGTAAATGAATACTTAGCAGGGTCTAGGCCCATAGAAAACTTTCAATACATTTGGATATTACGACTACAGTGATTAGAACTTTAGAGGGCTGACTAGAGAGAAAAGGGTGACTAAAGATTCTTGCTTCTGTTCCCAGGGATACTAAGAGCTTTGAAACCGGGCTGAACTGGGCATCATGTGTGGGTCAAGCCTCTTTTTATAACTTTTATAAATAGGCACAAAGAGTCTCAGGCCAGTCATTGGTAGATTTTAAAGTTATGTTTATGTGATTTCACAATGAATTTACTCTCTAAAAAGGGAGAAGCGGTACCTGCCCAGAGACTGCCACCCCTTGTGGCACAGTTCCTCCAGGGTATTAAAACAGAAATTGAAATAAATATCAGGAAGGTGGGAAGAGGCTCATATCGGTGACAGTGACCCTGGCAAGGTATCGTGCTCTTTTTGTCTCCCCACCAATGATATTTCACTTTCTGATGGAATCACTTACTGAAAGTTCTGGTCCTCAAACACCTGATATAGACTCAAGGCACATGGGAATTCCATATATGATGAAGCCGGCATCTCAAAAATCAGTAGAGGGGAAAAGTACTGTACTACTTTATAAGTGACAATTGGGTGGTGATTTGGGGCAAAAAACTTGGATCTATGCCTCAAACACACCCTCACATAAATTCCACATAAATCCAATATTAAACTGTAAGAAACAAATTCATTAAAGGACTAGAGGAAAGCATCAGAAAATTATTTTTACGCCTTTGGAGTGGAAGAGCCTTTTTAACCATGACTCAAATCAATAAGACATCAAAGTCTGATAAATTTGACATCATGAAAATTTAGAAAACTGTGGATGACAACATACACACACATGCCATAGACAACTTCAAAGGACAAGTGACAAATTGAGAAAAAATATTTTTCAACTCATATCACAGATATAAGGTTAATCTCCCTAATACATAAAAAGCCTCTAAAAATTAATAAGAAAATAATACCTAACAGAAAAATGAGACAATTTAGAGAAAAAGAAATAATAAATGACTCCTATTAATCCATTTAGAAACTAACTTGTTAAACACACGTACACAACTTGAAACTATACTGCGAAAGCATTTTCGCCTGTCAAATTGACAAAACCTTCAAGATTTGATAACACCCTTTGTTGGCGAGGATGCAGTAGAGAAATGGGTGCTCAGACATTTCTGCTGGGAGAGTTAAGTTAGTACAATCCTTATGGAGACCACTTTGTCAATAAATGTTAAAATTATAAATGCTTATACTTTTTCACCCAGAAATTAAAGTTTTAGGAATTTTTGTCTTACAGAAATATTCACATACATATGAAATGGTTTGTAATAGTAAAGATTGAAAGCAAATTAAATTTCCATCAATAGCCAACTTAAATTATGGTACATCCATACAATAAAACTCGCTCAATGGTTAAAAAGAGGAAGAAAAGAAGGAAATGAGAAAGCTTTTTATGTACTGATATGGAAGTTTCTCTAAGATTTGTTAAGGAAAAAAAGCAAAATATAGAACAATAGATGTAGTGTGTCATAATTCATGGTTAAAAAGAGGGAAGGCAGAGGAAAATGTATTTCGAAATGTATAAATATCTTTGCCTGCATATGTATCCAAAAGCTCTGAGAGCTCACACACACATAAAATAAACCAAAAAACCTCGTAACAGTATGGCATTGGAATGTGGGAATGGGGAAGGAAGATCTTTCACATACCTTCTTATGTTTTTTGCCTTTTGAACTACTCAAATGTATTGCTTAGCCAAAAAAATAGTAATAACTAAAAGAAATAACATAGAAGAAAAAAATAAGTTCCTGTCTTTTAAGGAAGACTAAGGAATTCGAGGTGTTCCATGTACTACAGTTCTAATGAGAATAATTAGGTAACAAACATTTGTAGAGCCTGTACACTTTACAAAGTACTTTACCCCTTGATCTCTCTACACTGTACTATTGCTCCCTTAATTCTTAAGACAGCCTACGAAGTTGGTTTTGTTATTCCCATTTAATAGTAGCTGAGAAAATTGAGCCTCTGCCATTCACAAATCCCCAGATCTCCAGCGTTAACACAAAGCTGGAACATAACCTGAGTTTCCTCTCTCCAGACTGACTTCTTTGTACCATGCCATGCTGCCGTGGGGCATTTGGCCTTGGCTGTTGGCCTGGGTGGCTACACTCTACATGTTTCCATTGTCCTGTGGAATGTACAGCCATACTTATTCTCTGGAGTGACAATACAGATAGATGCTTGTGCTGACCCTGTCCTGAATCAAGGCTCCTGCAGTCTCCTTGCTGTGCAGGAACATGTATTATGGACATAATCATACTGTGACATGATAAATACTTGATTTCAAAAACCAGATTCCTAACAAAGAACAGCTGTGTGTCTTAATTAACTGTGGCACATTTGGACAGCTTTGTAATTCTTTCCAGGAAGGAAAGTTGTGAAACTTGAAAGATGAATAAGGTGGAATCGATAGGGAATGGGGAAGGAGAAGGTAGTAGGAAACTCAGTCACTGCAGAGAGAATCCAAAATACTCACAAGGTGTTCGTTCTGGTAGGAATTTGGAGACAGTACAAGTGCCTTATTTTACAGATAATAATAAGGAACTTTCATAAGCCTATATATTAGACACTGTTTTAAGTGTTTCATTTCACAGGCATACCTCAGAGATACTGTGGGTTCAGGTCGAGGCCACTACAATAAAACAAATATCACAATAAAGCAAGTCACGTGAATTTTTTTGTTTCCTAGTACCTATAAAAGTTACTTTTACACTCTACTGTAGTCTATTTAGTGTATAATAGCATTAGGTGTTAAAAAACAATGTACATACCTTACTTAAAAATATTTTATTGCTAAAAAATGCTAGTCATCATCTAAGCCTTCAGCAAGTCATAATCTTTTTGCAATAGTAACATCAAAGATCACTGATCACAGATCACCATAACAAATAATGGAAAAGTTTGAAATATTGCAAGAATTACCAAATTTTTGTGACACAGAGACACAGTTATCAATTGCTGTTGGGAAAAGGTCATCAATAGGGCTTCCCTGGTGGGACAGTGGTTGAGAGTCCGCCTGCAGATGCAGGGGATGCGGGTTCGTGCCCTGGTCCGGGAGGATCCCACATGCAGTGGAGCGGCTGGGCCCGTGAGCCATGGCTGCGGAGCCTGTGCTCCGCAAACGGGAGAGGCCACAACAGTGAGAGGCCCGCGTACCACAAAAAAAAAAAAAAAGGTCATCAATAGATTTGCTTGATGCAGAGTTGCCACAGACCTTCAATTTGTAAAAAACACAATATCTGAGAAGTGCAATAAACAGAAGCTAAATAGAACAAGGTAAGCCTACAATAACTCACTGAATTCCCATATCAACCTTATGAAGTAGATACTATTGTGCACCTCTTTTTTTTACTTAGAGATAAACTGAGGCACCAAGAGTTTAAGCAACTTATATAAGATCATACAGCTAGTAAGTGGTAGAGATGGCTATTAGAATACAGATAGACTGGTTCTGAGTCCATGTTCTTAACCATTAAACTCTGAGGGAAAGTGATTTGTCCAACTCAACTACTGAGTGAAACAAACGAGCTAGAGCCCAGGTTTTCTGCACTGACGTCCAGAGAACATCCAGTGTAAACCCACAATAGGCACTGTGTGCAGAGGGTAACTGTGATAGAGTTAAAAAGATGTATAAGAAAAAAAGAAAGAAGGAAAACAGAAAGAAAGGAAGGAAGGAAGGAAGGAAGGAAGGAAGGAAGAAAGAAAGAAAAAGAAAGAAAGAAAGAAAGAAGGAAAGAAGGAAGGAAGGAAGGAAAGAAAGAAAGAAAGAAAGAAAGAAGGAAAGGAGGGAGGGAGGAAGGAAGGGAGGAAGGAAAAAAAGGAAGAAAGAGAAAGAAGGAGGGGAGAGAGGGAGGGAGGAAGAAAGGAAGTCATACTATTTTCCTCATCCTCAAGGTATATAGTCCAGCTGCCGACTGACTTCCCTCTGTCTGTCTGCAGACCAAAAGCTCTGATAGTCTGCTGTAGGGTGCTCTAAAGGGGCTCAGAAGAGTGATGCTATTTTGTCATTTTGACCAAAGTTTCACCAGGTGTCTATATTACCCTAACTACATGCTTTTTCTGCCTTTGGTCTTCTCTCTCATCAATTAAGGTGAAATTGCCCTGGTTAACAAAAACTATGCTTCTGAGGGTTTTTTTTTTGAAGAATAATAACTATTCTCAGACACAATTTGTTGACTCTTTAAATACATTATCTTATTATTCCTATTTTAGAGATGAGAACATTGAGTGTCAGGTAGGTTAAATAATTTGTTCAAAATCATATAGCCAGTAGGTTGGTGGACTGGGATTTGGAGCCAAGACTGTTTGATTCTTTCTTAATCTGTTCAGGCTGCTCTAACAAAATTGGGTAGCTTATAAAGAGACTGGGTGACTTATAAACAACAGAAATTTATTTCTCATAGTCTGGAGGCTGGGAAGTCCAAGATCAAGGTACCAACAGATTTGGTGTCTGGTAAGAACCTGCTTTCTGGTTCATTGATGGCCATCCTCTCAATGTCCTCATGTGGGAGAAGAGGGCAAGGGAGCTCTCCAGGGTCTCTTTTATAAGGGCACTAATTCCATTCCTGAGGGCTCCACTCTTGTGATCTCGTCATCTCCCAAAGTCCCAATTCCAAATACCATCACATTAGACATTAGCATTTAACATATGAATTTTAGGAGGACACAATAACTCTCAGTCTATTGCAGATTCTAAAGCCTAGTCTTTTTAAAATTGTTTTTGAAATGTGTCTGTACTTTATTATTTTTAACTGTTTTTTTATACAGCAGGTTCTTATTAGTTATCTATTTTATACATATTAGTGTATATATGTCAATCCGAATCTCCCAATCCATCCCCCCACCGCCCCACCCGCCAAAGCCTAGTCTTTAATATGACAATGTTTTGCTTCCCCAGAGTATATTTAGCACCATGTTCTAGGCCAAGAGATAATAACTCTAAATGAGAACACAACCCCCAAGGGGAAATAGATTTCTTGTTGGTAGAACTCTATATATGCTTTATAGTTCTACACCAATAGCAGCTTTCTCTAAGTTACTGAGTTAAGACAATGTGTTTTATAAGAAAAACCCAAAGCACGAGCAATAAATCCATGGATTTCATTTTACAATAACCAATATGTGTGTCTTGAATGCCTAGTAAGCATTCTGTTCTATGGTGTGATGCTACCTGTTTCCCCTCCCTCGTAAGACTCTTGCCACCCATTCTTATTTACCTCATAGACTTCTCATATGTCGCATTTCATTAGTCAGCAAATGTGGTGAATGACCTTACATTTCCTAATGCTCTTTTCTGGGCAACAAAAAGTGGGGATAAATTAAAGCTTTAACGAAATGTTCTGTAGCATCAAAAGGAACCAGAGCAAAAGTCAAGTGGATAGATAGCAAAGTGCTGATACAGACATTTGTTTCGGGTGGAGCCATTTCAACTA
Source organism: Pseudorca crassidens (assembly GCF_039906515.1). NCBI lineage: Eukaryota > Metazoa > Chordata > Mammalia > Artiodactyla > Delphinidae > Pseudorca > Pseudorca crassidens. Next base: position 98,105,325 of record NC_090302.1, on the reverse strand, counting down.
AAGTGCAAAAGCCATCCTATTAAGGGGGAGAATTTGTGTCTTTGAATGGCTTTTCCCCTTTCATGCATGTGGTATTTTTTGAGTGCCTACCAACTTTCTAGACTTTATTTTTGGCTTAGGATACAAAACAGATAAAAATCCCTGCTTTTCAGGGACTTTTACATTCTGGTGAGGAAAGATAGAATATATACATAATAGCAAGTAAATTAAATTGTGTATTAGAGAGTGATGTGTTTTGGAGAAAAAATGAAATAGTGGATGGTGTTAGGGAGTGCTAGGAGGTGGGCAATTTTAAACAGTGTGTCCTCAGGGAAAACTTCACTGGAAAGTTGACATTTGGATCAAAACTAAAAGAGGTGAGGGAAAAAAGCAAGCTGATATCTGGGAGGTGAGCCTTCCAAGCAGAGAGAAGAGTAACTGGTAAAGCCCTGGGGTGACGTGGGGAGCAGGCACTAGAAGAATGGTGAAGGGGTCAGAGTGGCTAGAGCAGAGAGAAGGAGGTGAGGGTGGGAGGAGGTGAGGTCAGAGAGGTGGAAGGAGACAGGTACTGTGGGGCCTTGTAGGTCATTAAAAGTTCTTAGCATCCTGCTTAACCATGACTATAGCAGCATTTGTAACTTAATCATTGGCAAAGCATACCATGCTTGTTTATGTCCTTGATCAAATTTGAGTCCACCTTGCGAGACTGAGAAACACAGCCGGTATTACTGAACCCAGAACAAGAGATGAGGAACCAGAATCAGAAAATATTGAATGAATTACCAACTTCTCAGAGAGTGATTTGACCTTATGTCTCCTCATTTCTAGATCTTTTTCCTTTCTACCATACCTTGATTCTATCCCAGGATATCTATACTTTTAAAATAGAGAGCGGATAACAATGCAGAAACTCCAGTTCATTCTTAGCTTTGATGTAGTCTCACTTTTTTGTTCCCTGGTCCATTTCACTATCCCTAGATGCAAAGGACTGCAGGTTACACACAACCCAGCTCTATGGGGCACCACTTACAGAGACTGCTGTGTGAATGGTTCCCCCTGGAGCTGAGCCAAGTGCTGGTTCTTCTATTATCTACCAGCTTTCTTCATCTTGACTTTGTCTATTCTTTCTAGCCCTCTGAACTCAACGGCAGAATTCTATATTCCTAATTTTGACTCTTTGCATCCCCTAAATATGGTTTGCACTGATGCTTTGGCAAATAATTGGCCTACATCCAGCCCGACCTTGAGACCTCATCTGGCATTATTTTCCTAGTAGGCATGTCAGCTGTTCCTGTTCCTTCCTGTCCCTCACTCCCATGTCCAATAAAAATGGGGCAGTTCCCTTCTACATCCATCTACCCAGCCTTGAGAAAATCAGCTCATCCCCTCAGACAGCTGGTATTTATCTTTGATTCTTGTGTTTATTTCAAATTTCCCAAGCCCTAGGCTGTAAGTTGTTGCTGTTGTTGTTGTTTTTTCGTATGCTGTTTTTGCAGAGTCTTTGATGGTCTTTTTCACAGATCAGTAAGCCTGAGCCAATTTGATGAATAGAGTCTTTAGAAATGGACACTCATTAAACAAACAGATCTAAGCTAATACAATTTGTTATGAGCTGAGCAAATTTCCTCTTATGTAATGTCTCATGAGAGTGGGCTGTGCTGGGGAGGAAAGCAGCTGCTTTCTCAAGGATCTTTGTGTCCCTAGTCACTACTGCAATTTATAGAGGGGTGACCATAGCTGCATACTTTCCCACGCCCCACCTCCGGACTTCTGGGTTTGCGAGTGAATTGTGAGACCGCTTGAAGTTGCAGAACTGAGACCTCTAGCAGCAGATTGCTTCTGTGTTCTCAGTCACTGTGAGAACTGGTTTCTGACATTGTGTTCTATTTCTCTACTGAGGGTACCCTGTTCTTTCTCAATTAAACCTCCTTTTCTTCCTCTAAGCCTCCAATCCTGGATCCCTTTGGATCACATTGTTCTCTTCATCTAGAACCAGTAAGCTTCCTTTGGAGGAAAAAGAGGCATCCTTTGTTTATCTTTTAACATATGATTAAAAATATAAGGTAATCACATGCAATACCAATATACCGCAGCACAAGTACCAGCTAGGAGAGGACCCCCACAATGGAGCAGGTCAGATTTTCTTGCTCTCCATGCATGCTTTCTTTTTTTTTTTTTTCTAGAAAAGTTTTTTTTTTTTTTTAACATCTTTATTGGAGTATAATTGTTTTACAGTGGTGTGTTAGTTTCTGTTTTATAACAAAGTGAATCAGCTATACATATACATATATCCCCATATCTCCTCCCTCTTGCGTCTCCCTCCCACCCTCCCTATCCCACCCCTCTAGGTGGTCACAAAGCACCAAGCTGATCTCCCTGTGCTATGCAGCTGCTTCCCACTAGCCATCTGTTTTACATTTGGTAGTGTATGTATAAGTCCATGCCACTCTCACTTCGTCCCATCTTACCCTCCCCCACTCCCTGTCCTCAAGTCCATTCTCTACGTCTGCGTCTTTATTCTTGTCCTGCTCCTAGGTTCTTCAGAACAATTTTATTTTATTTTTTTAGATTCCATATATATGTGTTAACATACGGTATTTATTTTTCTCTTTCTGATTTACTTCACTCTGTACCAGTCTCTAGGTCCATCCACCTCACTACAAATGACTCAATTTTATTTCTTTTTATGATTGAGAATATTCCATTGTATATATGTGCACATTTTCTTTATCCATTCACCTGTTGATGAACACTTAGGTTGCTTCCATGTCCTGGCTATTGTAAATAGAGCTGCAATGAACATTGTTTTACCCATTCTTATCATATATATTTTTTAACCTGGGCACTAAGGTGGTCTCTTGGCCTTAGAGTTAGATGGAAACCAATCAAACAAACAACCCCCTCCCCCAAGCACCCTTAGTTTTAGTCCAAAGACTTTTATTTCCCAGGGACCAGATTAGTCCCAAGCTGGAGTGAAAGATAAGTTCCTAAGATTGATATCTTACCAGTCTCCCCATTCACCTCTCCTAGAGCTTTTTCACACCTCTTCCTCCAAAACCCTCATGAAGCTAGCAAGGCAGCAGCTCTGGTGTTTCACCACTGTCAGCCATATGCCTGGACATGATGGTTTTCCCAGAATGAACACAGCTGAGGCAAAGCCAGGACCTCTCTCCACCCCCTCCCCCAACCATAAGCAACAGGGATATATTGCATAGCACAGGGAATTCTAACCATTATCATGTAATAACTTACAATGGAGTATAATCTGCAAAAATACTAGATTACTATGCTGTACATCTGAAAACAATATAATTCTATAAATCAACTATACTTCAATAAAAAAAAAAAATCTTAGTGACTGTTTCTGTCCAAAATTAAACCACACCAAGAGGCTTTCACAAAATTAGTACTCAATAAATATTTATTGAATGAAGAAATGAATAAACCATAAACTGTTTCTTTCACAATTAAATCTTTATAATTCCCTTTACTGAACTGCAGCCTACTGAAACTATTGTGCAAGTGAAACATTTGGTGAATTGAATTGAACCAAACCTGAAAACAAAAACGAAATAGACACATAAAATGAAATGAAGTAAACCCATTGTGGTAGTTAATTTTATGTGTCAACTTGGCTGGGTCATGGTTCTCAGATATTTGGTCAAACATTATTCTAGATGTTTCTGTTAGGGTGTGTTGGGTGAAATCTACACGCAAATCAGTGGACTTTGAGTAAAGCAGATTGCTCTCCATAATATGAGTGGGTCTCATCCAAACCACTGACTTGGGAATAGAAGAAATGGCTGACCTCCCTCAAGCAAGGGGGAGTTTGGCCAGCAGACTGCCTTAGGATATCATCTGCAGTATTGGACCTTCCTGATTCACCAGCAGACTGCTTTTGCACTAAAACTGCCACTCTTTTCTGAGTCTCCAGCCTGCTGGCCTCCCCCAGATTTTGGACTTGTGGAACCTTCACAGTTGCATGAGTCAATTCCTTAAAATAGATCTCTCTCGCACTGTATCTCTACATCCTATTGGTTCTATTTCTCTGAGGAGCACTGACTAATTCACCCACGCTATGCCAAAGGCCAAACACAAAACCAGTGGTAATAATACTGATTTTTTTTTAGCCCAGTTAAAGTTGATATGGCTCTGCTCGCTATTGAATTAAAAACTTAGTACTCCTAGAAGTCAGATTGTAATGTGTGTTTTTTATATCCCACAATCTCGAACAACAAACTCAGCTTATTTGACCACATATATGCTTTATTTTTATATTTAGGTTGTTGATACAAAGTTTCCTCATGCTTGTGGTTGGCGTCACTATCAAGTTTTATAAGCAGGGATAAGAGAGCCCACTTCAGCTTTCAGCGATTCTCAAAGTGTGGTCTCCAAAGAGCAACACCGGCATTACCAGGCACTTATTAGAAATGAATGTGAGAAGGCCCAACCAAGACATACTGAATCAGAAACTCTCAAGGAGTGGCCCAGTAATCTGTCTTTTAACAGGCTCCCAAGGTTGTTTTGGAGCAAACTAAAGTTTGAGAACCACTGCTTTTACTATAAAATGCCAAAACATTTCCCCAGTTACAGAAGGTAAAGGTATTCCTCCAAATACCTCTTTTGATTGGGAGGGCCCTGAATAGAATCCTTCTAGATTGGCTATTGGAAAAGTAATAATTTTGTACAACCAGAAATGCAGATAGATTTAGAAAACAGTCCCAACCTGACTTTTGTTGCACCTCAGAAATTAGCAGAAGTAGTAAAAATAAGCAAATTTCTATCACTGCTCAAATCTTACCTTCCACTTTAGTTAGACTCAATTCCTGTTCCTTCCTGTTTTTGTGCCTTCCCTCATGCTTTTCACCCCATCACCTAAATTACTAACCCTCTCTCTGATTCATTGATTAACCAACCACTCAAGACCCACCTGAAGTCTCATCTTTCTTATGATGTCATTTCAGCTACACTGCTCTCTCCCTTTACCAAATATCTGGTAGGATTATCGCATTTTCTCAGTTAATTACTTTAAGTCAGCATTGGATTGCATTGTTATTTCTTTTGTCTCCCCTTCCCAGACCCCACAAAAGATTGCAAACCTCTGAAGGGAGGTGTATACCACTTTAGGTATACAACTTTGGTCAGCTCACTCTGCTAAAACAAGACACCATGAAGTGGGTGGCTTTTCAACAACAGAAATTTATTTCTCATAGATCTGGAGGCTAGAAGCCTAAGATTACGGTGCCAGGATGTCCAGATTCTGGTGAAGACGCTCAGGTTGCAGTTGGCTGACTTCTGGTTGAATCCTCACATGGTGGAAAGAGCTAGCTAGCTCTCTGGGCTTTTCTTATAAGGGCACTAATCCCATCATGAGGGCTCCACTTCCATGACCTAATTACCTCCCAAAGTCCCCATTTCCTAATTTGATGATATTGGAGATTAGATTTCAACAGATGAATTGTGTGGGGAAGGACACAAACATTTAGTCGATAACAATACCCCAAAGCACCTAGCACAATGCTAAACACATAGTAGATAAGTAACCTGTCCTTGTGAAATTAAACTGATCAACAGATCACCATCAATTTTATTGGTCTCTGGCAATTGCTAAGATTGCCAGAGACCAATAAAAGATTTGCCTGTCTTTCCTCAGCTATCATGAAGAAATCTCCATGCTGTGCCTTGGAGGAATTATATTCTAGGAAAGGAAAAACAAGTATACACAAATAAATATAAAAATCAAACTGGGTCCTTGTAGAGGTGCAAACAGCGTGCTACAAGATTACAGAGGTGGGAGAAATAAAATATCATCCAAACAAACTGTATTTTCAGCATCCAGAGCACTGTTGGCACTCAGTAAATATTTCTGGTGGACTAAGGTCCAGATTTTGTTGTTTTTGTAGTAAATAGAACAGAACATAATACTACTCAAGAAATATTTGTGGAATGAATGAATCAACTGAGGTCAAACATTAGACCTGAGATTCAAGCGCTCACCCAGCCTCACGGCCAGGAGCATACCCTAATATATGGTGAGCCCTCTTGTTTCTAAAGTCTATGCACTGGGCTAAATCTGTAGTAGGAATTTGCCTTTGCAGAAAGTGGATCAGAAGGTTGTTCCTGCTCAGAGAACTGGGTTTCTCTTATGGTGACTCTATCCTTTTTCCCTTGGAGAGCAAATAATATGTCTGCATCATCTGATGGTCCTCAGTCATCTGCTCAGAAAACTCTGCATCCTTGGGGAGCTGAACACTCCAGTTCCCAGTGGCATTCCTGAATTTGATATGGTGGAACCTGGTAGATGGAGATCCTGATGCCTCTGCTAACATGGCTCACAAGACTGCTAACACAGCTGCCTTCCTTTGAGCTCTGGGACTGCTGAGAAACCCCAGGCTGGATAAAGTACCTGTTTTTGAATGGAGAAGGGGACTTCCTTTACCCAAGGGTCTGTTGCTCCACTGGAGGGAAATGATTTACCCCCCCAGTGGACAGCTTTCTAGTATACTGGAAAGGACACTAGAAGAAGACCCAGGAGATACCAGTTCTGAGCTCTGTCATTAGCTACCTGCATGACTCTGGGCAATTCACATTTGTAGGTTTCAGTTTTCTCTGCAGAACAAACAGATCATCTAGTTTAATTCTAGCTCCTTCTAGCTTAGACATTCTATTATTTCTGATTTCAATGCTCTTATGCCTATTTTGTATCCATTTCTAGGCATCAAAGAATATGTTTGCTTCAATGTACTATGTCCACCTGGATAATACTTTTCCTGATTACTCAAGTTTCTGGCTAATTTCTCATTATTTTCTGGTCTTTCTGGGATTTCTGGCAAATTCTAACATCAGTCTTTGTGTGTCTAGTTTATAAAGCATGCAACTAATCTCTAATTTATTTTGTTTCATCTGCTATATTTCAAAACTGACCCTAATTATCCAGGCTATAAAGCCAAGGCTCTAAACCATAAACAAAGGAATTATCATGGTTAGAACCATTTCTTCATGACTGGACTCACTAGAGTTCAGAGAGGTTGGAACCACTGAAGTCCAAGTTACTGAGACCTTGAGGTCTCCAAGGTCACCTAGCCCAGAATTGTTGGTATTTTTAGAAACTGGTGTAGAGTTACTATTGAGAAATGTTGAGTGTGATAAAATTACTTCAGCAGTATTTGTTGGCTGAACTGAATCTTGAAGCCTGTTTTGTGTTGGGATGACACGGTGAACAAAGTATATAGAAGCTTGGGATCTGACACATTCAGGGATTTTCTTTTCATAAACTTTTAGATGAAGCTGATCTCAAGCACTAATATAAGAATGTATACTCTGTCTTGGGGGCTGTTATAGTATCTTTGGTGACTTGAGGGTTGTAGCATTAGGGATATAGGGTTCTCAGTCTAAGATTCCAAGAGAACTCTTCCTTAATGGGCATAATGACAGCAGAGGTGGCCATGCCAATAGTGAGGAGGAAGGGAAGTCCTGGTGCAATTGATGGTTTCAGGACAAGGGAAGAGACATAGAAGAGTGAGGCCAGAAGGATCTAAAAGGCCATACTTAGGTGCTCTTAGGTTAATATGGCTAAAGGTCTCAGAAAAATCTCAGAAAATTTTAATGAGAATTCTTGGTTTGTTAAAGTTGTTTTTGTTTTTTGTTCTTTGTTTTAGACCATCTTTCAGGAAATTCAAACTTCCCATTATTAATCATATCAATGACTATCATCTATTGAGGACCCATCATTTTCTAAGACTTGTGATATCTAATATAGTAGTTACATGGTACTAGTTAAATTTAAATCAAATAAAATTTAAAAATTAAAAATTCAGTTCCTATCTTATGGGCATTATTCCTAATCCTCATCCTCTCTGCAGTATTATTACCTCATTTTTGCTGCTGAGGAAATCAAATCTCAGAGGGGTTCAGTGATTTGGGCAACTTTGTGTACAGAGTAAGTGGCAGAGTTAGGACACAGTTTTAAGTTGGTCTGGTTCCTAAGCCCCTATTCCTCTCTTTCTTCCTTCCTTCCTTCCCTTCCCTTCCTTTCTTTCTTCCTTTCTTCCTTCCTTCCTTCCTTCCTTCCTTCCTTCCTTTCTTTCTTTCTTTCTTTCTTTCTTTCTTTCTTTCTTTCTTTCTTTCTTTCTTTCTTTCTTTCTTTTCTTTCTTTTCTTTCTTTTCTTCCTTCTTTTTGGTTTTGTTTTTTAATGAATATTCCAAATATAGGGAACTATAGAGAATAAATGAACTCTACTGTAATCTTATACAGTATACTCACAACCTAAATTTGAGACTTATGTTTTACTCAGTGGATATGCTGAGGACTTCAAGCCTGGGAGGCAGTATCTCAAGTAACCCTGAGAAAACTGCTCCGAGGAGCAATGCACCATGTTTCTTAAATACAGTTTTTCAGCATGGAACATTCTTTTTCAAAAAGTCTTTCAAAGGGATATTCACCAAAGAACAGAATTATCATTGAGCTATTGAGAATTTGAATAGTCTGTCAAACTACCAAGGTGAAGGCTTATTTAAGTTGACAGAAAAATGGCATAGGAACTTCAGTATGGCTATGTGTAAATATACTCTATCACTGTTAGGCTTAAGTGATGCAAACCAGATTTGGGAACTATTAGACTCACCTGTTCGGTCCAAGAAATGGATGTAAACATCCTTGAAGATATAATTCCAATGTGCTCCTGAAGTCAACAAACATCAACCTGCCATTGGATGTCACCTGTTAGTAATGGGACATCCGTCTTATAGAAATTCATGTTTTGTCTAAAGCAGGAAGCCTGTGTACAAAATTCTAGAATATACCTCAAGAAAGTCTTAAAAGAACTGGATCAAAAGATTCCAGACAGAACTAAATTCATTAAAGAAATAGATAACCTCTAGGTAAGGTTAGAAATAGATAACCTGTAGGTAAGAGCTTTTATCAGTGGAATGATTAAGGCGGGATTATGACTAGAGTAACTGGTATATGTTTCTCACCTACAGGACCAAGAATTGTCTTCTTTTATCTCCTACAGATGCTACATATTAGTGGTGTACAGTTGTTGCTTACTAATTGTTTCTTCAACTGAATCAAATGTAAGAATTTTCTGCCTCCATAAACCCTGATGAAACAATTAGAATAATGTGATAGATGATATAGTGTGGCGTTTGGGTCAATTTTAGGTTAAGAATGGTTTTGTTCTCCCCTAATATCCACATTCTCTTCTGTGGCACGTTCTTCTTTGATATTGTGTTCAGTTTAGGTGACTATAACTTATTATGGTTTACCCTCACAAACTCACTGTGAGAGGACAAGATTCATAACCCTTAGATGTGTCGACTGTTCAAAGTAAGCAGAGCTCAGCTCCAAGGGAATCTGTGTGCTGCGCCTCGGATGCCCATAGGATGGTCTGAGTACTGACTGTGAATCCTTGAACCTTGGATATCTGCCCTGGAAGGCAATCTGGACAGAGATGACACCAGCTCTACGCAGATGGGAGAGAGGACAGCCTGTTTTTAATACAAGGAATAGGAATCAAGCCAGAGGTCAGTGGAGGGAATCAAGTGGCCAGAGGGAAACACTGTTTCTTGCCAACATTTTTCTACCTCTGTGCAAGTGGTCATCTTCAAAGACACTTCCTGTCAAGGTTACAATGATAGAAGGCAAATCCTGCCTTACCCCTGCATGCCATGGATACTCATACGTTGTATTAATAGGACATTATCAGCCCAGGTGCCAGGATTTGTGATTCACCAGGGAAAAAAACAGTGACACATGCTGGGTGGTTGTTAGCTTTCCAACAGTCCAAATCCCGGAGCTGTGAGTTCCTGCTCTGAGTGTAAGAAAGCTTTGCTGAGCATTCTTTGTTAAGGAGGCCTCCCTAAAGTCACAAAAAAACTAACAGCATAGTTTTTTCCAAGCCAAGTAATGAGGGCTATGCCTGGGGATTTGTCAAGGAGAGATTTAACGGTTCCCTCTAGCCCAAGGGCATGATAAAGAAGGATCAGTAGCAGCACAGAGAATGGATGAGAAGGAAGGAAAACACTCTTTAGCAACTCTTAGTTTCTGCTAGATTTTCAGCTTCTCCATAGAGCACTTTAGGAAGTTGTAGAGGCATGCTGAAGATGAGTTGCAATTCATTCTTTTAACACATATTGGGCTCTTACTCAATAGTGTCTGGCCACAAGGACACTATGTGAGTGTGTAGGTTACCTACACTAAACTAAGAGTGAAAGTAGAGACATTATCCTCCAAGGGAAAGATTTCTGAGATAAGACATGCACAATGATAGCAATTAGATAAAAAATTAGAGGAAGGGTGTCCTAAGTCGTAGGAATAACATATACAATGACCTATAGGGGAGTGAGAGCTTGGATATTCAGGGGAAAGAGGTTAACAGTGACTGGAGCACCAAACATAAAGTGGGAGCAGGATGGGTGATGATGGAGAGGTGGGAAGGGCCAGATCTGGTTCTTTAAGCCGCATTAGCCCAGCAACTTACATCAGCTGAGTACCTGTATGGACCTAACACTTTGTTTTATGTGTATGATTTTATTTATTATTTAGAAAAACCCTAGGAAGTGGTTACTATTATTTCCCCCAGTTTTAAAGGTAAGAAAACTGTGGCTTAGTGAATTCATATGACTTGTCTGTGATCATTGTTCTGTGGTTAATTAATGAGAGCATCAGAATTTGAACCCAGGCAATATGTCACCAGAGCAATCCTCAAGATTAAGTGATAAGATTAAATGACATAATTAAGTTGGAGTTCTAGACCTGTTGTTCAAAACAAATCTTAACCAAGCCCACTGAGCCGCAGTGCTTTATAATTTGCTGAAAAGTATTACTAATATTGGAATTTAATTGTATAATTCATTCATTATTCCTTCAGTAATCAAGTCACCATATATTTGAGTGCCTACTATGTGCTAGCACTGCTGTAGGAACTAGGAATAAACCAGTGAACAGAACATGCCTTCACAGAATCTACAGCTCTAAAGAGAAGAGTCAGGCAGTTAACAAAAATATAATAAACGGGATTAAGTTTGTTTTTTTCAATGAGCAGAACTCTTTAATTTTAATATAGTAGAATATATCAATCTTTTCTTACACAATCAATCTAAGAATATTTTCCCTACATTAAAGTCTAAAAGACATTAATGTATATTGTCTACTACAGTTATTTCCTAGCATTTTAACATATTTCAAATCTACAGAAATATTGTGAGAACACTACAAAGAACCTCCATATACTCCATACCTAGATTCAGCTAGATTCATAAATTGTTAATATTTTGCATTGTTAATAATTTTACAAATTATTATTGCTACTACTGTTATTATTAGTTTACTGAACCATTTGGATATACGTTGCAGATATTAAACACCTCACCCTTAAATAGCTCAGCAAGTATTTCCTGTGTTCTACATAATCACTATATAATGGCAATACTCAAGAAATTTAACACTGATACTGTTTTATTTTTCAGTATGCATTTTATATTCTAATTTCTCCAGTTGTATCAATAATGTCATATTTGGATTTAGGGTCCAATCAAGGTTCACATATTGCATTTACTTGTCATATTCTTTAAGGCTTCTTTAATCTAATACCCCAGCCTCTTTTTGTCTTTTATGACCCTGATAATTTGTAATAATCCAGGCCAGCTGTTTTGCAGAATGTCTCTTTATATGGGTTTATCTGATTGTGTCTCCTTCTTTAGATTCAAGCTAGTATTTTTTCCTGGTGTTAGTGACAGTCAAAGATCCTTGAGGAAAGTTCTCATCTCCTCTAGGACTTCTGTTAAAAACTCAAGTTCCTTTCCAGTCATTGCATTAATTTGGGCACAGATTAAGCTACTATAACAAAGACACCCTCAACTTGGGAGCTGAAACAAGGTAGATTTTCATTTCTCTCTCACATAAAGTCCACAGGTGAGCAGTCTGCAGTCCTGGTAAAGTGGCTCTGCTCCATAAAGTCATACAGGGACTCAGGGTCCTTTTATCTTGTTGTTCCATCATTGTCATCCTCGAGTATCCGTTTTTCACAAAGTCAAAGCTTCATCACTAGCGCCACGTCCGCATTTCAGCCGCAGGAAGAGGAAAGAGAGTAAAGTGCATGCAATTTCCTTTTTTAAAGGATGAGATCCAAAAGTTGCTCGTTACTTCTACTTGTACTCATTGGCAAGACTCTGCATCTGGGCACAAAGGAGGCTGAGAAAGGCAATTGGTAGCTGGGAAGCCAACTGCCCAGCTAAAACTCTAGTGGTTATATTAGTAAAGGGAAGGAGAGAGTGGACACTCAGGGGCCATTAGTGGTTTCTGCCACAGCCATCCACTAGGTTTTATTTCCTTTGGTGAAGACTCAATACATGAACAAGTGGATTAACCTAACCATTTCCTTGGGTTCTTTTTCATGATACTTATTCAAATGTTTTCTTCTCTGAGGAGAGGTCTTCAGAATTCTCTTAATGCAGTTTTTAAAATATAAAAAATGCTCAGTAAAAAAAAAAAAATCATCAGACCTAATTTCCAAGAATGGAGTGTTGTCATCTCAGAAGATTTTTGCATAGTTTCTCAAAGACAAACCTGACAATGATGACAAAATTAATTCAAAAAACAGAAACAAATTGCTTCCATTCCAGAATCGAGGTGTTTGTCTTTTCATTCATTACTGGGGAATCTTGGGGGTGGGGGAAAGATATTTATTTGGTGGGCTTATGTAAAGTATAAAAGGCACAAAAACACTGAGAGGTAGCTATAGCGTGTTAATGCCGACAGTGACCTTAGAGGTTGCTTCAATTTATCTCCTCATTTTATATGTGATGAAAATTGTAGATACCTCACAGCTAGTTAACTGTAGACCAAGATTTGGAACCAGATTCCCTGACTCTTGTTTCAGATTCCCCCTTCATGTCATACAGCCTCTCATTGATTTGGAGTCAGTTTCTCCTTCCTGACATATCTGACTCAATTACTAGAGTCCAGGTAATATCTCTATCTCTTCCAAGTTATCTGAAAGAGAAGTGCATTTAAAAAAGCAGAACAAACAAACAAATTAACAAAACAATCACTGGAAGTATTTGCTTGAGTCACGCCTTAGAATCTCTTTTAAACCAAGAGAACACTTGATACCTCAGGCCCAGCATGTCTGAGGTAAGATAATTAGTAAATATTTGTTGCTTTTTTTAGGCAAGTATTTTTTTTATTTTGAAATTGTTTTATATTTTAATATTGCAACTATAGAAAAAAAATGCAAGATCAGTATAAAGAATTTCAGCTTCTCCTTCACTTAGAGTCCCACTTACTAATGTTAAAAAAGAAGTAACAGGCCCCAAATGGAGTCATGTGTGCTAAGCCCCATGTCAGCAAATGGAGACCTAACACTTAGCCTAATTGCAGTTTCAACCTCCTCCAAGAATGTAATTTTAACAGGTTAGTCTCGAATTTCCTGGTCAGCACTACGGAGGTAATCCCTCAAGACACTTTCCCTCCCCCAGAGGAGGGTGACCTAAACCACAAATTATCCACTCTTTGCTAGAAATTTCCCTTTCTTGTCCCTTTTCCATCTATAAACACCTTTTCTTTTCTGCTGCTTGCAGAGCTCTTTTCTGTTTGCTAGATAGGATGCTGCCTGATTCATGTATTGTTGAATAAAGCCAATTTGATCTTTAAATTTACTCAGATGAATTTTGGTTATGAATAGTTTTGGTGGCAATGGTGGGATTGAAGGATTCTTCTGGCAGCTTCAGTAACAATGAGAAACACAGGCATGGTACACCTTGAACGCTTTTGAGTTGTCTGTCTTTCTCACCGTTTCTGAGGGCCATAGATAAGTTCCTTTCAGTTCTGAGCTCCACTCTCTTTACATCAAACTCCTGATCTAACTGGATTGCCACAGTTCCACACTTGTTTGGAATCTCTCCCCAGACTCTCCCCAGATTCCACATTGGGAACCAGAGCCAGAGTTGGATTGGGTCCAACTGAACCAAACTAGGACTCCACAGAAGCCACTGCTCAGACCAGACTCCACTCACCTGTACACCTTGCTCTGTTTCCTCTGAAACCATGTCTGACAGATTTGATATGGCTGACCCCGAGAAATCCAATAAATCAAAATTGAAGAAGACAGAAACATAAGAGAAAAACCCACAGCCTTCAAAAGAAATGATTGAACAGGAAAAGCAAGCAGGTGGGTCATAATGAGGCAGGAGCCTCCAATATGCACTGCACGTTCCACAAGCTTTGCCTTCTTATTTGACTTCTTGTAGCTGTTTAACTTTGTAAGATGCAAAGAGGTTGGATCAAGTTCAAGTGACAGTGCTGTCCCTTTTCACACTAAAGAATGGAGAATTATTGGCAACAAAATCCACACCAGCTTCTCCCATCTGCCTGTCTGGTTGGCAGGGAAGGAAAGGAACTTGCATGTTGGTGAAAGAAAAAGCTGAGTGGGACAACAGTGAAACCAAGAGTAAAAAACAAGCTGGTCCAAGGTGTCTTGCAGGCTATAAAATGCAGTTTAATCAGAACGCCATTGTTTTGTTCTAATGATTTTAATTCCTAGAGTGCATAATTTTTAATATGCAAATAAAAGTTTTAAAACCTGAAAAAAACATGGACTTGGTCTGAGATCAGATTGGATCTAACTTGAGCTGTTCTGGGTCCAATAAGTGAAAGCTGTTGCTAATGGAATCTCAGAAGCAAGAAAAAAAAAAAAAAGAAAAGAAAGAAAAACAACAACAAAACCCCGAAAACCCAAAGACCAAAAAACGAACAAACAAAAGACAAAACCAGCAAAACTAATGAGCATGAGACAAGCATTTAAGAAATGTTAGAGCACTTGCCACCTAAGTCAAAGAGTCTCATGTTGAGATAAGTTGGTCATGGAATGGGTTAGATTGATTCAAAGTCACCCACCAACCTCAACAAATTTACGTGCATTGAGGTACACTATAAAACACTGTGCAACCCCCAACACATCAGCACATCCCTTTTAGGTACTAGTTTGTCTCTGAGGGACCCAAAGGCTCAGCTGGAAAGAAAGAGGCTCCCTAAAATGTATAGAATTAAGTTTGCTACATTTCAGCATACCTGCTTATTTTACATCTAAGAATTATAGTCCTGGAAGCTGTAGATATCTACAAAAATGTCAAAATCTTACTTAAAACCACCTAGAATTACAATGGCCATTATGGGAAATATTCCAATTAGATGAGATTATTTATTTAAGAAGTGTACTTGAAAATAGGTGTTTCCGAATCAAATAAACAGAATGGGATACCTAATTTAATTGGTATGCAGAAGCTACTAAAAGGCTTCAAGAGTCCAAAATAGCTTCATTAAAACAAATTTGTTGTAGAACGCTAATGAAAAATTTAAGGCACAAGAGGTTCCTGCAACCGAAGACAGTAAGACTGATGTGACTTCTACTGCTCCCCCTATCCTCCTTTGTCTGAGTACTTACATTCTACTGATTCTCTATCTGAACTGCTTTTCCACTCTGGAGAGACTGATACACAGTTACTTTTTAAAATATAACCACCTCAAATTGCAGGTGATCCTCCTCAGATAACTTTCACTCCTTGGTCAAAGACTGAACTAAGGACCATAGGTAAAGACTTTCCTGAACCAAGAAGGATCCCCAAAAGCTTTCTGAAGAATTTAGAGTTATTATCAGGGCCTATGACCCTGGGCTGCCAGATCTTTATCAGCTTGTGCACATGCTGGTAGCAGGTGGTAAAGCCCAAAAATGAATGCAGGAAGCAAAATGCCTTCTCAATCTTCAACGTGTTCTCTAAATGGACCAGAAAAAGCTCACAAAATAGAGACTAATCTTTTAAAAGCCATTCCTAGAGTCTTCCTTGCCCACACTGATTGGTCTCTTATTCAGACTTGCAAACAAAAGAAAGATGTGGCAGACTTTAAGCCCATCTGAAAGTCCTCTTCCTGTGGCATTCTGAGTTCCATACAATAAATGAGGTCATTCAACCTGCTCCAGCTGCACTAACTGTAAATGGATTATGTCCTGAGATTTGTGTATTGATAAAAAGATAGAAAACAGGTTGGGAGGCCTTGAGTCTGACTGAACTTATGATCACAGCTGAGCACTCTGAAAGCACTTTGGAACAAGATCGTAAACAGAAAATCACCAAACTATTAGCCTTACAGCTACAACAGCTCCAAGGCCAGAGACCTATATAACATCTGGGTTCCTTGAATTGCACGCTTCTAGGGGTTCATCATCAAAACACTGGTCCAAGGATTGATGTCTCAATTGTCATCAACTGGGACACTGGAAAAGAGATTGTCCTCGGGACTTCCCTGGTGGTTCAGTGGGCAAGACTCCACGCTCCCAATGCAGGGGGCCCAGGTTTGACCCCTGGTCAGGGAACTAGATCCCTCATGCCTGCCACAGCTAAGAGTCCGCATGCTGCAACAAAAACCTGGCACAGCCTAAGCAAATAAATAAATAAATATTTTTTTAAAAGAAAGAAAAGAGATTGTCCTCAAAGGCCCTGTGCAAATTCTACGGAATCAACTCAAATGCTCTCATATCTATCCCCAAAGGAGGATCCCTATATGGGCCCCTCCCAGAATTGACAGGACTCTGAGAAGTTCTCCAGTAAACTGCCTTTAGTAATTCCCTTAAACAGCCAAGGGGAAGCTAAAACTAAAATTAATGGGAAATTTTGCGAAATTCTGGTAGATACCAGAGCCACACTTTCTACTTTAAACCCCACTCTCATAGGACAACAAACCCCTCATGAGTGAAAAAGAACTTTCCATATTGGGGGTATCTAATAAAATTCAGAGAGGGCCTCTATCTCGACCAGTACAAATGGCTCTGGGACCTTTTACTATGTGACACAGCCCAATCTATTATGCAGAGCTCTCCTTTCTAAACTAAAAGGGCTAATACGTTTAGCAGCCAATGGAGACCTCATCTTAGAATTTCCTGACCAACCTGAATCTTATCTTTTATGTTCTTTACAATCTGTCTTTGACATAGAAGAGGAAGAACTCCAATAAAAGTCCCCTAATTTAATGGAGGTGCCTGAAAATCTCTGGGCTACTTCTAATCTTGATTTTGGGAGAATAAAAAGTGCAGAGTCTATAAAAATTCAAATAGATATGACTAAACCTCTTTCTAAATTGCCTCAACATCCATTAAAGCCTGAGGCCATGCAAGGCCACACACCAACAGTAGAAGACCTAATCGCCCAGGGACCAATCATTTCCTGTACATGTCCCCTTGTAACATGCCAATTTGTCCTGTCTGGAAACCTAATGGGTGGGGATGGTGATTTGTCCAGGACTTGAGAGTTATTAACAAGATAGCTCTCTCCCTGTTTCCTAGTTGTTCTAAACCCAAACACCTTTTTCTCACAGGTTCCACCAGACTCAAAATGGTTCACTGTTGCGGACCTTTGTTTGGCCTTTTTCAGCATCCCTGTAGATACATATTTGCCATTGCTTGAAACAATAAGCAATATACCTGGACAGTCAAGCCTCAAGGGTTCACTGAGGCCCTTTCTAATTTTCCCAATTGCTCCACCCAGATTTAAGTACCCTCTAGTATCCCAGGAAATTGACTCTTTTACAATATGTAGACAAGCCTCTTGCTGTGTGTGTTACCAAACAGACATCCATAAAGATTCTACTTATTTGCTGCTACCGTCAGCTGAAGAGGGACATAAAGTCTCTAAAAAACAATGACAATGATCTCCAGACACTTTACTATCTAGGTCAAAATCTAAGCACTGAAGGAATCCAGTTATTTCCAAAAAGCATTAAGCAAATCCAAGAATTTCCTAGGCCCACAACTAAGTGACATCTTTGAGGACTTCTGGACCTGGCTATTATTATAGGCGATGGATTCCTAGTTTGTTTCTATGGGCTTTCCTACTTTATGAACTTCCTAACATTTTATTCCCTGAACCCCTTCCTTGGGAAGATAAACATGAGCAGGACTCTAGAAAGCTAAAACAGGTACTGCACAAAAAAACCTGCCTTAGGGCTACCTAACTATTCTAAACCTTTTATTTGTGCATGAGAGAAAGAACCAAGCCCTGGGAATGCTTATGTAGCACATAGCAATATACATAGGCTTACTGCTTATTATAGCGTGCAGTTGATTCCGTTCCTCTGCCTATCCCAAGTGCCTTAAGGGTATAGCTGCATTCACAAGGTTAGTAGAAGCCTCAGCAGATTGAATCTAGGAATGACATTTATTAATAAACTCCACATGCTGTCCAAAACCTCCTTAATTCTTTTTTTTTAAACATCTTTATTGGGGTATAATTGCTTTACAATGGTGTGTTAGTTTCTGCTGCATAACAAAGCGAATCAGTTATACATATACATATGTTCCCATATCTCTTTCCTCTTGCATCTCCCTCCCTCCCACCCTCCCTATCCCACCCCTCCAGGCGGTCACAAAGCACCGAGCTGATCTCCCTGTGCCATGCGGCTGCTTCCCACTAGCTATCTACCTTACGTTTGTTAGTGTATATATGTCCATGCCTCTCTGTCGCCCTGTCACAGCTCACCCTTCCCCCTCCCCATATCCTCAAGTCCGTTCTCCAGTAGGTCTGTGTCTTTATTCCTGTCTTACCCCTAGGTTCTTCATGACATTTTTTTTTTCTTAAATTCCATATATATGTGTTAGCATACGGTATTTGTCTTTCTCTTTCTGACTTACTTCGCTCTGTATGACAGACTCTAGGTCTATCCACCTCATTACAAATAGCTCAATTTCGTTTCTTTTTATGGCTGAGTAATATTCCATTGTATATATGTGCCACATCTTTATCCATTCATCCGATGATGGGCACTTAGGTTGTTTCCATCTCCGGGCTATTGTAAATAGAGCTGCAATGAACATTTTGGTACATGACTCTTTTTGAATTTTGCAAAACCTCCTTAATTCTGAATTGACTCAACATGTCTCCACAAACAGACTAAGCTCCTATGAGATCCTTCTGTTTTCACCACCTAATCTTCGTCTTAAACATTGCAACGTTCTTAATCCTGCTACTCTACTATGCCTGCCTGACAAAGGTGAGCCCCAGGACTGCAAGGTAATAACGTCCCATTTAGGGACACTGCATCTTGATTTATGGGACACCCCTTTGTCTAACGCTGATCTAATCTTTGTTGATGGGTCATATTGCAAAAATTAAAAAGGAAATGTCTAAGCTTGTTATGCTGTTACTACCCAATAGGAATTACTCGAGTGGAAAATTCTCTCACAAGCTAAATCAGCCCAACAAGCAAAGCTCCATGTTCTTACCAGAGGATACCAGTTATCAGAAGGACAAACTAATATTTATACTGATAGCCAGCATGCCTTTGGGGTCAGCCATGATTTGAGAGTGCTATGGAAACAAAGGAGTTTTCTTATGTTCACTGGGATGCCAATCAAAAATGAACAACAAGCAAACAAACTTATTAGTGTTATTTTTTTGTTTTCTGAAATTGCTGTTATCAAAATTGAGACTCACACTAAGAAGACTGCACCTGAGTTATCAGGGAGATGCCCTAGCTGTCTTTCACACAAAGGCAACAGCAGAATCTTTAAAGTTGTGGCACATGGGAATGAAGTCCATGACTCCTATTTCCCAGACTTTTGCCATCCTGATGTCCTTGCAACATGGCAGCAGCCTACTCCTGAATCAGAGAAATTAAGATGGGCAAACAGTGGTTGTAAGTTCAATGAACAGTCTGGGCAATGGGAAGCCCAAGACAGCTGCTTGGTTCTTCTCAGATCTCTGGCAAACCCCATTTTATGTTCTTTGCATTTCTTTTTCCATCATGGTGCATTCAAAATGACTTAAATTTTGAATAACATTGGTGGGGAGACTTCTATAAAGTTACAAAACCAGTTAGCCATCAACGTTTGACCTGACAGGTCCATGTTCCTGGAAAAGTTATTTTTGTTCCCAGAGGCCTGAGACCTCCTCCTTCTGAACCCTTTGAACATCTGCAGCTGGATTTCATTCAGCTGTCACTTAGTATGGCTTATCAATATATTCTTGTCATTGGCTTGATGTTTTCTGAATGGGTTGAAACCTTCCTCTGCTGCTAAGTCAGCGCCCTCACAGTGGCACAGAAAATTTTAGAGAATGTTTCCTGCTCGGGGTATACCTTCCACAATCTCCAGTAATTGAAGCACACACTGCACTGGGCAAATCACACAAGCCTTAACAAAAATGTTGTAAACTTTTCAGAATTATCACTGTCCCTATTACCCTCAGTCATCAGGCAAGGTTGAAAGGACTAACAGGATTCTCAAACTTAAAATCTCAGAACCTGCTGAAACTACTGGAATCCCTTGGCCTAATGCATTGACTTTGGTTTTGCTATTTGCTGTACAGTCTTTGGGAGACGTAAACTCACTCTACAGGAGATAGTTACTGGCAGACCAATGTCCATTGGTATACACTTTTCTGCTGATCCCTTGTTATCTCATGCTAGTATGACTAGCTAGGATATGTCTTTAATGTCTTATGTTAAAGCCTATTATCAACAGGTTACAAAAACTTTCCTGGATCCAAATTCAAAAGATCCTGTTGGTTACAGTCTAGAGTCTGGTGTCTGGTATTCTGGAAATGTTAGCAGAGGAGGGCAGCCCTCAAACCCTTTTTGAAGGGACCTTACCCAGTGCTCCTGACCACTGACTGACACTGATGGAAAACTAAAAAGCATTGAGTACACGTCTCACAGCTGAAAAAGTGTCCATCTGACATCTGGTCCTATGCAGACACTGGATCAAATTGATAAGGAAAAGAAATAGCTGACACAGGTGGACTACTTTTGCCCAAGATGCCAGATCAAGACTCATACTCTATTGAAACATGGAAACTTTTCTTCTTCTCTTTCTTTCCTTTACTCTGACATTGGCCTGGAAAAATAATACCATCATCTACATCTCACAGGCCATTGCTAAGTGGGGTAAACTTTCAGGCTGCTAGATCTGTCATCAAAGATTCAAATTTATCTATGATGCTAGGAACCCCCTGGTCCTCCCTTGATCAATTTATCTTTTACTTCCAATGTCATCACAAATATGACTGACCCCTCTTGGAAATCTTTTATCGAGTTCAACTTTTTTTTTTTCCTTTGGCTGTGCCGCATGGTATGTGGGATCTTAGTTTAGTTCCCCAACCAGGGATCAAACCCATGCCCCCTGCAGTGGAAGCATGGAGTCTTAACCACCGGATCGCTAGGGAAGTCCCCTGAGATCAACTTTTAGGACCAGGACATCCAATGCCTTATTTTTACCTTTCTCTGATTATAACTGTACTTGTCTAATTAGATATAAACTTAGTACACCTGCACATCCACATTATCATAATTATCTAAATCGGATCTGCCCCCAATCACAAAATGATCTCACCAGCAGCGCCCTTCTTTGCAAGGTATTTAGAATAACTTTTTAATTTCAGGCTAAGAGACTTACTTTCCAAGTGCATTGAAAACCTCACTGACCCCTGGCAAATGCAACAATCCCTGCAAATGAATCCAATAACAGTGCCACCTTAATGAGAATCATTTATGCCCCGACAAGGTTTTTATTTTTAATTTATTTTATTGAAGTATAGTTGATTTACAATGTGTTAATTTCTGCCATACAGCAAAGTGATTCAATTATACATACATGTACCTTCTTTTTCATATTATTTTCCATTATGGTTTATTACAGGATATTAAATGTAGTTCCCTGTGCTATACAGTAGGACCTTGCTGCTTATCTATACTATATATGTTTGCATCTGCTAATCCCAAACTCCAAATACATTCCTCCCCACAGCAACCACATGTCTGTTCTCTATGTCTGTGAGTTTGTGTCTGTTTCATAGATAAATTCATTTGTGTTATATTTTAGATTCCACACATAAATGATGTCATATGGTATTTGTCTTTCTCTTTCTGACTTACTTCATTTAATATGATAATCTCTAGGTCCATTCATGTTGCTGAAAATGGCATCATTTCATTCTTTTTTTACGGCAAAGTAGTATTACACTGTATGCATGTACCACATTTTTATCCATTCATCTGTCAATGAACATTTAGGTTGTTTCCATATCTTGGCTACTGTGAATAGTGCTGCTATGAACATAGAGGTGCATGTATCTTTTTGAATTATAGTTTTGTCCCAACATAGTTTGTTTTTGTCTGTGGTGGTTGTCATTCTCCTTGGGCCCATGAATGCCTTGATAGCTGGTACATAACTGGGCAATGCCTTTTAGGTTATCTGACTGTGCCCCTAACTTCTCACAAATGAACTAAGACCCCTCACTAGTTGACTCCCCTGAATTTATATCACCTAGTTAGAAAGACCCTACCAGGAGGCATTCATGACTCAGGATTTTCTTCCTTTAGCAGGGTCCTACCTCCCAACTTAGGAGTGAATGAAAATATGATCAGGAATCTCTCTTTAATGCTCGAAAATATTGCAGAATCAACTGTTAAGACAGTAGCAGCTCTACAAAATCTTTAGACTCTCTGGCCAAAGTTATTCTTAAGATGGTCCTTGATTATATTTTAATAGAGAAAAGAGCTGTCTGTGCTGTGGCCAACATCACCTATTGTACTTGCGTTAATACTTCTGGGGAAGTTGAAACTCATTTATATAAGATCGTTGAACAAGACACTTGGCTTAAAAATGTAACTCCTTCAAAAGGGTCTTTCCTTGACTTATTTGCTTCTGATTGGTTAGGGTCTTGGGGACCATGGCTTTGAAGTGAACTTTAGACAGTGGGAGTTATTCTGTTTATAATAATCATAGTATTCTCCCTGGCACGCTGTATTCTCTCAAAAGCTTTAAATGTGTGTTTGTAGCCACTGACCACCAAGAAAATGATTTCCATAACACTAGAATGCCAGAAAAGAAATGAAGAGAATGACCAACTAAAAACATGTGAACCTGAAGTCATGACCTGTGAATGCCAGAGATTCAACAAAATACGTAACCTGTGAATACTACACAGAAGATTAACAAGATGTATGATAACTTCAGAGCAGTAATTGGGAGGGACACTAATGGCTTAAATTTTGATCTCACCTCTCAGTTAAGCTAAGAGTCTGATGAAAAGGGGGAAATTGTTTTAAAAAAAAAAAAAAAGAAGCAGCAACAGGTCCCAAATGGAGTCACTTGTGCTAAGCCCCATATGAGCAAACTGAGACTTAACACCTAACCTAATTGCAGTCTCAACTTCTCCCAGGAATGTAATATTAACAGGTCAGTATGGAATTCCCTGATCAGCACTAGTGAGATAATTCTCAAAGACCCCTTCTGTCCCCCAAAGGAGGGTGATATAAGCCTGAAACTACCCAATTTTTCCTAGAAAAATTTCCTTTCTTGTACCCTTTCTGTCTATAAAAACTTTCCTTTTTCTGCAACTCAGAGGAGTGCCTCTCTATTTGTTAGATGGGATACTGCCCAATTTATGAATTGTTGAATAAAGCCAATTTGATCTTTAAATATATTCAGTTGAATTTTGTTTTTTAACACTACATCATATGCACTCTCCTCCTCCCCCTTTTCTCTTTATGGTATGTGTGTCTCTCTCTGACATGGTGCTCCATCACCTCTAAATACTAGAGTGTGTATCTCCTAAAAACAAGGTTACTTTTTACATTACCACTCTATAACCCTCCCAAACAGGAAAATCAACATTGTAACAACATAAGCATCCAATCTGTAGGCTCCATTCAAATTTTCTAGTTGTCCTAACAACCTTTCTTTTTCCTTTCTGGTTCAGAATCCTACACAGAAACTGGTGCTGTATTTAGTTGTTATAGGTCTTAGTCTGTTTATGCTGCTATAACAAAATATGGCATACTGGGTAGTTTATAAACAACAAATATTTATTCCTCATAGTTCTAGAAGCTGGCAGTCCAAGATCAGAATGCTAGCATGGTTGGGTGAGGGCCCTCTTTTTGATCACAAGTAATTCATTGTATCCTCCTGTAGGAGAGGAAAAATAATTTTCCCTCCACCCTTCTGAGTTCTTGGCTGAGACCCCTGTGTAATATAAGACAGATTAACAGGGGAAAAATATTTAATTATGTACATACCTATGGGAGGTCCACAAAGATAAGAGACTCAAAAGGCAGCCAGACCTTTGAGGCTTATGTACCCTCCTGAGCTAAGGAAAGGGGTAGGAGTCTGGGACTGCAAAGCAGGGAAGGCAATTCATAGCAAGACAAGACGAGGAGATGATGTTTGGTTAAAAAAAAATAAATAAAAGCCTGCCCTGCCATGCAGCTAAGTCTCTCAGGTGAAAAAGTTAACTCTGGTAATAGCTCTGTTCCTGAAAGAAGCCTTCTTTCTAATGTAAATTTCCTTTATAAATTTAGAATTCTTTTGACAAAGGGTAACTTCTACTCTATTTTCAGAGTTTCTCTTGTGTCTGCAGTTTCTCAAAATAATCAGCTCAAAATAATCCTTATGCCAAAAAGGCGTATTTTGGGGTATCATGTTCTATCTTTTACTCACGTGGTGGAAGGGCAAGGGAGCTCTCTCTGGCTTCTTTTATAAGGGCAGTAATTTCATGACCTAATCACCTCCCAAAGCCCCTGCTTCCAAATACCATAACATTGGGAGCTAGGATTTCAACATACAAATTCGAGAAGGCACAATCATTTACACCATAGCATCATGTTGCATAAGTTTCCTTCAGTCTGGAACAGTTCTCAGTCCTGCACTCATAGTCCTTGACAGTATTAAAAATTCAGGCTTTTCCTTCTGTAAGCTGCCCCTCAATTTGGGTCCATCCAACATTTCCCCTTACCAGACTCAGGCCATGCATGCTTGGCAGGAATCCCACAGAATGGCTGCTGCTCCCTTCTCAGTTTGCACATCAGGAGGGACACTATGTGTTTGATCAGAACTTTGTAAGGAGATACTCCAATATTACACTCATATTCTTTCCCTCACTAAACCTCTACCCACTGAAGGGGAGTAGAATACCAAAATATACCTCTTTGGCAAAGGGTTATCTTGTTGGTTATTTTTAAGAAACAGTAGACACAAGAGAAGCTGTGAAAACAGAGTAGCAATTACCATTTTGTAAAGAACATTTGCATCTATACAGGAAATCTCCATTTGTAAGAATGTATCTGTCTCTGTACCAGAAAGATGAAAGAAGGCTATAAACCAGAAGAAACGCTTATCAATGGAAAAGTCATTACTTAAATCTGCATAACAATCTTACCCTTATTTACTGTGCTTTTCCTGATAACCTCCTATAACTGCCTCTCCTCCCTCCCCACCACCTAACATTTCTTTTGTCTTTAATCAAAGATGGTATTTAAGATTGTGTCTTGGGCCATTTCAGGGAGTTTCTCAGTTTTTCCGTGTATTTCCCATGTATACAGGAGGTTTTTATTTTTATTTTATTAAACTTATGTTTGTTTTCCTCTTATTAATTTGTCTTATTATAGGGGATTCTCAGCTGAGGACTTAGAAGGGTAGAAGAAAAATTGTTTTTTTCTCCTCTACACAGAAACTTCAACATCAATGGATGACTCCTGCCTATACCAAATACAACTATGATGGTTTACAAAGAGGGATTTTCTATTTCCATCATCACTTCCACATTTATTAAATAATAGTCTACTATAAGGAATGGCTCTTACCCCGCACACACACATTTGTTTATCTACTCATTTATATCAGTTAAAACACATGATTTCCTATTCTACTCACTGGTTTTGTTACTGACTCCAAGCTCTCTCTGCTTGCTGCACAACAGGCCAATAAACTGGGGGACAAGGTACTGAGGCAAGGAATAACAACTTTATTTGGAAAGCCATTAGACCAAGGAGATGGTGGACTAGTGTCCCCAAAAACCTCTTATCAGGGTCTGGATGCCAGTTTCTCTTATAGAACAGAGTGGGGGAGGAGGTGAGGAAGTAAAGTAAAAAGGCCATTAGTTTTGCAAGACATCTCTTTGCTTGGCCTGCATCAGGGAGGGGATGTGTTAACTTCTTTTCTGCAGCCATTCACAGGTGGGCAGTGTTCGCTGTGGCAGGTCTTTATGTATGCTTACAGCTATAGACAGCATCCTTTTAGTGATTATAATAACAAAAACAATGAAAAACAAAGGTTAAAGTAAAAGAAACAGATCCAACATGGAGTCAGATTTTGCTCTTCCCCATTACAGTTTGTAATATAATACTCAGTACTAACCCTTCTCCAGAAAGCTTCACGACTCCAGTGATTGTGAAGAGGCCATAACACGAAACTCGAGACTTCTCTCCCATATTGACCTTTCTCTTTCAGAGCATT
Organism: Pseudorca crassidens; assembly: GCF_039906515.1. Lineage (NCBI taxonomy): Eukaryota > Metazoa > Chordata > Mammalia > Artiodactyla > Delphinidae > Pseudorca > Pseudorca crassidens. The sequence goes on along the minus strand of NC_090302.1, from coordinate 98,079,067 downwards.
GATGGGAAGCTGAATTGAAACAAGAGTTTTTGAAGTGATTTGCACTGCTATATTTGATCCTATATTTGTTCTCCTTACAAATATTAACTGTTGACTTTTGGTTAAAAATAGCATCTGGCTAGCCATCCCTTCAACCTCTCTTCTTTCTCAAGTAAAATACCTGAAAAGAAGTAAAAAAAACAAAACAAAACAAAACAAAAAATAAGAAATCCTGGTACATAAAAACTGATAATCAAAATAATGCTAAATTCTTTGATGAATTTCCACAAATGGTAAGGCTGTTTGAATAATTGAAAACTGAATATGGAGATAAAACTCATTGTTCTGCCACCATTAAGACTTTGAGATTGCTTATACAAAAATAGGAAAAAAAGACCAACTCATGCCCCATCCCTCCATTACACTTTCCCTAGGTCAGGAAAACAAAGTCTCTACCATCCGGAAGACTGGGCAGCTAAGTTTGAGTCCCACCCAGTTTACTCAGCTACTCTGCCTCCACATTGGTGTCCCCCTTCCTATATCCATATGAAGCTTGTAGTTCTAAGAATCCAACTAGGGAAGTGAGGGAAGTGAAAGAGCCCTGGTTAACTGGATGTTGGAAAGAATGAATTCATAGTCCTTTAACTTTGAGCATAATTCATGTTTATAAATAGATAGAAAAGTCAATTAATATATTATATTGTTTAATTACACTCCATCTTTCAAATGTACTTCTAGAATTCATTTATTCTTTTATTTTTTTTTAAAGAAGATGTTGGGGGTAGGAGTTTATTAATTTATTTATTTATTTTTGCTGTGTTGGGTCTTCATTTCTGTGCGAGGGCTTTCTCCAGTTGTGGCAAGCAGGGGCCACTCTTCATCATGGTGTGCAGGCCTCTCACTATCGTAGCCTCTCTTGTTGCAGAGCACAGGCTCCAGACATGCAGGCTCAGTAGTTGTGGCTCACAGGCCCAGTGGCTCCATGGCGTGTGGGATCTTCCCAGACCAGGGCTCAAACCTGTGTCCCCTGCATTAGCAGGCAGATTCTCAACCACTGTGCCACCAGGGAAGCCCCTAGAATTCACTTATTCTTTTTTCATTTTCTTTACAAGTGAACCTATAGTGATATGGATTAAACCCAATGAACATCTCATCAAGGCTAAAATAACAAATTTTGATATTCCTCATTATTTCTATTCTTATATGAAGTTTATAAATTTCCTATTACTAGCATCAACACTTTTATTTTTCCCATTTTCTACTTCATTTATGAACTAAGGATGAACTAAGATATTCAAATAATTCCACAAACACTGTTAAACATACAAAGATGATGATAGTACTAAAATATAACTTGTTGGCTGGAAGATAGGACCAGTAAGCAACAGCTCAAAAATTGTGTATGTCGGTGTATGTATAAAAGTCTGAATATGGTGGATAAAAGGCAAAAATAAATAACTAGAAACACATTTATATGTGATATTAACCATGTTTTTTAAAAGAGAGGAAATTATAAATATAAAATTCTATAAAGTTATGTCTGGGAGAGAGGGATTAGGGATAAATACACAGGTAAATTTAATGTTATTGGTAATATGTAGATATTATTTTGGGTGGTAGTTTCTAATTATACTTCATAATATACATCTGTTTCATATGTACATTTTGTATATATATAAAATATTTATATGTGTGTATATAAATATATATATGTATATATAAACATACACAGTAGACCCTTGTACAACATAAGTTTGAACTATGTGGGTTCACTAATAGGAGGATTTTTTTCAATAATGATTACTACAATGCTATATGATCCATGGTTGATGGAATATGCAGATGTGGAGAACATGTGGATGCAGAGGACCAACTGTAAATTGCATGTGGATTTTTGGCTGTGGGGAGGGTTGACACCCCTAACCCCCATGTTGTTCAAGGGTCAACTGTATATCATATGTGTAGTTTGTATTCATATGTGTATCCCATGTGTAGTTTGTATTAGTGCTCACCAAAATTAGCACATCTCTATAATAGAATTATGAATCCCAGCCCTGTTATTATAACATAAGGTAGTGCATTCTGAGTAGTATGGTATATATCAACCATCACATAATCAAAAATTTTGAGTACTCGAAGGAATTAGGGAATAATGTTCAAAAACAAAGGTTGTAAAAAGTTTTATCATATGAAAGATAAGGACCATCTGCAGTCCTCACAATTAAATCAATATAACCAGTGAACAAGACAGAAACGGTGCAATCTGAAAGCAGTAGATTTTTGAATACATGCCATCTGTTTGAATTATCAAAGAGCCAGGAAGTCACAGGAAATTATTCCACTTTAGTCCAAAGCAGCCACAGTAGAGGAACATTTGTTAGGTTTTAGGCTTAAAGGCTCTAATTGCCACCCCTCTGTAAGAAGCAGGACCTACAACTGCACTAAGCTAGACAGGGGGGCCAGGGAAAAGCACACACTCTGCCTGCTGTAAAAATACAGGTCTGATGGGGTTTTCTTCATTCAAGGGTGAGTATATAGGAAACAAAAAAATATGGACTTTGTTTAAAATTTATAAAAAATAAACCAAAACCAAACTTCAAGATTGAGGAATGCAAACATCATCCTGAAGTTATAGAAACTTCTAAGAGAAGAAACTTTTAGAAAATCATTTACTACTCTCAGTAATATGTGAGAAGCTATAATCTGTATTAAATAGGAAGACAAAATAATAAAGAACGGTCTGATATGAAAAGGCAAGAAGATGAGATAAAAAGGGAGCTGTATCAAGTGAAGATTTCCTCTCAAATTAGAAATTCAACAGAATAAATACCACTTGAAGGGGATAAGGAATAAAATAACACTACAGAAAACTGAATGATTGATATAGATGAGAAATTTGAGAGGTCTTTTTACAATGTAAAGGAAAGGTCAAATAGATAAAACAGTGAAGGTGACAATAAGTATAGACAATTAAAGAAGCAAGATCCTACCTCAGAAATATGCATGATCCTCAGGGAGAAATCAGGACACCAAGAATGAAAGCACCGATGAGAGACTTAGCAAAGTAAACTTTTTCTAAATCGGAAATATCTGAATGTATGCATATACAAGTGAATATGCAGACTAAAAGTGCCATCTTCCAAACAAAAATCGCTAAAAGACATCACTATACCTATTCTTGACTGGACTTTCAAATTACAAGGAAAAAATTACTCTCCAGGAATTCAGGAAAATAAAAAGGGCAGCTACTTCTATTAAAAAATGAAAGTTTGACAGTAACAAATAATGGAGCAACACCCATCAAGTTTTTAATGTGAAGACTGTAGCTCAGTTGGGTTAGACCACATGAGTGAGGGCAACAAAAATAAATATTCGTTGTAACAGGGCTTAAGAAACATTTTCGTATTACTTTCCTTGAAAAAAATATTTAAAAGACATTCCACAAACTGAAAGATTAATAAAAATTAAAAATTCAAGGATGGATACGTCGTAATCTTGCTTTATTGTCTTGGGTCCCAAATTCTGTACTCTAGTTTTTAAAAGTTCTTTAGTGCAGAAAAGAATCATCAATGAATGCTAAAATTAGTGAAAGTATGATGAAAAACAGTATGTTCACAAAGCCTCAAAGCATCAACCCACAAAATAGATATTAATTACAAGGGGAAAAACAGTAACTTTACAGAACAGAAACCTGGCAGAGGCCAACATAACTGAGTGATCAGTTATCATCACCAGTAACAAAACATATAGACATTATGTATCTCCTAAGGTGATGCACTGAGAAAAGCCCATCACTTCTGTAGTAGTATTCTTGCCAAATATGCATAAACTCAATCAAATCAGGAGAACACATCAGACTAATCCAAACTGAAGTATGTTCTACAAAAAACCTGGGCAGTACCCTGCAAGTACCAAAGTCATAAAAGACAAAGAAAGACTAAGGAATTGTCATAAAGGAGGTGAAGGAGATATGGCAATTAGATATAATGTGGAATCCTGGGTTGATTCCCAGAACAGGAAAAGAACATTGGTGGGAAAACTAGTGAAATGCAAATAAAATTTGTAGATTAGTTAATAGCATCATATCAATGTTAATTTCTTGATTTTGACAATAGTATTATGGTTAGAGATGTTAACATTAGGAAAAACTGGGTGAAGAGTATTTGGAAACTCCCTGTACTATTTTTGCAACTTTTCTGCAAGTCTAAAATTATACCAAGGACTTCCCTGGCAGTCCAGTGGTTAGGACTCCGCGCTTCTGCTGCAGGGGGCACAGGTTTGATCCCTGGCTGGGGAACTAAGGTCCTGGATGCCATGTGATGCAGCCACAAAAAAAAATATATATATATATATGTATGTATAATATCAAAATAAAAAGCTAAAAGAGAAAAAAAATCACTCTGGGTGGTTAAAATGAAGTTCAAGTGTAGGATGAGGAGTGGGTTGTTGTCAAGCAGGTGCAGAACAGAAGATTTTGCATATGTTACTTGGTGAATTGTTTATATTGTTCTTTTACATTTTTGTGAAGCCATTTTTATACAGTGTATACAATCCTAGTAGGGGGTTGGGGGTGGGGAATGGTCCAAGTGGCCAAAGCAATTATTTCAGCTTGGCCTTATCAAAATGTTGCAGCTTTGACTGCAACTATGTTTTTTAAAATTTCACAAGGAACATTCAAAAACATTCAGAGCAATTACATCTTGGTCAGAGAATGATGGGCAGCTTCTATTTTTTTTCCTTATACCTTTAAGTAATTTTCAAATGATTTACGATTAGCATATTTTGCATATATAATCAAACTTAAATTATTTTTTTAAATTTCAACACAACTATACATATGCTATATGATCACATGGTTATACATTTTTGTAAAATTTCAAAAGTAGGATATTTATTTATCCTTATAAAATAATATTTATCCTATATAAAATAATATTTATTCCACAACTGGTTAGGACCACTTTCTTTTATGACTTGGATGTCTCTGTCACATGGTAGTGTTGGAGAGACAGCACCATTATTGAGGTCTTCTTGAGTGGAAGCTGATTTAGCAATACATTTAATTTTGGTTTAATGGGCTATATTTCAAGGTTCATTCTAATATAATCTTGCTACTGCTATCTATTATGGCATAAACATGGCTTCTAAGAAAACCCCTACTACCTGCTGTGCCAACCATTCAGCATTTGTACATAAAAGTGAAGGTTAGCAATTGTACTGAGACATGAACATATCTGTGATCTAACTTAGGAGGTCATAGATAGAGTAGGAAAAACTTTAAAATGTATGGATCCAGATGCTAGCCTATGGAAATGTGCTCCAAATCTTAAAGCCCACCTATAAAAGAAAACTGTTAGAGGATGACTCAAGTTTAACAAAAGTTTAAAAAATTCACATCACATTATCAACAAAAATTGTGAAGCTGAATGAAACTTTTGTAATAATAATGAAGAACTGTTCATTTATACTAGAGGGAAAAAATGTATAACCTTTTCTATTCTATTTATTTTTCTATTACAAAACCACTGTATGAATAGGCAATCAAAGTATGTAGCCAAAACAGTTTAAAAAGGTAGAAAAACAATATTATAGAATGGATCAGGCAGTTGGTTGATAAAATTATGTTATCTCTTTGGATTTTGTAATAGTTTTTAAATTTGTAATTTATTATGATCTTTTTCATCTGAATATGTTTAATTCCATCACTTATTTTATATTTGGAGTTTATATTATTTTTTTAAAAGAGCACCCTTTGCCCAATCTTATAAGCTCAGGCACCCCAAACTGGATCTGTGGGGGAATGTGCTGTCCCTCAGATACATTTTCTGATCACCTCTAAGGCTGCTTCCTTACTCAAAGAGTGTTAAATAAGAGGTTGATACTTTTAATAGACTAACAGGGATTTAGCACTAGAGTTAATAATTCTGACAGAGTAAGGCAGAGAATGCTGCTTTCAGTAGGGTGGGAAAGAATAGGATGGAAGCAAAAATATCAATTTGTGTGCCTCCTGTGCATGGATGGTTTTCTGCACATCAAAGACTGTGTCTATTTTTAAAAAATTAAGTTTTAATTTATTAATGTAAAAATCCTAGTTCTCTTTAAGTCTAGTTGAACGTAAGCTTTAAGCTCATTTTCATTATTCTATCTATAGATACAGTGAATTTAACAATCATTTTAAGGAAGTTTTTGATTACCATTTAATCAGTTTGTACTGAACAAAATATCCTAAATAAGCAACCCTATTTACAACTTAATTACATTTTTACAAACATTTTAAATCACTTTTGCAAGTGTAATATACTTGATTTCTTTTAAAGCACTTGGAATGCCTAACTTGAAAAGTAAAATCTCTTTTATCTAGCTACTCTCCTAAATCTAAATAAGTTAATTTTTAAAATGTAGTGAATTCCAAATTCCCTTAAACATTGCAATATTGTTTACAAACTTGTTCTTGTCTCTCTTTTGCCCCAAAACTCAAGCCCAAAATAAATTATTTAATTACACTTTTCAAATTGGAATCACAAAGCTATTCTGTCACATACACACATATAACAAATTGTCCATATATATAAATGATTTCTAAATTTAGCCCTAAATTATTATTTAATATTTGATTTTTTTATCTCTGTATACTCAGTTCTAAGCCTTCCCAAGAGTTTTCCTATTCCAGGTAAATTGGAGTTGCCATCATCAGAACCTGAGATATTTACCAACCATAGACTTTCAGTCAGGATAAGAAACTGGGTGTGGTGGGCAGTCTTCAAAGATGGCTCCCTCCATGAACCATACCTGTTGGAATCCACGGCCTTGTGTAGTCCCTCCCCTCAGAATCTCTGTCTTGCTTGTAACCAACAGAATGTGATGGAAAGGAAGTCTTGTTCCTCCCCTCTGAACATTCCTTCAGAATGTTCAGTCTGGGGACTTCCCCAGTGGTCCAGTAGATAGGACTCCATGCTCCCAATGCAGGGGGCCCGGGTTCGATCCCTGGTCAGGAAACTAGATCCCACAAGCATGCTGTAACGAAGAGTTCACATGTCACAACTAAGGAGCCCCCCTGCTACAACTAAGACTGGTGCAAACAAAAAAAAATTTCTCAGCACAAGAAAAATTTAAAAAAAAAAAGAATGCTCATTCTGAAGGAAGCTAGCTGCTATGTAAAAAGTTAAACAACCTTGAGTCCACAATGCTACAAGAAAGCCCAAACTAGCCACATGCAGCTGCCATATGTGGATAGAGAGAGCTGTCTGGCCAGCTCCAGCTGTCCCGGTCCACAACCATCCTTGTCATTCCAGTTGGGGCCCCAGATATTGTGCTTCTGAATCGAACCATCCCTGGGGAAACCATCTGAACACCTGACCTACAAAACTGTGGAATATAAATATAACAAGTTTCTTTTTAAGCCACTAAATCTTAGGATAATTTGTTACACTGCAATAGATAACTGGAACAAGATGACTGGGCCACTAGCACATGCTGAGCTCCTGTTTATGGCTTTTATGACATAGGATTCCAGGTTTATCTCTTTCGACTAGGATTCCATTATCCTGATTTATACTATCTCTTAAATTTTCAAATTTGATTTGAGTCAATTGGTGCCCAGCCTGAAGGTTATAGCAACTTCCTTCACATCTTGGTTGGATCTTGCTTTTTATTTATTTGTTTATTTTCTCTTTCTTATTATGGACAAAATTTTCAAAGAAATTAAATGACATCTGGTTGGATTCTACATCTCTTTCTTTGTCAGGCTCCAAGCAACAGCATTAAGGTCAGGCTAGTGAAAAGGAGACTTGTGCCTCTGACAGTGTATAGAATCCCCTAGGTGAGCAGCTCAGGGCAGATACTACTTCTCTGAGGTGGATAGCATTTAAAATCCCACTCATTGCTGCCAGGAGACCAGGCAGCTGGAGGGCTGCTCTGCTCAAAGGGTGCTAGAGCCAAAAGTGCTTAAAGAGTTTAAGCTTGTTAAGGTTTGAAACCTACAGAATACATTATTGGCTTCAAAATATGTTGAGAAAGCGAAAATGAAAAAATATTTAACAGAATGTTCACAAATACATGTTAACTTCATTAAATGCTAAATTTGGTACTTATAGAAATTTCATTACATTTAAACACAATTTTATTAACTCAGACTTTTTTTCACTTTACAAGAATTCCTGAGGGCCAAAACGTCAGTTCATCATAAAATAAATTACTCACACACAAAAAATCAAAAGTAAAAATATATTTTAAATAAAAAATTGTATTTAATGCAGATCAAGGGTACACTGTGATATTATCATGATTCCACAAATAGGAGAATGAAGTCTCTCCTACGTCATAACATGGTCTTGGGGAACTGGTCAGTTTGCGTAAAAAACAACTCAGGTAAATTTTACACATACAGTCACTATCCTTCCAGCCTGCTCAACTCTCCTTGGCTGTAGGCTATTCTTTCACTATCTCTCTTACAGAAATAGATCCTAAATGATTCTTCCCCTAGGCAATTAATGTATTATTGCCATTTTCAGAAATAAGTCACAGGCAAATGAAATGATTTGCCTAAATGGTTCACAGCTAGTAAATAGAAAATGGTGGAAGACTGGAACTCATGTCTCCTGACTTCAGCATTCTTTTTTCCACTTATTTTTCCTTTCAAAGCTCCTTGGCTGAAAGCCATTGTTAGTGTCAGGAAAGATACACCATGCAATTTTCCCATTCTCCTAGGACATGATTCCACACCAATTGACCAAGGAATCACTCCTAGGACTGTGCTTTGGGGGAAAAAAAATGAAGAATAAGAAAGGCTACACGGAGAAGGGAGAAAGGAAGAGTTTGAGTAAAGAAGCACAAATAATAACAAAAAACCCAAACCCAAACCCAAACTATTTCATAATGTTGTCTTGGGCCAGATCTCCTGCTACCATACATCTTAGATGTGGTTCAGGGCAGAGGTTGGAGTGTAGGAGCCAGAGTAGATTTCTGTGATTGGATCCTGGGGGTAGGAGACAAGAAGAACAGAATATTAGAGACAGCCTTGATTGTCTTTGGGAAACTTTGTGTTTTTCCTCCCTTTCAATCAAACCCAGTTCCAAGAAAACCATCTGTTCTTGGTCACTTGCACAATCCGAGTCAGTAAATGACCTCAAGAGGCATTGCATTTCAGCTGTCTTATTTTGGCTGCAAGAAATAGAACTGAATTTTAGCTCACTTTTGCTAATCATGTAGGACTTCATGTTGTGTCTTTCTGTTTCCTGACAGTCCTCTGCTTTCATGTTGACGTTTGGCCTTAATTTTCCTTTCCATCATATGCTTTATTATGAAAACATTTCTATTTTAAGGTACATCAGAAGTCTTTGTTGCTATAAAGATTATAATTTATTAAGTTGAAAAATAATTATGCCCCCAGCAACTGAGAAAAGTTTATTTTCCCTAAGGCACTTTCACCTCTTAAATCACACGATTTAGTCATATAGCCCTGGACTATTCCACCAACATAAGGGAGCCCATCTTGCCCTCACTACCCCCAAAGAGGTTGCAGAAGCCCCTCGCCCATGGAGAGTCTTTTCTGGAGCACTAAGCAAGGGACAAAACACCCATGTGGTCTATAGGCTTGGAAACATAGAGAAAGTCAAGCCAAGAAGCAGCAGAATAAAAATAACCCTTCAAAGAGTTTAAATGTAAAAAAAGTCTTCTCCTTTTCAATATTTTGACAGGGAAAAGTGAAATAATCCCAAATAGCAAAACGTTGATTTATTTTGCCTTCATGTTAATTCTATGATGGTTCTATGCTCTCTTTATTGCCTACTTCCTGTTGGGAGTGTCCCTTTAGTTTCCCCACCCAGCCAGTAAAGGTCATGGAGGCAACTCACCCACATTCCTGCAGGAGATCCTCTCTAGTCCACTGGAAGAGCGTCCAGAGCGGCTTCCTAAGCTTAACCGTGAGACTCTCTGTCTTGAGTGTGCCTTCCATCTGGAGGCCATTGCGACTGGATAAGTGCTGAGTCTTTCCCAGTCAGGAGAGCAGGCCTACCAATTCCTGTTGCCCCACAGTAACCTGTAAATCTCCCAATCCTTCACTGCCCTGCAATAATCCCATCCAACCGCTTGTGTCAGATAGAAACCAGAGCTGTCAGGAAACTGTCATTTGTTGTGTTCTTGGTGAAGATGATATGTGAATAGGATAATGAAGAGACCACTAAGCAATTCTCATAGAAGAGCGTGGACCTCTTTAAAAATCTTATTGTTTGTCACTCTAGCCTCTTCTGACCTATTTCCTCCTTGCTTCAGACTTAGCTGAGAAGAAACACAGCTGGTTTTCATTATTTTCTCCACCAGTACTCTTCACGTAATTGAAAACAACTACTTCAGACTTCCCTTTCTCAGATGAAATGATGCCAAATCCATGAGTATTTCCTCCATGTTCCATTTTCTTTGTGTGTATGTGTGTGTGTGTGAGAGAGAGAGAGAGAGAGAGAGACAGACAGACAGACAGACAGACAGACAGACAGACTGAGAAAATTCTGAACAAATCAATTAGAAAAATATCTCTGGGAAATGTGAAGGTGAGCTTGTATTAAGTGAGCTTGGTAAGAATGATGGACTGAGAAATTTGATGTTTATCATGGAATCAGAGATAAGTCATAGAAGCATTTTAAACAGTACAGTCTTTTTATTTTTATTAGTCATCCATTTTATACACATTAGTGTATACATGTCAATCCCAATCTCCCAGTTCATCACACCACGACCACCACCCCTTGCTGCTTTCCCCACTTAGTGTCCATACATTTGTTCTCTACATCTGTGTCTCAATTTCTGCTCTGCAAACCGGTTCATCTGTACTGTTTTATAGGTTCCACATATATGCGTTAATATACGATATTTGTTTGACAGTCTCTGGATGCATCCATGTCTCTACAAATGACCCAATTTCGTTCCTTTTTATGGCTGAGTAATATTCCATTGTATATATGTACCACATCTTCTTTATCCATTCGTCTGTTGATGGGCATTTAGGTTGCTTCCATGACCTGGCTATTGTAAATAGTGCTGCAATGAACATTGGGGTGCATGTGTCTTTCTGAATTGTGGTTTTCTCTGGGTATATGCCCAGTAGTGGGATTGCTGGGTCATATGGTAACTCTATTTTTAGTTTTTTAAGGAACCTCCATACTGTTCTCCATAGTGGCTGTCTCAATTTACATTCCCACCAACAGTGCAAGAGTGTTCCCTTTTCTCCACATCCTCTCCAGGATTTGTTGTTTGTAGATTTTCTGATGATCCCCATTCTAACAGGTGTGAGGTGAAACCTCATTGTAGTTTTGATTTGCATTTCTTTAATAATTAGTGATGTTGAGCAGCTTTTCATGTGCTTCATGGCCATCTGTATGTCTTCTATGGAGAAATATCTATTTAGGTCTTCTGACCATTTTTGGATTGGGGTGTTTGTTTTTTTAATATTGAGCTGTACGAGCTGTTTATATATTTTGGAGATTAATCCTTTATCCCCTGATTTATTTGCAAATATTTTCTCCCATTCTGAGGGCTGCCTTTTCATCTTGTTTATGGTTTCCTTTGCTGTGCAAAAGCTTTTAAGTTTCATTAGGTCCCATTTGTTTTTTTGTTTTTATTTCCATTACTTTAGGAGGTGGGTCAAAAAAGATCTTGCTGTGATTTATGTTAAAGGGTGTTCTTCCTATGTTTTCCTCTAAGAGTTTTATAGTGCTTGGTCTTACATTTAGGTCTCTAATCCATTTTTTTTTTTTCTAATCCATTTTGAGTTTATTTTTGTGTATGGTGTTAGGGAGTGTTCTAATTTCATTCTTTTACAAGTAGCTGTCCAGTTTTCCCAGCATCACTTATTGAAGAGACTGTCTTTTCTCCATTGTATAGCCTTGCCTCCTTTGTCGTAGATTAGTTGACCATAGGTGCGTGGGTTTATCTTTGGGCTTTCTATCCTGTTCCATTGATCTATATTTCTGTTTTTGTGCCAGTACCATATTGTCTTGATTACTGTAGCTTTGTAGTATAGTCTGAAGTCAGGTACTCTGATTCCTCCAGCTCCGTTTTTTTCCCTCAAGACTGCTTTGCCTATTCAGAAGACCAACTGCTTTTTAAATCCTGTTAACATGGTTCAAGTTTCCTGCCTTGACCAATTTAATGAGTTGATTAACTGGGCCTTTATACTTAACTCAATAAAAAACTAAGCAGATGTAAGTTTAAAAAAATTACTTGTAGCTTTATATCTTAATAACTGGCACAGTTTGTCCTCAGACATTATTCTTATTCTTTTTCAGAGTCCTTATTTATTTTTCATGTGGCAGGTGGATTCTTAACCACTGTGCCACCAGGGAAGTCCCTGAGTCATTTGATTTTAATAGGTGAGTTTGTAACAAACATTTGCACTTCCTGAAGTTACAACATGAAGATAGACTTCTAGTTAGTTAAACAAGTATTTCTGTAAAATATTCAAACTTTTACAGTGTGGAAAGTATGACACAGCAGTTCTAAAATTTTTACCCAAGAGTATTAAAGAACAATATTGATGTATTTGAATACAAGAATTCTGAGGCATATTCCTGTTCAGTTTTCTCATGTTTAGAACAAAGCTAAATGTTTAAAGCATCTCTTAAATTAGCTGTGAAAATATCTGACATAGACATACTTGTTAGCATATATATTTATATTGATAGATTTAATTTTTGATGTATTTTAAATTCCACAATATTCTTTTTTAAAAAATCAAAATATAACATGAATTTGGCTAAAAACTCAATTCTCTGCCCCAGAGACAACAACTTCGAATCATTTCTTTTTTTTTTTCTTTTTTTTTTTTTAGGGTAAGAAGTGGTTTTATTTAGAGAGAAACACACTCCACAGAGTAAGGGCCATCTCAGAAGGTGAGAGGCCTGAATCGTTTCTATCTTTAGTTTTTAAAATTTTTCAAATTTCTAAACAATAACTTTACTCACTTATTTCTTTACTAATTTTAGACATTATCAGTCAATAATGTGACAGATGAGGGTTTTGTTCATTTACACACACATCATTAGTCCCACTCTTTACTCCCAATACCATTATTCCACTGTATTTAGTCTTTCTATTGGTTACTTTTGTTGCTCTTATTAAAGTACTTAAATCTCTTGACTAAGTTGCTTATTGCTGTACAACAAATTACACTAAAAGTTAGTGACTTACAACAGCAATAAATGCTTATTACCTCACAGTTTCTGTGGGTCAGGAATTTGGAAGCAAATTAGCTGTGTGTGTGGTCCTGGCTCATGAGATTTTAGTCAAGTCATCAGCTGGAGCTGCAGTCATCTGAGAACTTGACTGGGGCTGAAGAATTTGCTTCCCAATGGCTCACTCACATGGATGTTGAGTTGGTGCTGACTGTTGGTGTTGACTTTGTTCCTTGCCATCTGCACTTCTCCACAGGGCAACTTAAGTTCTTCACTACCAGACATTGGCTGCCCCCAGAGCAAGTGTTCCAAGAAAGAGCCAGGTGAAAGCTTCCATGTGCTTTATGGCCTAGCCTCAAAAGTCACACACCACCATTTCTGTAATAGCCTCTGGATTATAGAGCTTGCATGAGGGGACTACACAAGGTCAAGGATAACAGAAATGGGGTCATCTTCTTCCCTCTGGCCTCCGTGATTCACATCTAACCCGCCCCCACCCCCCAAAAAATACACTTACCTCTTCTCAAGATGTCACACGAGTCTTATCCTTCATAGCTTCTACTGAAAGTCTGGGACCTTGCCATCTAAATTAGTGTAAGTGTAGGTGTGATTACTTGAGTATAGGTACTGTACAGATCCTGTTAACCTGAACACCTGTAAACTAAAGAGACGTGTTATCTGCCCCACACGTTCAACATACAGTAGTGGGACAGACACAGGATAAACCATTATAGACAGTTCCATTTAAAAGTGGAGTAAAAGTGATCACTTGTCCATATCAATTCTGAAATCCAGTTGGAATTCTCTTGATTGGAAAGTGTCTTGACTCAGTCTTACTCCTTCCCTGGAATAGTTCTCATATCTCTGCCTTCTGGGCTACTGTTGCCATCCTTTGAGTCACCCTACCTTTTCTATGAACAGTTGCCTGTGTTTGCTTGCTTCCTGCCTGTAAGTTTGTGGGTCCAGTGCTTCTTTCTTTTCATATGTTTCTGTCCCTTTCAGTCCAAGCTAGCAATATTTCTTCCAGTATAGTTTTCTTTGGGGGGATTTACTCCATTAAACAGAAATGCACACATAGGGTTTCTTTATGATAACCCCTTCATCTTGATCTTCAGCTAAGACTGTTGAGAAAGAGCACCCTTAAGCTTCTTAGAAAGCTCTATTGTTCTTAGATCTTTTTGAGGTATTAATAAAAGATTTTATAGCCACACCCTTGACTTCACCTTTTTCCTGACAGTGACCAGGATTTTATATTCTACTAAAAACCATATCTTAATTTTAGTGTTGTTTCCTACCTGGAGAGACTGGAAAAATTTTTACAGCTGGCTTCATCAAGTCCTGGCTTCTTACTGTATAAAACTTATTTCTCCAGCTTATCTCTTTCCTCTTGTGTTTCAATATAAGCTGCAAGAAGAAACCAGGTGGCACCATCCACCCACCTGTGTGGAGATCTTCACTAGATCACCCAGTTCATTAGGTACATTTTTTATTTTCCATGTTACTTCAGGCAGCGGTATTGCTACGTTCTGTCTCTACGTAACAAGGATTCCCTTTCTCTGGTATTCAGTTACATTTTTCTTAGTTTTATTTAACCTCTCACCAGCAGCCTCCTCTAAGGCCATCCAGGTTCTACGAAAAGTCACTTCAAGGCACTTTAGGTTTTCACTAACACTTTTTTTTTTCAGCTTCCACCCACTGCCCAGTTCCCAAGCCACTCCCACACTTCAGTTTTTGTTATAACATCACTTCACTTCTAGTACTAAAATCTGTGTCAGTTATCTATTGCTGCTTAAATAATCACTCTAAAACTTAGCTGTTTAAAACAGCAACAAACATTTTTTATCTTACACAGTTTCTTTGGATCAGAATTTAGGAGAGGATTAGCTAGGTGGTTCTGATATAGGTTCTCTCATGAAGTTGCTGATGAGATGCTAACCAGGGCTGTAGCCATCCAAAGGCATCCACTTCCAAGAACGGCTCATTCACATGGATTGCAAGTTGGTACTAGCAGTGGGCAGGAAGCCTCAGATCCTCATCACATAGACATCCACAAGACTATACCAGTGTCCTCATTACCTGGCATACACCAGGAGCAAGTGATCCAAGAGAGAAAGCCCCATGGAAACTACAGTGTCTCATAAGAACTAGCTTTGGAATCACACACCATCATTTCTGCAAGATCTTCCTGGTCATACACTTATATCAGTCATACTAAATATAGGAAAGGACCATACAAGGGCATGAGTACCAAGTGTCAGGGATCACTGGCTGCCAATTTGGAGGCTGGGTACTGCGCCTCTCTTTCTTACTCATCATGTACAGGCTGCATCTCCTAGATTGCCAGTTAGTAAAATAAAGATACTAGCTCCTCTAGTATACTTGCCCCTCATATCTCTATCACTACCAACCCTTTCCACAACCCAGCTGTTGCCAGCTGTCATTTACTTATTCATTTATTGCTAAAGTTAAGAATATTTACATTCTATTCTGAAACCATAGTTCATATCTATGCTTTGTCTCAGTTAATTCTAGAAACTAAAATCAGTAAATAGTATTTATATTCTTATAGCTTTATAAATAATGTAAAGAGCCAAGTAGTGAGCAATGATATTGCTTCTTTCCTTTTTGTTCCAAAGTCGAATTCCTATGCCATATAAAGAATAATGTTTAAATTAATTATATTTCCTTCTAATTCAACAGTTGCTCAAATTTATTTATTATGCCATTTTAAATTTCTTTTCTATTTAAACCACGTCTTTCTGTGCAATTTTTATTTCCCTGGAGTTTGATGATCCATGTTTTTTATCATTGGTAGAAGAAACCTATGCCTTTTAAATACCTCCTAGTCCTTACCTTTTCTATCTATTAATTATTTACTAAGTCAGTCTGATTTTTTTTTAATTTGACCACACCATGCAGCTTGTGGGATCTTATTTCCCCAAACAGGGGTTGAAACTGTGCCCTCAGCAGTGAAAGCACAGAGCCTTAACCACTGGACTGCCTGGACCACCAAGGAATTCCCAGTCTGATTTTTCTATTGCTATGAATATATCTATTCAGTGCTTTCAGCCTCATAGAACAAAAAACACAACTCAAACTGGCCTAAATAATAACTGAAAATCCAAGATAAGATGGATTTCAGAGTTGGTTGATCTGGTTGCCTCATGAATGGAGGGTAGCTACCTTCACTTAGGGGTACCTACTT
The DNA here is from genome assembly GCF_039906515.1 of Pseudorca crassidens. Classification (NCBI taxonomy): domain Eukaryota; kingdom Metazoa; phylum Chordata; class Mammalia; order Artiodactyla; family Delphinidae; genus Pseudorca; species Pseudorca crassidens. The sequence goes on along the minus strand of NC_090302.1, from coordinate 98,062,720 downwards.
CCTCATTCATGACTGGTGGAGACAGAGAGTTACTTCCAGAAACCTTTCCAGTATAATAAGAAGAAACATTCAGATCCCCCTCACAAATCTTTCCTGCTGCTTCAATGATCATTCTTGAGTCTGTCACTCAGGAGGAGATTTACTCTGATTGGCGTATGCCAATAAGAGTCTGTTCCTAATGCTGGAGGTGAGGCCAGTGTCCTCTAAATCATACGAGCTAAATGGAAATCTAGAAACTTGAATATCAGGTTTCTCTTGGGAAAATAGAGGGATTTGTGAATTCTGGGTAGGCAACTAACTATACATTTTTAAAAGGATGGCTTTTTAGGTTTGGGGGTTTTACAATGATGTTTTAGAGTATAGTTCTTTTTCCCTTATCTTACTTGGCATGCAACAGTCTATTTCAGTTTGAAGTCTTGTGTTTTCTTTCAGCTACAAAATTTTTCATATGTTATTTCTTTGATAATTTCTCTTACATGATTTTTGTCTGTCTAGTCTTTAGGTCAGTTATCTCATTTGTCTTTGTGAAGTAATGACAGCCTCTACTGAATCCCAAGTTTGTTTGTTTGTTTGTTTTTAGATATTTCAGATACAACTTGATTCTGCTTCTAAATGAAAAAGAATGGAAATGACAGTAACAAACAAGATTTCACCACTGAATATTGTGATGTGACTGTAGCAGTCTTATATGTGAAACTCAAGAAGGAAACAGCTGTGTTCCAAAACAGCTAAATATGCAGGTCTGAAAAAATGAAGGCATTTTGTTTAACTGCCACATTCACTCCAAAGCCCATTCATCTCCTTCAGCAACCCAAAGATTAAGCACACGTTCTACTTAGCTATATAAAAAAGTGGCAAACATGCTGCACCACTGACATCACAGGACAGTTGGCTGTAAACTAGACTTCTGATGCTGGGCTTCAGCTTCATTTTCTCACAGGTCATCATCTTCATCCAAGAGAGCAGTTGTCTGAAAAACCTCTAGCTCATGCTCACACTGCACTGCCAAGGCTGGGTCCGTGACCACCTCTGGTGGGTCAAGAGCAGGCATGGCAATGAACTCCAAGTTAGGGTCTTTGATCAGTTTCAGAAGAAGGGCTTTTCAAAGTTGTAATTACTTTTGGCAGAAATGTCATAGTGCTGAGGATACTTCTTTTGGTGGAAGACAATTGATTTTGCTTTAACGTTTCTGTCCTTAACATCCATTTTGTTGTCACACAACACAATGGGGATGGTTTCACATACTCATACCAGATCTCTATGCCCATGAGGCACATTCTTGTAACTTTTTTTTTTTCTTGTAACTCTTCGTGTTACATCAAACATTATGATGATACACTGAGGTTGGATATAATAACCATCTCTCAGTCTACCAAATTTCTCCTGACCAGCTGTATTCCATGCATTAAACTTAATAGGTCTTCTGTTGGTATGGAACACAATGGGATGGTCCTCAACACCCAAGGTAGCTATATACTTCTCAAATTCACCAGTGAGATGACATTCCTCAAATGTAGTTTTTCCAGTACCGCCATCACCAATCAATACATGTTTGAACTGAACTTGGGGTTCTCTTTGGGCAGCCATCCTGATGTTACTTCCAGAAGTGTCTCCACACCTGTCTGACTGAAGGCTCTGGATCCCAAGTTTCGATCCTTAGTTTCAATAAATATATTCATCTTTTCATTAACTTACTCATTGAATTATTTATTGAAACTTTATTAAATATTATAAAACAGGCACTGAGCTATGTGGTAAAGATACAAATATAAGTAAGATATTTTCCCTGCTCTTAAAGGACACCTGTCTAGTGGGGAAGATACACTGATGTATACAGTGCTGTAGTTGAAATATGTGCAGAATAGAATTGGAGTCCAAAGAGGAAATAGACTATTTAATTGGATAGCAGACAGAAAAGACTTCATAGAGAAAGTAATACTTAAGCTGCATCTTGAAAGATGAGCAAATACTCACCAGGTCAGTCGTGGGCAAGGAGTCAGGGCTTTCCAGTCAGGAGAAGCAAAGTAACATGATGTTCTCAGAGACATTTCAAGAAGTTTGAAAGGGATTGATTGTAGAACTGTGGTATAGAATAAGAAGGGAGAAGTAAGTAGGACCCAAATCATGGAGGACTTTATATGCCAGACCACAGAGTTTGGACTTTATCCTGTAGGTAAAAGTGTTTTAATTAGCAGAGTGACGTGGTCATAATTATGTGCTCAGATACACCACACTGGTTATGATGCAGAAAGTGGATGGAGACATTAGACCCTGGGAAACCAGTTACATTATTATCATTACAGATCAAGTGAGGGATGATGATTACATGATCTTATAGATCAGAATATGTCACCCAAAAATATGTCACTCTGGCATAATGATTATTTTGAGGTGAAAGCAATTGAGAAAAAGAGCACAGGACGAGCTCTCTACCTTCCTACTATGTACCTGAAAGCAAGATAACAAATTCCCTTTGTGAAGATGTCCTCCTTCCCCTTTATATACCAGGGAGAGAATAGCAATCTTATCACCAGAGATGAGATGGCACTGAGAGTCCACTAACTTGTCATTATCCACTTTTAGCTTCCCATATATTTGCCTTTCTACAATTTGCCACCCCTAGAAGCTTAAAGTTCCGTTTCTTCATCTTGTCCCTTCTCTTTAAGTGTATCCTCCTTCATCCAAATGATACCAAAGCCTCCAAGATTAGCCATTTCTTTGGAATTATTCTCTTCTTTCTATGAAGACTGCCACACCCTGCTCCATGCCACATAAAAATTTTATCATCAGATAAATGTGTATGCCTTTTTTGCTGTTACTCTTTCACTTGTCAGTTTATTTCATACATCCAGCTGGAGAATCTAAGAGAGTAGAGGAGAAATTTCTTCCCCTCCAGTCTGAAGTCATAGACAAAAGGATGAAGAAATATGAATGATGTGATAGAGGTTGCATTAACGAAGCTTGACTAGATGTGCATTAATGAAGCTTGACTAGTTGTGAATGAGGGGATGGAGTAAAGTACTACCCAGAGTGGCAATCGAGTTCCTGGATGGGTAAATAGCTGGGCATTGATGCCATCCACCGAGGTATCAAACATAGCAGGAAGAGCAAAAAAGCATTTCAAGAGAAGATAATGTGGTTTTCATACCGGACAGGGTTCTTGGCCTTCCCCAATAAATAGAAATTGACTAGAGGCCAGAAAAGAAATTCAGGCAAGTTTTATTGGGGCCCCTGCTGTAGCAGTGGGGAGAGAAAAAAAGTAACAAGTTCTTGCTCTTTCCCCGAGACGTAGCAAGCTCCTTCCTAATATGGGGTGTGGGTAGCGGTGTGTCCAGGAGTAGGGCCGGAGAGGCAGCTTAGGTTTTTTCCGACCTTTTTTATTTTTTCAACATCTTTATTGTAGAATAATTGTTTTACAATGGTGTGTTAGTTTTTGCTTTATAACAAAGTGAATCAGCTACACATATACATATATCTCCATATCTCCTCCCTCTTGCATCTCCCTCCCATCTTCCCTATCCCACCCCACTAGGTGGTTACAGAGCACCGAGTTGATCTCCCTGTGCTATGCAGCTGTTTCCCACTAGCTATCTATTCTACATTTGGTAGTGTATATATGTCCATGCCATTCTCTCACTTCGTCCCAGCTTACTCTTCCCACTCCCGCAGTCCTCAAGTCCATTCTCTACGTCTGCATATTTATTCCTGTCCTGCCCCTACATTCTTCAGAACGATTTATCTATTTGTTTATTTATTTACTTAGACTCCATATATGTGTGTTAGCATACGGTATTTGTTTTTCTCTTTCTGACTTACTTCACTCTGTATGACAGATTCTAGGTCCATCCAGCTAACTACAAATAACTCAATTTTGTTTCTTTTCATGGCTGAGTAAATTCCATTGCAAATAGAGCTGCAATTACATGAATAATTGGTGGTACATTCATGGTACATGAATCTTTTTGAATTATGTGTTTTTCAGGGTATATGCCCAGTAGTGAGATTGCTGGGTTGTATGGTAGCTCTATTTTTAGTATTTTAAGGAACCTCCATACTGTTCTCCATAGTGGCTGTATCAATTAACATTCCCACCAGCAGTGTAAGAGGGTTCCCTTTTTCCAGATCCTCTCCAGCATTTATTGTCTGTAGATTTTCTGATGATGGCCATTCTGACTGGTGTGAGGTGATACCTCATTGCAGTTTTGATTTGCATTTCTTTAATGATTAGTGATGTTGAGATCCTTTCATGTGTTTGTTGACCATCTGTATATCTGCTTTGGAGAAGTATCTATTTAGCTCTTCTGCCCATTTCTGGATTGGGCTGTTTGTTTTTTTGATATTGAGCTGCATGAGCTGCTGGTAAATTTTGGAGATTAATCCTTTGTCAGTTGCTTCATTTGCAAATATTTTCTCCCATTCTGGGGGTTGTCTTTCCCCTTGTTTATGGTTTCCTTTGCTGTGCAAAAGCTTTTACATTTCATTAGGTCCCATTTGTTTATTTTTGTTTTTATTTCCATTTCTCTAGGAGGTGGGTCAAAAAGGATCTTGCTGTGATTTATGTCATAGAGTGTTCTGTCTATGTTTTTCTTTAAGAGTTTTATAGTGTCTGGCCTTACATTTAGGTCTTCAATCCATTTTGAGTTTATTTTTGTGTATGGTGTTAGAGAGTGTTCTAATTTCATTTTTTTACATGTGGCTGTCCAGTTTTCCCAGCACCACTTATTAAAGAGGCTGTCTTTTCTCCTTTGTATATTCTTGCCTCCTTTATAAAAAATAAACTGATCATATGTGAGTGGGTTTATCTCTAGACTTTCTATCCTGTTCCATTGATCTATATTTATGTTTTTGTGCCAGTACCATACTGTCTTGATTACTGTAGCTTTGTAGTATAGTCCAAAGTCAGGGAGCCTGATTCCTCTAGCTCTGTCTTTCTTTCTCAAGATTGCTTTGGCTATTGAGGGTCTTTTGTGTCTCCATACAAATTTTAAGATTTTTTTGTTCTAGTTCTGTAAAAAGTGCCAATGATAATTTGATAGGAATTGCATTGAATCTGTAGATTGCTTTGGGTAGTATAGTCATTTTCACAATATTGATTCTTCCAATCCAAGAACCTGGTATATCTCTCTATCTGTTTGTATCATATTTAATTTCTTTCATCAGTGTCTTATAGTTTTCTGCAGACAGGTCTTTTTTCTCCTTAGGTAGGTTTATTCCTACATATTTTATTCTTTTTGTTGCATTGGTAAATGGGAGTGTTTCCTTAATTTTTCTTTCAGATTTTTCATCATTAGTGTATAGGAATGAAAGATATTTCTGTGCATTAATTTTGTATCCTTCTACTTTACCAGATTCATTGATTAGCTCTAGTAGTTTTCTAATAGCATCATTAGGATTCTCTATGTATAGTATCATGTCATCTGCAAACAGTGACAGCTTTACTTCTTTTCTGATTTGGATTCATTTTATTTATTTTTCTTCTCTGATTGCTGAGGCTAAAACTTGCCAAACTATGTTGAATAATAGTGTTGAGAGTGGACAACCTTGTCTTGTTCCTGATCTTAGAGGAAATGGTTTCAGTTTTTCACCATTGAGAACGATGTTGGCTGTGGGTTTGTCATATATGGCCTTTATTATGTTTAGGTAAGTTCCCTCTAAGCCTACTTTCTGGAGGATTTTTACCATAAATGGGTGTTGAATTTTGTCAAAAGCTTTCTCTGCATCTATTGGGATGATCATATGGTTTTTCTCCTTCAATTTATTAATATGGTGTATCACATTGATTGGTTTGCATATATTGAAGAATCCTTGCATTCCTGGAATAAACCCCACTTGATTATAGTATATGATCCTTTTATTGTGCTGTTGTATTCGGTTTGCTAGTATTTTGCTGAGGATTTTTGCATGTATGTTCATCAGTGATATTGGCCTGTAGTTTTCTTTCTTTGTGACATCTTTGTCTGGTTTTGGTATCAGGGTGATGGTGGCCTCGTAAAATGAGTTTGGGAGTGTTCCTCTCTCTGCTATATTTTGGATGAGTTTGAGAAGAATAGATGTTAGCTCTTCTCTAAATGTTTGATAGAATTCACCTGTGAAGCCATCTGGTCCTGGGATTTTCTTTGTTAGAAGATTTTTAATCACAGTCTCAATTTCAGTGCTTGTGATTGGTCTGTTTATATTTTCTATTTCCTCCTGGTTCAGTCTTGGAAAGTTATAGTTTTCTAAGAATTTGTCCATTTCTTCCAAGTTGTCCATTTTATTGGCATATAGCTGCTCGTAGTAAACTCTCATAATCCTTTGTATTTCTGAAATGTCAGTTCCTATTTCTCCTTTTTCATTTCTAATTCTATGGATTTGAGTCTTCTCCCTTTTTTTCTTGATGAGTCTGGCTAATGGTTTATCAATTTTTTCTTCTCAAAGAACCAGTTTTTAGTTTTATTGATCTATGCTATTGTTTCCTTCATTTCTTTTTCATTTATTTATGATCTGATCTTTATGATTTCTTTCCTTCTGCTAACTTTGGGGTATTTTTGTTCTTCTTTCTCTAATTGCTTTAGGTGTAATGTTAGGTTGTTTTTTTCAGATGTTTCTTGTTTCTTGAGGTAGGATTGTATTGCTATTAACTTGCTCTTAGAACTGCTTTTGCTGCATCCCAGAGGTTTTGGGTTGCTGTGTTTTCATTGTCATTTGTTTCTAGGTATTTTTTGATTTCCTCTTTGATTTCTACAATGCTCTCTTGGTTATTTAGTAACATATTGTTTAGCCTACATGTGTTTGTGATTTTCACATTTCTTTTCCAAGTAATTAATTTCTAATCTCATAGCGTTGTGGTCAGAAAAGATGCTTGATATGATTTCAATTTTCTTAAATTTACTGAGGCTTGATCTGTGACCCAAGATGTGATCTATCCTGGAGAATGTTCTGTGTACACTTGAGAAGAAAGTGTAATCTGCTGTTTTTGGATTGAAAGTCCTATAAATATTAATTAAACCTATCTAGTCTATTGTGTCATTTAAAGCTTGTGTTTCCTTATTAATTTTCTGTTTGAATGGTCTGTCCATTGGTGTAAGTGACTTGTTAAAGTCGCCCACTATTATTGTCTTACTCTTGATTTCCTCTTTTATAGCTGTTAGCAGTTGCCTTATGTATTGATATGCCCCTGTGTTGGGTGCATATATATTTATAATTGTTATATCGTCTTCTTGGATCGATCCCTTGATCATTATGTAGTGTTCTTCCTTGTCTCTTGTAACATTCTTTATTTTAAAGTCTATTTTATCTGATATGAGAATTGCTACTCCAGCTTTCTTCTGATTTCCATTTGCATGGAAAATCTTTTTCTATCCCCTCACTTTCAGGCTGTATGTGTCCCTAGGTCTGAAGTGGGCCTCTTGTAGACAGCATATATACAGATCTTGTTTTTGTATCCATTCAGCCAGTCTATGTCTTTTGGTTGGAGCATTTAATCCATTTACATTTAAGGTAATTATTGATATGTATGTTCCTATTACCATTTTCTTAATTTTGGGGGGTTTGTTCTTGTAGTTCCTTTTCTTCTCTTGTGTTTCCCACTTAGAGAAGCTCCTTTAGCATTTGCTGTAGAGCTGGTTTGGTGGTGCTGAATTCTCTTAGTTTTGCTTGCCTGTAAAGATTTTAATTTCTCCATCGAATTTGAATGAGATCCTTGCTGGGTAGACTAATCTTTGTTGTAAGTTTTTCCCTTTCATCACTTTAAATATGTCCTGCCACTCTCTTCTGGCTTGCAGAGTTTCTGCTGAAAGATCAGCTGTTAAGCTGATGGGGATTCCCTTGTATGTTATTTGTTGTTTTTCCCATACTGCTTTTAATATTTTTTCTTTGTATGTAATTTTTGGTAGTTTGATTTAAATGTATCTTGGCATGTTTCTCCTTGGATTTATCCTGTATGGGACTCTCTGCACTTCCTGGACTTGACTGACTATTTCCTTTCCCATATTAGGGAAGTTTTCAACTATAATCTCTTCTCAGTCCTTGTCTTTTTTTCTTCTTCTTCTCGGACCTCTATAATTCAGAAATTGTTGCATTTAATGTTGTCCCAGAAGTCTCTAACACTGTCTTCAATTCTTTTCATTCTTTTTTCTTTATTCTACTCTGCAGTAATTATTTCCACTATTTTATCTTCCAGGTCACTTATCTGTTCTTTTGCCTCAGTTCTTCTGCTATTGATTCCTTCTAGAGAATTTTTAATTTCATTTATTGTGTTGTTCATCATTGTTTGTTTGCTCTTTATTTCTTCTAGGTCCTTGTTAAATGCTTCTTGTATTTTCTCCATTCTATTTCCAAGATTTTGGACCATCTTTACTATCATTACTCTGAATTCTTTTTCAGGTAGACTGCCTATTTCATCTTCATTTGTTTGGCCTGGTGGGTTTTTACCTTGCTCCTTCATCTGCTGTGTGTTTCTCTGTCTTCTCATTTTGCTTAACTTACTGTTTTGGGCATCTCCTTTTCTCAGGGTGTACGTTCGTAGTTCCCGTTGTTTTTGTGGTCTGCCCCCAGTGGCTATGGTTGGTTCAGTGTCTTGTGTAGGCTTCCTGGTGGAGGGGGCTGGTGCCTGTGTTCTGTTGGGTGAGGCTGTGTCTTGTCTTTCTGGTCGGCAGGACCACACCTGGTGGTGTATTTTGGGGTAACTGTGACCCTATTATGATTCTAGGCAGTCTCTCTGCTAATGGGTGGTATTGTGTTCCTATTTTGCTAGTTGTTTGGCATAGGGTGTCCAGCACTCTAGCTTGCTGGTCATTGAGTGAAGTATTCTTACAGGAGAAAAGTACAAATAGACATAGACAAGAGAGGAAGTCCATGTGAAGTGGGAGACAGAGATCGGAGTAATGTGCCTACAACCCAAGGAACATCAAAGATTGCTGGCTACCACTGGAAGCTAAAAAAAAAAGCATGAAATGGATTCTTCCTCAGAACCTCCAGAAGGAACCAACCATATAGCACCTTCATTTCAGACTTCTAGTCTCCCAGAATGTGAAAATAAATTTCTCTTTTTTTAAGCTGCCTGGTACTTTTTCCTGGTAATGTTAGGGGAGCCACTGACAAAAACCATGTGCCCTGGCCAGACACGATAGTAACCACTTGCATGAGTTATCTTACTACAGGAGGTCTTTGTAAGGAACTCAGAAGCAACAAGGTACCACAAACTGGAAGAATTAAGGAAAGGTCAAAAGGAGAGAGGAGATGCTAGTCCATATGTCCTACCAACCTCCCAGAACCCTTCTCAGTGGAATCCATCTTGGCTGAGCCATGCACACCCACCAGGAAGACCTTGATTCAGAATGATTGGCCAGAGACAATCCGGAAACTAACCCCATTACCATAAAACCGAAGCCTGTGAGCCACGTGGCAGAGCAGTTCTCCTGGGTTCCCTTACCCTGCTGCTCTCCACCCGGACACCCCTTCCCAGTAAAGTCTCTTGCTTTGTCAGCACCTGTGTCTCTGGTACAATTTATTTCTGAGTTTTAGATAAAAGCCCACTCTCGGGCCCTGGAACAGGTTCCCCTTCCTGTAACAGTAATTTGTTATGCCACCCTAGGAAACTAATGCATCTTCCTGTTGAGGTTTCTTTCTCTGCACTTGCCTCCCACAGCAATCAGAGTAATCCTTTTGGAGCCCAAGTCAGATCATCCCATTGTTTTACTCAAAGCTCTCCAGTGGCTCCCATCTTAGAGTAAAAGCCAAGGTCCGTTCAAGGACCTTCAAAGCCCTTGGCACTGGGGAGTGATGATCTGGTCCCAGTTACCTTTCCAGCCACATCTCTTAACCAAGCCTCTCATGAGCCCTCCCAGCACCCACAGAACACAGAACTCTAACCACACTTAAGTGTTTCTGGAACTTGTTTCCCACCTGCCTAGAATGCTTTTCTCCCCAGGATGTTTCTGTTAGCTTATTTCCTTACCTCTTTCAACTCTCAAATAACACAGTACCAGAAAGAGGCATTCTCAGAACACCCTATCTAAAATAGTGTCACTCTTCTCTCTTCTCCTTACTCTGCAGACATCATGTACACATACAGATAAGTATGAATATGGACGTGGATATAGGTTATGGATTTGTAATACAACTCGTCTCTCCCAATAGAATACAAATTCCCTGAAGACAGGAATTTTGTTTTGTTTGCTGCTGCATTCCCATTACCTATGTCTGAAATGTCATATCTGTGTGTTTTTGCCTGTCTTTTGACACATCACAATTACTTTGCATTAAGGATATTTCTTTATGTCTCATCTCTTCTAGTGGACTGCAAGCTTCTTAAAGTTAGAAACTCTGTTTCAGTCATACCTGCCTCACTTTCTCCCTCTACCTAACCCAAGAAAGTACTTTGTAGATAGTCAATGCTCAAAACATACTAATTTTTTGGTCCACATTTCTATGAAGTTTTTTTATCCATTGTTTTTAAGTATAAAAACTGTATAAACTAAAATTTGAATCTCTTGTTTTTTAAAGACTTTTAAGGATAAGCTCTCCTAAAGATCTTGGACTTTTATAAGTTCCTTTTGGGAAGAGAGCAATTCTATAAAATGTTGTAATCTAAATCATTCTTTAGTGAAAAGTGATCTTATCCTCTTTGATATTTATTAAATGTCAGTAACATATGTAGTTCTTGGCATATTAGATTTTGCTTCTTTAAAAATGCCAGGTATAATGTAAGCCATGTATTGAAAGGACTATAAAAGATCATTAATTTGAACTTTCCTAGTTTTGAAATTTTGTCACTTCCAACACACAGGTGTGGCATGTGCTAAAGTACCTTATCTAAATATATAAAGAAAAGTTTTTTCAGATTTTAACTAGCATCTCAGGGAAGTTGTTTGAACCATTTATGTAGTCCTCTAAAATAAGTATTTCTAAGTGCCATACTTATAACTTCTTCAGGTCAATTGTCCAAAAATGAACCTGATATGTCAATTAAAAGCATTCTTATTTATTCACTAATCTAAGTCTCTGAGGGCTTTCTGAAAGCAGGACTCTTGCCTATCTAAAATAGAGGTGTCAGCAAGGCAAAGACTTGATCAAGGACATGGGCTCTCAGAATGATTTGTCCAAGGAGGATTTGCAATGGGCATAAAGAGTCTATAAATTAGTACTTTGAATTCAAAGTTTAAATAAACTTTATTTAAACAAACTTGCCTAAATCTGTGTGAGTTTTAAATATAAGAAGAGTCAGGAAGGATTCACCCTCTTTTTAAAATTTTACTTAATTTTTAGCTTAAAATGATGATAATTTGAGTAGTTACTTGACTATAATATGAGTAAATATAATTTGAGTAATTCAGACCAAAGATTTAGAGTGATATTGGGAGAAGTCATATTCTAAGATCCTTGAAGGCAAAGAGGAGGTGTATGCTTTATTTACTTTGTGTCCTCTGGCCCCTGAACAATTCCTGGCACATATGAGGTGTTCACTAAATGTTGGCTGAAATAATCTGGGTTATAACCACCACTCATCAGAAAGCCAAGCCATCAATAATAGTCCCAGGTCAGGAAACCCCCTTGCTTCCCAAGGTATGCCAACTCAGCTCAGGCCTTTTCCCATAAAGCCCCCAGTGACTTCTCCTGTCTCTTCTCTAACCTCATTTAACCTTGACTGTCACTTCTCAAGTGAGCACTTGTGGTGTTTGTTCAGTTCTCTGCAAGAGCCCTTTATCTCAAGTCCTTTATCAATTTATCAACTCCTTCCAGAGGGCAAAGAGCATTTCCTATCTTTGCATTCAGTGAAACAAAAACTGTTAGCATCCTGTGGCTATAATCCCTTCACACTTGGATTGTGTAACAATTGATTGTCTGAATGACAGCCTAGGAACAGCCTAGGGAGCTAAAGGTCTTTGACCTTCCTAATTACACCTGGAGGAAGAGGGGGTGCTTGTCTACAACTCATAAGTACCTATGTCTAGTAATAAAATTAGAGTTGTAATCTGTGCTGAAGGTCCTGTACCTCTCATTTGTGCTTTCCCTCTGAACTGGGGAAGAAGGCCATTCCACCCCTTAATTCCATCCCTTAATTCCATCAGGAGTTCATGTTTTTGATTCAGTATCTTCATTCCTAGAGGTCCCTCATAGTACAGTAGTTCTCAGAATTGGCTGCACATGGCAATCACCTGGGGGAATTTTTAAAAATACAGATGCCTGGTTCTCAGCTTAGAGATTTTGATGTAGTTCATATGGGGTGCGGCTGAGCATTTATATTTGTCAAATCTCCCCAGTTGATTCTGATATGCAGTAAAGTTAGAGGACTGCTGTTATTGAACTCAGATTCAGCTGCTTGCCACTCGAACACTGATACTTGACAAGTGCTGGTTGGAAAGGAAAGGTTGCTTTATTCAGGAGGCTGGCAACCTGGGAAGAAGGCACTCAGTATCCAAGAACCAATTCTGATGGTTTTGCTCAATCATGAAAATTTTTAAAGGGAGAAAAGAGGGATTAATCACAGTTAATCATTTGGGGAGGGGTTGAGAGTCTTTGCTATCTTCCACTGTGTGCAGGTTTTCTTCTGATTGGTTGGTGGTGAAGTAACAGGGCAGTGTTCCAGGACTCTTGTACTTAGCCTGAAGTTACCATCCTTCACCTGGGTGGGAGCCTTAGTTTCTACAGAAAAGCTCAGAAATATATTGTTATATATGTTCTTTAAGGAGGATCCAGGACCCTGACCCATCACTGCACTATTGTTTCTTGACTGCTCCTCATTTGTTTCTGCATTTCCCTCCCTTCCCTGATTAGAAACTGTTTGAAGCTGCTCTTCGGAACTCAGGGAAGGTCAAGGAAACTGAATGAAACCTATTTTCTACAAACAAGAAATGAGGGAAAGGATTTGTACCCTGAAGAGCCCCACAGGGTCTTGCTTGATTTCATTGTCCTTTTAGAGCATATAGGACATGCTTAAGCTGATATCAATTATTGATTTTGGTGGGATCTTGTCTGTCTCTTTGTCTTTTTTGCGTGTGTGAAAAAACAAAATTAGCCAGATAATTCTACAGGGAACTCCCTAATGCCAAACCCACATGTTGCTTTACAGCTGGCTGTAGTCACATGCAAATCACAATGGGGAATTACAAGAAGGAATTTGCCTGAAAGTAACATTCCCCAGCCTTCCCCAAGTTGGAAATTTACTGTTTTTAACACTATTTTTCATGCTGAGTCTATAATAAGTGACTTGATCAGTTTTCAGGAGAGATAACCAATATAAGAGTTAAAGTAATACGTATAGCTGATTCACTTTGTTGTACAGTATAAACTAACACAATATTAGTTTACTACATCTGTGATGTAGGTGAGGGTAGAAGCTACCTGCAAGATTTCACTTACCTTGCAGGAAAAAAGTATAAATCCCTTTATTCTCCATGGTTGCTTGCTTGTTCTGAAGCTCCCATTTTTACCAATAGCTAAAGAAAAACAAAAGTTAATTTGCCGGTTAATGGTAATCCAGTCCGTTAAAAGTCCTAATTCCTTCTCAGGGTAGTTTTAGCCTTTAAAGCTTTGCACCCCTTCCCAGTGTGAGTGTTCATACTCATGGAATTGGGGTGTGTGTGTGTGTGTGTGTGTGTGTGTGTGTGTGTGCGCCTGGCTTGTGTGCTGGCTTTCCCTGATGGCTGCTGCTGACCTTTGTGGAGACCCACTCAGACCCCTACAGTTGGTATAAAGATTATTTTAAAGTGAAAACATTTAAGCTAAAGATAATGCAGAAAAAAATCTTATTTGATTGTCTTTTATCTGACTAAAGCAAAGCATTCAGAAAATACAGCTGTCATTAACCCCATCCAAGGTGGTTTCTTGAAAAGTCAGCTACCATGGAGACAGACTGCCCATTTTCATTAAACATCAAAAGCTCAGTAGAACCTTCTCCACTTTCCCATTTCTCCCTTTTTGTTAAGTTTGGTCTATAAACCTCTTATCTGTGGCTATTGAGTGACCTACTCATTACTGAGTACTCCTGCTGCTACCTGTATGCATAAAGCCCATCTTTTCTTCTGTTAATTTATTGTCACTTAATTTGCAGTTTCCTCCAACTATCAGACTTAACTTGGAAGAGGAAGAGTTTTCCTCCCAACCCCTTACATGTATCAGCTGTCTTCTGGGCATTTGCCTCTGTTCTTACTGGATTTACTACTGAAGAATTGTCCAAGAGTGGTGTAAGTCATGATGAATCCAAGCAGGACCCTGTGGGGTCCTCACAGATACAAAAACCTTTCCTTTCCCCCATTTCTTGTTTGTAAGCCTTCTCTGAGTTCCAAAGGGCAGATTCAAACAGTTACTAATTAGGGAAGTAAGGGATGCAGAAACAAAGGAAAAGCAGTCCAGAAACAATAGTGTAGTGATAAAGCAGAGTCTCAGTTCCTCCTCAGTGGATATACGTAACAATCTGATATATATCTTTGAGTTCTTCTGAGGCAGGAGATAGATAGGCCCCCATCTGAGCAGTTGGAATTCGTCCCCTGTGGACAGATACTCCAAGATGAAGATAATAGCAGGAGGATAATAGGAGAGGCTGAGCCCTGCCCAGATAAAAGATAGAGACCACATATGTCTCATTCTCGAGGTCAAGGAGACCTTCCCAACTCTACATGTGCAGAGAGGTTCCTTCTCCTTGGAGGTGGAAAAGGGAGTGATGTCAACCTACCCATTGGCCTCTTCACTGGAATCCATCTTGGCTAAGAGATGTGCACACACATGGGAGGACCCTGAGCTATACCAAATACAGACTCAGAACCAGGCAAATCAAGATGATTGGCCAAAGGAAACTCAGAATAAATGTCCCATATAAGTGATTTAAGCTACCATGAACATGAAATTCTCTCTCTGAGCCTGCCTATGTGTGCCTATTCACAAGTACTCTTTTTCATCCTGATAAACACTTTACTTGTTTCACTGCTTTCTGGTTCTCTGTGGGAATTCATTTCTACAAAGCTAATGGGCCAGGGGCCTTGTCACTGGCCACTAGTCTGGTGGCTAGGATTCAATGCTCTTACTGCCGTGGTCTAACTTCAATTTCTGACCAGGAACTGAAATCCTGCTTCAAGGTACTGCAGGCTGAGGCCACCCAAGATCACTTCTACAGGATCTAAGGCCTCCACCCAGGTGGAGGATGGTAACTTCAGGCTGAGCACAAGATTCCTGGAACACTGCCCTCTTACCTCACCACCAACCAATCAGAAGAAAGTCACACACACTGCAGCCCTCACCCAAAATGTTGCCTTTAAAAACTCTTCTCCCAATACCATCAGGGAGTTTGGGTATTTTGAGCATGAACCTCCTATACTCCTTGCTTGGGTATTGCAATAAATCTTTCTGTGCTCCGAACTCCAATGTTTCAGTTTGTTTGGCCTCACTATGCATCATGCACATGAACTTGGGTTTGACAAAAATGATCCCTCCTACTGTCAGTCATGGGTATTCTCTTTTGGGGGCTTAGCCTTACCTTAACTCTCCTAGTTGCTGCTCATCCTCTGGGTCTCAGCTGTGTCTTCCTGGTCTAGGCTGCCCTCCTTAAGCTTCTGCTAAGGGTCACCTCACATTGGAGACCCCAAGTTAGATACACAGCCTTTTAACTCTTAGTTATCTTCCATGTTCCCACCTGAGACCTAAAGAATTTTTAATACCTTTCATACAACAGTGTAACTACAGGAGATGTACAAGTTCTAGCTCTGGCCTTTTTTCGTATCAAGAGACCACCATACTATATTTATTGGAGGTCAGAATATGCCACTTTGGCATAAGGGTTATTTTGAGCTGAAGGTAATAGGTGCAAGAGTTGTTTACCCTCCCCTTATTTGCCTAAAAGTACAGAATAACTTTCCCTTTGAGAAAAATCACCTCCTCTCCCAGACCAGGAGATAAGAGTGACTCATCAAAGATAGACTCTTGATACCAAGAAGAGTTTTCATAAACAGACTTTAGTAAAATAACTTTATCTTCCATTAGTTCCTTTCTATATTTCCTAGTCGCTTTCCCACAGTTTATCATCTCTTAATGTCCAAACCATCTTTCCTTTGTTAAAAGGGTATATAAAGCCCACAGTCTAACTGCTTCTTTGAATTTTACTTCTTTTCTGTAAGCTCCCATGCATGCAAATATTAATGGAAATTGTGTTTCATTTCTCCTGTTAATCCATCTTTTAATGAAGTGGCAGAACCCCTGCTACTAAACCTAAGAGGGTAGAGAAAAGGTTTTCCTCCTTAACACTATTCTATTAAGCCACCCTATGTTAGTACAGGGACAACCTACAAAGTCATCTCCCAGAATTCTTAACAGGAATTGAGGCACAGTTTCCTTTGTTTTTGACTTCTGTCTCAACCCATCTGGACATCATTCTGAAATTCTTGTTCCTCTCTCCACCACTCCAGATCAAGGCCCAAGCCAGAGGGGCTGAGTCTCTTTTAATTATTTCATTCATTCATTCATTCATTCATTCATTATTTCCCTGTGCTGGGTCTTAGTTGTGGCATGCAGGATCTTTTTTAAGTTGCAACATGAGGGATCCTTAGTTGCGGCATGCGAACACTTAGTTTCGACATGTGAGATCTAGTTCCCTGACAGGGAATCGAACCTGGGCCCCCTGCATTGAGAGTGTGGAGTCTTAGCCACTGGACCACCAGGGAAGTCTCTATTTCTTTTTTTATCTTTAAAAGGGATTTTTCTTCTCCTTTCTGACCTGGAGTGAATAACCATATCCTGCTTCTTTTCTATCTTGTGAATTTCATTATAAGCAGAATTCTAAGTAAGCATCTGTGTGCAAAAAAAAAAAAAAAAAAAAAGGAGAGAGAAAGCAATGGGGAAACTCAGGGTACTTGTAATAAGAGGACCCTACAATAACTAATAATATTCAAGGCAAGTGCAGCTGGTGAGTTTGAGAAGAGCAACTGAGCCAGGCAGAGGCATTGCCCTCTTCAATAGAAGTGAGGATAAGGAGTTCATGGTAAAGTCTGCAGGGCTGGAGCAGTTTAGCCCTATGAATTTTTGAAGCAGATCACTAGGGCTATCTTCCAAAATAGGAACTCACCATAGGGAAAACTGTTGAGTGTGGAAGCAAAAGAGATCTGAACAATAGAAACAAGGGGAAGAAACATCTAAATAAAAGTGGGGGAGAAGATCAGAGCCAGAAAATCTTAGAAATAAGCAGCCAAATTTTGTGTGATTTTATTGAGATAATTGTAGATGCACATGTAGTTATAAGAAATAATACAGAGGAATCCTGGGTGCACTTTACCTAGTTTTCCCCAATGGTAACATAATGCAAAAATATAATATCAGAACCAAGAAGCTGACATGGATACAATCCACTGATCTAATTTTCCATTTTTACTTATACCATTTGTGTGTGTGTGCATATTTAGTTATATATAATTTTTTATTGAATTATAATTGATTTACAATATTGTGTTAGTTTCAGGTATACAGCAAAGTAATTCAATCATATATATATATATTTCAGATTCCTTTCCATTATAGTTTATTACAAGATGTTGAATATAGTTCCCTGTGTTATAGAGAAGATCCTTGTTGCTTATCTATTTTGTGTATAATAGATTGTATCTCTTAATCCCATATACCTAATTTATCCCTTCCCCCCTCCCTTTCCCCTTTGGTAACCATAAGTTTGTTTTGTATGTCTGTGACTCTGATTCTGTTTTGTATATAGATTCACTTGTATTATTTTTTGATCCACATATCAGCAATATCATATAATATTTGTCTTTCTGTCTTACTTACTTCACTAAGTATAATATTCTCTAGGTTCATTCATGTTACTGCAAATAGCAATATTTCATTTTTTATGGCTGAGTAATATTTTATTTTATATATATATATATATATATATATATATATATATATATATATATATATATATAAATATATCACATCCCCTTAAGCCAATCATCTGTTGATGGGCACTTGGGTTGTTTCCATGTCTTGGCTTTTGTAAATAGTGCTGCTGTGAACACTGGAGTGCATGTATCTTTTTGAATTAGAGTTTTTATTTTTTTCCAGATATATACCCAGGAAAGGGATTCCTGGATCGTATGGTAGCTCTATCTTTAGTTTTTTAAGGGCACAACTTACTGTTTTCCATAGTGGCTTCACCAATGTTAGTTATACACAATTTTATCACAAGTGTAGTTTGGTGTATCCACCACTGCAGTCAATGATATTGAACAATCCCAACACCACAAGGATCTTTCATGTTACCTTTTTATAATGACATTCTCCTACCTCCCCCTATTTACCACTATACCTTCTTTGCAACCATTGATCTATTCTCCATCTCTGTGATTTTACCATTTTAAGGTCATCATATAAATGGACTCATTATATAAATGGAATCACACAATGTGAGCAACAACTTTTTGTGATTGACTTTCTTCACTCAGTATAATTCCTTGTAGATTCATCCAGGTTGTTATGTGTGCAAATAGTTCCTTATTTTTATCACTACATAATGTTCCATGGCACGAATGTACTTCAATTTGTTTAACCATTTACCTGTGAAAGGATATCTGGGCTGTTTTTAGCTTTTACAAATCAAGATGCTGCTATAAACATTAATGTACAGGTTTTTGTGTGAATATAAGTCTTTATTTCTCTGGGATCAATGCCCTGGAATTCAAAAACTGGATTGTATTATAGTTGCATGTTTATTTGGTTAAAAAAACTGCCAAAGTGTTTCCCAGAATGGCTGTGTCATTTTATTTTCCCTCCAGCAATGTATCATTGATGTTGTTTCTCTACATTCCAAATGCTTCAAAACTATGCAAACAATAGAAAAAAAAAAAAAAAGCTCTGTGAACTTAGACTCTTTCTAAAAGTGTTTCTTCCCCTCTAAAAGAGGAAAAGGAATTTCATGTAAAACAAAAACTAATAAAAATGGACAAAAGAAAAATACCAAGGTTAAATTTAATATTAAGTTATTATAAGAATCAAAGAAAGTAAGAAACTGAATAACATTCTTAAAAACAGGAAAAGCATGCCAGAAAGTGACCATAAAAGAGATCAAACTGTAATCTATTTTTTAAATTAATTAAAAGACATCAAGAAGATGATAAAGGCCATGAAAGAAAAGCATAGTAGAATTGGAAAACTCAGAAATAATGTGATAGAATTCAAGGAAGAGGTAGAAATACAAGAAAAATCATTAGAAATAAACTGGAAGGAGCACAAGCTCTGTTCACTGAAAAGGACTATGGATGTACTGTTACTGCTGTATCCCCCACTTCAAAAACAAACAAACAAACAAAGAAAACACCACACCTCCCTGCCTTTGTGTAGTTACCACCCACACTAACTCTGGGCTAGGCACTATGACCAGTCAATGAGACATGAGCAAATGACATGCAAGCAGATGCTTGATAAGTGCTTGCATACTGAGGTTTATCTCTTGAAATGCTAGCTTTTAGGTTACTCCCTGTTAGAACCCAGCTACCATTCTGTGAGCAGCTCTACCTAACATGTGGAGAAGCCATGAAGGAAGAAAACTAAGACCTTGGCTGACAGCTCCAGTTGAGCTGCCAGTTGACAGCACCAACTTGCCATCCATGTGAGCGATCTTCCAGCCCTGGTGGAGATGTCCCAACTGACATGGTGTGGAACAGACATTCATAGTCCACACCAAGCCAAATTGCAGAATTGTGAGAAAATAAACAATTATTATTGCTTTAAGCTATTAGATTTGGGGATAATTTGTAATGCAGCAGTCAATGAAACAAGTCTAGAAACACTGACAACACAGTAACAATAAGCATCCCTGGCACCAATACTGTCATCTTGAAATTTCATTTCATACTAAAAGAAACTAAGGTTTTTTTTTGAAAAATGGCTAATTCCATTTCTAGGGCATGAAATGGAACATCTTATATACCAGAGAGCAAGGAATCTTCAAAGGGACATATCAAAAAGACAGAAGCCACCTTGAAGAGGGTTCCACTGGCCAAAGATGAAGTAACTTGAGCCAGCATGTACACAAAAAGGTGTATAATATGTGCTTCCAATTATATGAAGACCAAACACAAGCAAAATTAATTTATAGTGGTAGAAATCAATATAGTTGTTGCTTCTTGGTGGGCAGGGATGTACAGTCAACTGGAAAGGGGCAGAAGAGAACTTCCTGGGATAGTGAAAATGTTCTATCTTGATTGGGATGTTAGTTCTATAAATATATACTTTTATCAAAATTCACAAAACTACACACACACACACACACACACAGAACCCTAATAAAGAAGAACAAGGAAGCACTTATAGAAATGGTTGATTCCAGGTCTTGTTTAGAAAATGTACAATATGAGCCAAGAATACCTTGTCTTAAAAGAAAGTAATGATGGTATAAAATACAAGTAAGTTTGTTATAAACCAAATTCTGATCCCCTAAAATTCATGTTGAAGTAGTAACCCCCCGTGTGACTGTATGTGAAGATAGGGTCTTTACAGAGGTAATTGAAATTAAAAGGAAACATTTCAAGAAGAATAAAAATAATACTAACTACCAAGATAGGAACACAGTCAGAAGACAGTCTGCCTAAACTCATACTGAGTTCACAGCCACCTCAAAACACACTTCCCTTGACACAGCCCTGCCCATCAGAGCGACAAGAACTAGCTCCACCAACCAGAGGGCAGGAACCAGTCCCTCATACCATGAAGCCTGCACAAGCCCCTGGACCAAACTCACCCATTAGGGGGCAGATACAAAAAGCAAGAGGAACTAAGATCCTGCAGCCTGTGGAAAGGAGACCACAAACACAGAAAGTTAGACAAAATGAGACAACAGAGAAATATGTTGCAAATGAAAGGACAAGATAAAAACCCACAAGAACAACTAAATGAAGAGGAGATATGCAATGTACCTGAAAAAGAATTCAGAGTAATGATAGTAAAGATGATCCAAAATCTCAGAAAAAGAATAAAGGCACAGATCTAGAAGATAGAAGAAATGTTTAACAAGGAACTAGAAGATTTAAAGAACAAACAGAGATAAACAATACAATAACTGACATGAAAAATACACTAGAAGGAACCAATAGCCGAACAACTGAGGCAGAAGAACAAATAAGTGAGCTGGAAGACAGAGTAGTGGAAATCACCACCACAGAACAGAAGAAAAAAGAAAAAAGAATGAAAAGAAATGAAGACAGTATCAGAGACCTCTGGAACAATATTAAATACACCAACATTTGCATTATAGGGATCTCAGAAGGAAAAGAGAAAGGGCCTGAGAAAATATTTGAAGGTATTGTAGCCAAAAACTTCCCTAACGTGAGAAAAGAAACGCTCACTCCAGTCCAGGAAGTGCAGAGAATCCCATATAGGGCCCAAGGAGGAACATGTTGAGACACATATTAATCAAACTGACAAAAATTAAAGACAAAAAATTATTAAAAACAGCAAGGGAAAAGCAACAAATAGCATACAAGGGAACCCCATAAGATTCTCAGGTGATTTTCCAGCAGAAAATCTTCAGACCAGAAGAGTGGCACAATATATTTCGGGTGATGAAAGGGAAAAACTTACAACCAAGAATACTCTACCCAGCAAGGCTCTCATTCAGATTTGATGGAGAAATCAAAACTTTACAGACAAGCAAAGGCTAAGAGAATTCAGCACCACCAAATCAGCTTTACAACAAATTCTAAAGGAACTTCTCTAGGCAGAAAAGAGACCAGCAACTTAAAACAATTTTGTACATATATAGACTTCTATATTAAAACCTCATGGGAACAGCAAACCCCAAAACTGCAATAGATACATTCACATACACACAAAAAAACTGCTAGATAAAAAACCTAAATCTTCACAAAGGAGTGAAGAAAACCAGAAAAGGTAATTATATGGGTAAATAGAAATATAAAATAAATAATATACATTATATATATGTATAAATATATATTTAACATATATAAATATAAAATATATTTGACACATTTTATATTAAATATTTTTAAAAGATAATCATCCTAGTAGCAAAGAGCACAAAAAACACCCATATTTTCATTTCCTTTTTTTAAACTTTATATATTTATTTATATAATTAATTTATTTTTTGAATTTTATTTTATTTTTTTAATACAGCAGGTTCTTATTAGTCAACTTTTTTATACATATTAGTGTATATATGTCAATCCCAATCTCCCAATTCTTCCCTCCACCACCACCACCACACTCATCCGCTTTCCCCCCTTGGTGTCCATATGTTTGTTCTCTACGTCTGTGTCTCTATTTCTGCCTTGCAAACCAGTTCATTTGTACCATTTTTCCAGATTCCACATATTTGCGTTAATATATGATAATTGCTTTTCTCTTTGTGACTTACTTCACTCTGTATGACACTGTCTAGGTCCATCCATGTCTCTACAAATGACCCAATTTTGTTCCATTTTATGGCTGAGTAACATTTCATTGTATATATGTACCATATCTTCTGTAAACATTCATCTGTTGATGGGCATTTATGTTGCTTCTAGAACCTGGCTACTGTAAATAGTGCTGCAATGAAAGTTGGGGTGCATACATCTTTTTGAATTATGGTTTTCTCTGGGTATATGCCCAGTAGTGGCATTGCTGGGTCATATGGTAGTTCTATTTTTAGTTTTTTAAGGAAACTCCATCCTGTTCTCCATAATGGTTGTATCAATTTACATTCCCACCAACAGTGAAAGAGGTTTCCTTTTTCTCCACAACCTCTCCAGCATTTGTTGTTTGTAGATTTTCTGTTGATGGCCATTCTGACTGGTGTGAGGTGATACTTCATTGTAGTTTTGATTGCATTTCTCTAATAATTAGTGATGTTGAGCAGCTTTTCATGTGCTTCTTGGTCGTCTGTATGTCTTCTTTGGAGAAATGTCTATTTAGGTCTTCTGCCCATTTTTGGATTGGGTTGTTCATGTTTTTAATATTGAGCTGCATGAGCTTTTCATATATTTTGGAGATTAATCCTTCATCCATTGATAAGTTTGTAAATATTTTCTCCCATTCTGAGGGTTGTCTTTTCGTCATGTTTACAGTTTCCTTTGCTGTACAAAAGCTTTTAAGTTTCATTAGGTCCCATCTGTTTATTTATTTTTTTAATTTCCATACTCTAGGAGGTGGGTCAAAAAAGATCTTGCTGTGATTTACGTCAAAGAGTGTTCTTCCTATGTTTTCCTCTAAGAGTCTTATAGTGTCCGGTGTTACCTTCAGGTCTTTAAGCCATTTTGAGTTTATTTTTGTGTATGGTGTTAGGGAGTGTTTTAATTTCATTCTTTTCTATGTAGCTGTCCAGTTTTCCCAGCACCACTTATTGAAGAGATTGTCTTTTCTCCATTGTATATCCTTGCCTCCTTTGTCATAGATTAGTTGACCATAGGTTCCTGGGTTTATCTCTGGGCTTTTATCCGGTTCGATCAGTCTATATTTCTGTTTTTGTTCCAGTACAATATTGTCTTGATTACTGTAGCTTTGTAGTAATGTTTGAAGTCAGAGTGTCTGATTCATCCAGTTCCAGTTTTTTCCCTCAAGATTGCTTTTGCTATTTGGGGTCTTTTGTGTCTCCATACAAATTTTAAGATTTTTTGTTCTAGTTCTGTAAAAAATGCCATTGGCAATTTGATACAGATTGCATTGAATCTGTAGATTGCTTTGGGTAGTATAGTCACTTTTACAATATTGATTCTTCCAATCCAAGGCCATCATATATCTCTCCACCTGTTTGTGTCATCTTTGATTTCTTTCAGCAGTGTCTTATAGTTTTATGAGTACAGGTCTTTTACCTCCTTAGGTAGGTTTATTCTTAGGTATTTTATTATTTTTGTTGCAATGGTGAATGGGATTATTTCCTTAATTTCTCCCTCTGATCTTTCATTGTTAGTGTACAGGAATACAAGAGATTTCTGTGCATTAATTTTGTTATCCTACTACTTTACCAAATTCATTGATTAGCACTAGTAGTTTTCTGGTAGTGTCTTTAGGATTCTCTATGTATAATATCATGTCATCTGCAAACAATGACAGCTTCACGTCTTCTTTTCTGATATAGATTGTTTTTATTTCTTTTTCTTCTCTGATTGCTGTGGCTAAGACTTCCAAAAGTATGTTGAATACTAGTGGTGATAGTGGACCTCCTTGTCTTGTTGCTGATCTTAGAGGAATTGCTTTCATTTTTTCATCAATGACGATGATGTTTGCTGTGGGTTTGTTGTATATGGCCTTTGTTATGTTGAGGTAGGTTCCTCTATGCCCACTTTCTTGAGAGTTTTTATCATAAATAGACGTTGAATTTTTGCAGGAGCTTTTACTGCATCCATTGAGATGATCATATGCTTTTTATTCTTCAGTTTATTAATATGGTGTATCATATTGCTTGTTTTGCATATATCGAAGAATCTTGCATCCTTGGGAAAAATCCCATTTGATCATGGTATATGATCGTTTTAATGTGTTGTTGGATTCTGTTGTACTATTTTTTTTAGGATTTGTGCATCTATATTCATCAGTGATATTGGTCTGTAATTTTCTTTTTTTGTAGTATCTTTGGTTTTGGTATCATGTTTATGGTGGCTTTGTAGGATGAGTTTGGGGGTATTCCTTTTTCTGCAGTTTTTTGGAAGAGTTTGAGAAGGATGGATGTTAGCTCTTCTCTAAATGTTTGATAGAATTTTCCTGTGAAGCCATCTGGTCCTGGACTTTTGTTTGTTGGAAGATTTTTTTTTTTTTTTTTTTTTTTTTGTGGTATGAGGGCCTCTCACTGTTGTGGCCTCTCCCATTGCAGAGTACAGGCTCCAGATGCCCAGGCTCAGTGGCCATGGCTCATAGGCCTAGCCACTCCACAGCATGTGGGATCTTCCTGCACCGGGGCACAAACCCATGTCCCCTGCACTGGCAGGCAGACTCTCAACCACTGTGCCACCAGTGAAGCCCTGTTGGAAGATTTTTAATCACAGTTTCAATATCATTACTTGTGATTGGTCTGTTCATGTTTTCTATTTCTTCCTGGTTCCATCTTGGAAGGTTATACCTTTCTAAGAATTTGTCCATTTCTTCTAGATTGTCCATTTTATTGGCATATAGTTGCTTATAGTAGTCTCTTATGGTTCTTTGTATTTCTACAGTGTCCATTGTAACTTCTCCTTTTTCATTTCTAATTTTATTGATTTGAGTCCTCTCCCTCTTTTTCTTGATGAGTCTGGCTAATGGTTTATCAATTTTGTTTATCTTCTCAAAGAGCCAGCTTTTAGTTTTATTGATCTTTGCTATTGTTTTCTTTGTTTCTATTTCATTTATTTCTGCTCTGATTCTTATGATTTCTTTCCTTCTGCTAACTTTGGGTTTTGTCTGTTCTTCTTTCTCTAGCTCCTTTAAGTGTAAGGTTAGGTTGTTTATTTGAGATTTTTCTTGCTTCTTGACGTAGGTTTGTATTGCTTTAAACTTCCCTCTTAGAACTGCTTTTGCTGCATCCCATAGGTTTTGGATCATCGTGTTTTCATTGTAATTTGTCCCTAAGTATTTTTTAATTTCCTCTTTGATTTCTTTAGTGATTTCTTGGTTATTTAGTAACGTATTATTTAGCCTCCATGTGTTTGTGTTTTTTATGATTTTTTTCCCTGTAATTGGTTTCTAATCTCATAGCATTGTGGTCAGAAAAGATGCTTGATATGATTTCAATTTTCTTAAGTTTACTGAGGCTTGATTTGTGACCCAATATATAATCTGTCCTGGAGAATGTTCTGTGTGCAGTTGAGAAGAAAGTGTAATATGCTGTTTTTGAATGGAATGTCCTATAGATATCAATTAATCTATCTGGTCTACTATATCATTTAAAGCTTGTGTTTCCTTATTAATTTTCTGTCTGGATGATTTGTCCATTGGTGTAAGTAAGGTGTTAAATTTCCCCACTATTATTGTTTTCCTGTCCATTTCCCCTTTTATAGCTGTTAGCTTTTACCTTATGTATTGAGGTGTTTTCATGTTGTGTGCATATATATTTATAATGTTATATCTTCTTCTTGGATTGATCCCTTGATCATTATGTAGTGTCCTTCTTTGTCTCTTGTAATAGTCTTTATTTTAAAGTCTATTTTGTCTGATATGAGAATTGCTACTCCAGCTCTCTTTTGATTTCCATTTGCATGGAATAACTTTTTCCATCCCCTCTCTTTCAGTCTGTATGTGTTCCTAGGTCTGCAGTGGGTCTCTTGTAGACAGCATGTATACCGTTCTTCTTTTTGTATCCGTTCAGCCAGTCTACGTCTTTTGGTTGGAGCATTTAATCCACTTACATTTAAGGTAATTATCGATATGTATGTTCCTATTACCATTTTCTTAATTGTATTGTGTTTGTTTTTGTAGGTCCTTTTCTCCACTTGTGTTTCCCAGTTAGAAAAGTTGCTTTAGCATTTGTTGTAGAGTTGGTTTTGTGGTGCTGAATTTCATTAGCTTTTGCTTGTCTGTAAAGGTTCTGATTTCTCCACCAAATCTGAATAAGATTCTTGCCAGGTAGAGTAATCTAGGTTGTAGGTTCTTCCCTTTCATCACTTTAAATATATCATGCCACTCCCTTCTGGCGTGTAGAGTTTCTGCTGAAAGATCAGCTGTTAACCTTATGGGAGTTCCCTTGTATGTTATTTCTCATTTTTCCCTTGTTGCATTTAATAATTTTTCTTTGTCTTTAATTTTTGTCAATTTGATTATTATGTGTCTTGGCATGTCTCTCCTTGGCTTTATCATGCTTGGGACTCTCTGCCCCTCCTGGACTTGGGTGGCTATTTCCTTTCCCATGTTAGGGAAGTTTTTGACTATAATCTCTTCAAATATTTTCTCAGGCTCTTTCTCTCTTCTCCTTCTGGGACCCCTATAATGAAAATGTTGGTGTATTTCATGTTGTTGTAGAGGTCTTTTAAGCTGCCTTCATTTCTCTTCATTCTTTTTTCTCTATTCTGTGCTGTGATAGTGAATTCCACCATTATGTCTTCCAGGTCACTTATTCTTTTTCATTTCAGTTATTGTATTGTTCACCTCTGTTTGTTTGTTCTTTAATTCTTCTAGGTCTTTGTTAAACATTTCTTGCATCTTCTTGATCATTGCCTCCATTCTTTTTCCAAGGTCCTAGGTCATGTTCACTACCATTATTCTGAATTCTTTTTCTGGAATTTTGCCTATCTCCACTTTATTTCATTGTTTTTCTGCAGTTTTATCATGTTCCTTCATCTGGTACATAGTCCTCTGCCTTTTCATTTTGTCTGTCTTTCTGTGTATGTGATTTTTGTTCCACAGGCTGAACTCTTGTAGTTCTTCTTGCTTCTGCTGTCTGTCCTCTGGTGGATGAGTCTATCTAAGAGGCTTGTGCAAGCTTCCTAATGGGAAGGACTGGTGGTGGGTAGATCTGGGTGTTACTCTGGTGGGCAGAGTTCAGTAAAAGTTTAATCTGCTTCTCCTAATGGTTGGGTTGAGCTCCCTCTTTGTTGGTTGTTTGGCCTGAGGTGACCCAGCACTGGAGGCTACAGGCTCTTTGGTGGGGCTAATGGTGGACTCCAGGAGGGCTCATGCCAAGGAGTATTTCCCAGAACTTCTGTTGCCAGTGTCCTTGTCCCTGCAGTGAGACACTGCCACCCCCTGACTCTACAGGAGACCCTCCAACACTAACAAATAGGTCTGGTTCAGTCTCCTATGGGGTCACTGCTCTTTCATCCGGTTCTGATGCACCCACTAATTTGTGTGTGCCTTCCAAGAGTGGAGTCTCTGTTACCCCCAGTCCTGTTGAAGTCCTGCAGTCAATTCCCACTAGCCATCAAAGTCTGATTCTCTGGGAATTCCCCCTCCCATTACCACACTCCCAGGCTGGGAAGCCTGACATGAGGCTCAGAACCTTCACTCCAGTTGGTGGACTTCTATGGTATAATTATTCTCTAGTTTGTGAATCACCCATCCAGCAGTTATGGGATTTGATTTTATTATGATTGAGCCCCTCCTACCATCTCACTGCAGCCTCTCCTTTGTCTTTGGATGTGGGGTATCTTTTTTGGTGAATTTCAGTGTCTTCCTGTCAGTGATCGTTCATCTGTTAGTTGTGATTCCAGTGCTCTCATGAGAGGGAGTAATCGCATATCCTTCCACTCCACCATGTTGAGCATATTTTCATTTCTAAGTTCCATCCTCCAAAAACATCAAATACATGAAATAGGATAAATCTGACAAAAAAGTGAAAGACTAGTATACTAAAAACTACAAAACAATAACAGAAATTTTAAAAGTCCTAAATAAATTAATGTATGTACAATATTCATAGATCTATAGAATCAGTGTCATATAGATGTCAATTCTCTCCACAATGATCTATAAATTGAAGGCAATCTCAATCAAAATCCCAGCAGGATTTTTTTTCTAGATATTGATGAACACTTTAATATTCATATGAAAATACAAAGAACAAAGAATAGCCAAAACAACTTTGAAACAAAGAAAGTTGAAAGACTACTTCACTCAAGACATATTATAAGGCTACAGTAATCAAGACAGTGTAATATTGCCATCAAGATAGTCAAATAGATACATGAAACAGAAAGAGTTTCAAGAAGAGGCCACACCTTTATGCTCAATTGCATTTCAACAAAAGTACAAAAACAATTAACTATAGAATGTATAGTTTTCAACAAATGGTGAAGTAATAACTTGGTATCCACATGCAAAAAATTATTTTGGCCCATATATCACACCATGTATAAAAATTAATGCAAATGGATCACAGACATATAGAAATCCTATATTAGAACTCTGAAAACTCAACAAAAAAATTAAACAATTATTTTTAATGGGTAAATGATTTAAACAGACTATAACAAAAGAAGATGGGAAATAAGCCCATAGTAGAGTGCTCAACATTATTAGTCATTGGGAGGTAATGGGTATATGTTCTTTGTATTGATTATGAGATGGTTTCTCAGAAATATAAGCAGTAATTAGAAGAAAATTTATAGAATTAAATGCTATACTAGAAGAGAAATTAATGACCTAACTTCACTTTCTGCCTTAAGTACCTAGAAAAACAAGAGTAAATTAAATCCCAAATAAGTATGTGTCTATCTATATATTTTTTCCATAGTAGTCATCCATTTTATACATACCAGTGTATACATGTCAATCCCAATCTCCAAACTCATCACACCACCACCCCCAACTCCCACCACTTTCCTCCCTTGGTGTCCATATGTTTTTTCTCTACTTCTGTGTCTCAATTTCTGCTCTGCAATCCAGTTCATCTGTACCATCTACTAGGTTCCACATATATGCATTAATATATGATATTTGTTTTTCTCCTTCTGACTTACTTCACTCTGCATGACAGTCTCTGGATGCATCCACGTCTCTACAAATGACCCAATTTTGTTCTTTTTTATAGCTGAGTAATATTCCATTGTATACATGTACCACATCATCTTTATCTATTCGTCTCTTGATGGGCATTTAGGTTAATTCCATGACCTGACTATTGTAAATAGTGCTGCATTGAACATGGTATCTTTTTGAATTATGGTTTTCTCTGGGTATATGCCCAATAGTGGCATTGCTTGGTCATATGGTAGTTCTATTTTTAGTTTTTTAAGGAAACTCCATCCTGTTCTCCATAATGGTTGTATCAATTTACATTCCCACCAACAGTGAAAGAGGTTTCCTTTTTCTCCACAACCTCTTCAGCATTTGTTGTTTGTAGATTTTCTGTTGATGGCCATTCTGACTGGTGTGAGGTGATACTTCATTGTAGTTTTGATTGCATTTCTCTAATAATTAGTGATGTTGAGCAGCTTTTCATGTGCTTCTTGGTCGTCTGTATGTCTTCTTTGGAGAAATGTCTATTTAGGTTTTCTGCCCATTTTTGGATTGGGTTGTTTGTTTCTTTAATATGGAGTTGCATGAGCTGTTTATATATTTTGGAGATTAATCCTTCGTCCAATGATTCATTTGCAAATATCTTCTCCCATTCTGAGGGTTGTATTTTCTTCTTGTTTATGGTTTTCTTTGCTATGCAAAAGCTTTTACATTTCATTAGGTCTCACTTGTTTATTTTTTTTTAATTTCCATTACTCTAGGAGGTGGATCAAAAAAGATCTTGCTGGGATTTATGTCAAAGAGTGTTCTTTCTATGTTTTCCTCTAAGAGTTTTATGGTGTCTGGTCTTACATTTAGGTCTCTAATCCATTTTGAGTTTATTTTTGTGTATGGTGTTCAGGAGTGTTCTAATTTCATTCTTTTTCATGTAGCTGTCCAGTTTTTAGTCTTGCTTCCTTTGTCATAGATTAGTTGAACATAGGTGTGCGGGTTTATCTCTGGGCTTTCTATCCTGTTCCATTTATCTATATTTCTGTTTTTGTGCCAGTGCCATATTGTCTTGATTACTGTAGCTTTGTAGTATAGTCTGAATTCAGGGACTCTGATTCCTCCAGCTCCGTTTTTTCCCCTCAAGACTGCTTTGGCTATTTGGGGTCCTTCTTTCTCCATACAAATTTTAAGATTTTTTGTTCTAGTACTGTAAAAACTGCCATTGGTAATTTAATAGGGATTACATTGAATCTGTAGATTGCTTTGGGTAGTATAGTCATTTTCACAATATTGATTCTTCTAATCCAAGAACATGGTATATCTCTCCTATCATCTTTAATTTCTTTCAACAGTGTCTTATAGTTTTCTGCATACAGCTCTTTTGTCTTCCTATGTAGTTTTACTGCTAGGTATTTTATGTTTTTTGTTGCAATGGTAAATGGGAGTGTTTCCTTAATTTCTCTTTCAGATTTTTCATCATTAGTGTATAGGAATGCAAGAGATTTCTGTGCATTAATTTTGTATCCTGCAGCTTTACCAAATTCATTGATTAGTTCTAGTAGTTTTCTCATGGCATCTTTACGATTCTCTGTGTATTGTATCATGTCATCTGAAAACAGTGACAGTTTTACATCTTCTTTTCCAATTTGTATTCATTCTATTTATTTTTCTTCTCTGATTGCCATTGCTAGGAATTCC
The DNA here is from genome assembly GCF_039906515.1 of Pseudorca crassidens. Classification (NCBI taxonomy): domain Eukaryota; kingdom Metazoa; phylum Chordata; class Mammalia; order Artiodactyla; family Delphinidae; genus Pseudorca; species Pseudorca crassidens. The sequence continues at coordinate 98,031,715 of NC_090302.1, read as the reverse complement.
AAAACTATGTTGAATAATTGTGGTGAGAGTGGACATCCTTGTCTTGTTCCTGATCTTAGAGGAAATGCTTTCAGTTTTTCACCATTGAGAATGAAGTTTGCTGTGGGTTTGTCATATATGGCCTTTATTATGTTGAAGTAGCTTCCCTCTATGCTCACATTCTGGAGAGTTTTTATCATAAATCGGTGTTGAATTTTGTCAAAACATTTTTCTGCATCTATTGAGATGATCATATGGTTTTTCTCCTTCAATTTGTTAATATGGTGTATCACATTGATTGGTTTGCATATATTGAAGAATCCTTGCATCCCTGGGATAAATCTCATTTGATCATGGTGTATGATCCTTCCAATGTGTTGTTGGACTCTGCTAGTATTTTCTTGAGGATTGCTGTGTCTATATTCATCAGTGATATTGGTCTGTAATTTTCTTTTTTTGTAATATCTTTGTCTGGTTTTGGTATCAGGGTAATGGTGGCCTCATAGAATGAGTTTGGGAGTATTCCTTCCTCTGTGGTTTTTTGAAGAGTTTGAGAAGGATGGGTGTTCGCTCGTCTCTAAATGTTTGATAGAATTCACCTGTGAAGCCATATGGTCTTGGACTTTTGTTTGTTGGAATATTTTTAATCACACTTTCAATTTCATTACTTGTGATTAGTCTGTTCATATTTTCTATTTCTTCCTGGTTCAGTCTTGGAAGCTGATACCTTTCTAAGAATTTGTCCATTTCTTCCAGCCTGCCCATTTTATTGGCATAAAGTTTCTTGTAGTAGTCTCTTAGGATGCTTTGTATTTCTGCCATGTCTGTTGTAACTTCACATTTTTCATTTCTAATCTTATTGATTTGAGTCATCTCCCTCTTTTTCTTGATGAGTCTGGCTAATAGTTTATCAATTTTGTTTATCTTCTCAAAGAACCAGCCTTTAGTTTTATTAATCTTTGATATTGTTTTCTTTGTTTCTATATCCTTTATTTCTCCTCTGATCGTTACGATTTCTTTCCTTCTGCTAACTTTGGGTTTTGTTTGCTTTTCTTTCTCTAGTTCCTTTAGGTGTAAGGTTAGGTTGTTTATTTGAGATTTTTCTTGTTTCTTGAGGTAGGCTTGTATAGCTATAATCTTCCCTCTTAGGACTGCTTTTGCTGCATCCCATAAGTTTTTGATCATCATGTTTTCATTGTCATTTTTGTCTAGGTATTTTTGATTTCCTCTTTGATTTCTTCAGTGATCTCTTGGTTAGTTAGTGATATATTGTTTAACCTCCATGTGTTTGTGTTTTTTTCCCTGTAATTAATTTCTAATCTCATAGCGTTGTGGTCAGAAAAGACGCTTGATATGATTTCAATTTTCTTAAATTTGCTGAGGCTTGATTTGTGACCCAAGATGTGATCTATCCTGGAGAATGTTCCGTGTGCATTTGAGAAGAAAGTGTAATCTGCTGCTTTTGGATGGAATGTCCTATAAATACCAATTAAATCTATCTGGTTTATTGTGTCACTTAAAGCTTCTGTTTCCTTATTAATATACTTTTTGGATGATCTTTGCATAGTTGTAAGTGAGGTCTTAAAGTCCCCCACTATTATTGTGTTACTGTCGATTGCCTCTTTTATAGCTGTTAGCAGTTGCCTTATGTATTGAGGTGCTCCTATGTTGGGTGCATATATATTTATAATTGTTTTATCTTCTTCTTGGATTGATCCCTTGATCATTACGTAGTGTCCTTCCTTGTCTCTTGTAACATTCTTTATTTTAAAGTCTATTTTATCTGATATGAGTATTGCTACACCAGCTTTCTTTTGATTTCCATTTGCATGGAATATCTTTCTCCATCCCCTCACTTTCAGTCCGTATGTGTCCCTAGGTCTGAATTGGGTCTCTTGTAGACAGCATATAGATGGGTCTTGTTTTTGTATCCATTCAGCAAGTCTGTGTGTTTTTGTTGGAGCATTTAATCAATTCACGTTTAAGGTAATTATGGATATGTATGTTCCTATGACCATTTGCTTAATAGTTTTGGGTTTGTTTTTGTTGGTCCTTTTCTTCTCTTGTGTTTCCCACTTAGGGAAGTTCCTTTAGCATTTGTTGTAGAGCTGGTTTGGTGGTGCTGAATTCTCTTAGCTTTTGCTTTTCTGTAAAGTTTTGATTTCTCCCTCAAATCTGAATGAGATCCTTGCTGGGTAGAGTAATCCTGGTTGTAGGTTCTTCCCTTTCATCACTTTAAGTATATCACGTCACTCCCTTCTGACTTGCAGAGTTTCTGTTGAGAAATCAGCTGTTAACCTTATGGGAGTTCCCTTGTATGTTATTTGTCATTTTTCCCTTGCTGCTTTCAATAATTTCTCTTTGTTTAATTTTTGCCAGTTTGATTACTATGTGTCTCAGCATGATTCTCCTTGGGTTTATCCTGTATGGGAGTCTCTGTGCCTCCTGGACTTGGGTGACTATTTCCTTTCCCATGTTAGGGAAGTTTTTGACTATAATCTCTTCAAATATTTTCTTGGGTCTTTTCTCTCTGTCTTCTCCTTCTGGGACCCCTGTAATGCAAATGTTGTTTTGTTTAATGTTGTCCCAGAGGTCTCTTAGGCTCTCTTCATTTCTTTTCATTCTTTTTTCTTTATTCTGTTCCATGATAGTGAATTCCACCATTCTGTCTTCCAGGTCACTTATCCATTTTTCTGTCTCAGTTATTTTGCTATTGATTCCTTCTAGTGTATTTTTCATTTCAGTTATTGTATTGTTCATCTTTGTTTGTTTCTTCATCAATTCTTCTAGATCTTTGTTAAACATTTCCTGCATCTTCTTGATCTTTGCCCCCATTTGTTTTCCAAGGTCCTGGATCATCTTCACTATCATTATTCTGAATTCTTTTTCTGGAGGATTGCCTATCTCCATTTCATTTAGTCATTTTTCTGGGTATTTATCTTTTTCCTTCATCTGGTACATAGCCCTCTGCCTTTTGATCTTTTTTATCTTCCTGTGAATGTGGTTTTTGTTCCACAGGCTGCTGGATTGTAGTTCTTTTGCTTGTTATCCATATATCTTTATCTATATGTGGACCCAGGGCAGGTCATCCCAAAATATGCCTCAATGGCATATTAATTATTTTCATTTAAAGTTACTTAAGAAAGAGGCAATGCAAGTGGCACATTTGACACTCTTCTTTGTCTCCTTGAAAGCAAGAAAAAATGTCTCAGAGAAAGGTGCCCTCCCTGCATCTGGAGGTAGAAGGGCATCCTTATCACCAGAGATAGAGAAATCAAGGCTGAGAAGCCTATTTAAACAAACCTCGTTTCTTCTTTTATATATTACCCCAAGCCCAAACTCTGTTTAAGTTCTTTACTAATTAAGTATCCAAAGCCTTAGTGTCTTTGTCCTGTCAATTCCTCACAAATTTATTGTTTGTCCCGAAAGTATAAAAGCTGTCTGCTTTGGCCACTTCTTATGGTCCTATTTCTATAAGACCTTTGTGTGCATGACTTAAATTTGTTGCTTTTTTCTCATATTTATGTGTCTTATGTCAATTTCATTATTAATACAGCCATAAGAACTCAAGAGGTATAGAGGGGGAAATTTCCCCCTCCCTGACAATATCTCTCTATATCTGTACTTTAAAAGTTGTATACTTTAAACACGTGAAGCTCATGGTTTGCCAATTACAGCCAGATGGTGTGGAAGTGGAGATAACTGTGAAATGCTATAATCCTTAACCCATTTATTAGTTACAAAAATCCGTTGAAGCTTTGTGCTTTTTATTGCTGTGTTTTTACTTAAGAGGAAGTACCATTTTTTTTAACCTGAAAGGAACTATGTCAGCTTGTAGTTCAGTTTGACTCTATGAGTGAACCTGAAGCAACGTCATTTACATTTTATCAATTAAGCAATTGGTATTTTTGAACACCTATCATCCATTACGAGGGGAATTCCCAAGAAGTGTCAGATCTCTCTCTCTCTCTTAGCTTCAGCATGTGAGCAAACAAGATGCACAAACTAGTGTTTCGAAACAATGAGTAGCAGTTATCTTCAGTGTTGAATGAGTGGTGGAGCAATAACCTCCACTGAGCTATGGGAAAGCAGGAATTTGGCCTCCATGTGAAGCCTGAGAGAGGAGATGTGCCTTAAACAAAACCTTACATGCTGGGGAGGATTGGCTGAAAAAGAGAGAATAGAAAGAACGTTGGCACTAAGGGAAGGATTGGAATCTGGAAGAGAGTAGCTGGCCAAACAGAATTTCATGGGAATAACATTTAGGCTTTCCACATTACTAGGTGAGTTATCTTTTTCTATAGTATTGTTAACACAGACAGGAACTTGCACATGCACATGCACACACACACAGAGAGATGGAGAGGGAGACAGAGACACACAGTGCGAGAACAAGAGAAATGCCATCTTTTCAAGATATTTAATTTTTTTGTCATTTTCTCATTGAACACATACTCTTGTGCCCAGAACAAGTAAAAGAAAGTCATTGCACTCATTTGCTCATCTGAAAACTCCTTCCAGTACCTTCTGAAGACCCAGTAACATCAAAAGAAACACACAGGTCAATTTTGTCCTAATTCAGTGCTGCCCCACCTTCAAAAGGAACAGATATCATATTTACTAATGTATGTTCCTCCTTTGGGCAGGATTAGAATTTGATTCTCATTTTAAAAGGAAAAGAAATGTGTGTTTTTAACTTCTTTCATGTCACTTTCCACTCATGGCAACTCGCATAAGCCTTGGTCAGGCCTGACTTCACTGTTTTCCAAAAGTGGAGACAAGGAACAGAGTCACCACTGTCAACTTCAGAGGGAAATCAAGCTCTGAAGGAAGCATGCAGGGTCGACTTTGTCACAAGAAAAGTCAGACATAGAGTGAGCAAATATATTTCGAGTAATAGTATACTTAGTTTTAGGGATCTTGAGACTAATAAGTGTTGTAGATTGAATTACGCATTAGATGTAGATTTCTGAGAAAAGAGAAGAAAATCTGAAGTTGATTTCATACAGCTCTCTTGACTTATTCTCCTCAAGCTTCCTCTGTTCCCTATGAGTTTTCAAGGCTGTAGGTTTGGGGGAAAAGTTCTTACTGTTGAACATTTCTAAAACTCTTTAGTGGCTTCTGTTGATCTTTGGATAAAGTCTAAATGGTACATAGTTCTTGCATGACTTTGACCTGGCCCTGTGCACCACGCTCCTCTTGTGTCTTGCAGGCCCTCAGAAACATTGACTTTCTCTTTGTTCTTCACACTCCAAACAAACTCCTTTCTGTCTCAGACCTTTACGCACACTTTTTCCACTACTTAAAATACTCTTTGTCCTTTTCCTACTCCAATTTTTGCCTGAATAACTCTTACTTATCTTTCAAGTCTCAATTTAAATAAACCTTCCTCAGGGAAGTCTTTCCTGATCCCCAGATGAGGTTGGCATCCTTGTTAAGCTCTCTGAGGGCACCCTGTCCTTTCCATTCTCGGCACGTTAGCTAAGACTGTAATTAACCAAATGCCTCTCTCTCCCTGAGAGGTGAGATTATGCCTGTTTTATTCACCATTATACCCCTAGCACCTAGCATAGACGTTGGTCATAGTAGGCATTCAAATATCTGTTAAATTAATGATTGAATATTTAATTGAAAGAAGAAAGGTACATTTGCTTGATATACATCTGTTTGATGTACATCTCAAGCAGAAACACAAGTAGCTGTTTCTTGTTAACTAAACTTTGAGGAGGTGTGATAAAACAGTTGTTTTCTAGCCACACTTTTAATAGTGCCTTAATAATGTCTTTAGGTTAAAAAAATGTTTTAGTAGTCAGTGATCAGAGATAGTAAGTATATCGTACTGCTAAGTCAAATAAGCAACTACGTTCTGGATTTTGAAATCTAGACCTTTGTAAGGTGAATTAGTCAATGAATTAGCTAGCCTCATATTTCACAAGCAGCTGTTATAAACAGTAGGAAATGTTTGTGATTTACCCTCACTCCAACTTCCTACCTATGTCAAATGGGGAGACTCTGGTGCCACCAACACCTCTGGAAAAGTAAAACTGCCTCAAACTATTCCTTGGTGGATCCATGCCTCCTCTCATCCCATATTCTCTGGAGCTGCCACAGGCTAAGGCAGCTTATTTGACAAGTCTATGAAGTAGAAGGAGAAAGAAGAAGCTCTGATGGGCTTTGTCCAGGACTGTGAGATCCTTCATTTCTAAGGAATAAATGGCTGTACCAGATTCAAAGAAGTATCAGAACCAAAGAAAGTCAGCTTTAGGAATGTAAATGCCCCTTGGTCTTGCCTTGCTCTTTTGTACTTTGTGACATGATTTCTTTCCTTCAGGAAGACTTTCTTCAAAGGTCATTGTAACCAGGCTTCTCTTGGATAAACTATAAAAAGAAAAGCAGATTGTTGTTACCTGCCAGGAATCTAATTTTCTAATGGTGGTCCTGATCGCTCTAGGGACAATTGGTATAGTCACACATTTCTCTTCCATTTTTCTGCTCTTAAGACCTGACATTTCCTACCAGCCTCTGGCCTCTTTGTTGCCATCTTGTGAGAGTCAGGGATGATCCTTCCTCCAGTTTTCAAGGGCAACAATAATCTATGCAGATTCAGCTATCCTCATGAGCATCATTCACTTTTCGGTCTCTTGGGGGAGGGTATGCATGTGGGTACACACTGCAAGGTGCCAAGTCCATTTCAGCAGTGTGTGTGTGTGAGACACAGCAATAAATTTTTTAAGTGAACTGTCCATATATGATTTCATTTATGACAGTCATCCTGCAGGAATGGGTTTCCAACAACCTAAATATTATTATTGTTATATTACATAGTACTTGGGTACATGCTATTATGGAAAATGATACCTTGTGCTTGATAAAAAAGAACAATTGATACATTCATTATCTAGGATCCTGCTTTACCTTCTGCTATGAAGGATGATTTTTTGTTTTATCCAGAATGTTGTGCTTTGATGGAGGCATAGTGAGATAATGAAAATTCAATTGGATATCTGTATTCAATTTTCTTTTATATTTTTTATTTACTTTATGAATAGGTAGTAGAGTAAAATAGTTCAACAAATGAAACAGCATTGAAAATATACATTAGAGAAGCACTCTTATTCTATAGAATCCAATTCTTTAACCCCTCTCACAATGGGTAACATTTGATAGTTTATTTTGTGTCCTTCCAGAGTTCCTTTATGCTTGTCATTTTGTCTATATTTGGATTTCACAGAAAAAGAAAGCAGCAGCCTATGCTTAATAAACTAACCTCTTTAATCAAAGCCAAATGCTTAAGTTAAAATAATGAATGATTATCCTTCACAAGAGAAGTGCAATAATGTGTTATGTAATGTGATTTATTCATTTCCTTCTTTTATTCTTAGTGGAATTGGTATTCAGTGTTTAGCTACAAAATGGATATCCACACCCATACATCAAAGGAAATACATTGCCTTTTTTATTGACATATATTTTGTCTCTTGAAGGCATAATAAAAGCAAGTCAAAGCAATGTTATATGCTCTAAAGACATTCAATAAAGATGAAATAACTGACTAATAAGAACCAGATCTAAAAAAAAAGAAAAACCAGATCTGTTTGAATAAACATATGAGTAACCATGTATATTCTTGGCTTTAGTTGAAATTTGATGCAGATGTTTTCATGTGCATTTGTGGGTTTGACAAGAAGAAAAGTTACAATAATGTTCTTTTAAAGTTTATCTGTTGGGAACGAAGTATGTGTATGTATGTCAAAATGTCTCTCCAGAAACTTAAGTAAAATCTATATGCATTGTCAAAATAAAATCTGTATATATTCTCTATACCCGTGTGTCATACAATTTTCCAAGGCTCTATCAATTATTTCCATACTTTCTCTGAAATCAGTCTCTTTCCCTCCACTAATGCATAAACCTAAAAGCATATCAAAATCTCTCTTTTTCTTAAAATAGAGCAAAATATTACCTCTTTTGTTCTACCCCTTGGATTCCCAATTTCTCTCCCTCCTTGAGTTCCCAGCAAACTTCTCGCAAGGCCATTGACCCCATTTGTGAAAAATCCCTTTTTTTCTTTGCCCTTCACAATCTGGTTTTTGTTCCTTGTCACTCTATGGAATTTATACACTAAGTGATCATCTGTAGATTTCCTACTGCCAGATCTAGAAGCTTCTTTTGACATTGTTAACTGGTTTTCTTTACTTGTGGAACACTCTATGTATCTGACGATAGCTTCTACTTAATGCTTCTTTGAACCTCTTTCAATGGATTCTTCTCCATCTCCTCTTTTCTAAACTTAGTTATCCACAAAGATTTCATTTTTGCTCCATATTTCTCTCTCACTGTTATTTTTTCCTTGGTTATTTTATTTAGTTAACTCTTATCTCTCTGGTTTCAGCTCCAAAATCTGTGTCTCTGGCCACTACCCCTCTCCTATGCTCCCAACATCCATCTCCATGTGGATGTCCCTTCATGCCTTCGCAGTCAGTTGGTTGAAACTAAGCCCTCTGTCTTGCATAAAACTGAATTTCCTCAAGTATTTTCTAGTTTTATTAACATGTAATTATCCTGCCTCTCAGGCTTGAAATCCTTTTGTAGATGTTTCTTTTTCCTTTGTCCCTTCCTTCCCATTACTAAGCTTATCACCTTTCCTCTTATCTGAATTACTGTTTTCTTTGCCTGAAACACTTATTTCTCCTTCCCTAATTATATCAGGATTGACTGTTCTCTCAGTCTCAACCCTGTCCTGATTTCAAACTATTTCTATACATTCCTTCCAGAGAAATCTTCCTAAATATAGCTTCTTGAGTCTGAAATTTTTTTTGTTGTTTCCCTAATGTCTACCAAATGAAGTCTCAACTTCTTATCAGAGCCACTTGCTTTAATTCATTTGTTTATTCATAAACTGAGAAAACTTTTACTGATACACTATTATTTAGTAGATGCTGTATGAGACATTGGATGTAGGCAGGTTTAGTTCCTGCCACATGTAGCTCACAGTCTAGTAGGAAAGAAAACTGAAGCAGCATTTACAAGTTGATGAGTAGTACTATGAGGGAGAAGTAGGGCTGCAGTATGACTACATAAGAGAGGCCCTAACTCAGAGTTAGGGAGACTTCTTGAAGAAAATGACATTCTCAAGGATGGATAAATACTATGTAAAATTTAGATATTCAAGGAAGGGGAAGATGAGTTTCCAGGTAGAGGCAACAGCATGGCTTTTGAAGGTTTGTTGGGATTTGGCTTTATCCCACTCTTTCAGCTAAATCTCTCACTGAGTCCTTTAGACACCCTTCGTCCAGCCAAACAAGACAACTCCAGGTGTTTTCCTACCTTTTGTTTGTTCCAGCCATTCTAAATGCCTTTTGTTATCTGCCTGTCCAAGTCCTGTCCATCCTTTAAGACTCCGCTCAACCACTTTCAGTTATGAAAGCATTCTCATTTCCTGAGCAGGAAGAAATCTTTCCACTCTCTGTGCTTTTGGAATATTTTGTTTGTATATTTCTTATAGCACACATGCCTCATATTACATTAGTGTCTCGTCACTTTCCTGTTTTTTAGTATCTATGAGCTCCTTAAGGAGAGGGACAATGGTTTCTGTCTTGTTCACTTCTAGAACTTTGAGAAGTTCAGGTTTTTTAGATATTAGAACCCCCAAGACTTCCATGACTAGGGTGAAACACATATCTTTAAAAGGCAGGACAGAACAACCTGAAATACAAGATTAGGTCAGCTTGAGAAATGGGGGAAGGATGCAGTGGGGTGGAAAATAAACATTTATCAAGTGCACATTACATACACACCACACTTAATCCACATAACTATCTTTAGTAGGAAGTATTCTTATCACCATTTTATAGATGAGTTCAAGGAGATATAGAACCTTGTCTATTTTCATACAAGCATTAAATGGAAGAGCCAGAATTTTAGCCCATCAGCAGCTCTGATGATTCCACACTATATGCCTTTTCCCTATGCCTTCCTCACCTGTGGGGCAAGGATACCATGCCAGCTCTGAAAGGAATCAGGAAATATGCAGGAGAAATTCAGAACACACTTCAGATCATTCACAGTTAACCTTCAAGATTCATGAAAGCATAATTTATTAGTTCTTTCTGGTATTATTTAATAGGTAAAATAATTTTTAGCAGAATGTTTCTTAAAAAAGAGACCAAAGGGAGAACCACATTCTGTTTTCTGTTAACATGTGTCCAGTAATGGCCTACTTGACAAGGAACATAGAAAATAGGTCTAGAGAGTTAGTGTTCTTCTGAAGACTTGGAAAAAGAGATTGGAATCAAAGTGTCAACAGACACCAAGCCAAGTAAAATGTTACAGGGCTGCATTTTGTCAACCTTACTTTATGACTATTTTCACTCTGGCCTGGGACCTAACTCTATCCCAACTGTGTACATTGGCATCCCAGAAAGTCTTTACCCCCTGCCAGGACTCCCCTACCCTCACATCTCCCTAGTACAGAGGAAATTCAGCCAGGTGGGTTCCACTTGCTCAAGAAGCTCAGAAATAGTCATCTGTTGGTCTATGTCTACAAGCCAAATTACCTCAAAGGTCAAGGACTTCTGGTGTTTTGGCCTCTGGTGCTTTCAGCTACCCTCCTTAGCAAGGCCAGCCAGCCTCTCCATCCTTTTTTTTTTCATTTTTTTCCTTTTTACTTTTTCTGGCCAGGCCACGTGATATATGGCATGTGTGATCTTAGTTCCCTGACCAGGGATTGAACCCACAACCCCTGCACTGGAAGCACAGAATCTTAACCACTGGACCACCAGGGAAGTCCCTCCATCCTTCTTTAGCTGAGACTCTTTGGAATGAGTGTAGCTCTTTCCCAAGGATTCTATAGACCAAGGAGCCAACAGGAGCACCCTGCCTTGTTGAGACCCTGCAGCCTTTTCCTAATTGTAGCCATCATCTCACTTAAAACTGCAGTTCCCATAAAGCAAGGGCTTACCAAACATTAACTTGTATACCTTCATAATTTTTGAAGTCCTCTACCTTTAGAACAGACCTTACAATTAGAGATACATACATTGTAGATGGCTACCCATCTCAGGGATGTCCAATCCATTCCTGCTCTCAACATACCATGTGACCCATATTATCTAGTGTGTCCTAACCTGATTCTAAGGAGCCAATATTGACCTTTGTGATTTAAATAAGGGTCAACCTTGTAACTTCATCTTGGACAGTTGCATTACCATCATGTCATACCAAGCTCCTTGAGGTAAGGCACAGCTATGGAATGAATGTTTGCATCTTCCCCAAATTCTTATGTTGAAACCTAATCTCCAGTGTGATAGTATTTGGAGATGGAAATATGGGAGGTGATTAGGTAATGGTGGAGCCTTCATGAATGAAATTAGTATCTTTTGAAAGAGACCTCAGAGAGCCCTATCACCTCTTCTGACATGTGAGAACACAGTGAGAAGATTGTTGTCTGTGAAGCAAGAAGCAGATGCTCACCAGACACTAAATCTGTTGACATCTTGATCTTGGACTTCCCAACCTCTGGAACTGTGAGAAATAAATTGTTCAAGCCACTCCATCTATGATGATTTGGTGTTGCAGCCCAAACTAACTAAGATAGACACCATGGCTTAACCTCTATGGTATGTTCCCCAGGATTTAGTCCAGGGATGAACACACATGATAGGTCTTCAGAAAGTACCAAAGAGTTACTTTGTGTCACCAAAGAGTCTTCTCAACCATGTGCAGCCATAAGGGCTTACCAGTAGAGAGGATCCATTGGCTCTGCTTTCCCTTGCAGCCCTGCTCAGCACAGCCCCTGGGCCTATCACCTGGGTTCAGCTAGGCATCTGTGCTGATCCTGATCTGGGCAGGAAGAATGTTAGTGACCCCTCCAAAGCTTAGAATTTTAATTAGTGGTGCTGCTGTACAGTGTCTAGAGGATATTACAACCACCAAGTCACTTCCTTCCCTTGTTCCTTATCATGTTGGCCAAGCTCCCAGGACAAACCATCTACTTTAGTGTTCCTACTGAGCTCACTTGTCTAGCTCCTGACATCCTGCATAGGTTTTAATAATTTCTCCCCTGATATAGATGCTCTTTGAAAGGTGAATCCCCTGAAGCACACCACCACTGCCTACCCCACCTGATTGTAGTCCCACATGCCTCTCTCTGCTAGACTGGCCTTTGCTTGCTGCTAACACCTGCCAGAACCTAACCTGAGTTGCAGGTTTCTTTGGGACACTGAAAAAATCAACCTTGTAAAGCAGGCCTTGAGCCTAAGGTGTCCATCTCAGGAGAGTCCTAAAACACAACTGTTCAACCTCATTGCCACTATCATAGCTACTTACTCTCATAAATGATCACCAAAACTGCCAGCACAAAAAATCACTCCTGACTCTAACTTTGTGATACACCCCACAGAGATCTATGTTTATTATATTGTTACTATTATCGATAATAATTATTATATTATTATGTAATACATTTATAAGAAACAAAACAAAACAAAAACACAAAGAATCACTCCCTCCTGATACCACAGTCCTTAAGTCATCCATTTCAAAATAAAAATTTGTTGTTCAAAGGTGTGTGTGTGTGTATAATCTGGGGATGATTCTGGAAGACATTTATTCCTCCCTCTTCTCATCCTCCTACTGTAGTGATAAATGCATTAGACTTAATTTCCAAGAGCTTTCATAGTTTTGGACTAATTTCAGAGTAAATACTGGGGAGATATATCCTTTTCTTTGCCAAAGAGAAACATGTCCCATGAAATAGCTTGAAATTGCCCAAGTATTCATGGCAAGAACATATCTGTTCTGACCTTTCAAGACAAGAAAGGAGAAGATAGATTCTAATTAGGGTGATGAGGTTGGCTGACTGGCCCAAGACTGAGCGAGTAAGCGGTTCCCAAAATATGGACTTACATTGCTAAAACACAGAGATTCCCAGGCAAACATGGGTGGTTGGTCACTCTATTCTTAATTCAATCAGAGAATGAGTGGCAGAGCTATAAAAATGTTTGGAAAACAGTTTTAGTCATAATCATTTTTAGAACAGGTAGTTTATTTATTTTTTTAATTTTATTGGAGTATAGTTGATATACAATGTTGTGTTAGTTTTAGGTGTACAGCAAAGTGATTTGGTTATACATATACATACATTCATTCTTTTTTAGATTCTTTTCTCATATAGGTTATCACAGAATATTGAGTAGAGTTCCCTGTGCTATACAGTAAGTCCTTGTTGGTTATCTATCTTATACATTGTAGTGTGTGTGTATTCATCCATGCTCCTGATTTATCTCTCTCCCCCCACCCCCACACCATGTTTCCCCTTTGGTAACCGTAAGTTTGTTTTCCATGTCTGTAAGTCTGTAGAACAGGTAGTTTAAACAGCAAAATAACTCAAGTTGGTCTTAGAAAGTTTTTTGACCAATCAGAGGCAACCCACAGCATCAAAGTGGCAGGGAATGTAACTGGCTCTGATGAGGATCATTTTACTATGTGTTTTGCTCTTTTTGTTGGCTCCCAGAGTTATGGAATGCAGAGGCATGGAGATCTCTTCTATTCTTCCTTCCTTCCTTCTCCCCCCTTTTCTCCTTCTTAATTGAGGTATAATTTACATATAGTAAAGAGTAGCTCAATGAATTTTTACACTATGCACACACTTATGTAACTATCACACAGATCTTTCCAGCACCCAGAAGTCATTCTCAGTACCTTCCAAGGAGAACCATTATTTTGACTTCTATCACTACAGATTATTTTTAAATTTTATGTAAATGGAGTCATATAGTAGGTACTCTTGTGTTTTGGCTTCTTTCAAGATTGTGTTTGAGAAATTTATCCATAGTTTTTGTGGATCATTAGTTCTTTTTTTTGTGTGTGTGTGATGTAACTAGAGACACCTGTAAGCCTGGACTACAACCTATGAGTCAGAACTGCCCAATATAGTGAAAGTTAAACAGGAATGTGATAATGGATGCCTAAGGATGCAAATTTTATACAAAGTGAGAGTGACATATCTCTCCAAAGAAAGTGACCCAAGACTCACAAGTCCTTGTACTGAACAATAAGAACAGGCAAGCAGACTGAAGTAGGGTCTTTTTTTATACCCATTTGACACAAAGACTTGAGATATAGGGAAAGTGAAGTTGAAAAAGGACAAACAACTATATTTGTAGAAGGCAGTCTGTTGGTGAGGAATAGTGAAGGACATAGACTCTGCATTTTAGGCAGCCCTGAAATGCTAATCATGGGGAAAAGCAAGGGTTAAGAACTCATGCAAATACTGTTTCATAAAGAAAATGGCCTTAAATATGGTACTGCCTCCACCCTCTTGCAAGTCTCTTGCAAACAGCTGATTCAGGAAGAACTCACCTCATCCAATGTTTAAAGAAACAAAACTATAAGTAGCTGGATCATTAGTTCTTTCTTTTTTTGTTTTATAAGGGTATCACATTTGTTTATTTATTATACTGTTGATTACTACTGATGAAACTTTGGTTGTTTTCAGTTTGGGGCCATCAATAAAGCTTCCATTCTCATTCCAGTAGATATCTGGACATAAGCACTCATCTCTGCTGAGTATGAACCAGGAGTGGAATTGCTGGGTCATAAGTATGTTTAGCTTTTGTGAACAAAAAAATAACAAAGAGTGTCACTCATCCTCAAATTATACAAAAGGTTAAGTCACAACCCACTGCAGTGCACTGACAGTGCACCCTTAGGGGAATTCTGGATGGAAACAATAGTATGAGGCATTCTGTGCTTTGGATAAACAGGGCCCCTAGATAGTTAAGATGCATATGTCAGGAAGAATTTCAATGACCCAAAATTCTGGCATCTATCCATACACAGGAAAGCACTAAAATCATTAACTTGAGATATCTGTTCTTTGTAATAAGCAGTAATTTAATTTTTACTAAGATGTATACTTGACTACCCATATTTCCTAGCCAAAAAATTCATGTATATACTGGCTTCTCCCCTACCTCTTTGGAGCAGATTGCAATCAAGTGGCTGTTTCCTGGGCTGTAGTTCTCAGTAAGATCCTGAATAAAACTTAAACTCAGAACTCTCAGGCTGTGCATTTTTCTTTATGTCAAAACTTTAATAGGTATTGACAAGCAGTTTTTTTCCAAAGTGGTTGTACCTGGCTCTGATGAGTATCAGATCTTATAGTTACTGAATCCTATAGTTATTGAATGCAAAAACCTAAAAGTTAATCCTTTAAAAAAATTCTAAATCTTGCAGATACAGTAAGCTCTACGAGTCCCTAATTGCCTAAAATTTGATGTGTTTTAAATGTACGATTTTTTGACACAGCCTTTTCAGAAACATATACTTCGGATCTCACTTACCACAAAGAGAAATCCCAAAGATGAAATAGAGCCCAGAGAGAAGCTTGTCTATCTTTCTACTTCTCAGTTTTGAGCAGAGAAGTCTTATGCAGTTATTTCTGCAAGGTATGTTTCTATAATCTGATGAAACCTGGGGTTTGTGAACCACACAAAGATGTACCAAGCAAAAAGAATTTGGGCCAAATAAATTTGTCTGTTAGCATATTTAAACTCTGAGAAGCCTGAAGTAAAGAAACTACTTTATATAAGTAAGCATTTGCTAATTGAGCTGGTAAAAACTGCTGAAAACAATCCCTCCTGTTTCCCGGTGGCTAGAACTGTTGATATACAGAGGACATTTGTTTTGTAACTGAATAAGAGTAAAGCGTTTGGTTTCAAACACAGGCCAAGAGTGAGAAAGGCTGAGAATATCAGAAGGATGGCAGGCATTGATTGACTGCTTTGTTCTTTTAGTGAGGACCAGAAACAGAAGGACATATTTTCACTTGTCTTTATGAGGTTCCAAGTAAAAACATGGGTTTTCACCAGGCAATAGCTTATAAGAATCTAAGAGAAGATCTTTCATTCCCTCTCCCCTCGGAATCCAGCCCTGCTCCAGAGACACAGAAAATGGGTCTAAAAGAGTATGGTCATTTTCATTCTCATGGTGAATTCTACCAACAGCCACTGCAGTGCAGCTTCTCCAAGCATCTTCCAGTCCTTGTGCATGAACAACTAGAAGCTAGAGCAAAATGGTGGAAGTCTCATGAGTACCTTGGGATTACAGTCTTTTAATCCAGTGTTTCCCAAATTAAGTTGATAAAGCACAATTCTAAAAACAAAATACATATTAGGACCACAGGGTACAGTTTGGGTAGATCTAGTTACCAGACAATTCCTGGTAACTAGTAATTATCTACCTTAGTGAAAACACAATCACCTATCTCAGGACCCACAGGTGACAAGTAAATTCATGGAGAATTTTCATTCCAGGTGTCTATCCTTGTCAGTTGGCCAAGGACCTTTTGTGAGCCCTGGACCTACTCTTCTGTTAATTGTAGGCAATTTCAAGTCTACAGGAAGAAATTTCCATTTTCGCAATCATGGTTGCTTCATAATCTACCTCCTGGGGATAGGCTCAATCTCAGGTACCAGGCGCAAGGAAAGGATGGATGACTTAGGGAGCTGAGGTATTTCATGGTATAGTTCTTTTTTGGAAAGTCTTTACGGTTCCTCCTTATTTAGGAAGGACAGAGAATATTTCCAATGACCTGTGGTGTGACTTATTCATCAAAGTCAGCACTTGATCTGGAAGTTACCTTTTTTGCCAGCACTAACGATGCATGATATATTCTCAACAAGGTCATAAAATCGCACAGCACACAGAATTGTAAACCTATTTCTCATTGACTCACTTTCATTCCACCTGCCATTTTTATTCCTTTTCTAGTAAGTTATTTTTATATTTGTATAAATACACTAAGTTTTAAGCAAGAACAAATAGCTCTAAATATTCTCTATGTCACCATATTCCCTGAGGAATGCTTTCCTCCTATCTTTACTGTTAAAAAACAGTATAAAGTCACTCAGTTTCCACAAATGGGGGCTCTTTAGGGCTATGCCTGATCATCTGACATACCATTCCCTTTGACTTTATCCCGCCTTCTCAAAGGAAACCTAATTCCAACCTAATGTCAGCCTAATCCCTGAGAACAGAGAGTGTCTATACCCTCAGTTAGCCTGGACACTGAGTAGCAAAACCATACCCAATTATCTATATGAACTCAACTTTCCTCTGTCTTTATTGGCATGGCCTTATTCTTCCAGGAGTCTCCTGGCCAAGCAATTTGATTGGTCATTATAGAAACTTTCCAAAAGATTCATTAATTCTTCAGTGAAAAACATCAACAAATGGTACACACCACAAATTCCTCATCTTGCTGTTTCCAAGCCTGTACTGTTGGATTGTGATTGTAGAGGAAGAAAAAGTTTTTCTTGACCCTGTTAGGGCCCCGGGTTGGGTCTGAAAATTAAGCTGACAAAGATGGTTTAACAGAAGAAAAATGCACAAAGTTACTAAATGTAAGTTTACGTGACATGTGGACCATCAAAAGAAAATGAAGACACAAAGAAATAGGCCTGAGTATTTTTATGCAAGGTTTGATGAAGGGTGAGCAGTCACGTGGAAGTATGGTAGGTCAGAGTATAAGTGTAATGAACTGGGGGAATACTTAGCAAGGCCTTTTTCTTGGGATTCTTCTCAATGTCCTTTTGTCTTCAGAGATAAAGATGCTCCTTTCCTCTGGGAGCATTTGTTACATGAGGGTTTTATGACCTGTTAGAGGTTTGAAGACGGGAAGTTCAGCAGACTTTTCTGCTTCTGCCATTTTCTCAAACTCCTTCAACTTAAAATATTCAATATGTCAAGATGCCATATTTGGGGGGTAGAGTGTCTTGAACCCCATTGTGATCTTTACTGAATCCTCTCCAAACGTCTGCTTTTAAAGTTCCATCTTAGAATTTAAGAAAAAAAAAAATGTCATGAAGAACCTATGGGTAAGACAGGAATAAATACACAGACCTACTGGAGAACAGACTTGAGGATATGGGGAGGGGGGAAGGGTGAGCTGTGACAGGGCGAGAGAGTGGCATGGACATATATACACTACCAAACGTAAGGTAGATAGCTAGTGGGAAGCAGCCGCATGGCACAGGGAGATCGGTGCTTTGTGTGACCGCCTGGAGGGGTGGGATAGGGAGGGTGGGAGGGAGGGAGACGCAAGAGGAAAGAGTTATGGGAACATGTGTATATGTATAACTGATTCACTTTGTTATAAAGCAGAAACTAACACACCATTGTGAAGCAATTATACCCCAATAAAGATGTAAAAAAAAAAAAATAAGGTCCGTTTTGTCTGATATGAAAATAATAAAAATAAAAGTAAAGTTCCATCTTAAATGAAACTTCCAATTCTCAATAAATTCTGACTTTATCATCCTTGCTCCAAGACACTGCCAAAGCTTTGTTATATGGCATTCTTCCTTACTGAACTAAGCAATATACTCAGCTTTGTTTTACAATCAGATTGTGTTGATGGTATTTGGGGAACCATCTTTTGACATTCCAAAGAAAGAGCTTAAATCCAGACTGACTTTGCTGTATCTGCCTCCTGAGACTACTCTGATTCCTCCTGCGTCTTTTAAAAAATGTTTTACTACTTTGCCTACTAGTCTTCCCTTTTAAAATTTCCTTTCTTTTTGGAGAATGGAACATATATTTTTAAAAATTTTATTATGAGGGCAAAAACTGAGGTATCGGCTTATCAGGTTAGTTCGACAAAATTATTCAGCATGTACCAGGTGCTGGGGACTATGCATTTGGCTATAAAAATATGATAAAAAAGGAGACAATGACAGTTCTTCTCTGCCACCCATACCACACTGTAAATTTTTTAAGCCTCTGCACCTCAGCATTACAGATCAGAAACATCTTCTGTGTCATATATTGTGTTACATGGTAAGAGGGTATTAAGGTTACAGATGAAATTAAAGTTGCTAATCAGCTGACTTTAAAATGAAATTATCTTGGACGATATGGATAGGCCCAGTATAATCACAAGGATTCTTAAATGGGGAAGAGGGAAGCAGAAGAGTCAGAATCAGGCATGCTATTACAGAAAGAAGCTATGAAGCTATCTCCCATTATTGGCTCTGAAGACAGTGAGCCACAGAATGCAGGGAGCCTCTAGAAACTGGAAGAGGCAAGAAAATGAATTCTTCCCTAAAGCCTCCAGCAGGAATACAGCTATAATGACACCTTGATTTTAGCCCAGGGAAACTCATTTCAGACCTCTGAACTCCTGAAATGTAAGAAAACATATTTGTGTTGTTTAAGTCCCTAAATTTGTAATAATTCATTTCAACAGCAAAAGGAAATTAATATACTAACCATAATAATTTGTGGATACTCATTACATATGTGCTTTAGAGTAATATCTCCTGGGTTTTGTTGGGACATGTGGTTTGGGTAAGTTTTTGTTTTAAAATGTACCTGGGATTTTGTTTTTATGCAGGTATGGTGAAGCCAACAGATCAGGAGACGATTGCCATTTGTTGCTCACAGTTTCCAAGGAGAGGAGGCATGCCACACCATGCAGTGCCACATGGGAAAGCACCTGGGTTGATACGATGCAGAGGTGTGTGGTGAAAATATGGGCAAAAGACTCCATTGCGGTTTTTTGCAAGAAGGAATGGGAGAGGCAAGGTAAGAAGCTGAGCAGGCTTAGGACTGGAAAGTTTGAATCATTTTGCTGGGCTCTAGGCTATAGGGGTGTCCTTAGTTATCTGGTACCTGGCTCTGGGCTGATTTAAGAAAGGAAGTTGTCTGAACTACAGGAACCAGTTAAAAGAAGGTAAGTGGGGGTGGTATAGACTCTGACTTGGTTGATTTATGTATTAAAGTCATGTTCACAGGCAAGTTGTTTCCTACCTCTAGGAATTATCTAACCCTGGGAGGGGTAGTACCTCCCCAGGTCTGCAAGGCCTGGTGGTGTTCAAATCATCATAAAATATGGAAACATTTTTAAAAGATTAATACAGGTTAGCATCCTTGTTCCAAATGTGAAGCATGAGACTCAGGCTGGAAGCCAGTCAACATATCCCATTTTTCTGACAACAGTGGTTAATGATTGTTTGGGGCCTAAGTCAGTCTTATCGAGGTGAATTTCAGGACTCTTTAGATATTGGTTGGAAAGTAACCAGTAACACTTTTTTGGGGTCCTCTCTTTCCACTGATCTTGTACCTGTGAATATAAGACTGGCCAGCTCTCATCTTACAACCAATAGATGTGGCTCTGAGAATGGAGTAAACATAGACCCAAGGAATTAAAAAAAAAAAAAAATAGGTGCACCTGTATCAAACCATATCTGAAACCCCCTTGGAATTTTCAGATATAAGAGCCAGTAAATTACCTTTTTGAGATACTACTGTTTTAGTTTTCTTTATCTATTACTGAGTAACAAAATATGTCCATATTTACTGACCTAAGACAACTGTTTTATTACATCCCACAATTTTGTGGGCCAGGAATTCAGGCAGGGCTTGACAGGACAGTTCTGTGTCTTGTGGCATAAACTGAGGCCATTTTGGCAGATAGGCTGATCTGGAGTGTGCAAGCAATAAGAAAAAACTAGTGTCTCTCAGAAAGCACTCTTCATGTTTTTCAATCTTTTAGGCATAACATTTTCCTCCCAGGAGAGATGTTTCTGGCATTGCTTAACCAATGTAGGTAATATGGGTTTGATGTGAGTCATTTGCTCTAATATGTTCTTCTTGTCCCTGGGGTTCTTGTCAGTATTGAGGGAAAAAACAATCTGGAGAATTTTAGAATGTCACCGTGTCCTAAGATCATTTACTTCAGTGGTTTCTATGGAGAACTAGGGGTGTTCCAGAAGAACCTGAGGGGCCATCAGAATAGACTTCCCCTTTTCCTCTTTCCCCTTTAGGGGAGGAAGAATAATTTTCCTTCTACCCTTACAGGTTCTTGGCTGAAACCTTACTGTAATAAAAGACAGATTAACAGGAGAAAAACAAACAGAAGTTTAATAACATGTATACTCCCTGTATACATGGGAGATCCCCAGGAAAACTGAGTGACTCTCCAAAATGGCCCAAGCCACCACCTTAAATATCATCTCAAGCTAAAGACCATCAACTAGATAAAAATGCACAACCCAAAAGTTGCAAGTTGTCTTATTCGGGGATCTTACTGAGGACTATAGCCTGAGAGACCTCCTCTCAGATAGCTCTGAGGAACTACTCTGAAAAAGAAGTAAGGGAAGAACCAGAATATATAGGAGTTTTTGACGGAAAAAAAAGAATTAGTGGATCATCAAAAGATTACTGCTAATCACAAAGAGTAAGCATCTCAGTTTAATGATTTTAGTGCTTTTCTACGTATAAGAAGATGCAAGAGTCTATGCTCATTGAAACTATTCCCTAGATATGTATTTTAACTATCTAATGGCCAGTATCCAAAGCACAGAATGCTTCCTGTTTTTCTCCATCATGAATTCCCCTAAGGGAACTGGAATGGCAGGCAACATTTTTTGTTTCCTGGAATGACAGGCAATATTCCTTGTCCACAGAGCCCCTGGTTGGTCATAAATTCAACCAAGATTTGGGAGGCATTTCAATTTGTCCCACAGTGCTAGGAATTCTCATCCCCAGGTCAGACAAGGATTTTTTTGATTGGTCACTCAATGTGTTATTTTTGGATTAGGCCCTGTTGACAACCTAAACTTCTCTGGAATGTCTGTTTTGCCATAATGTCTATTATATAATCCAGGGAATGTTTTCCCTTGTTGTTTTCTTCCATATAGAGAGTTGTACTGTTACATTTATTCTATATAGAGTTATATATATGATCAATTGCCTCAAATCATTTGGCCATCATTAATTTTGTCAGAAACCTGGTTACACATTGGGTAATGTAAGAGAAAACAATCTTGTGAAATAGACAGGATATAAGTAATACAGCTGGTAACATTAAAAAAGTCATAAGTAGGGACTTAAGCCATGAGATTCCAGAACAAAACCAGCTCACAAAAACCAGGAAGTGAATCACTTAAGGCAGTAATCTAATTTTTCATGTGGGTCATAGTTAGCATCAGAGGAAAGGTTTTCTGGAAAACAAAGATTAAAAGCCAGTAATATTTTAGATAAAAGTCATAAAATTATAAATGATATTTATCAGTTTATTTATCCCATGTATTTAATTCCTATTGATCTTGATGAACCCATCAGGTATTTTATTAGTTTTGTAATTTCTTACCCAGTTCAGCGGCATACTCTAAAAGTCATCAGAACTTATACTTGTCAAAAAGTCCTTTTTATGGATCTTCTTGAAGGTCTTCATTTTGTAAGTGCATCATAGTAAAACAATGACTGTCTATAAATGACAAAATACTTAAAATGGCATGGTTAAAGATCTGATTGCAATGCAATTGGCAAAGAAACTTGATTATATTTGTGTTATACAACATTTTAAGATAATAACTAGCATTATGACTGCTAACCTTATAACAGGACATATCAGATTTTTAGGAATTCCTTATAATTTTTGGAATATCCACATTAATGACATTTACTCTTACAATATAACTTTAAAAGTTTTATCATCATTTATCTGACAATGTTTCCCATGTAATTTAACACAGCAAATAGACCTAATTAGTTTAATATCTCTCTTTGGGATGTTTCAGGGACCCTTTGAAGAATTCCAAAGTTAGCTAGAGGTCAAAAGAAGTTCATTTAGAATTTGATTTGGAGAAGTTTGTCAAAAATATCAAAAGCTTTTAAAACACTTGGTCAAACAGGATTATAGGTAACTGTGAAACAATACTTATTCATTCAACCAAGGTGACAATAAAATATTTTAAATGCAAATACAGAAGAAAGTTACAACAGATTACTTAAAAGGTAAAGAAATTTCACATACTGTTATCAAAAGCAGATCAATATGCAAAAAAAAAAACCTTTGTTTTCAACACAGAGAGAAAATCAAATTCCAGTTTCATACCAGCTTACTTTTAATATAAAAACTTATTTACTCAATTGAATTTTATCTTAATCGTAGTCCTGACCATGCACAAAACTCTTTCTCATAGCTCCTTTCCCACAAACCTTTCTTAGTTTTTTATTCTACCTTCAGATTTTGCCCTATGCTTTCCCTTTCTTTTTCTCTCCAGGACAAAATTACTTTCTTTCCCTTAACAAAATGTATTTCCATTCCTTATACATTTCTTCATACAAAAATGTTTTTCTTATTAATTTTAGTAGTTTTAATTACTTATGTTAATTAAATTCTTAACTTTTAAAACCTTAATTTCTAGTGAAAACTAAGAAGTAAGCAATTATGAACTTTTACATTAGCATTCTATAGACTGGCAATATTGTAGCCACTATTTATAATTTCTAAAACACATGCTTTTTTACAGAAAATTTTTCCTTATAAATTTTCAAACATTTTTATTAATAGACCTAAATATTTTCAGTTTCTCTGTTTACTAAAAGGAAGCCTATGTTTAGTAGTTTCAGTACCTTATTTTATTTGGGAATGACCTAGATATTTAATGTTTCCATCATTCAACTTAATTTAGCAAGTCTCTAAAGTTTCAAGTTACCAAAAATTTGTAGAAACTATTTTTAAGTAGACATACCATAAAACATAATTATTTCTTTCTTTCTTTTTTTTTTTTTTTTTTGCGGTACGCGGGCCTCTCACTGTTGTGGCCTCTCCCGTTGCAGAGCATAGGCTCTGGATGCGCAGGCTCAGTGGCCATGGCTCACGGGCCCAGCCGCTCCGCGGCATGTGGGATCTTCCCAGACCGGGGCACGAACCTGCGTCCTCTACATCGGCAGGCGGACTCTCAACCACTGCGCCACCAGGGAAGCCCAAACATAATTATTTCTAAAGAATTCACTTAAAAGCTTTTACCCCATTTATATCTATTGAATTCATCTGTTCCCAATAATTATGTTTAGATTAGCTATGAAAACTTTATGAGACATTAGACCAACACAGCCATCATCCCAAGCTATTTTTCTTGCTGATAAATTTTATAACAGAGATAATAGGACCTTATTTGACTTTTAGTAAACCTAGGTGCAATAAATGTAAGGCATGCCTGTATTAATTAAACCAAAAACTTAAATTTTAATACTGAATATTAATTTAATATTAAATATTTTCCAGATAGCATGAACTTGAAAGTAATTTGGGCTAGTTTCTATTACATTTAGAAATATTTAATTTGTTAAGGCTTACTTTCAAGTCAATTAAATAGAGCTCTTTTATAAATTAATTTTGAAAATACTATCTGGAGGTAGAGACATATCATATGTATAATGTACACACAGACATATAAACAGACATAACTAGAGATCTCATAGCTTCATTTTAAAACTTAGTCATAAATCAGGTATTACAATGTATTTTAAACTAACTAGTTTATAAATAACAGTTGGAATAAGTTAAATCATTTGCTCAGATGACTAAGGCTTTTTAATATTTGCAGAAAAGACTTTTAAGATTTGTATTTGTCCTTGATAAATTCTTAAGGAGGCTATGAATTAGATTTTGGGTGAGGGGCCTTTCCAGCAGTTTAAGCTTTAAAAGTCCGCTTTTTCCCTTTTTTTTTTTTTCTTTTGGTTTCAGTTTTTACCTGATTGAGCTAATTAGGCTGAGTCTCAGGTTACTGTATTTACATTTCTGATTTGCATAGATTTGCAAGACAAAGACAGTTGGTTTTAATTCCCTGAAGAGCTGGTCTGTTGCCTAAATGATATCAAAAGATTGATTTGCCCAACTACATTTTCTTTAATTTGCTTTTTTAAAAAAATTAATATACCAGCAAGAAGATTGCCAACTAAACTGGAACTTGAGTTCTATGTTCTAGAACTTTAGGGTTTAATTTATCATGCCTTCAAAAGTTTGCACAAGGCTTTCAACAAAGGCCCTGTTTCTGAGTGTACAAGTTAAATCCAGAGCAATTTACCCTAGGGGCAAAAAAAAAAATCTCAATTTTTGCTTTTATTAACCCCTGAATATTAGCTCCTAATTTTTATTTCATACTGTGTGGGCTCAGGTAACCCTATTGGTTTCCCGAAGTATTTTTAATTAATATTGCCTGAGGAGCAGATTTATATATACTGTCTTATAACACCAGGCAGGGGAAGCATTCCCCAGTGAGATATAATGTCTATCCCACAATATAATTAGGCAAAAGAGATATAACCAACTTATATAAAGCCCATTTAAATATATCTATTTTTATAAACTTTCATTTCAATTCTATCAACTCTTATACCTAACTTTAGCCTCCATTAAGACTCCATCAACAAGTCTTGGTCATACAAGGAGTCCCAGAAACTTTCCTTTTTGTCCCCTGGCCATTTTATCTATTTTTGTATAAAAGGCTTTGGAGCTCCCAATGAGGAGTTGAGACAAGGCACTCAGGTCCTTTTATCCATCAATCTTTTAATTGATTAATTGGCCTAACTGTTGCTCCAAGCAATTGTTCAGGTATCTCAGTGTAATTTTCTTCCAGCCTTAATTTTTTTTAAACTGTGGCAAATAGAGCAGACTTGTTTGGGGCCCTTTAATGCTGGGCGGGGGCACCAATAGGAGATCCCTTTGGCTCATTCAACCTTAGGTAGTGTTGTGTCAAAACCTTTGTTTTAATCTCACAAATGTATGCTTTATTTATCCTCATTTCTTAATTACACTCTAAAGATTTCCATCCTGTTGGGACAAGTCTCTTTAACATTTTCACCTTATTAGGAAGATGTCTCTAGACTTTCACCTCAGCTTCTTCTTATTCCCCTGTGAAGCTAATTAATATTAATTAATCTAATGTTTTTGTCAGCATCTATAAGACCCATTGAGGGGAAGCCAAAACCACAAATAAGGCTTCCCAAGCCATTGTTTTTGTTTGTTTTAAACTAAGAGAGTTCTTAAGGTTAGTCATTATATTTTTTGTACCCACCTTCTAATTTGATCTTTTCATAGGTACCGATAAAACAGTTTATAATGAGAGCTCTCTAAAAATTTACCAGTTTAGAAGTTTCTCCAACTTAAAGGATCCATCATCTGGCCATTGACCAGTAGTATCTTAATAGTGATTCAAACCAATAAAATGCAAGAAGCATACCCACAAGAAAGTGCAAAGAATGTTACCTTCACAAGATCTAGCAAGTTTAGTCCCAAAAATAGTTTAAGAAAGTAAAGACTTTCATTGTACAGGGGCACACAACTAAGGTTAAGATAACAAATGCTCCTTAAGGGCTGGGACCACTTATGACAAATTTCCCTGAGAGCTGGCATAGTCAGACAAAAGGACTGCTTGGAATCCCATTCTATTTGAGTGCCTGCCAAATGTACACCATGTTCGTACTTTCAGGATGGCAGAGATCAAGCTCTCAAAACACAGAACAAAATGCCTAAGAAGATCAGATAGAAAATTTACATCTCAAAGACGCAGGGAGAGAAATACAAGTTCCTCTTAGAAGGGCTTTTGTTTCTTTAGGTTTAAGGTCAGAATTCTGAAAAGATGTTTTATCAAGCCAGGTTTTCTGTTTGTTGGTTTGTTTGTTTGTTTTTTAGCTGTGCACACAATTAAGTTAAAAAGTAATTTTGGAATGTCAAAAAAACAACAACAGCAACAATTTGACAAGTTTTAGGGCAAGATTTCCTTTAATTTCCAATTAAGTAAGTACTTGTAAGTATAAACACTGTACATACATAGTAAAATCTTCCCAGTGTCTCTCAACTGGGATAACGTACTCAAGTGTCTTTAAACTGAGGAAAATCTTCCCAGCGTTTTTCAACTGGACTCCCCTAGTACCTTTCAACTGGGGGGTGGGATTCTTCAGTATATTCCAACTGGGGGACCACGTACCTGTTATACACCACCAAATAAAACTCAGGATCATCAACCAATAATCAGGATATCTGAGAACCAGGAGAGATTTACCCAAATTTGTCTGCCTTCACCAAGGAGGTGAATGGACACAAGAGACCCTTGCTGGTACCAAGGTTCTGGATCCTCATAGAGTTCAGATGAAGGAAAGAAGTCTGCTCTGGATCCCTTCATGGTTGTCAAAACTGTCAACTGAAGAAAAATGCACAACCTAAAAGTTGTGAGTTAAGTTTTCTTCAGGAATCTTACTGACTATAACCTGGGAGACAACCTCTCAGATACCTCTGAGAAAGTGCTCCAGACAGGTAAAGGGAGAGCCAGGATATACCGGAGTTTTTGCTGGGAAAAAAAATTAGCAGAGCATCAAGAGATTACTGCTAATCACAAAGAACAAGCATCTCAAGTTAATGATTTTAGTGATTTCCTAAAGCACTAAATCAGTTTGGGCTCATTGAAATTATTCCTTAGATGTGCATCTTAACTATCTAAGGACCAGTATTCAAAGCACAAAATGCTTCCTGTTTTAATCCATCATGAATTTCTCTCAGTGCACCATCAAGGGGTAGCTACAGACTGATGGCTTGATCTTTTTGTAGAACTGGAATTGAGGGCAACATTCTTTGTTTACTGGAAAGGCAGGGAACATTCCCTGTCCACAAGACAAAAGAAGAAGTTGGGGTGGGGAGTGGGGTGAGGGAAGTAGCTAGTTATGGGAGGTTATCAGACAAAGCATAGTAAAGGAGAGTATGGTTGTAATGCAGATTTAAGTTGGTGCTTAAATGGTCCTCTTCATTGATAAGAGTTTCTAGAAATTTTGTCATCCTTCTCTTCAGGGTACAGAGAGGGAAACACCCTTACAAATATATTTCCCTTATAAATGTAAATTTCCTTTACAAAAGGGTAATTTCTACTCAGTTTTCAGAGCTTTTCCTGTGTCTGCTGTTCCTTAAAATTAACCAGCTCAAAATAATCCATATGCCAAATAGGCATATTTTGGGATGGCATATAATATAAGCTTATATTTCTTATAATAATTCATGTATTTCTTATAACAATTCTACATGTGTGATTTCATTTGAAGAAAGAGTCCTGCTAAAGCTAAAATTTTCAAAAATGCTGTGATATTGTGACTTATACTAGGAAATATATTTTTGATCTTTGATCCTGTTCCTGGCACAGAGCTCCTAAAACCCTTGGAATTTCTTAAGTGAAGGTAGGGGAGATGTTTTTGTTATGTTAATCAGGTGACTGTTGGAAAGCCCCAGAGGATGAGGGCTGGTTTCCAGTGAAGCTAACCAGGTGGCTTGAGTGTTGAAATGTTGAATCCTCCCCCAAAGCCCCCCAACCTCTTGAGGGGAGAGAGGGACTAGAGATTGAATTCAATTGCCAATGGCCAATAATTTAATCAATCATATCTAAGTAATGAAGCTTCCATACAATCCCAAAAGGACGAGGTTCAAGAACTTTTGGGATCGTGAACAGGTAGAGATTTGGGGAGAGTGGTGTGCTCAGAGAAGGCATGGAAGCTCCAAGCCCTTTCCCCACACTTTGCCCTATGCATTTCTTCCATCTACCTATTCCTGAGTTATATCCTTTTATAGTAAACCAGTAATCTAGTCAGTAAAATGTCTCTCTGAGTTCTGTGAGCACTCTAGCAAGTTAGTTGAACACAAGGAGGATGTCATGGAAACTTCCTATCCATAGCCAGTCAGTCAGAAACACAGGTAACAACCTGGCCTTGTGATTGGCATCTGAAGCTGAGGGCAGTCTTATAGAACTGAACGCTTAACTCGTGGGATCTGACTCTGTTGCCAGGTAGATAGTGTCAGGATTGAGCTGAATTGTAGGACACCCAGCTGGTGCTGGAGAATTGCTTGGATGTGGGGAAACAATGCCCTCCCCACCACCACAGTGGAATTGAGGCAAGAGATAGATGGGCCCCAGGCTGAGCAGCTGGAGTTTGTCCCCTGTGGGGGAACAGGAGAGAGGAGGAGCTGAGCCCCATCCAGATAAAAGATAAAGAGACCACATATTTCTCATTCTTGAGGTAAAGGAGACCTTACTGACTACACATGAAGAGAAGGGCTCCTCGGGGGTCAAAAGGAGATGGGGTGCCACCCTATAGTAGGTGATATCAACCTACACATGGGCCTCTTCGCTAGAATCCATCTTGCCTAAGAGATGCGTGCGCACACAGGGGAGGACCCTAAGATAAACCAGGCAAAGCAAGATGATTGGACAGAGGAAACCCAGAAGAAATGCCGCATATAAGAGATTCAAGCTACCATGAGGGCACGACTCTCTCTGAGCTCACCTGTGTGAGTCTATTCACACGTACTCTTTTTCATCCTAATAAACACCTTAGTTGTTTCACTACTTTCCCTCTCTTTGTGGAAATTCATTTCTACAAAGTCAACAGGCCAAGTTCTTGTCACTGGCCACTGGTCCCTGGTGGTCTAGTGGCTAGGATTCAGTGCTCTTACTGCCACGGCCTGACTTCAGTCTCTGGCCGGGGAACCGAAATCCTGCTTCAAGCCGTTGCAGGCCAAGGTCACCCAAGGTCAGACCCAGCCAGCTTAAGTGACTTGCTCAAGGTCACACAGTCAGTGAAGTAAATAGATGAGAACCTAGATCTCCTGAGGCTGGATATCTAATGTGTGTCCTCCCTATTTGATCCCCATAACCTAAGAAGTAGGTCCCATATCTGCTTAGATGTGAAAATGGGATTCAGAGAAGTTAAATGATTAGGCCTAAGGCATAAAGGGTAGAGTTGGATTTTAGAATACAGGTTGTTTAAAATACTTTTCCTGCCAGTGTGGTGCACCATATGTTACACCACTGATTTGCTCATTTTTTGGTTTATTATATTCTTTCAGAATCTGATGAATGCTATGGACCACCTCCCAGAAAAGTATACTATGTGCTTGCTGAGTGTTAAATATAATGGGCATTCTGAAATTCATCCATGGGCAAAGGTCTAGGAAGAGGTTGTAGAGCCTAGGTTAGAAATAGTATCATGCTTGTAAATACTTAGCAATCTACTCTCCTCATGTACTTCTGCCATAAATATTTGTTGATATTTTCATTTATTCTAACGAGTAAGATGAAAGTGAAATAATAATGTATTGTTTTTCTAATGACATAAGGACCTTTTTGCCAAATCAGATAACAGTTTTCAAATACTGGAAAAATATTTCTCAATTCTTTATGCTATTCACAATATAATGGCAACACTCCAACTTACTTTTAAGTTTAATCTGCATTATTAACGCTTCTCCTTCACTGTCTTGAGTCCAGACAATCAACAAAACAATAAATAAAGACCTGATTTGTAGCATTTGCCAATTTCTGTGGTACAAATACTCCCACCAGGGCAGATTTCAAGCTACCAATGTATTGAATACGGAGTTGGGATGATATGTGTAGCAGCACGTTATTATATAGGATTTATATACAATATATTATATAGTATTATATACAATAGACATAAATTCAAGAACAGATATTGTTAAAAAATAGTAATTAGAAATTGAGAGGTTTTTGTGTTTATTACCTTTGTTTTAAAATATAATTTATTTAATAAGTTAATATAACTTTTAATTATGGCTGCATTTGACAACTTGCTTATAAAATTCCTGACAATATAACAATGGGCTCTTTCATGCCAGGTGTGAGCTTGCACACAACTGGTGAGAACCCACGGTACTGTACTATTTTGCCTCCTATCTACTCTGCTTATCGTGACTTGCTTAGCTTCCTTAGCACTTGGAAGCCTCCTCCTGCAATTTTCAAGCCTACATTTTTCTTTTTTTGCTATCAAAATTACCAAACTAAAAAGAAAGGCAATATTGTTGAGCCACTTCTCTCCACCTATGATGTCCTTGGGAGGGTTAAATTCTCCATGTTCTTCAGTCTTTTTCCCCCACTTTCTGCTAATCACTTTATAATTAAATTTCACTGGGTTTCTGGCAAGTATAATTTATGCTTTTCCTATTGACCTGCTACCTAAGGCCAGATTGAGAATACTCTGTGTGGGCCTATATAGACCTGAACTTTATATAATTTGGGGGAATATTTTAAGAAAATAGAACACAAAATACAAATTCAAATAATGTACAGGTCTTTGGAAATTCCTCTGCCTAAATTCACTTGGTTTCATAATAAATTCTCCTCTCTAGCTCCTAAATTCTGTCTTGAAAATGCATGGGTAGTTGGAGGGTTGTGTGTGTGTGTGTGTGTGTGTGTGTGTGTGTGTGTGTGCGCGCGCGCGCGCATGTACATTCATATCAACACGATGAGGAACATCCAGAGGAGAATGTGAGCTCGAGGGTGTGTTTTGGCAGGGTTGGGTCCAAGGTAACTTCACTTTCATCTGGAATCTCCCTGTTAATTTACTGGGTGATCCTCAGCAAGTTATTTGACTCCTGGAAGTCTCAGCTTTCTCAATTGTAAAATGAAGGGATTGTACTGAGTCCCTGTCAGTTTTTAATGGCACTTTAAATGTATTTTAAATTGTTAAGATATACGTGTTGGGGGGACAAGTATCTCAAAATAAGTATTTGTAGAATAAAAGTAGGATCTGTTCATGCTTATCACAATGAAGGGTGGTACACCGGTGAGCAAACCATTATTTCCCATTTTAATTATTGTTGGAAAGAGTGACCTCTTGGAAGAGGGAGAACTGAATAAGAGATTGAGACGTATTTGTGTAATTTGTGTTTAAGTTCAGGCAATAGTCTCCTTTTAAACCTTTACTGCAGCTCTCCAGCTGTTTAACACTTTATGACAGCTACCCAGCATCAGTAGCATTGTTACGCTAAATTATTTCTCCAGAAAAGGGGGTATGTCCTTCTCAGAAGAAATTTTCCAGTGGTAATCCCCTGAATTAAGTTCTGTCTCCCTCTGCTGGGCCTTTGTGTTCAACCCCAAGACTATTTTTTTCTTGCTCCCTTTGATACGCTAAATAAGGGTTTCATAGACTTCCCAACCTTACCCTCATTGGCTATTTCTCATTCCACCTTCTTACTTTTTGCCACAATTCTCTAAGTTCCTTCAGCTGCTGACACCTTTCCCAGCCCATCTCTCTCTTCCATGTTAGAGTCCACCCACACCTTCAGTAATGACCCTATTGCCTCCATCCATGGGCTTCACCTGTGTGGAGGGCACAAGAGTGAGCTTGGGATTGTGAAGGAAGATCAAAGTGGAGCGGGTATTGCTAAGAGAGCTCTCTAAAATGGAGCTGAGAGGCCAATGAGGAAGTGCAGTTTATGCATGTCTCAGCCCAGATGGAATCTGAACTTTCACCACTTACTCTCTCAACATAGGCATCCAGAGCATCTGCCCAATGTTCCAGGAACTCATTGGACCCTTACCCTAAATAACTTGTGACAGCCTACCCCTTAAAGATAAAATATGTCCTTTTTGTATCAGTCATAATTCTTGTAACTTTAACAGCTGTATAGCTTTTGCCTTTATAAGCCCCTGACTCTATTTCTTCCCTGAATACTCTTTCGGTTTTACCCAAATCTGTGTCTCCCAAATTACAATTCCTAATACCCCACATAAAACTCTTTGTTCTTTGTAGCTTTGATATTGCTTATTGTTTTACAGAATCCCAACTCACAATTTACCAAACATGTCACCTCAGCCTAATTATTTAATTTCTCTTTGTCTTGATTTCCTCATTCATCAAATACAGAGAGTAAGGGTACTTAATCCATATGTTTCTTGTAAAGATTAAATCAGTAGTCAATGTGCATTAAAGACTTAGCAGAGCACTTGCAGACAGTAAAGACTAAGTAGATGTGAGATGTTATATGTTTATACTATTATATGTCATATTATGTTATATATTTCTGTGCATACTCCAAAGGCAGGGTTTGTAGGCAATACAAACACTCTTATTCCAACAGCCCGGCTGACAAACTTTACTGAAAAGTTGAAATTTTTGGTAAAGTCAATTATTTTGCATCGTGTAAAAACCCCTCTCCTATCTATCTCCCTTCAAAAATCAAAGTTTTCTGAATTTATACCTATATTTCTATAACACTTTATAATTGAACTTATTCTTGGTTATTACTAAGCATTGTCAGCTTTACCTCTTCCTTTCCTATCTGGATGCCTTTTACTTTCTTTTTTCTTGCCTTATTGCACGGAATGGGACCTTCAGTACAATGTTGAGTAGGAGTGATGAGGTGACCGTTCTTGCTTTGTTCCTGATCTTAGGGAAAAACTTTAATATTTCATCCAATCTATTGAGTGTGTGAATTGAACAAAAAGGCGGCCTGCTTACTTGACCTGAGACATGCATCTTCTGCCCTCATATATTGTCACTCCTGGTTTGTGGGCTTTTGGATTCAGACCAGAACTTATTTACACCATTGGCTCCCAATTTTCAGGACTTTGAACTTGGAAAGAATTACACCATTTTCTGGGTTCATAAGCTTGCAGACAGCAGATTGTGGAACTTCTTAGCCTCCATAATTTTTTGAGCCAATTCCTATGAATAAATCTCTTCTTATATCTATCTATATCTATATCTAATCTATCTATATACTATTGGTTCTTTTTTTCTCAGAGAACTCTAAGCCAATGCCCTTCATCAAATTGAGGATGTACCCTTATACTCCTAATTTTCTGAGAGTTGTTTTTGTCATGATTGGATTTCAAATTTTGACAAATGTTTTTTCATCCTCAGTTTTTTATAGTTACAAAATAATCCTAATTAATGGACATATACGTTGTTCACAAATTTGCTGTTACAAAAAAAATTGTGGTAAGCAGCACCACATCAATATCTTTAAGATAAATTTCCAGGAGCAGGAATATGGAAAGGGTGTTTATTTATAATTTTGATAAGTATAAACAATTGCCCTATATAGGGACTGTACAAATGTACATTCCCTCCACCAATGTAAAAGAGTTCTCATTTCCTTTCAGGGTTGCTAACAGAGGATAATTTTATTTTATTTATTTATTTATTTATTTATTTTGCAGTATGCGGACCTCTCACCGCTGTGGCCTCTCCCGCTGCGGAGCACAGGCTCCGGATGCGCAGGCTCAGTGGCCATGGCCCACGGGCCCAGCCGCTCCGCGGCACGTGGGATCCTCCTGGACCGGGGCACGAACCCGCGTCCCCTGCATCGGCAGGCGGACTCTCAATCACTGCGCCACCAGGGAAGCCCCTATTTTTATTTATTTTATTATATTTCATTTTTGGCCTCACTGGGTCTTTTTTGCTGCTTGCGGGCTTTCTCTAGTTGCCGCAAGCGGGGGCTACTCTCCGTTGTGGTGTGCAGGCTTCTCATTGCGGTGGCTTTAATAGAGGGTAATTTTATTTTTAATTAATTTATTTTTTAAGATTTATTTATTCAATTTATTTTTGGCTGCGTCAGGTCTTAGTTGCGGCACGCGGGATCTTCATTGAGGCATGCGGGAACTTTCGTTGTGGTGCGCGGGCTCTTCATTGTGGTGTGCGGGCTCTTCATTGTGGTGTGCGGCTTCTCTCCAGTTGTGGTGTGTGGGTTTTCTCTTCTCTAGTTGTGTTGCACAGGCTCAAGGACACATGGGCACTGTAGTTGTGGCACGCGGGTTTCAGAGCACGTGGGCTCTGTAGTTTGCGGCACGCGGGCTCTAGTTGAGGCTCAGTAGTTGTGGCACACAGGCTTAGTTGCCCTGCGGCATGTGGGATCTTAGTTACCTGGCCAGGGATTGAATCCACATCCCCTGCATTGTAAGGCAGATTCTTTACCACTGGCACCAGGGAAGTCCCAACAGAGGGTAATTTTAAACTTTAGGATTTTCCCAATCTAAATTGGTAAAAAGTGGCTTTTCAGTAAATTTATAAATTGCATCTCTTCTTATGAGTGACAGTAACTATCTTCTATTTAAGGGCCTTTTTATATTTACTCTTCCCACCTTTTGCCCTTTTCTTTTTTTACTCTGTGTGTGTGTGTGTGTTTATGATTTTCTTATTGATTTTTAGGAAGTTGTTTATTATGTATCAATGTTTTTTAGCCAATTTATTCTCTTTTGACTTTGCTTTTGGTATGTGTGTAAAGGCTATATTTTAGCTTAAGTGAGTCACATTATTTCCATTATTTTTTTCTGATGAGCCTTTAGAAATGGGCCTTATGAGAAAATCTGGGAAACACTGTAATTTTATCAATTCTTTTGACAAATCATCTTGTGGAAAGATGTCCACAGTAGTAAATCTTACAATAATAGTGTGCTGATTCCTGCTAATTTTTTTTTCACAGAAAGTACTCAATATAACTTGTTTCTTCTTTCATTGGTGTGGATAGAAGGTACAATCCTCACTCACTCACAGCATACCTTTAGTATTAGAGGAGCAGTAAAGGTGAAGAAACAGAGTCACACTATTTGATGCATATGGAGTTATGATGTCCCCTTGGACTCATGGTCACCTTGAAATGATTAGTGGCTTGGTTTCAAATAGAATGTTCCATACTTCTGAGGGTATACTCGTCATTGGTATCTTAGCCCAAATCACATGTGGTAGAAGGAGAGTCCCAGGGCCTCATTTTACAACCCAGACTCTCCAACTTGGGGATTTCTGAGAGCCTAATATTTTAGCCCTTACTTGGATATCAAAGTGCTGAGTTCACAGTGATAAACTCAACCAACTCTTTATTTAACTTTTATTGTCATTGCCTTCAACGTATGACACTATCTCATGTGATGCTGGCACATACAATGGAAACAAAAGTTACTTTTTCTTTTAAAATTAATAGTAAAAATATAGTGTTATGACATTAATATCTTCCTTCCTTCTCTCTAACTTCCGTTTTCTATAGCTTTTTTTAACCTCAACTCAACTGACCCACTTTTTCCTTAGTTTTTTTTGGATCAGTGTCTCAGTTCCTTTTTTCTTCTTCTTAGGACATACAGGAAAATCTCTTCCTAGAGCTAATTATGTTCATGTTTGTTACACTATTGAGAAATTTATTCTAATACATCAAAAAATATATTTTTAGAACATCCCAGGAAGAATGAGTATACTGGTCAATTTCAATTACACCCGCTGCTTGAGGAAATCTACAGAGGTGGAGATACGGAGAGTAAAGTGAAGAATTTTATTCATTTATGTTTTTCGTCAAAGTTTTAAAAGTACTTAATCATAATAGTCATGATTCATTTATTGATGTTTCTATTTAACAAAGAATTGTTAAAATAAATGCATGCAAAATTATTTTCATACTCCTAGTTTTTAAAAAAGTAGATGGTTGATATAATCATTATCATCAAAGACAACTGGTGTACATCTAAGAAGGCAAGACAAACAATAATGTAAATCAATTTCTGGAAAAATAGAATGGTGGAGGCAATACAGAGCCAAAGCACAATATACCATAGCAGTATTTTTCCAGCCCCCTACTTCATATTTAGGTGCTTACAGCATCTTTAAACCTTTTCTAACTAATTTTAGTGAGGAGCAGGGCAATAAGTAAAGTCAGTGTTTGCATGTATAGTGTCTTTGCATGAATTACCCAAAGATGCCCACTTTGGTAAATAAATTACAAAAAGGCATTCACTTCTGAGTACGTAAAACATATAAAGATCCATGTCACGCAGAGATTTTCCTATCTACTCCCATATGCCTGCTCAAACAGGCCGTAAGTACCTTGACCCTAGCATATTACAAAATGCCTGCATGTAGTAGATGCCTAATAAAACTTGTTGATTTGAATTGACCCTATACTTTTCTTCCTCTGTCCCTCCAGCTGTTAATAATATTACTTGTCACAACCTACTGCCAATGCATTAAGTGCCAGAGATGTCAAGGTTTTCTGACTGAGTCCCCAGTGAAGCCAGAGCAGCTTACAAAAACCACAAGAGACCCAATGCATTAATACATTGCTGGGAAAATGATGGATCAAAGCTGCCACCAGGATCAAAGCTGCCACCAGACCCCAGGCCATGGATGTTAAATCTAGCCATCCACAGATTGGTCCCTTCTCCCTAAGTCTCAGGCATTTCTCCATAGAAGCTGTGACAATAAGAGAAACAGGCACAGGGGAGAACTCAAAGTTTTCTCTCTTCTCCATCCTGGCCCCTTGTGCGCGGATTGTTCTTTTGTACTTAGAAGAAGATTTAGAAGAATATTTTCCTGCCAACAAATTTCTGGTGAGCCATCTACAAGTGCTCCTGATATGTACAGGCTTAAAACTTAGAGGAAAAATGACTTTGAAGTTAGATATGGGTTTGAATGCCCACTCTTCTACTTATTAGCTATGAGTCCTTAATTTCCAAACTACTTAATTTCTCTGCACCTCAATTCATTCATCAATAAAGAGAAGATAAAAATACCATTCCTAGCGGGCTGTGGGGAGAATATAGCAAATGTAAATATAAACAAATGCCTAACACAGTGCCTGGCACAGAGTTGATGCAGAGAAAATGACAGCTATTATTTATTAAAGCAACATCTGAGCAAATACATGCTACTACTGTGCTGACATATCCTACTGGTCATACAGCAGTGAAAGAAGAGGGG
This sequence comes from Pseudorca crassidens, assembly GCF_039906515.1. Lineage (NCBI taxonomy): Eukaryota > Metazoa > Chordata > Mammalia > Artiodactyla > Delphinidae > Pseudorca > Pseudorca crassidens. Next base: position 97,994,416 of record NC_090302.1, on the reverse strand, counting down.
TGGAGGAAGGGAGTTCAGAACAGTGAATATAGTCATTAAAGGTATAGAGAAGATAGGGTGGTTATTCTAGGCAGGGAAGACCACATGAGCAAAAATGTAGAGGTCAGAGTAAAAATCTTTATTTGGGGAAAGAGTAGAGGCTATGCTGTCTGAGGCAGAGCTTCCATTTTAGATGAATGAAGAATAAATTGGTTGAATTGGAGAAGTATAGGGAGTATGATGATTTATTGTTGCTCTACTTATCCCACTCCCATTGACTTGCAATTTAGATCACTAGATCACCATCAATGGGCTTAAAGGACTCTCAGTTTTAATTTAGCTCAGTCTGACTCAGGAGATGGTCTTGGGATTGCATCTCCAGGCAGTCACATTCTGGTGATATAAGCCTGGACTTTGCACATAACTTTTGTTCATCTATAATGAAACAATGATGCCAAACCCATAGAATTATTACAAGGATTAGAAAAGAAGATGCATGTGAGGGCCTGGAACCACAGCCTCGATCTCAGGTGTCAACCCTCAGTGACTCATCCATGACATAATCTCTGCTGCTATGGTCGTCCCTTCTGGGAACACAAAGACTTTAAGGAAAGTTTCACCATCTTTGGCTTATATGGCCAAATTTTGCAGATCTTATTATTGATCTTTCCCCTTTAGAAATTTCTTCTGTTGTGTCCTAAGAGTGAGTTTCATTTGGATTGTGAAATCTTTGTGTTTCACCTTTGGATAAAGAGGAATTGTCTCAGGTTAGCAACTGAGAGATTTCTAAGACTGAAAAACACTCTAGACGTGTTGGGACCCTGTCAGAGGAATGAGGGAGTCAGAGCAGTAACTTAGTCTAAGTATTTCTTTAATCTCGTTTCTCATGTAGATTTCCATTTTAGGTCTGGAAGCCTGGATGAGAAGGTAAAGGATGTGAGCCAGGATAAAATAGGGAGCTCCCCTTACTAGAACTTTAGAGGAGGCTTTCTGAGTTAAGTCTGTTCAGAGACCAAATTTGCTAAAAAGTCAATCATTATGAGTAACTGATCTATGAGGATCAGAGAATAGAGTTGCCAATGTGATTCAATGGAAAAACGATAGTTTTTTTGTTTGTTTGTTTGTTTGTTTTGTGGCTGTGCTGTGGGTCATTGCGGGATAGATCCCTGACCAGGAACCCGTGCCCACTGCAGTGGAAGCGCAGAGTCTTAACCAATGGACCACCAGGGAAGTCCCAGAAAAGGGATAGTCTTTTTAACAAATAGTGCTGAAACAATTTGACTATGGTAAAAAGAAGCAAACAATTGTTATCACAACTACCACCACCACCATATCAACAAAAGAAAAAACAGCTCTATCCCTAGCTTGCACTATATATAAAAATTAACTAGAAATGGACTAAATGCAAGACAGAGTGGACAACACCAATGTGCATACACATTCATATACACCCCTGCATGCATATACTCACACACACACAAGCTTACATATGAAAGTAGTAACTTACAGTTTTGTTGTTAGCCAGAGAGATTAAGTTTTGAGTAGAGGAATGGGATGTTATGTTGTATCTTAGAAATTTTACCTGGCTGTTATATTATTAGTAGACTAATGGGTAAAAAGGGAAATAGAGAGAGGAAGGGAAGATTATTGTAATAATCCATGTAAGACTTGATGATGGTAGCATCAAAGAGAGTAAAAAAATGGTCGGATTCTGCATATATTTTGAAGCAGAGCTTTTAGGATTTCTTGATTGATTGACTATGCCTGGTGGAAGAAAGGAAGGATTGAAAGATAAATTCCAGAGAAAATGGAAAAAGTTGACATCAACTGGGTGGAGAAAATTGGGGAAATACTAGGTTTTAAGATCAATAGTTGTTTTTTTGTTTATTTATTTATTTTTCGGTACGCGGGCCTCTCACTGCTGTAGCCTCTCCCGTTGTGGAGCACAGGCTCCCAATAGTTGTTTTTCACATGTTAGATTCTAAATGCCTATTAGAAAGCCAAGTGGAGATATTTATTTATTTTTTAACTTTATTGAGAAATAATTGACAAATTGTATGTATTTAAAGTGTACAATATGATGATTTGATATACATATACATTGTAGAATGATTACCAAGATCAAGATAATTAACACATCCATCACCACACACAGGCAACATAGTTAACTAGTGTGTGTGTGCGCATGTGTGTGCATGTTTTGAGACTGCCTAAGATCTACTCTCAGCAACTTTCAATTATAAAATACCATGTTATTAACTATGGTCAACATGCTGTATATTAGATCTTTCGAATGTTTTTTTTTGCAGGAGGGCACACCAGGCTGCTTGCGGGATCTAGTTCCCTGATAAGGGATTGAACACGGGCCCAAGAGGTGAAAGAGCTGAGTCCTAACAACTGGACCACCAGGGAATTCCCTAGAACTTCTTTTTTTTAAACATCTTTATTGGAGTATAATTGCTTAGCAATGGTGTGTTAGTTTCTGCTTCATAACAAATTGAATCAGCTATACATATACATATATCCCCATATCTCTTCCCTCTTGAGTCTCCCTCCCTCCCACCCTCCTTATCCCACCCCTCTAGGTAGTCACAAAGCACCGAGCTGATCTCCCTGTGCTATGTGGCTGCTTCCCACTAGCTATCTATTTTACACTTGGTAGTGTATATATGTCTATGCCACTCTCTCACTTCATCCAATCTTACCCTTCCCACTCCCCGTGTCCTCAAGTCCATTCTCTAGGTCTGCGTCTTTATTCCTGTCCTGCCCCTAGGTTGTTCAGAACCATTTTTCTCTTGTTTTTAGATTCCATATATATGTGTTAGCATACAGTATTTGTTTTTCTCTTTCTGACTTACTTCACTCTATATGACAGACTCTAGGTCCATCCACCTCACTACAAATAACTCAATTTCGTTTCCTTTTATGGCTGAGTCATATTCCATTGTATATATGTGCCACATGTTCTTTATCCATTCATCTGTCGATGGACACTTAGGTTGCTTCCATATCCTGGCTATTGTAAACAGAGCTGCAATGAACATTGTGGTACATGACTGTTTTTGAGTTACGGTTTTCTCAGGGTATATGCCAAGAAGTGGGATTGCTGGGTCCTATGGTAGTTCTATTTTTAGTTTTTGAGGAACCTCTATACTGTTCTCCATAGTGGCTGTATCAATTTACATTCCCACCAACAGTAGAAGAGGGTTCCCGTTTCTCCACACCCTCTCCAGCATTTATTGTTTGTAGATTTTTTGATGATGACTATTCTGACTGGTGTGAGGTGATACCTCATTGCAGTTTTGGTTTGCATTATTCTAATGATTAGTGATGTTGAACGTCCTTTCATGTGTTTGTTGGCAATATTTTCTTTGGAGAAATGTCTATTTAGGTCTTCTGACCGTTTTTGGATTGGGTTGTGTTTTTTTGATATTGAGCTTCATGAGCTGCTTGTATATTTTGGAGATTAATCCTTTGTCAGTTGCTTCATTTGCAAATATTTTCTCCCATTCTGAGGGGTGTCTTTTTGTCTTGTTTATGGTTTCCATTGCTGTGCAAAAGCTTTTAAGTTTCATTAGATCCCATTTGTTAATTTTTGTTTTTGTTTCCATTTCTTTAGGAGATGGGTCAAAAAGGATCGTGATGTGATTCATGTCATACAGTGCTCTGCCTATGTTTTCCTCTAAGAGTTTTATAGTGTCTGGACTTACATTTAGGTTTTTAATCCATTTTGAGTTTATTTTTGTATATGGTATTAGGGAGTGTTCTAATTTCATCTTTTACATGTAGCTGTCCAGTTTTCTCAGCACCACTTATTTAAGAGGCTGTCTTTCCTCCATTGTATACTCTTGCCTCCTTTATCAAAGATAAAGTGACCATTTGTGTGTGGGTTTATCTCTGGGCTTCCTATCCTGTTCCATTGATCTATATTTCTGTTTTTGTACCAGTACCATACTGCCTTGATTACTGTAGATTTGTAATATAGTCTGAAGTCTTGGAGCCTGATTCCTCCAGCTCCGTTTTTCTCTCTCAGGATTGCTTTGGCTATTCAGGGTCTTTTGTGTTTCCATACAAATTGTGAAATTTTTTGCTCTAGTTCTGTGAAAAATGCCATTGGTACTTTGATAGGCATTACATTGAATCTATAGATTGCTTTGGGTAGTAGAGTCATTTTCACAATGTTGATTCTTCCAATCCAAGAACATGGTATATCTCTCCATCTGTTTGTATCATGTTTAATTTCTTTCATCAGTGTCTTATAGTTTTCTGCAGACAGGTCTTTTGTCTCCATAGGTAGGTATACTCCTAGGTATTTTGTTCTATTTGTTGCATTGGTAAATGGGACTGTTTCCTTAATTTCTCTTTCAGATTTTTCATCATTGGTGTATAGGAATGCAAGAGATTTCTGTGCATTAATTCTCTATCCTGCTACTTTACCAAATTCATTGATTAGCTCTAGTAGTTTTCTGGTAGCATCTTTAGGATTCTCTATGTATACTATCATGTCATGTGCAAACAGTTACAGTTTTACTTCTTCTTTTCTGATTTGGATTCCTTTTATTTCTTTTTCTTCTCTGATTCCTGTGGCTAATACTTCCAAAACTAGGTTGAATAATAGTGGTGAAAGTGGGCAACCTTGTCTTGTTCCTGATCTTAGAGGAAATGGTTTCAGTTGTTCACCATTGAGAATGATGTTGGCTATGGGTTTGTCATATATGACATTTATTATGTTGAGGTAAGTTCTCTCTATGCCTACATTCTGGAGGATTTTCATCATAAATCGGTGTTGAATTTTGTTGAAAGCTTTTTCTGCATCCGTTGACATGGTCATATGGTTTTTCACCTTCAATTTTTTAATATTGTGCATCACATCGATTGGTTTGTATGTATTGAAGAATCCTTGCATTCCTGGGATAAACCCTACTTGATCATGGTGTATGATCTTTTCAATGTGCTGTTGGATTCTGTTTGCTAGTATTTTGTTGAGGATTTTTGCATCAATGTTGATCAGCGATATTAGACTGTAGTTTTCTTTTGTTGTCACATCTTTGTCTGGTTTTGGTATCAGGGTGATGGTGGCCTCGTAGAATATGTTTGGGAATGTTCCTCCCTCTGCTATACTTTGTAAGAGTTTGAGAAGGATAGGTGTTAGCTCTTCTCTAAATGTTTGATAGAATTCACCTGTGAAGCCATCTGGTCCTAGGATTTTCTTCGTTGGCAGATTTTTAATCACAGTTTCAATTTCAGTGCTTGTGATTGTTCTGTTTATGTTTTCTATTTCTTCCAGGTTCAGTCTTGGAATATTGTGCTTTTCTAAGACTTTGTCCATTTATTCCAGGTTGTCCATTTTATTGGCATATAGTTGCTTGTAGTAATTTCTCATGAGCCTTTGTATTTCTGCAGTGTCAGTTGTTACTTCTCCCTTTTCATTTCTAATTCTATGGATTTGAGTCTTCTCCCTTTTTTTCTTGAGAAGTCTGGCTAATGGTTCATCAATTTTGTTTATCTTCTCAAAGAACCAGCTTTTAGTTTTATTGATCTTTGCTATTGTTTCCTTCATTTCTTTTTCATTTATTTCTGATCTGATTTTTATGATTTCTTTCCTTCTGCTAACTTTGGGGTTTTTTTGTTCTTCTTTCTTTAATTGCTTTAGGTGCAAGGTTAGGTTGTTTATTCAAGATGTTTCCTGTTTCTTAAAGTAGGATTGTATTGCTATAAACTTCCCTCTTAGAACTGCTTTTGCTGCATCCCATAGGTTTTGGGTCGTCGTGTCTCCATTATCATTTGTTTCTAGGTATTTTTTGATTTCCTCCTTGATTTCCTCAGTAACCTCTTGGCTATTAAGTTGTGTATTGTTTAGCCTCCATGTATTTGTATTTTTTACAGATATTTTCCTGTAATTGATATCTAGTCTCATAGCATTGTGGTCAGAAAAGATACTTGATATGATTTCAATTTTCTTAAATTTACCAAGGCTTGATTTGTGAGCCAAGATATGATCTATCCTGGAGAATGTTTCATGAGCACTTGAGAAGAATGTGTATTGTGTTGTTTTTGGATGGAATGTCCTATAAATATCAATTAAGTCCATCTTATTTAATGTATCATTTAAAGTTTATGTTTCCTTATTTATTTTCATTTTGGATGATCTGTCCATTGGTAAAAGTGGGGTGTTAAAGTGCCCTATTGTGATTATGTTACTGTTGATTTCCCCTTTAATGGCTGTTAGCATTTGCCTTATATATTGAGGTGCTCCTATGTTGGGTGCATAAATATTTTCAATTGTTGTATCTTCTCCTTGGATTGATCCCTTGATCATTATGTAGTATCCTTCTTTGTCTCTTGTAGTAGTCTTTATTTTATAAAGTCTATTTTGTCTGATATGAGAATTGCTACTCCAGCTTTCTTTTGATTTACATTTGCATGGAATATCTTTTTCCATCCTCTCACTTTCAGTCTGTATGTGTCCCTAGGTCTGAAGTGGGTGTCTTGTAGACAGCATATAGATGGGTCTTGTTTTTGCATGCATTCAGCAGTCTAGGTCCTTTGGTTGGAGCATTTAATCCATTTACATTTAAGGTAGTTATTGATATGTATGTTCCTATTACCATTTTCTTAATTGTTTTGAGTTTGTTATTGTAGGTCTTTTCCTTCTCTTGTGTTTCCTGCCTAGAGGAGTTCCTTTAGCATTTGTGGTAAAGCTGGTTTGGTGGTGCTGAATTCTCTTAGCTTTTGCTTGTCTGTAAAGCTTTTAATTTCTCCATCAAATCTGAATGAGATCCTTGCTGCATAGAGTAATCTTGGTTGTAGAATTTTCCTGTTCATCTCTTTAAATATGTCCTGCCACTCCCTTCTGGCTTGCGGAGTTTCTGCTGAAAGATCAGATGTTAACCTTATGGGTATTCCCTTGTATGTTATTTGTTGTTTTTCCCTTGCTGCTTTTGATATTTTTTCCTTGTATTTAATTTTTGATAGTTTGATTAGTTTGTGTCTTGGCATGTTTCTCCTTGCTTTTATCCTGTATGGGACTTTCTGTGCTTCCTGGACTTGATTGACTCTCTCCTTTCCCATATTAGGGAAGTTTTCAACTATAATCTCTTCAGATATTTTCTCAGTCCCTTTCTTTTTCTCTTCTTCTCTGGGACTCCTATAATTCAAGTGTTGGTGTGTTTAATGTTGTCCCAGAGGTCTCTGAGACTGTCCTCAATTCTTTTCATTCTTTTGTCTTTATTCTGCTCTGCAGTAGTTATTTCCACTACTTTATCTTCCAGCTCACTTATCCCTTCTGCTGCCTCTGTTATTCAGCTATTGATTCCTTCTAGGGAATTTTTAATTTCATTTATTCTGTTGTTCATCACTGTTTGTTTGCTCTTTAGTTCTTCTAGGTCCTTGTTAAACGTTTCTTGTATTTTCTCCATCTATTTCCAAAATTTTGGATCATCCTTATTATCATCACTGAATTCTTTTTCAGGGTGACTGCCTATTTCCTCTTCATCTCTTTGTTCTGGTGGGTTTTTACCTTGCTCCTTCATCTGCTGTGTTTCTCTGTCTTTTCATTTTGCTTAACTTACTGTGTTTGGGGTCTCCTTTTCACAGGCTGCAGGTTCGTAGTTCCCATTGTTTTTGTTGTCTGCCCACAGTGGCTAAGGTTGGTTCAATGGGTTGTGTAGGCTTCCTGGTGGAGGGGACTAGTGCCTGTGTTCTGGTGGATGAGGCTGGATCTTGTCTTTCTGGTGGGCAGGACCATGTCTGGTGGTGTGTTTTGGGCTGTCTGTTACATTATGATTTTAGGCAGCCTCTCTGCTAATGGGTGGGGTTGTGTTCCTGTCTTGCTAGTTGTTTGGCATAGGGTTTCCAGCACTGTAGCTTGCTGGTCGTTGAGTGGAGCTGGGTCTTAGGGTTGACATGGAGATCTCTAGGAGAGCTTTTGCTGTTTGATATTACGTGGAACCTGGAGGACTCTGGTGTCCAATGTCCTGAACTCAGCTCCCCCGCTTCAGAGGCAAAGGCCTGACACCCGGCTGCAGCACGAAGACCCTGTCCACCACACAGCTCAGAAGAAAAGGGAGAAAGAAAGAAAGAAAGAAAGAAAGAAAGAAAGAAAGAAAGAAAGAAAGAAAGAAAGAAAGAAAGAAAGAAAGAAAGAAAGAAAGAAAGAAAGGAAGGAAGGAAGGAAGGAAGGGAGGAAGGAAGAAAAGTTATTAAAATAAAAATTAAAAGAGTTATTAAAAAATAAAAAAGTAATTAAGAAAAACTAAAGAAGGAGAGAAGAAAGCAGCCAAACCAAAAACTAAATCCACCAATGATAACAAGCACTAAAAACTATACTTAAAAAAAAAAAAAACACAGGGCTTCCCTGGTGGCGCAGTGGTTGAGAGTCCTCCTGCCGATGCAGGGGACACGGGTTCGTGCCCTGGTCTGGGAAGGTCCTACATGCCGCGAAGCACTAGGCCCGTGATCCATGGCCATTGAGTCTGCACTTCCGGAGCCTGTGCTCTGCAACGGGAGAGGCCACAACAGTGAGAGGCCCGTGCACCGCAAAAAAAAAAAAAAAAAAAAAAACAAACAAAGAAAAAATGGACAGACATAACCCTAGGACAAATGGTAAAAGCAAAGATATACAGACAAAATCACACAAAGAAGCATACACATACAAACTCACAAAAAGAGATAAACAAAAAAATATATGTATATCTATATATATAAAAAAAGGAAGAGAGCCACCAAATCAATAAACAAATCTACCAATGATTATAAACTCTAAATCCTAAACTAAGATAAACATAAAACCAGAAACAAATTAGATGCAGAAAGCAAACCCCAAGTGTACAGTTGCTCCCCATCTGGGGATGATTCATTGTCTATTCATGTATTCCAGAGAGCCAGGGTACATCAAGTTGATTGTGGGGATTTAATCCGCTGCTTCTGAGGCTGCTGGAAGAAATTTCCCTTTCTCTTTGTTTGCACAGCTCCTGGGGTTCAGCTTTGGATTCAGCCCGCCTCTGGGTGTAGGTCGCCTGAGGGCGTCTTTTCTTCGGACAGGATGGGGTTAAAGTAACAGCTAATTAGGGAGCTCTGGCTCACTCAGGCCAGGGGGAGGGAGGGGTACAGGATGCGGGACTGATCCTGCAGCGGCAGAGGCCGGTGTGACGTTGCAACAGCCTGAGGCGTGAAGAGTGTCCTCCTGGGGAAGTTGTCCCTGGATCCCGGGACCCTGGCAGTGGCGAGCTGCACAGGTTCCCGGGAGGGGAGGTGTGGAGAGTCACCTGTGCTCGCACACAGGCTTCTTGGTGGCGGCAGCAGCAGCCTTGGCGTCTCATGCCCGTCTCTGGGGTCCGCGCTGATAGCCGCGGCTCATGGACGTCTCTGGACCTTGTTTAGGCGGTGCTCTGAATCTCCTCTCCTCACGCACCCTGAAACAATGGTCTCTTGCCTCTTAGGCAGTTGCAGACTTTTTCCCGGACTCTCTCCTTGCTAGCTATGGCGTACTAGGCCCCTTCAGGCTGTGTTCACGTAGCCAACCCCAGTCCTTTCACTGGGATCCGACCTCCGAAGCCCGAGCCTCAGCTCCCAGCCCCCGCCCGCCCCGGCGGGTGAGCAGACAAGCCTCTCAGGCTGGTGAGAGCTGGTCGTCACCGATCCACTGTGCGGGAATCTCTCCGCTTTTCCCTCTGCACCCCTATTGCTGTGCTCTCCTCTGTGGCTCCGAAGCTCCCACCCCCCCGTCCCCACCAGTGAAGGGGCTTCCTAGTGTGTGGAAACTTTTCCTCCTTCACAGCTCCCTCCCAGAGGTTCAGGTCCTGTCCCTATTCTTTTGTCTCTGTGTTTTCTTTTTTCTTTTGTGCTACCCAGGTACATGGGGAGTTTCTTGCCTTTTAGGAAGTCTGAGGTCTTCTGTCAGCGTTCAGTAGGTGTTCTGTAGGAGTTGTTCCCCATGTAGATATATTTCTGATGTATTTGTGGGGAGGAAGGTGATCTCCATGTCTTACTCCTCTGCCATCTTGAAGATCTCTAGAACTTATTTTTATAACTCAGAATTTCTGCATGAAGTTATTTAATAGCAATTAGATATATAAAAGTCTGGAATTTAGAAGAGAGGTTCAGACTGAAGATGTAAATTTTTGATTCAGGTAAATGGTGTTTAAAGCCATGGAACTAAATAGAATCATCTTGAAGACAGGGTCAAAGACTAAGCACTGGGGCAATTAAACTTTTACAGGTCAAGAAGATGAATAGGAACTAACAAAGGAAATTGAGAAGGAATAGCTAATCAGAGGGAAGGATAGCAAATGGTGGAGTTTTGGAGATCAATGGGAGTGTTACGAAGAAAGAGCAACCAGCTGGATCAAATTATGCCAGGAAGTCAAGTAAGAGGAGAAAGGAGAATTGACTATTGGGTTTAGCATCATGGTCGTTGCCAATAACCTTAACAAAAGTAAGTTTGGTGGAGTGAAAGTGACAGCTTCATTAGACTTTGAGATTGGAGAGGGAAAGTAGAAACAGTGAGTAGAGACACATCAGGCAATTTTGCTGTAAAGAACATATAAATGGAATGGTAGTTGGAAATGAATGTGGGATCAAGAGGCTTTTGCTTTGTTTTTAAGTAGAAACTATTACAGCATGCTTGCAGGCTGATAGAGTGATTCATTAAGAAAGTGTTGGGGAGTGGGAAATTTCCCCGTCTACCTCTCCTGAATTCTTGTGGCAGGACTAATAATAAAACTGACACAAGACAGATTAACAGGAGAAAAAGAACCAAATGTTAATTCATGCAAATGGAAGTCTCATAGAAATAGGACCTAAGAAGTGGCCACAGCTTTTATACCTTTTAGACAAAGAAACAATAAACTGGTGAAAAATTGACAGGACAAAGAAACTTAGGTTTGGAGTACTCAGTTAGTGAAGAATCTAAACAGAATTTAGGCTTAGGCTAGTAAATTTAAGAAGTAAAAGGTTTATACTGGCTTCTTGGCCTGAATTTCCTATCTCTGGTGAGAAGGGTATCCTAATACCTCCAGATGCAGGGAGAGTGCCTTTTGCATGAGTGACTTATTTCCTGCTTTTGAGGATACAGAAAAGAGTGTCAGAGTGTCACTCTTCCATTGGCCATTTCTTAAGTAACTTAATTCAAAATAAGCAATATGCTACTGAGGCACATTTTAGGGTGGTCTACCCTGGGCCCCAACAGAAGTAAAAATTGAGAGGCAGGATTGAACAGGGACAACTTTAGAACAATGTCTGAGTAGGAAAGAAGGAATTTCTTTTCCTGTACAATCAATCTGTGCAGGAATTGGCCTTAGATAGGAACAGGGAAAACATTTTTTTATCTGAAGGGAAAGCATAGTATATGGAGCAGGGAAGTTGGTACCTTTAGGAGTGGAGCACATAGACATTCTCTTTATGATTGCCTCTACATTCTCAGTAAAATCAGAAGCTAAGCCATCCTCTGAGACTAAGGAGTGATAAGGAGTTATGGGAAGTTGGAGGTGAAATAATCATCTGGGAGAGTAAAAGAATGTTTATAAATGTAGGAGGATTGCTGGGCAGTTCTAAGGTACCATCTGAACGAGGTGCTGACAGATTTAAAGTGAGAGAGTCAGCAGGATGTGTGTGTGTGCATGTGTACGCATTGGTGTGTTTCCAGTCACATTCTGTTGTTCAGATGCAGTCATTGAGAAAGTGATGATTTGGATTTGTTCAAGGTTTGTGTTTTGCCCTGGAAAGTTCAATTCAGGGAGAGAGGAGCAAGGACCTTGGGAGTTTTGGCAGTGGAGTAATAATGACCTTGGGCTTTGAAATCTAAGCTGAGTAAGGATCAAAGTGAGGATATGTAAGGAAGCAAGAGATGGATAAATCAATGAATTGGAGGTTCTAGGCCATTTGAGGAATTGTTGGATTAAATTAATTAACCAGTAGTAGTGGCAGTAGTAGTGGTCAAAGAGGAGAGAAATTGAAATGGAGTTCATGAGTTATTAGTAATGACATAATGTAGTATATAACTCAGGAAGTCTATGTAAAAGTAGATTGAGAGACAAGATTATGGGAGGAGAGGACGTAAAGAAATTATGAGCCCATAATATTGGAAACATCATCTGTATATGTCCCAGCTATCTATTTTTGTGTAACACATCTCCTCAAAACTTAGATAAAACAATGTATTATTATTTTTTATTTTGGCTGTGTTGGGTCTTCATTGCTGAGCATGGGCTTTCTCTAGTTGCAGCGAGCGGGGGCTACTCTTTGCTGTGGTGTGCGGGCTTCTCATCTGTGGTGGCTTTTATTGTGGAGCAGGGGCTCTAGGCACACCAGCTTCAGTAGTTGTGGCACACGGGCTCAGTAGTTGTGGCACACGGGCTTAGTTGCTCCACAGCATGTGGGATCTTCCTGGACCAGGGCTCGAACCTGTGGTGGATTCTTAACCACTGTGCCAGCAGGGAAGTCCCAACAAAGTATTATCTCTCACAGTACTGTGGTTAGTTCCAGGTAATAGCTGGGATTACAGTCTTCTAAACACTCAACTGTGTGGAAATCCAAGATGGCTCATTCACATGGCTGACAGTTGACACTGGCTGCTTGCCAGGAGCTCAGCTAGGCTGTTGACCAGAGTGCCAACATATGGTCTCTCCATGTAACTTGGACTTCTTACGTCACATGTGTTGTGTTCCAAAGGCAAGTGTCCCAAGAGTGAGTGTTCCAGGAGGCAGGAAGCAGAAACTACAAAGCCAGTGAAGGGTTACACCCAAACTGGCACAGTGTTATTTCTACCATATTGTGTTAGTAGAAGCAATCTCAGGGCCCACACAAATTCAAGGGGGTGTGGGGAATAGATTCTAACTCTTGAAAGTGGTGGCAAGGTAACATTGCAGAAGAACATGTCGAATGGAAGATATTGTTGTAGCCATCTTTGGAAAATAAAATTTGCCATAGCGTGGATACTGAAATCAATAAGAATAATAATAGGACTAGTGTTGGAGGAAGAGAGAGTGAGCCAGGTGTTAAAATGCTGATTAGGAAGAACAAAGAGCTATTTTGTTGTAGATATCTGCAACAAAGAGAAATAGAAGATAATGAGTTTGTTGGTATGAGCTTTAGCAAACTTGGGGTTTGAGGAAAAAGGAAGGGATAATGGTATAAAATTGGCAAGGAGGAACAAGTAGGATATCTACCTCACTCTCAGGTCAAGTGATAAAAGAGGAAAGAACTATCTACCCTTAAAGAAGGCTACAGGAAAGAGGTATTCTCAAGGGACAGCCAATCTCAGAGAAAGAAGGTAAAGATTATGTTCAGACAAGAACGTGTATACAATGGATTTTGCTAGTGATGAATGAAGAATTCCAGAAGATGGGGAATTCCCTGGAGGCCCAGTGGTTAGGATTCCACACTTCCACTGCACGGGTTCAATCCTTGGTCAGGGAACTGGAAATTGTGGAAGGGTGTGTGGGGTTGGAGAAGGGTGGGAGACAGAGTTAGGTTAGGGTGTATACAGAGTCACGAGGGAATGAGAGTCAGGAGATGATAAATAACCTAAGAATCTTGAGATTCATTGGTGAGCAAGGAAAACAAAATTACTGAGCATGATGGAATTAAGGCATGATGGTCTCTCTAAGACAAGTTGTTACATTAAAGTTGCAAGAATTGGGGACAGTATCCTTGGAGCAAAGAGAGCATTGTAAGACTTCTTCAGTTAAAGACCACTTTGGCCCCAGGAGTATGGGGATCTCTATAAGAAATAAAATGACTTTTAATATGTCCATGGGTAAATATTATATAGCTTCTTTTCTCTTTTGTTTTTGACAAGAGTATTGAAGTATAAATGACGTTAATAAACTACAGTTCTAAAGTGTACAATTTAATAAGGGTTGTGATAGTGTGACCATCACCAAAGTCAAGATAATGAACATATCCACAACCCCAGATATTTACTCAGGTCCCTTTATAATCTCTCTCTCTAGTCCTCCCTCCCTTCATTCTTCAGGCGGTCACTAATCTGCTTTCTGTCATTCCAGATTAATTTTAAATTACAAGAATTTTATGTAAATGAAGTAATACACTATGCACTCTTATTTTGTGTGTCCTTTCACACAGCATAATTATTTTGAGATTCATCCATGTTGTTAGGTGTATCAGTAGTCCACACTATGTTTATATATTCACACGTTGATAGTTATGTGGGTGGTTTCCAGATTATAGTGATTACAAATATATCTGTTATGAACATTCATGTACAAGTCTGTATGGACATATGCTCTCATTTATTTTTGGTCAATACCCAGGAATGTATAGGCTGAATCATATGGTAGATGTTTGTTTAACATTTTAAGAATCTGCCAAACTGTTTTCCAAAGTGAGTATACTATTTACATTCCCACTAGTAAAGTATGAGTGTTCTAGATGCTCAGTATTGTTATTATTCTCTCTGATGATGTCTGCTTTTTATTGGGGGGTGTGATTATGACATTTACAGTTAATGTTTTTCTTGACGTAGTTAAAATGTATTCTCTTGCTAATTGTTTTCTCTTTGTCCCATATGTTATTTGTATCCCTTTTCTTCATTTTCTCTCTTCTTTTGGATTAAGTTTATTACAACATTTTATCTCCCTTTTCTGGTTTATTAGCTGTTTTGTAACTTTATTCCTTGCTTTACTATTCATGGTGTAAACCTTTAACTTATGACAGTTTTTGTTCTAATGATGTTATATGATACAACTTTACTTATAGCATTATAGCCTTACAATTGAATATTTTCATTTCTCCCCTCCCAGCCTCTGGACTATTGTCAACTATTTATTTCTACATATGTGATAAACCCACAATTCTTTATTGTTACTTTGGATTTAACCAGATGATTGTTTAAATACATTTAAATAACAGGAAAAAAAATCTTATTTATTTACCCAAACAGTTACAATTTCTAGTGGTCTTTATTATGTTGTGTAGATCCTTATTTCCATTTGGTACTATTTTCTTTCCACCTAAGGAATATTTAACATTTCTTTAACATTTCTTGTAGTGTGCATCTGCTGTTAATGAATTATTTTAACTTTTGTATGTCTGAAAAACTCTTTTTTCTCCACTTTTGTTTTTGAAAGACATTTTTACTGGGTATAGAATTCTAAGCAACAGGTTTTTTTCTTTGAGTACTTAAAGACGTTGTTCACTTGTATTCTCATGCATTTTTTCCAACAAGAAATATTCTTCCATCTTTATATTTCTCCCTCTGTGCATATATAATCTTTTTGCTCTAGCTGCTTTTACATTTTTCTGGGTTCTAGGTTCCATTAAATTTCTTGGATCTATGGATCTATAGTTTTCATCAGATTTGAAAATGTTCTACCATTTTTTCATTTTATATTTTTTTCTGTTCCTTAAGAACCCCTGCTTTCATTCAAAGTCACCAATTACACATATAATAGGACACTTTTGCTTTAATTTTTCGTACTTTTTACTCTCTTTTTCATTTTGTACAGTATGTCTTCCCATCCCTTAATCTTCTCTTCTGCAATGCTTAGGCTGTCATTAATTCCATCCAGTTTATTTTTCATCTCAAACATTATAGTTTTCATCCCTAGACTTTTGATTATTTAAAAGAAGCTTCCATGTTTCTATACTTAACATACTCAATCTTACCTGTAGCTCTTTGAACACATAAAATGTCATTATAACTGTTTTTTTGTTTGTTTTGTTGTTTTTTATTTTTTTGCGGTATGCATGCCTCTCACTGTTGTGGCCTTTCCCGTTGCGGAGCACAGGCTCTGGACGTGCAGGCTCAGCGGCCATGGCTCATGGGCCCAGCCGCTCCGCGGCACGTGGGATCTTCCTAGACCGGGGCACGAACCCGTGTCCCCTGCATCGGCAGGTGGACTCTCAACCACTGTGCCACCAGGGAAGCCCTATAACTGTTTTAATGTCCTAAACTATAGATTCTATCATCTGGGCTGGTTTCGATTAATTTTTTTTTTCTTTTTAGTTACGGGTCATGTTTTTCTGCCTTTTGCATTCTTGATAATTTTGATCAGGTACATTTGTGAATTTTGCCTTGGTGGATGCTTAAAATTCTTATAAATATTCTTTAGCCTTGTTCTGGGATGCAGGTTCTTAGAAACAATTTTAGCCTTTGGGTCTTGCTTTTAAGCTGTGTTGACAGGACCAGTGAAGTGTTTATTTTAGAGCTATTTTTTTGAACTACCAAGGCAAAGTCCTTTTGTGTATTCTACTTGATACCTCACTAATTATGAGGTTTTTCTAGTCTATAAATTGGAGACAGGCACTATTTTATTTCTGTGTGAACTATATAGGTACTATTTTCTCTACTCCTTTTGGATGGTTCTTTCCTGAACCTTTGGTAGTTCATTATCTCCACTCCCACACACACATATATACACAATGACCAGTACTCAGCCAAAGACTCAAGGGGAACCCTCAGCTGAACTCCAGAGTTCATTATGAAATGATAACTGTGATAAGTCTAGTAATCATCTGTTCTCATACAAAGTTACTACAATATTATTGATTGTATTCCTTAATCATTTGACACTTAAAGAGTGGAAATGAGAACAATCAGGTACAGATACTGCATTTCTGAAGTTAAGTGGGCACAGTTTGAATGCTAATAAGGTAGGTTAGAAGCTTGGGTTATCCCAGAAGTAGCTGATAAGCATACCTTATTGGATGGTGTCATTCAGATATAATAATTCTGTGTTCCAAAAGACTTTCCCTAATGAACAAAAAAGAGGCTGTGTCTAGAACATTAGTAACTAACTGTCTAAATTTCTTAAGAGGTCATTACAGATTTTATAAAACCATACTTATTTTAGTTTAAGTTAACTAGAAAAACAAAATGTATAATCCATAACACTTTTTTTTTTTTCTTTGCGGTACGCGAACCTCTCACTGTTGTGGCCTTTCCCATTGCAGAGCACAGGCTCTGGACGCACAGGCTCAACGGCCATGGCTCACGGGCCCAGCCACTCCGCGGCATGTGGGATCCTCCCAGACCGGGGCACGAACCTGTGTCCCCTGCATCGGCAGGTGGACTCTCAACCACTGCGCCACCAGGGAAGCCCAATCCATAACTCTTTAAATGAAGAACGTGTGGGCCAGGAAGTCAAACTAATTGCAAGCTATTCTGAGTCCCAGAAGGGCAATCCCTGCTCTAGAAATTGATGCAGGAGTACTAAGAAGTACTGATTGTTCTAAGAACCAATCCTTACTTAGTTACATGGATGGGCTATACGTTGTTCTTTTTCTTTTTAATTAATTTATTTATTTATTTATTTTTGGCTGTGTTGGGTCTTCATTGCCACACACGGGCTTTCTCTAGTTGCAGCAAGCGGGGGCTACTCTTTTTTGCAGTGTGCGGGCTTCGTACTGCGGTGGCTTCTCTTGTTGAGGAGGAAGGGCTCTAGGTACACGGGCTCAGTAGTTGTGGCTCGTGGGCGCTACAGTGCAGGCTCAGTAGTTGTGGTGCATGGGCTTAGTTGCTCCACGGCATGTGGGATTTTCCCAGACCAGGGTTCGAACCAATGTCCCCTGCGTTGGCAGGCAGATTCTTAAGCACTGAGCCACCAGGGAAGTCCCTTTCTTTTTTAAGTCTTTACTGAATTTTGTTACAATATTGCTTCTGTTTTATGTTTTGGTTTTTTGGCTGTGAGGCATGTGGGATCTTAGCTCCCTGACCAGGGATCAAATCCACATTCCCTGCATTGGAAGGTGAAGTCTTAACCACTGGACTACCAGGGAAGACCCTGTATGTTGTTCTTTCTCATTATCAAGACAATTCAAAGAAAAGGTCTAAAAATGCACCCTCTCATCCCAAATAATTCATTTTATTGCACAAATGCCACTGACTTTGTAGCTAATGGTCAGACCTCAGAAATAGAAACACTATTCCAGAAAATGGTGAAAGATATTTTTATATTAATCTAACATTTTACTTGTGAAAAAGTATCTGGCAGGCAAGGAAAGTTCTGTGTATTTTTTTAGGAAAAATTCTGTATCATTTTTCTCTATAATTTAAAGGATCTCTAAGACTTTGTACACATGTAAATATAAAAAAATAAAATATAATATGCACTGTAATTTTTAGAAGCTATATTTTTTACTAAACATAGGATTACTCAGTAAAAATTTGCTTAATGAATCTACCCTAAGAATAAATTTCTTTTTGGAGGGGTTTAAATGATACAAAGTAATGACTTAGTATTGTAATAAAATTTAATAAATTTTATTAAAAGCAGATTCCATTTCTTCACATAGTTAAGTAAGTTTTGTGTTTTGTTAAGCCCATTTTATTGTATTACTTCATAAGAGTAAGTTTGCTCAGTGAGACTGTCACTGATAAAGACATGTACAAAGTTAGCACCAAACAGCTATAAATGCAGATAGCCACAACGACCTTTCCAATATGTACAAACTCCCTTTACACATACACACATATATTTACAGCTAATAAATAACATTTAAAGCGAAAGCATTGCTGATATATATAGTGAAGTCTGTAGAAGCCAGAGTTCCCAGGGGCATACACTGATTTGATTCATATTTTCTAAAGTTGATGCACCCTTGCTCAAAACCCAAATCCAGAGAATTAATGAATTAACAATAAAGGGTGATGCCAACAACATGTCGCACAACATTTTATTTTTAGAGAGAATTCATTCCAAGCTGGCTGATGTCAATCACAACATTCATCCTATTTTGTACAGGCAAAACCATATTTCTCAGATGAAGGGCTTAAGTTTTGGCACCACTGGAACAATTTCTACTCCAATATGTTCCAATACATCTCTTGATCATTTACCTTCCAAGCCACGCTGAGGAA
Source organism: Pseudorca crassidens (assembly GCF_039906515.1). Taxonomy (NCBI): domain Eukaryota; kingdom Metazoa; phylum Chordata; class Mammalia; order Artiodactyla; family Delphinidae; genus Pseudorca; species Pseudorca crassidens. The sequence continues at coordinate 97,975,617 of NC_090302.1, read as the reverse complement.
TAATCATACATGTGGGGCTTCATATGTGAATATGTGTTCAGACACCCACACACATTCACAGTTTGGATTCCCAGCAATAGCCTCTGAGATATTTGACTTCTTTATCATTTTATAATAATATATAGAAAAGCATTCTGAAAATATGAGATCTAGTTTATAAATAATTGTTCACTCACTCTTGACTAGTTGTTAAAAACAACAACACTCTCATGATATTCCATGTGATTATAACAATGGAGGATCCTTTTAACTGCCCACGATGGTTTTAAGCACTGCCTATGAATATATCCTGTAACTCTTCTATTTCTTTACTTAGTAAAAACAATCCTTGTCTAAAATTTGTAAGAGTTTGCATGATGCAAAATTTGACCTTGAACACATATTTTCTTATCAAAATTAGGGAAGAAAGAGACATGCTCAAAGTCTGACTGAAGCATGGCTGAAATAAGCCTAAAATTAAATAGTAACCATCATATATTACAGGACTTCAAATCAATGAATATAATTTTGAAAATCTGATAATAAAATTATTGTTTCATTTTCTTTCTCTGTAGTTAAAATTATGTGTAAGCTGATGATAACAGGCTCATTTTAAACGCCTATCCAGGGAAATTTGTTAAAATATAATCTTGAGACAAAGCAAGAAAAGGAAGGGGAAAGACTAAGCCATAAACAGTAAAGCCTATTAAGATTTAATTGATCTCAATATTATATGTCCTTTAATTTGTAACTTTTTTATGATGCAACCAACCGCAAGGAGTATTTAAAGCTTTAGTGCTTTATCAACTCTATTCTTCTTTCCTCTCTCCAAGTCACTAGTTCCTGGTTAACTCCTGGGCTACACCCCAATGGCAAGAGGATCATTCCAAGAAAGTAGGTATTTTGACTGAGAAGTAAATGGGTCCGACTCATGCCACAAAAAATCACTTTCTATATTTAGACTTGGAGAAAACTTTGAAAAGGTTATCAGTCTAGAAAATGCAGAATTCCAATTAAAATGCGAGGTTCTAATCAATTTTAGGCTATGGCTAAACTTACTATATGAAGAGGTCTGATTATTTTACCATGAGTCCAAACAATTCTTATTTCTTTCTCAAAGGACAGAAGGCAGTGCTTTTCATATCTGCTATTTTTTAATGTTGAAAGATGTGCTATTTGGCCACTCTACTTCTCAAATTGAATTAGCCAGTTTTCAGTATTTGAGACTGTCTCCTAAAATAACTAACAAGGCTATAGAGCTGGGATTAATACTAGGAAAGTCCACCTTTAACCACCCAAAGCACTGGGCATCTTTTGTAAAAGTTACTTCATTCTTCATAGAATTCATAGGCTGTTCTTTCTTCTGTAGATTTCCCCAGTTTCTGAGAGAAAACAGAGGAAGAACGGCAATTTATTACCTGCTTAGTGTTTTATAACCCTTCCCCCCTCCCCCAATACCTTCATGGTGAAAAAGTAGTCACCTGGAAATTCAGAACAAAGGTTGTGAGAATAAACTGAATCAGAGGAAGTGGCAGGCTCATAGCAATAAAAGACACTCTAATATATACTTAGCCATGTCCTGATAAGCAGTATCATTTTCAGAAGACTGAACCAAATGATTTCAAAATTTAGGAAGATTGCTTACTTCTAAAACTTGTTAAATAAAATACCTATTTTTTCTTTTCTTGAGCATTCTAACGAGTTATATCAGCAAGTGAGAGAAAGAGAAGCTTTTATTTGATTGATTAGTCACAGAGGCGACAAACTGCAGAGGGTTATTAGTCTGATTCATAATTACCTCCTAGATAAAGATCAGATGTAAAACAAAAAAAAGCTCTCTAAATATATGTTGTTCCAGTAGTCTTATAATCAGATGAGGAATGTATCATAACTATCTCAGATAAAGTCTTATAACTTATATAAATAATATGACCAATATGACCAGAAATACTTTATAAACAGCTGGAGTTATTTCCTAATTTTTCGAGTTTTGTTTTTAAATTCATATTATATGTTTAGAGTTGTGGATGATTTGGAGAGAATGTATGCAGAGGTGTGTTTGTGTATGTTTATAGGTAACGTAAAAGCAATGTATAAAACTTCATATAGGAGTTCCTTTCAAAGAGTTAAAGCAAGTGTGAAATTGCCTCAGATTTCTGATGAGGAAAAACAAAGCAATGAAGCTCTTAGTAGAAGTCTCCACTTCGATAAATATTCAGTTATTCTCCCTGGCTCAATACCAGTAGCTACTCTCTATTTCAAGTTTATCTTGAGTGCTCTTACATTAATGTTTTCAATCCAGATGGCTTCATCTTGTCACTCAAAGTACGTATGTCATAATGCCATTATGTAAAAAAATATAAATATTACATGTGCATAGAGAAAGTCTGAAAGGATATAAATTAAAATGCTAGTTGGGGGTTGTCCCTGGGTGATAGTTACAATGATTTTATTATCTTTTTGCCTGTTTTCTCTAATCTATTCAAAATCCATAATTATCCATGGATAAACTATCTTATAAAATGGAAATTAAAAATAATAGAGATATTCCACATTAGGGTCTTTAATATACTTTTTTTGATTAGAAAATTCTTATTCTGTACTTTCGTCTATAAATGTAACTGGGAGAAGACAAACCGAAAGCAATTGGCTTTTCTATTTCCAGATGATGTTGTGACCAACTTTTCCCATTGTTTCTTATGTCACTGGCTTCTATGATATGATATGATATGATCTAAGCTTTCCCCCTTTATACCTATAAGCCATCAGCACTTGGCTTCTGGCAGTGGAATGAGTGGAGGAATGAAAGTGGCACACTTTGGGAATTCAGGAGGGGATGGGGAAGGTCACATGTTCAGTCTCTACTTAGTACTGACACTCTGGAATGATTCAGCTGACAGCTGCCGTGTGGATTAGCCTTAAAGGTCAAGTAGAAAAGAGCCAGGCAGTTGTTTTGAGATGGAAAAGAGAACCATCTCCTAAACTCTAAGTCCACTAGCTTTCCGTCTTTGGGGGTTTTGAGATGGATGCTTGGTGGCTGCCCCTTTGGCTCTCTGTCCTGGAATCTGCTGGCACTTGGAGAATCAAGGAGGACTCGGGCTGCAGCTAATGTTCTGCTCCCCTGGGTACATCCTGGGAGGAGCTGCACCCACAGCCGCAATCACGGCTACTAACTTGTGTTGTATCCACTGCACATAGGGTCTGTAAATGGGGCAGTACAGGAAAAAGCAGAAGTGGAGATTTTGTGGTAGTTCAAGATGTAAAATAAAATCTAAAAAGTGCACCTGGGGTGAAGGTCAGAGCTGGCAGAAAGAACAGAAAGAAAAAGAAAATAGAGGAAGTACTGCCAAAAGCAAATGCACTGGTCTAATGTGTATGCAGGAGGCCTGAGAAAGGCCACCCGAAGGCTCTGATCACAAGACTCAGTCCAAGCCTTTAGTGCAGGGCTGAAGGGTAATGCATGAAGCAGCATCCCTCAGAGAGCAAGTTCAAGATACCCAGACAGCCTTAGCCCAAGATGCTCACCAGCCAGACTTTCTATTCAGAGACTTGTCATGGCATTTCACAAATATCACAGGTGACTTTCCTTTCTGCAGATGAGACATCTTCTCCCTGGAACAGAAGATCACCCTGTGGAAGAAAATGGACGTGAGCACACCATATTGGAACAATAAAAATGTTCAAAAATAAATGGTTCAGTCAGGGCTGTTTCAATCCTACATAATCGTTCTGATTGTTTTGATATTTCCAATAATTACCTGTTTATACTCAGGCCATTCAGGTCAGCAACACATCTGAATCAGAGGGTTATCTGAGGGCTTAACCCACTGTCCAGCAGTAAAGCTAGGTCATCAGTACAGACAGGCACACAGACAGCACAGACAGCCTGGAACAGGCTTAAAATCACAATATTTTCACCAAAAAATGATACAAGATCAATTTTACCACTTCTTAGTGTCTGCATTAGGGAATTCACAAACTAGCCTTCAACTGGCCCTGCTGGAAAAACAAATACTCTGTATAGCCTCTCCATTCACAACCTCTTTTCCCCCCTTTTGGTTATAAGAGAAAATGACAAAAGAGAAATACATTATCAACACTTATTTATTTATTCATTGGTCATGCCTCGTGGCTTAGGGGATCTTAGTTCCCCAGCCAGGGATTGAACCCAGGCCCTCCACAGTGAAAGCACTGAGTCCTAACCACTGGACCACCAGAGAATTCCTTATCAATCCTAATTTAAAGAGTCATTTTATTTACAACAATAGTATACTAGTTTGCAAAATCCCTGTACATTTAGTATAAAATTTTAAATCTTATGGGGCTCTCTATGCAATTCATTTTATCTATGTGAAGTGGGGTTGGGAAGAGAGGATGAGATTATCTTGGAATCTTGTCCTTCTTGAAGAGGTTAGTTTTAATCTTTGAATGTCCAAGTGGCATCTCTGAGGTTCTCTGCATAACTAACTGTTTTGTGCTTGCAAGAATCAGTGCTAAATGAGAAGCTGAGATTCTTGACTTCTAATCTCAACTCTCACTCAATGACTGTGGCAATTCAGAGTTTAGGTTTTCTTTCCATAAAATGCAGAGATACCATTACTTCCCTAGTATGACAATAAAATAACACACCTAAAAAATGATAGGTGTAATTATCTAGGTAATGTAGTTTTAAAGACAAAGCTTACTAAAGTTTCACCTGAACACTGGAGGCTCCATAAATACTATTTCTAGGTAATAACATTAGAGTGAATGAAAATGAATGGAGACGGGCGGAGTCGAGAGGGGCGGAGTCAAGATGGCGTACTAGGAGGACGCGGAATTCGCGTCTCCTCACAACTAGGGCACCTACCAGGCACCGGTGGGGGACCACGGACACGTAAGGGGACTGGAGGAGCCCCCAGTGACCAGGTAGAAGCACAGAGAATGGGGGGAGTGAAGGGGGATGAGAAGTGGAGGCGGGATGGGACTGGCGCCCCTGAGGGGCGGCTGGGGGAGGGGAAGGGATCCCACGCTGGAAGGGGTAAATTGGGGAACCACTGGGGGGCAGAGGATCAAAAGGAAGCGTGGCCAGGTTTCCTCTGCCCACTTGGACCCCGAGGAACCTGCTGAGATCCTGGGCCTGATCCTCTACCCACCGAGGCCCCCTCCAGCCATGCTGGCCCTGAGGGAGTGGGAGGGTGAGAAGGGGTAGCAAAAACAAAGGCCAGACCTCCGGCACCCCTGAGGGGCGGCTGGCGGAGGGGAGAAGTTCCTACACCATAGGACCCACCCACGGTTGGGGGTCCAGTGGGGTGGGGGAGACCCTGGGGGAGACGGTGGTCGTGGGACATGAAGGAATGGAAGGGAACGCAGCCAGTGCTTTCCCTGTCCACTTAGAAAATGGGAAGCCTGTTGGGCTTGCGGGCCTAATCCTCTGCCCTTGGAGCCTCCCTCCTGCCGCGCAGAACCTGAGCCCCACCCCTACACCCCCAACCAGGGCCTCACCTCTACACTCTGAGGGCCCCTCCAATGTGCTCAGCCTAAACCCCACTCACACACGCTCACTCAGGGCCTTACCTCCAAACTCCAGAACCCCACACTCCAGAGGCCCTCCTTCCAACGTGCTGCCTCTCCCCTTCTGTGCACTTCCTAGGCAGAGGCCCCGCCCCACGCTTGAACGTCACCCCGCCTAGGTCCCTCCCCACGCTCAAGCGTCAGTCCCCCACCAGCCTAGGTACGGCCCTACCCAAAACCCCGCCCCTGCCTAAGTTCCACCCCCTGCCTAAATTCCACCCCCATAGCCAAGGATTTTTTTTTTCTGTGTGGTTTTATTTTACCTTGTTGCAGTTGTTTCAATTATAGTTTTATTTTTTCCTAATATGTTTTTTATCTTTCTAATTTTATTTTTTTTATCCTTTGATATGGTACTGCTCCTTCCTTTCTTTCTGATTTCTTTTTTTGTTTTTAACCATGCCACAAAGCTTGTGAGATCTTGATTCCCAGGCTGGAGGTCAGGCCCGAGCTCCTATGGTGGGAGCTCCGAGTCCAAACCGCTGGACTAACAAAGAACCCCAGACCCCAGGAAATATTGATTGGAATGAGGCCTCCCAGATGTCCTCATCTCAGCAACAAGACCTGGCTCTATCCAACTGCCTGCAAACTCAAGTGCTGGATGTCTCAGGCCAAACAACCAGTAAGACAGGAATACAGCACCACCCATCAAAAAGAGAAAAAAAAAAAAAAAGAAATGACAAAAACATATGTTACAGACAAAGGAGCAAGGTAAAAACCTATAAGACCAAATAAATGAAGATGAAATAGGCAATCTACCTGAAAAAGAATTCAGAGTAATGATAGTAAAGATGATCCAAAATCTTGGAAACAGAATGGAAAAAATACAAGAAACATTTAACAAGGATCTAGAAGAACTAAAGAGCAAAGAGTGATGAACCACACAATTACTGAAACTAAAAATACTCTAGAAGGAATCAATAGCAGAATAACTAAGGCAGAAGAACGGATAAGTGAGCTGGAAGATAAAATGGTGGAAATAACTGCCACAGAGCAGAATAAAGAAAAAACAATGAAAAGAATTGAGGACAGTCTCAGAGACCTCTGGGGCAACATTAAATGCACCAACATTTGAATTATAGAGGTCCCAGAAGAAGAAGAGAAAAAGAAAGGGGCTGAGAAAATATTTGAAGAGATTATACTTGAAAACTTCCTTAACATGGGAAAGGAAATAGTCAATCAAGTCCAGGAAGCACAGAGAGTACCATACAGAATAAACCCAAAGAGAAACACACTGAGACACATATTAATGAAACCATCAAAAATTAAATACAAAGAAAAAATATTAAAAGCAGCAAGGGTTTGTGTTAACATACAAGGCAATCCATATAAGGATAACAACTGATTTTTCAGCAGAAACTCTGCAAGCCAGAAGGGAGTGGCAGGACATATATAAAGTGATGAAAGGGAAAAACCTACAACCAAGATTACTCTATCCAGCAAATATATCATTCAGATTTGACGGAGAAATTAAAACTTTTACAGACAAGCACAAGTTAAGAGAATTCAGCACCACCAAACTAGCTATACGACAAATGCTAAAGGAACTTCTCTAGGCAGGAAACAGAAGAGAAGGAAAAGACCTACAAAAACAAACCCAAAACAATTAAGAAAATGGTAATAGGAACATACATATCGATAATTACCTTACATGTAAATGGATTAAATGTTACAACTAAAAGGCAAAGATTGGCTGACTGGATACAAAAACAAACCCGTATACATGCTGTTTACAAGACACCCACTTCAGACCTAGGGACACATACAGACTGAAAGTGAAAGGATGGAAAAAGATATTCCATGCAAATGGAGATCAAAAGAAAGCTGGAGTAGCAATTCTCATATCAGACAAAATAGACTTTATAACAAACACTATTACAAGAGACAAAGAAGTACACTACATAATGATCAAGGGATTAATCCAAGAAGAAGATATAACAATTATAAACATTTATGCACCCAACATAGGAGCACCTTAATACATAAAGCAAATGCTAAAAACCATGAAAGGAGAAATCGACAGTAACACGATAATAGTAGGAGATTTTAACACCCCACTTTCACCAATGGGCAGATCATCCAAAATGAAAATAAATAAGGAAACACAAGATTTAAATGACACATTAAGCAAGATATTCTTAATTGATATATATAGGACATTCCATCCAAAAACAACAGAATACACTTTCTTCTCAAGTGCTCATGGAACATTCTGCAAGATAGACCACATTTTGGGTCAAAAATCAAGCTTTGGTAAATTTAAGAAAATTGAAACCATATCAGGTATCTTTTCTGACCACAACGCTATGAGACTAGATATCAATTACAGGAAAAAAACTAAAAATTACAAACACGTGGAGGCTAAACAATATGCTACTAAATAACCAAGAGATCACTGAAGAAATCAAAGAGGAAATTAAAAAATACCTAGAAACAAATGACAATGAAAACAAGACGACCCAAAACCAATGGGATGCAGCAAAAGCAGTTCTAAGAGGGAAGTTTATAGCAATACAATCCTACCTCAAGAGACAAGAAACATCTCAAACAAGCAACCTAACCTTACACCTAAAGCAATTAGAGAAAGAAAAACAAAAAAAAAAACCCAACGTTAGCAGAAGGAAAGAAATCATAAAGATCAGATCAGAAATACATGAAAAAGAAATGAAGGAAACACTAGCAAAGATCAATAAAACTAAAAGCCAGTTCTTTGAGAAGATAAACAAAATTGTTAAACCATTAGCCAGACCTATGAAGAAAAAAAGGGAGAAGACTCAAACCAACAGAATTAGAAAGGAAAAGGGAGAAGTAACAACTGACACCGCAGAAATACAAAGGATCATGAGAGATTACTACAAGCAATGATATGCCAATAAAATGGACAACCAGAAAGAAATTGAAAATTTCTTAGAAAAGCACAACCTACCGAGATTGAACCAGGAAGAAATAGAAAATATAAACAGACCAATCACAAGCACTGAAATTGAAACTGTGATTAAAAATCTACCAACAATCAAAACCCCAGGACCAGATGGCTTCACAGGTGAATTCTATCAAACATTTAGAGAAGACCTAACACCTATCCTTCTCAAATTCTTCCAAAATATAGCTGAGGGAGGAAGACTCCCAAACTCATCCTATGAGGCCACCATCGCCCTGATACCAAAACCACACAAAGATGTCACAAAAAAAGAAAACTACAGGCCTATATCTCTGATCAACATAGATGCAAAAATCCTCAACAAAATACTAACAAACAAAATCCAATAGCACATTAAAAGGATCAAACACCATGACCAGCTGGGATTTTTCCCAGGAATGCAAGGATTCTTCAATACATGCATATCAATCAATGTGATACACCATATTAACAAACTGAAGAATAAAAACCATATGATCAACTCAATAGATGCAGAAAAAGCTTCTGACAAAATTCAACACTCATTTATGATAAAAACCCTCCAGAAAGTAGGCTTAGAGGGAACTTATCTCAACATAGTAAAGGCCATATATGACAAACCACAGCCAACATCGTTCTCAATGGTGAAAAAATGAAACCATCTCCTCTAAGATCAGGAACAAGACAAAGTTGCCCACTCTCACCACTATTATTCAACCTAGTTTTGGAAGTTTTAGCCACAGCAATCAGAGAAGAAAAAGAAATAAAAGGAATCTAAATCAGAAAAGAAGACGTGAAACTGTCACTGTTTGCAGATGACATGATACTATACATAGAGAATTCTAAAGATGCTACCAGAGTACTACTAGAGCTAATCAATGAATTTGGTAGAGTAGCAGTATACAAAATTAATGCACAGAAATCTCTTGCATTCCTATACACTAATGATGAAAAATCTGAAAGAGAAATTAAGGAAACACTCCCATTTACCATTGCAACAAAAAGAATAAAATACCTAGGAATAAACCTGCCTAAGGAGACAAAAGACCTGTCTGCAGAAAACTATAAGACACTGATGAAAGAAATTAAAGATGATACAAACAGATGGAGAGATATACCATGTTCTCGGATTGGAAGAATCAACATTATGAAAATGACTATACTACCCAAAGCAATCTACAGATTCAATGCAATGCCTATCAAATTGCCAATGGCATTTTTCACAGAACTAGAACAAGAAATTTTACAATTTGTATGGAAACACAAAAGACCCTGGATAGCCAAAGCTATCTTGAGAAAGAAAAATGGAGCTGGAGGAATCAGGCTCCCTGACTTCAGACAATGCTACAAAGCTATAGTAATCAAGACAGTATGATACTGGCACAAAAACAGAAATATAGATCAATGGAACAGGATAGAAAGCCCAGAGATAAACCTGTGCACAAATGGTCACCTTATCTTTGATAAAGGAGGCAAGAGTATACAATGGAGGAAAGACTACCTCTTCAATAAGTGGTGCTGGGAAAACTGGACAGCTACATGGAAAAGAATGAAATTAGAACATTCCCTAACACCATACACAAAAATAAACTCAAAATGGATTAGAGACCTACATGTAAGGCTACACACTATAGAACTCTTAGAGGAAAACATAGGCAGAACACTCCATGACATAAATCACAGCAAGATCCTTTTTGACCCACCTCCTAGAGAAATGGAAATAAAAACAAAAATAAACAATTGGGACCTAATGAAACTTCAAAGCTTTTGCACAGCAAAGGAAACCATAAACAAGACCAAAAGACAACCCTCAGAATGGGAGATATTTGCAAACAAAGCAACTGACAAAGGATTAATCTCCAAAATGTATAAGGAGCTCATGCAGCTCAATATCAAAAAAACACACAACCCAAGCCAAAAGTGGGCAGGGGACCTAAATAGACATTTCTCCAAAGAAGTTATACAGATTGCCAACAAACACATGAAAAGATGCTCAACATCACTAATCATTAGAGAAATGCAAATCAAAACTACAGTGAGGTTCACCTCACACCAGTCAGAATGGCCATCATCAAAAAGTCTATAAACAGTAAATGCTGGAGAGGGTGTGGAGAAAAGGGAACCCTCTTGCACAGTTGGTGAGAATGTAAGTTGATACAGCCATTATGGAGAGCAGTACGGAGTTTCCTTAAAAAACTAAAACTAGAAGTATTATATGACCCAGCAGTCCCAGTACTGGGCATATACCCTGAGAAAACCATAATTCAAAAAGAGTCATGTACCACAATGTTCATTGCTGCACTATTTACAATAGCCAGGGCATGAAAGCAATCTAAGTGTCCATTGACAGATGAATGGATAAAGAAGATGTGGTACATATGTATATTGGAATATTACTCAGCCATAAACGGAAACGAAATTGAGTTATTTGTAGTGAAGTGAATGGACCTAGAGTCTGTCATACAGAGTGAAGTATGTCAGAAAGAGAAAAACAAATACCATATGCTAGCACATATATATGGAATCTAAAAAAAAAGAAAAAAAATTGTTCTGAAGAACCTAGGGGCAGGATAGGAATAAATACACAGACGTAGAGAATGGACTTGAGGACATGCGCAGGGGGAACGGTAAGTTGGGAGAAAGTGAGAGAATAACATTAACATATATACACTACCAAATGTAAAATAGCTAGTGGGAAGCAGCCGCATAGCACAGGGAGATCAGCATAGCACAGGGAGATCAGCTTGGTGCTTTGCGACCACCTAGAGGGGTAGGATAAGGAAGGTGGGAGGGAGACACAAGAGGGAGGGGATATGGGGATATAGTATGCATATAGCTGATTCCCTTAGTTATACAGAAGAAACTAACACAACACTGTAAAGCAATTATACTCCAATAAAGATATTAAAGGAAAAAAGAAGAAAAAAACATGTGAGCTACCTTTGTAGGCTAGAGATTAAGGCAAAATAACCATTTAAAAAAAAATGAATGGAGAAAAATAAATTTAATTACTTTTTTTGAGTCTCTCCTGCCTTTACTCTGATCTTCTCAATAGCAAAGCCAGGGCTGCTCCACCAGTTGGACCAGCTGAAGTATGAATCGCTGATCCATTTGAGTTTCAACATTAGCAATTCTCCAATATCCACCTCAGTGTAAATTAGAAAGGAGTATGTTTTATTTGTGGAAACTTCAGGCCTGAATAAAAAATCAACATATTTGGTTAGTTCTGGAAAGCAGGTTTTTTTTTTTCCTTTTACTTCCTCCTAAGATATAAATAGCTTTACTGTTCGGGGAATATTTTTCAAATGCAAAAAATGTCCAACAAAATATGCAAGATGCATGTCAATGGCATTTAGTGTATTTTAAATGATATCTACACTAATGTGTACCTTTAATGTATTCCAACTTTTATCCTAACAATATGAACTATGTAATATAATTCTTAAGAGAAAAAAGTTCATAAGTCCACCATTTAGAGATATTATTTTCATTTTCATATATTCCCTTTCAATTTGTATTGATATGTGAACGTGTCCTTTGTTACAGTCATAGTGTACATAATACAATTCTCTTTTCTTTCTTTGTTCACTTCATATTTTATCTTTCACTTTTTGCCATGTTTTACCTAGTTTTCTGTAATCACAGTTTATAGAGGCTAGATTGATTTTCTTGATTTGTTAAACCACAATTCACTTAGCCATTGCCTCAGTTTTGGACACTTGCTTTGCTTCTAATTTATGCTACTATATGTACCACTGCAATGAACATCTTTTGCCATATAGCTTTTAAAAAATTTTTCTGTTAAATATGTGTTTTTCTAGGTGTCCTATGCCTCTTCTGTTCCTCAGACCAATGATTAGAACAGGAAGCAGTACCATGATAAACCCACATGCTGGAGGTCATGTTCCGTGGCTACTCACAGGGTGAAAGGGATGTTCTCACTCTCGGCCACAGTGCCATACAGAGAGATCTCGAAGGCCTGGTTGTTGTGTGTATCACTCTCAGTCCCAGAAAAATGTATCTTTACTTGGTAATGGAAGACTGTAGAGAGAAAAGCAGAACAACCTCTGATCAGTCTTTATGGAACACTACAGCCCAAATAAGCAGGCAATTCTGAACGACAGACAGTATCTTACTAATGATCAACAGGAAGTGCTCATACATGACTATAATTATGTGTGGCTTGGAAAGATTTCTTCATGTCTGTACAGTGCTCACTACTAGAAAATTCAGAATTTGAATTCTACTCCCTTGCATTAAAGTGTGATTGTAGTGGATAGGAAGAATCCAGGTGTATCTGAATTGCTAAAGCCAACCCAGAAAGTAGTCAACTTTGATGGGGTACTAGGAAGATCAAACCAAGAGGCCAAAATTCCCATGAAGCTTTCACTACGAACTCCACCTTTCCTTGGCTGTTTTGTCCCTTAGCATCTGGAACAAGCATATTTGGTATTTTTTACTGTCACTGTATGTGACCATGTTTCTTCATGTTTCTTGGGTATGTCTGACCTCCCTACGCTGTATGTAGGCTCCTTCAGTTCAGAGGGTCACACGTACCTTCTATTCTCCACTGTCTAGCACACAGTCAGTAAATAATAGGCCCACAATAACATTATTTCATTAAGTCACCAGTGAGGCTGTAAAGACAGCCAGTTCCTAAAGTGTTCTGTATTAGAGAGAGCCTCCAGAAGCAGGTACTTAAACTTCCACACCTCCTCCTGCTCTCCCCATCTCAACTAAAAACCCTGAGTAGATGGGATGCGGGAGACGTTAAGGGATAGGAAAGGCAGCAGGCTTGCAACACAGCTGTAAAGGATGAAGAGAAAGAGTTTGGGTTAAATGGAGCCCTTGCAGGCATCGCCACAGACCAGAGCAAGGGAAGTCTGACTGCCGAAGTGTCCCCGGAGAACACTGAGGCAGGATGCTGGGGATGAGTGAGCCCTGCCCAATTCTTCAGAAGATTATGGTCTCCTCTATACCTGACACACACGTCCCTACTCTGAAAAGTCAAGGAAACTAAGGATTCCCTCATTGCTTAAAATGTTTCCTTGAATTATAGATGCTCCAAACCTCTGGACCACCAAATGCACCTCTAGATTCTAACAAACCACCTTAAAAATGGGTGCCTCTATCAGATATATTTTACCCTGGGAAACTGTTCTTCAACGCCATCTCTTCCCTCATACTTCCTCCTGGACTCCACATAAACTAGCCTTTCTGATATTAGTCCCTCTCTCTAGATTTATCTGATTATCTCCTCTTCCTGTCTCCCTTCAATTCCTGCAGGTCTTGCTCTGAACAAGCTGCCAAGTTTGAAATTCAACTGTGAACAAATTCATGACAAAATGGGAATATCTTAGAAAGTTTGGTATAGACTTCCCTCCCAGGAATAGTTATATTTTCAAATACAGGTGGTTCTTGCCTTCACTGAAAGCAGACTTCAGGAGTTTGCAAACTTTTTCTATAAAGGGCCAGATAGTAAATAATTTAGGCTTTGTGGGACCAAATAGTCTCTGTCCCAACTACTCAGCTCTGCTGTGGAGGCATGAAAGCAGCCTTAGTCAGTACAGAAATGAATTAGTGTGGCTATATTCTAATAAAACTTTATTTACAAAAGCAGGTGGTGGGTTGGATTTGGCCCATGGGCCATAGTTTGCTGACCCTGGATGAATGGTTTCAGATTAACTTGGAGCCTGGTGCTAATGCAGTGGTCCATGCTAATGGTCACAAGTACAAAGGATGGTGGCAAGCAGGGCTGCTGCATAGAGCAGTGCAGTTGTGCCCTGGGTCTTACTGGCAATGGGAATTAGGAGCTTCAGTAAAATGGATTAGTACAACTCCTTCTCTACCAACAGAAACACAAGTGAGGGATCGGGGTTTAGCAACATCGTTTTATCATCTCTGTTGCAATGGACAGAATCAGTACATGTGATGCAACAAGCATGATAAGAAAAATAGGATCAAATCAATTTTCCTATTTACAACAGTCTCCAGCCTACCTTTGTAGGGCATCTGAGAACGAGTCTTCAGGTACATTTTGCTGCTTCTTTTGGCTCTGACTTTATTGACCTCATAGCCCAAGTTGTTGCAACGGTTCTTTCTGCAACTCAGGCAGAGCCCTTTTTCAAAGGCTTCCCTGGAATTGCACCGGTAGGCCTTACTTGGATTTTCTTCATTCAACAGAGAGTCAATGAAGAGATGAATGGAACGCTCGTGGGAGCACTTCACTAGCTGGTCCACATCTGGGACAAAAGAGACACAAAGAACATTTCAACTCTGTGACAGTCCACAATGAGTGTTTCGTCTTGCATGTCTAAAATAGTTGAGGTGTGGTGTTAGAATAAAATGACCCCCTTGATTGTAGGTCCTATTTAAGGAGGTACTCTTGGCGGCAGCTTCTCACCTACCCCCAAGAGTGCCAAAGTTGCAAATTTATAGGGAACTTTTGATGTTTTTGCTGTCTCCATTTGTGAGTATGTTTATGAAGCTATAATAAGAGACATCCAAGATAGAAGTTGATTTCCCCCAGTTTATCACAACTTTCTCTTATATTGAAAGCATATAATACTTCTAAATGCTTCTAGAAACATAACTCTAGAAACCACATCATAAAGGGCAGGCATAATTGTTAAATTAATAGTATTTTATCATAGATATTGATACTATGTATAATTGAGGGGTGTGTCACTGCTAATGATTTTTACATTAAATGAATTATAGAAATAATCAGCAATGTCATAAACGTGCAGCTATTACCATAAGCTTTATAACAATTGAAGTTAGTAACATTATGCTGTAAATTCTATAATATATGCCCCAAACACCTGAGCATATTGACTACAGGTAGGTCCCATTGTCCACAAGGTATGCAAAGGTCCCTTAAAACAAATCATAAAATTAACACAGCTAACATGATTATTAAAGTAAATATTAAAAATTAATATTAAATTGTATTTTCTTCTTAAAAATTTGGAATATTTATTCTTAGGGAATGGCGATTTTTTTCTGATTTGTACATCTCTTTAAAAGGCTGACAAAAGAAATTGGACTAATTAACATGTCCTTTACTTTTAGTAAAATTCAAAATAACTCTACTTGTTTTGCAGCTGTATTCAAAGTTTAGCATGTGGCCAGATAACACTTTCAAAGGCAGTGCAGTTCTCTTATCTAAATCTCACCATTTTTTTTTTCCTGTTATTACTGCAAGTGCAGTAGTTTACAATATAAGTGTAGTTTACAATATAAGATGAAATGTCTCTCTGACCACAGGAAGTACTGAGCCTCTGAGGTGGTCATGCTAAATGTGACAGACTTCTTCAAAAACATATCTTTGCTAAATGTGTGTATTCAAACTAGGTACTTGTGGAGAATGGGTAGGACACTTGGTCAGTAAGAGTTAAGGTGAAAACTTACATTTAATTAACTTCTAAATTATATTTACCTCCAAGGCCTCTCTCTGCAATCACACGGATAGCTTCTGCAATGTTACATCCTGGTTGGAAAGTGCCTCCGTTAGGATAAATGTCAACATGCCCTACTGGTTTCTGAATTCCAATACTTCGGCCAGGTGACCCTCTGGTGAAGGTGTGTAAGACATCTACAAAATCCGCATCATCTGGAGAAAGGCGACCTGGGGCTTCTGCATACTCAAAGTTGGGTCCAGCTGGATCTAGGCCTTAGTGGGAAAACAAAAAGTCCTCAGAGCTTTTTTAATTCCCATTAGTTTTAGTCTCCTCCAGTATCACCTTATCATTCCATTGTTCATCATTTGAATGTAAATGGCAGCCACATAGATTCTTATTAGCACCTCCTATTCTATAGTGACTGGATTTTTAAATTACTGAGATTCATAAAAGCAGCTTAACTCCTTCTCAAATAAAATTTGAGTTTCTCAAACTAGCCATTAAATAACAATTTTCACTCAGTATGACTTGATTCCCTTTTGTATCAATAAATTATTTCTGAGCCTGGTTAGAAGGCGTTTATATAGTGCTGGGCTCTTTCTTCCTCTCTACATAGGCCAAACAACCAATTGCTATTGGCCCAGATGACAAGACTCCTTTTTCCAAATGGCCTCTGGTGTTGGTCCTTTTTCATTTTTCCCAGTATTGATGTAAGAGGTGACATATGTGTGTGCAATAAACTATCAAAGCACAGAGCAGAGGGAGGAGGGAAATGGGTTTCTCAGAGACACCACTGGGCTCTCTGTGCTTAACTCTGCACCATTTCTCTTCTACTGCCATTAGATGGTAAGCTCATGAGAGCAAGCGTCTGTATTTTATCTTACTCCAGAAAAAGAGCCCTCCCATGAGATAACCAAATGGCCAGGTGTACCCAGAAGACTACCACTCACATATGGTTGTTTGACAAACAGTCTGATTCTCTTTCAGAAAATGACAGGCATCTCAAGTCTTTTGTTATAAGAAAACTGGCATTGCTTTCTTACCGGTAATTCTGTTGACCTTCTTATTGGTCAGACTTCCTGCAATGCCAGCAACATGGGCTCCAAGGCTATATCCCAAGAGATGCACATTGTCCAGAGGATAATTAAATTCATCCTTTGGAAGAAGAAAAGAAAAAGGTATTTGCTATTTTACAGTTCTTTGCAAAATATCACTGCTAAAAGAAATAAAAGTTTAATAGTATTCCCACCAAATAAATAAATAAATAAAATACATTGTTTTGAAAATATAGGCAATACTGAAAATTAATTCTACTTATTTTAATTTCTTGTTACAGATGAGAGGAACATATACTATAGTATTGAGATTTTCTCTTTCCTTAATAACATATTTAAATTAGAAAGTTTTCCCATACATCTGAAATAGAAATGTATGGAAACATGAATTTCCATACATCTGAAAATATATGTATATGTGTATATTTATATTTAGATATTTGTATATATATTGAATAGATACATACATATACAAATATATATTTAACTCATTATTCTCTACTCTAAATACCCTGCATCACTTTATTCTTTAAGGTTAGCCAAGCAATGACTTAAAATCAGAAAATATTACAGGGGAAAGGACCACAGACACGTTGAGTCCAGTCTCCTCATTCAACAGATGAGAAGTCTGAGGTCCAGGAAGGTGATCTGATTTGTCCAAATTCACTCTCCTGGTTAGCAAAAGAGTCAAGAAAAGAACTTTTATCTTTTAATGAGCAGCCAATAAACAGCTTATTTTTTACCTCCAAGCATCTGACTTAAATAATTTGGTCCTGTGAGAGTATTAGCTTCCTTTCAACCCCGAGATACTTTCCAAAGGTAATTTTCAGAGAATGGCCTCAGAGAGCCAGAGGGAGTAAAACTCCTGACTCTCAGCACCTCATATCCTACAGACTTTTCCTGCCATTTTTCCCTAGTTCATCTCCATCACTCCCTTAACCCTCAACAAAAATCTGGATCCTTAATCCACACTAAGGTATAAGTACTATTAATATTTTTGTCAAAGAGATTGATATTCTAACAGGTCAAACCCTGGATAAAATTTCCATGTGCCAGCCAACTGGGAGGGAAGGATTTGGGTGAACATGACATCTCCCCTCTGCCCTGAAATAACAAGCTTTTGTCCCTCCTGCCCACTTAGTTCTTGGTTTCAGCAAATCCATTCACCATGAAAATATCAAAGGACAGGGCAGGGCAGGACTACGCCTTATGGGCTTTATAGCTTTATCATTCTTATCATAATGACGCTTTTAGTCAGAAAATAATGTCCAGGCTTATTCTAAAGATATGAGTTGACCCAGAAAATATCTATATCTAAGTGAAAAAGAGCAACAACCAGTCATTAATTCAGCCGTAGCCAAGAGATCTGTTTTGGACATACAAGGCTCCTTCCCCCAGTCTTACCGCCATCCAGTTGATAAACTTGGCCACATCCTGTCCCACCAGTTTGGTGTACCCCGCAGACACAGGATAATGCTGCTGGGCCCGTGACAGCCAGTCCACCACGATAACGTTGGAGTCCGGTTCCCTCTTGTACAGGGCAGCCACGAGTTTTGGCACCCAACTCTCATACATTCCTGTCACCTGAAGAGGATGATACCAGCATCCTTAAAATATCCACCTACAACTTGTTATAGATATGTCAGCCCAATACACCTACATTAAATGGAAAAAAGAAACAAACCCATGGGAAGTCCATTGGCTCAGACACAAAACTCAAACCACAAGAGTATTCAGAGTCTTCTGCCTGACCCTTCTGAGGCAAATTTGTGTACCCCAAAGAAGGACTGTGTTGAGCTCAGGAATGGCAGACTGAGGTTTCAATTTTAAAAGCATATTTTATAAATTCAGTAAAACTTCAATAATTTATAGTATTAAAAGGAAAAATCAATCTGAATAAGTTAAAAATTTGCAGCAGAATTACAGACAATTTTAAAAGAAATTTAGTTAAAAAAAAAAAGAAATTTAGTTTAAATAATTTCAATTAGGCTAATAAGTTAATTGGGAGATGTGAATGCCCTTTATTCTTATAAAGGGTCATTTACATACAACATTTGATGTGATAATGAAAAAAATAGTTTTAAACATACTAATCTATTCCAACAGAAGATAACTTTGTTTAGCAATCTCTTCATACATAAGAAAATTATTAGTTTCAGTTCAGACTTTTTCACAATTCTCTCAAATTCTTATCACAGTGCAAATTAATGAGGCTTAATAATTGCATTTCCCAAATTATTAGATTGGTCCTGTTTTGGAGATAAGCAGATTGCCAACTGTAATTCTTTGCTTCTTGTGGATAAAAGCCCCCAAATTCAAAGTCAAAAGACTTATGCTATCAAAGAAGAGACATTGGACATCTTTGCAAAGATGCTTACTTTAAAATAATCGAAACACATTGAAAAACTACAGATGATAAAATTCCATGCCTTCCTGCCAGGAGCCTGTACACAGCAACAACCTACTTTAAATCCACAAATCTATCCACTCCTAATATTACCTGAGAGCAGATCATACTGTAGCCACAGTAAAGGTTACTCAACTATGTACTCGACAGGAAAAGATTCTGAAATCCATGTTTAAGGCAGCTTTTAAGGGGAAGCTCGTAAAACCTATATTCTTCTTAGAGTAATGCCAATAGACAAAAATAAGACTCTTGAATTCCCAAACCAAGGGACTTCATTTAAAACTTTGATCTTAGATGGTGGGTTCTTTTAAATCTATGCTTCCATTTTGTTTAGTCTATTTTCTAGGCTAAAACATTAAAACATGAGCTCTCTCTTCACTCCTGACACTAACTGCACAATTTTTAACCAAATTGTTGTGCTCTGTGGAAGGAAAAAGCAAGCCTGGGACTCAGGAGATCTTGGTTCCAATCCCAGCTCTTCCACTGATTACTTCTATGAACACAGGCACTGTGTTAACCTTACTAGGCTACCTATAAAACAAAGCGGTCAGAATCAGATGACCCGGAAGTTACTCTCCACCTCCAAAATTTCTTCTTGTGACCATTTTGGTTCCCAATCTACCTGCAGTGATCAAATGCCAGCTCTATAATCTATTTCCAGCATGAGGAGAAAACAAAAAAGAAAAAGCACATAGGTGATGTGAGCCCATTAGGAACATGTTTAAGTCTTCTTTGAACATGTCTCAGTGAGGCTGCTTCAAGCCTGAGTACAGCCTGGGTCTTTGGAGGAACCAGCTGGAATGCCCACCCAGCAAAAAAACCCTAAGGAATTGGTCCTGTCTCCCTTTCTCCTCTCTTAGAGGTTGAAGGCTGGCCACACTTTGCAGCTGCCTTTTGAGAGAGGATGATGTCATTTCTTCAGAATGCAATGTTAATCACTCCTCTCAGCCAGGGGTGAGGATATCCAACACCACAATGAGAACCCTGGACTTAAACACAAGCAGGTGGCCAAGCTCCAGGACAGCTGTGTCTGACTGCCTTCTGGCAGGTGTCCTGTGCACACTGCATGCTAAGCATTCTTTCAGGTTTGTCAGAGCTGCAGAACAAAGCTGCAGAACCTCCTCACTTCCCCTAGTCCTACGCCCTTGAGTCGCTGAGCAGCTTACCTCAGACACGGCAGGAAAATCTCATTTGCTCTCAGCCCCTGTTTTAAGTTTTTCTGTACTATCAGTGTTTCTAAATTAGGTAATCTGTCAAAGGGCAAGGAACCCAACATACTCCTACAGTGAATGATACTTTTAGTAACTGCCTAACAACCAATCTAATTCTTTCTTTTTTTAATTTAACATAAGACACTGCTATAAGTAACCCCAACAAAGGGGTGGAAAACAAGGACCCAACTTCTTCAATTCTGAAAAGGTATTATTTCCTAATTTTTTCTTCTGTGCTTCCTTAAATCAGTATCAATTTTTAAAGGCTTTGATTCTCAGGCATACAGCTGAACTTGAAGCTCTCCTTGCCACCTGCCCCAGGTGGTCCCACTGAACCAGCCAGGGAGTTGACTGAAATGGCTGAGATCGGTTATCCAGCACGGCTGGATGAGTTATAGCACATACCGACCAGCTCTGTACGATGAAACTCAGTCCCACAGCCAGTGGCCCAGCCTCTGAGCCCAGGCACTCAAAAAAGTCAGGACATATGATGTGAAGAATATAAGTGGGCTTATTGGGCAGTAGGGCTAATGATAGAAATTGGTGCTATCTACTGATACTAGGTGAGTCGTGTCATCTTAATGTGAGAAGGAAATGTTTTTCAAATATTCTTAAATTATAAAATTCTCTCAGGGATAAGATTGAGATGCCTGAGATATTCAATTTATTTCTGTCATATAAATGTTTATTAAGCTTAAACTTTTTTGAAAAGTATTAACAGCCAAGACTACATACAACTAGAATGTCTCTAAAATCACCAAAGATTATGTTTTCCTATTTAAACCTCTTAAAATATAAAAAGATCTATGTTAGGAATTTGAATATGTAATTTTATCATAAGATATGTAATTTACTGTGTTACCTCTAGTAAATAGATGTATTTTATTAAAATAAACATCCCTGTGAATTCTGTTACTAGTTGCCTTCATCTCTATAAAAGTTATAGCAATTGTCCTACACTGTCAATAACAAAGGCACTTATGTAGGAAAAGAAATCAGGACTGGAAGTATCAATCGTTAGCTAATTCATCTCATTAGAATTTAGTGTCTATTACCTTATTCACAAGCTCTGACACAATGGAAAGATATTATCTCTTTAACCATCAATTTTATATAAGTCCTTTTTAATAAACAGTAAAATATGCTCACTAAGGAATGAAAATATTGAAAACAAGCTAAAGTAGTTAAGTAAGAACTATACCATATAAAGTGACTAATTAGCATATCTATTCACATTCTTATCATGTCGCTGACAGTTCCCTGGCTAGCCCTCTTTAATCTCAAGTAAAGCTCCCAAAAGTTTACAACTGGAGAATGTTGAAAGTGGAGGGGCGTCTAGTCTAATCTCATTGTTTTACAGATTAGTAAACTGAGGCCCAGGGATGAGAGGTATCTGGATCCACATCACAGAGCTGGAGAATGGCAAAGCAGAACCAGAACCAGCACCTCCTCCCTCCACTCCAGCTCTCTCCTCCCCCTTACAGGTTATCTTCCTTAGGAAAGGACTTTGGCGAAGTGCTGGACAAATCAGGATCATGCCAGTTTTCCATTGTCTCCTCTAAATGGTAACCTATATTCTTCTCTGTACTTGAGCAAAGGCCCAGGGGAATGGCTGGTTCAAGGTCACAGCTAGGTACCGTGGTAAAATGAAGGCTGGCACTGTCCAGAGGAAGTACCTGTGAACCTTTGGCTTTAGATTCCTCAGTCCCCACCCCGAGCCAGAATTGTCTTTACTCAAGTTTTAAAGCAAAGCCATCACTGGGTTCCCATCACTGGGCTCCCAACAACTGGGGCAAGATAATCAGAATGCTTGGTTCATGCCACTCAGCTCCTTCCTAAGGAGCCTTTCTTACCGTCCAGCCGTGGAGCACCATAAAGGTTTTGCTGCTGTGGTTAAATTGACAGTTAGCCACAGATTCTGTCACTCCAGGAATGAGGTGGCAAGTGTCCTCAGCTGTGTCTTCGGGGGTCCTGAGAGCAAATTTACTTTCGATGTCTATAAAATCTTTTCCTCCTGTAATTCCTGAAAAGGAAAAATTGGATAAGAGCTTAATTAGACGGTTGTTTTACTTGCTGGACTGATATGTTTTAGATTCACAAGCAAAACACCACCAATGCTATTTTTATTTCTAAAGTTAAAAAAAAAAAACTGAATGTGGATTGAAAGAGAATGACTGATCCTCCAGCGGTGCTCAAAGTTGACAGAGACAGCCTTAAAATAACTGAGTTAAGTAATATTGACCTCTCCTGTGTCTTCCATCCTTTTCTTCAGCTCTTTTTCAGTCAAGGGGTGTGTGTGTGTGGTGTATACAGTTTCAAGTAAGACAACTTCTATTTGGGAATTCCTTAATTAACCTTCTCTCAAAATATGAATTTAAGTGAGTTAGCTGAGGTTATGCTGCCAATAGTGGGAGAGAGAGTAGGGACCAGAACCCAGGTCTCTTGGTTGTAGTTCTTCTAGAGAACACTGGCTCAGGGTGCTTCTGTTGTGTAGTTCCACTTACTTCATATATGATTTCACCCTCTTTAAATCTCTGATTACATCAAAAGATTGTCTTCCTGCAAAATATGATACAATAAGGTTTGTTTGAAGGAAGGTTGTTTCCTTTTCACTAGCATTAATTTTTTTAATTTTAGAAAGAAGAAAAGTTGGAAACATGGGGAAGTTTTTGTATGGAATCATTCCCACCAGCATGGCAAGATGCATCACTTTAAAATGTTTTTAAAAATCCTTTAGCGGGTTGTTCAGAAATATCTGTGCTATGTGTGAGTTATGGTTAATTCTTCCCCCCAGTATTTCTTTTCTCAATTTTGTCTCTACAGTCTTCCACACAAAGTCCTTGCCTAAAGTACTGTAGCAAAGGTGGTTTTGGAAAGAATCCACTTTGGTTCTTCATGGTTAATCCCAAAGTGAGTCAGTCAGGAGAGAAAGAGAACTTTGGCCTATTTTTTGACTCTCTGGACAATACTTCTGAATGTTGATAAATGTTCACAGGGTATTTGTAGGTAGTACATATAATATCACAGTGAACACTTTAAGTAAATTGTATTGCAAATAAAATCAAACTCTTTTATAAAGCAAGCACACCAAAGGGAAGTTATATTAAGAAGTTATCTAATTTCTGGTCAAGTAAAAAAGAAGTCAAAAAACCTATCCATTCACTACCAGAAGGTAGTAACTTATACATTTTAGATTTGGCTATTTAAAAGTTTCAAAAGGTAAATAACTAAGGTTGCTTAGAAATACTTCTAATTTCTTAATCTAAACCTTCTTCCTTTTCACAAAAGTTGAAAATCCATAATTTCAAATAACCTTGCAAAAGTCAGACCAAAAATTAAAATAAGAATGATATAGTACAGTGAAAGTACAGGCATTTGAATCAAACTTATCATACAACTTTCTGAGGACTGACCAGCATTCTCCTTTTTAATTATTTCCCCAAATTCCTTAAACAATAGTGTGGTTGTTTGCAAGTGATTCATTATATGTAACAAGTTGATCTCTGTCTCTCTCTCTCTCTCTCTCTCTCTCTCTCTCTCTCTCTCACACACACACACACACACACACACACACACACACCTCTAGCACCTAAACATACTAAGAAGATTTATTCAAATAAAAGACTGTGATAGACTATTGATATTTAAAGCTTTTTTTTCATTTCCATATAGTAAAATTTCACTTGAAATCCATTCATTAATCAAGAATATTCTCTGCCTCTCAACTCATTTGAAGATGTGGGTTTTCCTTTTCCTTCCTAACCAGAAAGCACTCTGGTGGCCTAATAATTTATCTGATGGTCGAAAAAAATTATAGATTTTTAATCTGATTCCACTTTCAGATTCTGCCCAAGAAGTTCTTTTACTGTTAGAAAGTGCTTTAGAAAATTGAAAACTAAATTAACTTTACCCTCTATATATTTGCTCTATATCAAATAACTCATGTTTCCTCTCATAACAGTCTTATTTTAACACGTTCGATCAGCAAGCTTTTTAAAGCAGAAATACTCTGAACAATCTGGCAGACAGATCTTGCCCACTACTTATTTGCCAAACTGATATTTAAGATTATTGCCTTGCATAACTCCAGAGGATACCAGTCACTTTTATTCTATTTTTTCCTAGAATTGTGCAACACTGTGGCTCTGGTATTGCTGGTGGTTTTGAAATCACTAAGAATATTCTTTGAAATTATTAGGGCAGGATTCCAGTTTCCCACAACCAACCTTTTCTGTTGGGTACGTCACTTGTAAAGAAAAATGATAGGAAATTCATACATTCTCAAGCAAATTTGTATTTGGAAACTTTTGTTTCACTTTTCGTGGAATTTTTTTTTTTCATTTTAAGTTACAGAAAACATAATGAAGCCTTTGACAAGAAAATAATACCACTCTATATGCCACGTGATGTTTTCAATTCTATGTTTGTTCTTTACATGAAATCATAAATGTTACTGGTGTTTAGTCAGTCTTTCCCTCTCTTTGGCGTTCTGACAGGTATTTCCACGCTACTGGTGTTTCCAACCCCTCAAGGATGTCTTGGCATTCTAAAGATGAGTGTGCTTTCCAAACATCCACCAGCCCTCACACAACTGACTTAGGCCAGGAAGAGTTAGGGAGAAGGATGGACCCTGATTTATGGGTCATCAATTCATTATGGGTCATTATGAGTATGTTTAGTTGACCTAATATATACACTGGGATTGCTCCTGGCTGGCAGATGAACTGATTTGACTCAACTGTTGCTAAAAAAATTATTGTTTTTCATACATGGAAATGATATTAGTGACTCTGCCCTTAGCCCTTTAAGGGGAGAAGGACCTTTTACCAGATCCCCTTAGAAATTAAAGCCACCTTAGAATAGTGTGTGTCAGGGGAGAGGTGCATAGGTTTAATCGTTTATAAGGGCCCCTATTCTGAATTTGGCTTCTCATATCAGTAACATCACACCATCAGACCTGTTCTTATCAAACACTAAGGGGAGAGATTTTGGGGCACCAGGAAAGTTACAAGTTAATGCATTTCTTGATATTATCTTTATCCCTAAATTCCTAAATAGATAGCTAAAAATCTATGTGTATAAACAAAGACAAGGAGTTATCTTAATATGGATAATAACTCACAGGAACGAAATTAGGCTGAGAAGTCAAAGCACTTTAAAGGTACATTTATAGAGGGTACATTATAGGAGGAACACTGAGCATCCCAGGAAAGAGACTCTAAAGGCAGTTCAGAGTTATCAGATAAATAAGATTAACATTTATGTGAAGACATGAGATACAAGAGCTCAATTATACTGCAATTCTCTTAGAAGTTTCTACTTCCTTTCTCTTTTTCTTTCCTCTCTCTCTCACACAAAAACACACACTCCTAAAGAACTTCATCAGTAATTCACCTCCTCTCTGAGGCTGATGGTCACAGTCATTGACAGCTTCTGTAGAATGCCAAAAAACAAGTGAAAAAAAACCAATGGGGGTGGGGTGGGGGGGTAATCAGTGCTGTTATCTGACTGAATTAATTGAGGTTTTCAGATATTCCAATGTAAACAATGTGCCTGACTTACCTAACAAGCTGATTTACTTTTCATTTTTATAGAAAAAAAGTGTTTGCTAAAATAGTGGTCGTAAAATGTGCAGCCCAATTTCTCTTCCCAGAATAAAGCAAAAAAGGAGGGCTGAGCTAAAAATACACTGCCTGAAAGAAAGTGAAAATTTCCCATTGTCAGTCTTCCCCAGTGCCTGACTCCCACCTTTCCATACAGCTATTCATCAGTCACTCTCTTGCTGAGCTCTGCTCCCCTTGCAGGTGGTACCTGCTACTTTGCTGTCATCACCCAACATGTTTAACTCAGATGTTAGCCTAGAAATTCACTATGGCCAGTCTAATAGAACTGCAGCTACTGAGCTCTTCAAATTTCCTAATGGGGCCACGCAGAGGCTGTAGTGCCTCCAAGAGCAAAGAGCTGAGGGCAGTGCCTGTGTCCTCATATTTTTCCTAGAAATCGAGAATGAATAAGTAAAGTCAGAGCCCAGAGGGGGTGCTGCTTGCCATTCCCTCACACTCGTACCTTTCTACTCTGAATTTCTTACATTCCTACCTAAATTCATTTGGAGGATAAAGGAGGCAGAAATCTGCTGTGTTGGGAGAGGCACAATATAAAGGGGAGGGGGGGAGGGGAGCAGTAGAGTGAGAGTGGGAGGGAAGGATGAGAAGGATTAATTTCAAGTCCACTTCAAAATGATTCCTCCCTTACAAAGCATTTACAGCCACGAAAAGCATGTGTTGATGAAAATCCAATCTAATTCATTAATCACTTGTATCCATTTACATCAAAGAGTAAAGAATTAGAGGGGTCTAAGAGAACGCTTTTTAGAATTTTTTATTTGAGTATAATTGCTTTACACTGTTGTGTTAGTTTCTGCTGTACAGCAAAGTCAATCAGTTATATGTATACATATACCCCCTTTTTTATTTTATTTTTTATTTATTTTTTTTTCATATACCCCCTTTTTTAGATTTCTCTTCCATCTAGGTCGCCACAGAGCATTGAGCAGACTTCCTTGTGCTACACAGTAGGTTCTCATCGGTTATCTATTTTATACATAGTAGTGTATATATGTCAATCCCAATCTCCCAATTCATCCCATCCCCACTTCCTCCCTTGGTATCCATAAGTTTGTTCTCTACATCTGGAGGGGTCTAAGAGAATTTTGAGTCTGGTCCAAACTCCTCATTTTAGAGTTGAGGAAGCAAAACCCAGAGAGGTGACCACTGACTAGCCCAGGAATTTAGGGTCCTGAATCTCTCAGGGAGTCTAGAAAAAACTCAATCTGTGGATGACACTTATTTGTGTGTGTTTTTTAGTCTAAGTAACATTACTCTGTAGTGTACTTTCTGAAATAAGAATTTGGAGTTTGTTCCAACCTTTTTCTTGGACCGTGTAAAACACTATCCAGCGCCACATGCTACTTCATGAGATGTTTAAGACTTTCTAATTGAACAACTTAGTGCTGAAATAAAACAAGCGTTTGGCAGCAACCAAAGTCAGAGACAAACTCGACTATAACGTGAACCACTGCAGACCGCGCCGCCTGAAAGCACAACCGAAGGACACCGCCCTAACTGCAAGTCCACCAAGGAAGAGAAAAGAAAACGTTGCCTCCTTGCATGACTTGCTTCAGTTGCCTTTTCAGTTGCTGCTGTGTGTTAACTGAACCAAGGTTCAAGTTACACAGGCTGCCTCTACTGTGGCAGGTCTCGGGCTGGGCGCTCACCTTCCCTGCAATAAAGAAATGCACATCCGGCCTCGAAGCCTCAACCCTGGTGAGAGGTAACTGGGGTTCAGCCAGTGGCCTCCCGGCGGCGCCCAAGAAACCCAAAGTGCTCGCGACCGCACCGCGGGGCAGGGCGCCCGGAGCCGAGCTCAGCTCGCAGGACGGTAAGGGTAGCCAAGTGCAAACCTGGCAACCCCCAAGTCAGCGGCCACAGACTGCTGGTCGTTCTGCCACGTTTTTCAGGAGGGTCAACCCTTCGCTAGGTTTGCTGGCCGCTAAGAAAAGCCGAGCGTACAAGAGTCGAAGTTAAACAGCTTCCCCGGCGCCCCAACTCTTGCAGGACGCTGCGTCCCCAGGACTCCGCGTCCCGCGTCCTCTCCTCCCACCTCCACGTGCAGAGCAAGAATGTCCTGTACTCCTAAGTGGCGGCCAACACCTCCCCCCGCGACCCGCGGCCACGGGCCAGCTTCTCCAGGAGAAGGGGCCACTTTCTAACCGCGCTCTCAATGACGGGGACTGAGCCGCGGCCAAGGCCAAGCCAGGGTCACCTTGGCTCCCTTGCCTTTCATTCCAGGCCCCCCCCTCACCCCGAGCGAAAAGGTTGCTGCAGGTCACCGCCATCTGAGCCCTTCCTCCCGCACCCCTGGTCCCGCCCCTCACACTCTCCCCCAGCTCCCTTCCCTGCTGAGCCCAGGCGGCCGGGAACTCAGCCTCAGCCAGAGTGGAGGGGACAGCGCGGGAACGCGGGAAAGAGAGAAAGGAGAAGTGGGAGCCGCCCCAGAGAGATCGGAGGAAAAATTCCCTCCGTGGCCCTCCCAGATCCCACCCCGGTGACCCTTTCTGGGGCAAGCGCTCGGGCTAGGAGAGTCCCCGGCGCGCATCGCAACCCCTTCCTACTTCCTCCTTCCCATCTTCACAACGTGTGCAAGTGGCCGCTGAGCAGATTCTGCAAGTGGAGGGGAGTGTGCGCGCAAAACTTACTGTCAGCGGTGGCCACCCCTCCGCGGGAGACGGTCAGACTCTGAAGCCACACGCTCAGAGCCACCAGAAGCAGGGCTTTGCTCTCCATCTCGGGGCGCGTCCCTCTGTGGGAGTTACAGGGCACCCGGCTGGAGCGGGGACAGACGGATGGACCGGCTGAGTCTGAGGCGGGAGCAGGCTGGAGCAGCAGTCTGGCGCAGGGCAAGTCACCCTTTAAAGAGGAGGCAGGACAGCTAGAAGTGGCAGGTTTCCTCGGAGGAGGAGGAGGAAGAGGAGGAGGAGAAATTGAGTCTGACACTGTTTCCACTCCACGGCTGCTTATGTGATTGGAAATATGCAAATAAACCTCATCACCTATTGGCTATAAAATCATAAGCTGGGGGGAGGGTCCTAAATTCACTTCCAAATAGTTGAGCAAATTGTAATGAGGATCAACCCTGCCAGCAAGAAGAGGGGGAAAGGGCAGAAAGGAAATTTTACTTTCTCTATGAGGCCTATTTGCTTTTCCTAAGGGGTCTGGCTCTCCTGGGTGCCTGGCACAAGCACCAAACACAGGTTTATGTGAAATAATCTGGAATCACCAGTTTTCCAAGGAAAGGAAGTTAAGTTGTTAAACTACCTTTGGTCAACACTGAAACCCACTCCTCTTTTGATGGATCCTGTTTGTAACTTGCAGTGTTTTTTGTTTGTTTGTTTGTTTTGTTTTTGGTTTATCCCCCCACCCCCCAAATTCTCCTGGACAATGTCAATCTAAGGACCCATGAACACACGTTGTTCTGCAGCTTGAACTTGCTCAATCTGGTATTTTAACATTGGCAAAATGGCAAGTGGCTGTGGAAAGTCCTCTGGCTCTAACTAGTTTCTAATTTCTGCCTCACGAAAATTATACCCAGTCCTCAAAATCATCAAGGAATGCAACGATTACATTTTATCCTCAGAGGCAGAATATTGAGGCCACATAGTCTAAAACTATATTGTTATGCTAAATGAAAGAAGTCAGTCACAAAAGACACATATCCTATGATTCCATTGATATAAAATATCCACCAGTAGGCAAATCTTAGAGAGTAGATTAGTGGTTGCCTAGTGCAGGGGAATAGGGGAGGGAGGAGAATGGAGATGTTTTCGGGGAGATGGTGATGAAAATGTCTAAAATTACATTATGGTGATGGTTATACAACTGGGTAGATAAATGAAGAAAATTGACTTGTACACTTTATTTATTTATTTTTTGCGGTGTGCGGGCCTCTCACTGCTGTGGCCTCTCCCTTTGCGGAGCACAGGCTCCGGACGCGCAGGCTCAGCGGCCATGGCTCACGGGCCCAGCTGCTCCGCGGCATGTGGGATCTTTCCGGGGCACGAACCCATATCCCCTGCATCAGCAGGCGGACTCCCAACCACTGCGCCACCAGGGAAGCCCGACTTGGACATTTTAAATGGGCAAACTTTATGGTATGTAAATTATATCTTAATAAAGCTATTAAAAAGATGTATTGAGGTATGCAAGTAAAATACTAAGAATAATAAAATCACTTTGGATATTGCATTTTTTTGCCAAAATGCTGAGAATACTTTCAAATATCTTTTTAAATGTAAAGAATTAGAATTAGCCAGGAGGGATAATTAACTCTATACTCTCCAGTTTACATCTGAGTAATGGGCTAATAAACCAAAACCTCCAATTCACTGTCTATATTGGATTATTTCTCTGAATACCTTTAATGCTTCCTTCTACTCATCCCTCCTTCCTTCCCTCTCCCTCTGCCTCTCCTCCCTCACAGACACACACACAATCTACATTTGTTTGTTAGAAAGATGAAAGGCCGTACAATTTAAATTAGGCTCATATTTTCAGTTTTTCTCAAAAACAAAATACCTGATAATGCCCAAATAATTCAGTTTGCTATTCTACAGAATAGAGTTCTATCTTTAAGCTACTGTGTTAAACGTCACAGCACAATTTGTCCTGTATTGCAAATATTAAACAATACAGCGCGCACATGCAGTCTACACTACAGTACATGTAAAGGAATGTTGAAATGTGCCAAGAATTAAACCCTCAGAAGGTTTCAGAAGTAGCAGAACAGACCAAGCAGCAGATGAATAATTATGATGTGGCAGTCCTCCAAAAATTCTATAGTAAATTCTAATTTTAAAAAATGACACAAGATGAGTACATTTGCATTGCCTGTGCTCAAGGTGTAAATAACATATAAACAAAAGTGCAAAAATGTCTACTATCTTATATAGAATACACTAGCAGTCTATTTTCACACATAAATATCATTTGTTAAGAGAACCAAACCAATCTGCACAGCTGTGCCTTTCAGTGAACTGCAAGAAGATTTTACGTAATTGCTAAAGGGAAGTGTGATGCTTATATGTTTAAAATGATTTTCCGGGTTAACAGACACAAAATCAGAGCAGTCAAGAGTTAGAGTAATTTTTATTTTAAATATGAAACAGATTTTGCAGTGGTCTGTACTGTTACACTGCATGTCCATCAGAGTTGTAGAGATTTCCAGGAAGAATTCACTTATAGCAGCTCAGCGTGGTAGAAAAGCAGACAGATTGGCTCCAATCCCGGGGACAAGCAGTGGGCAGGTGGGTGTGGCGGCAAGGCACTCTCTTGATTGGCTGCTCTCAGAGCATCAGATGCCTGTGTTCTCTTGCAGAGGCTCACATGATCTCCAAGTACAGACTTGCATGTGCGTTAGAGAAGTGCCTCGCCCAAACTTCAGCAAGGTTATTTGATCACGGATAGTGTGAGCCTTGACTTTTTCCATGATTGACACTTCCCTTGTAACAGACTTAAAAAGCTTCAGGTTAAAAGATACTAAGCTTTGTATAAACGTTTAACAAACAAGTACTCTTATGGTAGGACATTTGCCCCTGTTATAAGCTTAAAACTGTAAGTAAAAAGTTAAATGGGCATACCTGAAGAAACGACCAGAAACTCCAGAATTCCTCATGTAAGGAAGTTTCTTCCTTCCTTCCTTCCTTCCTTTCTTTCTTTCTTGTCTATCTTTTGTCATCTGCTATTTGCACAGGCTGGGCGCTTTCCATCCCTTTTTGCATTTAATCATTTCAAAACTTAATGATATTCCCACTGTACAGATGAGGGACTATGAAACTCAAGGAAGATTAAACAAAGGTAACCACAAATCATATGTTTTTTTTTTTTTTTGGAGATCCAAAGGAAGAACAAAAAATGTATTTTATGTGTGATATTTTAATGTTGTTGTAATTGCAAACCAGAAAAGGCTGGGAAGCAGATATTTTTTCTACATGCATAGTTTAGTGCAGATTTTATTTTGTGGCTGTTTTGCTAAATTAGTATGATGAAATGTCTAAGTGGGCTCTAAAAGAGCATCTGTACTGAAGTGAATATGGTCTCTATCAAAAAAATTATATTTAATGTAGAAAAAAGCATGGCTAATACAAATAAAATTTATAAATACAAAATCATAATTATAAAAAATTTAAATCTATTGACCTTAATAAAAGCAAAAACCAAGATGTTTACTAAATATTGCCACAGAAGTCTTTTCTGCTGCTACCCACCTATATCCCAGCATTAAAACGAGGGAGGAGCCCAATCTGAATCTGAACAGAGATGATATGACAGTGAGGGTGAGGATGAGGTTGAGGTTGTAGCTCTGGAATCTGGGGACTGAGGCAGTTGATAAGTGAAGATGTTGGTCTTGCAGACCTCTTCTTTTACTCATTACCCAGCAAAGCTATGTTGAAGAAATTCCAAGTAGCAGTTCAAGGGGAGATTAAACTCAGACAGAATATAGTTCTTCACTGGTAAAGTTAGGTGTTACGTTCTAAAAAAGTTAAAGTACAAATAAATGTTATATTTTGCCAATTTGCTACTGTCTCCTTCCTCCACCAGGTTTAAATAAAGGGAGCAGGTTACTTTCTTTGCTTTGGCGGCAAAGAAATTGTGGGGTAGGGGGAGAACTGCTTCAGATGACAAAAGTATGGTGTTAAATAAGCCAGATACATTTTAAGGATTTTAGTTTTCTTGAGTTGGAGGTATTCATCTCCTCCCCTCTTCCAAACACACAAGAAAACAAACCAAAAAAATGAAGAGAAATAAAAAAATCATGTGATAATATCAACATTAAAAGATTTGTCTAGGGACTTCCCTTGTGGCTCAGTGGTTAAGAATCGGCCTGCCAATGCAGCGGACACGGGTTCGAGCCCTGGTGCAGGAAGATTCCACATGCTACAGAGCAACTAAGCCTGTGCCCCACAACTACTGAGCCTGTGCTCTAGATCCCACAAGCCACAACTAGTGAGCCCGTGTGCTACAACTACTGAAGCTTGATCGCCTAGAGCCCATGCTCCACAACAAGAGAAGCCACTGCAATGAGAAGCCTACGCACCGCGATGCAGAGTAGCCCCTGCTCGCTGCAACTAGAGAAAGCCCACGCGTAGCAATGAAGACCCAATGCAGCCAAAAATAAATAAATAAATATAAATTTATTTAAAAAATAAATAAATAAATAAAAATTTATTTTAAAAATAAATAAATAAAATAAGTTTTGTCTAAATAAAGTTAATAAGAGAAATAAAAGATACGTAAGATAAATAAAAGATTGAATAAGAAAGAAAATAAAGATTACGTGAATTGTACATAAGGTGAAGGAAGGTATTGCTCTTTTCACCTCTGTGGTCCTTCCCACAGCATCAATTTTTTTAAAAAGAGAGACAAAATGAAAAAGAAAAAGACAATACCTTGCAATGACATGTCCTAGAATAAGGCTTTACAGTGAGGGGGGCACATCAGAACATGACAGAGAGACAAATTCTGTCACAGAGGAACTACAACAGGTCAGGGGAGTGCAGAGAAGGATATAGGCCTTTCCTAGAAGACAGCTCATGAAAACTAAAAAGAATGTCACATACATAACCCACAGATTTATAATCCATATTTGTTTATAAGTAGTTTTTTTTTCCCTTCTCTGAAAAAACAAAAAAATCTTAAAAACTTAAGTCCATGTAGGAAATCAAAGGAGACTTTCTATGAGACTTGAATATGGAAGACCACAAATGTTTTATGCAGAGGGCTTCACATTTACCTTCAGACAAAGCATCAAAGCCCTAGATGGAAATGAGCTGAGCTTGACTTAGCGTAGACATGTTTGAAGTGCCCCCTGCTGACTTCCTGGTGATACTGTAACGTGTCAGAAAAGCCATTTTAAGAGGTTTGACTTGGAATTGACTTGAGTTAACGTTAAGCTCTTATATTGTTATTTGGGGTTTTCTTGTTTCTTTTGTTAAATTATATGTAAGGTGCAGGAAGTTATTGCTCTTTTCACCTCTGTGGTACTTCCCACAGCGTCAAACTGTGCAGTGAAGTTAGGAAGCTCTTAGTCAATAGTTGTTGGGTGAATTAATAACACTGAGTAAAAGATTATCTAGTGCTAAATAGGGGAGAAAGCAGGATATTTTTTTATTTCGAATTTTCACTAGATTTAGTAATTAGGAAACTTGACTGTGCACGTGCACACACACACACATGCACACACACACACACACACACACACACACACACATCCTCCTTGCTATAATCTAGTTAGGCCAAATTATCTGGGTTAGAGAAATGGAGGATAACTTCATTTGACTGGAACTTTTTGCTGGCCTCATATATTTCTCTTCTTCCTTTTAATTAACTCTTTAGTTAAAAATGTAATATACTCTTGATCAAAGTAAAACCACAAAAGACAAAATTTCAAGCACTACGAAAGTGTGTGCAGTCAAACAAAAGTCTTTCTCTGACCTCAGACTTCCAAGCCTCTACTCTCTCTCCAGGAGCAACTAGTTTCCTTTTATGTGTAACTTTCTAGAAAAGACTATGTATTTGCCTGCATAAATGTGTTTGTAAACGTGTGTACATGTATGTGTATATTCATCCACACATGCACAACTTGCTTTTTTGCAGTAATGTCAACACACTGTAAGCACTATTCTACAATTTATTCTTTCACCTAATAATGTGACTTAGAGATGAAGGCCCCCCTTTTTTTTTTCTTTTTATGGCTGTGTAAGTTGTACATCATTTATTAAACCAGACATCTATTAATAGTTATTTACGTCTTTTGGTAATATAAACCAGGTTGTAATGAACAAAGACAAATTCTTTGAAAATATTGAGTCAAAAAGTATGGCTATTTATTATTTTAATAAGTAAAGATACTTGTTCTCTAATGAAATTGCACAAATTTACATTCCTACCTACAGTGTAGGAGAGTTGGGTGATTGGGGACATTCTGGCCATTGCTGTGCATTATTGAGCTATTTAATCTCTACCAACCACAAAGTGGAAAATGGTGTCTTGTTTTAATTGTCATTTAAAATAATAATCGGGAATTCCCTGGCAGTCCAGTGATTAAGATTGCACTTCCACTGCAGGGGGCATGGGTTCCATCCCAGATCCCACAAGCCATGCTGCACGCCCAAAAATAAAAAATAAAATAAAAAAATAATAATATCAGCTAACTCTCATATAGCACTTGCTGTGTATAATAGTTAATATCATATATTACAAATATATTACAGTAGCTTTTTTAAGATATGTCACATATATAATACATCCATTTAAGCTGTACAATTATATTGTGTTTAGTATGTTCAGAGTTGTGTAAACATAATCAATTTTAGAACATTTTAATCATGCTCAAAGAAGCTCTGTGCCCATTAGGTGTCACTCCCCTCCCCACTCTCACCCAGAGCCAGCCCTAGATTACTTTCTGTCTCCATACATTTACCTATTCTAAACATCTCATGTATATGGAATCATATAATATGTGGTTTTTGTGACCAGCTTTCTTCACTTAACATAATATTTTCAAGGTAAAGCCATGTTGAAGTATGAGTCAATACTTCATTCCTTTTTATTGCCAAATAATATTCCATTATATGAATGTAACCCAGTTTATCCATATATCAGTTGATGTATATTTGGGTTTTTCTCACTTTTTGTTTCTATGAATAAAGCTGCTATGAACATTTGTGTACAAGTTTTTGTGTGAACAATATGTTTTTAATTCTCTTAGATATACCTGGAAGTGTAGGATTGCTGGGTCATATGGTAACTAACTCTGTGTTTCAGTCTCTGAGGAACTGCCAGACTATTAAGTATCTCTTTCTTCATAGAGTTTCCAGATTTCTCTCTGAGGGTTTGTTGCCACTTCCTTGTGTTGCAAAATAGTGCTCATTTCTTGATTATTACATATTGTATATATTTATATATATATAATAGGATATTATTTACAGTCTGTCTATTGCATGAGATTGTGGTCTTGCATAGTTGGGGATGAAATCTTATTCATACCCTCTGTCTCCTTAATACCAAGCATAGAACTGGGTACCAGAGTAGGTACGCAAACATTCATGTAAACAAATGATTGAATAGAAGAAGAAAGGAAAAGTTTAAAAGGTGAAAATTGGCATATACTACAATGTGTTTACATTTATCTCAAAACGTATTTTCTATTTTCCTTGGCAAAACAGTTAAATAAAAAAGCCAGCATTAAAGGGATCAGTTGAAACCTTAAGTCTTAAAGAAGTTTATGTATGAATTGAATATGGTGGTGTGGGATATTCACAAATAAAAGGTAAAGGTAAATACAGGAAATCAGAATGAAATCAAGAGGATCCAGATCTCAGCTTGCGTTGTCATAACCATTTGTGGTTACACGGTCATGGTTTCTTACTATTATTATATGACTTAGATATGTCATAGAAACATATAATTTTTTTTTTTTTTTTTGCAGTACGCAGACCTCTCACTGTTGGCCCCTCCCGTTGCGGAGCACAGGCTCCGGATGCACAGGCCCAGCGGCCTTGGCTCACGGGCCCAGCCGCTCCGCGGCATGTGGGATCTTCCCGGACCGGGGCACGAACCCGAGTCACCTGCATTGGCAGGCAGACTCTCAACCACTGCGCCACCAGGGAAGCCCCAGAAACATATAATTTTATAGGTGATTTTTTTCTCCTACTTGAATGGATATTTTAGTGTAAAACTAATGGCCATTTTCATGAATATTTTGTCATCAATGATAAAGTTAGAGTACTATTTTATCAAAAAATATTTGTATGCTGTCCAATACCTTTCATTCAAGGTATTTAAATAGGCTAATAATAGTATAAAGTGTCACATATGAACAGTCTTCACAGTTGTAAAGGCTGAGGCATTATACTCAGAATTGAGAATTTGCCTGGATCTAGCCTGATTCTCAAAGAACCACCTGGGAAAACCAGCACACAAACTGATCTTCAGGATTATTTCTAAAAATACTCTGCTCTCTGCCTTCACACATCAATTACTATATTTCCTATCCCTACAGAGAAATTTGATTGAGCCTTGTGTAAATTTCTACACAGCCACCTCAAGCCTACTGCACATACCCTACCCTAGAGGCATTCTTTGGACCATTTCAGGCTATAGAAAGTCAGCCCAGTTGACTTATTACCTAAGAGCAATGCAATAAATCTGCCAAGACCTTGAGTCTACATTATTAACAGCTTTCTCTAGAGGTCTTGAAACAAATGTCTGCTTGACTGGTCAGGAAAAAATAAGCAGTCTCATCCGTTCAGTCTTGCCTGAATAAGGAAGGCTTTTCTACCTCAAACTTCAGCTCCGGCAGCCTCTCCAGGGAAAGTGAACCTCATTAGAATTTGATCCTAATCAAGATTAGAAGATTGAGAATAGGTGGCAAGATCCACACGGAAAGGGGAGGCGACCACAAAAGTTGGAGTTCTGGGCCTATTCCTGGTTGCTAGGACCCTGGCCCCAGGGATCTCATTGACATCATCCGTCTCATAGAGATGGAATACTCTGTTCACTTAAGCACTATAGATCCTTATCCGTAAAGTGCTAAAGCTGGCTTCTATCAGCTCACTAAAGCTGATGATCTTTAGAAATTTTGCAAGCAGATTGATGACATGTGTAGCTTGAAATAAGCCACTGAGGTAGTATTTACACAATGAAAATTGGCAAACAGTACAAACTAAGGCTTTTTCCTCAAGAGAGTTGGCTGTTAAATAGTTACCAGTATACCATTTATCCCTACCCTATAACAAACTACATATAAATCAGTGGTTCTCACCCAGGAGTGATTTTTGCCCACAGGTGACGTTTGGCAATGTCTGGAGACATTTTTGATTGTCGTAAGTGGGAGGAGGGGAGAGTTGCTACTGTCACCTAGTGGGTAGAAGCCAGCAATGCTGCTAAACATCTTAATAGAACCCTACATAACAGAGAATTTTCCAGCCCCAAATGTCAATAGTTTTGAGGTTGAGAAACCTTGGTGTAAACCTTGAGGAAGTAAACCTTCCTGATAGCCAATATTCATTAAGACTAAAATGGATTTCTAGTAGCAGAACTGACCAGAATATCCCTATAAGTACTCTCTTTCCCCATTAAAATGCTCACGTGATCACCTTACAACCATTGCTAATGCTCACGTATTAACAATTAATGTTACAAGCACTTGACACCTGAACTGTTGTTGCCTCTATCTACTCATATTAGAGTCCTACCCACCTTCCAATGATTGCTTTTTCTACCTATTCCAGTGACATTCTGCTACATTCAACCAACCCCTACCCACCTATCCAACTACCTTCTTTTAAAAAAACTGCTTTATTGAGATATTATTCACATGTCATACAATTCACCCATTTAAAATGTACAATTGGCTTTTAGTATACGCACAGGGTTCTGCAACCATCACCGCAATCAGTTCTAGAACATTTTCATTACCTCAAAAACAAACCCTAAACCTATAACCAGTCGACCCCAATTTCCCCTAAGCTTCCCAGCCCTAGGCAGCCACTAATTTACTTTCTGTTTGTATAGATTTGCTGTTCTGAATATTTAATAAAAATAGAATTATATAATATCCGTGGTCTTTTGTAATCATGGTGAATCATATGTCAGTATTTCATTCCTTTTAATGGCAAATAATATTCCAATGTGTGGATGTGCCACATTTTATTTATCAGTCGATGGACATTTGGGTTGTTCTCACTTTTGGGCTATTTTGGATAATTCTGCTATGAACATTCGTGGATACAGATTTTTGTGTGGATATGTTTTTACCTAGGAGTAGAATAACTGAGTCCTATGGTCACCCTATGTTTAATCATTTGAGGAACTTCCAGGCTGTTTTCCAAGCTAGCTGCACAATTTTATATTCCAATCAATAATGTATGAGGATTCCAATTTCTCCACATACTCACAAACACTTTTTTTTTTTTTTTTTTTTTTGCGGTACGCGGGCCTCTCACTGTTGTGGCCTCTCCCGTTGCGGAGCACAGGCTCCGGACGCGCAGGCTCAGCGGCCATGGCTCACGGGCCCAGCCGCTCCGCGGCACGTGGGATCTTCCCGGACCAGGGCACGAACCTGCGTCCCCTTCATTGCCAGGCGGACTCGCAACCACTGCGCCACCAGGGAAGCCCCCACAAACACTTTTTATTATCTCTCTTTCTGATTACAGGCATCCTATTTGGTGCAAAGTGATATCCCATTGTGCTTTTGATTTACATTTACCTAATAGCTGATGATATTGAGCATCCTTTTGTGTGTGTGTATGGGCCATTTGTATATCTTCTTTGGAGAAATGTGTATTTAGATCTATTATCCATTTTTTAGTTGGGTTGTTTGTCTTTTATTATTGAGTTGTAAAAGATTTTTCTGTATTCTTTTACACACTTTTTTCCCAGCTCTGTGGATTGTCTCCTCAGATTCTTGATGGTGTTTTTTGATGCACAAAGCTTTTTTAAAAAATTTTGTTGAGGTCCAATTTATGTATATTTTCTTTTATAATGTGTGCTTTCGGTAGCATATCTAAGACACCATTGCCTACTTCAAGGTCATGAAGCTTTACCCCTGTATCCTTTTAAGAGTTTTATAGTTTGTGTTTACATTTTTTTAAAATTTTTTTCTTAATATTATTTTTTTTTTTTTTCCATTTTGGCTGCGCAGCATGACATGCAGGATCTTAGTTCCTCGACGAGCGATCAAATCTATGTCCCCTCAGTGGAAGCGCTGAGTCTTAACCACTGGACCACCAGGGAAGTCCCAGAGCTTACACTTAGATCTGTAATCCATTTTGAATTTACTTTTAAGTATGCTGTGATAAACAGGGGTCCAAGTTTATTCTTCTGCCCATGGATATCCAGTGTCCCAGCACCATTTGTTGAAAAGACTGGACTTTTCCCAACCTTGTCAAAAATCAATTGACCTTAAGTGTGAAGATTTATTTCTGGATTATTGATTCTATTCCATCAATTATATCTCTATCCTTGTGCCTGTACCACATTGTCTTGATTACTATAATTTTGTAGTAAGTTTGAGATCAGGAAATGTGGGTTCTCTTTGTTCTTTTAACATTAGTTAAAAGAACATTCCAGTTCTTTTAACATTGGTTTGGTTATTCTGGATCCATTGAATCTCCACGTTATTGATTTCTAATTTCATCCCATTGTGGTCAGAGTACATATTTTGTATACTTTATATCCTTTTAAATTTACTGAGGCTTGTTTTATGGTCCGGCATATGGGCTACCTTGTAGTATCGTCCATGTGCACTTAAGAAGAATGAATATTCTTATAATCATTGGGTGAAATGTTCAGTAGATGTCTGCATCATATATATTTTTAATTTTCTACATATTATGATATTTGACATCTGAGAAAACCTTTCTGGCTGGGAAGAGACTGCCCCTCCTTGGGCTAGCCAATTCTTAGAAATAGCAATGGACACCAAAGGGAGAATGTTTTTGATAATGCAGACCAACCAATCCAAATTCATACCTCCTTGATCTGGCCTGTCCACCCCAGGACAATATTCCTTAATTGCTATAGATTTTTAATCTTTTTCCAGAGCCCGTGTAAGTTTATTTTAGCAAAGTTTTGATTATATATTGATGATTCCATGGGAGAGCAAAGAATTAGAGCTTCCTAGTCTGCCATTTTGCTGATGTCACTCCTCACCAATGAGTTTTAACCACCATAATCAAGGTATAGAATATTTCCATCACACTAGAAAGTTTCCTCATTCCTCCTTCCCAGCCCAGGGAATAAATGTTCACGTTTATATCACTATAGCTAAATTTTGCCTGTTGTAGAATTGTATATAAAGGAAATCAAACAGTATGCATTCTTTCATGCCTCTTTCAATCAACCTAATATTTTTGAGATTTATGCATGCTGTTTTGTAAATTAGTAATGTGTTCCTTGTTATTGCTGAGTAATATTTCATTGTATAAATATGAGTCCGTTTGTTTATCTAATCACCTGTTGCTAGACATTTGGATTGTTTCCAGTTTTTTTTATTACACATAAAGTTTTTATGAATATTCTTGTATAAGTCTTTTTGTGTATGTATATTTTAATTTCTCTTGGGTAAATGCCTAGAAGTAGAAGAGCTAGATCATAGGGAAGTTGTATGTTTATAAGAAAGTGCCAAACTGGTTTTGAATATGGTTGCACCGTTTTGCACTCCCAGCAGGTAGTTATGAGAATTCCAGTTCTTCTATATCCTCATCTACACTTGATATTGTCAGTCTTTTCAGCTTTAGATGATCAAGTGTCCATGGTGATACCACATAGTTGTAGTATTTTGTACTTTTTGGTGATTTATGATTTTTTTAAAACATCTTTATGGAGTATAATTGCTTTACAATGATGTCTTAGTTTCTGCTATATAACAAGGTGAATCCGCTATACATATACATATATCCCCATATCTCCTCCTTCTTGTGTCTCCCTCCCTCCCACCCTCCCTATCCCACCCCTCTAGGTGGTCACAAAGTACCGAGCTGATATCCCCGTGCTATGTGGCTGCTTCCCACTAGCTATCTACTTTACATTTGGTAGTGTATATATGTCCATGCCACTCTCTCACTTCGTCCCAGCTTACCCTTGCCCCTCCCCCTGTCCTCAAGTCCATTCTCTATGTCTGCAACTTTATTCCTGTCCAGCCCCTAGGTTCTTCAGAACCTTTTTTTTTTTTTTTTTAGATTCCATATATATGTGTTAGCACACGGTATTTGTTTTTCTCTTTCTGACTTACTTCACTCTGTATGACAGACTCCAGGTCCATCTGCCTCACTACAAGTAACTCAGTTTTGTTCCGTTTTATGGTTCAGTTATAGTTTATTGTATATATGTGCCACATCTTCTTTATCTATTCAACTGTCGATGGACACTTAGATTGCTTCTATGTCCAGTCTATTGTAAACAGAGCTGCAGTGAACATTGTGGTACATGACTCTTTTTGAATTACAGTTTTCTCAGGGCATATGCCCAGTAGCGGGATTGCTGGCTTGTATGGTAGTTCCATTTTTAGTTTCTTAAGAAACCTCCATACTGTTCTCCATAGTGGCTGTATCAACTTACATTCCAACCAACAGTGCAAGAGGGTTCCCTTTTCTTCACACGCTTTCCAGCATTTATTGTTTGTAGATTTTTTGATGATGGCCATTCTGACTTGTGTGAGGTGATACCTCGTTGTAGTTCTGATTTGCATTTCTCTAATGATTAGTGATGTTGAGCATCCTTTCATGTGTTTGTTGGCCAACTGTATATCTTCTTTGGAGAAATGTCTATTTAGGTCTTCAGCCCATTTTTGGATTGGGTTGTGTGTTTTTTTGATAATGAGCTGCATTAGCTGCTTGTATATTTTGGAGAATAATCCTTTGTCAGTCGCTTCATTTGAAAATATTTTCTCCTATTCTGAGGGTTGTCTTTTGGTCTTGTTTATGGTTTCCTTTGTTGTGCAAAAGCTTTTAAGTTTCATTAGGTCCCATTTATTTATTTTTGTTTTTATTTCCATTTCTCTAGAAGGTGGGTGCAAAAGGATCTTGCTGTGATTTATGTCATGGAGTGTTCTGCCTATGTTTTCCTCTAAGAGTTTTATAGTGTGTGGCCTTACCTGTAGGTCATTAATCCATTTTGAGTTTATTTTGTGTATGGTGTTAGGGAGTGTTCTAATTTCATTCTTTTCCATGTAGCTGTCCAGTTTTCCCAGCACCACTTATTGAAGAGGCTGTCTTTTCTCCACTGTATATTCTTGCCTCCTTTATCAAAGATAAGGTGACCATAGGTGCATGGGTTTATCTCTGGGCTTTCTATCCTGTTCCATTGATCTATATTTCTGTTTTTGTGCCAGTACAATAATGTCTTGATTACTGTAGCTTTGCAATCTATTCTGAAGTCGGGGAACTTGATTCCTCCAGCTCCGTTTTTCTTTCTCAAGATTGCTTTGGCTATTTGAGGTCTTTTGTGTTTCCATACAAATTGTGAAATTTTTTGTTCTAGTTCTGTGAAAAATGCCTGTGGTAGTTTGATAGGGATTGCATTGAATCTGTAGATTGCTTTGGGTAGTAGAGTCATTTTCACAATGTTGATTCTTCCAATCCAAGAACATGGTATATCTCTCCATCTTTTTGTATCATCTTTAATTTCTTTCATCCATGTCTTATAGTTTTCTGCATACAGGTCTTTTGTCTCCTTAGGTAGGTTTATTCCAAGATATTTTATTCTTTTTGTTGCAATGGTAAATGGGAGTGTTTCCTTAATTTCTCTTTCAGATATTCCATCATTAGTGTATAGGAATGCAAGAGATTTCTGTGCATTAATTTTGTATCCTGCTACTCTACCGAATTCATTGCTTAGCTCTAGTAGTTTTCTGGTAGCATCTTTAGGATTCTCTGGTGATTTATGATTTTGAACATGTTTTTCACATGCTTGTTGATGATAGGTATATCTTTTGCTCATGTATTTTGCCTCTTTTAAAATCATATTGTTGATATTATTATTGACTTCTGGATAAGTATTTTCAGATTTACTTACTACAAATATTTCTTCTCATTCTGTGGTGTGTGTTTTTATTTTCATAACAGTCTTTTTTGAAGAGCAGATGTTTTCATTTCAATGAAGTTCAATTTATTTTTTTTTCTTTGTAATTGTTTCTTCTTGAGGAACTCTTTTGCCAGTTAGAAGTTTACAAAGATATTCTACTATGTATTGTCCTATAAGTTTTACAGTTTTTGCTTTTTTATTAAGGTTTATGATCTCTAATTTTTATGAGGTAAGGGTCAAGTTTTAGTGTTCCCATATGCATATTACATTATTTAGCATCATGTATCCTGTCATTATTTAATTACCTTGGCATCTTTGTTGCAAATCAACTGACCATATATGTCTGGATTCTCCATATATTTCTTAAATGTATTTATCTAGACTTAAGCCAGGACTACATTGTCTTTATTGTAACTTTACAGTAAGCCTTGAAATCATGACATTTAAGATTTGTTTTTTTGTTTTGTTTTGTTTTTAGGTAATGCTTTTGACTTTTCCTGCTGAGTCTACCTGAAACCATATTTCAAGAGCAATTGACTATAAAGACATTGATAATAACAAAGGAAAAGATAAAGCTAACTTTTTTTAATTGAAAAAGATGTCCATTATTTTGGGAGCTGGTCAAGTTCTTGGAAGACTTACAAATATGCACTCAGGGGCAGCCATGACTCCTTCAACTTGTGTCTCTTCTTTGTTCTTCCTGGCTCTTTATCAATCTTTCACCTACCCCCAATTTGCGATTATCTCCAGTTAAGAAACCATGCATTTCTATATGTTACATTCCCCATTCCCAGCTCTGGACTTAGAAATGACCCAAAGGGACTTCCCTGGCAGTCCAGTGGTTAAGACTCTGAGCTTCCACTGCAGGGGACATGGGTTCAATCTCTGGTCAGGGAACTGAGATCCTGCATGCCCCACGGCATGGACAAAAAACCCCAGAAATGATCCAAAAGTTTTTCTTGATCCTCTGCATATAGCCAGTGAGAAAATGTGACTCTTTAGAGATTGGAATATACACAGTACAATGAGAGAACAGTGCCAGAAAATTAAATTATATGTGCAAGTCTATGGGTGTGTCTGCATGGATCACCACACTAGCTGTGTAGACTGTAAATGGCATCTGTGAGCATATTCTTGAAATGCTTTTCAAACATCCTCTAAATTTCAATAAAAGAAACTTAATGAACTCCAAACACGAATTTTACGTATTTTTTAAAATTCTGCTTCATTGTTTTATTTCTTTGAATTTTAGTGTTAAAAGGACCTTAAAAAACCAATATTCTCTTCCACTTTATGAATGAGGAAACCAAGCCACCAAGCAGTTGCCACAGAACTTAT
This sequence comes from Pseudorca crassidens, assembly GCF_039906515.1. Classification (NCBI taxonomy): domain Eukaryota; kingdom Metazoa; phylum Chordata; class Mammalia; order Artiodactyla; family Delphinidae; genus Pseudorca; species Pseudorca crassidens. Next base: position 97,930,637 of record NC_090302.1, on the reverse strand, counting down.
TCATGTCAGAGCTAAGACTCAAAGCCTCAATGCTTTGCTAATTATTTTTTAATAACAGCAAAAAGTCTTTTTTTACTCTTCTTACAAGACATGATATGTTTAATTTAAAAAATAAATGTATTTCTGAATTTTCTTATTCCAAGCCCCATTTTTTTCTAGATATCTTTTTTCTTCAACATTTTTCTCTATCTCCTAACATACTTAGTAGTTTCAGCCTTTTAATTCTTCTGATTTGCCCCCCTGCATTTAAGCTTTTAATCTGTATTCCCTCTGTTCCTCTCTCTCTCTGTCTCATCAATTTCTATAACCCAGTTGTGTCTTTTTTCCTTCTTCAACAATTTCTTATGTCTCATTCCTATTTTCTCTTTATTTTATTTTATTTTTTTTATCCTTATTTTAAATCTTATCTCCATAACCTCTACGTTTCCCCTAGAATCCCCTTTTATCTTGTCTCTATCTGTATTTTTCCTTCTTCAATTCTGTTTCTGTCATACCATTTTTAACCACACTCCCCCACCCCCACTTTTTGTTTTACTTTTGGATTTTTAAAATATTTTTTAACTGAGATATAATTGACATATACCTTTATATTACTTTCAGTGTACAGTATAAGGATTCAATATTTGTATGTATTGTGGAATGATCACCACAATAATTCTAGTTAACGTCCATCACTACATATACATTATTTTCTTGTGATAAGAACTTTTAAGATTTACTCTCTTAGCAATGTTCAAATATTATAAACTATTATTTACTATAATCATCATGCTGTACATTACATCCTCATGATTATTTATTTTATAACTAGAATTTTTTGCCTTTTGTTCCCTGATAAACTGAGTTTAAAACATTTTTTTAATTAAAGTATAGTTGATTTACAATATTGTGTTAATTTGATGTGTACAACCAAGTGATTCAATTATATGTATATATTTTTCACATTCTTTTTCATTATAGATTAGTACAAGATACTGAATAGAGTTCCCTGTGCTATACAGTAAATCCTGTTGTTTGTCTATTTTGTATATCGTGGTGTGTATCTGTTAATTCCATACTCAATTTATCCCTCCCCCAAATTCCACTTTGGTAACCATAAGTTTGTTTTCTATGTCTGTGAGTCTATTTTTGTTTTGTAAATAAGTACATTTATATCACTTTTTAGATTCCACATATAAGTGATATCACATGATATTTGTCTTTCTCTGTATGACTCACCTCACTTAGTATGATATTCTCTAGGTCCATCTATGTTGCTGCAAATAACAATATTTCATTATTTTTCATGGCTGAGTAATATTCCATTGTATATTTATATACCACATCTTTTTAATCTATTCATCCATTGATGGACATTTAGGTTGTTTCCATGTCTTAGCTACCGTAAATAATGCTGTAATGCACATATGGGTACATATATCTTTTTGAGTTAGTGTTCTGATTTCCACCCAGAAGTGGAATTGCTGGAATGTACAGTTCTATTTTTAATTTGTTCATACTGCTTTCCATAATAGTTGTACTAATTAACACTCTCACAACAGTGTACAAGCTTTCTTTTACTCCACATTCACAAATAACAACACGTTATTTCTTGTCTTTTTGATAATAGCCATCCTAACAGGTGTGAGTTGGTTTCTCATTGTGGTTTTGATTTCCATTTCCTGAATGATTAGTGATGTTGAGCACCTTTTCTTGTACCTGTTGACTATCAGTATGTCTTGTTTGGAAAAAAATGTTTATTCATATCCTCTGCCCATTTTTAAAATCAGATTGACTTTGCTATTGATTTAAATGAGTTCTTTATATATTTGGATATTAACCTCTTATCAGGTTTACAATTTGCGAATATTTTCTCCCATTTGGTAGGCTGCCCTTTTATTTTGTTGATGATTTATTTGCTGTGCAGAAGCTTTTTAGTTTGATGTAGTCCTACTTATCTATTTTTGCTTTTGTTGCCTTTTGTTTTTCTTTTATGAAATTGTTTTTGTTACTGTAGATCCTTTGCTTTTCCTTATAAATTCTTGAATTACCTTGTCAATTTCTACAAAAGAACATATTGGGATTTTTACTTGTATGATATTGAATATATTCATTAGCTTGGGAAAACTTACATCTTAATAATATCAAATCTTTGAATCCATGAACATGATATATCTGTATTCATTTAGTTTTTTTTTTTTTATTTTCTGTCTGTGTAGTAAGTGTGGCAATTTTAAACATTTAAACATATATTTCTAGGAATTTTATGTTCTGAAGCTATTGTAAATGGTATTTAAAATGTTCATTTTCCAATTGTTTCTCACGGTGTAGAAGCTAATAAATTTATTTATTTATTTATTTTTGTATATTACTCTGGTATCTTGTAATCTTGCTAAATTTTTTGGAGATTGCCTATGGTTTTCCATGTAAAGGTAACTGTACGTTTTGCTTTTAAATTTGCATACATTTTATTTCTACTGATTTTCTTATCTCATTGGCTAGGCTGTCTAGTAAAATGTGGAATATAAACGTTCAATACAGAACTAACATCTTTGCATTTCCAGTCTTTGGAGAAAAGCTTTCAATATTTCACCATTAAGTATAATTTTAGCTGTGATTTTTCACAGATGCCTTTATCACATTGAAAAACTTCCTTTCTATTCCTAGTATGTTAATATTTTATAAACTAGATGTTAAATTTTGTCAAATGCTTTTTCTACCCTTACTGAAATAATCAAAAAATAATCAAAAAACTGCTTTGTGGGAATGAACTTCACTTAATAATGATGTAATATTTTTTTTATGTTGTTGCATTTGGGCTGTAATATTTTTAAAAGTGTTTTTTGCAGTTATATTTATGACCAGTATTGTTCTGTAATTTTATTTCTTTGTAAAGTTCTTTTCAGATTTTGCTATCAAGGTACTCTTTTCTTATATTGATAGAATGAATTGTGAAGTGTTCCATTTTCTGTTTTTTTGTTTGCTTGTTTTGGCTGTGCCACGGCATATGGGATCTTAGTTTCCCGACCAGGGATGGAACTGCGCCCCCTGCAGTGGAAGTGCAGAGTCTTGACCACTGGGCTGCCAGGGAAGTCCCAGAGTGTTCCATTTTCTATATTCTAAGGGAATTTGTATAAGATTAGTATAATTTCTCTCCTAAATAGGAATTAACTTTCTTTAGTAGACATGAAGCTACTAAGATTTTCTGTTTTATCTTGTGTTCATTTTGGTAAGTGTGATTATCCAGTTTTCTCAACACCATTTTTCAAAGCAAATTTCATTTGTTTTCTGATTATTGTTTTAACAAATTTTTATATTATTCTAGAAACAAACTTTACAGATATGTGTTTGCAAATGTTTTCTTCCAGTATATGATTTTTCATTTACTTAACCATGTCTTTCTAAGAGTACAAGGTTTTTTTTTGGTTTGGTGGGTTTTTTGCCTGCATTTTGTCTTCATTGCTGAGCACAGGCTTTCTCTAGTTGCAGCAAAAGGGGGCTACTCTTTGTTGCTATGTGCGGACTTCTCATTGCAGTGTCTTCTCTTGTTGCAGAGCATGGGCTCTAGGCACATGAGCTTCAGTAGTTGTGCCTCGTGGGCTGTAGAGCACAGGCTCAGTAGTTGTGGCGTATGGGCCTAGTTTCTCTGCAGCATGTGGGATCTTCCCAGACCATGGGTCAAACCAGTGTCCCCTGCATTGGCAGGTGGACTCTTAACCACTGTGCCACCAGGGAAGTCCCAGAGTACAAGTTTTTAAATTTAGTAAAGCCCATTTATGTTTTCTTTTTAAGTTTTATTGATCATTCTTTTCAGTGTTTTTCATTAGTTTTCATAGGTCTGAATTTTCAACTGTTAATATTTCTCTTTAATCTGAATAACTGCTTTTTGCGATGTTTTGTAGTGTATTTCTGCTGGCAACAAATTGTCTCTGTTCTTGTTTATCTTAAAAGATCTTTATTTTGCCTTTATTTTATTTTATCTTACTTTTTTTTGTAGTACGTGGGCCTCTCACTGTTGTGGCCTCTCCCATTGCAGAGCACAGGCTCCGGACGCACAGGCTCAGGGACTATGGCTTATGGGTCTAGCTGCTCTGTGGTATGTGGGATCTTCCCGGACCAGGGCATGAACCCGTGTCCCCTGCATTGGCAGGCGGACTCTCAACCACTGAGCCACCAGGGAAGCCCTACCTTTATTTTAAAGGATATTTTTGTTGGACTCTAAGTTGATGATTTCCTTCCAAAATTTTCAAGATATTATTCCTCTTCCCCTCTCTTCACCTCCACTCTTTCTGATGAGAAACAAGCTGTCATTATTACACTGTTCTTGTGCATGTAACATATCTTTTTTCTTTATCTTTAGTTTTCAGCAGTTTGAATATGATGTTCCAAGGTACAATTTCTTTGTTAGTATTTATTCTTATTGGGGTTTGTTGGAATTTCTGCATATGTGAGTTGCTCTATTAATCAAATTTAGAAAATTTTTGACTAATATTCAAGTACTTTTTTCTGTTCGTTTCCATTCATGTTTCCTCTTTGACTCTATTTATACTTACTTTAGACTACTTGATACTATACCCTGAGATATTTCAAATATTTTATTTATCTTTTTATTTTTTGGCTTCATGGCATGTGGGATCTTAGTTCCCTGACCAGGGGATGAACCCTCGCTCCCTGTGTTGGAAGCATGGAGCCTTAACCACTGGACCACCAAGGAAGTCCTCAAATATTTTAAATCACTTTTCTCCCTGTGCTTTATTTTGGATGATTTTGACTAATTCGTTTTCAAGTTCACTTATCCTTTCTTCTTTATATAAGATCTTTTATTAATCTCATCTAATCAGTTCTTTTATATGAGACTGGACTTTTCAGATCTAAAATTTTCATTTAGTTCTTTATTACAGTTATCCTGTCTCCCTGATACTCTTTATTCTTTTCTCATATATCCATCTTTCTCTGTAGATTTTTAAACATGTTTTTCATAGTTGCTTGAAAGTCTTCATCTGCTTATTCCAACATCTGGATTATCTGTGGATCCGTTTTTACATAGCTCTTTTATGCCTACCAGCTATCATCTCTCGGTTGTTTGGAATCTTGGCTCATGCATGTGCAATTCAGAAGTCAGCAAAGGATTCTGAAAGAGATTTATATATTTTATTTATTACATTTCATAAAAAATTTTCTGTGAAATACATATATTTTTTGAAATTAAGTTTTTCTTAACTTCTAGTGAAAATAAAACTCCACAGGATAAAATTTTATTTTGAATTGAGGTATAATTATAATTATAGAGTTAAGCAAATATATTACAAATGTTAATAAACAACAAAATATAGAAATAAAATTTCATTGGAAAAGCAGTTTCTAGTGCATGGATTGGTGTTTTAAAATTTAATCTACATATGTATGAGTTAGTTATTGCTAGAGTGATTCAGAGCTCACCTTCAATTTTACTTTTATTTTTATTTTATATGTGTAAGCATTGGGAATCCTTTTTCATGTAAATAAATTGGTAGAAATGGAGAAAAATTTGTAATAATAATGTTATTCTGTTCTTAGAATTATTCTGTAGTTACATGCAAACATTATATACTGATCTACCATTAGAAATAATTTTGAAGAAACATTTGCTTACAACTGAATTTTGTCCTCCTACATTTTTTTTTTTAGAAAACAAAGAACTGGAATGATATTTTATGCAGAGTAGAGTCATTTGTTTTCTCAACAACAGATACCAATATTTTGAATTGTCCCATTGTTCAGTGTTCCTCTCCCTCCCTCCCCTGCAAGATTTTATGTCCCAGGGAAAAGTTCTCAATAAATGGTACCTTTTATTAGCAATATCTCTTGGTCCCAGATACCCCTCAAGGCACTGACTAAACCCCTAGTGTGACAATTTCCTTTTGTTATCTTCAGCATGCTAAATATTAATTCACAGTTTCTATTGGACAATAGACTACAGACTTAGATAACTGTTACCTTCTTCATGTAACATTCCTTCACATTTACAGCCCTCAATAAAACTCTTCAAGCATGGCAAACTATTTAATATGACGTTAGGGTAGACTACATACTATTCTATACCATATCATTTCTGTGTATTAATCATGTGGCAAAAATCAGATTTTATCCTTTCTGAAGACAACAATTCTGATTTATAATTCTATTTACTTCACATCTACCTCACAGATTAACATTTAAATAGATTTTCAATAATGTGTGGGAGAAAAAATATTTCCTCCACTCTTCTAGGATCTTCTGGCTGGTCTAAGAACTAAATTGATATGAGACAGAGTAACAGGAAAAAATAAAATTTAATCATGTACATACGAAGTCGCTATAACTATGTGAGGCTTGATATAGACAAAGGACTGTTAAAAGTATTCAGACATGTGTTAAAGAATGGTAAGATATACTTTATTCAGAGGGACTGTCATGATAGTGTGAATGAAAAATGTTGTCTGCCATATCAGTAAACAAAGGATGTTGCGACCATCAAGCCACTGCAGCCACCCTTGACAGTGAGCCCTGAGGGAACTAAGGATGGAGACAAAGGGCCTGTCCACTGCCAATCCATCAGCCACTACAGCCGCCCCCAACAGTGCACCCTGAGGGAATTGAGAATGGGAAAAAAACAGGATACTGGCCTTAGATAGCTAAGCTGTATATCAAAGGAATGATTTCAATGAGCCCAGACTCTTGCATCTTCCCATACATAGAAAAGTGCTAAATTTCTTAAGATATCTTGTTTTCTTTAATTAACAGTAATCTTTTGATGTTCTGACTACCTGGTCTTTGTTGCAAAAACCCCTATATATCCTGGCTCCTCCCTTACTTCTTTGGAGCAGTCCCTCAGAGTTATCTGAGAAGCTGCCTCTGGGCTTAAGGTCCTCCACTGAATAAAACATAGCTCTCAACTTTTAGGTTGTGCACTTTTTTTAAAGTTGACAATGGATATAGGGACTACTGTTATGGAGTTTTGCATTAGGAGACAGAGATTGGGTTCAACTCAGAATATGACAAGGAACAGTAGGAATTTATAGCCAAGAAGCAGAGTGCAAGTCAGTGGATGGAAAATTACTAAGAGGAAACATAAACTGACCTAATGAGATCTTTGCTGAACGTAGGTCAGGGTAATCAAACATTACCTGAAGGATGGTAAGAGTGAAGAACCTGATTGTATATTGAGGGTGATCAGTTATTGAGGGTGATCAGATATTGAGGGTGGGGGATCCTGGATGGACTGACTTAGCAGGGTTCTTACTAAAATTGTGCTGTAGAGAACATGACCAATTGATAGAGACAGAGTAGAATAATCAGATACCTCAGAAATCCCATTAGGGAATTGTAGATAGAGAGGGAACTTTAGGGGGCTTTGGGAGACCACAGTAAGTTAATAATCACTTAAGAAAGTAGGTTTCTTAACCACAAAAGCAAACAGGCTTGCTTAGTAACAAAACCATGCAGCAGAAGCATGAGACATGCCTCAAAACAATCCAACAATGGTGGCATGAGACCCACATCCTGCCCAGTGAGCTCAGTAAGTTAATGACCCCTAAGACATGCTCTCTGCACACATAAAAAACAATGATTTATGGAAAGGTGAATTTTCAAAGTGAAAGACCTTCATTGCACTGAGACCTGAAATAATTTTTCCATAGTGCCATGACAGTCCTGGCTTGACTAAGTAAGGACAAGAAAACTCCCCTGTCCAACCTGGAGGACGAGCTGATGATGGAAGCGTGATGTCTACTCAAGAATGAGGAGGAAGTTGTTCTTTCCCCCTCCCCACTTTTCCTTTGATTATAAGCCTGTAGCTAAGTTCTTGGGGCATGGCATCTTCTCACCTGCCTGCTTGTAAGCCTCCCAAGCATCCTATTCTAATAAATCACTTCTTATCTATCACTTTGCCTCTCACTGAATTCTTTCTGCACTGAGACATAAAGGACCAGAGCTCCTCAGAGCCCTCCAAGATGCCACCTAGTGGTTTCACAATGATGCTAAAAAAGAGCTCAGAGGAACCTGGCTAGAGTTTGGTCAAGGAGACAATATTCATCAGGGTCTTTCTTGTGTGAAATAAAAGCCAAGAGAACTTTGGGTGCCTAGGGAGCTAGTGTGACAGACTAGAATCTCAAACTCAAGACCTCTTCTCCAAATGAGACATTTCATAAGAACTGGAGGGGTCAAGGAGGCTGGGGAGCTTGGGAAGCAAGCAGTATCTTCTGAAGTCTCATGGTGCTTAGGAGACAAAGTCTTACTACAGAAAAACTTTCAACAGAACCCAAGAGGTCCTCACCTCAAGATATTTGCCATATTTTGAATTTTTTGAGCTGAAAGACAAGAAAAGTAAACACAAAATCCCTGATGGACAAAAATTAGGGAACTGAGGTTGTGAAAGATCTATCAGGTTCTCAATCAAAGGTGGAGGGGTGCCATGCTCTGGGAGAAGACTGAGGTGGAAAGACAAGGTGAAAACCTCCATGATCTACTAGTATTTTGAAGACAATTTCTTGTCTTGTTCCAGTACTAGAGAGAAGGGTCTTGCATTACCCATGTGGCTACTCTCCCCCACGTGGCATCTGCTAGATTTTGAAGCTGCCTGGGTAGGATTTTAAACAATTAAGCTTAAATCTCCAAAGGACAGAACAAGAATCACCTTCATTCTTCTGCAGAGACAGATGTATGCCAGACTCTTAATTAAGAACTTGAAAGAACAATGTCTAAGAAGCATGCACAAAGTAGTGGACACTGCATCTAACTAAAAATGTACCCTGTACCAACTCAACTCAATTCTTTATTAGGATCCATTTAACAGAGGAAAGGTAAACCCTCTCAGTGATGCTTAACGTTATCTTCAGTTTCTATGGCTGTCTTGTAAACATGTCCTGTACATAAAAACAATTTATGAGGATTCCAATGGCCGCAAAATGTGACCAACAAGGAAGAAATAAAAATGTGCAATATAAGTACAGACTCAAAGATGATCCAGATGTTGGTGTTAGCAGATAATGACTTTAACTTCCTTTATTAATAATGTTAAAGAGAACAGTGGGAAAAGATGGACAAAATAAATGGAAAAAATGGAGAATTTTAACAGAGGACTGTAAACTATAAAAAAAGTCAAATGTACATTCTAGAACTTAAAATAAAATGTATGAAATTAAGAATTCATTGGATGGATTTAACAGCAGCTCAGATGAAGCAGATGACAGAATTAGTCAATTTGAAAAAAAAAAAGAACAATAGAAAATATCAAAGCTGAAGCACACAGAGGAAAAAGAATAGGAACAACAGATCAGATTATAAAAGATAAGTTTTTGTATAGCCTGGTGAGCTAAGTATGATTTTTACATTAAAAAATACTAATGGCAAACTCTTTATTATTTCTTTCTAGCTTTTTTGAGGTATAATTGACAAATAAAAATTATGTGTATTTAAGATATACAAAATATGTTTTAATATACGTATATATTATGAAATGCTTACTACAATCAAACTAATTAATATAACCATCCCTTTTAATAGTTACCATTTTGTGTGTGTGTGTGTGTGTGTGTGTGTGTGTGTTGAGAACACTTATGATCTATTCTCTGAGCAAACTCTAAGTATACAATGCAGTATTAACTATAGTCACCATGCTGTACATCAGATATCCAGAACTTATTTATCCTGAAATTTTGTCATCTTTAAACAATAACTCCCCATTATCCCTAACCCCCAGCCCCTAGTAATCATCATTCTACTCTCTGCTTTTATTTATGTGTTCAACTTTTTAAGATTCCATATGTAACTGAAGTCATACAGCATTTTTCTTTCTATGTTTAGCTTATTTCACTTAGCATAATATCTTATAAGTTTATTCATGTTGCAAATGGCAGAATCTTCATTTTAAAGGCTGAATACTATTCCATTGTATATATAAACACCACATTTTCTTTATCCATTCATCCATCAATGGAGCACTTAGGTTGTTTCCATATCTTGGCTATTATGAATAATGATGCAATAAACATGATAGTGCAGATATCTCTTTGAGGTAGAGCCCACTGAAATTATTTAAACCAGCTAGTCCTAATTCTTCTTACCCTACCTTGCCTATTCCTTCCTATGGAAATCACCATAAAAGCTCTTGTCCATATTTTTCCCTCATTTCATTTGCCTCCTGACCAACCCTGATGTTTTCCCATGTGGCCCCTGCCTGTCATGGCATGTCTCCTCCTCTTGGGAACTATGAGTAACAAACTGTCTTTTCAATGACAATCATTCCTTTATCTGTTGGGCTCAACATATCTGAATAATAAAATCTACATTTTAAAACACTACAGGTTCAAGAAGTTTGAGAATTCTGAGGTAGGTTAATATAAAGAAACTCACACGTAGGCATATCAAAGTCCAATTGCTAAAAAATAACGCAAAGAGGAAATCTTAAATGCAGCTACAGGGGTAAGAAAAAGACACATTATCAGTAAAAAAAATCAACCATAGGACTAAAGCCTGAATTTTCAAGAGAAATTATGGAATACAGAAGAAAATTGAAAGATATATTTAAAGTGTTGAAAAATGAAGGAAGAAAGGAAAGAAGGAAGGAAGGAAGAAAGAGAAGAGGAAAGGCAAACCTACCACCTGGAATGCTGAGCAAAAAGAGCCTTTAACTAAAGATATTTTAAACTAAAAAAAGCTGAGAGAATTTATATTAGTAGACCCATATTAACAAGAAATATTAAGGGAACTTCCTTAGGCTGAAGGAAATTGATCCTGGATGGAACTACAGAACTGTAGGAAGAAAGGAACGGTACAAGAAAAGGTAAATCTATGTGAGTAAATAGAGAAAAAAATACTGACTGCTTAAAATAATAATATCTTTTAGAGATAACATATGATTTAATAGAAGTTTTTAAATGACCAAAAACAGCATTAAAATTAGCACGTTGTTCAAGAAGTTATAAAAATACTAATTTAAGAGGTTGATAAAAAGTCAAGGAGGCATATTGAAATTTATAAGAAAACCACTAAAAGAAAAATATTCAAATATATAGCTAAAACTCTAAATAGAGGAGATAAAATAGAATGGTAAAAAAAAATACTTGGGACTTCCCTGGTGGTCCAGTGGCTAAGAGTCCACACTCCTGATGCAAGGGGCCCAAGTTCAGTCCCTGGTCAGGAGACTAGATCCCGCATGCTGCAACTAAAAAGATGTGGCAATGAAGATCCTGTGTGCCACAGCTAAGGCCTGAGGCAGTCAAATAAGTAAATAAATAAATATTTTAAAAAATACTCTATTAATGCAAAAGAAGTCAGGGAAGGAGGAATAAAGAAATAAAGAACAGATGAGTCAAATGGAAAATAAATATCAAACTAAAAGACTTAACCCTAAGTATATTATATTAAATATTACTGGACTAAAAATTAGGGTTTGGTAAACAATGTCCATTGGCCAAATCTGACCTGCAATCTCTTATTGTACAACTCAGTGAGATAGAGGTTTTTTTATTTGTTTGTTTGTTTTTTACATTTTAAAGGACTATAAGGAGATGCACCAATAAGAACATGTGTTAGAGACTGTATGTGGCCTGAAAAGCCTAAAATATTTATCGTGTGCCCCTTTCAAAATGGGCTTGTCAATTTTGAACTGAAACCTCCACTTGTGGTACTTGATATGAAGGAAAAGTACAATGAATTATAAAAAAAGAGCTTCGAAGAACAAAATTCTTTAAGTTTTAGCTGATTTATTATATTCCATTTAATTATGGTATTTTAAAATTTATCTCTTATCTTCTAATTCTTACTCTGTATCTACTTGGATAATAGATTTCTGGAAGATAACAGCTCTCCTTCATCATTTTTCTAGTTAATTTATTAGACTTTTCTATGTATGTTTTACCATAAACATTTTTCTTAGTTGTAATAAATTTGATAAGACTCATTAATGTTCAGTCTTGGTAATAGTTTAAACAGTCATTTCTTTCAAATAAAGGCTGTGACAGCAGTCTTCACACAATTAGATAGTTTTGTCTTTTCTCTCACTCTTTTTTCCCCATTGAGCTTGAACATAGGATGAGTACAACAAAAGCCTATATAGTCACATGTTTTTGTAATCAATATATGACTATGAAAATTAGTCACTATTTGTTGACCTTCTACTAGTGACTAGCAAGGTACTTAAACTTTGAATAAACTTTTACACTTAACAAAGTGTCATGTTGGAGGAGGCTGGGAATGGGAACAACTGTAATTGCTTATCAAGCTGCTTACTGTTTAAATGGAGATGTGAATAAATACTAGAAAGAAGGAGAAAGGAAGGGAGGGAGGGAGGGAGGGAGGAAGGAAGGAAGAAAGGGAGGAAGGAAGCAAGCAACTTAGAGGATTGAGATTTACATTTTAAGTGTGGAAATATAGGTTAAATGTACGGAACCCAGCTCATGTGCCACTCCAGATCCATTTTCCTTCACCTATATCTTCCCCACCTCTGTGCCCCCAGCTTCACTAATTTTTTTTTTCTGGCTAGAGCAGTTCTTGAAATAGTCATGCTGTTGTTATGATAATAAAACCACTGACAAGGTGAGACCACCATATTTCTGCTCTGTTTGGACTGGACCCATGGGATAGTTGGAAATCCCATGTGTCCCTGAGATAGAAAGTTGGCAAGAACTAGGAAGCATGAATAGATCAATAACAAATAAGGAAATTGAAGAAGTGATCAAAAACCTCCCAACACAGAAGAACCCATAATCAGATGGCTCACTGGTACATGTAAAAAATATTCAAAAAATTAATATTGATTCTTCTCAAACCCTTCTAAAAAACTGACTAGAAAAGAACTCATTCAAATTCATTCTATGAGGTTAGCATTACCCTGATAACAAAGCCAGACAAAGACACCACAAGAAAAAAACTGTATAGACCAATATCTCTGATGAATATAGATACAAAAGCCCTCAATGCTAGCAAACCCAATTCAACTGTACATCAAGATTATACAGCATGACCAAGTGAGATTTATACCAGGATGCAAGGCTGGTTGAACATATGCAAGTCAATCAATATTATAAATTGTGTCGATAGAATAAAAGTTGAAAACCACATGATCATCTCAATAGATGCAGAAAAGCCTTTTGACAAAGTTCAACTTCCATACATAATATAAACTCTCAACAAAATAAGTGTAAAGGAACTTACCTAACACAATAAAAACCATTTAGAGAAAGTCCACAGCTAATATCATAATCAATGCAGAAAAACTAAGTGCTTTTGCTGTAAGATCGCATACAAGGCAAGGATGCCCACTCTCACCACTTTTATTCACCATACTACTGGGAATACTAGCAAGAGTAACCAGATAAGAAAAAGAAATAAAGGACAATGAAATTTAAAAGAAAGAAATAAAATGACCCCCTTTTTTTTTTTTTTTTTTTTTTGCGGTATGTGGGCCTCTCACTGTTGTGGCCTCTTCCGTTGTGGAGCACAGGCTCCGGACACGCAGGCTCAGCGGCCATGGCTCACGGGCCCAGCCACTCCGTGGCATGTGGGATCTTCCCAGACCGGGGCATGAACCTGTGTCCCCTGCATCGGCAGGCAGACTCTCAACCACTGCGCCACCAGGGAAGCCCTATCCCTGTTTCCGGATAATATGATTCTATATGTAGAAAACCCTAAAGACTCCATAACAATGTTAGAACTAATAACTAATCTAGGAAACTTGCAGGATACAAAAATCAGCATAAAAAACCTGTTGTATTTCTTTACAACAACAATAATCTATCTGAAAAGAAAATCAAGAAAACTATCCCATTTATAATAACATCAAAAATTATAAAATACTTAGGAATAAGTTTAACCATGAAGATAAAAATCTGTACACTAGTAACAATAAAACATTTATGAATGGAATAGAATAGGATAGAAATAAATGGAAAGATATCACATGTTCATAGATTGGAAGAGTTAATATTCTTCAAATGGCCATACAACCCAAAGCAATATATAAATTAATACACTTTATATCAAAATTCCAATGGCATTTTTCACAGATATAGAATAACAACCCTAAAATTAATATGAAACAACAAAAGAACCCAAATAGCCAAATCAATCTTGAGAAAGAAGAACAAAGTTGGAAGCAACACACTACTAATTTCAAATTACATTACAAAGTTGTAGTAATCAAAGCAGTATGGAACTGACATAAAAACAATCACATAGACCAATGGAATAGATTATAGAGCCCAGAAATAAACCCAAGCATTTACAGCCAATAATTTTCAACAAGGGCACCAAGAATACACAATGGGGAAAGAATAACTTCTCTAATACATGGCACTGGGAAAACTGGATACCCACGTGCAATAGAATGAAATTAGACCCTTATCTTAGATCACACACACACACACACACACACACACACACACAAAATCAACTAAAAATGAATTGAAGACTAAATGTGAGGTTTGAAACTATTAACCTTCCAGAAGAAAACAGAGAAAAAGTCCCTGATATTGGTTTTTAGCAATGATTTTTTTTGGATATGACACCAAAAGCACAAGCAACAAAGCCAAAATAAGTTGTTTTTATCAAACCAAAAAGCTTCTGCATCCAAAGAAAACAATTAACAAAATGAAAATGCAACCTATAAATTGGAAGAAAATATTTGCAAGCCAGATATCTGATAAAGGGTTAATATCCAAAATATATAAGGAACTCACAAAACTGAACAGCAAAAACCCAAAACAAATAAACAACAAACCCACCCAAAACAACCCAATTAAATAATAGGCAGAGGACTTGAATAGACATTTTTCAAAAAGATGTACAAATGGTTACCATCATATGAAAAGATGCTTGACACCACAAATGATCAGGTAAATGCAGAGCAAAACCACAATGACATATCACCTCGTACCTGTCAGGATGGCTATCATCAAAAAAACATGAGGTAAGAAGGGTTGGCAAGGATATGGAGAAAAGGGAACCCATGTACACTGTTGATGGGAACGTAAATTGGTACAGCAATTAGGAAAACACTATAGTCCTTCCTCAAAAATTAGAATTGAGCTACCATGATCCTAAAATCCTATTTCATCCTAATGAAATGGAATTAGGCATTTGAAGATATATCTGTGCTCCCATGTTCATTTAGGCACTATTCACAACAGCCAGGGTATGGAAACAACTTAAGTGTCTGTCAGTGGATGAATGGAAAAATATGTAGATATACAATGGAATATATTCAGCCATGAGAAAGAAGGAAATCCTGCCATTTGAGGCAACATGGATGAACCTTGAGGATATTATGTTAAGTGAAGTTAGCTAGGCAGAAAGAAAAACACGGCATGATCTCACTTATACATGGAAGCTAAAAAAGTTAAATTATTAGAAGTGGAGAGATGAATGTTAATTATCTTGACTGGGGAGGTTGAAGAAGTGTTCAGATGTTAGTCAAAGGGTGCAGTTTCAGTTACATAGGATGAATAAATTCTAGAGATCTAATGTACAGCATGTGACTATGGTTAATAGTTCTATATTGTATACCAGAAATGTGGAGAGTAGATTTTCAGGTGCTATCAACACAAAAACAGGTAAGTATGTGAAGACATTATATGTTAATTAGCTTAACTATAGTAATCATTTCACTATGTATACATATATCAAAATATGCTGTTCACCTTACATACACACAATTTTATTAAATAAAATTTTAAAAATTATAAAAATTAAAATTGAAATAGAACTGGTCTTGAAAAGATCTTTAAATTTGTATACGCTTCCAAATATAAATAGGGTTAAAGACTAGGAAGGAAATTTTATTGCTAATCACTTTTGCTTACTTTTAATGTCATTTATGATATTAATGGTAAACAAACTATTAAACTGGCTTCAGAACCCCAAAAAGAGAATCATTTCCAGTTTCTATCTTAGATGTGTCTAAGAAGGACACTAAATAAGAGAGATCCATTAAAGGCATCTGGATCAGAAAGCGGAAATAAAGACGATGACTAAAGTGTACAGGGTTTCTTTGTGAAGTGATAAATATGTTCTAAAATTGACTATAGTAATGTTTGCATATATCTGTGAGTATACTAAATATCATCGAAATGTACATTTTAATGTGCTGATGGCATGGCATGTAATATCTGAATAAAGGTGTTAAGTAAACAAGAAAGAGAGATCCTCCATGAGAGCAGAACAGGAGGCAGTGAGATTGGCTGACCAAGAAACTTCCTCTATCAGCAGAGCAGGGAGTTCTTGCTGTTCCTGCCAAGCAGTACACAATGATGTCATACACAGGGGAACACTACAATTGTCCTAATATACACTTTTCTAAAAGTAGCTTGTCAGTACAGTTTGCCTGTTTTATTACTTACCTAAATTAGGTATATTATGGTGTGTGTGTGTGTGTATGTGTGTGTGTGTGTGTGTGTGTGTGTGTGTGTATTGGGGAGGAGCATTGTAAGTGGGGGTTATTGAATTCATCCTTTAGTAACAGATTGCCAGACCTCGAGGACCTATCAGTACATAACAAAGAGAAATGCCTGTCATCCAGGGAAGGCAGGCTTGGAGTTGTCGCAGCAACTAGGTAAGTCCCTGGGCTCTCTCCTGGAGAGAAAATGAGTGCATATTCTGTTGCATTGTTTTCAGTTGAGACATTTCAAGAACCACTTAATTTTTTTAATAGATCTTTATTGGAGTATCATTGCTTCACAATACGGTGTTAGTCTCTGTTGCACAACAAAGCGAATCAACCATATACAAATACATTTCCCCATATCCCCTCCCTCTTGAGCCTCCCTCCCATCCTCCCTACCCCACCCCTCTATGTCATCAGAAATCACTGAGCCAATCTCTTGTGCTATGCTGCTGCTTCCCACCAGTCAACTATTTTACATTTGGTAGTGTATATATGTTGATGCTACTTTCACTTCATCCCAGCTTCACCCTCCCACCCCATGTCCTCAAGTCTATTCTCTATGTCTACCTCTTTATTCCTGCCCTGCAACTAGTTTCATTAGTATCATTTTTTTTTAGATTCCATATATATGCGTTAGCATACAGTATTTGTTTTCTCTTTCTGACTTACTTCACTCTGTATGACAGACTATAGGTCCATCCACCTCACTACAAATAATTCAGTTTCATTTCTTTTTATGGCTAATACTCCATTGTATATATGTGCCACATCTTCTTTATCCATTCACCTGTTGATGGACATTTAGGTTGGTTCCATGTCCTGGCTACTGTAAATAGTGCTGCAGTGAACCTTGTGGCACATGTCTGTTTTTGAATTATGGTTTTCTCAGGGTATATGCCCAGTAGCAGGATTGCTGGGTCATATGGTAGTTCTATTTCTAGTTTTTTTTAAGGAACCTCCATACTGGTCACCATAGTGATTGTATCAATTTACACTCCCACCAACAGTGCAGGAGGGTTTCCTTTTCACCACACCCTTTCCAGCATTTATTATTTCTAGATTTTTTGATAATGGCCATTCTGACTGGCGTGAGGTGGTACCTCATTGTACTTTTGATTTGCATTGCTCTAATAATTAGTGATGTTGAGCATCTTTTCATGTGCCTCTTGGCCATCTGTATGTCTGCCTTAGAGAAATGTTTATTTGGGTCTTCTGCCCATTTTTTCCATTTTTTAACTGGATTGTTTGGGGGTTTTGTTTGATATTGAGATCCCTGAGCTGTTTGTATATTTTGGAGATTAATTCTTTGTCTGTTGTTTCATTTGCAAATATTTTCTCCCATTCTGAGGGTTGTCTTTTCATCTTGTTTATGGTTTCCTTTGCTGTGCAAAAGCTTTTAAGTTTCATTAAGTCCCATTTGTTTATTTATATTTATTTCCATTACTCTAGGAGGTGGGTCTAAACAGATCTTGCTGTGGTTTATGTCAAAGAGTGGTTTTCCTCTAAGAGTTTTATAGTGTTTGGTCTTACATTTAAGTCTTTAATCCATTTGGAGTTTATTTTTGTGTATGGTGTTAGGTAGTGATCTAATTTCATTCTTTTACATGTAGCTGTCCTGTTTTCCCAGCACCACTTATTGAAGAGGCTGTCTTTTCTCCATTGTATGTTCTTGCCTCCTTTGTCCTAAATTAGGTGCCCATATGTGTGTGGGTTTATCTCTGGGTATTCTATCCTATACCATTGATCTACATTGCTGCTTTTGTGCCAGTACCATACTCTCTTGATTACTGTAGCTTTGTGGTATAGTCTGAGGTCAGGGAGCCTGATTCTACCAACTCCGTTTTTCTTTCTCAAGATTGCTTTAGCTATTTGGGGTCTTTTGTGTTTCCATATGAATTGTAAAATTTTTTGTTCTAATTCTGTAAAGAATATCATTGGTAGTTTGATACAGTTTGCACTAAATCTGTAGATTGCTTTGGGTAGTATAGTTATTTTCACAATATTGATTCTTCCAATCCAAGAACATGGTATATTTCTCCATCTGTTTATGTCAACTTTGATTTCTTTCATGAGTGTTTTATAGTTTTCTGAGTACAAGTTTTCATCTCCTTAGGCAGGTTTATTCCTAGGTATTTTATTATTTTTGTTCAGTGGTAAATGGGATTGTTTCCTTAATTTTTCTTTCTGATTTTTCATTGTTGGTGTATAGGAATGCCAGAGATTTCTGTGCATTAATTTTGTATCCTGCAACCTTACTAAATTCATTGATTAGTTCAAGTAGTTTTTGGATGGCATCTTTAGGATTTTCCATGTATAGTGTCATGTCATCGGCGAACAGTGACAGTTTTACTTCTTTTCCAATTTGTATTCCTTTTATTTCTTTTTCCTCTCTTATTGCTATGGCTCAGACTTCCAGAACTATGTTCAACGAGAGTGGAGAGAATGGACATCCTTGTCTTGTTCCTGATCTTAGTGGAAATGCTTTCAGTTTTTCAACATTGAGTATGATGCTTGCTGTGGGTTTGTCATATATGGCTTTTATTATGTTGAGGTAGGTTCCCTCTATGCCCATTTTCTGGAGAGTTTTTATCATAAATGGGTGTTGAATTTTGTCAAAAGCTGTTTCTGCATCTATTGAGATGATCATATGCTTTTTATTCCTTAATTTGTTAATATGATGTATCACATTGATTTGTGTATATTGAAGAATCCTTGCATCCCTGAGATAAATCCCACTTGATCATGGTGTAAGACCTTTTTAATGTGTGGTTGAATTCTGTTTGGTAGTATTTTGCTGAGGGTTTTTGCATCTATGTTTATCAGTGATACTGGCCTGTAGTTTTCTTTTTTTGTGACATCTTTGTCTGCTTTTGGTATCAAGGTGATGGTGGCCTCGGAGAATGGGTTTGGGAGTGTTCCTCCCTTATTTTAGAAGAGTGTGAGAAGGATCGGTGTTAGCTCTTCTCTAAATGTTTGATAGAATTTGCCTGTGAAGTCATCTGGTCCTGGACTTTGGTTTGTTGGAAGATTTTTAATTACAGATTCAATTTCATTACTTGTGATAATTCTGTTTACATTTTCTAATTCTTCCTGGTTCAGTGTTGGAAAATTGTACCTTTCCAAGAATTTGTCCGTTTCTTCATGGTTGTGCATTTTATTGGCATATAGTTGCTTGTAGTAGTCTCTTATAGTCCTTTCTTTTTCTGCAGAGTCAGTTGTGATTTCTCCTTTTTCATTTTTAATTTTATTGATTTGTGTCCTCTCCCTTTTTTACTTGGTGAGTCTGGCTAATCGTTTATCAATTTTGTTTATCTTCTCAGAGAACCAGCTTTTAGTTTTATTGATCTTTGCTATTGTTTTCTTCATTTCTATTTCATTTATTTCTGCTCTGATCTTTATGATTTCTTTCCTTCTACTGACTGGGTTTTCTTTGCTCTTCTTTCTCTAGTTGTTTTAAGTGTAGGGTTAGATTATTTATTTGAGATTTTTCTTATTTCTTGAGGTGAGATTGAAGTGTTATAAACTTCCCTCTTAGAGCTGCTTTTGCTGCATCCCATAGGTTTTGGGTCATCATGTTTTCATTGTCATTTTTTTCTATGTATTTTTTAATTTCTTTGATTTCTTCAGTGATCTCTTGGTTATTCAGTAGTGCAATGTTTAGTCTCCATGTATTTGGGTTTTTTTACCATTTTTTTCCTGTAGTTGATTCCAATCTGATATGAATTCAACTTTCTTAAATTTTCTAAGGCTTGATTTGTGGCCAAAGTTGTGATCTATCCTGGAGAATGTTCCATGTGCACTTGAGAAGAAAGTGTATTCTGCCACTTTTGGGTGGAATGTTCCTTAAATATCAATTAGATCTATCTGGTCTATTGTGTCATTGAAAGCTTGTGTTTCCTTATTTATTTTCTGTTTGGATGACCTGTCCATTGGTGTAAGTGGGGTGTTAAAGTCCCCTACTATTATTGTGTTACTGTCAATTTCTCCTTTCATGGCTGTTATCATTTGCCTTATGTAGTGAGGTGCTCCTATGTTGGGTGCACAAACATTTATAATTGTTATATCTTCTTGGATTGATTCTTTGATCATTAGGCAGTGTTCTTCATTATCTCTTGTAACAGTCTTTAGTTTAAAGTCTATTTTATATGATACAAGTATTGCTACTCCAGCTTTCTTTTGATGTCCATTTGCATGGAATATCTTTTTCCATCCTCTCACTTTCAGTCTGTATGTGTCCCTAGGTCTGAAGTGGGTCTCTTGTAGACAGCACATATATGGGTCTTGTTTTTGTATCCATTCAGCCAGTCGATGTCTTTTGGTTGGAGCATTTAACCTGTTTATATTTAAAGTAATTATCAATATGTATGTTCCTATTACCATTTTCTTAATTGTTTGGAGTTAGTTTTTGTCAGTCATTTTCTTCTCTTGTGTTTCCCGCTTAGAGAAGTTTCTTTAGCATTTGTTGTAAAGCTGGTTTGGTGGTGCTGAATTCTCTTAGCTTTTTCTTGTCTGAAAAGTTTTGGCTTCTTCATCGAATCTGAATATCCTTGCTGGGTAGAGTAATCTTGGTTGTAGGTTTTTCTCTTTCATCACTTTAAGTATATCCTGCCACTCCCTTCTGGCCTGTAGAGTGTCTGTTGAAAATCAGCTGATAACCTTATGGAAATACCTATGTATGTTATTTTTTGTTTTTCCCTTGCTGCTTTTAATATTTTTTCTTTGAATTTAATTTTTGTTAGTTTGATTAATATGTGTCTTTGTGTGTTTTTCCTAGGGTTGATCCTGTATGGGATTCTCTGTGCTTCCTGGACTTGGGTGACTATTTCCTTTTCCATGTTAGGGAAGTTTTTGACTATAATTTCTTCAAATATTTTCTCAGACCCTTTCTTCTTCTGGGACCCCTATAATTCAAATGATGGTGAGTTTAGTGTTGTCCCAGAGGTCTCTGAGATTGCGTTCAATTCTTTTCATTCTTTTTTCTTTATTCTGCTCCTTGGCAGTTTTTTCTACCATTCTGTCTTCCAGCTCACTTATTCATTCTTCTGCCTCAGTTATTGTGTTATTGATTCCTTCTAGTGTATTTTTCATGTCAATTATTGTGTTGTTCATCTCTGTTTTTTGTTCTTTGGTTCTTCTAGATCTTTGTTAAGCATTTCTTGTATTTTCTCAGTCCGTGCCTCCATTCTATTTCCAAGATTCTTGGTCATCTTTACTATCATTACTTTGAATTATTTTTCAGGTAAATTGCCTATTTCCTCTTCATTTATTTGTTCTTGCAGGTTTTTACGTTCCTCCTTCATCTGTGACATATTTTTTGCTGTCTCATTTTTTTTTTTTTTTTATGAGTGAGTTGTGTTCCTGTGTTACTGGTTGTTTGACCTGAGGTTTCCAACACTGGAGTTTGTAGGGTATTTGGCAGAGCTGGGTCTTGGTGCTGAGATGAGGAACTTTGTGAGACCTCACTTCAGTGAATATTCCCTGGGGTCTGAGGTTCTCTGTTAGTCCAGTGGTTCATATTTGGAGTTCCCACCACGAGAGCTTCAGCCTGACCCAGGGCTCATGAACCAAGATCACGCAAGCCACATGGGGTGGCAATAAAATGAAAAAAATAGATCAATAACAAATTAAAAAGTAAAATTAGACTAGGAAACTAACAGATATGTTAGAAAGAATATAAAAATAAAAATATAGATGAATCAACAACTGTAAGGTACATCAGTACCACAATAGTAGAAAAGAGGAGGAGGGAAAAGAAAGAAAACAAAAAAGGGGGGGAAAGGCCTTGGCTGTGGAGGGCAGGGCCTACGCAAGGGTGAGGTTTGGGCACTGGGCGGGGCCAATGCTCAGAACCCACAGGGCTGGCAAAGGCCCTGGGGACTGTGAGGGGTGGGACTTAGGCTCAAGGAACAGAAGGGGCCCAGTCTTTTGCCCCACCCCAGGTCTCAGAGGACAAGGGACCTCACCTGGGAGCCCAGCAGGCTTCCTGGGCTTGAGTGGTCAGGGCAAATGCCCTCCTCTTGTCTCCTGCTCCTCCTAGATGACTCCTCTCACCTGCCTCTCCTGACCTCCCCTGCCTCCCTCCTATGCTCCCAAGGATCCATGCAGCCTCAAGACCCACTTAATATTATTTTTAAATTTTTCACTTGCAAATTTCCTCCATCTTCCAATCGACTTTTCACCATTAAAACTTTCCTCGTTTTAGTTTCTTTTTTTAAAGATTGTTGAGCCTATTTGTCCTCTGGATAAGAGCCCATATTTACTTTTACCAGATTCAGAGGTTGAGGAACTAAATGAATCTCCTAAAAATATTTATTAAGGTGAATCTAATATTATTATATGCATCTCCTGCCTGGAAGTACAAAACTCTTTTTATTAAGCCAATGTTCCCCATGGAAGAGTACAGGATTCAGAGTAGCAGCTTTTTTCCTCCTTCTAGTCTTTGATTTTTCTATGATAAAATGCCAAAATATTTATATGAAAAGTGAAAAATGCAGTCACCAATGCATATAAATGTATATAAATGTATCAAACATATACATACAAATGTATCAAACATTCTACACAGTTTGATATATATGAATATTCAGTGCTATGTAAGTAAAATTTAAATTTTCAGCTTATTGTCATAAACACTGATTACATCACAAGCCTTCAATAAACATGTCAATAACATTTTTTCTGTGCAATATTAGAAAAGAAATTAAAGAAAAATGTTATAATTTGCCTGTATGTAGATGTGCTTTGAAATTAGTAGTGGTTTGTGAGAACTGAAAGTCACCAGAGGTCAAGGATAGAAGTTTTGTTATTATTATTACTATTACTATTATTTTGTTAAGGAAGATGATATAGAGTGAACCATCACTATTCCATGCTGTTGTGCAGGTGAAGTTCAAGTCCTTGTTTTTCTATTTATAATGTGGGCTGGGGGTTGGCAATTTACCAAACCAGTCTGAGCTTCTTAGATTCTTCATCTGTAAAAATGGGATAATAGTATTTGCCCTGGCTCCCTCATAGGAGGCATTTGAAATCAAATGAGGTCAATTTTCAAAGGGCTTGGTAAAATGAAGAGTGTTATACACATGCTGAGGTTTAGGGATTATTTGTAGCTTCTTGATATTGCTTCCTTCTAAGGTATGATGTAGCAGCATTTTGAAATGTTATATTGCTCCCCAAAAGTAAACTTTCAAAGCTAATAATTAAAAATAATAACAAGAAATGTTTCACATTATGTTTACTCAACTTGATAGTGTTTCTGAAACTGTGCTGATGTCTGAGTGGAAAGTGAATTCCCTTCAGAATTGTTCTGGCTCTGTTTGTTCTCTGGTAACAAGTAAAAGCTTTCCCTAATGTTTAGAATTTTACCCTTCAGAAGTCACAGTTCTAAGAAGTGTGCCAGGAAATGGCTTTGGAACCCAGAGTGCAGGGCCACTTCTCTGTATGGGGATTTACTAGTAAAAACGTGGAAGACAATACTTCATGTGTGTTCAGCATGTATCACTCCATGGTCCTTGAATGGAGTGATTTCTGTGCTTGTGAATTTCCTGGAACCTGAAGTTTTGTAGTGCTGTCTCTTCTGCTCTGACACTGTGGTGTCATCTTAGAAGAGTTGATCAGGAGGCAAGCCCAACTGATGCCTTAGCTTCCCATTTATATTTTCATTAAGTTGTTCTGAAGGCAGCTTCTTGGATGATATTTGAGAATGTGAAGACTTTGGAAGGATGTGGCAGCCAGTTGGTGACCACTCACCTTTGTCTCTTCACTTTTTTGGCAGCTCAACTTCCAATGCTCAGTGGTCTGGATCTAAGTAAGACTGTCCTATACCAGGACACTGTAGGCATGAAGGCTGTGACTGGACATGTCCCAGAATTGTTCCTCCTTCCTCTTTTGCTTTCCCTTATAAACTAACTAGTGAATATAAATAATCCAAACTGTAAATTCCTAGAGTTTGAATTCTCAACAAGGAAATCACAGCTGCAAGGTTTATGTAGCGACCAGGACTATAGTCTATTCCCAAATCTAATCTTTTATTTCTCAGTTTCATAGGTTTTTGTTGGGTGCTTGTTTATCTTCTAAAACTAAAAATCTCAGTCATCTTTTTTTGCTTTGTTTTGTTTTGTTTTTGGTCTCACCATTCATCACGCAGGATCTTAGTTCCCAGACCAGGGATCAAACCTGTGCCCCCTGCAGTGGGAGCATGGAACCTTAACCACTGGACCACAAGGGAAGTTCCTCAGTCGTCTTAAGCAAGAGAGAGAACATGATTGGAGAGGAAGAATTTTTTTTTCTATTTTAATGTTTTTCTCCATTGTAAATATGGCTTTATTTTTAAGAAGTGAAAAATAACTGTATTAGATGGAAGCAATGTATTTTCAAGTTTTTTGTTTTGTTTTTATAAAACAGAGTTTGCATTGAATATAAATGTGTAGATTTGTTTAGAGAGGCAGTAAGATTTTTTGGTTTTTGTTTTGGGTTTTGGTTTTGATTTTCTGTTGTTTGAGTTTTTCAAAGAGCTCTATATTTGGTGCCTGTTTTTGCTGTGCCTATGGAATCATTCTGTGGTTTGAAATATTTCATTGTAAAAATGTTTGCCCTTGGAGATTTAATCAAATAAGATTTATTTTCCTAAATGCTACAAGTTTGGGTTGATTTTTTTTTAATGGTTGAAATTTTTTCATCTAAAAATCTGCTAACAACCTATCATGTGGTGACTTAAGATAGGGGATTGGATAAATGATCTTGTGTGGTCTCTATAATTTGCTACATCCCAATAAGAATCAGTCCCTGTTTCACAAAGACGTGCTGTAGAAAGATGTAAAGAATACCTGCTCTTGTGTAATATATTTGACTGTCCAGTTATCAGTAAGTATAGATATTATTTTTGTGGTATTAGTTTGGTTTTTCAATTGGGAACTAAAAGAATTCTGTAGTAGTATAGCACTTTATGATTTCTAGTTTGTTTTTATTACATCAAGAGTATATAAAAGTTATTCAGATAAGTTGTTTATATGATAACAAATATCTAGATATTTGCAAACCTACCAATAGCTTGGTAATTATTTTTTCCAGTTTTCAGTGTAGACATGTAGTGCTGTGTATGAATCCAATATTAGAATCCTGCTGTATGATGATGATTCATTGCATAACACAGACATGTCATCATACATCTTTAATTTTACATCACTTCAACCTTAGACACTATGTTTTCTTTATACCCTTTGCCACTATTTATATCATCATTACATAATTTCCACTGAAGTTTAAATATATGTACATGTATATATGAAGGAAATGTCAAAATAACCAGAAGGCAGTCAAGTAAATGCATCAAATCTGACTGAGCTCTAGGTTTATTTTTATGAGTAGTCAGTCCTCTTGATGCCATCCTAGAGATCCAATTACTTTACCAGGTGCTTATTTTCCTGCCCTATTTGACTAAGAACATATGTGAGGAGACAGCCACCATTTTTGAAGATTCAAAATCCTTTTGACCATTTGCTTATATTCCTGCAGCCTAACTGCAAATCTCCTTCATCCTGGTACCTAAAAGGAACAAAAAATTTGAACTAATGATGGAAAGTACACATGATGGCTTCCTTTGCTCTTCTTTTGTGATTTGTCATTTAAAAGGAGTAACTTTTTCCTAGGGTCATGCATAGAGAATATATTGGCACTTTGCTGAGAAGCCATGGAATTGAGACTGGTGAGGAAAATTAATAATGGATGGAATTCAGATCTGGAGATCATGAAGGGGCAAACTTGGGACTCCTTTCCATGTGTTTTCTTAGAACACACTTTTCATGTTAGAAGCACAGTTAGTGCTTCAGAAAAGAAAGGGAGCAGAGAAACAGAATAATGTAAAATAACCTTCTTTAGCCTTGATACTACAGTTATAAATATGTACCCCTTATTTCTATAATGTAATAATTTAAAATTTCTGTGCAGAGGAACGGAGCCTGTTAAAGACATGATATAAAGGTGATACATCATGCTTAACTCTCCTACTTGCCTGGGCAAAAGAAAGACAGCATTGATGTAAATCCCCCTAGAGTTAACACTATGAGAGACTGTTCCCTCTTAGAAGTCTCATGTGCTAAGCATTAAAGAATAAAGCTCAGTATCCAAATTCTTAAGTGGATTAGAGGATGCATGAGCCCTGAGTTTTCCCTAACACCAGCGAGGGATAAATGATAATCTAGGAGAGCTGATAGCCACTGTCCAGGAGTGAGCAAGAGGCATTTGGTGGTGCAGATTCTTATCGCCTGCTCTCCTCTCACACTGACATTGGAATGGTGTTTCAGAGCTCATAAAACATTCCATATTTATCCTCTTTGATCTCACAATAGCCTCAAGAGGTAGGCAGGACAAGTAGTCATACCTTCATCTTGCACAAGAGGAAAATGAAGCTCACTGATGCTCAGGACCTGCTTGAGGTCATGTTGGGCAGCTGGACTAGAACCTCATTCCTTCTTTCACTGTGGCTCCTCTGTGCAATGCCCCCTATGAAAGTTCTGATAGGATTGAATAGCAACTCTCATAGGGGCATCCACCAAAGAACCCCAATGAGGGGAAGGGAACTATCCTCTTTTATGCTACTAGTGCTATGCTAGTGCAGTATATGCATTATCTCATGTAATCCTTCCAACACCCGGACAGGCACCATTAATCACATTTTACTCTGAAGAAACTAGGGCTCAGAAAAGTTTAGTAACTTGTACAAAACCACACAACTAGGAAATGGTGGTTTATTCATTACAAAACGTCTCTGTTGATTGAAGTATACCATCCTGATGAAATCACAACTTATGTGGCCAGAATGCCTCTTGAATATTGTCTGCTCCAAGTACCTCATTTTACACATCTGGAAATGGAGCCCCAAATATGATACACACTTGCCTAGGTAGTGACTGTATGGTGCTAAACATTGTGCCTTTTGATTCTCACTCTGCTACCCTTTTTGAGGCAGGAGATAGATGGGCCTCAGGCTGAGCAGCTGGAGTTTGTCCCCTGTGGGCAGATACTCCAAGATGAAGATAATAGCAGGAGGATAATAAGAGAGGCTGAGCCCTGAGATAGTGACCACATATTTCTCATTTTCAAGGTCAAGGAGACTTTCCCAACTATACATGCACAGAGAGGATCCTTGGAAGTCATAAAGGGAGTGATGTCAACCTATCCATAGGCCTCTTCGCTAGACTCCATCTTGACTAAGAGATGTGCATGCACACATGGGAGGACCGGGCAAAGCAAGATGATTGGCCAAAGGAAACCCAGAAGAAATGCCCCACATAAGTGATTCAAACTACCACAAGGGTGCGACTCTCTCTGAGCCCACCTGTGTGTCTATTCACAGGTACTACTTTTCCTTCTAATAAACACTCTACTTGTTTCACTACTTTCTGAATCTTTGTGGAAATTTATTTCTACAAAGTTGATGGGCCAGGGCCTTGTCACTGGCCACTGGTCCCTGGTGGTCTGGTGGCTAGGACTGAGTGCTCTCACTGCTGCAGCCTGACTTCAATCTCTGGCCAGGGAACCAAAATCCTCCTTCAAGCTGCTGCAGGCTGAGGCCACCTGAGATCATATCCACTATATCATAGCAGACTGTGGAGAAACTATAGAGGTACCTAATGCTGTGACCAAGTAAGTAAAGCAGCAGCTTCACAATCCAAGGTCTTGCCTGGAATCCAGAAATGCAGCAGTTACCCCTGTCATGGAAGGAAGCAGGCATTCCAGCTCTTTTATCTGGTTTAGCTCTTGTTTTACTGCTCCCACCTTTACAGCTAACTCTACCTATCTTACCCCAACACCTTTCTCTTCTTTTCTTCCTTCCACTTCACCCATTTCTACGTTCATGAATTTGTGAAGGTCTGATTGTGTATGATGAGTGTTGTGAGGACTTGACATTCTGGAGGAAAATACAGACCAGCTTTGTCTTCATTTCAGCATACCGCATTTTCAACAAGTGTTCTGCTTCCCATGTTGTCATTTCAACTAAAGCCTGCGTGGAGAGCTGAGAGAATGGGGTTGTGGGTGGTGAGTAACTGACTTGGCTTCATTCCTTGGACCACAGAGAGCCTTGCCCCAGCATTCACAGGACTGAAGTGTGAAAACACTTTGGCTGCACTTACATAAATGTCTCTCTTACATAACATGCTTGTAATCGTTAGTCCAATTCTGCAGACATTTTACACATAAAGTCCCAGTTAGGACTCAAGGGGCCACTATACACAGGAAGCTTAGCCAGGACCCCAAGACAGGAGCCTTTAGAAACCCACTTCCTTTTTCATCGCTTTTGCGTTTGAATTAGGTCATCTTTCTCACCTCCTTTAAGTAAGTACAATTGTCATTACAGTTCACAAAGCACCTTTCCTATTTTTCTTTCTCTTCTTCTAGACTACAAAGTTCTCTTCTTCTAGACTACAAACATATTCTTGTATTTATCTACTGTGTGCAGGCCTATTCCTGCACACAGTAGGGGCTAAGTAAATTTGTTTTTTTAGTTTTTTTAAGGCACAAAATTTACTTTTTATTATTTTTCAGTTTTATTGAGATATAATTGAATATACTATTATGTGAATTTAACATGTGCAGTGTGTTGATTTGATATACTTATATATTACAAAATGATTCCCAGCAGAGCCATAACTAATACCATTATCATGTCACATGATTACAATTTCTTTTTTGTGGTGAGAACATTTAAGATCTGCTCTCTTACCAACTTTCATATATATAATACACTATTATTAACTATATTCCCCAGAAGATTATATCTGGGGATATTTGATCCCCAGAACTTACTCATAACTGGAAGTTTACACGCTTTGACAAATATTCTCCCACCCCCTGCCCCTGGTAACCAACTTTATACTCTGTTTCTATGCTTTTGCTTTTGTAGATTCCACATATAAGTGATATAATACAATAGTTGCCTTTTTCTGTTTGACTTATTTCACATAGCATAATGTCCTCAAGGTCAATCCATGTTGACGCAAACGACTGAATTTCCTTTTTGCTTACAGCTGAATAATTACATATATATATCTATAATATATATATAAAATATATAAATTTATATATATTTATGTATTAAATATAATATATATTTATATATATAAAATATATATATGTATATATACCATATCTCCTTTATCCCTTTATCAATCAATGGACACTTAGGTTGTTTCCAAATCTTGGCTATTGTGAATAGTGCTGCAATAAACATGGGAGTGCATATATCTCTCTGAACTCCTATTTGAAATTCCTTTGGGTATATACCCAGAAGGAGAATTACTGGATTGTACAGTAGTTCTATTTTTAACTTTTTGAGTAACCTCCATACTGTTTTCCATAGTGTCTGTACCAATTTATATTCCCACTAACAGTGTACAAGGGGTCTTTTTTCACATCTTTACACTTGATATCTCTTGTCTTGTTAATGATAGCCATTCTAACAGGTGTGAGGTGATATCCCATTGTGGTTTTATTTTTATTTCCCTAATGATTAGTGATGTAGAGCACTTTTCATTGTACCTGTTGTCCATTCAGATGTCTTCTTTGGAAAATTTTCTATTCAGTTTCTCTGCCCATTTTTTTCATTGTTTTTTGTTTGTTTGCAATTGAATTGTATGGGTTATCTACATATTTTGGGATATCAACTCCTTAACAGATATATGACTTGAAAATATTTTCTTCCATTCCATAGGTTGCCTTTTCATTTTTGGAATGTTTCTTTTCCTGTGCAGAAGCTCTTTAGTTTGCTGTAGTCTCACTTGTTAATTTTCGTTTTTATTGCTTGTACTTTTGATGTCACATCCCCCCACCAACAAAAAAAATCATTGCCAAGACCAGTACTAGCAGCTTTTTCTCTATGCTTTCTTCTAGAAGTTTTGTGGTTTCAGGTCTTATGTTTAAGTCTTTAATCCATTTTGAGTTAGTTTTTGTGATTGGTGTATGATAAGGGTCCAATTTCTTTTCTTCTGCATGTGGCAGTCTTGTTCTCTCAGCAACAGTAGTTTCAGAGACTATCCTTTCCATATTGTGTGTTCCTGTTCATAGTAGTCTCTCTGATTCTTTGTGTATCGGTGGTATTAGTTGTAATGTGTTCTCTTTCATTTACAATTTTATTTATTTTAGTCTTTGTGCTCACTACTTCTTTCTTCTGCTTAGTCAAGTCTGCTCTTGAAGTTTTCTATTGAATTCTTCAGTTCAGCCGTTGTATTCTTCATTTCCAAAATTTGTTTGGTTCTTTTTTATGTTTTCTATCTCTTTTTTGAAATTCTTATATTGTTCTTGTATTGCCTTCCTGATTGTTAATTGTTTGTCTGTGTCCTCTTGTAGATCTCTGAGCATCTAGAGAATAATTATTTTGAATTATTCGTCAGGTAATTCCTGTATCTCCATTTTTTTGTGGCCAGTTACTAGAGGTTTACAGCATTCCTTTGGTGGAGTCAGTGTTTCCCTGATTTTCCCTGATCCCTGTAGTTCTGTGTAGTTGTCTGCACATTTAAAGAAGCAGTCACCTCTTTCAGACTTCATGAAATGACTTCAGTAAGAAAGATTTTCACCTGAAAGTGGGGACACACTGGAGCATGCTGTGGCCCTGGGTCTAGTGTTGCAGGTGCCAAGTGAGAGTGGGGGGTGGCACTGGGTCTCAGGAGGCATGATGTCTCTTAAACTCAGGCCATTGGGTCCATGGCATTGATAATTGTGTGGTTCTTGGTGAGTGTCACTGGGTGCCCATGGTGGCTGCAAAGGCTCTTGCGTTTCTCAGCTATGCTTCCAGGTCCAACAGTTAGGGACCACTGCAGACAGTGGTGGTGACAAGAGCTGGTAGTAGTGTACACACATTTGGCTCTGGAGGCCAACTGTAAGTGCCTATGTAGTGACAGGGATCAGTTACAGGCACACATGTAGTTGTTGGGGTCCAATAGGCAACTGCTGGTGCACTGAGAGTTCAGAGGCCCTGACTGTTGGCATGTACTACACTGGCTGCTGGGTCTTGCTCCATGCACGTGGCAGCACAGCATGATGAAGTAGTTGGGCTGACAGCATGCAGGTGCTCAGCTATAGGGGCTGGCTGCAGGTGATCACCGTGGTGGAGGCCAGTGACAGAAGACAAGGTCTTGTCTGGGCCCATAAGCAGCTGTGGTGGCCATGGCTGCCAGATGTTTTCCTGATAGTCTTTCCTGGGTGTGCGCACACAGTGGAGGTTGGTGATGGGTGTCAGGCAGCAGTGTGCAGGGGCACAACCAGAGGGGCTAGACACAGGCACATGCACAACTGATGGGGGTGGGCAGCCACAGGGGTCTAGACTTGCATTTTACACCTGCAGAGGCCTGGGCTGGCTGCTGATGCAATTCCTGGACTCTGGTGGGTAAAGGAAGGGAGCAGGGAGGACTCAGGTGGCGGAAGTCAGTGAATGTAAAAACCTGTGGGAAAAGCTGGGGAAATCTGCCAGCTGTACCAGCCATTGGTTTTTTGTTCCCTCATTGTCAAAAGCTGCTGGTTTTGCCTGTAAAAGCAGGTTACTGTGAACATCAGTCACTTCCATGCATGGCTGCTATTGGTAGCCCCTGGTTTTCTTCATTGTTTCTAGCCAACTCTGTAAGTCTCAGCTTTGCTGGTCTGGGTAGGTGAAATTGAAGCTGGACCTTCATGTGGTACCCAAAAGACTGGGAAAACTGGTCACTCATCTCACTCTTCCTTTCCTGTTGAGGGGAATGCTTTCTAGCTGGGGAGTTCCATTTTGGCAATGAGCAATGCCAGTTTGGGGGAAGGGATGATTCAGGGAAAATTAAGCTGTCCTCTTTTCTCTTCTTGTGCAGTTTCAGGTTTTTCTTTTTTTATTCCACTGGGTTGCTGAAGTTTCTTAAATGGACACCAAGCTCTCCCAGAACTGTTTTTGTTCATGGATAGCTATCTAATTGTTGGTCTTTGTTGGGGGATAGAGGCTGGTGTATCCTATGCTGCCATCTTGGTGATGTCACTCTGGCCTCAATAAATGTTGATTGAATGAATAGATGCAGTTCTTACAACAACCCTTAGTGGTAGTATTATTCTACCAATATTTTACTTAAGTGCATAGCCTCTAAATAGCTGGGATCTGCTATGTCCCAGGCTTAGAAGTGCAGCTTTCTGTTGATTGAGGCTTAGTTTTTGTATTAACCTGTAGTTATCTGCAAGTGACAGCTTTTGATTTGGAGATTGTGTGTTACTTCTTTCCAACCCAGGAATGCAAGTAAAAAATGTGGCCATCAGCCTGTCTCACAATGTACATAAGGATACTTGATCTCTAGGATTTGCTTTTAGGTTTATGTAAGCCATTCCCTTTGGCCCCTGGGTGGGAGGTAGGGACAGGTGTCTAAATGGGACTAGGCTACTCTATTTCCCTCAGAGTTTTGTTGAGTTTTGAATTAGGATAATGTGTGAAAACTATTTTTAAATTGAGATGATTATATGGTTTTTACTCTTCAATTTGTTAATATGGTGTATCACATCGATCGATTTGCCTATATCGAAGAATTCTTGCATCCCTGGAATAAATCTCACTTGATCAGGGTGATCCTTTTAATGTGTTGTTGGATTCAGTTTGCTAGTATTTTGCTGAGTATTTTATGTCTATGTTTATCAGTGATATTGGCCTCTAATTTTCTTTTCTTTGTGATATCTTTGTCTGGTTTTGGTATCAGGGTGATGGTGGCCTTGTAGAATGAGCTTGGAAGTGTTCCTTCCTCTGCAATTTTTTGAAAGAGTTTCAGAAGTGTAGGTGTTAACTCTTCTCTAAATGTTTGATAGAATTCACCTGCGAAGCCATATGGTCCTGGACTTTTGTTTGTTGGAAGATTTTTAATCACAGTTTCAATTTCATTACTTGTGATTGGTCTGTGCATATTTTCTATTTCTTCCTGGTTCAGCCTTGGAAGTTTGTATCTCTCTAAGAATTTGTCCATTTCTTCTAGATTGTCCATCTTATTATTTACCCTAGAACTATCTGACCTTTTTGTAGGTGTTTTTACCCCCTTCAGAAAACAGTCCATGTCATTGTCATTATCATCATCATCAAAAGAGTGAATGTTTTTTAAGTACTTACTCTATATGTGTCATGCATGTTGCATGAAGTGTCTCATTCCTCCCAGGAGTCCATTTTACAGAAGAGTTCACTGATCTTAGGTGAGGATCTTCTCCAAGGTCACAGAGTAAGTAAGTGGCAGAGCTAATGTCCAAACCCTTTAGACATGAAAAACCTTTCTTCAAACCACTCCACTATACTTTCTCTCCAACCTCCTTTTCTTCAGTCCTGTGGGTCAGTAACACTACATTTCTTAACCAGTTCATGCCTATGCCACCACAGCTTTAAACTTTTTCATACGCTGCATAGACCTGTTCATATTTCTGGTTGTCCTGAATGCCATCCCTAGAATGTGACTGTGAACTTTTGGTGGAATAAATTGCACTGTGAAAACATAAATAAATAAATTGTAAAACATTATACAAAAAAGCATATACATAAATATGCTAAATAAATTATTAGGTTAATTGATCTTTACGATCCCATGCTGTCACTACTCACATTGTGAATTAAGTATGTGCTATCAAATCTTGCTACACACTGGGCTACAAAAGTCTTTTATTTCCTTGTCTCCTATAGAATTTAATCTGCATATTTTCATGTTTTGTAGTATTTTTATTCCAGTAGACATTTACTTCTTTACTCTTCCATTTTAGGTCTTCCTGGCTTTATATAGTTGCCTCATGTGGCTACTAATTTTGTTTTATGGTTTGGAGAAGGAGTGCATATTGGGCAATTTGTCCCTTTTATATAACCTTTTCTAACACTGTTGAGCAACTACAAGAAATTGTTCTTCGATATTTCTCAGTGTTCATAGTGACACAAGTTCTATGGGGCAAGATTTTTCTATTCTAAAATAAGTCTTCATCTTACTCAATTCACATGAGTTGCTGTTTGCCCTGATTGGCCAGACATGGGAAAGTTGTAAAAGACATTTTCACAATGGCTTGGCATTTCAAAATCCATGCAAATATTGAAAACTAAGAATTTTCCAAGTGCTCCCAATGTCAGATAAGAATTTTATTTAAAATATTTACTACATTAGCTATTGAGATGATAACAGTTTTGTCCTGAAATCTATGAAAGCAATTGTGTACTCCTCATGTTGTAGGTGAAAAACAAAAGCCCAACATGTAGTGACTTGTTTAAGGTCATGTACTTAGGTAGGAGGAGAGCACTGGAGCACTGCTTGACTTTCCCTTTGTCATGTCAACTGCTTTGCACCCCTTTTGTTGCAGAGAGCTGCCAAGCTCATTTGCTATAGGACTCCATCCTTGAGTATGTATCTAATCAAGCTCTCTCAGGGGATTTGGTGCTGTGTGGATTTCAGCATCCTGCATTCATGGCCATGGTTAGTCTATGGTCCTGTTGGTGCTACAAAATTTCAGAGACTAGTGTGGTGTTCACAGATCTGACATGGGTATCTGAGATACATGTGAAGAAAATACAAATTATATTATTTGCTTTTCAAAAACGTTTACAACTTAGGTGGATACAACCACATGAATTTTTCTTATTATTACTAAAAAAGGACACACATCACTTTAGATTATTTTGACTTGTAACAATTTTCAGTTGCAATAAAATGAATGATCTGAAAAATACTTTTAGACATGATAATTATAAAAGTATTTTTCTTGACTCCCTCTTGTGAGAGCACCAGAATCACAACTAACTGCTGAACAATCATTGACAGGAAGACACTGGAACACACCAAAAAAGATATCCCACATCCAAAGACAAAGGAGAAGACACAGATGGTAAAGGGGCGCAATCAGAATAAAATCAAATCCCATAACCACTGGAAGGGTGACTCACAAACTGGAGAACAATTATACCACAGAAGTCCACCCACTGGAGTGAAGGTTCTGAGCCCCACATCAGGCTTTCCAAACTGGGGGTCTGGAAATGGGAGGAGGAATTCCCAGAGAATCAGAATTTGAAGGCTAGTGGTATTTGATAGCAGGACTCTGACAGGACTGGGGGAAACAGAGACTCCACTCTTGGAGGGCACACACAAAGCAGTGTGTGCACCAGGACCCAGGGGGAAGGAGCAGTGACCCCATAGGAGACTGAACCAGACCTGTCTGCTAGTGTTGGAGGGTCTCCTACAGAGGCGGGGGGCAGCTGTGGTTCACCATGGGGACAAAGACACTGGCAGCAGAAGTTCTGAGAAGTACTCCTTGGTGTGAACCTTCCTGGAGTCCACCATTAACTGCATCAAAGAGCCTGTAGGCTCCAGTGCTGGGTCACCTCAGGCCAAACAATGAGCAGGGAGAGAATGCAGCCCTACCCATCAGCAGACAACTGGATTAAAGTTTTACTTAGCTCTGCTCACCAGAGCAACACCCAGCTCTGCCCACCACCAGTCCCTATCATCAGGCAGCTTGCACAAACCTCTTAGATAGCCTCACCCACCAGAGGGCACACAGCAGAAGCAAGAAGAAATACAGTCCTGCATCCTGTGGAGCAAAAACCACATTCACAGAAAGATAGACAAAATGAAAAGGCAGAAGACTATGTACCAGATGAAAGAACAAGATAAAGCCCCAAAAAAACAACTAAATGAAGTGGAGATAAGAAAAATAATTCAGAATAAAGATAGTGAAGATGATCCAGAGGCTCAGAAAAGGAATGGAGGCAAAGGTTGAGAAGATGCAAGAAATGTTTAACAAAGACCTAGAATTAAAGAAGAAACACCTAGAAGAATTAAATAAAAAACAAACAGACATGAACAATACAATAACTGAAATGAAAAATACACTAGAAAGAATCAATAGCAGAATAACTGAGGCAGAAGAATGGATAAGTGATCTGGAAGACAGAATGGTGGAATTCACTATTGCAGAACAGAATAAAGAAAAAAGTATGAAAAGAAATGAAAACAGCCTAAGAGACCTCTGAGACAACATGAAGCATTCGCATTATAGGGGTCCCAGAAGGAAAAGAGAGAAAGGACCCAAGAAAATATTTGAAGAAATTATAGTTGAAATCTTCCCTAACGTGGGAAAGGAAACAGCCACCCAAGTCCAGGAAGTGCAGAGAATCCCATGAGGATAAACCCAAGGAGAAACACACCAAGACACATAGTAATCAAATTGACAAAAATTAAAGACAAAGAAAAATTATTAAAAGCAACAAGGGAAAAATGACAAATAACATACAAGGGAACTCCCATAAGGTTAACAGCTGATTTCCCAGCAGAAACTCTACAAGCCAGAAGGAAGTGGCATGATATATTAAAAGGGATGAAAGGGGAAAACCTACAACCAAGGGAAAAACCTACAACCAAGATTACTCTACCCAGCAAGGATCTCATTCAGATTTGATGGAGAAATCAAAACTTTACAGAAAAGCAAAAGCTAAGAGAATTCAGCACCACCAAACCAGCTTTACAACAAATGCTAAAGGAACTTCTCTAAGTGGGAAACACAAGAGAAGAAAAGGACCTACAAAAACAAACCCCAAACAATTAAGAAAATGGTAATAGGAACATACATATTGATAATTACTTTAAATGTAAATAGGTTAAATGCTCCAACAAAAAGACATAGACTGGTTGAATGGATACAAAAACAAGACCCATACATATCATGTCTACAAGAGACCCACTTCAGGCCTAGGGACACATACAGACTGAAAGTGAGGGGATGGAAAAAGATACTCCATGCAAATGGAAATCAAAAGAAAGCTGCAGTAGCAATTCTCATATAAGAATAAATAGACTTTAAGACTATTGCAAGAGACAAGGACACTACATAATGATAAAGGGATCAAGCTAGGAAGAAGATATAACAGTTATAAATATATATGCACCCAACATAAGAGCACCTCAATACATAAGGCAAAAGCTAACAGCTATAAAAGAGGAAATGGACAGTAACACAAAAATAGTGGGGGACTTTAACACCTCACTTACACCAGTGGACAGATCATCCAGACAGAAAATTAATAACAAAACAAGCTTTAAATGACAAAATAGACCAGATAGATTTAATTGATACTTATAGGATATTCCATCTGAAAAGAGCAGATCACACTTTTTTCTCAAGCACACACAGAACATTCTCTAGGATAGATCACATCTTGGGACACAAATCAAGCCTTGGTAAATTTAAGAAAAGTGAAATCATATCAAGCATCTTTTCCAACCACAATGCTATGAGATTAGAAATAAAATACAGGGGAAAAAAACTTAAAAAACACAAACACAAGGAGGCTAAACAACACATTACTAAATAACCAAGAGATCACTGAAGAAATCAAGGAGGAAATAAAAAATACCTAGAGAAAAATGACAATGAAAACACGACAATCTAAAACCTATGGGATGCAGCAAAAGCAGTTCAAAGAGGGAAGTCTATAGCAATACAATCTCGCCTAAAGAAACAAGAAAAATCTCAAATAAACATTCCAAACTTACACCTAAAGGAACTAGAGAAAGAAGAACAAACAAAACCCAAAGTTAGTAGAAGGAAAGAAATCATAAAGATCAGAGCAGAAATAAATGAAATAGAAACAAAGAAAACTATAGCAAAGATCAAAAAAACTAAAAGTTGATTCTTTGAGAAGATAAACAAAAGATAAACAAAATTGATAAACTTAAAGCCAGACTCATCAATAGAGAGAGGACTCAAATCAATAAAATTAGAAAAGAAAGAGGAGAAGTTACAATTGACATGGCAGAAATACAAAGGATCATGAGAGACTACTACAAGCAACTATATGCCAAAAAATGGACAACCTGGAAGAAATGTAAAAATTCTTAGAAAGGTATAACCTTCCAAGACTGAATCAGGAAGAAATAGAAAACATGAACAGACCAATCACAAGTAATGAAATTGAAACTGTGAAAAAAAATCTTCCAACAAACAAAAGTCCAGGACCAAATGGCTTCACAGGCAAATTCTATCAAACATTTAGAGAAGAGCTAACACCCATCCTTCTCAAACTCTTACAGAAAATTGCAGAGGAAGGAATACTCCCAAACTGATTCTACGAGGCCACCATCACACTGATACCAAAACCAGACAAAGATACTACAAAAAAAGAAAACTACAGACCAATATCACTGATGAATATAGATGCAAAAATCCTCAACAAAATACTAGCAAACAGAGTCCAGCAACAGATTAAAAGAATCATACACCATAATCAAATGGTATGTATCCCGGATGCAAGGATTCTTCAATATATGCAAATCAATCAATGTGATGCACCATATTAAAAAATTGAAGAATAAAAACCATATTATCAGCTCAATAGATGCAGAAAAAGCTTTTGACATAATTCAACACCCATTTATGATTAAAAACTCTCCAGAAAGTAGTCATAGAGGGGACTTACCTCAACATAATAAAGGCCATATATGACAAACCCACAGCCAACATCATTCTCAATGGTGAAAAACTGAAACCATTTCCTCTAAGATCAGGAACAAGACAAGGTTGCCCACTCTCACCACTGTTATTCAACATACTTTTGGAAATCCTAGCCATGGCAATCAGAGAAGAAAAAGGAATAAAAGGAATTCAAATTGGAAAAGAAGAAGTAAAACTGTCACTGTTTGTAGATGACATGATACTATACATAGATAATCCTACATATGTCACCAGAAAACTACTAGAGCTAATCAATGAATTTGGTAAAGTTCCAGGATACAAAATTAATGCACAGAAATCTCTTGCATTCCTATACACTAACAATGAAAGATCAGAAATAGAAATTAAGGACACAATCTCATTCACCATGGCAACAAAAAGAATAAAATATCTCAAATAAACCTACCTAAGGAGGTAAAAGACCTGTGCTCAGAGAACTATAAGACACTGATGAAAGAAATCAAAGATGACACAGATGGAGAGATATTCCATGTTCTTGGATTGGAAGAATCAATACTGTGAAAATGACTCTACTACCCAAAGCAATCTACAGATTCAATGCAATCTCTATCAAATTACCAATGGCATTTTTTACAGAACTAGAAAAAATATTAAAATTTGTATGGAGACAAAAAAGACCCCAAATGGTGAAAGCAATCTTGAGAGAAAAATAAACAGAGCTGGAGGAATCAGAGTCCCTGACTTCAGACATTACTACAAAGCTACGGTAACCAAGACAATACGGTACTGGCACAAAACCAGAAATATAGATTGATGGAAGAGGATAGAAAGCCCAGAGATAAACCCATGCACCTATGGTCAACTAATCTATGACAAAGGAGGCAAGGATATACAATGGAGAAAAAACAGTCTCTTCAATAAGTGGTGCTGGGAAAACTGGACAGCTACATGTAAAAGAATGAAATTAGAACACTCCCTAACACCATACACAAAAATAAACTCAAAATGGATATGAGACCTAAATGTAAAACTGGACACTATAAAACTCTTAGAGGTAAACATAGGAAGAACCCTCTTTGACATAAATTACAGCAAGAGCTTTTTTGAGCCACCTCCTAGAGTAATGGAAATAAAAACAAAAATAAACAAAAGGAACCTAAAAGCTTTTGCAAAGCAAAAGAAACTAAAAACAAGATGAAAAGACAACCCTCAAAATGGGAGAAAATATTTGCAAGTGAATCAATGGACAAAGGATTAATCTCCAAAATATATAAACAGCTCATGCAGCTCCATATTAAAGAAACAAACAATGCAATCCAAAAATGGGCAGAAGACCTAAATAGACATTTCTCCAAAGAAGACATAGAGATGGCCAAGAGGCACATGAAAAGCTGCTCAACATCACTAATTATTAGAGAAATGCAAATCAAAACTACAGTGAGGTATCACCTCACACCAGTTAGATTGGGCATCACCAGAAAATCTACAAACAATAAATGCTGGAGAGGGTGTGGAGAAAAGGGAACCCTCTTGCACTGTTGGTGGGAATGTAAATTGAGACAGCCACTATGGAGAACAGTATGGAGGTTCCTTAAAAAAGTAAAAATAGAATTACCATATGACCCAGCAATCCCACTACTGCGCATATACCCAGAGAAAACCATAATTCAAAAAGACACATGCACCCCAGTGTTCATTGCAGCACTATTTACAATAGCCAGATCATGGAAGCAACCTAAATGTCCACTGACAAACAAATGGATAAAGAAGATATATAGAATGGAATATTACTCAGCCATAAAAAAGAATGAAATTGGGTAATTTGTAGAGACATGGATGGACCTAGAGACTGTCCTACTGAGTGAAATGTCAGAACAAGAAAAACGAATATTGTATATTAACGCATATATGTGGACTCTAGAAAAATGGTACAGATGAACCAGTTTGCAAGGCAGAAATAGAAATACACATGTACAGAACAAATGTATGAACACCAAGGCAGGAAAGCAGGGAAGGGGTGGTTGTTGTGGGATGAATTGGGAGATTTTTATAGACATATATACACACAAATATGTATAAAATAAATAACTAATAAGAACCTGTTGTATAAATAAATAAAATTAAAAAAAAAATTTTTCTCTTATCAAATTGATTACTCATAGTGATTTCATTCATCAGTTGCCTCAAAATCTTGCCGTTAATTTACCCTCAGTAGGACACATGTTCTCAGACACACACACACACACACACACACACACACACACACACACACAAAGCAGGCACAGAAGGAAAGCTGAGTGGGAGTAGAACCAAAGCAAGGTTCTCCTTCCTTTTATCTCTCATAATGTTCTGCATTTATAAATCTACGAAATCAGTAGTCCTCATGCCTTTAGAGAAATCATTGAGCATTTTTTATTTGTGAGCTTTGATAAATTCAGTTAAAGGTGGTTTTAGAAATACTTTGTTCTCTGATGTAAGACACCCATGTCCTAGTGGGCACCTGGTCCATCTCTGAGTAGCAGTGACTATCTGAAATGCTTCCTTATGCTGAACCCAAATCTCAGTTTTCCTAGTGTTTTTTATTGAGGAAAATACTCCTTGTGTCTGAATACGGTACT
The DNA here is from genome assembly GCF_039906515.1 of Pseudorca crassidens. NCBI lineage: Eukaryota > Metazoa > Chordata > Mammalia > Artiodactyla > Delphinidae > Pseudorca > Pseudorca crassidens. The sequence goes on along the minus strand of NC_090302.1, from coordinate 97,889,228 downwards.
GTGAAAGATACTAGAATTTTAGAGACAATTATAGAAGTAAACAAACTGTCTCGTCTTTCAAGATAATCAGAATGTAGCAAGTTTGGAAACCATGAATTGAGAAGTGAATTACAGAGGTGAATACAGTGACAAATATAGTTAAAAAGTGATAGAACTTACTAAGACATACGCATTCCCATAGGATACTATCCACATAGACTTTGGGCCTAGGCCAAGCACCAAAGTTGCAAATGTGACACGTTATCCAAATTAGAGACCTCAGTTGAGGAGCACAGAATAACCACAGAATCCAAACTTACAACTACCTCAGCCCACAGAAGAGTACTAACCAACTGTACAATCAAAGGCAAGATTTTTAAAGTCAGGTTTATTAAGGTATAGTTTATGTCGTAAAATTTACTCTCTTTCCTGTACAAGTCTATGAGTTTTGATGAATGCATTCAGCCATGTGGTAACTACCATCATGTTACAGAGCAATTCCACCACCTCCCCCAATTTTTTTGTGCTCTTTTGTAATCAACCTTTCCTCTCACTAATAGTCCTCAGCAACAACTGATATGTTCTCAGTCTCTCTCGTTCAAAGACAGGATTCTCAATCTTTGTAAGCCTTGGTTTTCTCATTCATCAAAGGAAATATTAATAATATCACCTGTTTCCTGGGATTGTTAAAAGGATTAAATAAGATAATATATATGAAATACTTGGCACAATGCCTGGTACATTAAGAGCACAAAATAAATGTTACTGATGATGACGATGATGATGATGATGATGATGATGGTGATGTTTAAAATGTGGAGCGTTAAGTTGTAATCTAGAAATCATAACAGTGTAGTAAGTAAAACTAAGGGTTTGTAAAACACAGTGTCCCATGTAATATAGCAGGATTTTCTATAGTATCCTGATAATTAGTCATTAAGCCTCAATTAGAACGCTTCTGCTAATGGGAAACTAAGAATTTCTCAAGGAAGTTCATCACATTGGTGGACAGTAATGACTGCTTAAATGGTTTATGTTTGTTTTTGCCTTTTCATAACTTCTACAAATAGATCACCATGACCTTAAAACGTTAAGTCCAATTTCTCTTTCACATAATGGGTCTTTGAAGAGAACACCCTCACCTCTCTTTATTTTTATTCCTGAGTCTTTTCCCTATGAACAAAGACCAAAACAGATTAAGCTAGATATTACTGGTAGAGACTACAAGGAGGTAGATTATGACTCAGTATAAAAAGGAATATGCTAAGGGAGTTACTTAAAGATAAAAGAAGTGGAAATAGAGGTAAGTATTCCTCTGTCTCTTAAGATGTTTAAATCCTGATTGAAGAATCACTTATCAGAGATGTTGTAGAAAGGTCTTGAATATTATAAGGATGGTTGGACCAAGTAATTACTAAACTTCTTCTAGCCAGAGAGGTATGATTCTACACACATTTTTTCCCATTTCTCTAAAACATTTTATCTGTAATTTTAGAGAGAGTCATAGGAATCATTCTGCCTCCATAGAGACTTTGCCTTCTACTTTGTGTTTAAAAATACATTTATTTTCCTTCATTGGTTTACTTAAATGCATCTCAAGTTTTCATTAATCTCATTTGAATGAGAGAAAATAATGTATATGAGAACCTCTTGAAAAACTTTAAGGATTATACAAAATAAAAGATGCTGTGGGGTTTCCCTGGTGGGGCAGTGGTTGAGAGTCTGCCTGCCGATGCAGGGGACATGGGTTCGTGGCCCGGTCTGGGAAGATCCCACATGCCACGGAGTGGCTGGGCCCGTGAGCCATGGCCGCTGAGCCTGCACGTCCGGAGCCTGTGCTCCACAATGGGAGAGGCCACAGCAGTGAGAGGCCCGCGTACCTCAAAAAAAAAAAAAAAAAAAAGACGCTGTGAAGTTTTATCTAGTCATAACCCTTGAATAGCCTCACAAAATTTTATTTAAACTATTTTTAATGAAAAAATTGTCTAAATTCTATTTCTGCTATGGTTACAGTTTTTATAGTTAAACCATAACATATGTTTATGTGTCTTTTTATTTTTCAGTTTACTGGAGAGTATTTCCTGCATAAAATCAGCTCTGTTATTAAGAATATTAATTGGGGTATTGAGTTGTAATACAATAAAGCTTTCAGGGCTAGAGGACAAGGGTAAGGATGGATCTTTGCCCCTACATAAAATAGTCTCATACTACTTTTGGGGTGTGTGTGTGTGTGTGTGTGTGTGTGTGTGTGTGTGTGTGTGTGCAGGGTTTCTGCCTTTTACTACATCCTTAATCCCCAATAGCTGTAATAACACACTTATCTAGAGCAATATTTATCTCTTTTCTAATTTATCATGGTTTAGAAATCAGATATATAATCTTATTAGAATAAAGTGTCAAGCAAGGGTACATAAATTCTGAGTGAGACACTAGGTATAAAATGCATCAACTCTCCCATGTATGGTACTTATATAATGTTTATTTTTGCAGCTCAGAGTACTTTAAAAAATTCTGTTTCTCTCTTGTATTGTGAAGAGAAGGGCTGAAGCTGTGAGTTACCTGAGATTATGTGAAATCTAGAATTTATTGCTCTATTATTAGCTAAATTCAATCTCTCACCTTCACATTTGAGATTAGCAATGGCAGCTGCATCTACAGCAACATATGCCATCTTTGAGGGGAACCCAGCAGGTAGTTGTAGAGCAGCATTCTTTTGGTCTCAAGAGAGGAGCCAGGCCAGAGTCTGATTCTAAGCCAGATATCTTGGCAACTTTTACTAGTTTTTGATAATTATCTTATTTAGTGAGTATTATTTCAAGGAAAAATGTTGAGTGCTAGATTCAAAGAAGTCAGAAAGGAAGCAGAGGAGAGAGCCTATCTGAACAATATCCCCACTTGGAAGTGGAGTAGAGAAATCAGAGGCCAGAGAAAGACAGAAGGATGTTTATAGGAGGATAAAATCTCCAAGAGTCAGGAAGAACTAGGATGATTTTTCTTTGAGCTCATTTGTCACTGGTTTTCCCTTTCTTTTGGAGGCATAATTTTGGGGGGTCTTTATTGCTGCTAAAAGACAAGATCCTAGGACTTCCCTAGTGGTCCGGTGGTTAAGACTTCGCCTTCCAATGCAGGGGGTGTGGGTTCGATCCCTGGTCGGGGAACTAAGATCCCACATGCCTCACGGCCAAAAAAACAAAATATAAAACAGAAGCAATATTGTAACAAATTCAATAAAGACTTAAAAATATTTTTTTAATTAAAAATAAGTAAGACATGCTCCTGAATCTTGCACAGTGGCACCATTCCAAGTATAGCACCAGGAGGAAGCTCTGAGGTCACTGATGTCAATGATAAAAACTCTAACCATAAAAAAATAAGCTTCCTTGAATCTCTGGACACTCTGCTCATGTGGCCCAGCTGGACTTGTTCCCTCAGACTGCCAAGAATTGTTGCTCCCACACTCTGAACTCAATGCCTAAGTATATGTTTAGGTAAGTACTTCTAAACTTCAATGTTCAATCAATCATTGGGACCTCACTGAAATACAGATTCCCACTCAGCAGTTCTGAGGTGGGCCTGAGATTTTGAATAAGCTCCTTGGTGAGGCCCATACTGACTGCTTATGGGCAACTCTTTGAATAGCAATGTTTTAGATTATTTTGACTCTGGTTGAATCGATGGGAAACCTTGAGAGGAAAGGGAATAGATAGTTATAAAACTAAGCAAATGCTGAACTCCACAATGTTCTTGCTAAAGGGACATAGAGAACATCCAAAAATATGGAAACATAGAGAACTATCTTTCCCCAAGGCCCATCCCTAGTGAGTAATAGCAGTGCTGAGACTCCAGAATCAAGCCCATGACTTTTCAGGTCACCATGCTGCTTCTCATAAAAGATGTGTTTGGAAAACACTCAGAGAGAGATGGTACTGGAACTGAAGAGGGAGCTGGGTCATGAAATGCTTACAAGTAGGATAAAATTATGGAGTCGTCAACAGAGGGGAAAAAGGAACTAGGGAGAAAGGGAACAAGTGACAGGAGTAGAAGAAACCTGGCTACAGGGGCGAGGTTCAGTAGGAAGTCCTTGAGTGACCAAAATTAAGAATGTTGGGAAGATCCTGCCCTGAGACTTTCTTCCAACTGATGTCAAAAGATTGTGACCATAAAAGATGAGCTCCCTTGAATCTAATAGATACTCTCTCTTACCATCATCAATTCCTAATTTCTCATTAGCAGTATATTCTTTCTCATTATGAGTGGCTTTCTTACTGAGGACTTCTTTTCAATCAGACACGCCTGTCTTAGTCCAGGATGCCATTACAGAATGCTATAGACTGGGTGGTTTAAACAACAAACACTTATTTCATACATTTCTGGAGCCTGGGGAAGTCCAGGATCAAGGTGCTGGCAGACTAGGTATCTAGTGAGGGCCTACTTTCTGGTTCATAGACTGCCACCTTCTTACTGCTTGTTCACATGGCAGAAAGCTCTGGGAATCCTTGTGTAAGGACAATAATCACATTCATGAAGATACCACCCTCATGACCTAATTATCTCCTAAGAGCCCTACCTTCTAATACCACCTTATTGAGGGTTAGGATTTCGACAAATGAATTGGGTGGGGACACAAACATGGAATCCATTGCAACTCCTGAGACATTTAATATGCAAGTCTTTATTATTTTGGCAAGTATATTTAAAACATGCTTACTTGGGAAAGATAGCGGCAGGTAGGCCCACTGGCAGGGGTAGGGGTCAGGAAGGAAAGCTGTAGAGCTAATGTGAGGGAGAAGCAAAGACATTGAAAGCAGCAAGCACTAAAGATGGGCTACACCTGATTCCATGTGCAGTGGATTTGTATGGGTGTAAGGGACCCCAGAAGAAAGAAGATACTCAAAAACTGTCAGAGCTAAAGAAAAATTAGAGACATAGACTTGTGCTCCCCACGTTGGTCCCTGCTCTGCTCTTTGTGTGAACATGCCAGCTCCTGAGCCTCAAGACCCTGAAATGTTCACCAGGCAAATTACAGTCAAATTTAACCATAAGCTAGAACTGCATCGTTCACATTCTGCTTCCCTGTGAGGATAAATGAGGATAATACATCAAGGTGTTCCATTCTACCATAATATTTTGCATCTGAAAGCACTGTATATGTCTATTGTCTTCCTGTATATGTACATACCTATCCAAAAACAACAATAATGACAAAATTAAAACAATCACAAATTTTAAAGTAAGTCATCCATCATTCTGCTTTATTTACAAACAAGAATTTCCTTCTTCCCTCCCACCTCCCTCTCTCTCTCTCTCTCTCTCCCTCTCTCTCTCTCTCTCCCTCTCTCTCTCTGACTTTTTAAGATTTAGAGAACAACCCACTCATCTCAAGGACAACCTTGATCCTTGATATGATAATAAGCCTCATATAGAAAATAAAAGTTTACTAAACAGAAAGTTTACAAAGCAACAATTAATTTTCAATTTTCTGCTTTTTAGAGTTCTTTTTCACAAATAATACCCTCCTAGCTAAAGTCCTCATGGCATTATTTGAAGTCAGTAAAATTCCAAAAATTTTGGTTCGACTTTGGTGTAGTTAATACTTTCTAAATTTCCTTCAGAAGGACCGGCATGTAAAGTTTTCTAGAAAGAGATATATTGGGAAAATGTTTGTTCATAAGCATAAGTCCGAAGATGATAAGATAATAGATTGCTGTTTAATGAACAGTTTTGTTGAAATGCAACCATGGAGACACTTATAGGGCTATATTTGAGTTCTCTGAGGTTTGTTAAATTTTCTGGAAGGAGGAAGTCTGTAAGAGAAAATCAGGACTGTGATCTGAGATCAGTACTCTGCACTATAATTTCTATAAAGCCAGTCTGTGCTGAACATTGTTATTTTCTCCAACTCAGTCACTTAAAGTATCTCTATATAGGGCTATGCAATACCTCCTTCTCCCAGATTACCTGCTTATTTGCTCAGTTTTGGAGGCTGGCAAGGTAAAATGGAAGGAGTGGGCACCTGGAGTCAGAGCTGGACGTTTTTTCCACTTTTGCCATGACTAGCCATGCGGCCTTGAGAAAATTTCTGAAACTGAGCCCCAGTTTCTGTTTATAAAATTAGGGTCATAAAGGCTCTCAGGCTTCTTGTGCAGAGTAAATGAAATAAATTCAATAAATCTGCTAGGTGAGAAGAATACAAAAATATAAAGTGTAATGTACGGTAAAATTAGAAGATCAGAAGGCAAGGGGCTGCCAGCCTTAGTTAGGTTTAAATAGTTCAAACATTCTTAAGGAAACTTGAGAAATTGTTTAATTTTTATATTTACTTCTCTTAGAAGTTTCCAGTCATGAAAATGACAACTAAATTAGAAAACGTCTCTAAAATCTTGATTTAATTGGAACGATTGGAAAGCTCAATTAGAATTTGGAAAAGTAGCCATTTGTTATTTATGGGTTATCTTACTCTGGGTCCCCCTGAAAGCAGAGCCTGGGGGCAAAGATTTGGGCACAATTAGTTTATTTGGAAAGTGTGGTATGCAGAATTCTAAAGATAGTCCTCCAAGATTTTCCATCCTAAATCCTGGCACTGTGAATATGATGAAATATCATGAACGGATTACATTAATATGACACGGCAAAAGATATTTTGCAGATTTAATTGAGTTACTAATTAGCTGGTTTTGAGTTACAAAAAGGAGATTATTCAGGTAAGCCTAATCTAATAGCATAAGCCCTTTAAAGCAGAAAGTTTTCTCTGGCTGGTTGCAGAAGTGGAGGTCAAACGGATTAAAAGCACAAGAAAGAATTGACATGCCACTATCATAGGCTGTGAAAATGGAAGGAGACAGCTGGAAAGGACTTGAGACTAGCCTCTGGGAGCTGAGAATGACCCCTGGCTCATAGCCAGGAAACAGGGACCTCAGCTCTACAGCTGCAAGGAACTAAGCTTAGAAGCAGATTCTTTCCCAGATCTTCCAGATAAGTGCCCAACCTGGCTAAGTCAACAGTTTGATTTCAGCCTTGTGAGACTGTATGCAGAAAATCCAGGCAATCCCACCCAGAACTCTGACCTACAGAATAGGTAATATGTTTATTACAGGTAATTTGGTATGCAGCAATAGCACTCTAGTACAAGACATGATTTTAGGAAGTATGAGTAAGGGAGCAGAGAGTGAGGAGGGCAAGAGAGAAAGCCAGTAGTAAGGGTACCTGATGAGAGGTTGTTTTGGGGAGTCGGGGAGGGCAGCGGGGTCTCAATTCTCCTGTGATCTCCTTAGAAGTTGGCAGGTTACCACCCAGAATTATCCATCAAAACTACCTGACAGTTCAGTTTAGCTTCTTCTTAGTTAAGTGGGGCTTAATGACCCAGCATTTCCAGGCAGTGCTTTCAGCAGAGAGCCCAAGGTGGAGTAGGTAAAGCCCTACAGCAAAATGCAGAAAGACATAAGCTTCTCTAAGTGGAAGGCTGGCTCTGTAGAATGGGTCTAAATGTACACAAAATCTCCTAGAAAGCTGTGGCTGAAAATAGAGATCGGCCAAGGTGATATGAGAGAAGCGTTTAAATAATAAAATAATATAATAAAATACTAAAAAATCCTAGAGTGTCAGATCTGAGGTTCAGAGAAGAAAGGGCTCTTGCTCAAAGGAGCCAAGTCTCTGCACAGCAAGGTCAGAAAGAAAACTCAGAAAGGTCAGAAAGAGAACTCAAGTCCCATGATCTCCAGTGCAGCCTCTCTCCACTGTTCCTAGAGCTTCAACTCTCTAGGTGAAACAATGTTAAACCCATAAATTCAAGAATTCCTAAGCTGCTTATCAAATTCCTATGTATCTTGTGGGCCTCCTTCTTCTATGTTCCAAAACAAGGTACTTCTAGCCTTTATGTTAATTTCACACTTAAATATGCAGTGCTCTGTAGTAGTAAGTATATTTTAGGGTTATAGTGCTTTAACAAAACAAAATCATACCCAGCTTAGTGTTGATGGCAAAGAATTAAATGCCAGGTAACTGGTAAAAGTTGATATTGAGCTCATTACTATATTTTCAACTTTGTCAACTCTCTAAAATTCATCTAGAAACTACTTGGCTTTTCTCAATTTATGGCATATTTTTTTCTCTATGGCTTCTGGACTGGGAGTGTACATGGAAAGAAATGGACAGAGAAGTAAGATCCCCAAATTTCTTACAAATTCTTGCTCCTTGTTCCAGATTAGTCATCCTAACTCACACCTATTTTTAAAGAAATAAGTCTATTACTTCTCCTAATATTGAGCATATAGATATTTTATTTTGAGCAAGAGCAAATTTAAATAGCTACTGAGTCATTAATAAGGAATTATTTTTGCTCCCTAAAGTGAGCTTGGAAAGAAAATTTTCTGAGCTTTTAATTTTATTTGATTTAAACTTCAGTTTCAAAAACTTAGACTTTGTCTTCTAGATGCTCTAATTACAATAATTTTAAAATAGATTATTCACCAGACATTGCAAGCACTCTCCTTACATTTGAGTTTTATTCTAAGTATCTGGATTTATAACAAGAAAAAACATGGAAGTGATAGTTTACTTCACAAAAATTGAACAGTCTAAACTAGAGTTCCATAAAATGACTTAAAACATTCTATTTATATAGAACTTTCTACAACACATTTAAAGTACCATATTTTATTGATTTGAGAGCACTTTAAAAAATGTTTTAATAATGCTAAAATTCGGACTATGTTACATTGCTGTGAACTGAGGAACACTTATGATATACTTGTTTTTGTCTGCACGTGCACAGATATCCAAAATGCTAAATCTCACACAGCCTGGTTTCTACCTATTTCCCTGCCAATTTCTCCTGCCACTCTCACCGTCTGTGAGCCTACTCCAGATACAGAGGCCTATCTGAGTTCCAGGCCTGGTTGTGCATTAGAGCATGTATGCTATCAGTTCACTACGTCCAGAATGCAGTTTCCACCAATCTCATTATGCTTACCGTTCTGTCCTTCAGATCTCAACCCAAAATGTCTACTTAATCATCTAAACTAAAGTAGCTGTGCAGTCATTAGATATCTCCACTGTCTCACCACTATCTGAAATTTTCTTATTACCTTACTTATTTATTAGTTGATTAATTAATTGCCTCCCATCATCAGAACAGAAACTCCTGTTGAGTCATGCTGCCTGCCTACTTCACTGCTGCATTCCTAGAACACAGAACAATACCTCACACATAGTAGGTGCTCAATAAACATGTGTTGAAAGAAAGAATATCTGTCAACTTTATTTTAACTTTATAATACTGGTATTACCAAGACAAGTTCTATTTTTAATATTTAATTTTGTTGAGCAAAAGATACAAAACGAAGGAAATACTAATTGAGCAGACCTGGCTAGTGTGACAAACTGTGCTTTATTAGATGTTTATGGTGGAAAACCCAGACTGTTCTCCTATCCCCATTGCTGGTTTTGAAGGCCCTTAATGCCATTTTCTAAAATCCCTTTCTGATGTTCCTACTCCCATGGAAAGAGAATCCCTACTATCTCCCTTTTTCATGTCTCAAGAAATCACAAGTGAGTGAAGTATCTGCACATAGCAGAACTACAGGTATGTTTTTGAATGAATAAATATATACATGTTAAGGAAGTGACTTAGAAATCCCACCCAATTACTGTGGAAGAAACTGAATGATTCAATGGACCAGACCCACTATTGGAAGCAGGTAAGTTTTATGTGCAGATCCGAGACAGTGACAGAATCATTGTCTAGAAAGTACAAAGTTCTATTTCTTATCACCATGTCATGGAGCCAAATTCCCTCAGTTTCCTTTACTGGTACAAAGAATGCCCTTATATTTTCAGATCAGTCTTGAATCACTGGGTAAAGTCTTTATTAAGTCGCTTTCTTTCCAGAAGCTCTTCAATTTAAGGCAATTGTGTGCCAATTTAAGGCAATTGCGAAAGCAGTGTGTACAGATCCTAAAAATGGACAGGAAATCAAGAATTCTCCAGGTCCAGGGGCTGTGGCTTCAGGCATGTATATTATCAATATTATTATGCCCTTTTTACAGATTAAGAAACAGTCCTGAGAAACTGAGGGTAAAGAGACCTGTTTCAGCTTACTCATTTGCGAGGAGTAGAGATGGCAGTGAGGTTACCTGTCCCATACTTTTCTGTTCTTTGTCATTCTACTCACAGCTCATTCATTTTCAGCCTGGGTCTCATCATTTACAAGTCTCATTTTAAAGCTGAGGCATATGGTTTATCACATAGATTGATTTGCGTATATTGAAGAATCCTTGCATTCCTGGAATAAACCCCACTCGATCATGGTGTATGATCCTTTTAATGTGCCTTTGGATTCTGTTTGCTAGTATTTTGTTGAGGATTTTTGCATCTATGTTCATCAGTGATATTGGCCTGTAGTTTTCTTTCTTTGTGACATCCTTGTCTGGTTTTGGTATCAGGGTGACGGTGGCCTTGTAGAATGAGTTTGGGAGTGTTCCTGCCTCTGCTATATTTTGGAAGAGTTTGAGAAGGATAGGTGTTAGCTCTTCTCTAAATGTTTGATAGAATTCGCCTGTGAAGCCATCTGATCCTGGGCTTTTGTTTGTTGGAAGATTTTTAATCACACTCTCAATTTCAGTGCTTGTGATTGGTCTGTTCATGTTTTCTATTTCTTCCTGATTCAGTCTTGGCAGGTTGTGCATTTCTAAGAATTTGTCCATTTCTTCCAGGTTGTCCATTTTATTGGCCTAGAGCTGCTTGTAGTACTCTCTCATGATCTTTTGTATTTCTGCAGTGTCAGTTGTTACTTCTCCTTTTTCATTTCTAATTCTATTGATTTGAGTCTTCTCCCTTTTTTTCTTGATGAGTCTGGCTAATGGTTTATGAATTTTGTTTATCTTCTCAAAGAACCAGCTTTTAGTTTTGTTGATCTTTGCTATCATTTCCTTCATTTCTTTTTCATTTATTTCTGATCTGATTTTTATGATTTCTTTCCTTCTGCTAACTTTGGGGTTCTTTTGTTCTTCTTTCTCTAATTGCTTTAGAACCTAGGGGTAAGACAGGAATAAAGACACAGACCTACTAGAGAATGGACTTGAGAATATGGGGAGGGGGAAGGGTAAGCTGTGACAAAGCGAGAGGCATGGACATACATACACTACCAAATGTAAGGTAGATAGCTAGTGGGAAGCAGCCGCATAGCACAGGGAGATCAGCTCGGTGCTTTGTGACCACCTGGAGGGGTGGGATAGGGAGGGTGGGAGGCAGGGAGACGCAAGAGGGAAGAGGTATGGGAACATATGTATATGTATAACTGATTCACTTTGTTATAAATCAGAAGCTAACACACCATTGTAAAGCAATTATACTCCAATAAAGATGTAAAAAAAAAAAAAAAGCTGAGGCAAAAATACTTCCGCCATTGCACCAATACCAAGTTATTCAATATCAGGAAAAAAATACCAGTTTCAGGTTTCTGTTAGACACTGTGGTAAGTTAATTATTTTCACGGTACACCATACACGTTATCTAACTTTATGGCAGAGTTAAGATGTTGTTTTTGACTTTGTGATAAAAGAGCTGGCTCAGAGGGACAGTAAGAGGAAAGAAATATGGAAGACCCTGACCCTAACCCTAATCTTGCCCTAACCTCAACCCATGGAGGAAGACCAAGGCACATAATTACCAACGGAGAGGGAAAACTGGACTAGAATAAAAAACAACAAGAGTCCCAGCAGAAATACAAAATGTTGGAAAAACACTGTTTGCTAGGTGGAGGAAAGAGTGGGTAAGGCAAAGAGAGTGAAGTAAGTGGGTGCAAAGCAGACAATAAGACAAAGCTGTCAGATGGTGGGTGGATAGACAGGTTGACAGGTGAGAGGAGGAGAGATGAATGCCAGGGTTGGCGAGAAAGTGTGAGGAGAAGGCAGGGTGGAAGAGTGAGAAATTTTAGGTGCCAGACAGGACAGGGCATTGATAGGAAGTTATAGGTGAGTAGAATTCAGGAACTACTGCTCAAAAAATAATCTTTTCTGTTGCTTCAAGATCTACGTTCTAGTGTCATATAGAGTTAGGCGGTGGAGTTAAGTAAAATCAATTTAATCTCTAATCTTACTCTTTGTAATCAGTATGTGTTTATATTCCAAATTATATTAACATAACCAGTAGCATTTGTACTTTCAAAATTTGATAGTTTTTCATGAACTTGCAGGTTAAGTACCTAAACAAGTAAGCTGGTTCTGGGAAAATTTGCTGGTTTTCTTGGAAGGCAAAGATTTATGAAAAAGAGAAGAGTTTAGTTATTTCATCTCTGTTTTACAAAAGAAAAATATAAAGATAATTGTACTGCATTAGAGAATTGATAATTTCAGTTTAGTGTAGCCACTATGGAAATACTTGTGATTGCCTACAATCTAAGCAATATAGAAACAAACTATTTTCTCCATCAAGATCAACAAGTTTGGGCTTCTCAGTTCTTGTGAGGAAAAAGCTATACAATTTAATGTAGTCAAATGAATGAGGAAAAAGCAGAGGAGGCAGGATTTAGGAAGAAAAGTCTCACACTGAGATAGAAAATAGTGCCACCTGCTGGTAATCTTATAACCTTTTTCTTTCATTTTCTTTCTTTAAAAAAGAGCACTATGATTTTTCTAAATAATTTTTAACTTAAAATTTTAACTTTAAAATAACTTTTAAAATTTTAAATTAAGAAGCTTCGCACACATTTTTAAAATCCAGTGTAATTAAATAACACAACAAAAAACACAGTCTACAGCCTTGCTCTTTCTCTCCCCTTCCCTCCCCCTGCTCCACAGAGATAACTAAGCACTTTCAATCTTTTTAGGTGTGTTTTCTTGTATTCATCTTTAAACAACATTTTTTTGGGGGAAGGGGCTGCACTGGGTCTTTCTTGCTTCACTTGGGCTTCCTCTAGTTGCGGTGAGAGAGGGCTACTCTTCACTGAAGTGTGCAAGCTTCTCATTGCAGTGGCTTCTCTTGTTGCAGAGCATGAGTTCTAGGTGCGCGGTCTTCAATAGTTGTGGCACGTGGGCTTAGTAGGTGCGGCGCACGGGCTCAGTAGTTGTGGTTCGTGGCCTTAGTTGCTCCATGGCATGTGGGATCTTCCCAGGCAAGGGATCGAACCCATGTCCCTTGCATTGACAGGTGGATTCTTAACCACTGCGCCACCAGGGAGGTCCCTTTACTTCATTTTGATAATAGTTTTAAACTGGTGCCTCTTGATTTCTTCATTTTAGATATTATCTGTTGCTTTCATTTTATTATAAATGACAATTTAGCTTTCCTTCTTCCCTACTCCCATCATACTAAATATTTACTTTGCAATTTTTGGTTACATAAGGTCAGGATTTACATTGTTAAATGATGATGTTACGGTATTACATTACTGTTTCCTTATGAGTCTCCTGGTATAATAGCACTTTATCACCTTTCTTATTCTCTTTGTTTTTCCTTGATTGCCTCTTTATTTTTATTTGTATAATTTTCTGTTAGCTTTGTTTCCCTTTTTTCCATTGGTTATGCCAATTCCTGTTAGTAGTTTATTTCTAAATGTTTACACAGATCAGATATTTTATCAATTCTATCTTTCCTGGACATGGCCCTTGGGGAATCCTCACTGCCTGCTCAAATTGGCATCTCTTTCTTTTGAGCCATGTTTTCCTTGTCTTTGGAGTGTACTGTCTAACAGCATTTTAAGAAAGGGGCATGAGGTGTGAATTTTTTGAGTCCTCATAAGTATGTACTTATTCCACCAACACACTTGATTGATATTTTTCTGGGCATACAATTATTTGTTTAAAAAAATTCCCCCCAGAATTTTAAGGGTTTAACTCATTCTCTTTCTCTGCTCCCCCCAGCATTATTGAGATATAATTAACAAATAAAATTGTATATACTTAACATGTACAGAGGAGTGATGTCAGTATCATGGTGGAATAAGACATACCTTGTTTTTGTCCCTTCCTTCAGCAACAATAATTCGGCATCCATCCATGGACAAAATGCCTTTGGGGAGCTGTGGGATCCAACACCATATACCAAGATACCTCCAAGGAGTCTCACCCTCCCATGCATCAGAACACAAAACTCAATCCTGGATGTGGGCCTTACAGCAGTGTATGAATCAGCTTCAGCTCTTCTTGGTCACAATCTAGGATCCCCTGGAAAACACTGTGTTAGACAATCATCCACAGGTGAAAAAGCCTTTGTGGAAGTTCCGGTGTCTAGAGGATGTTTCAGGACACTATTAGAGGGGGGAAAATATGAGTCTGGATGCATTTGAGAGGGTAAGAGGAGCAACATTACTTTATTCTCATCCCCTTTTCCCAAGGTGGCACAGCTTAGGACCAAGAGAAATCTTCTAGGCCCATGATTTCTCTTGTGAGGGAAAGTGAGAGCATGTGAGTGAGCATCTGGTTTCTCAACAAGGCAGGACACAGCCAAAGAGGCTCATTTCTCTCTCATTCCATCCAGAGTACCAATTTGTGAGCTGCATTAATGGGAGGCGCAGGAACACCCTAAAAGAAGAGCAGATAGGCCTCTCAGAAGGTACAAACCCATGGTGGACTCCATCAAGAAGCCTTTCCTTGAACTGCTGAGAATGCCTCACACATGGATTTCCCAACTAACCCTTGGGCACCTCCAGTGCTCAGTGTGCCTCACCCACACATACTCCCACTCTGTGGCTGACTCCCTGTGTGCGTTCCCCATGGTGTTGGCAAGAGCAAGCTTTGGTAGATGGCTAGTGAACGTGTGCAGAAAGCCTGCCTGAATCTGCAGCAAGGCAGAGACCATGAACTTGAGTTCTAGTGCCACCATTAGGAAAACAAAAATGTTGTCAACAATTTGCCTGGTGTATTGCAGGATCAAGAGAAATCATGTGTGCTTAAACTCTATTACAAGAAATAGCAAGAAATGTGGAGCAGGTATATTCATAGACAGTCTGAGAAAGTCTCAAAATACCTAGCAGGACAGATAAAAGGTATTACTCTCCCAAGGCACTTCATAAAGACTGGAAGAGAGCAATATAAAACTAAGAAACAAAAAATCAAGGAAACATGACACCGGTGAAGGATCAGTCATATCTTTACATAAGGCCAATACTCCAAGATTGGGAAACTTACCTATGTAATATATAGAAGTAAACAGAGAGAATTAGGCAAAATAAGGAGAAAGATAATTTTGTTTTGAATGAAGAAACAAGACAAAACCCCAGAAGATGAACTAAATGAAACGGAGATAAGAGATCCACCCATAAAGAGTGTAAGGTAACGATCATAAAGATACTCAATGAACTCAGGAGAAGAATGATGAACCCAATGAGAAGTTTAACAAAGAGTTAGACAATGTAAAGAAAAAACAAACACAGCTGAAGAAAACAATAACTGAAATAAAATAATGATAATTATTATATAACAATAATATTATATATAATATAATAAGTACTTATATAAAAACAATATTATATATTATATTGTTATATAATAATAATACACTAGAATGAATCAATAGTAGATTAGTTGGTACAGAGGAGTAGACCAGCAAATTGGAAGACAGAGTGGTGGAAATCACCCAAACTGAACAGAAAAAAAGAAGATAATAAGTTTAAAAAATGAGGATAGTTTAGCAGTCCTCTGGGACAACATCAAGCTTATTAACATTTGCATTGTAGGGATCCCAGAAGGAGAAGAGAGAGAAAAAGGGGCAGATAAATTATTTAAAGAAATAACAGCTGAAAAGTTCCCTAGCCTGGAAAAGGTCACAAATATCTGGGTCCTAGAAGCACAGAGTGCACCAAACAAGATAAAACCAAAGAGGTCCACATCAGGACATCATAAAGCTAAAATGGCAAAAATTAAAGATAAAGAGAGAATCTTAACTCATTATTAACCAGAGATGTGTTAATATAACTTTTGTTACCCAAACGTTATTGACCAGAGATGTTTCAATATTAATTGACATAACAAATCGCCAGCAACAGACATTAGTTTCTGCAAAAATCCCCCAGTCAATAATGTGTCAAAAGCACCAAGAGAAAAGCAACTAGTTATGTACAAGGAAACTGCCATAAGACCATCAACTGACTTTCAGCAGTAACTTGGCAGGCCAGAAGGGAATGGCACAACAGTCAAAGTAAGGAAAGAAAAAGCACCTACCACCAAGAATTCTCTACCCAGCATGGCTATCATTCAGATTTGAAGGAGTGATAAAGAAATTCACAGACAAGCAAAAGCTAAAAGTGATCAGTACCACTAAACTGGCTTTACAAGAAATGTTAAAAGAACTTTTCCAAGCAAAACTTAAAAGACAAAGGTAGTAAAATCGTCTATATCCCCAAGAAGAAGTTAAGGGATGCACAAAACAAAAAGATGTAAAATATGATGTCAGAAACATTAAACGTGTTGGAGAGGAGGTAGTAAAATGCAGGGATGATAAAATGCACTTGAACTTAAGAGATTATCAACATTAAATAATTATATATATATAAAGCTATATGTACATATATATATATATGGCTTGTTATATATGAACCTCATGGTAACCCCAAACCAAAAATCAGTAACATACACACACACACAAAAAGAAAGGAATCCAAACACAGCACAAAAGATGTTTTCAAACTATACTACAAAGCTACAGCAATCAAAATGGTATGGTACAGGCACAAAAACAGACACATAGATAAATGGAACAGAATAGAGAGCTCAGAAATGAACACACACCGATATAGTAAAGTAATCTATGACAAAGGAGCAAAAATATATAATGGAGAAAAGACATCCTGTTCAGTAAATGGTTTTGGGAAACTGGACAGCCACACATAAAAGAAATCATACTGGACTACTTCATCAAATTCCAATTCTGGGCATTTATCCAAAGAAAACAAAAGCTTTAATTTGAGAAAATATATACACACTCTTATGTTCATTGCAGCACTATTATAATAACCAAGATATGGGAGCAAATGAAGTGTCCATTGATAGATGAATGGATAAATATTATATATATATATATATGTGCAATATTACTCAGTCATTAAAAACATGAAAATTTGGGACTTCCCTGGTGGCACAGTGGTTAGGAATCCACCTACCAATGTAGGGGACACAGGTTCAAGCCCTGGCCTGGGAAAATCCCACATATCGCGGAGAGACTAAGCCTGTGCACCACAACTACTGAGCCTGCGCTCTAGAGACCACAAGCCACAACTACTGAGCCTGCATGCCACAACTACTGAAGCCCATGCACCTAAGATCTCGTGCTCCACAACAAGAGAAATCACTGCAATGAGAAGCCCATGCACCGCATTGAAGAGTAGACCCTGCTTGCCACAACTTAGAGAATGACCATGTGCAGCAATGAAGACCCAATGCAGCCAAAAATAGAGAAATAAAATAAATTAACAACAAAAAAAAATCATGAAATTTTGCCATTTGTGACAACATGGATGGATCTTGAGGGCATTATGCTAAGTGAAATAAGTCAGACAAAGACACATATCATATGATTTTACTTGGTTGAATTTATTCATAAGCATTTTATTCTTTTCGATGCTGTTATAAATGGAATGATTTTCTTAATTTCTCTTTCTGATAGTTTGTTGTTAGTGTATAGAAACACAAATATTTCTGTATGTTGATTTGTATCCTTCAAGTTTACTAAATTTATTTACTAGGTCTAACAGCTTTTCTATGAAGTCTATGGTTTTCTGCATATAAGATCATGTCATCTGCAAACGAAGACGATTTTACTTCTTCCTTTCAGATTTGGAGCCTTTTATTTCTTTTTCTTGTCTCATTGCTCTGTCTAGGACTTTCAGTTCTGTGCTGAATAGAAGTAGTGAAAGTGGGCACCACTCTCTTCTTCCAGAAATTAGGAGAAAAATCTTTCAGCTTTGCACCACTGAGCATGATGTTAGATGTGGTTTTTATAACATTGTACTACATTCCTTCTATATCAAATTTGTTGGCAGTTTTTTGTTTATCATGAAATCATGTTAAATTTTGTCAAATGCTTCTTCTGTACTTATAGAGATATCGTATGGTTTTTTTTTATCCTTCAATCTGTTCTTGTGTTTACCATACTGATTAATTTGTGTATTTAAATCATTTTTGCATTCCAGAGATAAATCCAGCTTGATCATGGTGTGTGAAACTTTTAAAGTGCATTTCAATTTGATTTGCTAGTATTTTGTGGAGGATTTTTGAAATGATGTCCATTAGAGATATTGGCCTGTAATTTCTTTTTTGTAGTGTCCTTATCTGGTTTTTATATCATGGTAATACTGGCCTCATAATATGAGTTTGAAAGTGTTCTCTCCTCTTTTTTGAAAGAGTTTGAGAAGGATTGGTATTAAGTCTTTAAAGGTTTGGTCAAATTCATCAATAAAGCTATCTGGTAATGGGCATTTCTTTATGAGCAGTTTTTGATTACTGCTGAATCTTCTACTTGTTATTGGTCTGTTCAGACTTTCTACTTCTTCATGATTCAGTATTAGGTTCAGTATTAGTTTCAGTATTAGTATTCAGTCTCTATGTTTCTAAGAATTTATCCATTTCTTCTAGGTTATTCAATTTGTTGGCCAGTTTGTTCATAGTAATCTTTTATGATCCCTTGTATTTCTTTGATATGATTTGTAATGTCTCCTCTTACATTTAAGATTTTATTTGAGTCTTCTCTCTTTTTCTCTTAGTTTAGTTGAAGGTTTGTTAATTTTGTACAGTTTGTTAAAAAGCTAGCTCTTAGTTTTGTTGATCTTTTCTTCTATTTCCTTTTTTTTTTTTTTTTTTGCTGGGGGGGTCTCTCCATTACATTTTTTTTTTTGTTCTCATCTTTGTTGTTTCCTTTCTTCTTCTAACTGTAGGCTTAATTTATTCTTCTTTTTCTGGTTCCTTGGGGTGTAAGGTTAGATTCTGTTTTGAGATCTTTTTTCTTAATGTAGGTATTTATCACTGTAAACTTCCCTCTTAGAACTGCTTTTGTTAGACACCATAGGTTTCTATATGTTGTGTTTCTATTTTTGCTTGTCTCAAAATACTTTTAGGTTTCCCTTTTGATTTCTTCTTTGGGTCATTAGTTGTTCAGGCCAGGTCTGGGATGTCCAGTATGGACAGCTGGTCAACGTGCCAGCCTGGTGCCAGAGGCCAAATCCTGGACACACTGAAGGACATCTGGTTGACCAAAAGCCCGACACCTGAGGCAAAGTCCAAGATGCCCAGGACACCCAAGATGTTCAGCTGGAAGACCAGGAAGCCTGACACCAAGCCCAAATCTAGGATGCCTAGGATGCACAGAATGGATGGCTTGTTGACCTGGCACTCTGGCATTGAGGCCAATATAGGATTTCTTTTAAATTTCTATCTTTAAACACTGTTTTGCAAGCAATACATTGTGATGAACATATCTATTCCTTAATAAAATACTGTTCTCAACTTCCCAAGCAAGAAGCACTCTTAGAAACATCTTCTATACCTGTGTCTGTAAAATAATTTTACCTCCATTACATGTGGTGAATACATCTATTGCTTGAAATAACTAGAGGTGAAATAGCACTCTTAGATACATCTTTTATACTTGGCTCTTTTTTTTTTTTTTTTTTTTTTGCGGTACGTGGGCCTCTCACTGTTGTGGCCTCTCCCATTGCGGAGCACAGGCTCCAGACGCGCAGGCTCAGCGGCCATGGCTCACGGGCCCAGCCGCTCCGCGGCATGTGGGATCTTCCCGGACCGGGGCACGAACCCGTGTCCCCTGCATTGGCAGGTGGACTCTCAACCACTGCACCACCAGGGCTCTTTAAACACACTATTTTATAATCATTCAAATGGGGAACACATTCATTCACTGAAATACCCTTTTGCTCACCTTCTCAAGCAAGTGGCACTTTTAGAAACATGTTTATATCGTTGGTGTTTAATGTTTACCATGCAGACCAATGTGGCAAATATTCATTGAAATAACAGTGTTCTAAAATGTGCACGCTAGTAAAGTTAGTTGAAAAATGTTCAAACGTGTCTTTAATAGTGATTTAAATGCAGGCAAGTGGATGGACATAATCATTCACTGAAATATTGTTTTCAAATTCACATGAAAGTAGTACTCTGAAACATTTTTATATACATGCATTTAAACAGCAACATGTTGAGTGAGGTGATGAACACATTTATTCTTTAAAATAATACAGTCCTCACATGAGCTCTGTTAGAAATATTTGTATAAATATGTTTACAGATCTTCTTTCCATGTAGAGGAGTGTGGTGAACAATTCCTTCACTGAGAAAAGATTGTTCACTATTTTTTCCAGCTTATTTGAGATTCAGTTGCCAAATAACATTATGTACTTTAAGGTGTACAATGTGGTGATTTGATATATGTCTATATTGTGAAATGATTACCACAATAAGTTTAGTTAACACATCTATCATTTCACAATTATCACTGTTTTCCATGGTGATAACTTGTAAGATCTACTCTTTTAGCAAATTTCAAGTATATAGTAAAGTACTGTTAACCATAGTCACATTGCTGTATATTAACCCCTAGAACTTATTCATCTAATAACTGGAAGTTTGTACCTTCACCTACCCCACCCACCTTCTCTACCTGCCCCTGGCAAATACCATCTACTCTCTGTTTCTATGAGTTAGGGATTTTTAGATTTTATAAATTTAGGTCCTACAGTATGCATCTTTCTCTGCCTGACTTATTTCACTTAGCCTAATGCCTTCAAGGTCCATCCATGTTGTCACAAATGGCACGTATTTATATGGTTGGAAAATATTCAGTTATATATATATGTATAAATTATATAGTTATGTATTATATATATATATATAATTGCCTTTTTTCATTTATCAATCAATGAACATGTAGGTTATTTCCATGATTTGACTATTGTAAATAATGCTTAAAGAATATGGAGGAGCAGACATCTCTTTGAGAGAGTAATTCTACTGTTAAGAATGGATACCCAGAAGTGGAACTGCTAGATCATACGGTAATTCTATTTTTAATTTTTAGAAGAACCTTCATACTGTTTTCCAGTGGCTGCACCAATTTAACTTTCCAACCAGCAGTGTACAAAAATTCCCTTTTCTCCACATTCTTGCCAATACTTGTTATCTCCTGTCATTTTTTTAACATCTTTATTGGAGTATAATTGCTTTACAATGGTGTGTTAGTTTCTGCTTTATAACAAAGTGAATCAGTTATACATATACACATGTTCCCATACCTCTTCCCTCTTGCGTCTCCCTCCCTCCCACCCTCCCTATCCCACCCTTCTATGTGGTCACAAAGCACCGAGCTGATCTCCCTGTGCTATGCGGCTGCTTCCCACTAGCTATCTATTCTACGTTTGGTAGTGTATGTATGTCCATGCCACTCTCTCACTTTGTCACAGCCTACCCTTCCCCCTCCCCACATCCTCAAGTCCATTCTCTAGTAGGTCTGCATCTCCATTCCCATCTTACCCCTAGGTTCTTCATGACATCTTTTTTTTTTCCCCTTAGATTCCATATATATGTGTTAGCATACGGTATTTGTTTTTCTCTTTCTGACTTACTTCACTCTGTATGACATACTCTATGTCCATCCACCTCACTACAAAAAAACTTAATTTCGTTTCTTTTTATGGCTGAGTAATATTCCATTGTATATATGTGCCACATCTTCTTTATCCATTCATCTGATGATGGACACTTAGGTTTCTTCCATCTCCTGGCTATTGTAAATAGAGCTGCAATGAACATTTTGGTACATGACTCTTTTTGAATTATGGTTTTCTCAGGGTATATGCCCAGTAGTGGGATTGCTGGGTCGTATGGTAGTTGTATTTGTAGTTTTTTAAGGACCCTCCATACTGCTCTCCATAGTGGCTGTATCAATTTACATTCCCACCAGCAGTGAAAGTGTTCTCTTTTCTCCACACCCTCTCCAGCATTTATTGTTTCTTGATTTTTTGATGATGGCCATTCTGACTGGTGTGAGATGATATCTCATTGTAGTTTTGATTTGCATTTCTCTAACGATTAATGATGTTGAGCATTCTTTCATGTGTTTGTTGGCAATCTGTATATCTTCTTTGGAGAAATGTCTACTTAGGTCTTCTGCCCATTTTTGGATTGGGTTGTTTGTTTTTTTGTTATTGAGCTGCATGAGCTGCTTGTAAATTTTGGAGATTAATCCTTTGTCAGTTGCTTCATTTACAAATATTTTCTCCCATTCTGAGAGTTGTCTTTTCGTCTTGTTTATGGTTTCCTTTGCTGTGCAAAAGCTTTGAAGTTTCATTAGGTCCCATTTGTTTATTTTTGTTTTTATTTCCATTTCTCTAGGAGGTGGGTCAAAAAGGATCTTGCTGTGATTTATATCATTTATATAATAGCCATTCTAACAGGTGTGAGGTGATATTTCTTTGAGGATTCGATTTTCGCTTCAATGATGATTACTGACATTGAGCAACTTCTCATGTTTCTATTGGCCATTTGTATGTTTTCTTCGTGGAAAAAAATGTCTATTGAGGTCTTTTGTCCATGTTTTAACCAGATTATTTTTTTGTTATTTTTATTATTTTATATTGAGCTGTATGAATTTCTTATATATATTGGAATTAACCCCTTATCAAATGTGGTTTGCAAATATTTGCCCCCATTTTGTCAGTTGCCTTTCATTTTCTTGTTATTTCTTTTGCTGTATTCAGAAGCTGTGCAGAAGTTTGATGTAGTTCCACTTGTTTATTTTGGCTATTGTTGTTTGTGCTTTGGTGTTGCACACATAAAATCATGGCCAAGACCAAGATCAAGAGGCTTTTCCCTACATTTTCTTTAAGGAGTTTTATGATTTCAGGTTTCATATTTAAGTCTTAATACATTTCAAGTTAATTTTTGTGAGTGGTTTAAGAAAATGGTCCAGTGTCCTTATTTTGCATGTGAATATCCACCTTTTCAAATACTATGTATTGAAGAGACTATCTTTTCACTATTGTATATTCATAGTTCCCTTCTCAGATATTAGTTGGCCATACATACATGATTTTTTTCCTGGACTCTCAATTCTGTTTCATTATCTGTATGTCCATTTTTGTGCCAGTACCATTCTATTTTGATTAGTATAGTGGTTTAGTATAGTTTGATATCAGAAAGTGTCATGTCTGCAACTTAAAAAAATTCTCTGGATTTATTTGGCTATTTGGGGTCTGTTGTGGTTCCAGATTAATTTTAGCAATTTTATATTTCTGTGAAAAATGTCATTGACTCTTTGATAGGGTTGCGTTGAATCTATAGATGGCTTTGTGTAGTATGGATATTATAACAATAACAATTCTTCCAATCCAGGAATATATCTTTATGTTTATTTATGACTTCTTCAATTTCTTTTGTCAAAGTCCGATAATTTTCAGTGTACAGAATTTCACCTCCTTGGTTAAATTCATTCCTAAGTATTATTATTTTTGGTGCTATTTTAATGGGATTTTTTTTTCCAGATAGTTGTTTCCTAGCATAATGAAACGATACTGCATTTCTTTGTATATTTATTCTGTATCTTGTTACTTCATTAAATTTGTTTATTAGTTCTAAATGGTTTTTGCACGGCAGTATTTAGGATTTTCTACATATAATATGTCATCTACAAAAGACAATTTTGCTTCTCCCCCTCCAATTTGGATGCCTATTGCTTCTTCTTCTCTCCTAATTGCTCTGGCCAGAACTACCAATACATTGTTGAAAGGATGGGTGAAAGTGGGTCCCTTGTCTTGTTTCTGATTCCAGAGGAAAAGGTTTAAAACTTTCTCTGTGGAGTATGAGGTTAGCAGTGGGTTTGTCATATACAACCTTTATTGTTTTGTGGGATATTCCTTTTATGCCCAATTGTTTAGAGTTTTTATCATGAAAGAATTTTGAATTTTGTACAGTTCTTTTTCTGCATCTACTGAGATGATATGATTTTTAACTTTTGATTAATTAAAGTGGTATATCCCATTTATTAATTTGCATATTTTGTATCTTCCTTGCACTCCAGGGATAAATCCCACTTTATCAGGGCATATGTTCCTTTTATTGTGACTGATTTTGGATTGCTGGTATTTTGTTGAGGATTTGCATCTATATTCATCAGGAGTATTGGTCTGTGGTTTTTGTTTCTAGTCATGTCCTTATCAGGCTTTGGAAAGAGGATAATTCTGACCTCAAAAAAAAAAAAAAAAAAAAGAGTTTCCCCTGAATGTAATGCTTTTTTATTTCTTATTGCTTTTAAAACTCTCTCTTTGTCTTCGATTTTAGGCAGTTTTACCACAATGCTCATTGGAGAAGACCTCTCTGGTTGAATCTGTTTGTGGACTTATGAGCTTCATCAACTTGGATGTCCAAATCTCTCTGCAGAGATGGAAAGTTCTCAGCCATTATTTCCTTAACTATACTTTATATCCCTTTCTTTGTCTCATCCTTCAGGGACCACAATTATGTGTAGATTATTTCTCTTAATGGTATCCTGTAGTTCACATAGACTTTCTTCCTTTTTTATTCTGTTCTTTTTGTAAGGTAACTTATGGTGTATTACACAAAATGTTCAATGTACACTTGAAAAAAAGTGTGTGCTCTGCACTTTCAGGGTGGCGTGTTCTATATATGTCTTTTAGTGTTCTATATATGTCTAATTGTTTTATAGTGTTGTTCAAGTTTTCTGTTTCCTTATTGATCCTTTGTCTGGTTGTTCTATTATTGAATGTGGGGTATTGATATCTCCTGCTGTAATTGTGGACATGTCTAATTCTCCTTTCAATTTTATCAACATTTGCATCTCTTAGTTTGGAGCTCTGAGGTTTGGCATGTACATATTTGTAATTGTTATATCTTCTTGGTGAAATATTCCTTTTTTTTTTTTTTTTTTTTTTTTTTTTGCAGTACGCGGGCCTCTCACTGTTGTGGCCTCTCCCGTTGTGGAGCACAACCTCCGGACACGCAGGCTCAGCGACCATGGCTCACGGGCCCAGCCGCTCTGCGGCATGTGAGATCTTCCCAGACCAGGGCACGAACCCGTGTCCCCTGCATCAGCAGGCAGACTCTCAACCATTGTACCACCAGGGAAGCCCTATTCCTTTTATCAGTACATAGTGTCATTATTTTTCTCTTTTACCAGTTTTAGATTTAATGTCAATTTTGTCTGATGTTAATATGTAGCCATGCAGCTCTTTTGGTTACTATTTGCATAGGATATCTTTTCTATCCTTTCACTTTTAACTTATGTGTGTCCTTAGAACTAAAGTGAGTCTGCTGTATATAGTATATCCTTTTTGTAAACATCAATTCTGCAAAACTATGCCTTGTGCTTCAGAATTTTAAACCACTTATATTTAATTTTTTTTCACCAGCTGCTTTTAATATTTTATATTTATCACTGATTTTGAGCAATTTGATTATGATATACCTTGGTGAAGCTTTATGTTTCTTATGATTGAGATTCATTAAGCTTCATGGATGTATAGATTTACAGTTTGAAATTTTTTCATGCATTATTTCTGTAAATTTTCTCTCCCATGTCCCTCACACTCCTGCAAGGACTCCAGTTACATATTTATCTGGTCACTTGAAGTTTTTCTACCATTTGCTGTTCATTGTTAATTTTTTCCTCTCTGTTTTATTCCCTTATGTCCTTTCTCTAGAAATTCATAATGTGCTGTTAATCCCATTCATTATATATTTTACATCAAGCACTGTAGTTTTCATCTATATCTAGAAGTTCAATTTGAATCTTTTATGTCCCATGCCTCTACTTAACTTTGTGAATGTACAGAATACAGTGACAATAACTGTTTTAAAACCTTTCTCCTAATTCTAACACATGTGTATGATTAGCAACATTTTAATTGATTTATCTTGCTCCTCATGGGTCCCATTTTCTTGAGTCTTTACTAATCTGGTGATTTTTTTAATATAAATTTTATTTATTCATTTATTTTTGGCTGCATTGGGTCTTCGTTGCTGTGCATGGGCTTTCTGTAGTTGCAGCGAGCAGGGGCTACTTTTCGATGTGGTGCCCGGGCTTCTCATTGCGGTGGCTTCTCTTGTGGAGCATGGACTCTAGGCGCGTGGGCTTCAGCAGTTGTGGCACACAGACTCAGTAGTTGTGGCTCACGGGCTCTAGAGCACAGGCTCAGTAGTTGTGGCGCACAGGCTTAGTTGCTCTGCAGCATGTGGGATCTTCCTGAACCAGGGCTCGAACCCATGTCCCCTGGATTGGCAGGCAGATTCTTAACCACTGCACCACCAGGGAAGCCCCAATCTGTTCATTTTTAATTAGATTTTAGACTCGTTCGGTGGTGGATATTTTGCAGTCATATAACTATTCTTCAGCTTGGTTCTGAGATGTATATATGTTGTTTGTAAATGGTTTGATCTCTTTGTGTTTTGCCATTAAGATTTGTTAAGTGAGATGAGAGCAAGACTCATCTTTGGACTATCTCGTCCTGAATGAAGGGCCGACTGTGACCAAACACTTTAACTTAAGGGAGCAGCACCAATTTGGTAGCCACTTCTGTCAGGTTATTGTCATACTCCCTTGCTCTCTTGCTGTGACTCCAACTAATAGGTTCCCCACACCAATCCTGAACACAAACCCAAGAGCAGAGTAGAGGGATTTTAATTTCTTTTTCCCTACTGCCAATCCAGCATCTAGAATAATAGTTGTCACACAGCGGGTTATCAATAGACATAAAAGATATTTTACGTATAATATGTATAATATAGGAAACATATATGTATGTGTGTGTATATATATACACATACACTTTATCTCTACTTTATCTCTATTGGTAATCTTTACAGTATGGTCTATTATGGCTTATTTAATATAGCTCCACCAGCATTTTTGTGCTAATTATTTTTAATTCATTAGAGAAATTGTATTAGTTATTAGCTATATCTGCCTTAACAAAATAGTGCAGACTGGATGTTTAAGCAGCAGAAATTTATTTTCTTACAGTCTGAGGGGCTAGAAATTCATAATCATTGTGTCAGTAATTTTAGTTTCTTCTGTGGCTTCTCTCCTTGGCTTGCAAATGTTCACCTCCTAATTTGAATTGAAATATATTTGACATATAACATAATGTAAATTTAAGATGTAAAAGATGTTGATTTGATAGGTTTATGTATTGTAGTATGATTGCCATTGTAGTGACAATTAGCACCTTGATCATGTCGCATAATTATTATTTCTTTTTGGTGGTAGGAATAATCAAGATCTAGTCTTTTAGCAAGTTTGATGACTGTAATACAGTACTGTTGTTTATATTCACTATACTGTGCTTTAGATCTCCGGGACTTTCTTAGTGTTGGCTTCTTATTGTATCTTCATATGGTCTTTTGTCTGTATGTATGCATTCTTTGTGTCTCCTTGTGTATCCAAAGCTTCTTATAAGAACACCAGGCAGGTTGGATTAGAGCTTACCTTAACAGCCTGGCTTTAACTTAATTACTTCCCTGAAGGCCCTAACTGAATATATTTGGTTGGCCAAAAAGTCTGTTTGGGTTTTTCCATAAGATCCTGTGGAAAAACCCCAACAAACTTTTTGGCCAACCCAATACTTACATACTAAGGTACTCAGGGTTAGGGCTTCAATATATTAATTTGAAGGATGGGGCACAACTCAGCCCATAATAGAAGAACAAATAATGATAAATATTGAAAATGAGTAACTTGTCATTATGTCCATGAAAGTCCAAGATCATTAATATTAAAATTAGTTTAAAAATAAATTAGAGAATGAAGGAAAAACATTGTTAATATATTGAAACCAGCATCTCTTCTATGTGCAAATAATTACTTGTTATACCATATGTGAGAGTGTTTTATTTACTGTTATAAGATTCAAATTGAAAGAACTTAATAAATGTTTACCTATATATACCTCCATGTATAGAAAGCTCTTAAGCTGCATAAGGGATTTAAAGAAGAGAGAGTATATATAGTGGCCAGAATTATATTATTACAAACCAGATAATGTTATTATTTTACTATTGTAAAGATATCATTTCTCACTTAAATTCATAAGTATTAATATAATCCTAATCAGAACCTCAACATTATTATTTTAGGGATTTGGCCCTAGAAACTTATACTAATGTTTCTCTTGCTGATAGTTTCTGAGAATGGCTACAGAAATTCTGAAAATTGAGCCAAAGATATGATTTGTACTACATGGTAGTTAAATCTATAAGAAAGCTAAAATAATTAACATATTGCATAAATGGTGCATTAATATATAGACCAAGAGAACAACAGCAACAACAAAAAGTCTATCAATAGATCCAAGTACCGAATGGAATTTTATATGTAATAGAAGTTGGTTTTCAGAATAAGAAAGAGGACAGTTGTTTCAGAACATATTTGTAAAAAAATCGGTACTTGTAACTCACACATACAGTAAGAAAATGTCCAATGGAAATATG
Source organism: Pseudorca crassidens (assembly GCF_039906515.1). NCBI lineage: Eukaryota > Metazoa > Chordata > Mammalia > Artiodactyla > Delphinidae > Pseudorca > Pseudorca crassidens. Next base: position 97,860,813 of record NC_090302.1, on the reverse strand, counting down.
TAGATGTGAATGGTCAATTTGATTAGCCTCTGTAATAACTATCAGTGAATGACAAAATCCAACATTGGAATAAGGATGGTGGAACTGGGACTCTCATGTAATTTGACCTAAACTCCCTTCTTGAGCAAACGTTAGTCAGGCTCCTCTAAGGTCTCTTTTTCACTAGGCCTTGACCTTGGCATTCTGTACCCATCCCATCCTTAACAAGCGTACATAGTCCAGTTTTAGCAAGAATCCTGCTAAGTCAATTTAGAGAGAATCCTCATCCTTGATCTTCATCCCTCACCTTTGACATCTAAGCCCTTGGACTCTCTTTAGCAAGAATCCTGTTAGGTCCTGTTAGGGTTTAGTAAGAATCCCTCTACCTTTAAAATCTCCCTCTAGTCATTTTCTACCCATGTATTCCCTCACTTTGCTCATCAGCTATAAATCCCCACCTTTCTTTGCTGTATTTGGAGTCTGATCTCTCTCTCCTACTGCAATCTTCTTGAATAAATTCTTTCTTACTGTTTTACTAAGTGTCAGAACAGCTTTTTCTTTCACAAATCCTAGTGAGAGCATAAACTAGCATAGCGTCTTTTTTTTTTTTTTTTTTTTTGGCGGTACGTGGCCCTCTCACTGCTGTGGTCTCTCCCATTGCGGAGCACAGGCTCCGGACGCGCAGGCTCAGCAGCCATGGCTCACGGGCCCAGTCACTCCGCAGCATGTGGGATCTTCCCGGACCGGGGCACGAACCCGTGTCCCCTGCATCGGCAGGCGGACTCTCAACCACTGCGCTACCAGGGAAGCCCAGCATAGCCTCTTTGATGGCTTGTTGTTAACATCTACCAACTTTTACACATCTATTTTAATTTAGCAATTCTATATTTTAGAATTTGTATTGCAGAAATAATGCAAACATGAAAAGAAGTATAGACACAAATATATAGTGCACATTTACAGTAGTGAAAATTGGAACAAACTAAACATCCATGAAAAAGATTTTTATTTAAAAATAAAAGATATACCCGTCCAATAAATATCATGCAGCCAAGAAATGGCATGATGTAATTCTAAATAATTTGACCTGCTAACATGATTATACCCTAACTGAGGATCAAAACAAGTTGTAAATAAGTCAGAGAAAAGAATAATTCCTTTTTGAAAAATGCATTCCTCTAGTGGTCTGCACTGAATAAAGTCAGAGCTAAGCACCGGTTAACATTGGTTACATTTGGGAAGGAGATGGAGAGTGGGAAGTTGATCCAGTTATCCCATCAAGCACTACTCTTTTGATTAAATGGATCCTGTGTTTTTGTATAATTTAATACAAAATGTTGAAATACACATTTATATATGGTAAAGAAAATAGGAAATGCTCCATAAAGTGTGAAGGAATAATACTTTTTCAACAGCTTTGCTCAGCCCAGAATTTCAGGTGTAGGAAAAGTTGCAAAGTATATTGAGTATTTTGCTAGGCCTATGTCATAAGGAGGGCCATCTAGTCTACATAAAACATACTTGGTTGGGTTATCAGTTTATTATATAGTCATATTTAGCTTTAACACTTGGAGTTCAAGGATTTTTTTGTAGAAAATCACTGCCAAAAGCAAGTTTGTGTGCCTGATGCATAGTGAAGCCAAAGAAACCAAAAGGAAGTTTGGAGCAGATAAAGTTTTATTGAAAAGGCTAAGGAAGGAGAAATGGTGGCTCATGCTTAAAAGACCCAAACTCCTGGGTGATTTGGGGGTAAGAGTTTTTATAGGTAAAATTTCAGGCAAGAGCTACAGGGTGTGTTACTGTGGTTGGTGGTGAGCTAACAGGGTGGTGTTCAGGAATCTTGTGCTGCACCTGAAGCTACCATCCTCCAGCGGGGTTGCAGCCCCGGTTTGTGGCCTTAGTTCCTTCAGAGGAACTGAAATACATGTTGTTATGTATATCCCTTGAGGAGGAACGAGGTCCCTGCTTTATAGTTGCACTATTGGTTTTTTGACTGCTCCACCTTTCTTCTACATTCCATTCTTTCCCCTATTAGTAACTGTCTGAATCTGCCCTTTGGAACTCAGGGATGGCCTGGGAGGCTGAAGCCTTTTGCCTGCAAAAAAGCAGGGGACAGGGAAAGCTTTTTGTTCCTAGCAGGGCCCTGCAGGGTCCTGCTTGGTTTCAAAATTGCAAAAAATGAAAAAAGATATCTGTTCCATTATGAATAAACTGGTGAATTCACTTTTGAAAAAATACGCTATTTGTCCTTTACAAAGGAAGCCCACATGATGGCAAGTAGGTTAACTAATGCACAGACAAAATTCTATTCCATTAGGAGGACATTTTCTCAAGACTATAAGGATTTAGCAATTTGGACAATCTGATTTCAGCCGTGAGCTTTCCCAGTTTTGCCCTTGAACCTCCACATACGCCAGGTATGAAGATGGCCTAAGACCCACAGTGTGACACACCCGATCCAGCGTCTCTGGGCACCATGGACCCTTGGACAAGCATTTCTCCCATATTTCTACCCTGCAGCAGGAAACCGATTGCTCTGTTCAAAGTCAGCTTAGGGAGCGCGCAGAGAGCGAAGGGAAATGTAGTCTCTCCCCTCCACCTTCCTCCTGGTCTCTAGGGGCTGCCTCTGCGCAAGTGCAACTTAGGCCCCGCCTCTTCCCTTTTGAGTTCACAGGTCTGGAGAAGGGAAGATTGTGGAGCGTTTCTCTCGGGATCTCATGTGCGAGAACTGCGCAGCCGGGACGGGGACTTCGCGTGGCCTGGAGCTTTGCTGAGAGCTGCGTTCTTGTGGCGGGGTCGGAAGTGGTACGTCGCGGGCCGCCCTCCGGCCCAGGCGGGGCCGCAGTGCCCGGGTCTGGCCTGGATCTCGGACCTGGGAAGGTGGGTGGGGCGATCCCGGTTCTGGCCTCGTGGTCTCGGGGACAGGTGGAGCTGAGACCTGTTAGGAGCGGGGACGGTGCGTGTGGGGACGGAATGCCCGGCCCCGCCTGCATCTGACGGGGGGACGCCGGGGCGGACAGTGGGAGGGAAAGCGCGGTGGTCACGCTGGCCGTGAGCGGGCCAGAAAGCGCGGGAGGAGGGTGTGCTGGGCAGCCCTGCTCTGGAGCGGGAGAGACCCGGTCAGTTACAGCCGTGTCACCTGTACTGTGGGCGGGAGAAGTAACCTGGGGACGAGTCAGGTCTGCAAAGGAGGCTATGAATAATGCCTGCTTCATGGCGTTGTTCTGAGAATTCGATGTGGTGTCATTTGGAAAAAGAGGCAAGTGCCAGGTACTAACCGCCGAAAAAGTGACAGTAGATGTTGTTGTTCAGAAGACACTTTGTTCTTTCCTTGGGTGGTTTACAGAAGCCTCCCAATTATCTCGTGATAGCGGTATGAGCATCTGCATTAAACACACGTTAAGCAAAAAGCGGATCTGAGTCTCAGGGTGGTGAGGTGGTCCTGAGTTTGAGAGCGCCTGTGACTTCTCCAGGCTCACCCGGCATGTGACAGAGCCAGGAGTCGAACAGTCGTTCATACCGTTCAGTCATCAGAAGAAACTTATCAAGAGTCCCTTTTGAGAAACTGCAGCCCACTAGAAAGTAGTAATTTTTAAAACTTTGCCTTAAAGCACCGCATCCTTTTTTTTGGGCATTCTGTGGATTCTCTAACTCAAGGGGTAAACAGTTTTGCTAGGAAAATAGATAAAGGATGCAGCCTGTGTCTCTTTTTCTTACTGTTAATTTTAACGAAGTAGTGTCATCCTTTGCTGTACTTCAATCATCTGTTGTTCATTTTTTGTTTGTATTTAATTAAATCAATTTACATCAATAGACAAAATTATTTTTACCCAATGAGAGTGGTAAGTTTAAGCCCCGTGATCATTTCAGACTGGTAGGTGGACAGATGGTGTTTCCACAGGGTCTTTCCTTTGCCTTTTCAAGGGCTAAAGGGATGCTGTAGGGAGGCTGCTTCTCAGCTGGGCTGCTGATGTGATTGGGAGGTGAGTGTAGGAACTGTAAGGCAGGCCAGGTGTCCTGACCCTTTGCTCTTTTTGTCCCCCTAGCTGAATCTTCACCGTCCTCTACATTGTCCCCAAAACTACCAAAAATGAACATATCTAAGGTGAGCTCTTTATTCATCAGCTACTTTGTGCTGTGATAGATTTAACTTGATTTCAGATTGCTCTCAGCTTGTGTTACACATCCTTTATCAGTTTAAGTTATTTCTCTTTTATAATCGGTTTAAGATTTTACTTGAGTCATGAATCTACACTGAATTATATTGAACACCTTTTTGTATCTTTTGGAGTAAAGGTATAGCTTGTTTTCTTTAATCTACAAATATTAGATGTAGCTAAAATGGATTTTAGAATATTAACTCTTGAATTCCTGTGTAGACCCTATTTGCTTGCTCATGGGTGTGTTTTTTTGTTTTTGTTTTTAAATTTGTAACTGACATCTTTTTGCTAATATCATATTTGAATTTTTATTCCTGTATTGACAAACTAGATTAGCCTATAATTTTGTTTTCTTGTATACCTGACCAACTGTGGTATCTCGGTTGTGCTAGTCTTTTCAGGGCACTTTCCTGCTCTTTTCTCTTCTCCCCTCCCCTCCCTTCCCCTTTCCTTTCTCCTATCCCCCTTCCTCTCTTTTTCTCTCTCTCTCTCTCTATTTCATATGAGAAAATCACCTGCTATATATTTCCTTAAACTTACCTCTAAAATTGGGCTTTGTGAGTACATCTGCTTTTTTGTGTAGATGTAGATTATTGAATCACTTTATTTAAACAATCATAGATCTAGTCTGGTTTTCTATTTTTTTAATTACTACATTTTCAGAGAAAATTGTACATTTTTATCTGTTTTTAAATGTATTTCATAACCTTGTTGATTGTATTCTCTTATATCTGTTTTGTTATATCTATAATTTCTGTTTTCATATATTTAAATTTTTTACTTAATACAGGGAATGCTGATCAGAAAGCAACCAAATGTGTTGCTGGTAGGCCCTGTCATAAATCTAGAATTTCAGAGTCTGAGGATGCGTTGGAAATTTGTACAGGTAGTGTATTCTAAATACTGAGTTGAGGGAGCATACACTCAACCATTTTGCTGGTTCCCACTTCATTAAACCAGCTGTCAGTTTCTTTTTTTAGATAGGTGATACATTCCTCTGACTCTAAAATCTAAGCAGAAGGCAAACTCATTGAGGTCTGTGATCATTTTGAATTTTTTTTTGTGGTTCAAAGAATGAATCAAGGTTATTGTTACTACTTTTTTCTAATGGAGTTTTTTAGTCTTGCATGATTTTTTGTCAGAATATACTTTCTCCATTGAATTGCCCAGACACCTAAATTAAAGAAATGTGTGTGTGCACATATGTTTGTATATATCATTTTTAGACTTACTCTTCTTTTGATCTGTGTGTTTCACTTTTGTTAATATCACACACTCTCTAGAGGTGGCTGTATGGTATGACTTGAAATCAAGTAATATCAGCTCTCCAGCTTTATTGTTTTTCAAAATGGTTTTCATATTCTAGGATGTTTGCCTTTTTACATAAATATTAGAATTAGGTTCTGAATCTAAAAAAACCTGGTAAGCTTTTAGTTATGATTTCATTGAATCTATAGATCTCTTTGTGGAGAACTGATACCTCCACCATATTGAACCTCCTAAACTATGAATTCAATATTTATCTCTGTTTACTAGGTGTTTTAGAGAATTTTGAGGTGAGAAAGGGCATCACCTGACCTATAATTTAAAATGTAACTCTGAGAATGGACTCTAGTGAGACAGTGGTGAAAACAGAAGAGTTAGCAGGCTCTTTCAGTAATCCTTTCAAGAAATGATGATGTTAGCAGCTGTACTTTGAAATGATCAAATTTTGAATGGATTTTGAAGGCAGAGCCAAATGGATGAAAATGCCTGCTTCCCCAGGACATTGCATATAAAGAGTGTACTGTCAGGTATTTTTGATAATATGAAAAGATTTTCCGTTTTTGTCTTACATTTTTAACCATAAACTTGATAGGAATTATTTCCAGAGGTATTTTCCATGTCCCCTAATTTTGAATTCTTCAGATTGATGAGAAATGTGCTTTCACAGACATCAGTGTCATTCAGGGACGTGACTGTGGAGTTTACCCTGGAGGAGTGGCAGTGTATGAGCTCTGCTCAGAAGACCCTGTACAGAGATGTGATGCTGGAGAACTACAGCCTCCTTGTCTCATCAGGTGAGCCTACTTTATTATGCAACTCTGCCTAGAGTACATGTGATTTTCTGCTGCTTCTTTTTTTTTTTTTTTTTTTTGCAGTACGCGGGCCTCTCACCACCGCGGCCCCTCCCGCTGCGGAGCACAGGCTCCGGACCAGCAGCCATGGCTCACAGGTCCAGCCGCTCCGCGGCATGTGGGATCTTCCCGGACCAGGGCATGAACCCGTGTCCCCTGCATCGGCAGGTGGACTCTCAACCACTGCGCCACCAGGGAAACCCCTCTGCTGCTTCTTTTTTTTTTTAAAAAATTACCTATATTGAGGTATAATTAACAGAAAAGAAAATTCAGCAAGTTTCTGTTTATAATTGAGTGAATTTTGAAAAATGTGTACAGCTGTACCAACAAAATCATGATACAGATTATTTCTATCACATGAAAATTTTCCTTTCTCAGTCAGTCCTCTCTTCCCACCCATTTTCTGATAATTATTGATCCACTTTTTATTTCAATACATTTGCCTTTTTTGAAATTTCACATACAAGGTTGTGTACTATTTTTTTGTATGGCTTCTTTCATTTAGCTTAATTCTTTTGAGATTCATGGATGTTTGTTGTGTGTATCTGTATTTATTCTTTTTATTGACGAGTAGTGTTTTGTTCTATGCCGTGTATTTTCAGTTGTTCATAAGACACTGAGGTCCTTATCAGTTTGGTGCTATCATAGGTAAAGGTGTTATAGATATTTAAGTCCATGTTTTCATTCCCTTGTGTAAAGACTCTAGTTGTGGTTTTCTGGGTCTCACGGCAAGTATTTGTACCTATAAGAACACCTGGTTTTATTGTGCTTCACTTTATTAGGCTTCCCAGATGTTACGTTTTTTACAAATGGAAAATCTGTGGCAACCCCTTGGGTCTGACCACATGTATTGCTCCCAGTTTTCAAACAGCATTTGCTCACCTTTATCTCTGTGTCATGTTTTGGTAATTCTCACAACGTTTCAAACTCTTTCATTATTTTATTTGTTATGGTGATCTGTGATTTTTGATGTTATACTGTAATTGTTTTGGGGCATCATGAATTGCACCCATATAAGATGGCAAACTTAATTGATAAATATTGTGTGTGTTTACACTGCTCCACTAACTGGCCATTCCCCCATCTCTCTCCCTCTCTTCAGGCCTCCCTATTCCCTGAGACACAATAATATTGAAATTAGGTCAATTAATAACCCTACAGTGGCCTGTAAGTGTTCAAGTGAAAGGAGGAGTTGCATGTCTCTTACTTAAAATTAAAAGCTAGAAATTATTGGTGAAGAAGGCACCTTGAAAGCCGAGATCAGCTGAAAGCTAGGCCCCTTGCACCAAACTGTCAGCTAAGTTGTGAATGCAATGGAAAAGTTCTTGAAGGAAAATAAAAGTGCTAACTCCAGTGAACACATGAATGATAAGAAAGTGAAACAGCTCAATTGCTGATATGGAGAACATTTTAGTGTCCTGGATAAAAGGTCAAACCAGCCACAACATTCCCTTAAGCCAAATACTAATCCAGGGCACAGCCCTAACTCTTCAATTCTGTGAAGGCTGAGGAAGGTGAGGAAGCTGCAGAAGAAGAGGTTGAATCTAGTATAGTTTGGTTCATGGGGGTTAAGGAAAGAAGCTGTCTCTCTTAAGATGAATGTTCAAGGGGTATCACCAAGTGCTGATGGAAAAGATGCAGCAAGTTATCCAGAAGTTCTAGTTAAGATGATTAATGAAAGTGGCTACACTACACAACAGAGTTTCAATGTAGATGAAATACTTTTCCATTGGAAGAAGATGCCATCTAGGACTTTCAAAGGTAGAGAGAAGAAGTCAATGCCTAGCTTCAAAGCCCAGACTGACTCTCTTGTTAGGGGTTAGTACAGCTGGTGACTTTAAGTTGAAGCCAATGCTCATTTACCATTCTGGAAATTCTAGGGCCTTTAGAAATTATGCTGAATCTCTTTTGCCTGTGCTCTGTAAGTGGAACAGCAAAGCCTGGATGACAGCACATCTGTTGACAAAATACTTTACTGAGTATCTAACCTGTTGTTAGACCTGCTGCTCAGAAAAAAGATTCCTTTCAAAACATGCTCATTGATTATGCACCTGGTCACTCAAGAGCTCTGATGGAGATGTACAATGTGATTAGTATACTTATGCTTGCTAACACAACATCCATTCTGCAGCCCATGTGTTGAGTTGTTTTGACTTTCAAGTCTTATTATTTAAAAAATATATTTTGTAAACATAGCTGCCATAGATAGTGATTCCTCTATAGATCTGGGCAAAGTCAATTGAGAACATTCTGGAAAGGACTGACCATTCTAGATGCCATTAAGAACATTTTTGATACATGGGAAAAGGTCACAATATCCACCGGAACAGGAGTTTGGAAGAAGTCGATTCCAACCCTTATGGATGACTTTGACAGTTTCAAATTTTCAGTGGAGGAAGTAACTGCAGATGTGGTGGCAGAAACAATTAGAATTAGAAGTAAAATCTGAAGATATGTTTGAATTGCTTCAATCGCATGATAAAAAATTTAATGGATGAAGAGTTGCTTCTTGAAGAAGCAAAGAAAGTGGTTTCTTGTGATGAAATCTACTCCTGGTGAAACCACTGTCTGTAAATTTAAGGGTTTATTTCTGGCCTCTCAATTCTCCATTGTTCTCTGTTTTTATTCTTAATGTGTCTATTCTTACACCAGTACTACCTTAATAGTATAGTATGGTGTTGTGATTTATAATAAGAAAGATATATTTGGTCTTAATCCCTGTTCCTGGCACAGAGTTCTAAAACCCTGGCAATTTCTTAAGTGATACGAGAGATCGAGGTGTCTTACTCATAGCAAGCCCCTTTCAACCATGCCTGAGTTCATGTTACTGAGGTGACTTTTGGAAACCCCCTGAGGATATAGGCTTGTTGCCAAGAATGCCAATCAAGTGACTAGAGGGTTGGGACTTTCAGGCCCGTCCCCTGACCTGCAGGGAGGGAGGGGGCAGGGCTGGAGATTGACTTAATTACTAATAATAATTATTCCTATATAATCAAGTCTCCATAAAAATGTCTGAACTGTGGGGTTCAGAGAGCTTTGTTGTTGGTGAACACTTGTAGGTGGTGGGAGGCTGATGCTCCTGGACAGGGCATGGAAGCTTTGCCCTATGCAGCTTTTTTGTCTGGCTGTTTCTGAGTTGTATGCTTTGTAATAAACCTGGCAATCTATTAATAGTAAGCAAACTGTTGAGCTCTGTGAGCCATTCTAGCAAATTAAACCTGAGGACCAGGATGTGGGAACCTCCCATTTATAGCTAGTTGGTCAGTAGCACAGGTAGTAACCTGGGCTTGTAATTGGCATCTGAAGTGTGAGGAGAGGCAGTCTTGTGGACTCAACCCCTAGCCTGTGAGATCTGATGCAGACTCCAAGTGGATATGTCAGAACTGAATTGAATGTAGAACACCTTGCTGGTGTTGCAGAGTTGCTTGGTAGTGGGAAAAACCTCTGCACACTCAGTGACCAGCAGTGAAGTAGTATTGAGAATACATAAGTATTCTGTGAGTAGAGACAATAATATAAATGAGAAACAGGAGTGTTTTCTGTAAACAGAGTAATTGAAAAGTATGAGCTCTCCAGTTTTTTTCTTTGTCAATTTCTGTAAAAGAAAGCTGTGATTTTGTTAGTGGTTCCATTGAATCTGTAGCTCAATTTCTGGAGTATTGCCATCTTGACAACATTAACTCTTCTGATCCATGAACATTGAGATTATCTGTCTTTCTATTTATTTAGGACTTTTAAAATTTATTATAATGATATTCTGTAGATTTAAGTGGTCAAATTTTATACTTTTGTTAAAGTTATTTTAAGTATTGTATTCTTTTTGATGCTCTTTTAAATGAAATTGTTTTTATTTTTCATTTTAGGCTTGTTCATTGCTAGTGCATGGAAATACAACTGGGTTTTGCATATTTCCTTGTATTCTGCAACCTTGTTGAACCTGGTTATTAGCTTTCGGAGCTTTATGTATTTTTGGAATCCTCAGGGTTTTCTATACTGATTTGGTTTACCTTGCCCTTCCTTTCTTTGCTGTTTTATGATAAAATTTAAGCTCATGAATTGAGACTTGGTTTTACTTTTTTAATGTAAGCATAAGACGCTATATTTTTCTTTGAAAACTGCTTTAGCTGCATCACACAAGTTTTGATGTTATGTTTTTATTTTCATTTAATCCAAGATATTTCTTTAAATGCCTGGTAATTTCCTGTTTGATCCATTGGTTTTGTAGAATTTGTTTACTTTCTAAATATTTGTTTCATAATTTCTTACTGTTACAAGTTTTATATCCTTTTTTGTGTGTTACTCTGGATAATATTTCATGCATGATTCAGTCTTATTAAATGTATTGAAATTTGTCTTAGGGCCTAACATATGATCCTGGGGAATGTTCCATATGTGACTGAAAATGGTATTTTTTCTAGATAGGGATTAGTTCCAGTGGGCTGATTGTATTGCTTAAAGCTTCTGTATCCTTTTAATATCTTATCTACTTGTTCTATTAAATATTGAGAAAGGAATGTGAGTATCCAAGTCTAACTTATTTATATCTTCTTTCCTTTTTAATAGGATTTGCTTCGTGTATTTTGAAACTCTGTTTTTAAGTAGTAAACCACTTAGGCTTATTACATCCTCTTGGTGGATTTTCTCTTTTAGCGTTTTGAAGTTTTTATTGATATCCCTGGTAATATTTCTTTCTCTGAATTTTGTTTGGTACTGTATAGTCAGTCAGACTTTCATTTGCTTCTTGTGTGCTTCGTATGATATATACTTTTCTCTATCCTTTTATTTCTAACCTATCTTTGTCTTTATATTCACAGTTGGTTTCTAAGAGATAGCAAGGTTGTCTTGATTTTATTCACTCTGACAATTTTTGTATTTTAGGGAAATGTTCACATCACTCATATTTAATGTTATCTTTGTGGTTGATACCTTCTATTTTTTTCTGTCTTTATTTTTCTTTCCTTTTCCCTGGCTTCTCTGTGCTTTTTGTTTTTTAATTTTTGGCCACACCATGTGGCATGCAGGATCTTAGTTCCCCTACCAGGGACCAAACCCACGTCCTCTGCAGTGGAAGCGCAGAGTCTTAACCACTGGACTGCCAGGGAATTTCTTGTGCTTATTTTTAATGAATCTCTTTTACCCACTTTTGGCTTCTATGAAATGTACTTTTTGTTTTCTAGTGGTTGCTAAATATACATCTCTGAAGTATCAGTCTACCTTCAAGTAATACTTGTTACTTCAACTATGTCATAAGAATATTACAACAGACTATTTTCACTTTCTTTCATCCTTTGTGTTATTGTTGTTATTGATTTTATTTCTACATATCTTGTAATCCCCATAATGCATTATCTTCTTATAGTGTTATTTTCACTTCAATATGTTTTTAAAATGAGAACAATATTTTATTTACGTATCGTGCATTTACAGTTCTCTTTATTTCTTTGTGTAGATTCAAATTTACACTTTGTATCATTTGTTTAAATCTAAATGACTTATTTTAACTTTTCTTTTAGATCAGGTCAGCTGGCAGTGGGTTTATTTATTTATTTGTTTGTCTTAAAAAGTCGTTATATTTTTCGATATATACTAGCGCTCTGAGTTCTGTTTGAGTTCGCTCAAAATTCCAAATAACTGGTTTGGGGAGAGAAGAGGAGCCTCATTTGATTTGGGGGGTATTGAAACTTAATATTTAATTTTGGATCCTTTTTTTAGCTGAGAAAGTTGGTAAGGTGAATGATACACTGAATGTGTAAGATAAGTATAAACAGTTTGAAAATCTTATGTTTGGGCATATTGACTTTTTTTTTTAAGCTGCCATTTAGAATAAATCAAAGGGGAACAGAAATGTCTGCTATTCTAATATTAAAGACTTTTGAATCATCTTGGAATTGGTTAGAAGTGCAATCTTTCATATATCATCCCAGAACAACAACTTAATAGAGTGCTCAGTTGGCCGGGTGCCCATTGAAATTTATGAGGAATTCTTGGAGGCACTGAATGTGGCAGGTTTATTAAGATCGTTTAGTCCTTTGACCTAGGAGGCCAGTGACGTTTCAGAGTGCCTTTGAGGTCAAAAATTGTGATGATGACACTAAGATATTAGCCTTTTTCACCATTCACAAGTAAACGATGGAGTTTTCAAGTAACTGCGTGGCCAGACATGATAGAACGAATAGAGCAGGAGCATGGGAGAACCTAGATGTCTTATTAAAGAGATCTGTGTCAGTTTTTATTTCTAATGTAAATATTGGTGATCCATAGCACAAAATCTTTTGGAGTCTTTCAGTGTTTTTTCCCCCAGGTGATATATTTTCCTGCCTTTACTTCCAATTTGTGACTTTTTTTATAACTTTGTTTTCTCACCATGTTCCTGTTTTCTCTATCTTCATTAACATGTGGAGTGTATTAATAATAGCAGTTTTAACGTCCTTGGAGGCTAATTTAATCTCAGGTTACATTTCTTCTTCTGTCCCATTGATTGACTTGTCTCCTTGTCGTGAATCATGTTTTCCTTCTTTTCATACTTGGTCTCTTTTGATAGTGTGCTTCATGCATACTGTGAATTTTACAGTGTTGACTGCTAGATTGTCTTGTGTTTGTTTAAATACTTTAGGGCATTCCTGGGGGGGCGGTAGTAAATGACTTGGGAGTAACTTTAATCCATTAAGTGCTGGCTTGTAATTAAGCAAATTAACTAAATTAATTCAATGTTTGCTTGTTATTTGAGGTCTAGAGCATTCTTTAGGACTAATTTGGTCACAGAAGTGGGACAATAATACTCTTTTGTGAACAGTGTCTAATACCTCGTGTATTCCACATGTATTAGAAGATCTTTCCACTCTTTCTAAACATCCTGTCTGTGTTTACGCTTTGGGAATTTTTCCACCTATTGCATTTGGGTTCTTTTCCTCCACTGATGGAAGTTTTCTTATATGAATATACAAATTTTATTCAAGGTGACCTTTCTGTTAGTGCTTCCTGCTTCTCTCTCAGTGTACCTCTTTCCTCTGAAATATTTTACTCCAGAAATTCTAATTTTTTTGGCTTTCCTGAGCTCCCAGCATTGCCTTCTGTAGTTACTGAGATCAGCAGGCTGTGATTCGGTGTCTTCTTCCTGTACCATAACCTAGAAATTCTATTTCTTCTCTTCTCTCAGAGATCCTTGTCTTCCAGTACCATTGTCCAGTGTGTAATGCCTAAAGGTCATTATTTCATTGATTTTGTATGGTTTCCAGTTGTTTGGCATGTACTATTATTCCTCTTACACCATCATGGCCATGACTGGAAGTTCCTATGCAGAACCTTATTTAAACCTCTGTACATGTAGACTCAATGTTATGTATCCTTATGATTCAGGGGTTTAAGGAGATCAATTTCTTTTTAGATTCAGAAAAAACAACATTGTAGTTTCCTCTCCAAAGGAAAGGTCAAATGAGCACCATAACTATGCTACTCCCTAGAACTATTCCTTCCTTCACATTCATATGCATTAAAGCCAATGCAGCTGATCCAAATCCTAAATTATTTCCCATTTGCAGGGTATTGTTTAACAAAACCAGATGTAATCGTCAAGTTGGAGCAAGATGATCCATTGTTGTTAGAGGAAGAGATTCTAAGCAAGAGCCATGCAGGTGAGTTATTGAGTACAGTAGACAGGTCTCCAGGGGAAATAGGATCCAAAGTGGTCACTTAGAGGTGGACACCAGGAAATTGTTTAAATGCTTCCCCTTTTGAGGACTTATATCTTGAAGTTTAGAAAGAGTAGACCTAATATGATGTAGTAAGGGAGTGTGTAAGAAAAGGGATAAAATATAAGCACATTGATGTTCTCACTTTGCAGACAGTAAAATGGAAGACAGAAATCCACCTACGTAGATAGTAACTTTAAGTATGAATGATATAAGCATTTCCATTCAAACATAAAATTTACTGATCTTTCATGTGGGTAATTTTCTTCAGTTTTATGCACTGCTACCTTAGATAGAAATCAAGAGTCAGTAAATTATGTGTTTGCTCCTAGTTTCTCTATTGTTTCTCTAGCCTGTTTAATTATCTCTACCCTAGTACCATTTCATATTGATTATAGCACCTTTATGACATGTTTTAATAATGAGCTGATCAAATTTCAAAATAATACTCATGAGGCTTTGTTTGGCATTATGCTAAACCTTGAATTTAACTTTGAAAAATTGAATTGAACCTTAACTAAGATCAGTGAGTCCTGAATTATTTTTAAATGTTTACTTCATTTACAATTTTTTATTTCTAATTTTCCAAATTAATTTTAGGTATGCCTCTGATACAGTCTAATAGCATTTTCTTTTAATAGTTGACCTTAGCCCATTCATATTGATTGACTGTCCATTACTTCTATAATGCAAACTTATGTATAATGTTACAGAAACTCTTTTCGGTAATAGGCCTGTTTCCTTTGCTTTTTAAAATAAGTGTATTTTTCTCCCGGTAATTTAGTTAAGTTGTACTTTGGCTTAAGTAGTGACCTTAAAAATTGTAATCTCAGGACTTCCCTGGCAGTCTAGTGGTTAAGACTCCGTGCTTCCACTGTAGGGGGCATGGGTTTGGTCCCTCATCAGGGAACAAAGGTCCCACGTGCCACGTGATGTGGCCACAAAAAAAATTTATAATCTCATGTAATGGCTTAATCATCTATTTATTTAGACAGTATCTGATAATCACCTGATATGAAACCAGTTATGAGACTAAAATGCTTATTTTCTCTTCTGTCTCATATTTTAACACCCAACTTTAGTTTCTGTTATAATCTCTTAATTTTTAGCTTTTGAATATCAAAA
This sequence comes from Pseudorca crassidens, assembly GCF_039906515.1. Taxonomy (NCBI): domain Eukaryota; kingdom Metazoa; phylum Chordata; class Mammalia; order Artiodactyla; family Delphinidae; genus Pseudorca; species Pseudorca crassidens. Next base: position 97,845,744 of record NC_090302.1, on the reverse strand, counting down.
ATGACTATTACTTGATTTTAAAAACATATATTTTGGTTCCTAGTTTTTCACGATGAGAAAAACAGCAGGATTATATCTCATCGCTTTTGTTACATCTTCCTCCTCCACATATTGGATATATTTTTTCTAAACGTCCAAATTCTTAAGGCTTCTAAAAGAGAGTTGTAAAACAGTACAGAAATGAGAGCAAACAATTACTCTAAATTTTATGAGTGACGTGACCTGTAATGATGCAGAAACTTGTGCTTAAGAAAGTCCTGAAGTATCCCTGATACAGTCATATTCTATTTCTTGATGAGGATGATAGTTCCGTGGGTGGTCACTCTGTGGTATTATTATAATGGACAGAATAGTTGTATGTATATTTATGCTAAATTTCATATTTTTATAAATGTGAGGAGACAGATCATACAGTGAGAGATGATATTTGTTACAAATGTACTTCAGAAAGGATTTGTTTCTATAATAGATAAAGAATTCAGATCTCAAGACAAGTATCTTCTTAGTATGGCCTTCTGTGACTATTATATTTAAAATGTCACCCCTGTCCTTTCTTCTGTTTTATTTTTCTCCCAACCACTCATCACCTAATATACAATTGCCAGGTATTTTGTTTTCTGTCTGTCTCTTTCCACTGGAATATAAGATCTCTGAGAGCAGATATTTAAAATATTTCATTCACTGATTCGGCACCTGAGACAAAAACTTGGGACTCAAATGTATGTTAAGTGTTAAACTACTGAAATTGTGAGTAAAAAGTCAAGCAACCCATTAAAAAAAAAGTCAAAGTCCATAAACAGGTATTTCTCAAAGAAGGGAATAAATGGAATTTATGAGAAAAAGTGCTCAATTTGGGTAATGTGGGAAGTACAAATTCAGATTGGATCTCATATAGTATGATTTTATACCCACTCAATTCTCAAACATGAAGAGGTCTTATGACTCCAAGAGTATGAGGATATCATGTAGGGAAGCATCTACAAGGCAGGTAGCAGAATTAATTGGTGTAAGTATTTGGGAAAACAGATTAGCATTTTCTTTAAAGTTTAACATGCCTGGGACTTCCCTGGTGGTCTAGTGGCTAAGACTCTGCTCCCAATGCAGGGGACCTGGGTTCAATCCCTGATCGGGGAGCTAGATCCCACGTGCCACAACTAAGAGTTCACATGCCACAACTAAAAGATCCAGCATGCCACAACTGAAGATCCCACACGCCGCAACAAAGATCTCGCATGCTGCAACTAAGACCTGGCACAGCCAAATAAATAAATATTAAAAAAAAAAAAAAAGTTTAACATACCTGTTCCCCATGACTCAGCAGTTTCACTCCCAGATTTATCTTCTAGAGTTTCCTACACTTTTTCACTGGGAGACAAAAATAAGACTTTCTTCATACAACATTTATAAAAAGCTCAAATCTGCAAAGAACCTCAATACTTATTCACAAGTGAACTTAAAACTAAATCATGATGTAGCAATAAAACGGAACATGGTACACTGTAGGGCAATCATGGTCTATGAATCTAAAATGAAAATTGTGCATATGAAATCAAGCAGAAGATGTTTATAGGTAGAAAAATGCCATACAAATAATGGTCAGAAACATAATAAACTGAATAGTGCCTCATTATTTGGAATAAGAATGTTAAAACACACACATACACAAATTAAGATATACGTAAAACTAATGTGTGTGTGTATAAATAATTTGGTGTATTGTAATGCACCAAAAAAGAATATTCCCTATTCTTCCCTCCTCTAGGATGTAATATATAATTAATTTTGTACAGTTACATTAGGGTTGACAATAGAGCCAGGTAGGTGAGAGGTATTTCATGTTTATCGATGCACCAGTCAAATTTCTTTGACTTCTGAATCATCCTGTATATTGGCATTGAACCTGAGCCAGTGTAACCAAGAGTGGTCTGGGTAGCTCTGAAGCATACTGCACTTTTAAAGACAACTGATTTATTTTATATCACAGAGGGGTGCAAAAATAATCACAGAATGAGAGTTCTGTTCCAGATTTAGGAGCACAAAGCTGCATGAAATATATTTTATAGGATCTAAACTGGTATCAGTTGAGAGACAAACCATTATTTTAGGGATAGCTAAAAAACTGTGGACATGCCATAAATTTTAAGATGCATCCTGATTGAATGATGGTAATTTACTTAAAAATGTGTGCCTCAATGTGCATGTGTGCTCTCCAGGTATTCATTGTTAAGATAAATGATATAGGCAGCATGTATTGTGAGAGTGTAAATTACTGGTGGGAACCTCTTAGAAGGTATTTTCTTGGTCAAGTTTAGAGAATAGCATTGCCTTAAAAAATATCTAGATTAATTGTTAGTCCTTAAGTTGGGATGTAGGGTTATGTAGAGAAAGGATGTGGGTAGAAGATAATTGTTGAAAATGAAAAATATTATTGTTGTTAAGGAACCACTGACGAGAGACAAATAGCCTGGCCAGGTTAGATTGGAAAATATCGTGGAGTTGTGGAATGATAGCTAGAATATCTCATGTGCCTGAAGTTGGTAAAAAAGGTTATTTTCCAAAATGATGCCACTTAACTCTTTTTATCTGTTGTATTTAGAGCAGTGTGTTCAGTGCCATCTTAGGTTTTAGCATAGGGCTGGCATTTTATGTAGAAAGTGAAAATAACCTAGGTAAGAGCAGTCAAATATATGAAAGAAACTTTTATGAGAAATGAATAAACTGTACATTTCTAAATAGGCTTTTGGAAACAGGTTGAAACGTGATATTAAAGGATCTCAGTTAATAGAAGCTGTATGTTCAGAAGTAGATGGAATGCTTACATAGAGATTAGTCCTGGTTAAGACTAGTTTTAGGGGGAATTCCTTGGTGGTCCAGTGGTTAAGACTGCAGGGGGCACAGGTTTGATCCCTGGTCAGGGAACTGAGATCCTACATAGAGATTAGTCCTGGTTAGGACTAGTTTTAGGGGGAATTCCTTGGTGGTCCAGTGGTTAAGACTGCAGGGGGCACAGGTTTGATCCCTGATCAGGGAACTAAGATCCTGCATGTAGTGCAGTGTGGCAAAAAGCAAAAACAAAACAAAAAAACTAGTTTCAGGAGAGTGAGTGATCATAATGAAAGGGGAAACTTGTGATTTGATATTCAAGAGAAGTTTGTTGTTTACCAGCACTGATATAATAAACTAAGGCATCAGAGCCAGCATATAGAAGTGAATTCATTCCAGGTCAATATATGGTTTTACCCTTCTTGTACATTTGTAATTCTGTGAATAACTCCAGGAGGATTTGAGCTTGAGCTATAGAATTGTTTCTTTAATCAGAAGAAAATCAGTTCAATTATGAATTTATTTCAGTGTTGATGTGTAGAATAGAACAGAGGGAACTCCAGCTGGAAGCTTGTAGACTAATAAGTTCCTACCATCATAATCTTTAGTTGGAAGTATAAAGACCTAGACATTGATATTCTTCCTCAGTCCAATCCCTTCTCTGATATATTGTTTGAAAACCCTTACTGACTGATTTTTCTTGTAGTTCTACTTACTGCTAATAATCAGTCATCCCAGTGTCTCATTTTCCAGTTGCCCAAGTGAATCACTTTTGAGAGTCCTCTATTAGCTATTTACTGTTCATTTCCTTATTTTTAAAATGCCAGCTATATAGAGACAATCATCATAATTTTGGTGTCCTTTTTTCTCAAGGAGTATAGGAAACATACATTTGGAATTTATTTATTTTGGGAAGATGTGGTGGCTAGAAAAAGAGTCAAATACAATATAGGGCATATATGTAAAGGCTGCATCCTATAAGAAATGTGTTTTAAGGCTTATAAGGCATTTTTATTTTCTTTATTTTATAAGACTGCAAACTTGATAACCTCTTAGAGAAAAGCCTGGCAAATCAAGGAAAATATTTGCAGCAAGACTTTTTTACTCAACTTCAGAATACAGACACAGGTGAGAAAACTTTCAGCCAGAAGTCACACTGCAGAGAACATCAGAGCACTCACTCAGAAATAAAGCCCTTTGAAATTGGAAGTAACTTAAGCCCTAATGCAGCCCTTACCATATCCCAGAAACTTGACACAAAGAGGAGCTTCTGTGATACCATATTTTGGCAAACCTTATACCCTCAGACTACCTTTACTGTACATCAGAGAACTCAAATGAGTGTGAAACCCTATGAAGAATGTGGAAAATCCTTCTCTAGGAAGTCATACCTCATTGGACATCAGAGAACTCATAGTGGGGAGAGACCTTATGCATGCAATGAATGTGAGAAAACTTTTACCCACATGTCATACCTCAGAGAACATCAGAGAAGTTGCATAGGGGAGAAACCCTATGAATGTATTGAATGTGGGAAAGCTTATGGCCATAAATCAACCCTAAAAAGACATCAGAGAACTCACACAGGGGAGAAACCCTATGAGTGTAGTAAATGTGGAAAAGCCTTCTATAGAAATTCTCACCTCACTGAGCATCAGAAAAGTCACGCAGGGGAGAAACGCCATGAATGTACTGAATGTGGGAAAGCTTTTACCCACATATCATACCTCAGAAAACATCAGAGACGTCACACAGGGGCGAAACGCTATGAATGTGGTGAGTGTGGAAAATCTGTCTGTAGGAAGTCATACCTCATTGTGCATCAGAGAATTCACACAGGGGAGAAAGCCTATGACTGTAATAAATGTGGGAAAACTTTTAGACATAAGTCATCCCTAAAAATACATCAGCGTACTCACACGGGAGAGAAACCCTACGAGTGTAATAAATGTGGAAAATCCTTCAATAGAAAAAGTTACCTCAGTGATCATCAGAGAAGTCACACAGGGGAGAAACCCTATGATTGTAACAAATGTGGAAAATCCTTCCATAGAAAGAGTTACCTCACTGAGCATCACAGAATTCACACTGGGGAGAAACCCTATGAGTGTAACAGATGTAGAAAATCCTTCTATAGAAAGTCTTACCTCGTTCTGCATCAGAGAAGTCACACAGGGGAGAAACCCTATGAGTGTAACAAATGTGGAAAATCCTTCTATACAAAGTCTTACCTCACTGAGCATCAGAGAAGTCACACAGGGGAGAAACCCTTTGAGTGTAACAAATGTGGAAAGTCCTTCTATAGAAAGACTAACCTCACTGAGCATGAGAGAAGTCACACAGGGGAGAAACCCTATGAGTGTAACAAATGTGGAAAGTCCTTCTATAGAAAGTCTAACCTCATTGAGCATCAGAGAAATCATACAGGGGAGAAACCCTATGTATGTATTCAATGTGGGAAGGCTTTTAACTGGAAGTCATTACTAAGTAGACATCAGAGAATTCACACTGGGGAGAAACCCTATGGATGTAATGAATGTCGGAAAGTTTTCACCTATAAAGTCAACCTCAGGTTACATCAGAGGGTCCACACATGAGAGAAACCCTATGAATGTAATACGTGTGAAATATCTCTCTCTAGGAAGTTTCACTTCACTTGGCATCAGAGAATTCACACAGGACAGAAACCTTAGGAGTGTAACAAGGGTGGAAAGTCCTTCAAGAGAAATTCTCATCTACCTCTGCATCATAGAATTCACACGGGAGAAACCCTGTGAATGGGTTGAATGTGAAAAAGCTTTTAGCCAAATGCCAGTCCTAAACACTTCAGAGAACTCACACTGGGGAGAAATCCTATTATTAATGAACGTGGGAACGTTTTCATCTACAAACAACCTCAGAGTACGTCAGTCCCCATGTGGGGGAAACCCTATGAATGTAATGGATATGGGGAAACTTTGACTGGAAGTGCAGCATCAGAGGACTCAGGGGAAGATCAATGAATATAATAAACCTGGAAATTTTCCCTTTGAGAAATCAACCATCAATCAACAAAACTCACAGAGAAATCCCTCATGTGTATTGTGTATGGATAGTGTTTCAACCAGATTTCAGCCCTCATTGGACATTAGAGGACTCACACAAGTGGTAAATCCTTGAAATTAATCACTTATGAACAGTCTTTCCACCAGACTACTCAATGGGTGTTAGAAATTTACACAGAAAAAAATTCCTGTGAAGGTAATGGATGAGGAAAACTTCTCTCCCCAAAGACTACCTTCAATTTAATTGTACTGGAATCCAACATGAGGGTTGTGGGAATTATGCACTTTTTATGCAAAAACCATCATCATGTAAATATGTTAGAGGATACATTTGGTTAATTAAAATACGTATGTTCTGGGCTTCCCTGGTGGCGCAGTGGTTGACAGTCCGCCTGCCGATGCAGGGGACACGGGTTCATGCCCCGGTGCAGGAAGATCCCACGTGCTGCGGAGCAGCTGCGCCCGTGAGCCGTGGCCACCGAGCCTGCACGTCCAGAGCCTGTGCTCCGCAACGGGAGAGGCCACAACAGTGAGAGGCCCGCTTATCACAAGAAAAAAAAAAAAACATATGTTCCTATTTTTTCTTACTGTCTTCTGGTCAGCGTATATAAGGAAGACTATTGTTACTGAATTGCCTCTTCAAGAAAGAAGCCAAACAGTGTTTTCTGCAAGACTTTTATTGTCTCAAGGTCAGCAGTGCATTTAGTGTGAACATTAGATTCACTATGCAAAAGTCATAAGCACAGTTGTTTGGAGAACAAATCTGATTCAATCGAGGAGTTGCTGTGAACAGTGGTACTCACTATTTACCCTGTAAACAGAAAAAGAAGTTGTATTTTCCTTCTTTTTTAGTTCAAAATATTTTAAAATTATCTGGGAGTTTTTTGACCCACACGTTATTTAGAAATGTGTTGTTCAATCTGCAAATATTCTGATATTTATAGCCATGATTTATTAATGACTAGCTTCATTGTCTTGTCATATGTGAAAATGTTTTGTATGATTTCTGCTCTTAAATTTGTTGAATTGTGCTTTCTGACCCAGACTGTTTCCTATCTCAATCAAAGTGCTATCTGAGCTTAAAAATGTGTATTCTGCTGTTGTAGAATAAAGTATTCTATAAACGTTGATTAGATCCCATTGACTGATGGTGCTGCTCAGTTCTGCTATGTCCTTGTTTTGACTGATGAATCCATGAAGTACAAATGGAAGTTTGTTGAAATCTCAGACTATAATTGTTATCAGTTCTTGCCTCACCAATTTGGATGATCTGTTTTTAGGCACACACTCTTAAGGACTGTTATATCTCCTTCTTGTCTTTACTCCTTTATCGTTATGTAATGCTCCTCTTTATTCCTGATAACTTTCCTTTCTTAAAGTTGGCTTTGTCTGAAAGTAATAAAGCTACTCTAGTTTTCTTTTGGTTTGTGTTAGTATGACATTTTTTTCTTCATCCCTTTACTTTAATATATTTCTTTTTATATTCATAGGGGTTTTGTACAGGTAGCATTTTGGGTCTTTTTTAAATCCACTCTGAGATTGTTTTTTCATTAGTACATTTAGATAATTCACATATATCTGTCATGTTTTAAAATATTGTCTATTCATTGTACTTTTTCATTCTTCTCTTTTTCTTCCTTATATAATTTTAACTGTGTATTTTATATGATTGCATTTTCTTTCTTCTTGGCATATCAGTTATAACTTTTAAAGCTTTAGTGGTTACCCCAGAGTACAGTACACACTTAAAAGTAATTCAAGTAGCCTTCAAATAATACTCCGTATGCTGGATGCTTGAACAGGATATATCTAGATATTTTTATTTATATATGGCCTGGTATTCTCTGGCCTCCTGGATCTGTGGTGGGAGTGTGTCACTAATTTTGAAAAATTCAGCCATTATTTTTTGTTGTTTATTTTTTGTTAAGATCCACGCGGCTTGCGGGATCTTAATTCCCTGACCAGGGATTGAACCCAGGCCACGGCAGAAAGTGCCGAGTCCTAATACTGGACCACCAGGGAACTCCCCTAATTTGTTTCTTTTTTCTCCTTCTGGAATCCTAATTATATGTACGTTCCTTCCTTTGTAATTGTTCTCACATTCCGTAGGTGTTTTGTCCTTTTTTTTTCTTCCATTTTTTCCTCTTGCATTTCAATTTCTGATGTTTCCGTCTTGAAGTTCATTTATTGTTCCTCTACTGTGTCCAGGCTACTTGGGAGCCCATCAAAGGTATCTTCATTTCTGCTGCACTGTTTTTAATTACTAGTTTTTCCCTTAGGTTCTTCCTAGAATTTTAATCTCTGTTCTTCTAATGTCCATTTGTTCTTGCATGTTGTCCATTTTTGCAAGAGAGGTTTTAGCATATTAATCATATTTTTAAATTCCATCTGATAATTCCCAAATCTGTCATATCTAAGTCTCGTTCTCTTGCTTGCTTTGTATCTTCATACTGTGTTTTTTTCTTCTCTTCTGATACATTGTAATTTTTTGTTGAAAGGCAGACATGATTTATTGGGTCCAGAAACTAAGATAAATAGGACTTCAGTGGGAGGGTTAATGTTTATCTTGGTAAGATTTATGCTGGCATGTTCACTGCATGTTCACTGTTTGCTATACCTGTAGGTGTCTAAATCAATTTCCTCTAATATGCTTGTTTTTCTGTTCTTGATTGTCTTTGAGTTTCCCTAGAATTTCCTCCTCAGAGTCTAAATCTTGCAGTTCTTTCAGCTGTAATCCTCTTTTATGCAAGAATCCTGTTAATGAGTTGATAGGTGTGGGGGGAGGGGAAGCAGTCTATGATTACATATCAGTCTTTTACTTGACCTGTGTCCCTGGGATGTATCCTTCTCAAGTGCTGCTCAGCTTTTTGTTTCCTGTAGGTGTGAGAAACAGGGAGGCTTGGCGTTGAGTGTTTTCCTTCCCCTACATGAGTTAGATTAACTCAGAGTAATTTCTCTTAAGAACAGGCACAGAACAGTATGCTCTGGATATATTAAAAATGGCTCCTTTTCCCCCTCCCTGCTGGAAACACGAGGGGATTTTTCTCTGACCGTCATCAGGAGAACTTGGTGGGGCTCCTTGAGGTAAAACTCATGAATGTGTGGCATTTCCCCTAAGAATAGGCTCACGGGAGTTTCTAAATCTCAAGCTAGTCCACAGTCAAGCTCCAGCAGTTTGATTATATTTACCTACCAGTTTCTGGCTCTAGCAGCTTCTTCTCTTGGCAAGCTGTGTTTCTCTGTATTCACCTTTCTTGGGGCATTTGTTCTCCCAGTGACCTCTGTTGTCTTAGAAGTGTTGTTCACTTTGTTAGATTTTCTTCATTGTTGTATAGATGGGACTGACAGTTTCTGACTTTTTTACATGTTGGAGTAGAAACCAGAGCAGTCTTCACAGTTTTTGATGATACTGCTAGGCTTGGACTCAAATAATCTTGACACAATGTACCAGGAGTACAGCTTTCATCCCATGTGTACTGTCTGGGTGGGGATATTCATTGTCATGTCTGTAAGAAGTAGCTTCTGCAACCCCGGGCAGGCAGAAATGAGAAATTTCAGTGTCCTGCCCCTCCTGAGGTAAAAATGCAGAATTCTGAAATGGGGGAATGGAGCCCATTTGCTGGTTTGACTTTGCTCAGATTACCATGCCCACAGCAAAGATCTGTGGGGTGAGGGAAGGGGAAAGTAGTGCATTCGTATTTCGGACTCTGGCCATTCTTAGTTTAAATTTTCTTGAATGTATGTTTTTCACTTTGTGATATGCCCTTCAGGCAATATCCAGAAACTTAATAATATTTTAAAGACAACTTTATCCAGTTAAATCAGTTATTTTGCTGTTGTTTTGTTTTCTCTTTTTTAATATGAGTAGATGATCCACCACACCTCAGTGCTTAGCCTCAGAAAACCCTCTGGCTGCTTTAAAATTTTTCTCTTTATGTTTAGGTTTTGAAGTTTTTCTGTTGTGTACCTACATATTTTCTTCACATTTATGTTGCTTTGATTTTGAGATTCTTGGATACAAAACATAATTTCTTCACCAAATTTTGGAAATTTTCAAGAATTATTTCTTCAAATATTTTATCATTTTTCCGTGTCTTAACCACACACATTTGATCACTAGTATTTTCTCACAGATCACTGATAAAGTGTTCACTTGTTTCTCAGCCTATTTCTCTATCTGATCTTTAGTTTAGGTAATTTCTACGGATCAAGAATGTGCCCCCATAACAAAAAACAATTGCCTAGTTGTGCATGACTGAAAATACTTGTGTGACATATTTTGTTCGTTTATACAGTTGTTTTTGGCTGAATTAGTACCAGTTGGGTACTAAGTACTCTGTCACTAGCAGCCGAGAAGTCTAAAGACATTGCATTTTTTAAAAGGTCATTGTGACTGTTTTGCAGAAAATGGATTAAAGATGCTAAGATTAGAGGCAAGTGGACCATCTGGAGGTGGCTGGAGTAAACCCAGGAGAGAAACTATGATGCCCACAGGCTTGATGTGTATTCCCAGGTTCATCCAACTAATAGGCCTTAACTCTATATCTTCTGGGGCAGATGTTTGTCTGCCCCCACCCACCCACCCCCCACCCACCCCACCCCCTGACGAATAAGCAGGGATTGGATCCTGGACAGCCAATGAACTGAATCTGTTAAAACTTCCTATCTTATCTTCCGTGTATATTTGATGATAGTAACACCACCTAACACTTGTAAAACACTTACAATGGTGTATTTCCACTCCCTTTATATATTGGGTTGGCCAAAAAGTGCCTTTGGTTTTAAGTTAAAGTAAAAGACACATTTTTCATTTCACCAAGAACTTTATTGAACAACGTATTCACCCTTTTGTTCCACTACATTTTGCCATTTTTCAGGCAACTTCATAATTTCATCTTCTCAAAACTTTTTATCTTTTTGAGCAAAGAACTGTTCCAGGTACCTTTTACAGTCTTCCAGGGAATTGAAATTTTTCCATTAAGAGAATTTTGTAAAGACTAAAATAAATGGAAATCCAAAGGTGCAATGTCTGGTGAATACGGAAGATGAATCAGAACTTCCCAGCCAAGCTGTAACAGCTTTTGCCTGGTCATCAAAGAAACATGTGGTCTTGCATTATCCTGATGGAAGATTATGTGTTTTCTGTTGGCTAATTCTCGATGCTTTTCGTTGAGTGCTGCTTTCAGTTGGTCTAATTGGGAGCAGTACTTGTTGGAATTAATCATTTGGTTTTCCAGATGGAACTCATAATAGAGGACTCCCTTCCAATCCCACCAAACACACATCAACTTCTTTGGATGAAGACTGGCCTTTGGTGTGGTTGGTGGTGGTTCATTTCTCTTGCCCCATGATCTCTTCCGTTCCACATTATTGTACAGTATCCACTTTTCATCACCCGTCCATCACAATTTGTTTTAAAAACAGAACGTTTTCATTACGTTTAAGTAGAGAATCGCGTGGAGAAATATGGTCAAGAAGGTTTTTCTCGCTTAACTTATGTGGAACCCAAACAGAAAAGCAATGATCATACCAAGCTGGTGCAAATGATTTTCAGTGCTTGATTTGGATATTTTGAGTATGTCAGCTATCTCCCATGTGGTATAATGTTGATTGTTCTCAGTTAATGTCTCTATTTGATCGCTGTCAACTTCAATTGGTCTACCCAACCGTGGAGCATCCTCCTGCGAGAAATCTCCAGCACAAAACTTCGCAAACCACTTTTGATATGGTCGATCAGTCACAGCACCTTCTCCATACAGTGCACAAATCTTTTTTTGCATTTCAGTTGCATTTTTACCTTTATCAAAATAATAAAGCATAACATGCTGAAAATGTTGCTTTTTTAAAACCCATTTTCAGTATTAAAATGGCTGCACAAAAATTCACCAACTTTGATAAATCTTTTTTTAAATGCAAGGTGGTGATATGACAGCTGTCACATACAGTCTAACAAAATTGTTTCAAATGAAGTTAAAGACAGCTAAGTTCTACTGGAGCCATCTTACAGGAAGAGCTGAAAGAACCTGTTGGCCAATCCAATAGATTAACGTCTTCATACTTCATAATAGCCCTATGAGGTTGATAATACATTATACACGTTTTTCAGATAAACATACAGTGCTACAGAGTTTGTGTCCTACCCAGTGTCCCACAGGAGACCTGAGACAACTGCACATGCAATCTGGTAACAAGTCCATGTTTTCAAATGTTGTGTCATTTACCAAACCTGGAAAAGTCAGAGTACGCTATGTGGGACTCCATCATACTAATTAAAAAGTCAGACAATATATGGATTACAGAGTTAAGATTTGCACAGTCAGTTCTAGGTAGGAATTTCATTGAAAACACATCAGGAGTATGAAAAATAGGTATGTGTTTTCACCTTATGGAACTAGACCTAGAACAACAATTCAGACCTAAATCAAACTGGATAAAAGAAATAAAAAATAGAGCAGATATCAATTAAATTGAGTAGAGAACAACTGTAGAGAAAAATCAACAAAACCAAAAGCTGGTTGTTTGAAGAGATAAGACAATCAATAAACCTTGAGCCAGGCTAAGCAAGGAAAGAGAGAAGACACAAATTACTAGTACCAGAAGTCAAAGAGGGACCATCACTACTAAATCCATATAAATTAAAAGGAAAATGAAGGAATATTACGAACAACTATATGCCCCCAATTTGTATACCTTAGGTGAAATGAACCAGTTTCATGAAATATAACTTCATATAAGACAGTCTACCAAAACTCACACAAGGATGTGATTATGCCCATATATTATAAAGAAATTGGATCAAAATTAATAAACTTGTAGAACAGAGTGGAAAAACTTTTTGATTGGTGAGGGATCCATTCAGAGACATCCATTTCAAATAAACATATTGCCAGCTGTGTAACACAGATATTAGCAAATTAAGTAGATGAGGGACCGGGCAACCTCAACCCATGAAGTTCCCCTTTTAGAAAGCCCTGTGTAACCTAGGTAACTATCCTTTTGAATGACCCTGCTTCTCCCTTTCTGCACCCTAATTCCTGCTCTTATACTTTAAATTTGCCAAGAAAAAGTGAACCCACAAAAGCATAGACATGCAGCCAACCCCAGACCCTAATAAAGGCAGAGCTCCATGTCCACGCTCCCTGCCTGTATACCTAACTCACTCTGTGGCCCTCAGGTGTGCCCTGTACCCTCCAGGACCTCTTGTTCTTCTGAACTTCCTGATGATTTCTTCCTCAGGTGCATCCTGTGATCATAATAACCACAAGCATTGGTCTAGCCATAGCATTGGCTCTGGTAGGAGAAATGTCTGTGGTACCAATAGTACATCCTAGGTGAGTGCCTCAGGGATTCCTACTCAGTAACCTCACTATCAATAGAATGAGACCAATACATCCTGCTGGTGTAGCCAGCAGGATTGCATGATTGCACTTGCAAGTAACTGAGGGGAATGCCCTTTAGCTGTGACTGGCTTAGAGATTGGCTAACCTAGCTGGGTAACACCCTTTGGAAAGGAAGCAGCCACTTGCTGGAGGTCCATGACACTGCTGTCTGTTTTTGTGTATTATCTGTACCATGTGTTGCCAGCAGTACCCATCCCCAAGTATCACAACTGCCATAATAATTCAACAGTTTTCCCAGAGCTGCATGATCAAGGCTGTATGATCTAATAAAACAATTAGACCAGTAATTATAAAGGCCTAATTAACTGTTCATATACTCAAGAGTCCTCCACACCTCACGCCAAGGAGAGCTGAGGAAGGTGGATTGAATCATAAGGCTGTTATCACTGCACAAGGTGGAGCTTCTGGTCAAAGGCACAAGGAAAGGATATTCCCATAGGTAAGGTGGAGGGAAACTTGTCCCTGCATCCACTGAGGCAGTAGGTGGTGCAAGGACTATTGTGTCCTAACCTAGATGAGTGAAATATCCTTGCAACAGAAACTCATGGCACCAAGAAAGGGGAAATTCAACCAAGACTTGCTTTCTCTAACTGGCTGCCTCACTTCCTGCTGTAACTCTTTGTCCCCCAACCTAACGGGATACTGTGGGTGTCGGGATGTGATTTCTTTTGTGTCATGATTCATCTTGTGTGAAATCATAGCACTTACGTATATTAATTAATTTTAAATGGAGTCATAGTGGCAAATGTGAACCTACATATTGGTTGTTTTGAAATGTTCGGTATATGACTGTGGATGTCTTAGTGTGATGAATTAAGAGTGTTACTTTAAGCATAAAGACAGACATATGGATCAATGGAACAGAAAAGAGAGCTTAGAAATAAACCCACACACATATGGTCAATTAATCTTCAGCAAAGGAGGCAAGAATATACAGTGGAGGAAAGAGTCTCTTTAGCAAGTCGTGCTGGGAAAGCTGGCCAGCTGCATGTAAATCAGTGAAGTTAGAACACACCCTTACACCATACACAAAAATAAACTCAAGATGGCTTAAAGACTTAACTGTAAGATTTGACACCATAAAACTCCTGGAAGAGAACATAGGCAAAAGGTTCTCTGATGTAAATCATGACAATGTTTTCCTAGGTCAGTCTACCAAGGCAAGAGAAATAAAAGGAAAAATAAACAAATGGGACCTAATCAAACTTACAAGCTTTTGCACAACAAAGGAAACCATAAACAAAACAAAGAGACAACATATGGACTGGGAGGAAATATTTGCAAATGATGCAACTGATAGGGTTTTAATTTCCAAAATATACGAACAGCTCATACAAACTCAATAACAACAACAAAAAAACCAATTGAAAAGTGGACAGAAGGCCTAAATAGACATTTCTCCAAAGAAGACATACAGATGGCCAGGAAGCACATGAAAAGATGCTCATCATCTCTAATTATTAGAGAAATGCAAATTAAAAGTAAATGAGATACCACCTCACACCGCTCAGAATGGCCATCATTTAAAAAGTCTGCAAGTAACAAATGCTGGAGGGAGTGTGGAGAAAGTGCAACCCTCCTACACAGTGGGTGAAAATTGGTGCAGCCACTATGGAAAACAGTACGGAGGTTCCTCGGAAAACTAAATATAGATTTGCCATATGAGCCAGCAATCCCACTAGTGGGCATATATCGGGATGAAACTAATTTGAAAAGATACATGTACCCCTGTATTCATAGCAGCACTATTTATAATAGCTAGGACATGGAAACAACCTAAATATCCATTGACAGATGAATAGATACAGAAGATGTAGTGTATATATATATATATTACACAATGAATACTACTCAGCCATAAAGAAGAATGAAATAATGCCATTTGCAACAACATAGATGGACCTGAAGATTATCATACTAAGTGAAGTCAGAAAGAGGAAGACAAATACCATGTGGTATCACTTCTATATAGAATGTGAAATACACACAAATGAACATATCTATGAAAAAGACACTGACTCAGATATAGAGAACAGACATGTGGTTGCTGTGGGGGAGGGATGGATTGGGAGTTTGGGATTAACAGATGCAAACTATTATCTATAGAATGGGTAAACAACAAGGTCCTACTGTATAGCACAGGGAACTATATTCATTACCCTGTAATAAACCATAATGGAAAAGAACATGTGTATATATATGTATAACTGAATCACTTTGCTGTACACCAGAAACTAATACAACATTGTAAATCAACTATACTTGAATTAAAAAAAAAAAAGTTGAGATGGGGAATTTGATGACATCCAAGGAAAGACTTCACTGAAACAGAAGGAGCAACTCATAAGATACGCAACCCCCTGGGTGTAACTACTGTGCCCTACAGGCAGGCTCCTTCAAATGAGACCACTGAACTCAGCAACTTGAAGGCACTTTGCTGGAGGACCGACTCCACCCTGCTGAGAGCTGTTCCCGACTGATGCTGCTGGAGCCTCTGTGGGAGCAGAAGGCAACTTCCCACTCTTGCTTGTCTCAAGACCTGTTGCTGGACCAGAGAGATTGCTGCTGGTGCTGAGACATTTCTTTCTTAGACTTCTCCTTGGTGTGGTTCGTTATCCCCTTTGAACGTTAACTATTTTGACTAATCAGTGATGTGTGCTAATTTTGTGCAATAAACCAAGTGACTTGTTGAATATTGGCTAGTTTCATGTATCTTAATCTTGTGATTATTACCTGGCCTTACTGCTGGGCCCTGTAACAAAACAGTGGGTCCAATCCCTAACACAGTGTTGAAAAAAAAAAAAATTAATGGACAACTGTTAAGTGTTCTGAGCATCTTGTGCCAGTGCCTTCTGAAACTCCGGAGGAGATTCAGTAACTCCTCCATAAATGTAAAATCCCTATAGGAACTTCCTGGGCGTGGCTTGGGAGCACAACAGGCCAGGGCTTTGTTATTACTCTCCAGAGGCCTCGGGGCTTTTTCCGAAGACCCTGTGTGTAAGACACTAGTGGAGGCAGACCCTAATTCTTGGGTGCTTCACTGGGACACCCAGGAAGGGGAGTCAGCCACTTACTAAGAGGGCTTACAGGAAGTCCTCCACAAAATTTCCAATACCAACACGTAAGGTTCAGGTAACAGGAGAAAAACTCAAAGTCTCAAAACTGAGATCTGAAATTATATCTTCAATTGAAAACTTAAAAATTTGGTGCAGCAGAGGGGAGAGAAGGGAGCTGATGGACTGTTGCGGGTTTTTGGAATGGGCTCTGGAGTGTTACTCTCAGCTGCTGAAATGTACCAACTAGCCAGTACCTCTTAAAGACCTTAAAGATCCATCTGGGCTGTGTGCTCATTTCCTCTGAGATACCACAACCTAAGCCCTCTTGGCTTTCCCCGAATGAGGGCAGAGCCAAAAAACACACCTCATGAGATACCCCTGCCACCAAGGAAAAAGCTGATAAGGTTATTAAGGCCTCTGGTGACGGGGAGGGGAGGACAAGAGAAGGCAAGAACCCCTAATACTCGTACCAACCCTCCCTCTCCTCACCTGGGTGTTTATTGCCTGGCACCATGCCCACCTTTCATCATGGTGATTACTGCTAAGCTTAGTGAATAGAAAACATTAGATGAGGCCCATCTTGTGCTGCACAAAATTGGCATGATCCAATGGGTGTACCATTTCTATGACTATAGTGACTCAAATGAACGCCTCTCTGTTCCTAACCCTGAAGATGGCCCATTTGACCCTGAGTCCAGAGGAATTTTACAAGGCACTCCCCCTAATTACAGAGTGGCACTATTCCATTTTATTAGGACTGCTAAAACCATTCAAAAGGCACCGGAGGACATGAACCTGGTTTTTAGCCATGGAGGAGAGATTTGCACCCAGACACCCAAATACTTCAGGCTTATGCCCCTCTGCCCCTACTGTCCTGGAGGGGCCTCCCTCAAGCAAACTTCCCTCAATGAGAAAGTCTCCCCATTTCCTCCCCAATAAATTCCCATCCTAATTTTACCCCTCAAGGGAAATACACAGCAAACCTTTACTGGGTGTTATGAAACCTCAGAAATCATGGCCACTTGATCTCTGAACAACCAGTCTCTAAATTTCAGTTTATAAAACTAGCATTCTCCCACTGCAGCCCCTTTCTACCATCCATCCTCTTGCCACAAAGCCCCCTCAGTCCTTAATGCTCCCTCTGTGTTCTTCCCTAACCTCCAGGACTTCCAGCCACCTAAGCCCCTATTCTGGAAAATTGGTGGCTCCTGAGGGCTTTTCCCATCCGCTGGGGACAGTCGCTCCTGTTACCATTCTGGTGGACAATTGGGACAATAAAAATATACAGGGGTTTCTTTTGGCCCTGTTAGAACCAATATCACTGTCATTCCAGGCAGTCCCTCTAAATTCCCAGTGTGGGAGCCCTACTACTTACAGGGAATTGCTGGTAAAACCGTCAGATCCATTCGGATGTAACTGTTGGGACCACTCACATCAAATGGCTTCCTCTTATGGTGGCCCCCTTGGTTCTTTATTTATTGGCATGGATGCACTTACATGAATCTATGCCACATGGAGGAAGCCCAGTTTGCTGGCCTTCCTGCTGGGAGTGGCCAGCTGGCTGCAAATGACTCTTCTTCCTCAGGTCAAGATGGTGAGCACCCCCAATACTGACTTAAACAGGGCCCTGAAGTCCTGTGCCCTGTTATTACAGAAATGGGAGTCATTAAGCCCCCAGCCTCCCCTTTCAATAGCAGTGTTTATCTGGTACTTAAGCTAGCCACTGATGAGTGGTGCCTCACCATGGACTAGCTAAGCCTCAGTTCTCAGTTTTCCCAATTTCTAGTATAGAAAGATTGGGGAGATACAAGTGACCCAAGGAGTGTCCTTTGCCGTCACTGACCTAGCTAATATATCTGTTCCCATCTCAAAGGAATCCCAGATCCAATTTGCTTTCACTTTTGAAGGAGTTAAACATTCATTGATGTGCCTACCAATGGCATATTTAAACAGCCCTGCAGTCCCACAGACCTCTGCTCCTGGGATTTAGATAAATTATAATTGGAAAATTGTATTTTTGAGGCATTATTTTGATGGCATTATGCTGAGGTGTCCCTCTGAGGGGAATGATATGAGCAGAGTTGCACACCCTTACACACCACCTAAACCAATGTGGCTGGGCAAATGCCCCTCAGGAGATCTAATGCCCAGTGTTATCTTTACGTTTCTGAGCATCACCTGGGACTTTAAGGGCTGAGAAATTCCCCCAAATGCCAAATATCCATTGCTCACTGTTGAATTACCCACTACGCTCAGACAGGCACAACAAATAATAGACCTTTTCAGGTTCTGGCGGCAACACATCCCTCATCTCTCCACTAGTTATTTGCCCCATCTATGCAACCACGTGTAAATTTGCCACCTTCCATTAGGATGAGGCCCAATACTGTGTTTTGGAAACTGCCCAACAGGAAGTCCAACAAGCCTTACCTTCAGTGCCACCTACTCCACATTCTGAGTATAGTTCGTGGCTATGCCTGACTATTCCTCCTGGAGCCTCTGCACCAAACCTAAGTCTACCTGGTTTCTTCTGGGTTTTTGGCATAAAAGTTAAAACCTAGTATATCAGTGGCATCCTGATACATTGCCCTTGAGTGCCAACTCTTGGCATTCTACTGGACTCTTTTAGAAACCGAGGCCCTAAATGGCCCACACCCAGGACTACTCCATGCCCAAGTTTCTGTAATGCCCTGGGTTAGAGATGCCTGCCAGCAGGAGCTCAGCACAACCACTGAGGCATCCTTGGCAAAATGGGAATGGTATCTTCAAGAAGGTCTAAGCTTGGCATCAAAAGCGTTTCCATGTTACAGAAGAATGTGACTTTCCCACGCTACAAGAGGTAACCCAAGGCTTTCTTGTGGACTGTTAATCAATATTCAAGTAGCTCAGCCAGAAGGAACCCTATCGAAGCTCATCAAATGTGGTGCTCTGTATGGCTGTAGCTATTCTTACTGCTTTGTGCAGTCCTGATAACTGAGTTACTGGTAGATCCCCTTGGGCCTACCCATCACACAAGGGCAATGTTGGAATAATCCTGCTCCAGCCCACAACTGCACCACAAGGTGGAAAAATGGGAAATGTGGGAGAGCTGTGTTGGAAGGGCCTAGGCTAGCATGACACCAAATCTGGAAGCAAAGGGATTGAATCCCTTCACAGGAAATGGGCCCTCTGGAGGTGATGTCTAAGTGATACTCACCCACCAATTCTATATATCGAGTATTGTCACAAACTAATTGGCCCTGTGAGTGACCATACACAAAACTCATCTAGTTACTGGGACTGTGCTCCCATGATTTGTCCAGCACCCTCATGTGTCAGTCCCAAGAATGCCTAAATAACGTCCGGATCTTCCTTAGCCTGGGATGTGAATGTGCTCAGAATCTTTATGTGCCTTGGATGAGCTCTGCTGGGGTTGAAAGGGCAGCCACCTGTTGTTTCCTAAATGTGTCCCCAGTGATGCCAGAGAGGTGTTCATAATTTGTTCCACTAGCAGGAGGCACCAAATATGAAGGGCAGACATCAGGAAAGCCTCCTGTAACAGGCTAGTCTATCCCCAGCCCCTGACCAGCCCCAACCAGATAGCCACATGGGAGGGTCAAAGATTTGGAGAGGACATCACCTCAGATGACTGCCCCAGCCCAAGAGTTCATTGCTGGAGATGACTATGCCCCATACAGTAGAGAGGACACACCAGGGTCATATCACCATGTCAGAGACCTTGACACATGCCCAGATGGCTGCACTCCTGAGCTCGCTCTAAAGTCTCTGAAACACTGCAATTGAATCTAAGTGTTTGTATTGCCTTAATAGAATCAGGGGACCCACCGGAATATTATTTTCCTGAATTTGCCTGGTGTTTGCCTGCTGACCCTTCCTTATACCAAGATGACTGTCAGACTGTGAGTACGTCCTCTGTCAACTGCAGGGCAGCCTTGCCTCCTGTCTTCCCTATTGTGGTGGCTGAAAATGTGCATTCAGAAGCAGACAGCTTCCCTGCCAAGAAAACTACCCATTTAGACTCCTTGCCTTCACCTGCTCCCCTTGACCTTCCAGTTTTCTGTGCTTACATGGGAATTCCCAACCATGATGTCTGTGGGCCACCACCATCCCCTACCGCTGACACTCGCATAACCTCGTCCACTACACTTCCTCCTATACTTTCCACAACACTGGCAAGATGCTTAGCAAACACCACCAACATTTATATCCAATAGGCTGAGAGGGCTGCCCATACTTTGAAGTCAGAAATTGCTAGGCCTGTCATTTGTCCTCCAATCATTTGTACTCTACCTTAAATGCTTACTCTGCTGACATATTCAATTTCAGTCAACTCCACTTAAAAAATGATGTCCTTTCCCTGGCCACCCTTCAGTTACATGCCTCACCCATTTTCTACTCCAGTAGCTCCTCAAAGGATCATTTTGAGGTAGGCTTTAAGCCTCCTTGGTGATTCTGTGCCCAGACACAAACAAATCTTGGTCAACATACTCTTTTAACCACACCACTGGGACTCATATAGCACAGATAGACATGAATGGGCACAAGTTCCTGGTTTTCTCACTGAAGGCCCCAATGAATATTTTACAGTAAGAATGGCCACCTTTTGATTCCACTGTAGGCCCACAGTGTAAGAATCTCACCTAGTATATTACTCTCTTCCCCAGCCCTCTGATCAACTTCCCCTGGGCTACATACTAAGTGCACCATTGTCTCAGACCTTGTCCTGCCTCTGGAGGTATAAACCTTGGGATGCAAAATCCCTCAGTTTCCTAATCTGTTTGCCTACCACCGACAGAAAGCCATTTTCATTTCTTTAGTCCTGGGCATGTCCATTCTGCTGGAACTGACTGAACCAGGCACCAGTGCAGTGGCCCTGGCCACCCAAAATTGGGTAATTGGGGCCAAAATACAACTATTGGCCATCTTCACAAATGCAAAGCCTCCATTAAACCCTATACCTTGTGCAGCGGTCCCATGAGTCTCTTGCTCCAGTGGTTTCAGATAACCTCCTGGCCCTAGATTATCTTCTGGCCAAGGACCTGTGCCCTCCCAGGGACCACGTGCTTCATGTTCATCACTAGCTCAGGACAAGTTCAAACTTACATCAGATGGCCCAAGATGTTAAAATGTTTTGTAATATTACCAAAATCTTTGAACAGATTCCCTAGGCCTCCAAGATCACTGACGTATTTTCATGGCGGGACATTTCAAGTTTGGGACAATGGCTACTGACTGTATTTCAGACCATTTTTTGTGTAATTATAGGATTTGTTATCATAACCAAAATCAAATGCATACTTTCTTGGTACCTACCCCTGAGTTTTAATACATCTGCTACCCAGGCTGTTAATGTCCTCACCATTAAATCTGATGCCTAGGTATATTAGGGTGGATTGTAGTGTAAGTGCCTGACGTTAAGCTTTTGATTGCCCTGGCATCAATTTCAAAGGCATACATCTCAAATAAAGGTATTGCCAACTGTGTGACATAGCTATTAGCAAAAGTACTAAAGAAGGAACCAGACTGCCTCACTCATAAAATTTCCCTTCTAGAAAGTTCTGGGTAACCTTAGAATTAACCCCTTGGGTCACTTCTTCTTTTCCATACCCTAATTCTCACACGTATGCTTTAAATTCACCCAAAAATTGTGAACCAATGAAACCATAGACACCCCACCCATCTAATCCTAATAAACAGAGAGCCCCAGGTGTGTACTCTTTCCCTCTGTCCCTCCCTTCCTCTCTCCCCACAACTTCACTGAGTGGCCCCATGTATGCCATGTACTCTCAAGGACCTGTGAGTAATAACTTGTTCTTCAAAATTCCCTGATGGTTTCTTGTTGAGTTGTGTCCTATAATCATAATAAGAGCCACAAGGGCTGGCCCAGTCATGACATTTTTCCTAGTGGTGATGGTGGGAAATGTCTGTGGGGTTCACTTTGAGTCAATACAGTAAATGCACTTGCCCAGGCATTCCTGGCAGAGAACAAAGGTATCAGTAGGCTGAGTCGACACAACATATTACAACAGAGATTATTTTTTAATGTAAGGAAGTTTTCAGAGGGAATATAAAGACATATTATACATTGGAAATAGCCATGTGGATGACATCCTTCTCATCACAGAAAGATAACCCAGAATTCTATATCAGGGGAATTATATTGCAAAAATGAGTTTGAAATAAAATAACATTTTTAGAAAAATGACAACTGAGATATTTTGTTACAGCAGCTATGCCAGGTAAAAAATGAGAAAGATACTTGTTCAGGCTGTAGTGATGTCATAACAGATGCATACCTGTATCCACAAGAGGAAATTGAAGAGCAGCAGAGAGGGTAAATTTATCATCATATGTAAAAGACTGATCTTTCTTTTTCTTCTCCTTGTGTGTGTGTGTTTTGTGTTTTGTTTTTGATAAGTAACCGCACTAAATGTGTCATGTAACATGGGTTCAATTGCTAAAGAAGTTACACAGGACACACAATGACTATACTTACAAATCTACAGTTTATTGAAGGAAAAGTATACAATGTAGTGACACATCTAAGTAATGATATGAATCACATTGAAACCTGTGTCATAGCAAGGGGTTTGTAGAGGTCAAATTTTGGCTCTAATTATCCTACCTCTGTAAGTGCTGTGGCAGAATATACTTTGTCTTAGATCAGAAACCACCAACATTTGCAAAGACTCCTTGAACTCAGGGAGCCCCAAATGGAATGTTGGCTGAGATGTATTATTTTAATATTTTGCTAATCATTGAGGCATATTACTGCTACATATTGAGCCTCAACAGCAGAGGCCTTCAGGGGTCTCACCAAAACCAAGTGCAATTACCTGTCCTACTGTTTTCAATACACAATGTTTATGAGTTGGTACAATATACCCTGATATTGCATGGACCCCAAGCAAAACTATTAATTAGTATTTTTCACTACTTGTTCAGAGTTCACTGCCATACAGATATATTAGCAAAACAATTCAGGCTCATTCCAGGCCTGGTAGAGTTGAATCTCTGTTGATCATGAACTGCCCGTTCTCCTTGCTTGGCCCCATATTGGGCACCATGCAGTGAACAGTGTACTTTCCTTCACCACGCTCTCAGTGTTAGTAGATTGCCTTTACTGTGCATTGTGCAAGTGGACCCATGTTTGGATCGGTAACAATACCAAGTAATATTTTTCTGACCACAGTGGTATGAAATTAGAAATCAACAACTTGAGGAAAGCTGGAGAATCTACATATTGTAAAAATTAAACACCACACTCCTGAATAACCAATATATATCTCAAAAGAAAAATCCAAGAATATTTGAAATAAAAAATAGAACACAACTTACCAAATCTTGTGGGAGCTACTATAGCAGTTCTGATAGGGAAGTTTTTAGCAATAAATGCATACATTAAGAAGTTAGAAAGACTGCAAGTAAACAACCAAACTTCACATGTTAAGAAAAGAAAAACAAACCAAAGTAGCAGAAGGAAGGACATAATCAAGTTCAGAGCAAAAATAAATAAAATAGACTCCAGGAGAACAATAGAAAAGATCAATGAAACTAAGAGCTGATTTTTTAAAGAGATTTTAAAAATAGAAAAAATGTTAGCTTGGCTAAGAAAAAAGAAAAGAAGACTTAAAGAAATGAAAGAAGAGGGCTTCCCTCTTAAAGAAATGAAAGAAGAGGGCTTCCCTGGTGGCGCAGTGGTTGAGAATCTGCCTGCCAATGCAGGGGACACGGGTTCGAGCCCTGGTCTGGGAGGATACCACATGCCGCGGAGCAACTAAGCCCATGAGCCACAACTACTGAGCCTGTGCGTCTGGAGGCTGTGCTCCTCAACAAGAGAGGCCACGATAGTGAGAGGCTTGCGCACCACAATGAAGAGTGACCCCCGCTTGCCACAACTAGAGAAAGCCCTCGCACAGGGAAGACCCAACACAGCAAAAATAAATAAATAAATTACTAAACTCCTACCCCCAAAATCTTAAAAAAAAAAAAAAAAAAAGAAATGAAAGAAGAGAAATCATAACTAACACTACAGGATACATAGGATTATAAGAGACTACTATCAATAATTATACAACACAAATTAGATAACCTAAAAGATAATTTCCTACAGTCATGGAACCTACCAAATGGAACCAGGGAGAAATAGCAAGTCTGAACAGACCAAGAAAGAGTAAGGGGATTGAATTAGTAATCAAATGCCTCCCAATGCCTCCCAACGGAAAATCCCAGACCAGACACAGCACACTGTGTAAAGGCACATATATATAATATGTTAAATAGAATGCCAGTGGTATGTGCAAATAAATATTACCTTCTCTCAGTGAATTAATTAGTTCACCACACTGTGGCACGTGGAAAAAAAAGTTTCTAAGACACACGTATAGAAGATGATTATAAATAAGCCAGTTGTACTTGTAAAAATGACAGTGTAATTCTAGTACAAGTTCAACATTCTCTGGAGCATGAAAAAACTTTGTGAAGTTACTTGTATAGCGTTTTTCCTAATAAAGCTGTTGTGTAATTGAAATAAGGACAGTGTTACTAGAGTGAAAAATTGTAATCACCATACTGGAATGCATAGCATAATGTATGTAAAAAAGTTCATGAAACATATAGAATGCTTGTTGTATACATGAAAAAGATTTCTGTTATTTTAGTGAGAGAATATGATTATAATACTGTGATGCATTGAATACACTATGAAAAGTCACATGTATGAAAAATGTTTCAAGAACACTAGTTGTATATGTAAATAAAGGACAGTGTTATTTCAGTGAAAGAATGTGTTCACCAAGTACAATATATCATATACCCTGTAAAGGAACATGTATAAAAGACATTCCTAAGAGTTAGAATTTTGTTGCATTTCTGTAGTTATTTGAATGACAGACTGTGTTCAGTAATCTGTGATGCATGGAATTCACTATAAAGAAAAATGTACATGTTTTACAGAATGTTAGTTGTGTATGTGAATAAGGATAGTGTTATTTTACTAAACGAATAATTCACCACAAGGTGCTACATGGAAAACATTATGTAAAGGTAGGTTTGAAAACCATGCTTCTTTGAATACTAGTGTTTATGTGTATAAAGGTAATATAAATTGAGCGATAGAAAGTGTTTACCACTATTATGAATGTAATATATTATGATAAAACTCACATATAAAATTGTTTCAAAGAATGCTCGTTGTGTATATGAATGTGGCAGAGTTATTTCAGTGAAGGAAAGAATGACCACACTGTGGTGCTAAGGTTACTCTAATTAAGACACATATATAGGGCTTTCCTGGTGGTGCAGTGGTTAAGAATCTGCCTGCCAGGGCTTCCCCGGTGGCTCAGTGGTTGACAGTCCGCCTGCCAATGCAGGGGACACGGGTTCGTGCCCTGGTCTGGGAAGATCCCGCATGCCGCGGAGCGGCTGGGCCCGTGAGCCATGGCCGCTGAGCCTGTGCATCCGGAGCCTGTGCTCCACAACAGGAGAGGCCACAACAGTGAGAGGCCCGCGTACCGCAAAAAAAAAAAAAAGAATCTGCCTGCCAAAGCAGGGGACACGGGTTCGAGCTCTGGTCCAGGAAGATGCCACAGAGCAACTAAGTACGTGAGCTACAACTAATAAGCCTGTGCTCTAGAGCCCACGAGCCACAACTACTGATCCCACGTGCTACAGCTACTGAAGCCTGTGCACATAGATCCTGTGCTCCACAACAAGAGAAGCCACCGCAATGAGAAGCCCACACACTGCAACGAAGAGTAGCCCCTGCTCGCCACAACTAGAGAAAGCCCTCACGCAGCAACGAAGACCCAGTGCAGCCAAAAAAAGACACATATATAAAGGTTGCTTCTACTTACTGTAGTTGTACTCCTGAATGAGTCAGTGTTAAGTGGAAGAATGTGATCACTGGAAGAATGGGCATGGAATACATTTTGAAAACCACATGTATAAAAGATTATTCTAAAAAGCTAGTTTTACATGTGAATGTATAAAATGATAGGGTTTTTCCCAGTGAAAACGTGTTCAACACACTGTTGTTGGAATATGCTATGTAAAAATGCCTGTGTAAAATAAATTTCAAAGACTGTTAGCTGAATATATAAAAGAATATTAACTCACTAAAGATATTTTCACCACGCTTTGATATTTGCTATACACTATGTAAACACACAGGTATAAAAGATGTTTCTCAGAAAGTTATTTATACATATGAAAGAGCAGAGTGACATTTCACTGACATAATGTATTCACCAAATTCTATTGCATGGAATACATTATTTAAAGAAGCATATAAAAGATGTTCCTCATAAAGCCAGTTGGATATGGTAAAAAGAACAGTGTATTACCGTGAAAATTAGTTCCAAATACTGATCTATTAGAAACACTAGGGACCATAAGAAACTACTATGAATGAATTATTTGCCAAGAAATTAGACAATATAGGAAAACTAAATACCTATAAGCTTACAACCTACCAATTATGAATCATGAAAAATAGAAAATATGAACAGACCAACTACTAGTGAGATTAAATCATTGTGGTGCATCTAGAATATAATGCTTCAGTGAACATGGAGGTGTGTGTGTGTACAGGTTTCTATTTGAGATACTGATTTTGTTTCCTTCTGATGAATATCCATAAGTGGAATCCTGGATCATTAGGTAGTTCTATTTTTAATTTATTGAGAAATGTCCATACTGTTTTCCTTAGTAGTTGCACCATTTTACTTTCCAAACAACAGTGCGCAAGCGTTCACTTTTCTCCACATCCTCACCAACTCTTGTTCTCTCTTGTCTTTTCTACATACATTCTAATATGCATGAGGTGATATCTTATTGGGAATTTGATTTGCATTTCTCCTACAATTAGTGATCTTGAGCACTTTTTCATGTGTCTGTTGGCCATTTGAATGTCTTCTTTGGAAAAATCTCTATTCATATCCTCTGCTAACTTTTTAATCAAAATGTTTTTTCTATTGTTATATGAGTTCTCTGTATATTTTCATAATTAGCCCTATCACATATATGATTTCAAAGATTTTCTCACATTCTATAGGTTACCTTTTCAATATATTGATGGTTTCCTTTACTGTCAAGAAGCTTCTTAGTTCGATTTGGTCCCAGTTGTTTATTTTTGCTTTTGTTGCCTTTGCTTTGGGTGTCAAATCCAAAAAAAAAAACTGATTCCAGAACTAATATCATGGAGTTTACCCTCTTATATTTCTTCTCGGAGTTACACAGTCTCAGGTCTTATTTTCAAGTCTTTATTCCATTCAGTTAATTTTTGTGTATCGTATAAATTAGGGGTCCAGTTTCATTATTTGGCATACGGCTGTCCACATTTCTCAACACTATTCATTAAAGAGACAGTTCTTTCTCCCTTGTATATTCTTGGCACTTTGTTGTGAATTAATTGACCTTATATTTGTGAGTTTATTTTTGGACTCTCTCTTCAGTTGCATTGATCCACGTGTCTGTTTTTTTGTCAACAGCATTTTTTTTTTCTATAGCTTTTCTGATATAGTTCCAATTTAGGAAATGTGAAGACTCCAGCTTTGTTGTTTCTCAAGATTGCTTTGGCTATTTGGGGTCTTTTGTGGTCCATGCAAATTTTAGGATTCTAGTTCTGTGAAGAATGCCATTGGAATTTTGATATGGATTACATTGAATCTGTAGATTTCTTTGAAGAGTCTGTATCTATTAACAGTATTAATTCTTCCAATCCATGACCATGAAATACCTTTCCCTTATTTGTGTCTTCTTCAATTTTTTAATCAATCTCTTATAGTTTTCAGTATTTCCCCTCCTTGGATACATTTATTCCAAATTATTTTATTATTTTTGATCCATTTGAATGGTATTATTTTCTTTTTTTAACAACTTTATTGGAATATAATTGCTTTACAATGGTGTATTAGTTTCTGCTTTATAACAAAGTGAATCAGTTATACATATATCCCCATGTCTGCTACCTCTTGCCTCTCCCTCCCACCCTCCCTATCCCACCCCTCTAGGTGGACACAAAGCACTAAGCTAATCTCCTTGTGCCATGCGGCTGCTTCCCATTAGCTATCTATTTTACATTTGGTAGTGTATATATGTCAATGCCACTCTCTCACTTCGTCCCAACTTACCCTTCCCCCTCCCCATGTCCTCAAGTCCATTCTCTACATCTGCATCTTTATTCCTGTCCTGCCCCTAGGTTCCTCAGAACCTTTTTTTTTTTTTTAGATTCCACATATATGTGATAGCGTATGGTATTTGTTTTTCTCTTTCTGACTTACTTCACTCTGTATGACAGTCTCTAGGTCCATACATCCACCTCACTACAAATAACTCAATTTCATTTCTTTTTATGGCTGAGTAATATTCCATTGTATATATGTGCCACATCTTCTTTATCGATTCATCTGTCGATGGACACTTAGGTTGCTTCCATGTCTTGGCTATTGTAAATAGAGCTGCAATAAACATTGTAGTACATGACTCTTTTTGAATTATGGTTTTCTCAGGGTATATGCCCGGTAGTGGGACTGCTGGGTCATATGGTAGTTCTATTTTTAGTTTTTTAAGGAACCTCCATACTGTTCTCTCTAGTGGCTGTATCAATTTACATTCCCACCAACAGTGCAAGAGAGTTCTCTTTTCTCTACACCCTCTTCAGCATTTCTTGTTTGTAGATTTTTTGATGATGTCCATTCTGACCAGTGTGAGGTGATACTTCATTGTAGCTTTGATTTGCATTTCTCTAATGTTTAGTGATGTTGAGCATCCTTTCATATGTTTGTTGGCAATCTGTATATCTTTGGAGAAATGTCTATTTAAGTCTTCTGCCCATTTTTGGATTGGGTTGTTTGTTTTTTTTGATATTGAGCTGCGTGAGCTGCTTGTATATTTTGTAGATTAATCCTCTGTCAGTTTCTTCATGTGCAAATATTTTCTCCCATTCTGAGGGTTGTCTTTTGGTCTTGTTTATGGTTTCCTTTGCTGTGCAAAAGCTTTGAAGTTTCATTAGGTCCCATTTGTTTATTTTTGTTTTTATTTCCATTTCTCTAGGAGGTGGGTCAAAAAGGATCTTGCTGTGATTTATGCCAGAGTGTTCTGCCTATGTTTTCCTCTAAGAGTTTTATAGTGTCTGGCTTTACATTTAGATCTTTAATCCATTTTGAGTTTATTTTTGTGTATGGTGTTAGAGAGTGTTCTAATTTCATTCTTTTCCATGTAGCTGTCCAGTTTTCCCAGCACCACTTATTGAAGAGGCTGTCTTTTCTCCATTGTATATTCTTGCCTACTTTATCAAAGATAAGGTGACCATATGTGTGTGGGTTTACCTCTGGGCTTTCTATCCTGTTCCATTGATCTATATTTCTGTTTTTGTGCCAGTACCATACTGTCTTGATTACTGTAGCTTTGTAGTATAGTCTGAAGTCAGGGAGCCTGATTCCTCCAGCTCCATTTTTCTTTCTCAAGATTGCTTTGGCTCTTTGGGGTCTTTTGTGTTTCTATACAAATTGTGAATTTTTTTGTTCTAGTTCTGTGAAAAAATGCCATTGGTAGTTTGATAGGGATTGCATTGAATCTGTAGATTGCTTTGGGTAGTATAGTCATTTTCATGATGTTGGTTCTTCCAATAAAAGAACATGGTATATCTCTCCATCTGTTTGTATCATCTTTAATTTCTGTCATCAGTGTCTTATTGTTTTCTGCATAAGGGTCTTCTGTCTCCTTAGGTAGGTTTATTCCCAGGTATTTTATTCTTTTTGTTGCAGTGGTAAATGTGAGTGTATCCTTAATTTCTCTTTCAGATTTTTCATCATTAGTGTATAGGAATGCAAGAGATTTCTGTGCATTAATTTTGTATCCTGAAACCTTACAAAATCCATTGATTAGTTCTAGTAGTTTTCTGGTGGCATCTTTAGGATTTTCTATGTATAGTATCATGTCATCAGCAAACAGTGAAAGTTTTACTTCTTTTCCAATTTGTATTCCTTTTATTTCTTTTTCTTCTCTGATTGCTGTGGCTAGGACTTCCAATAGTATGTTGAATAATAGTGGACATCCTTGTCTTGTTCCTGATCTTAGAGGAAATGCTTTCAGTTTTTCACCATTGAGAATATTGTTTGCTGTGGGTTTGTCGTATATGGCTTTTATTATGTTGAGGTAGTTTCTCTCTATGCCCATTTTCTGGAGAGTTTTTATCATAAACGGATGTTGAATTTTGTCAAAAGCTTTAATAATGATATTTTAAACAACTACCTTTTTTTTTTGGCTGTTCCATGGGGTTCTCAGTTCCCCAACCAGGGATCGAACCTGGGCCCTGTGCAGTGGAAGCGCAGAGTCCTAACCACTACCACCAGGGAATTCCCTAAACAACTACTTTCAGGATGCATTTAGCTCAGTGTATATGAGTGAATAAATGTGATAACATTCAGCAATGCATTGTGGTTACTATAGGACACTTGTAAATATTATTCTATTAATGCATATTTAACAAGTTCTTAACACAGTTATTTTAGTGAATGGAAATGCTATCATTATGTGATGCATGTAGTGAAATTTTAAGAACACGTCTTATAAAGATGTTTCTTACAAGCTACTTGATATTTTTCAGAACAGTGATATTTCAGTGAAGTGAACTGATATCTGTTATCTAATACACATAGCGATGTGACTATAATCACATACCAAAGATGTTTCTAAACACCTTCTTGCAGGATGTGTTCAGCACAGTGTTATTTCTGTGAATGGAAGTGATACCCATTCTGCAATGCATGTATTTAAGTGCTTAAGAACATTTGTAATGAAGATGTTCTAATAAGCTACTTAAAAGCTGTGTTTCTGTGTTATTTCAATAAATGGAAGTAATGCCCATTTTGTAATGTATGTAAAAGAGTTCAAAACACTTGCAATAAAAATGTTTCTAACAAGCCAATTACAAACTGCACACTTGTCTGTGATCTCTCAGGTAATGGAAGTGATACACTTTCTGAAATGCATGTAGTGAAGTGTTTAAGAACACTTGGAGTAAAGATATTTCAAACAAGTGCTTATAAGTTACATTGATCACAGAGTTATTTTAGTGAATAAAAGTGATACCCATTCTGTAATGCCTGTAATGAAGTGTTATAAGCTACCTTTAGCACAGTGTTTAAGAACACTTGATATGAAGGGTTCCTAAGAAACTACATGCAAGCTGAATTCAGAATTGTGTCATTTCAGTGAAAGGAGGAGAGAGATTCCCAAGTTTAATGCATGAAGTGACATGTTTAAGGACACTTTAATAAAGGCGATTCTAACAAGCTACCTGCATGCTGTGTTCGACAGTGTTATTTCAGTGAATGGAAGTGATACCCATTCTGTAATGTACATATTAAAGTGCTTAAGAATATTCCTATAAAGATTTTTTAAGTACCTACTTGCAAGTGGGTTTAATACAGTGTCGTTTCATGGAATGTACTGATACTGGATATGTAACTCATGTAGTGAAAAATTTAAGAAAACTTTCATTAAAAATTTATTTTTAGCTAATTTCATGCTGCATTAAGCAGAGTGTCATTTTAGTGAATGGAAGTGATGCACATTCTCCTGTGGATGTAGAGAAGTGTTTAAAAGCATTTTTTACAAGGAGGATTCTAAGAAGCTTGTTTGCAAGCTGTGTTTACTACACTTTCATTATAGACAGTGGAAGTGATATCCATTCTTTAATGTATGTGGTGAAGTGTTTAAGAACACTTGCACTAAGGTGTTTCTGAAAGCTATTGCAAGCTGCCTTCAGCAATGTTATTTCAATGAATAGAAGTGACACACAATCTAATATATGGAGTAAAGATTTTAAGAGCACTTTTTTTTTTTTTTTTTTGCGGTACGCGGGCCTCTCACTGTTGTGGCCTCTCCCGTTGCGGAGCACAGGCTCCGGACGCGCAGGCTCAGCGGCCATGGCTCACGGGCCCAGCTGCTCTGCGCCATGTGGGATCTTCCCAGACCGGGGCACGAACCCATGTCCCCTGCATCGGCAGGCGGACTCTCAACCACTGCTCCACCAGGGAAGCCCTAAGAGCACTTTTTATAAAATTGATTATAAAAATCCATTTGCAAGCTGCATTCAACACAGTGTTATTTCAGTGAATGGAAGTGATACCCATATTGTAATCCATGTAGGAAAGTGTGTAACAAGGAGCACATGTAATAAAGGTGCTCCTTAAAAGCTACTTGTACCCTTTGCTCAGGAGAGTGTTCTTTCATTGAATGGAAGTGGTAGACATTCTGTAATGCATGCAGTGAAGGGTTTCACAGTATTTGCAGTAAAGTACACTCTAGCAATCTACTTGTAAGCTGTGTTCAGCACAATATTCTTTCAGAGAATGGAAATGATGCTCATTCTCTAATGCATATAGTCACTTGTTTAACAAGACTTGTAATAAAGAAGTTCTAACAAGCTTCTTTCAAACTTTGTTCAGCATAGTGTTCTCTCATTGAATGGAAGTGATACCCATCCTGTAATATTTACATGCAGTGAAACATTTCAAGCTACTTACAAGCTGAATTCAACACAGTGTTCTTCCATGAATGGAAATTATCACTATTCTGGAATGCCTGTAGTGAAGTGCTAAGGAAGACATAACTAAAATATTTCTACGCAGCTACTTGCAAGTAGTGTTCCACCCAGAGTTCTTTCAGTGATTGCAAATGATACTCATTTTGTGATGCATGTAGTGTATAATAAGAGTTTTAGTAAAGATGTTTCTAGCAAGATACTGTCAAGATGTATTCAGCCCAATGTCTTTCCTTGTTTGGAAGTATTACCCATTCTTTAATGCATGAAGTATCTAAGAAGACTTGTAATACACATGTTTCCAGTAAAGTACTTGCAAGCTGCATTCACCAAAGTTTGTGTTCATTCAAGCTAAGTGATACCCATTTTGTAAGGCATAAAATGAAGGTTTTAGAATGATTTTTAATGAGTATGTTTGTAACAAGCCACTTGAAACTTCTTTAAATGTGATGTTCTTTTGAACCCAGTAGCTCAGCACCGAAGCCAAGTCTGCAATGCCCAGGACAGATAGCTGATCAATTTAGCAGCCTGGCACTAGAAGCGAAGACTGGGGCACTCCAGGTGAATAGCTGGTTGAATTAGCATCCTGAAAATGAAGGCCAGGTTCAGGATGCCCGTGATGCCCTGGACGGCCAGCTCATTAACTCTGCAGCCTGGCACTCAAGGCCAAGGCAAAGAAGCTGGAGATGCTTGGGACCAATAGCTGGCAACTTGACACCCTTGGCCAATTCTGGGACACCTGACTTCATTGACAGCTTGGCATTCAAGGCTAAGTCCAGGACACCCCAGATGAAAGCTGGTTGACCTGACAGCCTGATGGCTGAGGCCACATCAGGGACATCCATGAAGCCTCGATGTACAAATGGTCAAACCAATAATCTGGCATCAAGGAAAATCCAGGATGCCTGGGGTATTCAGATGGTCAACCCAGCAGCCTGGCACTCAAAGCCAAGTCTGGGATACCTGGGACATCCAGGACAGACAGTTGATTGACCAGGCATCTTGACAACAGTGGACAAATCTGGGATGCTCATGATGGACAGCTGGTCAATCCAGTAGCCTGATGCTGGAGACTAAGTCAGAGATAGCTAAGATTAACAGCTGGACACACTGGCAGTCCAGTGCAAATTCAGGACACTTTGGAATGGACAGCTGGTAGATCCAGCAGCCAAGTTCAGAAGGCAAAATCTGGACTCCCGGACAAACACCTGGTCATCCTGGCAGCCCAGCATCAACATCCAAGTCTGGGATGTCCAGGAATGACAACTGGTCAAGCTGGTAGCATGGTGCCAGAGGCCAAGTCCTAGACACCCCTGAAAGATATCTGGTTGACCTGGAATCCCAGCACCTGAGAGGAAATCCAAGGTACCCAGACACCCAAGGTGGTGAGCTGGTTGACCAGGAAGCCTGACACCAAGACCAATTCTAGGAGACCCATTATCCACGGATGGATGGATGGTTGACCTGGCAATCTGACATTGTGGACAAGTGTGGGATGTCAGAGATGACGTCTTTCATTTAGCTTGACACCTTCTAGATCCATTGGGTATTATAAATAGCAACATTTCATTCTTTTTTATAGATGAGTAATAGTCCAGCAATCATATATATACATATTTATATATTTTTTTCCCATTCATCTTTTTTTTTTTTTGCAGTACACAGGCCTCTTACTGTTGTGGCCTCTCCCGTTGCAGAGCACAGGCTCTGGATGCGCAGGCTCAGTGGCCATGGCTCACGGGCCTAGCCCCTCCGTGGCATGTGGGATCTTCCCGGACCGGGGCACAAACCCATGTCCCCTGCATCGGCAGGCGGACTCTCAACCACTGCACCACCAGGGAATCCCCCCGTTCATCTATTGATGGACACTTAGGTTGATTCCATATTTTGGCTCTTATAAATAATGCTGCAATTAACATAGGAGTTCATATATCATTTCAAATTAGTGTTTTCATTTCTTTCTGATAAATACCCAGAAGTGGAAATGCTGGATAGTATGGAAATTCTGTTTTTAAGTTTTTGAGGGATCTCCATAGTGTTTTCCATAGTGCCTGCATCAATTTATATTCTCACCAACAGTGCATGAGGTTTCCCTCTTCTCTACATCCTTGTCAATACTTGTTATCTGTTTTTGTTTTTGTTTTGTTTTGTTTTTTACAATAGCCTTTCTAACATGTGTGAAGTGATATCTCATTGTGTTTTTTATTTGCATTTCCCTGATGATTAGTGATGTTGAGCATCTCTTCATGTGCCTATTGGCCATCTGTATGTTTTCTTGGGAAAATATCTATTCAGATCCTTTGCCCATTTTTATCATCAGGTTATCTGTTTGTTTCTTTGTTTTTGAGGTTGAGTCATATGAGTTCTTCATATACCTTGGATACTAACCCCTTACCAGGTATTTCATTTGCAAATATCTTCTCCCATTCAGTAGGAGGCCTGTTCATTTTGTTGATAGTTTTCTTCGCTGTTCAAAAGCTTTTTACTTGGATGTGGTTCTATTTGTTTATTTCTGCTTTTGTTTCCCTTGCCTGACAAGATATATCCAAAACAATTGCTAAGACCGATGTCAAAGTGCATAATGCCTATATTTTCTTGGAGAAGTTTTATGGTTTCTGGGCTTATATTTAAGTTTGTAATCCATTTTGACTTTAGTTTTCTACATGATGTGAGAAAGTAGACCAGTTTGTTTCTTTTGCATTTAGCTGTCCACAACTTTTATAGATGTGTCTTTAACAGTTCTTTAAATGGACAGCAGTGTGGTCAAAAAATACATTCCTTGAAATAATACTTTTTTCAAAATTGCATTTAACCAGTACTCTTAGAAATATATTTTACATGTGTCTGTAAACACTGATTTACATTTAATAGAGTGTGGGGAACTTGCAATAACACTGGTCTCAAATTCACATTCAAGTAGCTCTATTAGGAACAGCTATTATACATTTATCTTTAATATTATTTTACAAGCATATTAGCTTAGTGAACACATACATTTCTTGAAGAAATACTGTTCCAAAGTTCTCATGCATATATAACTCTTAGAAACCCTTTTTACATGTATATTTACAAGTTTTACATAATTTACTGTGTTGAACATATCCATTCTTTGAAATAACTTATCAAATTTGAATGCAAGAAAGCACTCTTAGAAACATATTGTTTACATGTGTCTTTAATCACTGTTTTACATGATCTGCCATGCATCTATTTCATGAAATAATATAATAAAATTTCAATGTAATTAGCACTGTTAAAAATCTATACATTTGCCTAGAATCACTGTTTTACATGCATTACAGCCTTTTTTTGAAATAACACTTCTTAACATTGCATGCAAAAAGCACTCTAGCAATATCTTTTGTACACCATTAATCAGGGAAGGGCAAATAAAAACCACAATGATAAACCACCACACCTCTCAATTTCTCATGAAGGTAAACTTCTTACTAACAACTTTTTAATGTGCATAAGCAGTGATTTAAATGGAGAACAGTGTTGTTGTTTTTTTTAATTTTTATTGGAGTACAGTTGATTTACAATGTTGTGTTAGTTTCTGCTGTATGGCAAAGAGAATCTGTTATACCTATACATATATCCACTCTGTTTTAGATTCTCTTCCCATATAGGTCATTACAGAGTACTGAGTAGAGCTTCCTGTGCTATACAGTAGGTCATTATTAGTCATCTATTTTCTGTATAGTAGTGTGTATATGTCAATCCCAATCTCCCAAATTTATCCCTCCCCCCCTTACCCCCGGTAACCATAAGTTTGTTTTCTACATCTGTAACTCTATTTTTGTTTTATAGATAAGTTTATTTTTACCCTTTTTTTAGATTCCATATGTAAGCGATACCATATGATGTTTGTCTTTTTCTCTGTCTAACTTACTTCACACAGCATGACAATCTCTAGGTCCATCCATGTGAGAACAATGTTCTTAACACAGCTACTCCTTGAAGGAACACTGATCTCAAATCTGCATGCAAGTAGCACTCTTAGAAACATCTTTTATAATTTCTCTCTCAACACAGTTTACAAGCATTACAGTGTGGTGAACTCATCTGTCCTTGAAATAACACTGTTTTCAAATATGGACACCAAGTAGCATTCTCAAACCTCTTTTAAACTTTTTTTTAGCTTTGTTTTTATGTAGTACAGTATGATGAACACATCTCTTCCTAAAATAAGACTCATCTCAATTTTCCATGCAAGTAGCACTATTATATACAATTCTTACACTTGTTTTAAAACATGATTTACATGGATAACATTGTTGTGAATGCATTTATACCTAGATAACACCATTTTCAACTTCCCATGCAAATAGTACTTTTAGAAACATCTTTTATACATGTATCTTTAAACACTGCTTTGCAAGCAGTACATTGTGGTGAACATATCTATCCCTTGATAGAACACTGTTCTCAACTTCACAAGTAAGGGGCACTCTTAGAAACATCTTTTATACCTGTGTCTATAAAACCATTTTACATCTATTACACGTGGTAAATACACCTATTTCTTGAAATAACTCTATCAACTAGAGGTGAAATAGCACTCTTAGATACATCTTTTATACATGGCTCTTTAAACACACTCTTTTATAATCATTACAAATGGGGAACACATTCATTCACTGAAATAACATTATTCTCAACTTCTCACAGAGGAAATACTGTAAGAAGCATCTTTTGTAAATGTGCACTTAAACAATGCACATATAGGCAGTCCAGTGTGGCAAACACATTCATTCACTGAAATAACCTTTCTCACACCTTCTCGAAAAAGTGGCCCTTTTAGAGACATGTTTATAACATTTGTCTCTAATGTTTACCATGCAGACCAATGTGGCAAATATTCATTGAAATAATGCTGTTCTAAAATTTGCACACTAGTAATGTTACATGAAATTTTTTGCACGTGTCTTTAATAGTGATTTAAATGCAGACAATTGGATGGACAGTCATTCACTGAAATATTTTTTTCAAATTCACATGAAAGTAGTACTGTGAAACATTTATATATATGTGTATTTAAACAGCAATTTATATATGGAGTGAGCTGATGAACACATTTATTCTTTAAAATAATACAGTCCTCATAGGAGCTCATATGAGCTTTGTTAGAAATATTTGTTTAAATATATCTACAGGGCTTCCCTGGTGGTGCAGTGGTTAAGAATCCGTCTGCCAATGCAGGGGACACAGATTCGATCCCTGGTCCAGGAAGATCCCACATACAGTGGAGCAACTAAGCCCGTGCACTCGCAATTACTGATCCTGAGCTCTAGAGCCCGCGTGCCACAACGACTGAGCCCGCATGCCACAACTACTGAAGCCCGCGTGCCTAGAGCCCGTGCTGCACAATGAGAAGCCCGTGCACAGCAACAAGACCCAGCGCAGCCAAAGATAAAATAAATAAATAAAATTCTAAAAAAATGCTATGTCATGTTAAAAGAGATATATATGTATGTATATGTATATGTGTATATATATATATATATATATATATATATATATATATATATATATATATATACACAAAGTTTCTTTCCAACCCAGGTGTGGCTTCTTCAACGGACCAAGCTGCAACACAGTATTGATTTGACAGAGCCTCTGCTTCAATGATGTCTGTCTCACAGTGGCTCCAATAATCTCTATACTGCAAAATAAAGCCAAACTCTGGAAACAAACAAACAAACAAAAACAAAAAACCCCCCTTCTTTCCATATAGAACAATGTGGTGAACAATTCCTTCACTGAGAAAACATTGTTCACTATTTTTTGCAGATTATTGAGATTTAATTGCCAAATAACACTGTGTACTTTAAGGTGTACAATGTGGAGATTTGATACATGTATATATTGTGAAATGATTACCACAATAAGTTTAGTTAACATATCTATCACCTCACATAGATATCTCTGTATAGTTATCTCTGTTTTCCATGATGATAACTTGTAACATCTACCCTCTTAGTATATTTCAAGTACGTAGTATTGTTAACTATAGTCACATTGCTGTATATTACACCCTACAACTTATTCATCTAAAAATTGGAAGTTTGTTCCCTTTGACCATCTTAGCCTCTCCCACTCATATTCCTTACCTTTCCCTGCCAAATACCACCTACTCTCTGTTTCTATGACTTAGGGTTTCTTAGATTTCATCATAAGTTAAGTGCTACAATATGCATCTTTCTCTGTCTGACTTATTTCACTTAGCATAATGCCCTCAAGGTACATCAATGTTGTTGCAAATGGCAGACATTTACATGGTTGAAATATATTCCTATATATATATATATATATATACACACACACACACACACACACACACACACACACATAATTTTCTTTATTCATTTATTGATCAGTGGACACTTAGGTTATTTTCCTAATTTGACTACTGTAAATAATGCTTAAAGAACATGGAGGAGCAGACATCTCTTTGAGAGAGTGACTTCATTTGTTAAGAATGGACACCCAGAGAGGAACTGCTAGATCATATGGTAATTCTATTTTTAATTTTTAGGGGAAACTTCATACTGTTTTCCAGTGGGTGCACCAATTTACTTTTCGACCAGCAGTGTACAAAAGTTCCCTTTTCTCCACATCGTTGCCAACACTTGTTACCTCCTGTCATTTTTATAATAGCCATTCTAACCAGGTGTGAGGTGATATTTCTTTGAGGTTTTGATTTTCATTTCAGTGATGATTACTGACATTGAGCAACTTTTCATGTATCTGTTGGCCATTTGTATGTCTTCTTTGTGAAAAAAAAGTCTATCCAGGTCTTTTATCCATTTTTTAACCAATTATTTATTTATTATCATTATCACTGTTATTATTTGATATTGAGCTGTATGAGTTTCTTATATATATTAGAATTAACCCCTTATTAGATGTGGCTTGCAAATATTTGCACCCATTCTGTCAGTTGCCTTTCATTTTCTTACTTCCTTTGTTGTGTGTAGAAGCTGTGCAGAAGTTTGATGTAGTTCCACTTGTTTATTTTGGCTATTGTGTTTGTGCTTTGGTGTTGTACACATAAAATCATGGCCAAGACCAATGTCAAGAAGCTTTTCCCTGTGTTTTCTCTGAGGAGTTTTATGGTTTCAGGTCTTACATTTAAGTCTTAATCCATTTGAAGTTAATTTTTGAGTGATTTAAGAAAAGGATCCAGTGTCATTATTTTGCATGCAAATATCCACTTTTTCAAATACTATGTACTGAAGAGACTATCTTTTCCCCATTATATGTTCACAGTTCCCTTCTCAAATATTAGTAAGCCATATACACATGAGATTTTTTCCTGTGCTCTCAATTCTGTTTCATTATCTACATGTGCATTTTTATGCCAGTACCATTCTGTTTTGATTAGTATTGCATTTTAATAGAGTTTGAAATCAGAAAGTGTGAAGCCTCCAGCTTTTTAAAAATTATTTCTCTGGATTACTTTGTCTATTGGGGGTCTGTTGTGGTTCCAGATTAATTTTAGCAATTTTATATTTCTGTGAAAAATGTAATTGACTCTTTGATAGGGGTTGCACTGAATCTATAGATGCCTTTGTATTGTAGGGACAGTATAACAATAACAATTCTTAGGAATGGATAAAGAAGATGGGGCACATATATACAATGGAATATTACTCAGCCATAAAAAGAAATGAGATTGAGTTATTTGTAGTGAGGTGGATGGACCTAGAGTCTGACATACACAGTGAAGTAAGTCAGAAAGAGAAAAACAAATACCGTATGCTAACACATATATATGGAATCTAAAAAAAAAAAAAAAAAAGGTTCTGAAGAACCTAGGGGCAGTATAGGAATAAAGACGCAGACGTAGAGCATGGACTTGAGGACATTGGGAGGGGGAAGGGTAAGTTGGGACGAAGTGAAAGAGTGACATGGACTTATAAATGCTACCAAATGTAAAATAGATAGCCAGTGGGAAGCAGATGCATAGCACAGGGAGATCAGCTCGGTGCTTTGTGACCATCTAGAGGGGTGGGATAGGGAGGGTGGGGGGGAGACGCAAGAGGGAGGAGATATGGGGATATATGTATATGTATAGCTGATTCACTTTGTTATAAAGCAGAAACTAACACACCATTGTAAAGCAATTATACTCCAATAAAGATGTTAAAAAACCAATTCTTCCAATACATGAATGTATCTTTCTGTTTATTTATGACTTCTTCAGTTTCTTTCATCAAAGTCTTATAGTTCTCAGTGTACAGATTTTTGCCACCTTGGTTAAGTTTATTCCTAAGTATATTATTATTTTTGATGCTACTGTAATGGGATTATTTTCTTTATTTCTTTTTCAGATAGTTTTTTCCTAGTGTAATGAAATGCAGCTACATTGTTTTCTATATTCTGTATCTTGTTACTTCATTAAATTTATTAGTTCTAAATGTTTTTTGCATAGGAGTATTTAGGATATTCTACATATATAATAATATGTCATCTGCAAAAGCCAATTTTACTTCTTCCCTTCCAGTTTGGATGCCTGTTCCTTCTTTTTCTCTTCTAATTGCTCTGGCCAGAACTACCAATACATTGTTGAGAGGACAGGTGAAAGTGGCATCCTTCTCTTTTCCAGGGGAAAAGATTTCAAACTTTTTCTGTGGAGTAAGATGTTAGCAGTGGGTTTGTCATATATGACCTTTATTATTTTGTGGGATATTCCTTCTATGTCCACTTGTTGAGAGTTTTTATCATGAAATAATTTTTAATTTTGTCCAATTCTTTTTCTGAATTTATTGAGATGATAATATGATTTTTAACTTTCCATTAAAGTGGTGTATCACATTTATTAATTTGTATATTTTGTACCTTCCTTGCATCCAGGGATAAATCCCACTTTATCAGGGTGCGTGTTCCTTTTATTGTGTGACTGATTTGGATTACTAGTATTTTGTTGATGATTTGCATCTATATTCATCAGGAATTTTGGTTTGTGATTTTTGTTTCTAGCCATGTCCTTATCAGGTTTTGGAAGCAGGGTAATTCTGACCTCAAAAAAAATGAGTTTGGGAATGTTTTCTCCTCTACAATATTTTGGAAGAATTTGGAAAGACTGGCACTACTTCTTCTTTAAATGCTTTGTAGAATTCACCTGGAAAGCCATCTGCTCCTGGGCTTTTCTAGTTGGGAGGTTTTTTTTTTTTTTTTTTTTTTTTTTTTTTGCGGTACGTGGGCCTCTCACTGCCGTGGCCTCTCCCGTTGCAGAGCACAGGCTCCGGACGCGCAGGCCCAGCGGCCATGGCTCACGGGCCCAGGCGCTCCGCGTCATGTGGGATCTTCCTGGACCGGGGTAGGAAACCGTGTCCCCTGCATCGGCAGGCGGACTCCCAACCACCGCGCCACCAGGGAAGCCCGGGAGGTTTTTGAATAGTGAGTCATTCTCACTACTCATTATAGGTCTGGTCAAATTTTCTCTTTCATCCTAATTCAGTCTTGGTAGCTTGTATGTTTCTTGGAATTTATCCATTTCTTCTAGGTAATCCTATTTATTAGCATATAAATGCCTATAGTAGTCTCCTATAATCCTTTGTATTTCTGTGGTGTCAGTTACAAAGTCTGCTCTTATTCCTGGTGTTAGTTTAGCTGAAGTTTTGTTGATTTTCCTTATTTTTTTTAAACTAGCTCTTCATTTGTTGATTTGTCTATTGTTTATCTGATTTTCACTTATTTTTGCTCTGATCTTCATAATTTTCTTCTGCTAAACTTGGGTTTGAGTGTTTTCTTTTTTCTAATTCCTTGAGGTAAAAAGTTACATTGTTTACTTGAGATCTCTTTTTATCCTTAATGTAGGCATTTTTCACTATAAACTTCTCTGTTAGGAGCACTTTTGCTGAATTTCATTAGTTTTGCCATGTTGTATTTCTGTTTTTATGTATGTCAGTGTTTTTTACGTCTCTTTTTATTATTTTTTGATCCATTGGTTATTCAGGAGTATGTGTTTTAAAAATTTATACATATGTGCACATTTCCAGGTTTCCTCCTATTATTGATCTCTAGTTTCATATCATTGTGGTAAAAAAAAATAGTACTTAACATGATTTACATATTTTAATTTTGCTAAGACTTGCTTTGTAACCTATCATATGCTTTTTCCTGGAGAACATTTCATGTATCCTTGAGAAAATGTCTATTCTGTCGGTGCTGGAAAGAATGCTCTGTGTATACCTGTTAGGTCCATTTAGTCTAAGTAGAGCATAAGTGTGCTCTTTCTTTATTGATTTTCTGTATGGATCATATATCTGTTGTCGAAAATGCGGTAATGAAATTCATACT
Organism: Pseudorca crassidens; assembly: GCF_039906515.1. Classification (NCBI taxonomy): domain Eukaryota; kingdom Metazoa; phylum Chordata; class Mammalia; order Artiodactyla; family Delphinidae; genus Pseudorca; species Pseudorca crassidens. The sequence continues at coordinate 97,802,564 of NC_090302.1, read as the reverse complement.
ATTATTGTATTGCTGTCCAATTTCTCCCTTCAGATCTGTTAGTATTGACTTAATATATTTAGGTGTGCCAATGTCAGTTGTATAAAATTTACAAGTGTTAAATCCCTTGCTGAATTGACCCTTCAATATTATATAATGACTTTCTGTGTCTCATGTTAAATTTTAGGCATAAAGTCTATTTTTTCTGTTATAAGTATAGCTACCCTTGCTACCCTTGCTCATTTTTGTTTTTGTGGTTTTGTTTTTGTTTTAGGTTTCAGGTGGGGGTGGGTCTTTATTCAGTGATGCTTTAGTCTCAGTCTCTGCCAGGGACTGGAAATGGGGGTGATCACACTGCCCCCAGGTTGTCCCAGACTTACCGTCTCAGAGGAAAGAGGCAGGATGCCTGCTGTCCTCTGAGAACAGCCTGGGAAGCTAGGCTAGCACTGGGGCTGGGGAACAGCAGAGCTGAGATCCTCACCTTCAACCCCCAGTCCGAGCTCTATGTGCAGCCTGAGGGGGAGGGGCTGAGGCAATCCTGGCCAAAGCCTCCCACACACAGCCCTGCTCTTGCTGTTCCACTCATGATCTCTGCTCCCACATTCACCTCGAGGCTCCAAAAGCTAGACCCGTGCTCAGCTCCTCCAGGCCTTTAGTCCTGGGGAAGGACAAAAGTAGGGAAGCCTATCAGGGCAGAGGGCCCCTGGCTGGGCAGCTTCAAGGGATGTCTCCTTTCTGCTTCCCATCGGAACATAGGCCCCTCCCTAGAGAGTAAGGGAGGTGATGGCCTCAAACATCACCCCCCCCTCCTCTTACTGGCATCCCGCTCTGTCCCAGCACAGCAACCCAGAGTACAAAGTGCAGTGACCATGGGGCTGGTGGGCACAGGAGCCCTCACTGGCATACAGGCCTGACTGCCTGAAGCCGTCATGGGCCTGCTCCCTGCACTGGAAGCCAGATGAAGGGAGACAGAAATGAGAAGTGGGGTAGTGGATGTGCAGCCCCTGCAGCAAGATGGATCTAAGCTCTGCCCTGCTATTGGTGCAGGCAGCTCCAGGCCCCTCTTTCTTAAGAGTCCCCAAGGCTCCAGAGCTGCCCAGCTTTTGCAAAGGGAGATGAGAGGGGGATGGGTGGGCCTCGAGGAGAGGAAGGGTCTGCAGAGAACCACCCAGACATCTGGTGTTACCCCTCTACCCACAAGGCCAGAGGGCCCAAACTCCTGGCACCAACCACCCTATGCCTTGGGTGAGGAAGAAGGGCCCCTTCTGCTGTCCCTTCCCCCCAGCAGTCCAGGAACTACTCCAATGAAACGAAGACACTCGTGCCTACCACCTGCCCCTGGGGAAAGCAGGGGGGCTGAGGCAGGAAGGCTGGCTAGGGGCCCACAGGCCTCTCCTGCTCCAAGCACTTTCCTTGCTTTCCTGACGTTATCTTAGAAACAGGGGGACCCCCGCCCTCCCAGCTGGCTCCTGGGCCCTTCCTGCAGCCTGTGTGCAGCTGGGCTTCCTTCCTGTGTACAATGCGTGAGTCTGCGTGTGGTGGGGTGACTACAGGTGGTGGTCCTGGCTGCCAGGGAGGGCGGTAGAGATGTGGAGTCAGCCCGCTGCAGGGCCTGGGGGTCGGTCTCAGCCAATCTCCTTCCACTGCTTGTAGAAGTCCAGAACATTCTTAATATCCACACTGGCATGTGCAGTGGCCTGCAAGGCTGCCTGCATAGGGCCTGAGAGCATGCTGGGGTTGTCCAGTGGAAGGCCTGTGATGATGGTCACCAGGCCACTCGGGTCCTCCTCACCTGCCCTCTGGGCCAGAGTCAGCTGTTTGCAGCTGTCCAGGAACTTATAGAGCACCGAGGCATCTGCATCCTGCCTCTTCAGCTTATGCCACTTGAAGCTCTTCCCCACCTCTTTCTGGCAGCCAATGTTCCTGTTCCCTTTTTTAAACTCTGCCTCCAGGTATTGGATTCCATCCTGGGCCCCTGGGTGTTCCTTCTTCAGCAAATCTAGGCCATCGATCACTGTCACTGGGATGATGACAATGAAGAGGCCACTGGTGGCCAGCTGGCGGATGATAGGGTGGTGGTGGCAGAGGGCTTGGGTGTTGGCGACGAGGAAGGGAGACATTGCTGACCGGGCCTTGGGCTGCTGCAGGCTCCCTTCCATCTGAGAGACCTCAAGCTGAAGTCATAGCTGGGCCATGTCTCTCATTAGCACATTCCGCTGAGCTTCCTCCTGTGCCATGCGGAACTGGGCCCGGACCTGCTGCAGCAGGCTCTCTTGCTCAGACTGGGAGATGCTGACAAAGATGCTGACCTCTGGGTTGAACCGTAGGATGCTGCCATGCAGGCGGGCAATGAAGTGGCCAAAGCTGTGGATGCAGCAGATGTGCACGACTGTCTCCTCTAAGCTGCTGAGCAAGAGCTGATCCGTGTCAAAGTTAAAGAATCTGTGGGCAGCCTGGAGGGGAGGCAGACTGTGAAGTGCCATGTCCTCTGGGAGCAGCAGGCTAGACGGGAGGTCAGGCAGTTCACAACCTTCAAGAAGATCCTGGACCTTGGGACACAGGACCAGGCCAGACTCTTGGAGTTCTCCAGCAGCTGGCAACAGGTTCAGCAACACAGACAGGCAGTTCCACAGACTTAGAGAGCTCTGCGCACATACAATGATGAGGCTGCGGTTGGTTTGCAGCCAGTCCAGGAAGACTTTCACAGCAGGAAGCTGGCCTTTGGCCATGAGGACTTGCAGCTTCTCCTGGATGCTGCGCTCATTCCAACAGGTGCGCCCACTGTGGGACTCACTTCCCTCCGACTCACAGCCCTCTTCAGAGGCTGGCTCTGAGGGCTTGTCCACATCCCCTCTGACACAGGGCCTGGGGCTGGCCAATGTGGGAGCTTTGGTGGTGGGCTGGAGGAGCAGGTTGCTGAAGGTGGGGGCCAGTTGGAAGCAGCGCTTAGTCTGCAACATCTGGGTGGACATCGCTTGTAGATTGCTGGCAATGCTGGCCTTGCTGGGGTCCAGTGGGCCATTGAAGGATTCAGGAGCCTCTGACCTGGCCCAAGGTGGCTCCAGGGCTGGGGACCATGTCCCTTCCTCATCCTCCTTATCTTCCAGGTCTGATCTGGACTCTTGGCTCTTCATTTCTGAATCTGTCTTGGCATCAAAGGCCGTTCCCCCACTTTCAAGACTCTTGTCAGAGCCACTGTCCGAGCCCTCGCTGGCCTGGACTGAGTCATGGCTCAAGTCCTAGTCAAAGCCTTCACTCATGTCACTGTCATCACCAGCTGTGGGTGGGCGGCAGAGGCAGGAGAGGTGGGAGAACTTCTGGTTCTTTCTGGCTTCGCCCTCTTGAGGTGCTGCAGGAAGAGGCTCAAGACCCTCCTTCTCCAAGGGTCCCTTGCACTCTGGTTCATATGTGCCATCGCTCTGGAATGCCGGGACAGGAGTCTCGCCCTCTTCCAGCTCAGCTTGCCACCCTATGTGGACATGACTGACGAGGTGGGAGAAGAGGGCCAGGGTGAAGGCAATAGCTGCACTCTACTGCTTGGATCTGCTCTCTTCAAGCTGTGCACACACATAAGGCAGATGACGACCATTTGAAAGCTGAGAAGGTCTGGGAGGAAATCATATCCACTCTCATCCTCACTGGCCAGGCTGAGGTTGGGTGGGGAGGGCAGGTAGAAGAGACAGAGGCTGAAGTCCTTCAGGACTGACTGGCAAAGTGACATCAGCTTTGAGTCCAGGGAGCTACTTTTGGGCTGCAGGAGGCTTTGCAGATACATAAAGTTCACCAGCAACCTCTTAATATCCTTACATCGCTTCTTGTTGGGAGAGCGTTTCCTAGTCTCGCACTTCTTCAGCTGTGGTATATTTTGGCTGCCTTGTCACACAGCCGCTTGAGATTCCCATAGGCCCCCTCAAAGGACACTTCCGACTAGATGCAGCACAGGTAGCAATACATGGCTTCCACATTATAGTACTTGCTGCCTGCAAGGGTGCCCAGCTGGTTGAAGGCATTCCAATCTGGGGAGCCACTGACAGGGCTTGGTAGTAAAATCTCTCAGCTAGCAGCTCGGAGTTTATGCCAGCTAATTCATTCTGATATCATGACAAATCCCCCAGGTACACTAGCCATTGGTGGCATGCCGTCTGTGCTCAATCCATCTACTCCCCTGAGGCAGACACTGGCTTCCTGCATCCTATGAGGGGGTTGGTGACATGGGTCCAGTCGACGCAGCATTGCAGTTCTAGCTGGTAGTGGGACTGGATATAGAGAAGGAGATGCTGGTAGAAGCCAATCCCAGCGACCAGGTGTGTCCTGTAGGCACATTCTAAGGTGCTCCGGCTGTGGATATGCTTTTTGTTAGACTTGATGAGCTGGATAACTTCGTAGCATACCTTTCTCCACAGCAGCTCCTTAGCCTTCCTCCCATAGTCCACCGGGTGCTTGACGCAGAGGTCACGCAGCTTGCTCCTCGGGCTAATGTTCTCTGGTTTGAACGCTTCTTGATAAGCGGTTTTGTTGCAAAGGATGAGGTCAAGTCGATGCACAGCCTTTACCACAGCCCGGATAAAGCTGCTTAGTGTTGGGGACCTTTGCTTCGCGGGCTCGCTGCTCTCCCGTTTGGCGGGGGGTGAGCCTTGGCTCATGGTGCCTGGGCCCAAGGATGGCTCCCGGTCACAGGCCCCCGCTACACCTACCACTATCTCCACCACTGCCGTCTTTCTGGCCGCGGCAGCAGCCGGCCCTGCTCCGCCGCCATCGAAGGGAGATGGCTGCCCGCGACTGCCTACCCTTGCTCATTTTTGGTTTTCATTTTTATGGAATATATTTTTTCCATCTCCTCATTTTTATTTGTCATGAAAGCTGAAAAAAAATCTCTTTAGGTGGAATACAGTTAGTCTTTTTAAAAATTCGTTCAATCACTCTGTCCTTTAATTGGAAATGTTAATCTATTTACATTTAGAGTATTTATTTATATGTAAGAACTTACTAATGACATCTTGTTAATTTTTTCTGGCTGTTTTGTAGTCTTCCTGTTCCTTTCCTTGTCTCTTGATGTCTTTCTTTGTGAACTGATGATTTCCTGTAGAGGAATGTTTGGTTTTCTTTCGTTTTTCTCTTGTGTATCTACTGTAGGTCTTTGCTTTGTGGTGACTGTGAAGCTGATAAGCCATGAACAGCTTATATATATAACAGTCTATTTTAGGCTGCAACAACCTAACTATTCACATACAAAATTCTACCCTTTTACTCCCTTCCCCCAACAGTTTATGATTTGAGGTCACAGTTGATGTATTTTTATATTGTTTATCTATAGCAAATTAGTGTGTAAGTGTAGTTATTTTTAATGCTTCTGTCCTTTAACATTTGTATGATTAATTAACACACCATCATATTTATGCATTGTTGTAATCCTATTTCACTGTATACTTGCCTTACCAATATGTTTTGTATTTTTTGTTTTAATGTTCTTAGTGTTTTTTCATTTAACCTTGAGGAACTCCCTTTGGCAGTGTAAGCGGTGTAGGTCTGCCAGTTGTGTACTCCATTAGATTTTCCTTGTTTGAGAGTCTTTATCACTCCATTTCTGGAAGACAACTTTTCAGGTAAACTATTTTTGGTTGATTTTTTTTTTCTTTCAGCATGTTGAATTTATCATCCCACTCTCTCATACCCTGCAAAGTTTATTTTGAGGTATCTGCTGATAGTTTTACGGGGGGGTGTTTTCCACTGCATGTGATGCTTTTTTTTCCCTTGTTGCTTTTAAAACTTTCTCTTTACCTTTGATTTTAGGCAGTTTTATCACAATGCTTGTTGGAAAAGATCCCTCTGGGTTGGATCTGTTTGGGGACTTACGAGCTTTGTAAACTTGGATGTCCAAATCTCTCTGCAGAGATGGAAAGTTCTCAGCCATTATTTCCTTAAATATACTTTCTACCCCTTTCTTTGTCTCATCCTCTGGGACCACAGTTATGCATAGATTATTACTTGTAATGGTTTCCTATAGTTCACAAAGGCTTTCTTCGCTTTTTGGGGGGGTTCTTTTTGTAAGCTAACATATGATGTATCATACAAAATGTTCAATATGCACTTGAAGAAAAGTGTGTGTTCTGGGCTTTCTGGGTGGAGCGTCCTGTATATATCTTTTAGGTCTAATTGTTTTATATTGTTCAAATTTTCTATTTCCTTATTGATCCTTGGGCTGGTTGTTCTACTATTGAATATGGGATATTGAAATCTTGCTCTCTAACTGTGGACGTGTCTATATCTCCCTTCAATTTTGTCGACACTTGCCTTGTATACTTTGGAGCTCTGAGGTTTGTTGTGCACATATCTATAGTTATTATATATTCTCAGTGAAATATTTCTTTTACCGATACATAATGTTCTTATTTTTCTCTTTCACCAGTCTTAGATTTAACATCTATTTTGTCTGATATTAATATATAGCCATGCAGCTCTTTTGGTTACTATTTGCATAGGATATCTTTTCCATCCTTTCACTTTTAACTTATGTGTGTCCTTAGATCTAAAGTGAGTCTGCTGTATATAGTATATCCTTTTTGTAACCATCAGCTGTGCAAAACTATGCCTTGTGCTTCAGAATTTTAATCCACTTATATTTAATTACTGTTAAGAAATAATTCTTTTGTTATTTTTCCATAAATAAAGTAATTATTTGTCTTCTGTAATTCTTATGGCTTTTTGTGGTAACTCATTTTGTCTATGACTACCTTCCCTTGTGTTTAGTTAATTATTTGTAGTCACATGTGTCAGCTGCCTTCTAACTCCTTTTACAGATATTTTCTTTGTGGCTACCATAAGGGTTACATATAACATCCTAAAGTTATAGTTCTCTATTTTGAATTGAAACAATATAAATGTAACTGCACACAAAACTACCCCTTTATAATTCCATCTCCCTGCACTTTATGTTACTGATGTCATAAGTTACATCTTTATATTTTCTGTACTCATTAGCACAGTTTTATAATGACATTCATGCATTTTTTTTTAAATCCTGTAGAAAATAAAAAGTAAAGTTATAAACAAAATTGTAATTTTTAAAAATTTTCTCATGGGTATACCTTTACTGGAGATTGTTATATGTTCATATGGTTTCAAATTACTCCCTAGTGTCCTTTCATTATAATCTGGAGGAGTCCCATCAGCATTTTTTAGGGTAGTCTAGTGATCATGAGTTCCCTCAGCTTTTGTTTAACAGGGAATATGTTAATATCTTACACATTTATAAAGACATTTTTTTCTGGATATAAAACTCTCAATTAGATATAAAATTATCAGTTGATAAGATTTTTTTCCCCTTTCAATACTTTCTATATAGCATCCAATGCCTTCTGGCCTCCAAGATTTCTGCTGAGAAATTGGTTGATAATCTTAATGAGGATGGATACCTTGTTCGTGACAAGTCACTTTTTTCCTACTACTTTCAAGATTCTCTGTTTTTCTTTGCCTTTCAATAGTTTAATTTTAATGTATCTCAGTGTGGGCCTCTTTGGGTTTATCCTCTTGGTAGATGATTGAGTTTCTTGAATTTGTACATACCTCCTTTTCTCTAATTTGGGAGATTTTTGGCCCTCATCCTTCAAGTAATCTCTCTGCTCTTTTCTCTCTTCTTCATCTGGGACTCACATAATGCATACATAGGTACACTTGATGTTTTAAATAACTTGATGTTTTAAATAACTAATTTTGTAATGAGTCTCACTCTAGCTTCTCCTTGGAGCTATGTAATTTATTATATGGGTCGACCAATAATCTAGTTCTCCAGAGAATGCAAATCTAAGATCTGCAGGTCTTAAAAAATTAACCTTAGTAAAGCAGTTTGGTCACTGAATTCAGCTCTCTTCAGAAAGGATTAATTTCCTCCACGCACCTCCTGCATAATGATCAGGATGAAAAGAATATGGGGTTATATGGACCTATTTTGAAATTTAGGTTCTGCCCTGATAATTCTAGTTTAGGTTACCCCCTTCTTTTCCTTGAAAGCTCCCTGAGGGTGCAACACTCTTATAGTCTTGAGTGGTTGTACAGATATATGGAGGTGACTAAATCCTATGTCAGGTTCTTTCCCTGAAGTTTGTCAGAATACTCAGATAAAATGATTATTTTAATTGTTATTTTTTACAGAGGGATGTCTAATCTGTGATTTGGTTTCACCCTACTTTCTAACTAATAATTTTCAGGAAAAAGGGCCCCTGAGAGTAGCTGTGATTAAATTCAAAAAGCAAATACAAATGAAACACAAATTCTTTAAAAAATAAAATCAAGAGGTATTTTTTTTTAAATTTTATTTATTTATTTATGGCTGTGTTGGGTCTTCGTTTCTGTGTGAGGGCTTTCTCTAGTTGTGGCAAGCGGGGGCCACTCTTCATCGCGGTGCGCAGGCCTCTCACTATCACAGCCTCTCTTGTTGAGGAGCACAGGCTCCAGACGCGCAGGCTCAGTAGTTGTGGCTCACGGACCTAGTTGCTCTGCAGCATGTGGGATCCTCCCAGACCAGTGCTCGAACCCGTGTCCCCTGCATTGGCAGGCAGATTCTCAACCACTGCGCCACCAGGGAAGCCCCAAGAGGTATTTTTAAAAAACTTTATTTTTTCATCATTTTGAAAGATTTTGCTGTTCTCCCCAACTGCCAAGTTGACAGGTTTTTTTTTAGTCCTTTCCTTTCTTTCTTTTCTTTCTTTTTTCTTCTTGCTTTGTTTCTGACAAGAAATTTGTCATCTTTATCTTAGCTTCCTTGTACAGATTATTTTTTTCTCCAGCTGCTTTTATTTTTTAAAGCTTTTTTTAAAAATTAATTTATTTTATTTTATTTATTTTTGGCTGCGTTGGGTCTTTGTGGCTGTGCACGGCCTTTCTCTAGCTGTGGCAAGGAGGGGCTACTCTTCATTGCGGTGCACAGGCTTCTCGTTGTGGTGGCTTCTTTTGCTGCAGAGCACAGGCCCTAGGCGCATGGGCTTCAGTAGCTGCAGCACTGTGGGCTCAGTAGTTGTGGCTCACGGGCTCTACAGTGCAGGCTCAGTAGTTGTGGCACACAGGCTTAGTTGCTCCGCGGCATGTGGGATCTTCCTGGACTGGGGATCAAGCCCATGTCCCCTGCATTGGCAGGTGGATTCTTAACCGCTGTGCCACCAGGGAAGCCTCCAGCTGCTTTTAATATTTTATTTTTATCACTGGTTTTGAGCAATTTGATTATGATATACTTTGGTGTAGCTTTATGTTTCTTATGCTTGACAGAAACTTCATGGATGTATGGATTTACAGTTTGAAAAGTTTTCAAGCATTATTTCTCTAAATTTTCTCTCCCATATCCCTCACACTCCTACAGGAACTCCAAGTGCATATTTACCTGGTCACTTGAAGTTTTTCTACCATTTGCTGTTTATTGTTAATTTTTTTCTCTTTTTTTTTCTTATGTCTTTTCCCTAGAAATTCATAATGTGCTGTTGATCCCATCAACTGTATTTTTATATCAAGCATTGTAGTTTTCATCTACATCTAGAAGTTCAGTTTGAATCTTTTATCTCCCATGCCTCTACTTAACTTTTTGAATGTACAGAATACAGTGACAATAACTGTTTTAAAACCCTTCTCCTAATTCTAACACCCGTATATGATTAGCAACAATTTTAATTGGTTTATTTTGCTCAGCATGGATCCCATTTTCTTGAATCTTTACAAATCTGATCATTTTTAATTGGATTAGAGACTCGTTGGGTGGTGGATATTTTGTAGTCAAAAAAATATTCTTGAGCTTGGTTCTGAGATGTATTTATGTTATTTGTAAACGGTTTGATCTTTTTGTGTTTTGCCATTAAGGTTTGTTAAGTGAGATGAGAGCAAGGCTCTTCTTTGGACTATCTTGTCCTGAACAAAGGGCCAGCCATGACCAAGCACCTCAACCTAAGGGAGCAGCACCAATTTGGTCAGGACTTTCTCCCAGGTTAGTGCCATACTCTCTTGCTCGCTTGCTGTGACTCCAACTAATAGACTAATCCTGAACAGAAAACCAAGAGCAGAGTAAAGGGATTTTTATTTCTTTTTCCCTACTGTCAACACAGCATCTAGAATAATAGGTGTCACACAGCAGGTTTTATGAATACACAGAAAAGATATTTCATATATAATATATATAATATATATAATATATGAGATGAGATGTATATGTACTTTATCTCCGTTAGTAATCTTTACTTAAATTCAATTATGACTTATTTAATAAAGCTCCACCAGCCTTTTTGTACTTATTACTTTTAATTCATTAGAGAGGTGTATTAGTTTGCTAGGTCTGCCATAACAAAATGGTGCAGACTAAGGGCTCAAGCAACAGAAATATATTTTCTTACAGTTAGAGAGTCTAGAAGTTCATAATCAAGGTGTCCTTAATTTTGGTGTCTTCTGTGGAATCTCTCCTTGGCTTGCAGGTGGTTGTCTCCTTTTTTAAATTGAAATATATTTGACATATAACATTATGTAAATTTAAGTTGTAAAACATGTTGATTTGATAGGTTTATGTATTGTAGTATGATTGCTGTTGTAGGGACAATCAGCACCTTGATCATGTTACATGATTATCTTTTTTTTTTTTTTGGTGATTGGAATAATTAAGATCTAGTCTCTTAGCAAGTTTGATGATTACAATACAATATTGTTGTTTGTATTCACTATATTGTGCTTTAGATCTCTGGGACTTTTTTAGTGTTGCCCTCTTATTGTGTCTTCATATGGTCTTTCTTCTGTAGGTATGCATTCCTTGTGTATCCAAAGCTTCTTATAAGAACACCAGTTGGATTGGATTAGAGCTTACCTTAACAGCCTCATTTTAACTTAATTACTTCTCTGAAGGCCCTAACTCTGAATATAGTTACATAGTAGGGTACTCAGGCTTAGGGCTTCAACATATTAATTTGGAAGATGGGTACAATTCAGCCCATAATAGAGGACAAATTATGATAAAATTGAAAATGAGTAACTTGTCATTTTGTGCATGAAAATCCAAGACTATTAATATTAAAATTAGTTAAAAAATAAATTAGAGGATGAAGGAGAAAATATTGTTAATATATCAAAACAAGCATCTCTCCTATGTGCAAATAAATACTTGTTATACCATATGTGAGAGTGTTTTATTTACTGTAATAGGATTCAAATTGAAAGAACTTAATAAATGTTTACCTATATGTAAGTCTATATGAAGAAAAGTATTAACCTGCATAAGAGAGTTAAAGAAGAGAGAGGATATATAGTGGGCAGGATTATATTAGTGGCAGACAGGATAATGTCACTATTTCACTTTTGTAAAGATATCTTTTCTTGCAGGCATGCAGGGTGCAGCCCAGCAATGTAGTTCTAAATAGTTTGACCTGATGATATGATTACATTTTAATTAAGGGTCAAAATAAGCTGTAAATAAGTAGAAAAAAGGAAAGCTTGTATCTGAAAAATGTATTTGTGTGGTGTACTGCACTGAATAAAGTTGAGGCTAATTAACATTGGTTATATTTGGGAAGGAGATGGAGAGTGGGAACTTCCTCCAATTATCCCATCAAGCACTACTCTTTTGATGAAACTGATCTTGTGTTTTTGTATAATTTAAAACAAAATGTTGAAATATATTTATATACATTAAAGAACACAGGAAATACTCCATAAAATGTTGAAAGAATAATGATTTTTCAACAGCCTTGCTCAGATCAGAATTGGTGGTGTATGAAAAAAATACTTGCAAAGTATATTGAGTATTTTGCTAGGCCTATGTCATGAGGAGGGCCATCTAATTTGCATAAAACAAACATGGTTGGGCTATCAGTGCATTATACTGTCATATTTAGATTTAGTGTTAGAAGGTCAGGCATTTTTACCTAGAAAATCATTGCCAAATGCAAGTTCATGTACCTGATGCACAGTAAGGCCAAACAGACCAAAACATTGATGTTTGGAGCAGGTAAAGATTTACTGCAGTGGTCAAGCAAGGAGAATGAACAGGTGGCTCATGCTCAAAAGACCTGAACTCCTAGATGATTTTGAGGAAAGAGTTTTATAGGCATATTTGGGGTCGGAGCCTGCATGGTATCTACTTTGGTTGGTGATGAGGTGACTGGGTGCTCTTCAGGAATATTGTGCTCAACCTGAAGTTACCATCCTCCTGCAGAGAGGGGGCTTTAGATCCTGCAGCAAAACTCAAAGATATTTTATGTATAATCCCTTGAAGAGGAACCAGGTCCCTGTTTTATAGCTGCAGTATTGTTTCTTGACTGCTTCTCTTTGCTTCTGCACTCCCTCCGTTCCCTGGTTAGTAACTGTTTGAATCTGTCCTTTGGAACTCAGCGATGGTCTAGGAGCTGAAACCTTTTTCCTACAAAGATGCAAGGGACAGGGAAGGGCTTTTGTATCCAGAAGAGCCCTGTAGCGTCCTACTTGGTTTCAAAATTGCAGTAAATGAAAAAGAAGTCTGTCCCATTATGACTAAACCAGTGAACTCACTTTTGAGAAAATACGCTATTTGTCTTTCACAAAGGACGCCCCCTTGATGCCAAGTAGGTTAATTAATGCAGAGACGGAAAATTCTATTCCATTAGGAGGATATTTTCTCGGGACTATCAGGATCTACCAATCTGGAGAATCTGGTATCAGTCATGACCTTTACCTGCTTGCCTTGGTACACCCACATAGGCCAGGTATGGAGATAGTTCAAGAACCACAGTGCGGAGAAACACCCAATCCGGGGTCTCGGAGAACCCAGGACCACGGAACAAGCATTTCCCCCGTATTTCTACTCTGCTGCAATAAATGGATTGCTCTGTTCAAGACACCCCAGGGCGCGGGGAGCGACGGGAAATGTAGTCTTTCTCCCTCCACAGCCCTCCTGGTTTCTGGGGCTTCCTCTGCGCCTGTGCAACATAGGCCCCGCCTCATCTCTTCCGCCCTCGCAGGCCTCGTGGTGTGAAGAGCCTGGAGCTTCGGCCCTCGCAGGTGCGGGATCTGCACGGTGGAGACGGGAACTTCGCGTGGCCCGGAGCTTTGCTGAGAGCGGCGTTCTCGTGGCGGGATACGGGGTACGTCTCGGGCCTTCTGGTCCAGGCGGGACTGCAGTGCCCGGGTCTGGCCTGGACGTCGGCCCTGGGAAGGTGGGTGGGGCGATCCCGGTTCGGGCCTTGTAGTCTCGGGGGCAGGTGGCGCTGAGACCCGTTAGGAGCGGGGACGGTGCTTGTGGGGATGGAAAGCCCGGCCCCGCCTGCATCTGACGGGGGGACGCCGGGGCGGACAGTGGGAGGGAAGGCGCGGTGGTCACGCTGGCCGTGAGCGGGCCAGAAAGCGCGGGCGGAGAGTGTACTGGGCAGCCCTGCTCTGGAGCGGGAGAGACCCGGTCAGTTACAGCCGTGTCACCGGTACTGTGGGCGGGAGAAGTAACCTGGGGACGAGTCAGGTCTGCAAAGGAGGCTATGAATAATGCCTGCTTCCTGGCGTTGTTCTTAGAATTCGATGTGGTGTCATTTGGAAAAAGAGGCAAGTGCCAGGTACTAACCGCCGAAAAAGTGACAGTAGATGTTGTTCAGAAGACACTTTGTTCTTTTCCTTGGGTGGTTTACAGAAGCCTCCCAATTATCTCGTGATAGCGGTATGAGCATCTGCATTAAACACACGTTAAGCAAAAAGCGGATCTGAGTCTCAGGGTGGTGAGGTGGTCCTGAGTTTGAGAGCGCCTGTGACTTCTCCAGGCCCACCCGGAATGTGACAGAGCCAGGAGTCGAACAGTCGTTCATACCGTTCAGTCATCAGAAGAAACTTATCAAGAGTCCCTTTTGAGAAAATGCAGCCCACTTCAATAATGTTTTTAAAAATTGTCTTAAAGCTTGCCATCCTTTTTACTGGGCTTCCTGTGGATTTTCTAACTCCAGGGGTAAACAATATTGCTAGGAAAACAAAGTAAGGATGCAGGCAGTGTCTTTTCTTCTACACCAATGAAACGTGTCGTTCTTTGGTGTATTTTAGTATGTTAGTTTTTTGTTTGTATTGTTTAAATTAGTAAAAAAAATTATTTTTACCAACTGAGAAGTGGTAGGTTTAAGCCCCATGATCATTTCAAACTGGAAGATGGACAAGTGGTGCTTCCACAGGGTACTTCCCTTGCCTTTTCAAGGGCCAAAGTGAGTCCTTAGGGAGGCTGCCCCTCAGCTGGGCTGCTGAGGTGATTGGGAGGTGAATGTAGGAACTATAAGGCAGGCCAGGTGTTCTGACCTTTTCCTCTTTCTGTCCCCCCCAGCTGAATCTTCACCATCCTCTACACTCTCCCAAGACCTACTGAAAATGAACATATCTGAGGTGAGCGCTTTATTCATCCCCCTGTTAGTGGTATGATAGATTCAACTCTTGATTTTAGATTGCTCTCAGATTCTGTTACACATCTTGTATCAGTGTAAGTTATTTCCCTTTTATAATCAGTTTTACTTGGGTCATGAATGTACCCTGAATTATATCGAATACCTTTTTGTATCTGTTGGAGTAAAGCTACAGCTTATTTTTTTTAATCTCCAAATATTAGAGGTAGCAAGTAGCTTAAATGGATTTTAGAATGTTAACTTACTCTTGAATTCTTGTATAGACCCTACTTGATAGTGGGTGTGAGCCTTTTTCGTTTTAAATTTGTAACTGACATCTTTTTGCTATTATCATATTTGAACTTTTATTCTGTATTCACACACTACATTACCCTATAATTTTGTTTTCTTATGTCCCTGACTAACTGTGGTATCTTGGTTATATTAGTCTTTGGGGCTCTTTCTGCTTTTTTCTCCTCTCCTCTCCTTTCCCTTCCCCCTTCCTTCTTTTATCCTTTCTCTCTCTCTCTCTCTCTCTCTCTGTCTCTCTCTGTGTCTATTTCATATGAGAAAATCATCTGTTATAGACTTCCTGAAACTCACCTCTAGAACTGGACTTTGTGAGTACATCTGCTTTTTGTGTGTTGATGTAGATTACTGAGTCACTTTATTTAAACAGTCATGGATCTAGTCTGGTTTTCTATTTTTTTTATTATTTTCAGAGAAAATTGTACATTTTTGTCTGTTTTTGCAATGTATTTTCATGACCTTTTTGATAGTTTTCTCTTCTATTTGTTGTTACATCAATAATTTCTGTTTTCATATATTTAAACTTTCTACTTAACACAGGGAATGCTGATCAGAAAACAACCAAACGTTGTTAACGGGTCGGCCCTGTCATAAATCTAGAATTTCAGAGCCTGCTGTTGGGCTTGGAAATTTGTACTGTTAGTATGTTCTAAATACTGAGTTGAGGGAGTATGCACTCAACCGTTTTGCTGGTTCCAACTTCAGTACACCAGCTGTCAATTTCTTTTTTAGATAGGTGATATATTCACGTGACTCTAAAATCTAAACAGAAAGCATATTCATTGAGGTCTTGATCAGTTGGAATTAATTATTTTTTGTGGTGGAAAGTATGAATCAAGGTTATTGTTATTATTTTTCTAATGGAGTTTTTTAGTCTAACATGATTTGTGTCAGAATATACTTTCTCCATTGAATTGCCCAGACACCTAAATTAAATAATTGTGTGTGTGCATTATGTTTGTATATATCATTTTTATACTTTTTCTTTTGATCTCTGTGTTTCATTTTCATTAATATCACACACTTTCTTTGTGTTAAGCTCTATGGTATGTCTTGAAATCAAGTAATATCAGTCCTCTGACTTTGTTCTTTTTCAAAACTGTTTTCATATTCTAGGTTGTTTGCTTTCTATGTAAATATTAGAATTAACTTGTGATTCTAAAAATCCTGGTAAGCTTTTGATTATGATTTCATTGAATCTATAGATTTCTTTGTGGAGAACTGACAATCTCCATCATACTGAATCTCCTAATCTATGAATTCAATATTTATCTCTGTTTACTAGGTTGTTTAGAGAATTTTGAGCTGAGAAAAGACATGACCTGACTTATAATTTAATAATAACTCTGAGAGTGGGCTCTAGTGAGATAGTGGTGGAAATAAATGATATAGCAGGACTTTCAGTAATCCTTTCAAGAAATGGTGATATTAGCAGTTGTACTTTGAAGTGATCAAATTTTGGATGGAATTTAAAGGCAGAGCCAAAACTCGGAAAATGCCTGCTTCCCTAGGACATCACAGATAATGTGTGTACTGTCAGATATTTTTGATTTTTCATAATGTGAAAAAATTTCAGTTTTCATCTTACATTCCAAAGGTATTATCCATGTCACCTAATTTTGAATTCTTCAGATTGATGAGAAATGTGCTTTCACAGACATCAGTGTCATTCAAGGACGTGACTGTGGAGTTTACCCTGGAGGAGTGGCAGTGTATGAGCTCTGCTCAGAGGACCCTGTACAGAGATGTGATGCTGGAGAACTACAGCCACCTTGTCTCATTGGGTGAGCCTACTTTATCATGCGACTGCCTACAGTGTATTTGATTTTCTGTTTCTTCTCCTGTTTTTTTAAAAAATCATCTATATTGAGGTATAATTAACAGAAAATAAAATTCAACAAGTTTCTATGTATAATTCAGTGACTTTTGAAAAATGTGTACGGCTATACCACCAAAATCATACAGGTATTTCTATCATGTGAAAATTTTCCTTATGGCCTTTCTCAGTCAGTCCTCTCTTCCCACCCATTTTATGATAATCACTGATCCTCTTTCTATTTCAATACTTTTGCCTTTTTTGAAAGTTCATATAAATGGAATCACACTTTATATACTGTCTGTATGGCTTCTTTCCCTTAGCATAATTCTTTGGAGATTCATGGATATTGTTGTGTGTGTCTGTATTTATTCTTTATAGTGATGAGTAATGTTTCGTTCTTTGGCGTGTATTTTCAGTTGTTGATAAGACATGAGGTCCTCTTTGCTTTGGTGCTATCATAAGCAAAGGTGCTATGAATATTTAAGTCCAAGTCTGTGTGTGGCTATGTTTTCATACCTTTGTGTAAAGACCCTAGTTGTTGTTTCCTGGGTCTTATGTATACCTACAGGAAAACCTGGTTTTATCGTGCTTTACTTTATTGGGCTTCTCAGCTGTTACTTTTTGTTACAAATGGAAAGTTTGTGGCAGCCCCTTGGGTCCAACCACGTCTATTGCTGGCAGTTTTCAAACAGCATTTGCTCACTTTGTGTCTCTGTGTCATGTTTTGGTAATTCTCACAACATTTCAAACTCTTTCATTGTTATACTTGTTATGGTGATCTGTTGTAATTGTTTTGGGGCACCATGAATTGCACCCGTATGAGATGGCAAACTTGATTGATAAATATGTGTGTGTTTTGACTGCTCCGCTGACTGGCCATTCCCCCATCTCTCTCTTTCTCTTCAGGCCTCCTATTTCCTGAGACATAATAATATTGAAATTAGGCCAATTAATAACCCTGCAATGGCTTGTAAGTGTTCAAATGAAAGGAAGAGTTACATGCCACTTACTTTAAATTAAAAAATAGAAATTATTAGTAAGGAAGGCATGTTGAAAGCCGAGATATTCTGAAAGCTAGGCTGATTGCACCAGTTAGCCAAGTTGTGAATGCAAAAGAAAAGTTCTTGAAGGAAAATGAAAGTGATAACTCGAGTGAACACATGAATGATAAGAAAGTGAAACAGCCTGATTACTGATATGGAGAATATTTTAGTGTCTTGGATAAAAGGTCAAACAACATTCCCTTAAGCCAAAGTGTAATCCAGGGCAAGGTCCTAACTCTCTTCAATTCTGTAAAGGCTGAGAGAGGCAAGCAACCTGCAGAAGAGTTTGAATCTATTATAGGTTGGTTCATGAGGGTTAAGGAAAGAAGCCATCTCTATAAGATGAACGTGCAAGGGGGAGCAGCAAGTGCTGATGGAAAAGCTGCAGCAAGTTATCCAGAAGATCTAGTTAAGATGATTAATGAAGGTGGCTACATGACACAACAGAGTTTTAATGTAGATGAAAGATGTAGATCTTCTATTGGAAAAAATGCCATCTAGGACTTTCATACGTAGAGAGGAGAAGTCAATGCCTGGCTTCAAAGCTTCAAGGACTCTCTTGTTGCGAGCTAATGCAGCTGGTGACTTTAATTTAAATCCAGGGCTCATTTACCATTCCAGGAATTCTAGGGGCCTTAGGAATTATGCTGAATTTACTTTGCCTGTGCTCTGGAAATGAAACAACGAAGCCTGGATGACAGCACATATGTTGACAACATGATTTACTGAGTATTTTAAGCCTATTGTTAGACCTACTGCTCAGAAAAAGGATTTCTTTCAAAACATGCTCATTGGTTATGCACCTGGTCACTCAAGAGCTCTGATGGAGATGTACAATGTGATTAGTATATTTATGCTTGCTAACACAACATCCATTCTGCAGCCCATGTGTTGAGTTGTTTTGACTTTCAAGTCTTATTATTTAAAAAATATATTTTGTAAAGCTATGGCTGCCATAGATAATGATTCCTCTGTGGGTCTGGGCAGAGTCAATTGAGAACCTTCTGGAAAGGATTGACCATTCTAGATGACATTAAGAACATTTGTGATTCATGGGAGGAGTTTACAATATCAGCCTGAACAGGAGTTTGGAAGAAGTTGATTCCAGTCATTATGGATGACTTTGAGCGGTTCCAAACTTGAGTGTAGGAAGTGACTGCAGATGGGTGGAAGAAGCAGAAGAATCAGAATTAGAAGCAGATCCTGAAGATGTGACTGAGCTACTGCAATCCCATGATAAAAATTTAATGGATGAGGAGTTGCTTCTTGAAGGAGCAAAGAAAGTGGTTTCTTGAGATGGAATCTACTGATGAAGACACTCTGAAGATCCTTCAAAGGACAACAAAGGATTTAGAATATTACACATTTAGTTAATAAAGTAGTAGCAGGGTTTGAGAGGATTGACTAGTTTCGAAAGAAGTTTTACTGTCTGTAAAATGCTGTCAATTCGCTTTGCATATTACGGAGAAATAATTCATGAAAGGAAGAGTCAATTGATGTGACAAACTTCATTGTTGTCTTGTTTTAAGAAACTGCCACAGCCACCCCAGCCTTCAGTAACCACCACCATTAATAGTCAGCAGCATCAACACTGAGGCAAACCCTCCACCAGCAAGATTACCATGCACTGCAGGCTCAGTGATGGTTAGCATTTTTTAGCAATAAAGTGTTATTTTAAATTAAGATATGTACATTGTTTTTTAAGACATAATGCTGTTGCAAACTTACTAGTCTACTCTGTGTGTAAACACAGATTTTCTATGTATTGGGAAACCAAACAATTTGTGCAGCTCACTTTATTGTGATATTCACTGTATTGCTGTGATCTGCAACCACACCTGCAGTGTCTCTGACATATGCCTGTATATGAAGAAGAAAACAATAACTGCCAAATGTTTTTAAAGTGCATGTGTCATTTACGTGGGCATTAGTAACTTATAGTAATTCTTGTTGCTCCAAATATTCACCATCATTTTGTGTTGTAAACCCGATGAGTTTTTATCCTTTTAGTGGGGGTCTGTTGTATCTACTTGGGTTTCATTTATCATTTCTCTTTGACTAATGACGATGAACAACTTTTGTATGCTACTTGTTCATTCACATAGCTTTTAAAAAAGTAAGTTCAGATCCTTAGCCCATTTGTTTTGTTGAGTTTTTCAGCTTATAATTCAGTTGAAACAGTTCTTTATACAATCTTGATAAGATACACTTTTATATACACTTTTATAAGATACACATGTTGACAATTTTTTCTCCTAATCTGTGGTTGATCTTTTTAGTTGTGAAACAGTTGGGCAAAAGGTTTTCATGTTGATGAAGTCCAATCTATCATTTCCTTTACTTTCCTATTCTATTCCCCCCACCCCTGTTTCATAATTTGCCTAACAGAGGTTATTCAGATTTTCTCCTCTGTTTTTTTCTAGAAATATCCTTGGTTTAGATTTTACATTTAAGTCTTTGACTTTTTCCGGTTAATCTGTGTAAATGGTGTGAAATATAGATTGTGATTCATTTTTGCAGCTAAAGGTCTGCTTGGCTCACTGGTTATCCTTTTCCTATTCAGTTGCCTTGGCACCTTTTGAAATAAATTGTACATATATGCATAGGCTTCTCTCAATATCATTCTGGTTTATTGATCTAAATACCTATCTTAATAGGTATGCACTAGTCATGCACTATTTTGATTAATCTGTCTATGCAGTAAGTTTTTACATCAGAAGGAATAAGTCCTCTTAACTTTTTCTTTTGGCTATTACAGTTTGTTTTTCTTTCCCTATAAATTTTAAAAAATTTTATTTTTTCTGGAAACCCTAGTGGTGTTTTATAAGGATTGTGTTGAATGTTTAGAAGATTCGGGGGAAAATTTACATCTAATAATATTGAATTTTCTGATGTGTGAACAATGTCCTTACTTTTCCTTAGCATTTAATGTTCCTTTGCAGTGTGTTACAGTTTTCACTTACGTATCTTCAGCCTTTTTTGTGAGATGTATCCTTAAATCTTTTGATGCTATCTGTAATGATACTTTTAAAAACTTCAATTTCCAATTTTTTTTTGGATTTAAGTAGAATTATAATTCATGTTCATTGATGTTGTTTATCTCTGTTTTGCTAACTTCACTTGTTACTTCTACTAGATGTCTTGAAGATTCCTTAGACTATTTTATATGTTAAATAATATGATTTGTAAATAAAGATATTTTTCTAATCTCTATGCATTTTAATTTCTTTTTTGAACAGGCCAGGATTTAATGTGAAGAATTTATTTATTATTTACAACTAAGTATGATATTAGTCATAGGCCTTAAATAGTTGCTCATTGTCACCTATTTCTTTTCTTTCTATTCCTAGTGCTGTAAAATTAATATAATTTCTTCCTTAAAAGTTCATACTAGAATTCATTACAGAAGCAATCTGGACCTGGAATTTTCTTTGTTGGAATTTTTTTTTTAATAACAACTTGATTGAGGTAGAATTCGTGTACCAAAAGTTCACCCTTTTAATTTACACAATTCAGTATATATATATATCTTGTGTGTGTGTGGGGGGGCGGGTACGCGGGCCTCTCACTGTTGTGGCCTCTCCCGTTGCAGAGCACAGGCTCCAGACGCACAGGCTCAGCGGCCATGGCTCACGGGCCTAGCCGCTCCATGGCATGTGGGATCTTCCCAGACTGAGGCAGGAACCCATGTCCCCTGCATCGGCAGGCAGACTGTCAACCACTGTGCCATCAGGGAAGCCCCACAATTCAGTATTTTTTAATATGTTCACAGAGATATGGAACTATCACCACTATTTAGTTTTAGTATATTTTCATCACCCCAAGAAGAAACCCTAATCTACTAATCTACTCTATGTCTATAGAGATTTCCCCATTTTGGAGGTTTCATATAAGTAGAATACAAAATATATAGCTTTTTCTGAGCGGCTTCTTCTACTTAGCATGATCTTTTTTTTTTTTATTTTGCGGTACGCGGGCCTCTCCCTGCTGTGGCCTCTCCCATTGTGGAGCACAGGCTCTGGACGCGCAGGCCCAGTGGCCATGGCTCACGGGCCCAGCCGCTCCATGGCATGTGGGATCCTCCCAGACCGGGGCACGAACCCGTGTCCCCTGCGTCGGCAGGTGGACTCTCAACCACTGCGCCACCAGGGAAGCCCAGCATGATCTTTTTAAGGTTCATCAGTGTTATAATATGTATCCGTAATGAAATTCAATTTCTGGTTAAGTAGTATTTGATTTTATGGCTATATCACATTTTTTTTTCCGTTGGTGGGCTTTGGGTTGTTTCCATTTTGACTGTTAATGAATAATGCTGCTAGACCAGTTGTGTTTTTGTGTGCACATAGTTTTCCATTCTACTTTGTATATACTTAGCGTAGAATTACTGGGTGATATGGTAACTCTGTTTTAACAATTTTAGGAACTGCCAAAAGAACTTCTCAAAGCAGTGGTACTTCTTTTACCACCCCACCAGCAATGAATGAGGGTTCCTGTTTTTCCACATGTACCTGCATAATTGTTACTGTCTGTTGTTTTTTTTTTAGCCCTCCTAAAAAAGTGTAGTGTGAAGTGGGATTTCATTATAGTTATGAGTTGTATCTCTCTAATTTTGAGCATTTTAATGTGTTAATTGCTTATTAGCTGTTTGTGTATATTCCTTGGAGAAATGTCTGTTCACATCCCATTCTCCATTTATAAGTTGGGTTATTTGTCTTCATTGTTGACTTTTAAGATTTTTTAATATAATCTGGATACAAGTCTCTATCAGTTATATGTTTTGTAAATATTTTCTTCCATTCTATGAGTTGTCTTTTCACTTTCTACATGGAGCTCTTTGAATCGCAAAAGTTTTTTATTTTGATAATATCCAGCTGGACTATTTTCTCTTTTCCTCTTTTTTGTCAAATCTCAGAAAACTTTGCCTAACTCAAAGTCAAAAACATTTACTCCTATTTTTTTCTGTATATTTTATAATTTTTTTTTCTACATTCAGGTCTGTTATTCATTTTGAGTTAATTTTTATAGATGGTATGTGTTACAACTTTATTCTTTTGCATGTGAATAGTGAAGTGTTTTCCAACATCATTTGTTGAAAAGACTATATTTTTCTGATTGAATTGTAGCCCCCTTGTTGAAATTCAGTTGTCCATAGATGTAAGGGTTTATTTCTGTCCTCTCACTTCTATTCCATTGGTCTCTATTTTTATTTTTATAATGTTTATTCTTACACCAGTACTACCTTAATAGTATAGTATGATATTGTGATTTATAATAAGAAAGAAAATTTGGTCTTCATCCCTGTTCCTGGCACAGAGTTCTAAATCCCTTGAGATTTCCTAAATGTAAGAGAGATTGAGGTGTCTTTTGTTATTGGTAACAAGCCCCTTTCAACCATGCCATAGTTCATGTTAATGAGGTAGCATTTGGAAACCCCCTGAGGATGTAGGCTTGTTGCCAGGAATACCAATCAAGTGATTTGAGGGTTGGGACATTCAGGCCCACCCCCAGACCTCCAGGGCTTGACGTAATTACTAACAACAGTTATTCCTACATAATGAAATCTCCATAAAAATTTCTGAACTCTAGGGTTCAGAGAGCTTTGTTGTTGGTGAACACTTGTAGGTGGTGGGAGGCTGATGCTCCTGGACAGGGCATGGAAGCTTTGCCCTATGCAGCTTTTTTGTCTGGCTGTTTCTGAGTTGTATGCTTTGTAATAAACCTGGCAATCTATTAATAGTAAGCAAACTGTTTTCCTGAGTTCTGTGAGCCATTCTAGCAAATTAAACCTGAGGACCAGGATGTGGGAACCTCCCATTTATAGCTAGCTGGTCAGAAGCACAGGTAGCAACCTGGACTTGTAATTGACATCTAAAGTGTGAGGAGAGGCAATCTTGCGGGACTGAACTCCTAGCCTGTGGGATCTGATGCAAACTCCAAGTAGATATGTCAGAACTGAATTGAATGTAGGACACCTTGCTTGTATTGCAGTTGCCTGGTAGTGGGAAAAACCTCTACACATTCAGTGACCAGCAGTGAAGTAGTATTGAGAATACAGAAGTATTTTGTGAGTAGAGACAGTAATATAGATGAGAAACAGGAGTGTTTTCTATAACAGAGTAATTGAAATTGAATAGTGTGAGCCCTCCAAGTTTTTTCTTTATCAAGGTTGTTTTAGCTATTTTGGGTAACTTGCATTTCCATAATTTTAGGATTGGTTTGTCAATTTCTGTAAAAGAGTAGAGCTGAGATTTTGAGAGGGTTCGACTGTAGCTCAACTCCTGGAGTATTGCCATCTTGACAACTTTAATTCTTCTGATCCATGAACATTGAGATTATCTGTCTTTCCATTTATTTAGGCCTTTTAAAATTTATTGCAATGATATTTTGTTGCTTTAAATGGGCAAGGTTTATACTTTTGTTAAAGCTATTCTAAGTATTTTATTCTGTTTGATGCTATTGTAAATGGAATTGTTTTCTTTATTTCATATTTGGATTGCTCATTGCTAGTACATAGAAATACAGCTGAGTTTTGCATATTTATCTTGTATTCTGCAACCTTGATGAACCTGGTTATTAACTTTCAGAAGTTTACTTATTTATTTCTGGATACCTTAGGATTTTCTATACTGATTTGGTTTACCTTGCCCTTCCTTTCTTTGCTGTTTTATGATAAAATTTAAGCTCATGAATTGAGACTTGGTTTTGCTTTATTATTTTTATTTATTTATTTTTAATTAATTATTTTTGGCTGCGTTGGGTCTTCGTTGCCACATGCAGCCTTTCTCTAGTTGCAGTAAGCGGGGCCTACTCTTCGTTGTGTTGTGTGGGCTTCTCGTTGTCGTGCGCGGGCTTCTCATTGCGGTGGCTTCTCTTGTTGCGGAGCACGGGCTCTAGGCGCACAGGCTTCAGTAGTTGCGGCGTGTGGGCCCAGTAGTTGTGGATCGCAGGCTCAGTAGTTGTGGCACATGGGCTTAGTTGCTCTGCAGTGTGTGGGATCTGCCTGGATCAGGGCTCGAACCCGTGTCCCCTGCATTGACAGGCGAATTCTTAACCACTGCGCCACCCGGTTTTGCTTTTTTAATGTAAGCATAAGGCACTATATTTTCCTTTGAAAACTGCTTTAGCTGCATCACACAAGTTTTGATGTTGTGTTTTTATTTTCATTTAATCCAAGATATTTTTTAAAATGTCCAGTGATTTCTTGTTTGATCCATTGGTTTTGTAGAATTTGTTTACTTTCCAACTATTTGTTTCATAATTTCTTATTGTTATAATTTTTATATCCTTTGTTTGTGTGTCACTCTGGATAATATTTCATGCATGGTTCAGTCTTACTGAATGTATTGAAATTTGTCTTAGGGCCTAGCATATGATCCTGGGGAATGTTCCATATGTGACTGAAAAGAGTACTTTTTCTTGATGGGGATTAGTTCCAGTGGGCTGATCATATTGCTGAAGGCTTCTATATCCTTTTAATATCTTATCTACTTGTTTTATTAAATATTGAGAAAGGAATGTGAGTATCTAAGTATAATTTGTGTGTTATCTTTCTTAACAAGATTTGCTTCAGGCATTTTGAAGCTCTGTTTTTAAGTGGCAAAGCACTTAGGATTGTTACATCCTCCTGATGAATTTTCCCTTTTAGCATTTTCCATTGTTTATTTTTATTCCTGGTAGTATTTCTTTTCCTGAATTTTGTTTGGTACTGTATAGTCAGTCAGACTATCATTTGCTTATTGTGTGCTTCGTGTGATATATAGTTTTTCTGTCCTTTTATTTCTAACTTGTGTCTTTACATTCACAGTCAGTTTCTAAGAGAGTATGTTTGTTTTACTTTTTATTAGCTCTGACAATTTTTGTGTTTTAGCAAAATGTTCATATCACTTATATTTAATACTATCTTTGTGGTTGAATTTGAAACCTTCTTGCTGTTTACCTTCTAGTTTTTTGTCTTTTTTTCCCCCCTCTTTCCTACCTTCTCTGTGATTAACTCGTTCCCCCCCACCCCCACCTTTTTTTTTTTTCTTTGGCTGCACTGTGTGGCATGCAGGATCTCAGTTCCCTGACCAGGGATTGAACCTGGGCCCTCAGCAGTGAAAGCACAAGTCCTAAGCACTGGACCACCAGGGAATTCCCTTAACTACTTATTTTTAATGAATCTCCTTTAACCACTTTTGGCTTCTGAGATATACTTGTTTGTATTTTTAGTGGTTTCTAAATATACATCTCTGAAGTGTCAGTCTGCCTTCAAATATCTTGTTACTTCAACTTTGTTATTACAGAATATTTTCCTTTTCTGTCTTTCATCCTTTGTGTTCTTGTTGTCATTTATTTTACTTCTACATATCTTATAATCCACATAATACCTTGTTTTTTTCTTATAAAATGTTATTTGCACTTTAATATATTTTTAAAACAAGAACAATGTGTTTTATTTATATATTATCCATTTACTTTTCTCTTTATTTCTTTTGTGTAGATTCATATTTACACTTGGTATAATTTTTTAAAATCCAGATGACTTAACTTTTCTTTTAGATCTGGTCAGCTGGCAATGGGTTTTATTTATTCATTTGTCTAAAAGTGTCATTTATATTTTTGGATAAGTACTAGGACTTTGAGTTTGCTCAGGATTCCAGACACTGGTTTGGGGAGACAAGAGGAACCTAAATTGATTGGGGCAGGTGAAAGTTAATACTTAATTTTAGGTCCTTTATTTAGCAGAGAAAGTTAGTAAGAATAATGTACTGAATTTGTAAGATAAGCATGAACAGTTTGAAAATCTCATGTTTGGACATACTGACTTTTTTTTAAAAGCTGCCATTTAGAATAAGTCACAGGGGAACAGAAATGTTTGCCATTCTAATATTAATATTAGACTTTTGAATCATCTGGGAAAATTTGTTAGAAATGCAGATTCTCATATGTCACCCCAGAACATTAGACATTCTAATATTAATATTAGACTCTAATATTAGACTTTTGAATCATCTGGGAAAATTTGTTAGAAATGCAGATTCTCATATGTCACCCCAGAATCACAACTTAAGAACCACTAGAGTAATAGAATGCTCAGTTGGCCGGGTGCCCTTTGAAATTAATGAGGAATTCCTGAAGGCACTGAATATGGCAGGTCTATTAGGACCATATGGCCCTTTGACTTGGGAGTCCCAGTGACCTTCTCAGAGTGCCTTTGAGGTCAAAAGCTGCCATAACGACACTAAGGTATTAGCCTTTTGCACCATTCACAAGCAAACAATGCAGTTTCCAAATAAGTATATGATTGGAACATAACAAAATGAGTGCAAAAGCACATGAGAACCTACATGTCTTATTAAAGAGATCTATGTCAGTTTTTATCTGATGTAAATATTGGTAATCCTTTTAACAAAACCCTTTGGAGTCTTTTAGTGTTTTTCTCCCCTCCAGGGAGTATATTGTCCTGCCTTGAAGTTCAGTTCTGGACTTTTGTTTTAACACTGTTTTCTCAACATGTTCATGTTTTTCTCTATCTTCTTTAACCTATGGAGTGTATTAGAATAGCAGCTTTGAGGTCCTTGGAAGCAAATTTAATCTCAGATGACATTTTTTGTTCTGTCCCATTGATTGACTTGTTTCCTGGTCATGAATCATGTTTTCCTTCTTTTCATACTTGGTCATTTTTTTAAAATTTAATTTTAATTTTATACTGGGGTATAGTTGATTTATAATGTTGTAGTAGTTTCAAGGTACAGCAGAGTGATTTAGTTTTAAATATTCATATAAGCATTCTTTTTCAGATTCTTTTTCCATATAGATTATTATAGAATATTGAGTAGAGTTCCCTGTACTATAAAGTATATCCTTGTTTATTTGATATATAGTAGTGTGTATATGTTAATCCCAAACTCCTAACTAGTCCCTCCCCCGCCTTTCCCCTTTGGTAACCATAAATTTGTTTTCAAATTTATGAGTCTGTTTCTGTTTTGTAAATAAGTTCACTTACATCATTTTTTTAGATTCCACATGTAAGGATATCATGTAATATTTATCTTTCTCTGTCTGACTTCACTTAGTGTGATAATCTCTAGGTCCATCTGCAAATGGCATTATTTTATTCTTTTTGCTACAAATGTTACAAATGGCATTAGTTTATTCTTTTTTATGGCTGAGTAATATTCCACGGTAGATATGCACTGCATCTTTATCCATTCCTCTGTTGATGGACACTTAGGTTGCTTCCTTGTCTTGGCTATTGTAAATAGTGCTGCAGTGAACATTGGGATGCATGTATCTTTTTAAATTATGGTTTTCTCCGGTTATATGCCCAAGAGTGGGATTGCTGGGTCATATGGTAGTTGTATTTTTAGGTTTTCAAGAAACCTCCACAGTGTTCTCCACAGTGCTTGTACCAAATTACATTACCACTGACAATGGAGGAGGGTTCCCTTTTCTCCACACCCTCTCCAGCATTTATTGTTCATAGACTTTTTGATGATGGCCAGTCTGACTGGTGTGAGGTGATACATCATTGTAGTTTTGATTTGCATTTCTCTAATAATTAGGGATGTTGAGCATCTTTTCCTGTGCTTTTTGGCCATCTGTATGTCTTCTTTGGAGAAATGTCTATTTACATCTTTTGCCCATTTATTGATTGTTCTGTTTTGTGAGGTTTTTTGATATTGAGCTGCATGAGCTGTTTGTATATTTTGGAGATTAATCCTTTGTCAGTTGCTTTCTTTGCAAATATTTTATCTCATTCTGTAGGTTGTCTTTTTGTTTTGTTTATGGTTTCCTGTGCTGTGCAAAAGGTTTTAAGTTTAATTAGGTCCCATTTGTTTATATCTGTTTTTATTTTTATTACTCTAGGAGGTGGATCTAAATAGATGTTGCTGCAATTTATGCCAAAGAGTGTCTGCCTGTGTTTTCCTCTAAGAGTTTTATAGTATCTGGCCTTACATTTAGGTCTTTAATCCGTTTTGAGTTTATTTTTGTCTGTGGTGTTAAAGAATGTTCTAGTGTCATTCTTTTTACATGTTGCTATCCAGTTTTCCCAGCACCATTTATTGAAGAGGTTGTCTTTTGTCCATTGTATGTTCTGGCCTCCATTGTTGTAGATTAATTGACCATAGTTGTGTGGGTTTATTTCTGGGCTTTCTGTCCTGTTCCATTTATCTATATTTCTGTTTTTGTGCCAGTACCATACTGTTTTGATGACTGTAGCTTTGTAGGATAGTCTGAAGTCAGGGAGCCTGATTCCTCCAGCTCTGTTTTTCTTTCTCAGAATTGCTTTGGCTATTCAGGGTCTTTTTTGTCTCCACACAAATTTTCAATTTTTTTCTTCTAGTTCTGTGAAAAATGCCATTGATAATTTGATACGGATTGCATTGGATCTGTAGATTGCATTGGGTAGAATAGTCGTTTTGATAATATTGTTTCTTCCAATCCAACAGCATGGTATATATTTCCATCTGTTTGTGTCATCTTTACTTTCTTTCATCAGCGTCTTATAGTTTTCAGAGTACAGGTCTTTTGCTTCCTTAGGTAGGTTTATTCCTAGGTATTTTATTCTTTTTGATGTGATGGTGAATGGGATTGTTTCCTTAACTTCTCTTTCTGATCTTTCATTGTTAGTGTATAGGAATGCAAGAGATTGCTGTGCATCAATTTTGTATCCTGCAACCTTTCCAAATTCACTGATTAGCTCTGGTAGTTTTCTTTTAGCATCTTTAGGATTTTCTATGTATAATATCGTGTCATTTGTGAACAGTGACAGTTTTACTTCTTCTTTTCCAATTTGGATTCCTTTTGTTTCTTTTTCTTCTCTGATTGCAATGGCTAGGACTTCCAAAACTGTAAAAGTGAATAAAAGTGGCAAGACTGGAGATCCTTGTCTTGTTCATGATCTTAGAAGAAATGCTTTCAACTTTTCATGGTTGAGAATGATGTTAGCTGTGGGCTTGTCATATATGGCCTTTATTATGTTGAGGTAGGTTTCCTCTATGCCCACATTTGGAGAATTTTTATAATAAATGGGTGCTGAATTTTGTCGAAAGCTTTTTCTGTTCTGTTGAGATGATGATACAGTTTTTATTCTTACATTTGTTAATGTGGTGTGTCATACT
Organism: Pseudorca crassidens; assembly: GCF_039906515.1. Classification (NCBI taxonomy): domain Eukaryota; kingdom Metazoa; phylum Chordata; class Mammalia; order Artiodactyla; family Delphinidae; genus Pseudorca; species Pseudorca crassidens. The sequence continues at coordinate 97,772,971 of NC_090302.1, read as the reverse complement.
GATTGATTTGTGCATATTGAAGAATTCTTGCATCCCTGGGATAAATCCCACTTGGTCATTGTGTATGATCCTTTTAATGTATTGTTGAATTCGTTTTTTTAGTATTTTGTTGAGTATTTTTGCATCTATGTTCATCAGTGATATTGGCCTGTAATTTTCTTTTTTTGTGGTGTCTTTGTCTCATTTTGGTATCGGGGTGATGGTGGCCTCATAGAACAAGTTTGGGAGTATTCCCTCCTCTGCAATTTTTGGAAGAGTTCCGGAAGGATAGGTGTTATCTCTTCTCTAAATGTTGATGGAATTCGCCTGTGAAGCCATCTGGTCCTGGACTTTTGTTTCTTGGAAATTTTTTAACCACAGTTTCAATTTCAGTACTTGTGATTGGTCTGTTTATATTTTCTATTTCTTCCTGGTTCAGTCTTGGGAGATTGTACCTTTCTAAGAATTTGTCCATTACTTCTAGGTTGTCCATTTTATTGGCATATAGTTGCTTGTAGTAGTCTCTTATAGATCCTTTGTGTTTCTATGGTGTGAGTTGTAACTCCTTTTTCTTTTCTAATTTTATTGATTTGAGCCCTCTCCCTTTTTTTCTTGATGAGTCTGGCTAAAGGTTTACCAATTTTTTATCTTTTCAGAGAACCAGCTTTTAGTTTCATTGACCTTTTCTATTGTTTTCTCAATCTCTCTTTCATTTATTTCTGCTCTAATCTTTATTATTTCTTTCCTTATGCTACCTTTGGAATTTGTTTGTTCTTTCTCTAGTTGCTTTTGGTGTAATATTAGGTTGTTAATATTTGAGATTTTCCTTTCCTGTGGTAAGGTTGTATTGCTATGAACTTCCCCCTTAGAACTGCTTTTGCTGCCTCCCACGTTTCAGATCGTCATGTTTTCATTTTCATTTGTGTCAAAGTATTTTTTTATTTCCTCTTTGATTTCTTCAGTGATCCATTGGTTGTTTAGTAATATATTGTTTATCCTCCATGTGTTTGTGTTTTTTACAGTTTTTTTCCTTGTAGTGGATTTCTAATCTCATAGCACTGTGGTTGGAGGAGATGCTTGCTATGATGTAAATCTTCTTAAATTTTCAGAGGCTTGATTTGTGACCCAAGATGTGATCTATCCTGGAGATTGTTCTGTGTGCCCTTGAGAAGAATGTGTATTCTGCTGTGAGATGGAAATGTCTTATAAATATCAACGAAGTCATTTAAGACTTGTGTTTCCTTAGTGATTTTCTGTGTGGTTGATCTGTCCTTTGAAGGTGGGGTTTAATAATAGTGGCATTGAAATCTCCCACTATTATGTGTTACTGTTGATTTCTCCTTTTATGGCTGTTAGTATTTGCCTTATATATCAAGTTGCTCCTATGTTAGGGCATATATATTTATAATTTTTATATCTTCTTCTTGGATTAATCCCTTGATCATTATTCAGTGTCCTTATTTGTCCTTTTGTAACAGTCTTTATTTTAAAGACTATTTTGTCTGATAAGAAGATTGGTACTCCAGCTTTCTTTTGATTTCCATTTGCTTGGAATATCTTTTTCCATTCCTTCACTTTCAGTCTGTATGTGTCCCTAGGTCTGAAGTGGGTTTTTTGTAGACAGCATATATATGGGTCTTGTTTTTGTATCCATTCAGCCAGCCTATAAGTCTTTTGGGTGGAGCATATCTATATGTATGTTCTTATTGCCATTTTGTTAATTGTTTTGAATTTGTGTTTGTGGGGCTTTTTTCTTCCCTTCCTCTTTTCTCTTTGGTGATTTGATGACTATCTTTAGAGTTGTGTTTGCCTTGCTTTGTCTTCTTTTGTGTGTGTGTCTCTATTGTAGATTTTCAGTTTATGGTTACCATGAGGTTTTGATATAGAAGTCTGTATATAAACAAGATTGTTTTAAGCTGCTGGTCTTTTAATTTCAAATGCATTTCCAATATCCTACATTTGTACCATCCTCTTCTCACAGTTGCTGGCTTTGATATCATTTCTGTGTGGATGATTTCCTACCTTTACTGTTTGCCTTTACCAGTGAACTTTTCCATTAATAATTTTCTTGTTTCTTGTTTCTAGTTGTGACTTTTTCTTTCCATCTGGAGAAGTTCCTTTAGCATTTGTTGTAAAGGTAGTTTGGCGGTGCTGATTCTCTCAGGTTTTGCTTGTCTGTAAAGCTTTTGATTTCTCCATTGAATCTGAACGAGAGCCTTGCTGGGTAGAGGATTCTTGGTTGTAGATTCTTCCCTTTCATCGCTTTCAGTATATCATACCACTCACTTCTGGCCTGCAGAGTTTCTGCTGAAAAATCAGCTCATAACTTTATGGGAATTTTGTTGTATGTTATTTGTTGCTTATCCTTGTTGCTGTTAATACTTTCTCATTGTCTTTAATTTTTGTCAATTTGATTAATGTGTGTCTCAGTGTGTTCCTCCTTGGGTTTTTCCTGACTGGGCCTCTGCAGTTCCTGGACTTGGGTGACTGTTTCCTTTCCCATGTTAGGGAAATCTTCAGTTATTATCTCTTCAAATATTTTCTCAGGCCCTTCCTTTCTCTCTCTGTTCTTCTGGAACCCCTATAATGCGAATATTGGTGCATATAATGTTGTCCCAGAGGTCTCTTAGACTGTTCTCATTTCTTTGCATTCTTTTTTCTTTATCTGTTCTGCAGCAGTGATTTCCAACAATCTGTCTTCCAGCTCACTTATTTGTTAGTCTGCCTCATTTTTCCTGCTATTGATTCCTTCTCATGTATTTATATTTCAGTTATTGTATTGTTCAACTCCCTTCTCAAAGCTTCTAGTGCATTATTAAACATTTCTTCTATCTTCTTCATCTGTGCCTCATTCTTTTCCCAAGATCTTGGATCATCTTTATTATCATTACTCTGTATTCTTTTCCAGTTACGTTGGCTATCTCTATTTCACTTAGTTGTTATTCTGTGGTTTTATCTTCTTCCTTTGTCTGGGCCATACTTCTCTGCTGTCTTATTTTATCTAACTTTCTGTGTTTGTGGTCTCCATTCCTCAGTTTGCAGGACTGTAGTTCCTTTTGCTTCTGGTGTCTGCCCCCTGGTCGGTGAGGTTGCTCCAGAGACTTGTGTAGGCTTCCTGGTTGGAGAGACTGGTGCCTGCCCACTGGTGGGTGGAGCTGGGTCTTGTCCCTCTGGTGGTCAGGGCCTTGTCAGGGGGTTTGTTTAGAGGCAGCTGTGGGGTTAGGAAGACTGTAGGCAGCCTGTCTGCTGGTGGGTGAGGCTGTGTTCCCACCTTGTTAGTTGTTTGGCCCGAGGCATCCCTGCACTGGAGCCTGTAGGCTGTTGGTTGGGGCCAGCTGTCGGTGCCAAGATGACGATCTCCCGAAGAGCTGATGGTGATGATTATTTCTTGAGGCCTCCGCCAGCAGTGTACTTGGCCCCACAGACAGTCACGGCCAACCCCCGCTTCTCCAAGAAACCCCCCAAGACCCACAGCTATATCTGGCACAGGCTCCTATGGAGTCACTGCTTTGCCCTGGTTCCTAGTGCACGTGAAACCTTGTGTGTGTCCTCCAAGAATGGAATCTCTGTTTCCTCCAGTCCTTTGGAGCTCCTGCACTCAAGCCCCACTAGTGTTCAAAGCCAAATGCTCTGGCAGCGCCTCCTCCTGATGCCAGACCCACAGACTTGGGAGCCTGACGTGGGGCTCAGAATTCTCACTCCTGTGGGAAAACCTCTGCGATATAATTATTTTCCAGTTTGTAGGCCACCTACCCAGTGAGCATGGGATTTGATTATATCACAGAAGCTCCCCTCCAACCGTCTCGTTTTGGCTTCTTCTTTGTCTTTGGGTGTAGAATATCTTGTTTGGTAGGTTCAAGTCTTTTTTGTCAATGGTTGATTGCAGTTGTGATTTTGATGTTTTCATGAGAGGAGGTGAGCTCAAGTTCTTCTACTCCGCCATCTTGTCTCCTGCTCCCCGCCCCATACTTAGTCATTTTTGATAGTGTGCTACATATTGTGACTTTTGCATTGTTGACTGCTAGATTTTGTGATATTTGTTTAAATTCTTTGGGGCATTTTTTGGGGGAGTAGTAAATTAGTTGAGAATAATTTTAATCCTTTCAGTGCTTGCTTCTAATGTAATTTTTTTTTTTTTTTTTTTTTTTTTGCGGTACGCGGGCCTCTCACTGTTGTGGCCTCTCCCGTTGCGGAGCACAGGCTCCAGAGGCGCAGACTCAGCGGCCATGGCTCACAGGCCTAGCCGTTCCGCGGCATGTGGGATCTTCCCGGACCAGGGCACGAACCCGTGTCCCCTGCGTCGGCAGGTGGACTCTCAACCACTGCGCCACCAGGGAAACCCCTAATGTAATTTAATTCAAGTAAATCATTTAAATTAACTCAGTATTTGCTTGTTATTTCAGGTCTAGAGCATTCTTTAAGACTAACTTGGTCACAGTAGTAGGACAATAATACTCTTGGATACAGAGCATCTAATACCTCACATAGTAGAAGATCTTTCCACTCTTTCCAAACATCCTGTCTCTGTGTATGCTTGGGAATTTTTCCACCTATTGTGTTTGGGTTCTTTTTCCTGCATTGTTGGAAGCTTTCTTATATGAATGTACAAATTATACTCAAGGTGACCTTTCTGTTAGAGCTTCCTGCCTCTCTCTCAGCATACCTCTTTCCTCTGAAATATTTTACTCCAGAAATTCTAATTGTTTTGGCTTTCCTGAACTCTGAACTTTGCATTCTGTAGTTCAGCAGGCTGTGATTTGGTGTCTTCTTTCTGTACCATAACCTAGAAATTCTGTTTCTTTCCCTTCTCTCAGAGGTCCTTGTTTTCCAGTGCCATTGTCTCATGTGTAATCCCTAAAGGTCATTATTTTATTGATTTTGTATGGTTTCCAGTTGATTGGCTTGTACCATTATTCCTCTTACACCATGATGGTCATGATTGGAAGTTCCTGTGCAGAGCCTCATTTAAACCTCTGTACATGTAGACTCAATGTTATGTATCCTTATGATTCAGGGCTTTAATGAGATCAATTCCTTTTTAGATTCAGAAGAAAACTATATTGTAGTTTCCTCTCCAAAGGAAAGGTCAAATGAGCACCATAACTTTGCTACTCCTATAACTATTCCTTCCTTCACATTCATGTGCATTAAAGCCAGTTCAGCTGATCTAAATGCCATATTATTTCCCATTTACAGGGTATTATTTTACAAAACCGGATGTAATCATCAAGTTGGAGCAAGATGATCCATTGTTATTAGAGGAAGAATTTCTAAACAAGAGCCATGCAGGTGAGTTGAGTACTTTAGACACAACTCCAGGGGAAGTTAGATCCAAAATGGTCAGTTAGAGGTGGACACTGTGAAATAGTTTAAACACTTTTCTTTGTGAGGACTTATATCTTGAAGTGTGTAAAGAGTATACCAAATATGATGTAAATGAGTGTGTAAGAAAAGGGATGGAATATTAGCACATTGATTTTCTCATCTTACAAATAGTAAGCTTCAAGATACAGTACAAACCCAAATACATAGATGATTGTTCTAAATATAAATGATATAAACATTTCCATTCAAACATGCAATTTAGCAGTCATTCACATGGGGAATTTTCTTCAGTTTTATGCATTGTTACTTTAGAAGTCAAGAGTCAGTAAATCATGTATTTGGTCCTGGTTTCTCTGTTGTTTCTGTGGCCTCTTTAATATCTCTACACTAGACCATTTCATATTGATTACAGCACCTTTATGACATGTTTTAATAATGAGCTGATCAAATTTCAAAAAATACTCATGAGATTTTTTTTTGGCATGATATTAAACCTTGAATTTAACTTTGAAAAATTGAATTCAGCCTTGACTGAGATTAGTGAATCCTGAATTATTTTTATATGTTTTCTTAATTTACCACTTTATATTTCTGATTTTCCAAATTAATTTTAGGTATGTCTCAAATACAGTCTAATAGCATTTTCTTTTAATAGTTTACATTAGCCCATTCATATTGATCGGCAGTTACTTCTAAATGCTGTTTCTGTGTATAATGTTACAGAAGCTCTTCAGTAATAGCCCTGCTTTCTTTTCTTTTTAGAATAAGTGTGTTTTTCTCCTAATAACGTAGTTAGGTTGTACTTTGGCTTAAGGTGTGACCATAAAAATTTATAATCTCATGCAATTGCTTAATGATCCATTTATTTAGACAATGTCTAGTAATCACCTGATGTGTAAACAGTTATGAAATTAAAATGCTTACTTTCTCTTCCTTCCCATATTTTAACACCCAACTTTAGTTTCTTTTATAATCTCTTATTATAATCTCTTATTATATAATCTCTTAGTTTCTTTTATAAATCTTTCTTAGTTTTTACCTCTTCAATATCATTGTGACCGTTACTTGATTTGTCAGCTGTAAGTTATGTATTTGGCTTCCTAGCTTTTCAAGATGTGAAAAACATCAGGATTACATCTCATTACTTTTGTTACATCTTACTTTTCCGATATTGAATATATTTTTTCTAAACGTCCAAATTCTTAAGGCCTCTAAAAGAGAGTTGTAAAACAGCACAGAAATGAGAGTAATTAATTACTATAAATTTTTTGAGTGATGTGACGTGTAATGATGCAGAAACTTGTGCTTAAGAAAGACCTGATGTTTTTCTGATCCAGTCATATTCTGTTTCTTTATGAGAATGATAATTCCATGGGTGGTCACTCTGTACTATTTCTTATCATGGACAGAATAGTTGTATGTATATTTATGCTAAGTTTCATATTTTTATAACCATGAGGAGACAAATCAAACAGTGGGAAATGATATTTGTTATAAATATACCTCAGAAAGAATTTATTTCTATAATACAATAAGGAATTCAGCTCTTAAGACAGATATCTCCTTAGTATGGCCTTCCATGACTATTGTATTTTAAATGTCACTCCTGTGTCAAATAGTCTTATTTCCTCCTTTTTTCTGTTTCATTTTTCTCCCAACCACTCAACACCTAATATACTATTGTGAAGTATGAATTTTTCCCTCTGTCTCTTTCCACTGGAATATAAGCTCTCTGAGAGCAAATATTTAAAATATTTTATTTTCTGATTCAGTACCTGAGACAAAAACTTGGGACTCAAATGTATGTTAAATATTAAACTACTAAAATTGTTAGTAAAAAGGTAAGTAACCCATTTAAAAAAGAGTCAAAGTCCATAAAGAGGCATTTCTCAAAGAAGGGGATGAATGGCATAGATGGAAAAAAAATGCTTACTCTGGGAAGCACAAATTCAGATCAGATCACACTGTAGTATGATGTTCTTCTCACTCAATTTTCAAACATGGAGAAGTTTTATGATTCCAAGAGTATGATGATATGCAGGGAATCATCAGCAAGGCAGGAGCGGTATTAATTGGTATTTGGGAAAACAGATTAGCATTTTCTTTAAATTTTAACATACCTGTTCCCCATGACTCAGTAGTTTCACTCCCAGGTTTATCTTCTAGAGTTTCCTGTACATTTTCACTGGGAAACAAAATAAGATACTTTTCATACAACATTTGTAAAAAGGCCAATTTTGGAAGGAACCTCAATACTAATTTACATGTGAACTTAAAGTTAAATCATGATATAATAATACAATGGAATATTACACACTGCAGGACAACCATGGTCTGTGAAGCTAAAATGAAAATTATGCATATGAAATCAAGCAGCAAAAGTCTATTGGTAGAAAAATGCCATATAAATAATGGTCAGAAACAAAAAACTGAATAGTATCTTGTTATTTGGAACAGAATGTTAAAACATACACACATACAAAAATTAAGATGTACTTAAAATGAATGTGTGTGGGTAAATTACTTGGTGTATTATAATGCACCAGAAAAGAATATTCCCTACTTTATTCCTGCCTCTTCTGGGACATTATATATAATTAATATTGTGTAGTTACATTGGATTGACCATAAGGTTGGAGAGAGGTATTTCATACTTATTGGTGCAGCAGTCAAATTTCTTTGACTAAGCCAGTGTAACTGAGAGTGGTCTGGGTAGCTCTGAAACATACTGCATTTAAAAATATATATATATATATATATATATATATATATATATATATATATTTTTTTTTTTTTTTTGGCTGCGTTGGGTCTTTGTTGCTGTGCACAGGCTTTCCCTAGTTGCAGTGGGCGGGGGCTACACTTCATTGTGGTGCATGGGCTTCTCTTGTTGCGGAGCACAGGCTCTAGGCACATGGGCTTCAGTAGTTGTGGCTCATGGGCTCTAGAGTGCAGGCTCAGTAGTTGTGGCGCACAGGCTTAGTTGCTCTGCAGCATGTGGGATCTTCCTGGACCAGGGCTCAAACCTTTTTCCCCTGCATTGGCAGGCAGATTCTTAACCACTTCACCACCAGCGAAGTTCCATACTGCATTTTTAAGGACTACTAATTTATATCATATCACAGAGGAGTGCAAAAATAATCAGAGAATGAGAGTTCTGTTTCAGATTTAGGAGCACAAAGCTGCATGAAATATATTTTATAGGCTCTAAGAAGGTTATCAGTTGAAAGAGGAACCATTAATTTAGGGGTAGCTAAAAAACTGTCAGCATGCCATTAATTTTAAGATGAATCCTGATTTAAGTGATAATAATTTGCTTAAAAATGTGTGTGCCTCAATGTGCACATGTGCTCTCCATCTATTCATTGTTAAGATGAATGGTATAGGCAGTACTTACTGTGAGAGTGTAAATTAGTGTTGGGGAGCTCTAAGAAGGTATTTTCTTGGTCAAGTTTAGAGAATAGTATTGCCTCAAAAGATATCTAGATTAATCTTTAATCCTTAAATTGGGATATAGAGTTACTTAGAGAAAGGATTGTGAGTAGAAGATAAATGTTGAAACTGAAAAATATTATTGTAGATAAGGAACCACTGATAGGAGACAAATAGCCTGGCCAGACTAGATTGGAAAATATGGAGTTCTGAAATGGTAGCTAGAATATCTAATGTGCCTGGAGTTGTTAAAAAAAAAAGTTGTTTTCCAGAATGATGCCACTTAACTCCTGTTTTCTGTTGTATTTAGAGTAGTGTGTTCAGTGCCACCTTAGGTTTTAGCATAGGGCTGACATTTTACATCAAAGGTTAAAATAGCCTAGGTAAGATGAGTCACACATATGAAAGAAACTTTTATGTGAAATGAATAAAAAGGGTATTTCTAAATAGGCTTTTGGAAACAGGTTGAAACATGCTATTTAAGGATCTCAGCTAATAGAAACTAAGTATGTTGAGAAGTAGGTGGAGTGCTTATATAGAGATTAGTCATGGTTAAGACTAGTTTCAAGAGAGTGAGTAATCATAGTGAAAGTGGAAACTTATGATTTGATGTTCAAGAGAGGTTTGTTGTTGAACAACCCTGGTGTAGTAAACTAAGGCATTAGAGCCAGCATATAGAAGTGAATTCGTTCTAGGTCAAATTATGGTTTTACCTCTCATCACTTTTACACTTCTTGTACATTTGTATTTCTGTGAATAACTCCAGGAGGATTTCAGCTTGAGCTATAGAATTGTTTCTATAATCAGGAGAAAATTAGTGCAATTATAAATTTATTTTAGTGTTGATGTGTTTAGAATAGAAAAGGGGGGACTCCAGCCGGAAGCTTGTAGACTTCCCACTGTAATCTCTAGTTGGAAGTATAAGGACCTGGACATTGTTATTCTTCCTCAGTCCAATCCCTTCTTTGATCTATCATTTGAAAACCCTTGTTAACTGATTTTTCTTACAATTCTACCTACTGCTCATAATCAGTCATCCCAGTCTCTCATTTTCAGATTTCCTGAGTGAACCACTTTTGAGAGTCCTATTATCTATTTACCATTCATTTCCTTATTTTTAAAATGCCAACTATATAGTAATAATCATCATAATTTTGTTGTCCTTTTTTCTCAAGGAGTATAGGAATAGTATAAACATTTGGAATGTTTATTTCAGGGAGACTTGGTGCCTAGAAAGCAAATAATTAAATACAATATAGCACATATATATAAAGGCTGCATCCTATAAGAAATGTGTTTAATGTTCATAAGACATTTTAATTTTCTTTATTTTATAAGATAGCAAACTTGATAACCTCTTAGAGAAAAGTCTGGCAAATCAAGGAAAATACTTGCAGGAAGACTTTTTTGCTCAACTTCAGAATAAAGACACAGTTGAGAAAACTTTCCGCCAGGAGTTACACTGCAGAGAACATCAAAGCACTCACTCAGAAATAAAGACCTTTGAAATTGGAGGAAACTTCAGCCCTGATGCAGCCCTTACCTTTCCCCAGAAATGTGACACAAAAGGGAGCTTCCGTCATGATACCATATTTTGGCAAACCTCGCCCGCTCAGTCTACCTTTAGTGTACATCAGAGAACTCAAATAAGGGTGAAACCCTATGGATGTAAAGAATGTGGAAAATCCTTCTCTAGGAAGTATTACCTTATTGGACATCAGAGAACTCATACTGGGGAGAGACCTTATGCATGTAATGAATGTGAGAAAACTTTTACCCACACGTCACACCTCAGAGATCATCAGAGAACTCATACAGGGGAGAAACCGTATGAATGTAGTGAGTGCGGGAAAGCTTTTAGCCATAAGTCAACCATAAAAAGACATCAGAGAAGTCACACAGGTGAGAAACCCTATGAGTGTAATAAATGTGGAAAAGTCTTCTATACAAAGTTTCACCTCACTGAGCATCAGAGTAGTCACACAGGGGCAAAACGCTATGAATGTAGTGAGTGTGGAAAATCTATCTGTAGGAAGTCATACCTCGTTGTGCATCAGAGAATTCACACAGGGGAGAAACCCTATGAATGTCATGAGTGTGGAATACTTTTCTATAGGAAGTCATACCTCACTGGACATCAGAGAACTCATAGTGGGGAGAGACCTTATGCATGTAATGAATGTGAGAAAACTTTTACCCACATGTCAAACCTCAGAGAACATCAGAGAACTCATACAGGGGAGAAACCTTATGAATGTAGTGAGTGTGGGAAAGCTTTTAGCCATAAGTCAACCCTAAAAAGACATCAGAGAAATCACACAGGGGAGAAACCCTATGAGTGTAGTAAATGTGGAAAATGTCTCTCTAGGAAGTCTCACCTCACTCGGCATCAAAATTCACACAGAACAGAAACCTTAACAGTGTAGTAACTGTGGAAAATCCTTCTGTGAAAATTCTCATCTACCTCTGCATCAGCGAATTCACGGAGGAGAAACCCAATGAATGGGTTGAATGTGAGAAAGCTTTAACTAGATGCCAGTCCTAAAGATTTCAGAGAACTCACACTGGGGAGAAATCCTATTAGTAATGAACGTGAGAAAGTTTTCCCCTATAAACTGAACCTCAGAGTACATCAGACAGTCCCCACGTGGGAGAAACCTTATCAACGGTAGTAAACTTTAGAAAACTTAAAGCAGCAACCCAGGCCTAAGAACACATCAGAGAAGTCACACAGGGAAATCCCATTCATGATGAATATGGGAAAGCTTTTAGCCAGAAGTCAGGTCTTAGGACACATCAGACTGAGAAACTCTATGAATGTAATGGATATGGGGAATCTTTGACTGGAAGTGCAGCATCAGAGAACTCAGGGGAAGATCAATGAGTATAATAAACCTGGAAATTTTCCCTTCGAGAAATCAACCATCAATCAACAAAACTCCCAGAGAAATCCCTCAAGTGCATTGTGTATGGATAGTGTTTCAACCAGATTTCAGCCCTCATTGGACATTAGAGGACTCAAACAAGAGGTAAATCCTTGAAATTAATCACTTATGAACAGTCTTTCCACCAGACTACTCAGTGGGTGTTCGAAATTTACACAGGAAAAACATCCTGTGAAGGTAATGGATGAGGAAAACTTTTCTCCCCAAAGACGACCTTCAATTTAATTGTATTGGAATCCAACATGAGGGTAGTGGGAATTATGCACTTTTTATGTAAAAACTATCATTATGTAAACATGTTAGAGGATACATTTGGATAGTTAAAATACCTCATGTTCCTATTTTCTCTTACTGTCTTCTGGCCAGTGTATAAAAGATATACAATTGTTAGTGAATTGCCTCTTCAGGAAAGAAGCCAAACAATGTTTTCTGCAAGACTTTTATTGTCTCAGGGTCACCAGTGCATTTAGTGTGAACATTATATTCATTATGCAAAAGTCATATGCACAGTCGTTGGGAGAACAAATCTGATTCAATTGAGTTGCTGTGAACAGTGGTACTCACTATTTACCCTGTAAACAGAAAAAGAAGTTGTATTTCCATTCTCTTTTAGTTCAAAATATTTTAAAATTATCTGGGACTCTTTTGATGTAAATGTTATTTAGAAGTGTGTTGTTCAGTCTGCAAATGTTTTGATATTTCTGGCTGTTTTTTTAATTAATTCTAGCTTCATTGTCTTTTGAATTGTGCATTGTGACCCACAATGTTGTCTATCTCAATCAAAGTGCCATCTGAGCTTAAAAATGTGTATTCTGCTGTAGTAGAATAAAGTATTCTATAAACGTTGATTAGATCCCATTGATTGATGGTGCTGCTCAGTTCAACTGTGTCCTTGTTTCCACTGATGGATCCATTAAGTACAAATGGAGGTTTGTTGAAATCTCAAACTATAATTATTTTCAGTTCTTTTTTAAAAAAATTATTTATTTTTGGTTGCGTTGGGTCTTTATTGCTGCACGTGGACTTTCTCTTGTTGCGGCAAGCGGGGGCTACTCAGCATTGCGGTGCTCGGGCTTCTCATTGCTGTGGCTTCTCTTGTTGTGAAGCAGGCTTAGTAGTTGTGGCGCATGGGCTTAGTCACTCTGCGGCATGTGGGATCTTCCTGGACCAGGGCTCAAACCCATGTCCTCTGCACTGGCAGGCAGATTCTTAACCACTGTGCCACCAGGGAAGTCCCAGTTCTTGCCTCCTATTTTGATCTGTTTTTAAACACATACTCTTAAGGCTTGTTCTATCTTCTGCTGAATCTACCCCTTTACCATTATGTAATGCTCCTCTTTATTCCTGATAATTTTCCTTTTGTTAATTCAGCTTTGTCTGAAAGTAATAAAGCTACTGTAGTTTACTTTTGTTTTTTTTTTTTTTTAATGGCTTTTAAAATTTTATTTATTTATTTGGCTTAGTTGCGGCATGCCAGACCCTTCGTTGTGGTGCATGTTCTCTTCGTTGCGGCTCGCAGGCTTCTCTCTATTTGTGGCACACAGGCTCCAGAGTATGTGGGCTCAGTAGTTGCGGTGCACAGGCTTAGTTGCCCTGTGGCATGTGAGATCGTAGTTCCCCAACCAGGGACCGAACCCATGTGCCCTGCATTGGAAGGTGGAATTTTAACCACTGGACCACCAGGAATTCCCTTCATCCCTTTACTTTTAATATATCTTTCTACATTCAAAGGGGTTTTGTATAGATAGCATATATTTGGGTCTTTTTTTAATCCACTCTGAGATTGTTTTTTCATTGGTATATTTAGATAATTCACATATATCTGCTGTTTTAAAATATTTATTCATTGTACTTTTTCATTCTTCTCTTTTCCTGCCTTGTGTAAATTTTTTTTTTTTTTTTTGCGGTACGTGGGCCTCTCACTGTTGTGGCCTCTCCCATTGCAGAGCACAGGCTCCGGACACGCAGGCTCAGCAGCCATGGTTCACAGGCCCAGCCGCTACGCGGCATGTGGCATCTTCCTGGACCAGGGCATGAACCAGTGTCCCCTGCATCGGCAGGCGGACTCTCAACCACTGCGCCACCAGGGAAGCCCTGCCTTGTGTAATTTTAACTGTGCATTTTATGTGATTGCATTTTCTTTCCTCTTGATATACCAATTATCATTTTTAAAGCTTTAGTGGTTGCCCCAGAGTACACTATACACTTAAAGGTAATTCAGGTACTTTCAAATAATACTCTATATGCTGGAAGTTTGAACAGCATATTCCTAGATAGTTTTATTTATATATGGCTTGGTGTCCGATGGCTTCCTGGATCTGTGGTGGGAGTCTGTCTCTAATTTTGAAAAACTCAGCCATTATTATTTAAAATATTTCATTTGTTTTTGCCTTCTTCTTCTGGTATCCTCATTATACATATGTTGCTTCCTTTGTAATTGTCCACACATCCCTTGGGTGTTCTGTCTGTTTTTTTTCCTTTTATTCCTCTTGCATTTCAATTTGCTGTTTCCATCTTGAAGTTCATTGATTGTTCCTCTGCTGTGTCCAGGCTACTTGGGAGCCCGTCAAAGGTATTTTCATTTCTGCTGTAGTGTTCTTTTTTTTTTTTATAAATTTACTTTTTATTTATTTATTTTTGGCTGCATTGGGTCTTTGTTGCTGCGCATGGGCTTTCTCTAGTTGCGGTGAGCAGGGGCTACTCCTTGTTGCAGTGTGTGGGCTTCTCATCGCGGTGGCTTCTCTTGTTGCAGAGCACGGGCTCTAGGCATGTGGGCTTCAGTAGTTGTGGCTCGTGGACTCTAGAGTGCAGGCTCAGTAGTTGTGGCACACTGGCTTAGTTGCTCTGCGGCATGTAGGATCTTCCTGGACCAGGGATTGAGCCTGTGTCCCTTGCTTTGGCAGGCGGATTCCCAACCACTGAGCCACCAGGGAAATCCCTGCTGTAGTGTTTTTAACTACTAACTTTTCCTTTAGGATCTTTCCTAGAGGTTTTTTAATATATATATTTTATTTATTTATTTATTTATTTTTGGCTGCGTCGGGTCTCAGTTGCGGCACGTGGGATCTTTCATTTCAGCGCATGGGCTCTTTGTTGTGGTGTGCGGGCTTCTCTCTAGTTGTGGCATGTGGGTTTTCTCTTCTCTAGTTGTGGAGCATAGGCTCCAGGGCGCATGGGCTCTGTAGTTGTGGCGCGGGGGTTCCATAACGCGTGGGCGCTCTAGTTTTCGGCATGTGGGCTCTAGTTGAGGTGCATGAGCTCAGTAGTTGTGGCACACAGGCTTAGTTGCCCTGCGGCATGTGGGATCTTAGTTCCCTGACCAAGGATCGAACCCTCGTCCCCTGGTTGGAAGGAGGATTCTTTACCACTGGACCACCAGGGAAGTCCCTTTCCTACAGTTTTAATCTCTGTTCTCCTAATGTCCATTTGTATTTGCGTGTCATCCTTTTTTTTGCAATAGAGCCTTTAGCCTATTAATCATATTTTAAAATTCCAGTCTGATAATTACAAAATCTGTCAAATTTAAGTCTGGTTCTCTTGCTTGCTTTGTCTCTACATACTGTATTTTTTCTTGTCTTGTAATACATTGTAATTTTTGGCTGAAAGCCAGACATAATTTATTGGGACTTCAGTGAGAGGGTTATGTTTATCTTGCTAGGACTTATGCTAGCATGTTCACTGCACTGTTCACTGTTTGCTATACCTGTAGGTGTCTAAATCAATTTCCTCTAATAGGCTTGTTTTTCTGTTCTTGATTGTCTTTGAGTTTCCCTAGAATTTCCTCCTCAGAGTCTAAATCTTGCAGTTCTTTCAGCTGTAATCCTCTTTTATGCAAGAATCCTGTTAATGAGTTAATAGGTGTGGGGGGAGGGGAAGCAGTCTATGATTACATATCAGTCTTTTACTTGACCTGTGCCCCTGGGATGTATCCTTCTCAAGTGCTGCTCAGCTTTTTGTTTCCTGTAGGTGTGAGAAACAGAGAGGCTTGGAGTTGAGTGTTTTCCTTCCCCTACATGAGTTAGATTAACTCAGAGTAATTTCTCTTAAGAACAGGCACAGAACAGTATGCTCTGGATATATTAAAAATGGCTCCTTTTCCCCCTCCCTGCTGGAAACACGAGGGGATTTTTCTCTGACCGTCATCAGGAGAACTTGGTGGGGCTCCTTGAGGTAAAACTCATGAACGTCTGGCACTTCCCCTAAGAATAGGCTCACGGGAGTTTCTAAATCTCAAGCTAGTCCATACTCAAGCTCCAGCAGTTTGATTATATTTACCTACCAGTTTCTGGCTCTAGCAGCTTCTTCTCTTGGCAAGCTGTGTTTCTCTGTATTCACCTCTTTTGGGGCAATTGTTTTCCCAGTGACCTTCTTGCAGCAAGGGGGACCCCTTCTAGGGCGTGAGAGCAGGCTCTTGTCTAGCACTCGGAAATGAATCGTCCGAGGAGACGCACATGCTGACAAAGCAAGAGACTTTATTGGGAAGGGGCACCTGGGTGAAGCGCAGGAGGGTAAGGGAACCCAGGTGAACTGCTCTGCCATGTGGCTCGCAGTCTCGGGTTTTATGGCGATAGGATTATTTTCCGGGTTGTCTCTGGCCAAACATTCTGACTCAGGGCCCTTCCTGGTGACGTGTGTATCGCTTAGCCCAGATGGATTCCAGTGAGGCGGATTCTGGGAGGTTGGTAGGACATAATGGACTGGAGTCTCCTCTCTCCTTTTGACCTTTCCCTAATTCTTCTGGTTGGTGGTAGCTTGTTAGCTCCATGTTCCTTACCAGGATCTCCTGTCATAAAATAACTCATGCAAATGGTTACTGTGGTGCCTGGCTAGGGTGGGCAGTTTTAATCA
The DNA here is from genome assembly GCF_039906515.1 of Pseudorca crassidens. NCBI lineage: Eukaryota > Metazoa > Chordata > Mammalia > Artiodactyla > Delphinidae > Pseudorca > Pseudorca crassidens. Next base: position 97,756,442 of record NC_090302.1, on the reverse strand, counting down.
CTGTCTCCCCTAACAACCTCAGTTGTCTGATAGATCCAAGAAGTGTAGTTGTTCACTTTATTTGTTAGATTTTCTTCATTGTTGTGAAGATGGGACTGACAATTTCAAGGCTCTTCACGTGTTGGAGTGGAAACATGAACATACCGTCTCCACGGTTTTTGATAATGCTGCTAGGCTTGAATTATCCCTGCTCTGATGCACTTCCTCAAGGCAAAACTGAGGAGCTGTTCCAACTGCCTCTCCTTCCCAGGTAAAATCTCTGCATCACTGCTCTGGAACTGGGTTCAGGCAGTATCCTGCTTCTCCTGGAATGACATGCATGCTCTGCAGACATGCTGGGTAGGGGCTGTAATGGCTAGTCTTCTTGGATTGCCCTTCCCTGTGTGGATACTCCACCCCGTGAGCTACTGTGAGGTTTATCAGGACTCAAATAATTTTGACTTAACTGTACCTGGAGTAGAGCTTCCATCCCATGTGTACTGTCTGGGTGGGGATATTCACTGCCGTGTCTGCAAGAAAGAGCTTCTGCAGCCCCGGGCGGGCAGAAATGAGAAATTCCATGTCCTGCCCCTCCTGAGGTAAAAATGCAAAACTCTGAAATGGGGGAATGGAACCCATTTGCTGGTTTGAATCTGCTCAGATTAGCATGCCCACAGCAAAGATCTGTGGGGTGGGAGAAGGGGAAAGTAATGCATTCATATTTCAGACTCTGGCTGTTAGTAAAATTTAGATTTTCTCAAATCTGTGTTTTTCCCTTTACGATATGCACTACAGACAATATCCAGAAACTTTTAACAATATTTTAAAGACAATTTTCTCCAGTTAAATCGGCTCTTTTGCTGTTGTTGTTGGGTTTTTTTGTTTGTTTGTTTTTTATGTGAGTCGATGATCCACCACACCTCTGTGCTTAGCCTCAGAAAACCCTCTGGCTGCTTTAAAATTTTTCTTCTCATGTTTAGGTTTTGAAGTTTTTCTGTTGTGTACCTACATATTTTCTTCATATTTATGTTGCTTTGATTTTGAGATTCTTGGGTACAAAAAGTAATTTTGTCACCAAATTTTAGAAATTTTCAAGAATTATTTCTTCAGATATTTTACCATTTTTCTCTATGTCTTAACCACACACATTCGATCACTAGTATTTTCTCACAGATCATTGATACAGTGTTCACTTGTTTCTCAGCCTATTTCTCTTTCTGATCTTTAGTTTAGATAATTTCTATGGATCAAGAATGTGCCCCCATAACAAAAAGCAATTGCCTGGTTGTGCATGACTGAAAATACTGGCGTGACATATTTTGTTCATTATTACTTGTCTTTGACTGAATTAGTGCCAGTTGCGTACTAAGTACTCTGTCACTAGCAGCCCAGAAGTCTAAAGACATTGCTTTTTTTTTTTTTTTTTTTTTTTGCGGTACGCAGGCCTCTCACTGTTGTGGCCTCTCCCGTTGCGGAGCAACAGGCTCCGGACGCGCAGGCTCAGCGGCCATGGCTCACGGGCCCAGCTGCTCCGCGGCATGTGGGATCTTCCCAGACCGGGGCACGAACCCGTGTCCCCTGCATCGGCAGGCGGACTCTCAACCACTGCGCCACCAGGGAAGCCCAAGACATTGCATATTTTAAAAGATCATTGTGGCTGTTTTGCAGAAAATGTATTAAAGATGCTAACATTAGGGCTTCCCTGGTGGTGTCTGTGGTTTCTTACCACCAGTAGTACATCCTAGGTGAGTGCCTCAGGGATTCCTACTCAATAACCTCACTATTAATAGAATGAGACCAGTACATCCTGCTGGCGTAGCCAGCAGGATTGCATGATTGTACTTGCAGTTAACCAAGGGGAGTTCCCTTTATCAGTGACTGGCTAACCCAGCTGGGTAACACCCTTTGAGAAGGCAGCAACCACTTACTGGAGGTCCATGACACTGCTTTGTGTTTTTGCATATTCCTCTGCCATGTGTTGTCAGCAGTACCCATCCCCAAGTGTCACAACTGCCATAATAATTGAACAGTTTTCCCAGAGCTGCATGGTCAAGGCCATATGATTTAATAAAATGATTAGACCACTAATTATAAAGGTCTTAATTAACTGTTAATATAATCAACTATCTTCCACACCTCACGCCAAGGAGAGCTAAGGAGGGGGGATTGAATCATAAGGCTATTATCACTGCCCAAGGTGGAGCTCTGGTCAAAGGCACAAGGAAAGGGTATTCCCATCGGTAAGGTGGAGGGAAGCTTACCCCTGAAACCACTGAGGCAGTAGCATGCCAGGACTATTGTGTCCTAACCTAGATGAGTGAAATATCCTTGCAACAGAAACTCATGGCACCAAGAAAGGGGAAATTCAACCAAGACTTGCTTTCTCTAACTGGCTGCCTCACTTCCTGCTGTAACTCTTTGTCCCCCAACCTAACGGGATACCGTGGGTGTCGGGATGTGATTTCTTTTGTGTCATGATTCATCTTGTGTGAAATCATAGCACTTACGTATATTAATTAATTTTAAATGGAGTCATAGTGGCAAATGTGAACCTACATATTGGTTGTTTTGAAATGTTCGGTATATGACTGTGGATGTCTTAGTGTGATGAATTAAGAGTGTTACTTTAAGCATAAAGACAGACATGTGGATCAATGGAACAGAAAAGAGAGCTTAGAAATAAACCCACACACATATGGTCAATTAATCTTCAGCAAAGGAGGCAAGAATATACAGGAGGAAAGAGTCTCTTTAGCAAGTCGTGCTGCGAAAGCTGGCCAGCTGCATGTAAATCAGTGAAGTTAGAACACACTCTTACACCATACACAAAAATAAACTCAAGATGGCTTAAAGACTTAACTATAAGACATGACACCACAAAACTCCTGGAACAGAACATAGACAAAACATTCTCTGACATAAATTGTGACAATGTTTTCCTAGGTCACTCTACCAAGGCAATAGAAATAAAAGAAAAAATAAACAAATGGGACCTAATCAAACTTACAAGCTTTTGCACAGCAAAGGAAACCATAAACAGAACAAAAAGACAACCTATGGACTGGGAGGAAATATTTGCAAATGATGCAACTGACAGGGGCTTAATTTCCAAAATACACAAACAGCTCATACAACTCAATAACAAAAACACAAACAACCCAGTCAAAAAGTGGGCAGAAGACCTAAATAGAAATTTCTCCAAAGAAGACATACAGATGGCCAATAGCACACAAAAAGATGCTCATCATCCCTAATTATCAGAGAAATGCAAATCAAAAGTAAAATGAGGTACCACCTCACACTGGTCAGAATGGCCATCATTAAAAGTTTGCAAATAACAAATGTTGGAGGGAGTATGGAGAAAACGTAACCCTCCTACACTGTTGGTGGACATGTACGTTAGTGTAGCCACTATGGAAGACAGTATGGAGGTTCCTCAAAAAGCTAAAAATAGAATTGCTGTATCATCTAGCAATCCTACTCCTGGGCATATACCCAGACAAAACACTAATTCTACAAGATACATGCACCCCTATGTTCATAGCAGCACTATTTACAATAGCCAAGACATGGAAAAAACCTATATAAATGTCCATCTATAGATGAATAGATAAAGAAGATGTTGTATATATATACAACAAATACTACCCAGCCATAAAAAAAGAATGAAATAATGCCATTTGCAACCACATGGATGGACCTGGAGATTATCATACTAAGTGAAGTAAGTCAAAAAGAGAAAGACAAATACCATATGATATTACTTACATATGGAATGTCAAATATGACATATACGCAAAAGAAGCAGACTCATAGATAAAGAGAACAGACACGGTTGCCAAGGGTAGGGACGGATTGGGAGTTTGGGATTAGCAGATGCAAACTATTATCTATAGAATAGATAAACAACAAGGACCTACTGTATAGCACAGGGAACTATATTCATTATCCTATAATGAACCATAATGGAAAGGAATATGTGTATATATGTACAACTGAATCACTCTGATGTACACCAGAAACTAACACAACACTGTAAGTCAACTATACTTGAATTAAAAAAAAAAGTGTAGGTAAGGTATTCGATGACATCCAAGGAAATACTTCACCAGAACAGAAGGAGCAACTAATGAGAGAGGAGTCCCCCTGGGGTGTAACCACTATACCCTACCAGCAGGCTCCTTCAAATGAGACCACTGAACTCAGCAACTTGAAGGCACTTTGCTGGAGGACTGACTCCACCCTGCTGAGAGCTGTTCCCGACTGATGCTGCTGGAGCCTCTGTGGGAGCAGAAGGCAACTTCCCACTCTTGCTTGTCTCAAGACCTGTTGCTGGACCAGAGAGATTGCTGCTGGTGCTGAGACATTTCTTTCTTAGACTTCTCCTTGGTGTGGTTCGTTATCCCCTTTGAACGTTAACTATTTTGACTAATCTGTGATGTGTGCTAATTTTGTGCAATAAACCAAGTGACTTGTTGAATATTGGCTAGTTTCATGTATCTTAATCTTGTGATTATTACCTGGCCTTACTGCTGGGCCCTGTAACAAAACAGTGGGTCCAATCCCTAACACAGTGTTGAAAAAAAAAAAAATTAATGGACAACTGTTAAGTGTTCTGAGCATCTTGTGCCAGTGCCTTCTGAAACTCCGGAGGAGATTCAGTAACTCCTCCATAAATGTAAAATCCCTATAGGAACTTCCTGGGCGTGGCTTGGGAGCACAACAGGCCAGGGCTTTGTTATTACTCTCCAGAGGCCTCGGGGCTTTTTCCGAAGACCCTGTGTGTAAGACACTAGTGGAGGCAGACCCTAATTCTTGGGTGCTTCACTGGGACACCCAGGAAGGGGAGTCAGCCACTTACTAAGAGGGCTTACAAGAAGTCCTCCACGAAATTTCCAATACCAACACATAAGGTTCAGGTAACAGGAGAAAAACTCAAAGTCAAACTGAGATCTGAAATTATATCTTCAATTGAAAACTTAAAACTTTGGTGCAGCAGAGGGGAGAGAAGGGAGCTGATTGACTGTTGCGTGTTTTTGGAATGGGCTCTGGAGTGTTACTCTCAGCTGCTGAAATGTACCAACTAGCCAGTACCTCTTAAAGACCTTAAAGATCCATCTGGGCTGTGTGCTCATTTCCTCTGAGATACCACAACCTAAGCCCTCTTGGCTTTCCCCGAATGAGGGCAGAACCAAAACACACACCTCATGAGATACCCCTGCCACGAAGGAAAAAGCTGATAAGGTTATTAAGGCCTCTAGTGACGGGGAGGGGGAGGACAAGAGAAGACAAGAACCACTGATACTCGCACCAGCCCTCCTTCTCCTCACCTGGGTGTTTATTGCCTGGCACCATGCCCACCTTTCATCATGGTGATTACTGCTAAGTTCAGTGAATAGAAAACATTAGATGAGGCCCATCTTGTGCTGCACAAAATTGGCATGATCCAATGGGTGTACCATTTCTATGACTATAGTGACTCAAATGAACGCCTCTCTGTTTCTAACCCTAAAGAGGGCCCATTTAACTCTTTAGTCCAGAGGATTTTTACAAGGCACTCCCCCTAAATACACAGTGGCACTATTCCATTTTATTGAGACTTTTGAAACCATTCAAAAGGCACCGAAGGACATGAACCCGGTCGTTAGCCATGGAGGAGAGATTTGCACCCAGACACCCAAATACTTGAGGCTTATGCCCCTCTGCCCCACTGCCCTAGAGAGACGGCCCTAAAGCAAATTTCCCTCAATTGAAAAGGCTCCCCATTTCCTCCCCAATGAATTCCCACCCTAATTTTGCTCCTCGAGGGAATACATAGCAGACCTCTGCTGGGAGTCATGGCCACTTGATCTCTGAACAGCCAGTCTCAAAATTTCAGTCTATAGAACTAGCATTCTCCCACTGCAGCCCCTTTCTACCATCCATCCTCTTGCCACAAAACCCCCTCAGTCCTTAATGCTCACTCTGTGTTCTTCCCTAACCTCCAGGACTTCCAGCCACCTAAGCCCCTATCCTGGAAAATTGGTGGCTCCTGAGGGCTTTTCCCATCCGCTGGGGACAGTCGCTCCTGTTACCATTCTGGTGGACAATTGGGACAATAAAAATATACAGGGGTTTCTTTTGGCCCTGTTAGAACCAATATCACTGTCATTCCAGGCAGTCCCTCTAAATTCCCAGTGTGGGAGCCCTACTACTTACAGGGAATTGCTGGTAAAACCGTCAGATCCATTCGGATGTAACTGTTGGGACCACTCACATCAAATGGCTTCCTCTTATGGTGGCCCCCTTGGTTCTTTATTTATTGGCATGGATGCACTTACATGAATCTATGCCACATGGAGGAAGCCCAGTTTGCTGGCCTTCCTGCTGGGAGTGGCCAGCTGGCTGCAAATGACTCTTCTTCCTCAGGTCAAGATGGTGAGCACCCCCAATACTGACTTAAACAGGGCCCTGAAGTCCTGTGCCCTGTTATTACAGAAATGGGAGTCATTAAGCCCCCCAACCTCCCCTTTCAATAGCAGTGTTTATCTGGTACTTAAGCTAGCCACTGATGAGTGGTGCCTCACCATGGACTAGCTAAGCCTCAGTTCTCAGGTTTTCCCAATTAAGACACCAGTTTCTAGTATTATAGAAAGATTGGGGAGATACAAGCGGCCCAAGGAGTGTGCTTTGCCGTCATTGACCTAGCTAATATATCTGTTCCCATCTCAAAGGAATCCCAGATGCAATTTGCTTTCACTTTTGAATGGGTTAAACACATTGCTATGGCTCCCAATGGCATATTTAAACAATACTGCAATTGCACGGACCTCTGCTTCTGGGATTCAGATAAATTGCAATTGGAAAATTGCATTTTTTTTTTTTTTTTTGCGGTGCCCGGGCCTCTCACTGCTGTGACCTCTCCCGTTGAGGAGCACAGGCTCCGGACGTGCAGGCTCAGCGGCCATGGCTCACGAGCCCAGCCGCTCCGCGGCATGTGGGATCCTCCCGGGACAGAACCCATGTCCCCTGTATCGGCAGGCGTACCCCCAACCACTGCACCACCAGGGAAGCCCGGAAAATTGCATTTTTGAGGCATTATTTTGATGGCATTATGCTGAGTTGTCCGTCTGAGGAAATGATATGGGCAGAGTTGCACACCCTTACACACCACCTACACCAGTGTGACTGGGAAAATGCCCCTCAGGACATCTAATGCCCAGTGTTATCTTTACGTTCCTGAGCATCACCTGGGACTTTAAGGGCTGAGAAATTCCCCCAACTGCCAAATATCCATTGCTCACTGTTGAATTACCCACTACGCTCAGACAGGCACAACACATTCAGGCTTCAGGCCTTTTCAGGTTCTGGAAGCAACACATTCCTTATCTCTCACTGGTTATTTGCCCTATCTATGCAACCACATGCAAATTTGCCACCTTCCATTAGGGTGAGGCCCAACAGTGTGCTTTGGAAACTGCCCAACAGGAAGTCCAACAAGCCTTACCTTCAGCGCCACCTACTCCACATTCCGAGTATAGTCTGTGGCCACGCCTGACTCTGCTTCCTGGAGTCTCTGCACCAAACCTGAGTCTATTGAGTTTCTTTTGGGTTTGGGGCATACAGGAAGGGCTAAACTTGACATCAAAAGCCTTTCCATATTGCAGGAGAATGTACCTTTCCCACACTTTGAGAGGTATCCCATGGCTTTCTTGTCAAAAGCAACTGCAGTCAGCTGTTAATCGATATTCAAGTAGCTCATCCAGAAGGAATCCCATCGAAGCCCATCAGATATTGGTGCTCTGTATGGCTATAGCCATTCTTACTGCATTATGCAGTCTGGATAATTGAGTTACTGGCAGATCCCGTGGGGCCTAACCATCACTCAGGGACAATATTAGAATAATACTTCTCCTGTCCACAACTGCACCACAGGGTGGATAAACGGGGAATGTTGGAGAGCTGTGTTGGAAGGGTTTAGGCTAGCATGAGACACCAAATCTGAGCAGCAGAGGGATTGAATCCCTTCACAGGATATGGGTTCTCTGGAGGTGATGTCTAAGTGATACTTACCCACCAATTCTATATATCAAATATTGTTACAAACTAATTGGCCCTGTGAGTGACCATACACAAAACCCATCTGGTGACAGGGACTGTGCTCCCATGATTTGTCCATCACCCTCATGGGTCAGTCCCAAGAACGCCTAAATAGTATCCAGAAGATCTTCTTTAGCCTGGGTTGTAAATGTGCTCAGAATCTTTGTGTGCCTTGGATGCACTGCACATGGAATGAAAGGGCAGCCACCTGTTCCTTTGGGGAATGTGTCCCTGATGACGCCAGGGAGGTGTTAATAATTTGTTCCAGTAGCTGGAGGCACCAAATATGAAAGTCAGTCTTCAGGAAAGCTTCCAAGCTGTATCAGGCTAGTCTGTCCCAGCCCATGACCGATATCCCAACCGGATAGCCCCATTGGAGGGTCACTTGGCCCCTGGGTGACACCATTCTAGAGGACCTTACCCCTGAGTGAGGTGAACTCAGAATTGGAGAGGACATCATCTCAGATGATTTGCCCCAGCCCAAGAGGTCACTGCTGGAGATGACTATGCCCCATACAGTAGAGAGGACACACCAGGGGCATATCACTGTGTCAGAGACCTTGACACTTGCCCAGATTGCTCTGCTCCCCAGTTTACTGTGATGTCTCTGAAATACTGCAACAGGGTCTAAGCGTTTGTGAGAAGAGTGGTTTAAATATATTGCCTTAATAGAATCAGGGGACACACTGGAATATTATTTTCCTGAATTTGCCTGGTGTTTGCCTGCTGACCCTTCCTAATACCAACAGGCTTGTCAGACAGTGAGTACATCCTCTGTCAAGTGCAGGGCAGCCTTGCCTCCTATCTCCCCTATCGTGGCAGTTAAAACTATGCATTCAGCATCACATAGCTTCCCTGCCTAGAAACACTACTCATATAGACTCTTTGCCCTACCTGCTCTCCTTGATCTTCCAATTTTCTGTGCTTACATAGGAATTCCCAGCCATGACTTCTGCGGGCCGCCACCATCCCCTACCAGGACTACCCCTGACACTTTCATAACCACGTCCACTACACTTCCTCCTATATTGGCAAGATGCTTCACAAACACCAGCAATTTTTTTGGCCAATATGCTGAGAGGGCTGCCCATACTTTGAAGTCAGAAATTGCTAGGCCTATCGTGTGGCCTCCAATCACTTGTACTCTACCTTAAATGCTTACCCTGCTGACGTATTCAATTTCAGTCGACTCCACTTAACAATAATGTCTTTGCCCTGGGCTTCCCTTCAATTAGATGCCTCATCCGTTTTCTACTCCAACAGCTCCTCCAAGGGTCATTTTGAGGTAGCCTTCAAGCCACCTTGGTGATTTTGTGCCCAGAAGCAAACAAATCTTGGTCCATGTACCCTGTGAATCACACCACTCCTATAGCACAGATAACCATCAATGGGCTCAAATTCCTGCTTTTCTCACTGACAAGCCCAATGAATATTTTACAGTAAAAATGGCCAACTTTGGATTCTACTCTATGCGACAGTGTAAGATACTCATCCAGTACGTTACTCTCTTTCCCAGCCCTCCTCTGATTGACTTTCCCTGGGCTACACACTAAGTGCATCATTGTTTCTCTCGTCCTGCCTGTGGAGGTATAAACCACGGGACACAAAAATCACTGAGTTTCTTACTCTGCTTGGCTTCTACTGACAAAAAGCCATTTTCATTGCTTTAGTCCTGGGCATTTCAGTTCTACTAGGACTTACTAGCCTGGGCACCAGTGCACTGGCCCTTGCCACACAAAATTGGGTATTTAGTGCCAAGAAATAATTATTGGCAATCTTAACCCAACATATACAAAGCCTCCATGACACCCTGTCCCTTGTGTCACGGTCATGAGTCACTTGCTCCAGTGGTTTCAGAAAACCACCTGGCCTTAGTTTATCGTCTTGCCAAGGAAAGAGCAGTTTATGCGCTCCCTGGGACCACTTGCTGCATGTTCATCACTAACTCAGGACAAATTAAAACCTACTGATACAAGATGGCCCAAGATGTTAAAATATTCAGTAATACTGTCCAAATCTTTGAACATATTCCCTGGGCCTCCAAGATCACTGATGTATTTTCATGGCTGGACCTTTCAAGTTTGGGACAAAGGCTACTGACTGAATATCCAACCATTGTTTGTATAATTATTATAGGATTTGTTATCATAACTGAAATCAGATGCATATTTTCTTGGTACCTACCCCTGAGTTTTAACGTATCTGCTACCCTGGCTGTTAGTGTCCTCACCATTAAATCTGATGCCTAGGTATACTAGGGTGGATTGTAGTGTAAGTGCCTGACATTAAGCTTTTGATTGCCCTGGCATCAATTTCAAAGGCATACATCTCAAATAAAGGTATTGCCAACTGTGTGACACAGCTGTTAGCAAAAGAACTAAAGAAGGAACCAGACTGCCTCACTCATAAAATTTCCCTTCTAGAAAGTTCTGGGTAACCTTATAACCGACCCCTTGGGTCACTTCTTCTTTCCCATACCCTAATTCTCACAGCCTATCCTTTAAATTCACCCAAAAATTGTGAACCCATGAAACCATAGACACCCCACCCATCTAATCCTAATAAGGAGAGCCCCAGGTGTGTACTCTCTCCCTCTGTCCCTCCCTCCCTCTCTCCCCACAACTTCACTGAGTGGCCCCATGTATGCCATGTACTCTCAAGGACCTGTGAGTAATAAATCTTATTCTTCAAATTTCCCTGATGGTTTCTTGCTGAGCTGCATCCTGTAATCATGAGAATCACAAGGGCTGGCCTAGTCAACGTTTTTCCTAGTGGTGATGGTGGGAAATGTCTGTGGGGTTCACTTTGAGTCAATATAGTAAATGTACTTGCCCAGGCATTCCTGGCAGAGAACAAAGGTATCAATAGGCTGAGTCAATACAACCTATTACAACAGAGATTATTTTTTAATGTAAGAAAGCTTCTGGAGGGAATGTAAAGACATATTACACATTTGAAACAACCTTGTGAATGACATCCTTCTCATCAGAAAAAGGTAACCCAGTATTCTATATCAAGGGAATTGTATTTCAAAACTGAGGTTGACATAAAGACATTTTCAGAAAAATGACAACTGAGATGTTTTGTTACAGCGGATATGCCCTGGAAGAAATGATAAATTGTTCAGGCTGTAGTAAATTCATATCAGATGCAAACTTGTATCCATGGGAAGAAATTGAAGAGCACCAGAAAAGGTAAGTTTACCATTATGTATAAAATACTGCTCCCTCTTTTCCTTCTCTCAGTCTGTTGTTTTTTTTTTTCTTCTTTGAAACATAACGGCATGAAATATGTCAGATAACAGGGGTTCAATTGCTAAAGAAGATTCACAATGAATATACTTAGAAATCTACACCCACAATGACTATACTTAGAAATCTACAGTTTAGTGAACGAAAAGTATACAACATAGTTACACATCTAAGTAATGATATGAACCACATTGAAAACTGTGTCATAGCAAGGGGTCTATAGAGGCCAAATCTGGGCTCTAATTATCTTACTTCTGTAAGTGCTGTGACAGAATATACTTTGTATTAGATCAGAAGCCACCAACATATGCAATGACCCCTTGAAATCAGGGAGCCTCAAATGGAACGTTGGTTGAGATGTATTATTTTAAAATTTTGCTGATCATTGAGGCATATTACTGCTACATATTGAGCCTCAATGGTAGAGGCTTTCAGGAGTCTCTCCAATACCATGTGCAATTATCTATGCTCCTGTTTTCAATACACAGTGTTTATGGTTGGTACAATACACTCTTAAATTCTATAGACCCAAAGCAAAACTCTTAATTAGTATGTTTCCCTCCTTGTTCAGAGTTCACTCTCATGCAAATATATTAGCAAAGCAACTCAGGCTCATTCCAGGCCTGGCAGAGTTGAATCTCTTTTGAGCTTGAGCAGCCCATTCTCCTTGCTTGGCTCCACATTGGGTGTGATAAACAGTGTACTTTCCTTCACTACACTCTCAGTGTTAGTAGATTGGTTTTACAGTGCATTGTGCAAGTGGACCCAAGTTTGTTTTGGTAACAATACCAAGTGACTTTTTTTTTTTATACAGTAGTATAAAATTAGAAATCAACAACTTGAGGAAAGCTGGAAAATTGTAAAAATTAAACACCACACTCCTGAATAACCAGTGTGTCAAATAAAATATCAAATGAAAAACCAAAGGATATTTGAAATAAAAAATAGAACACAACTTACCAAACCCCTGAGAGCTGCTATAGCAGTTCTGAGAGGGAAGCTTATAGCAATAAATGCATATACTAAGAAGTTAGAAAGATTGCAAATAAACAACCAAAGTTGCATGTTTAGAAAAGAAAATCAAGTTAAACCAAAGTAGCAGATGGAAGGACATAAGATCAGAGCAGAAATAAATAAAATAGAGTTCAGAATAACAATAGAAAAGATAATGAAACTAAGAGCTGATTTTTCTGAGATAACAAAATTGAAAAACCTTTAGCTAGACTAAGAAAAAATGTGAGAAAACTCAATGAAAGAAGAGAAATAATAACTGACACTACAGAATTACATAGGATGGTAGAAGATTATTATGAATAATTATACAGCAACAAATTTAATAACCTAAAAGAAATGGTTAACTTCCTAGAATCATACAACCTACCAAACTGAACCAGGGAGAAACAGCAAGTCTGAACAGACAAAGAAAAAGTAATGAGATTAAATCAGTAATCAAAATTCTCCCAACAGAAAATCCCAGATCAATGGAATATACTGTGTAAAGGCACATGTATAAAAGAAGTTAGAGTGCCTGTGGTATATGTAAATAAAGAACCATCTTCTTTCAGTGAAATAATTAGTTCATCACACTGTGGCACATAGAAAAAAAACTTGCTAAGACACATGTATAAAAGAAGATTACAAACAAGGCAGTTGTACTTGTAAAAATGACAGTTATTCTAGTGCAAGACTGAGTTCAACATTCTGTGGAGCATGAAAACACATTATGTATTTACATGTATAGAGTTTTTCCTAATAAAGCTAGCTGTATATTTGAAATAATGACAGTGTTATTAGAGTGAAAAAACGTGGTCACCATACTGGGGAGTGTAGTATAATGTATGTAAAAACCTGTGCATAAAACATATCTTAGAGGGACTTCCTTGGTGGCACAGTGGTTAAGAATGCCCCTGCCAAAGCAGGGGGCACAGATCTGATCCCTGGTCTGGGAAGATCCCACATGCTGCAGAGCAACTAAGTCCGTGTGCCACAACTACTGAGCCTGCACTCCAGGGCCCACGAGCCACACCTACTGAAGCCCGCACACCTAGAGCCCATGCTCCACACCAAGAGAAGCCACCACAATGAGAAGACCACGCACCGCAATGAAGAGTAGCCCCCTCTCACCACAGCTAGAGAAAGCCCATGTGCAGCAACGAAGACCCAACACAGCCAAAAATAAATAAATAAATAATTTATTTTAAAAAACATATCTTAGAATGCTTGTTGTACATGTGAATAAGATCTGTGTATTTTAGTGAGAGAATATGATTACAGTACTGTGGTGCATTGAATACACTATGAAAAGTCACATGTATAGAAAACCTTTCAAGAAAGCTAGTTGTATATGTAAATAAAGGACAGCATTATTTCAATGAAAAAATGTGTTCACCAAATACAATATGTGTTATATATTCTAAACGAACATGTATAAAAGATGGTCCTAAGAGAATTTGTTGCATTTCTGTAGTGTTCTTTCAATGAAAGAATGTGTTCAGTAAACTGTGGTACGTTAAATTCACTATAATGAAAGATATACAGACACGTTTTACAGAATGGTAATTGTATGTGTGAATAAGGATAGTGTTATTTTACTGAATGAATAATTCACCACAAAGTGGTACATGGAAAACATTATGTGAAAGCAGGTTTGGAAACCATGTTTCTTTGAATGCTAACGTTTATGCATATGAAGGGGGTGTAAATTCAGTGATAGAATGTGTTCACCACTATTAATAATGTAATACATTATGGTAAAACTCAGGTATAAAATTGTTTCAAAGAATGCTAATTTTCTAAATGAATATGATAAAGTTATTTCAGTGAAGGAAAGAATGACTACAATGTGGTCTTAAGGTTACTCTAATTAAGATACATATATAAAGGATGCTTCCAGTTACTGTGGTTGTACTTCTGAATATGTCAGTGTTAAGTGGAAGAATGTGATCACTGGAAGAATGGTCATGGAATATATTGTGAAAATCACATGTATAAATGATTACCCTAAAATGTTAGTTTTATATGTGAATATATAAAATGATAGCATTTTTTTCCTCAGTGAAATAATATGTTCAGCATACTGTTGTTGGAATATGCTATGTAAAAATACCTGTATAAAATAAGTTTCAAAAAATTCTAGTTGTATATATGAATGAGAGTATTAGTGTGTTGAAAACATCTCACTAAAGATGTTTTCAACACACTGTGATATTTGCTATACACTATGTAAACACACATGTATAGGAGATGTTTCAAAGAAAGTTATTTATATATATGAAAGAGCAGAGTGACATTTCACTGACATAATGTATTCACCAAACTGTAATGCATGGAATCCATTATTTAAAGAAACGTTTAAAAAAAAGATGTTCCTCATAAAGCTAGTTGTTTATGGGAAAAAGAACAGTGTATTACCACGAAAATTAGTTCAAAGTAATGATATATTAGAAACACTAAGGATCATATGAAAACACTATGAAGAAATAATATGCCAACAAATTAGGCAATATAGAAAAAATAGATAAATATTTAAAAACATATAGCTTAACAATTATGAATCATGAAAAATAAAAATATGAACTACTAGATCAAGTATAGTAAGGAGATTGAATCACTGTGGTGCACATAATATATAAAGTCACATGTATAAGAGATGTTTCTAAGAATGCTAAGTATATGTGTGACTAATTAAAGCAACGTTTTGATGAAAAACATGTACAGCAAAGTATGGTGCATGATATGAATATAATGCTCAAACATATTATAAAAGATGTTTCTAAGTGTGCTAGTGTTTAGTAGCATCTAAGTAGTGTTATTTTAATGAAATAATGTGTTCAGCACAATGCTGCATATTATATACACTATCGACACATATAAAAGATGTGTGAGAATGCTAGTTGTATATGTGAACAAGTACCCTGTTATTTAGTGAAAGTGTAATTAACACATTACATTAAAGGAGTATACTATGTAAAGACACGTATATAAAAAATGTTTATAATGAAGAAAATTATACATGTGAATAAGCATTGTGTTATTTCAATGAAAGATAATTTCACCACAATGTGGTGAATGAAATACACTTAAAGAACCATGTAAATGACATGTTTCTAAGATTCATACACTTATTTTTTTCATCCAGGTATTGTTACTTCCTGGAAATTATGTTGTCACCACACCACACTGTTCTGCATGAAATATACTATGTAAAGACACATGTACAAAAGACGTTTCAAAGAATACTAGTTTTATACGTGAATAATAAGTGTTATAAGGAAAAGCTTTGTTGACCACACTGTGGTTCAAGTATAATATTATTTAAAGTCATGCATAGAAGATGTTTCAAAGAATGGCAGTTGTTTATGTGAATAAGAATGGTGCTGTTTTATTGAAACGATGTATTCCCCAAGTTGTTATGTATGTAGTACTATATAAAGACACGTGTATAAAAGATGTTTCTAGGGCTCCCCTGGTGGCGCAGTGGTTGAGAATCTGCCTACCAATGCAGGGGACACGGGTTCGAGCCCTGGTCTGGGAAGGTCCCACATGCCGCGGAGCAACTAGCCCCGTGAGCCACAACTACTGAGCCTGCGCGTCTGCAGCCTGTGCTCTGCAACAAGAGAGGCCGCGATAGTGAGAGGCCCGCACACCATGATGAAGAGTGGCCCACGCTTGCCGCAACTAGAGAAAGCTCTCGCACAGAAAAGAAGACCCAACACAGCCAAAAATAAATAAATAAATAAAAAATGCTGAATACATAACTACTTAAAAAAAAAAGATTTTTCTAGAAATGCTATCTATCTTTATCTTATTACAGTGAAAGAATGTGTTTACCAAACACTGGTGTATATATTCTCTGTTAAAGCACACATATAAAAATTGTTTCCATGTGCTAAATTTGATGCATCCAGGTAGTGTTATATGTTTTAAAGAATGTGTTTACCACATGGTGGTACACAGAATACACTGTAAGATCACATGTATAAATATTTTTCAAAGAATGCTTATTGTATATGGGAATACCATTGTGTATTATTACTTTAGATTCAAATATCTTTCATTCCATTTCAGAAACCTTTTCATTTCCCTCCTTTCAGAAGATATAATCACAAAAGGGAAAGGGAGAAATTCCTGTGTACCTTTAGAAATCTTCATATAAAATTATACTTAATTTTGGGTCAAGAGTGGGCTGAGGGAGGTAAAAACATAATTAAAATTGAGAATGGAAAAAGATCTTGGCTTTGTTTTTTTTTTTAATTGTTTTTAAAAGGTAGATAGTTTAGATGCTTGGAAAATCTGAATTAGTGTTTTCTTCAAAAGAAACGAATAGGAATAACTCTTAAAATTGAAATTAATTGTAATTGTTTTGAGAAGTTCGATGTATAAATTACAAGTTTTTGTATTTTGTTTTTTGTTTTTTTAAAATCTACAACAGTGATTTCTCACCCTTGGTGCTGTTGACATTTTAGTCTGGATAATTTTTGTTGTGGAGGCTGTCTTGTCCCTTTGTAGTATATTTAGCAGCATCTTGGCCTCTATCCACTAGACGTCATTAGCAAGTCCCTCCTTTCACATCCAGTGTGACAACCACAGAGAACAAATTCCTCCTGGATGCCCTGCATTATAGGATTGCTATAATGTAGTAGTACTGTAGTTACTATAAGTGTAACTTATATTGCTCTTTTCTTCTATTGTGAATGTCAGATTTGACTAAAAATTTAATATTCAACCTTTTTTTTTTTTCATGTACTTCATCACTCCTTTGCCTCTTGCAATCACCTATCTGTTCTCTGTGACTATAGGTTTGGGTTTTTTAAATTTTAGATTCCACGTATAACTGAGATGATACAATGTTTATCTTTCTCTAACTTGCTTTGGCATAATGCCCTATAGTTTATCCATGTTTTTTCAATGGCAGGATTTCCTTCTTTTTTATAGATATATATGTATATATATCAATAATAGACAGCTGGTCTATCCAGTAGCCTGATGCTGGAGGCTAAGTCAGAGATGCCCAAGATGAACAGCTAGTCAATCCAGCAGCCCAGTACAAATTCAGAACACTCTGGGATGGACAACTGGTAGATCCAGCAGCCAAACTCAGAAGGCAAAGTCTGGACTCCCCAGACAAAACAGCTGGTTTACTTGGCAGCACAGCACATGAGGCCAAATCCAGGATGCTCAAGATAGATAGCTAGTCAGCTGGGCAGCCCAGCACCAAAGGCCAAGTCTGGGATGTCTACAATAGACAGCTGGTCAACCTGGCAGCCTGGTGCCAGAGGCCAAATCCTGGGTACCCCTGAAGGACATCTGGTTGACCTGGAAGCCCAGCACCTAAGGCAAAGTCCAAGGTGCCTAGGACACCTTGGATGGTCAGCTAGTCGACTAGGAAGCCTGACACCAAGGCCAATTCTAGGACACTCAGGATGCACAGGAGGGATGGCTGGTTGACCTGGCAGCCTGTCTTTGAGGCAAAGTATGGGAGGTCACAGTTGAGCAGCTGGTTGACTCTGCAACCTGGTGCTGAAAGCCAAGTATGGGACACCCAGGGTAGATAGCTTGTTACCCTGAGAGCCCAGTGCCCAAGGCCAAGTTCAGCTTGGCCAGCTATTGTAAGTAATGCTGCAATGAACATAGGAGTTCATATATCTTTTCAAATTAGTGTTTTCATTTTCTTCAGATAAATACACAGAAATGGAATTGCTAGATACTATGGTAGTTCTATTTTAAAATTTTTGAGGAATCTACATAATGTATTCCATAGTGGCTGCACCAATTCATATTCTCACCAACAGTGCATGAGGTTTCACTTTTCTCAACATCCTTGTCAACACATATTATTTTTTGTTTTTTGGATGATAGTCATTCTGACAGTTATAAGGTGATATCTCATTGTGGTTTTGATTTTCATTTCCCTGATGTTTAGTGGTGTTGAGCATCTTTTCATGGGCCTATTGACCATCTGTGTGTTTTCTTTGGAAAAATGTCTATTCAGATCCTCTGCTTATTTTTTTTAGTTAATTTATTTATTATTTTTGGCTGTGTTGGGTCTTCATTTCTGTGCGAGGGCTTTCTCCAGTTGTGGCGAGCGGGGGCCACTCTTCATCGCGGTGCATGGGCCTCTTCACTGTCGCGGCCTCTCTTGTCGTGGAGCACAAGCTCCGGACGCGCAGGCTCAGTAGTTGTGGCTCACGGGCCTAGTTGCTCCGCGGCATGTGGGATCTTCCCAGACCAGGGCTTGAACCCGTGTCCCCTGCATTGGCAGGCAGATTCTCAACCACTGCGCCACCAGGGAAGCCCATTTTTTTCATAAGTTTGTTTTTTGGTTTTTTTGAAGGTGTATCATATGAGCTCTTTGTATATTTTGCATGTTAACTTACCAGATGTACCAAAGGCAAATATCTTCTTCCATTCAGTAGAGAGCCTTTTATTTTAATTGTTTTCTTCACTGGGCAAAAGCTTTTTATTTGTATATAGTCCCATTTGTTTATTTTTGCTTTTGTTCCCCTTGCCTGAGGAGACATATTCAAAACAATATTGCTAAGACCAATGTCAAAGAGCATACTGTCTATGTTTCCTTTGAGAAGTTTTATGGTTGCAGGTCTTATATTTAAGTTTTTAATCCATTTTGAGTTTAGTTTTATATGTGATGTGAGAAAGTAGTCCAGTTTGATCCTCTTGCATGTAGCTGTCCACATCTTTTTTAGATGTGTCTTTAACAGTGCTTTAAACAGACAGCTGTGTGGTTAACACATACAGTCCTTGAAATAACACTTTTTGAAAATTGCATGCAAAGAGTACTCACAAACATTTTTTACATGTGTCTTTAAACACTGATTTACATTTAATAAAGTGTGGGTAACACCCATTATTTTCAATTACACGTCTCAAATTCACATTCAAGTAGTTCTCTTAGGAACAGCTATTATACATTTTATTTATTTATTTATTTATTTTTTGCTGTGTTGGGTCTTCATTTCTATGCGAGGGCTTTCTCCAGTTGCAGTGAGTGGGGGCCACTCTTCATCGCGGTACGTGGGCCTCTCACTGTCGTGCCCTCTCCCGTTGCGGAGCACAGGCTCCAGACGCACAGGCTCAGTAGTTGTGGCTCACGGGCCTTGTTGCTCCACAGCATGTGGGATCTTCCCAGACCAGGTCTTGAACCCGTGCCCCCTGCATTGGCAGGCAGATTCCCAACCACTGCACCACCAGGAAAGCCCTATACAATTATCTTTAATACTATTTTACAAGCATATTAGCTTGGTCAACACATACATTTCTTGAAGAAACACTGTTCCAAAGTTCACATGCATATATAACTCTTAGAAACCTCTTTTATATATATGTAAGTTTTACATAATTTACTGTGTGTGAAACATAACCATTCTTTGAAATAACATCAAATTTGTATGCAAGTAGCACTCTTAGAAACATATTGTTTTCATGTGTCTTTAAACACTGTTTTCCATGATTTTCCATGTATCTGTTTCATGAAATAATTAATAAAATGTCAATGCAATTAACACTGTTAAAAAATCTATACATGTGCCTGGAATCACTATTTTACATGCATATCCTTTGTTTGAAAGAACACTTTTCTTAACATTGCATGCAAAAAGGACTCTAGTAATATCTTTTTTACACCATTAATCAGTGAAAGGCAAATAAAAACCACAACGATATATCACCTCACATCTCAATTTCTCATGAAGGTAAACTTCTTACAAACAATTTCTTTTACACGTTCTAAAACAGTTATTTAAATGGAGAACAACGTTCTTAACACACCTACTCCTTGAAGGAACACTGATCTCAAATCTGCGTACAAGTAGCACTCTTAGAAACATCTTTTATATTTTCTCTTTCAACACAATTTACAAGCATTACAGTGTGGTGAACTCATCTGTCCTTGAAATAACAGTTCTCAAATATGGACACTAAGTAGCATTCTCAAAACCTCTTTTATATTTGCTTTTTTTAAAATTTTGTTTTCATGTAGTACAGTGTAATGAACACATCTATTCCTAAAATCACACTAATGTTGATGCTGCATGCAAGCAGCACTGTTATATGCAATTCTCACACTTGTTTTAAAACATGATTTACATGGAGACCATTGTCATGAATGCATTTATACCTGGATAACACTGTTCCCAACTTTACATGTAAATAGTACTTTGAGAAACATCTTTTATACATGTAACTTTAAACACTGCTTTGCAAGCAATACAGTGTGGTGAACATATCTATTCCTTGATAAAACACTATTCTCAACTTCACAAGTAAGAAGTACTCAGAAACATCTTTTACATCTGTGTCTATAAAACCATTTAGCAACATCCATTCCATGTAGTAAAGTCACCTACTGCTTGAAATAAGTATCCGCTAGAGGTTAAATAGCACTCCTAGATACGTCTTTTATATGTGGCTCTTTAAACACACTATTTTATAATCATTACCAACAGTGAATAGATTCGTTTACTTAAATAAAAGTCTTCTCACAGAGGAAGTACTGTAAGAAGCATCTTTTATAAATGTGCACTTAATGCACATATATGCAGTCCAGTGTGTATACCAATGGTGAATACATTCATTCACTGAAATAACCATTTTCTCAACTTCTCAAGCAAGCAGCACTTTTACAAACATATTTATGACGTTTTTCTCTGCTGTTTACCATGCAGACCAATGTGGTGAATCTTCACTGAAATGACAGTGCTCTAAAATTTGCACACTAGTAATGTTATTTGAAATGTTTTTCAAACGTGTCATTAACAGTGATTTAAATGCAAACCAGTGAATGTACAGAATCATTCACTGAAATCTTGTTTTCAGCTTCACATCAAAGTAGTACAATGAAACATTTATATATATGTGTGTGTGTGTGTATTTAAACAGCTATTTACATGCAGAATGATGTGATGAACACATTTATTCTTTAAAATAATACAGTCCTCAAGTGAGCTTATATGAGCTCGGTTAGAAATATTTGTATAAATATGTCTACAAAACACCTTTCCATGTAGAGCAATGTGGTGAAAAATTCCTTCACTAAGAAAACATTGTTCACTATTTTTTCCAGATTATTGAGATTTAATAGCTAAATAAAATTGTGTGCCTTTAAAGTGTAGAATGTGATGATTCGACATATGTATATATTGTGAAATGATTGCTACAATAATTTAGTTAATACATCCATCACCTCACATAGTTACCACTGTTATCCATGGTAATAACTTGTAAGATATACTCTCTTAGCAAATTTCAGGTATATAATAAAGTATTGTTAGCCATAGCCACATTGCTGTATATTACACCCTAGACCTTATTCATCTAATAACTGGAAGGTTGTACCTTCACCTACCCAACCCACCTTCCCTACCAGCCCCTATCAGATACCACCTACTCTCTGTTTCTGTGAGTTAGGCTTTCTTAGATTTCATACGTAAGTTAAGTCCTACAATATAAGTCTTTCTCTGTCTGACTTATTTCACTTAGCATAATGTCTTCAAGGTCTATCCATGTGGTTGCAAATGGCAGACATTTATATGGTTGGAAAATATTCCATTATATATGTGTGTGTATATATATATATATATATAATTTTCTTTTTTCATTTATTGACCAATGGACACAGGCTATTTCCATGATTTGACTATTGTAAATAATGCTTAAAGAACATGGAGGAGCAGACATCTCTTTGAGAGAGTGACTTCATCTGTTAAGAATGGATACCCAGGGGCTTTCCTGATGGCGCAGTGGCTAAGAATCCATCTGCCAATGCAGGGGACACCGGTTTGAGCCCCGGTCCAGGAAGATCCCATATGCCGCGGAGCAACTAAGCCCGTGCACCACAACTACTGAGCCTGCACTCTAGAGCCCAAGAGCCACAACTACTGAGGCTGCATGCCACAACTACTGAAGCCCACATGCCTAGAGCCTGTGCTCCACAACAAGAGAAGCCATTGTAATGAGAAGCCCGCACACTGCAACGAAGAGTAGCCCCCTCTTGCTGCAACTAGAGAAAAACCTGCATGCGGCAAAAAAGACCCAATGCGGCCAAAAATAAAATAAATAAAATAAAGTAAATAAATAAATAAAAGAATGGATATCCAGACGTGGAATTACTAGATCATATGGTAATTCTATTTTTAATTTTTAGGGGAAACTTCATACTGTTTTCCAGTGGGTGCACCAATTTACTTTCCAACCAGCAGTGTACAAAAGTTCCCTTTTCTCCACATCCTTGCCAACACTTATCTCCTGTCACTTTTATAATAGCCATTCTAACAGGTGTGAGGTGAATAACTCTTTGAGGTTTTGATTTTCATTTCAATGATGATTACTGACACTGAGCAACATTTCATGTTTCTGTTGGCCGTTTGTATGTCTTCTTTGTGAAAAAAAATGTTATTCAGGTCCTTTGTCCATTTTTAAACCAGATTATTTATTTATTTATTTATTTATTTATTGTCATGATCACTATTATTATTATTTGATATTGAGCTGTATGAGTTTCTTATATATATTGGAATTAACCGCTTATCAGATGTGGCTTGCAAATATTTGCACCCATTCTGTCAGTTGCCTTTCATATTCTTGTTATTTTCCTTTGC
Organism: Pseudorca crassidens; assembly: GCF_039906515.1. Classification (NCBI taxonomy): domain Eukaryota; kingdom Metazoa; phylum Chordata; class Mammalia; order Artiodactyla; family Delphinidae; genus Pseudorca; species Pseudorca crassidens. The sequence continues at coordinate 97,733,521 of NC_090302.1, read as the reverse complement.
TGTATGCAGAAACTGTACAGAAGTTTGATGTAGTTCCACTCGTTAATCTTGGCTATTGTTGTTTGTGCTTTGGTGTTGTATACATAAAATCATTGCCAAGACCAACGTCAAAAAGCTTTTCCCTACATTTTCCTTTAGGAGTGTTACGGTTTCGGGTTTTACATTTCAATCTTTAATCCATTTCAAGTTAATTTTTGTGAGTGGTTTAAGAAAAGGGTCCAGTGTCATTATTTTGCATGTGAATATCCACTTTTTCAAATACTATGTATTGAAGGAACTATCTTTTCCTCATTGCATATTAATAATTCCCTTGTCAGATATTAGTTGGCCTTATATACATGAGTTTTTTCCTTGGCTGTCAAGTCTTTTTCATTATCTACCTGTTTGTTTTTATGCCAGTACCTTTCTATTTTGGTTAGTATAGCATTTCAATATAGTTTAAAATCAGAAAATATGATGCCTCCAGGTTTTTAAAATAATTTTTCTGGATGTCTTTGTCTATTTGGGGTCTGCTATGGTTCCAGATTAATTTTAGCAATTTTATATTTCTGTGAAAAATGCCATTGACTTTTTTTTTTTTTTTTTTTTTTTTTTTTTGTGGTACGCCGGCCTCTCACTGCTGTGGCCTCTCCCATCGCGGAGCACGGGCTCCGGACGCGCAGGCTCAGCGGCCATGGCTCACGGGCCCAGCCGCTCCGCGGCATGTGGGATCTTCCCGGACCGGGGCACGAACCCGTGTCCCCTGCATCGGCAGGCGGACTCTCAACCACTGCGCCACCAGGGAAGCCCCCCATTGACATTTTGATAGGGGTTGCATTGAATCTATAGATGGCTTTGTGTAGTAGGGACGTTATAACAATAAAAATTTTGCCAGTGTATCTTTGTGTTTGTTCATGACTTTTTCAATTTCTTTTGTCAAAGTTTCGAGTGGATTTTTCACCTCCTTGGTTAAATTTATTCCTAAACATTTTGATATTTTTGATGCTATTGTAAATGGGATAGTTTTTTTTTCTTTTTTAGATAATTTTTTCCTAGTGTAGAGAAATACAGCTGAGTTTTTTGTATGTTTATTCTGTACCTTGTTTATTAAATTTATTAGTTCTAAATATTTTTGTCAGGGGAGTCTTTAGGATTTTTTACACATACTATGTCATCTGCAAAAGACAATTTTAGTTCTTGTCATTTAATTTGGATGCCTATTGTTTCTTGTTCTTTCCTAATTTCTCTAGCCAGAACTACCAATAGATTGTTGAAAGGAGGGGTGAGAGTGGGATCCTTGTCTCATTCCTGATTCCAAAGGAGAAGACTTCAAACTTTCTCTGTTGAGTATGATGTTAAAAGTGGGTTTGTCATATATGGTCTTTATTATTTGTGGAATAGTCCTTCTGTGTGCATTTGTTGGGAGTTTTTATCATGAAAGAATTTTTTTATTTTTAATTTTTTTAATTTAATTTTTATTTTATTTTGGGGTATAGTTGATTTACAATGTTGTCTTAGTTTCAGGCTTTCAGCAAAGTGATTCATTTATACATATACATATATCCATTCTTTTTCAGATTCTTTTCACTTATAGGTTATTACAGAATATTGAATAGACTTCCCTGTGTGATACAGTAGGTCCTTGTTTATTATCTATTTGATATATAGTAGTGTGTTTATGTTAATCCCAAGCTCCTAATTAATCCTTCCACCAATCTTTCCCCTTTGGTAACCATAAGTTTGTTTTCTATGTCTGTGAGTCTATTTCTGTTTTGTAAACATGTTCATTTGTGTCTTTTTAGATTTCACATATAAGTGATATCAGATGATATTTGCCTTTGTGTCACTTACTTCACTTCACTTACTTCTCTGTCTGACTTACTTCACTTATTACTTATGATAATCTCTGGGTCCATTCATGTTCCTGCAAATGGCATTATTTCATTCTTTTTTATGGCTGAGTAATATTCCATTGTATATATGAAGCACATCTTCTTTACCCATTCCTCTGTTGATGGACATTTAGTTTGCTTCCATGTCTTGGCTATTGTAAGTTGTACAGCAGTGAACATTGGGGTGCATGTATCTTTTCATATTATGGTTTTTTTCCAGATATATGCCCAGGAGTGAGATTGCTGGATCATATAGTAGTTGTATTTTTAATTTTTTAAGGAATCTCCAGACTGTTCTCCATAATGGTTGTATCAATTTACATTCCCTCCAACAGTGTAGGAGGGTCCCCATTTCTCCATACCCTTTCCAGCATTTTTAAATTTATATATTTTAATTTATTTATTTTTAGCTGTATTGGGTCTTCACTGCTTCATTGAAAGCCTTCATTGAGGGCTTCCTCTAGTTGCAGTGAGCAGGGCTACTCTTTGTTGTGGTGCACAAGCTTCTCATTGCAGTGGCTTCTCTTGTTGTGGAGCATGGGCTCTAGGCATGCGGGCTCCAGTAGTTGTGGCATGCAAGCTCAGTAGTTGTGGCTTGTGGGCTCTAGAGCACAGGCTCAGTAGTTGTGGTGCATGGGCTCAGATGCTCCACAGCATGTGAGAATTTCCCCAACCAGGGATCGAACCCATGTCCCCTGCATTGGCAGGTGGATTCTACTGTGCCACCAGGGAAATCCTCCAGCATTTACTGTTTGTAGACTTTTTGATGATGACTCTTCTGACCTGTGCACAGTGATACCTCATTGTAGTTTTGAGTTGCATTTCTCTAATATTTAGCAATGTTGAGCATCTTTTCATGTGCTTTTTGGCCATCTGTGTCTTCTTTGGAGAAATGTTTATTTAGATCTTCTGCCCATTTTTTGATTGGGTTTGTTATTTTGATATCGAGCTGCATGAGCTGTTTGTATATTTTGGAGATTAATCCCTTGCTGGTTGCTTCATTTGCAAATATTTTCTCCCATTCTGCAGTTGTCTTTTCATTGATATTAAAATTCTAGAAAAAAATAACTAATCAAATGTGAAAGAAAATAAATCAATAGTAGTTGCCTGGGAGCCCAGGGAGAGGTGTCAGAAGGTAGATACAGGAGTGATGGATGTTTGTTATGATGATGATGGTTCTGTGGGTTTACATGTATTAAAACTTACAAAACTGTACATTTTAAATATGTTCAGTTCATTGCATACCAACCATATAGCTCAATTAAGTTTTAATAGAAATTGACTTCACATAAAAATATGAATCTCCTTTTTGGAAAAGTAGAACTCTGGCAAGCACACATTAACTCCATCACTCTCCCTGTCTCATGGGAGGAACTCTGTCACAGTAGCAATGAAGACTGGTGAGCAATGAAAGGTGTTTCTAGAGTTATCCAAGACCTTTGCCTAGGTCATAAAAATCACATGCCAGGACTATTCAATTTCCACTATCTTTCCTCATTTTATTTTATTTTATTTTTTACTGTGCAGCAGTGGCCTTGAGATAGACAATTTGGAGATGCTATGGGATCCTAAAACCTTTACATTATTCAGTATGACATTGGCTGGGGCCACAGGAGGAGAAAAATAGCTCTGTATCTCCTGAGCATTTCTGCAAAAACCTTATCCTAAAAAGCCGTAATCACTGAACATTTTGTGAATGCAACTTTAGAATAGGCCCATCCCCTCTTGTTTGCTAAACTCCCTATTAATTCCCTGAGTGTTTCTGTACCAAGTATTGTTCCCAGCTGACGTCTGTAATCTAACACTCAGCAACACCAGCCTACCAAGTTCTGGATATTATGGCACATGGCTCTTTTCAAGCTGGACATAGAGAACATCTCTTTACCAATACTAGGAGCATTATGTGACATTGCATGTGAAATAGAGAATCAACTTATGCTACTCCAAAAAACGCTGGTAGGTCTCATAATTCTCCTCATCTCAGAGTGATCTCTGAACCCTCCAAAAGCTCTGACATCCAGGTCACAAGATTAGTCACACAAAACCCTGTAGTCTACCCCAGGAAGCCTTGGACAACAATGCAAATTAGACCAAAACTGGAGTGAAGCATTGTCTACAACAATACTATCTTCACTGAAGCATACAAAGTTCCCAAAGAGGTGACTTAGAGCTAGAAAAATCCATATTGAGCATGGCATGAGACAATGCCACTGAAGAAGGTAAACCTCCATAAGCCACCAGCAGAACCCAGATTGGGTCCCCTTGGTCAAAACTAGTTAAGTCTATGTCCTAGCCAGTTAGACATGAGAGAATTACACCCAAGTGCTCAGGCTACTCATGCTTCTCTCCATGGGATGGGAGAGTACAAAGATCTACCTGCCCTGATCACACTGAGGTGACTTCCCCTTGGTAGAGGTAAGGTGATTTCTACCATAAAAACACAGTGACGTTAGTCTGGCAAGGGCCCTGAGCAGGTTAGAAAGTACAGCATAGCTCCTTAAAAGCTTCATATGAACTTAGTACTCATAGGCAATCTCCACACTAGAGCTGTTCAGGTGTATGACATTCAACTTCAAGTTGTTGACTCCCTCACAGAGCCTATTTGGTATGATGTATTTTATTTTTATTTATTTATTTTTTTTGCAGTATGCGGGCCCCTCTGCTGTGGCCTCTCCCTCTGCGGAGCACAGGCTCTGGACGCGCAGGCTCAGTGGCCATGGCTCATGGGCCCAGCCGCTCTGCGGCACGTGGGATCCTCCTGGACTGGGGCATGAACCCGTGTCCCCCGCATCGGCAGGTGGACTCTCAACCACTGCGCCACCAGGGAAGCCCGGTATGATGTATTTTAACTAAGGAGATAGCTCGTTTGCTGCTCTCCTCATCTCATTGGAATGCTTTTCTCAAGTATGAACTTTCTGGTGATGAATGTGGTTAGACTTGCAGTGGAAAGCTTTCCTACATTTGATACACTCATAAAATCTATCAGGACTGTGAACTTTCTGGTGCTCAGTTGGGGCCAACCTTTGACTGAAGACTTTTCCACATTTGCTGCATTCAAGAGGCCTTTCTCTGGTGTGAACTTTTTGGTGCTGAGTAAGTTGGGTGCTTCGGCTAAAGAATTCTCCACATTTGGTGCACTCATATGGTCTTTCTCCAGTGTGAATTCTCTGGTGTTGAGTGAGGCCAAAGCTCTGGCTAAAAAGTTTCCCACATCAATGCACTTATAAGGCCTTGCTCCAGTGTGAAATCTCTGGTGCTTAATGAGAATAGAGCTTTGGCTAAAAAGTTTCCCACATTCAGTACATTCACATGGCCTTTCACCAGTGTGGATTCTCTGATGCTTAATGAGACTGGGACTTTGGTTAAAGAATTTCCCGCATTCCCTGCACTCATAAGGCCCTGTGCCCATTTGAATTTGCCAGCATTTAATTAGGTTGGAGTTGGAGGTAAAGAATTTTCCACATTGAATTCATTTATAAGGCCATGATACAGTGTGAATTCTCTGATGTTCACTAAGGCTGGAGCTTTGGCTAAAGAATTCCCACATTCATAACACCCATAAGGCCTTTCTCCAGTGTGAATTTGCTAGTGCCCAACAAGTATGGGTTTGTTGTTAAAAGCTTTCCCACATTCACTGCACTTATATCGCCTTTCTCCAGTGGGGACTCTCCAGTGCTGGATGTGTTTATAGCTGAAGGTTTTCCCACATTCACTGCATTGATAAGGCTTTTCTCCAGTGGGGACTCTCTGGTGCTGAGCAAGCCTCTATTTGTGACAGTAGGCTTTCCCACATTCACTACACTTGTGCTTTTATCCATTGTGAAAGGCCTCCACACACTCAGTATCCTTTTGTGGTGTGACCTGGTGCAGGAGAAGGCCAAGCTACCAGGGAAATCCTTCCCAGCCTCCTGGCACATGAAAGACTTCTTAGATGCACCTACTGTGCAACTTTTCATAAAGGCCTTATCCACATATTTTCTGAAGAGTTTCTCTGCAATGTGCTGGTACAATTTCACACCTACCCCACACAGTTTCTGGCCAGGGTTTGTTCCCAGGTCCTCACCTACATGCAAACCACTTTTTAAGTACAGGCTACATCTCTCATAGGGATAGGCCTTCTGGGTGGACAGGTCTTCCTTTGAAATATTTATTTGTGGCACTTCTACAGAAACATTCTGCTCAGAAGGTATCTCCTTGTCCTCTGCTTCATGCCAACACCCAGGCAAAAGACGCAGGGTGTGGTGGAGCGCACAGAGGAGCAAGGGGTCCACAGCTGTCTCCTCTGGGAATGGTTTTCACCAGGGCCTTGGCTGATGGTGACACGTGTGTTGTGTGGAAAGGTGTCTTCAGGCCCAGGAAAATCTGATTGTCACTGAGTAGCTGGTGTTCTAGGAATATTTTAAGGATAGGTGCAGACCTCATGACACATTAAGTATAGGCCAATATTGAAGACCACAGCAGAGTAAGGATGGAGAGGACCAAGGAAGAGTGGAAGACAGAGAGGTGAAGGATAATCCTGGGTTGGAAGTCAGAGTAGAAATGACAGAAGGAGCAAAGTATCAAGAATGGAGAAAAAATAGAAATGAGGAAAAATAGAAATGAGGTACACAGTCACTGGCCTTGCCACCAAAACAGTGTTAGGCACGGGACATGTTCCTGATCTGATTTGAATCCAACCATGATATCACATCCTTGCCCTGATGCCCGTCACCAGGGCCAGGCCCACTTTGAGCCCCTCTTGCTGTGCCTGGATTCATGGCCACTCTGTCATGTACCCAGGGTTCTCCTCCCAGCTCCAGTTGGACAACAACATGGGACCTAAAAGATGGAAGTCCCAATGATACAACAAGTGCAAAGGTCTCCAGCATCACATAGTGGTACAGGCGTCTCAGGGTCTCATCAAGAAGCCTCCATTCCTCTTGGAAAAAGTATACAGCCTCATCCTCAAAGGTCACAGGGCCCAGTGCAGGCTCCATAAGTGGTTCCGCTGAACGTGGAACCTCAGGCCAGCCTAATGTTCCAAGGCACCCCACCAGTGAACAGATCCAAGTTTACCCCCACTTATTTATTTTTGTTTTTCTTTTCATTACTCTAGGAGGTGGATCCAAAAAGCTATTAATGCAATTTACACCAAAGAAAGTTCTGCCAATGTTTTTCTCTAAGAGTTTTATAGTATCCAGCCTTACATTTAGGTCTTTAATCCATTTTGAGTTTATTTTTGTCTATGGTGCTAGAGAATGTTCTAGTTTCATTCTTTTACAGGTAGCTGTCCAGTTTTCCCAACACCATTTATTGAAGAGACTGCCTTTTCTCTATTGTATAGTCTTGGCTTCTTTGTTGTAGATTAATTGACCATAGTTGTGTGGGTTTATTTCTGGCTTTCTATCCTGTTCCATTGATCTATATTTTTGTTTTGTTGCCAGTAATGGTACTGATTTCATGACTGTAGCTTTGCAATATAGTCTGATGTCAGGGAGCCTGATTCCTCCAGCTCCATTTTTCTTTCTCAAGATTGCTTTGGCTCTTCAGGGTCTTTTGTGTTTCCATGCAAATTTAAAAATATTTTTTTCTTGTTCTGTGAAAATGCCATTGATAATTTGATAGGGATTGCCTTGAATCTGTAGATTGCTTTGAGTAGTATAGTCATTTTGACAATATTGATTCTTCCTATCCAAGAACATGGTGTATCTTTCCATATGTTTGTATCATCTTCAATTTCTTTCATCAGCATCTTATAGTTTTCAGAGCCCAGGTCTTTTGCCTCCTTAGGTAGGTTTATTCCTAGGTAGGTCTATTCTTTTCGTTGCAATGATAAATGGGGTTGTTTCCTTAAGTTATTTTTCTGATCTTTCATTGTTAGTATATAGAAATGCAAGCTGTATATTAATTGCGTATCCTGCAACTTTACCTAATTCATTGGTGAGCCCTATTAGTTTTCTGGTACCATCTTTAGGATTTTCTATGTATAGTACCATGTCACCTGCAAACAGTGACAGTCCTACTTCTTCATTTCCAATATGGATTCCGTTTATTTCTTTTTCTTCTCTGATTACCATGGCTAGGACTTCCAAACCTATGTTGAATAAAAGTGGTAAGAGTGGACATCCTTGTCTTGTTCCTGATCTTAGAGGAAATGCTTTCAGCTTTTCACTGTTGAGTATGATGTTAACTGTGCGTTTGTCGCATATGGCCTTTATTATGTTGAGGTAGTTTCCCTCTATGCCCACTTTCTGGAGAGTTTTATCATAAATGTGTGTTGAATTTTGTCAAAAGCTTTTTCTGCATCTATTGAGATGATCATATGGTTTTTAACTTTCAGTTAATTAAAGTGGTGTATCACATTTATTGATGTGCATATTTTGTACCATCCTTGCATCCCAGGGATAAATCCCACTTTATCAGGATTTGCGACGTTTCATTCTGTGACTGATTTTAGATTGTTTTTATTTTCTTGAGGATTGCCATCTATATTCATCAGGAATAATGGTCTGTGTTTTTTTCCTTCTAGTCATGTCTTTATCAGGCTTTGGAAGCAGGATAATTCTGACCTCAAAAAAATGAGATTGGTAATGTTTTCTCTCTTCAATATTTTGAAAAAATTTGGAAATATTGGCACTAATTCTTCTTTAAATTCTTGGTAGAATTCATCTGGAAAGCCATCTGGTTCTGGGCTTTTCTTGTTGGGAGTTTTTGAATAGTGATTCATTCTCCTTACTCAGTAATGATCTGGTCATATTTTCTCTTTCATCCTGATTCAGTCTTGGTAGGTTGTAGATTTCTAGGAATTTATGCATTTCTTCTAGGTTATTTATTGGCATGTAATTTCCTATAGTACAATCCTTTGTATTTCTGTGGTATCATTTATAAAGTCTGATTTTTATTTCTGATTTTATTTATTTGAGTCTCTCTCTCTCTCTCTCTCGTTTAGCTAAAGTTTTGTCCATTTTGCTTATGTTTTCTTTTTAAAAAAAATAAATTTATTTATTTTTATTTTTGGCTGCATTGGGTCTTCATTGCTGCATGTGGGCTTTCTCTAGTTGTGGAGAGCAGGGACTACTCTTCATTGCAGTGCGTGGGCTTCTCTTGTTGCGGAGCACGGGCTCTAGGTGCACGGGCTTCAGTAGTTGTGGTACATGGGCTCAGTAGTGGTGGCTTGTGGGCCCTAGAGCACAGGCTCAGTAGTTGTGGTGCACAGGCTTAGTTGCTCTGCGGTTTGTGGGATCTTCCCGGACCAGGGCCTGAACCCATGTCCCCTACATTGGCAGGCAGATTCCTAAACACTGCTCCACCAGGGAAGTCCTCCTTTTTTAAAAAATTTTATTAGTTGGCTGTGTCAGGTCTTAGTTGCAGCATGTGGACTCTTCATTGCAGCATGCTAGCTCTGGAGTGTGTAGGCTCAGTAGCTGTGGCACATGGGCTTATTTGCCCCGTGGCTTGTGTGATCTTAGTTTCCCATCCAGGGATTGAACCCATGTCCTCTGCTTGGGAAGGCAGATTCTTAACCACTGGACCACCAGGGTTAGTACTGGTTTAATATATTTGGGTGCTCTAATGTCAGCTGCATAAAATTTACATTTGTTGAATCCTCTTGCTGAATTGACCCTTCAACATTATGTAATGACTTTCTTTGTATCATGTTACATTTTTGTGCTTAAAGTCTATTTTGTCTGCTGTAAGTATAACTATCCCTGCTCACTTTTGGTTTTCATTTTTACAGAATATATTTTTCCATTCCCTCATTTTTAACTTTCATGAAAGCTGAAGAAACCTTTTTAGGTAGAATATAGTTGTTTGTTAAAAAATTCATTCAATCATCTATGTCCTTTAATTGGAAAATTTAATCTATTTATATTTAGAGGATTTATTGATATGGAAGAACTTACTAATGCCAACCTGTCATTTTTTTTTCCAGCTGTTTTGCAGACTTCCTGTTCCTTTCTTTGTCTCTTGATGTCTTCCTTTGTGGATTCGTGATTTCCTTTAGTGTTGCATTTGTTTTCCTTCCCTTTTTCTCTTGTCTATCTACCATGAAGTTGATAAAACATGAATGCCTTATAGATATAACAGTCTATTTTAAGCTGAGAACCATCTAACCATTCACATACTCCTTCCCCAAAACAGTTTAAGATTTGATGTCAAAATTTAAATATTTTTATATTGTTTATCCATTAACAAATTATTGTAAGTATAGTTGTTTTCAATGCTTCTGTCCTTTAACCTTTGTATGAAACAAATGTTTAACAGATCATCATATTACAGTATTGCATTGGAGTATTCCGATTTCACTATATACCTGCCTTACCAATGTGCTTTGTATTTTTATGTTTTAATGTTTCTAGTGTATTTTCATTTTAGTTTGAAGAGCTCCCTTCAGCATTTTAGGTAAAGTAGGTCTAGCAGTGATGTATTCCCTTAGATCTTCTTTGTCTGAGAGTCTTTATCTCTCCATTTCTGAAGGACAATTTTCAGGTAAACTATTTTTGGTTAACATTTTTTTTCTTTTAGTACATTGAATATATCATCCCACTGTCCCATAGCCTGCCAAGTTTCTTCTGAGATATATGTTGATAGTCTTATGGGGGCGGGGGGAGAAGTTCCACTGCATGTGATGCTTTTTTCTTGTTGTTTCTTTTAAAATTCTTTCTTTACCTTCAATTTTAGTCAGTTTTATCACAATGCATGTTGGAGAAGATCTCTCTGGATTGAATCTGACTGTGGACTTATGAGCTTCATGAACTTCAATATCCAGATCTCTCTGCAGAAATGGAAAGTTCTCAGCCATTATTATATTAAATATACTTTCTTCCCATTTCTTACTCTCATCCATCTGGGACCACAATTATGCATAGATTATTTCTCATAATGGCTTCCTGTAGTTCACATAGGCTTTCTTCACATTTTTTGTTCTTTCTGTAAACTAACATATAGTATATCATACAAAATGTTCAATGTGTACTTGAATAAAAGTGTGTATTCTGTGTTTTCAGGATAGTTTGCTCTGTATATGTCTTTTAGGTCTAATTGTTTGAAAGTGCTGTTCAAGTTTTCCATTTCTTATTGATCCTCTCTCTGGTTGTTCTCCATATTGTTGAATATGGGGTATTGAAATCTTTTGCTCTAATTGCGAAAATGTCTATTTCTTCCCTCAATTTTGTCACTGCTTGCCTTGCATAGTTTGGAGCTGAGATTTGGCATGTACATATTTATAATTATTATATCACCTATGTGAAATATTCCTTTTACCTAGATAATGTCCTTATTTTTCTCTTTTTACCAGTTTTAGATTTAATGTGTATTTTGTCTGATATTAATTACTTAATATTAACGTAGCCATGCAGCTCTCTTTTGCTTACTATTTGTGTAGGATATTTTTTCCATCCTTTCACTATCAATGTTTGTGTCCTTTGATCTAAAGTGAGTCTTTTGTATACAGTATATAGGTCTAAAAAAAATCAATTCTGCAAAACTATGCCATTTGATTGAAGGCTTTCATCCACTTATATTTAATGTAATTACTGTTTAAGGAAGAACTTCTTTGCCATTTTGCCACAAATAAAGTAATTATTTGTTTTCTTTATCTCTTATGAGTATTTCTGGCAACTTGTTTTATCTATTTCTACCTTCCTTGTGCTTAGTTAATTTTTTGTAGTCACATGTGTTGACTGCCTTCGAACTCCTTTTGTATGTGTCGTACAGATATTTTCTTTGTTTTACCATAAGGGTTACATATAACATCCTAAATTTATAATACTCTGTTTTGAATTGATACAGCGTAAATTTTTTTTGATACAGCATAAATTTAATTGCATACAGAAATAATCCTTTACAGTTGCATCTCCCTGAACTTTACGTTACTGATGTCACGAGTTAGATCTTTATATATTCTGTACTCATTAGCACAGTTTTATAATGATGTTCATGTAAATTTCTTTTAAATCTTGTACAAAATAAAAAGTGAAATTACAAAAAATATATAATATATTTTTTTATATTTTTCCATGTTTATACCTTTACTGGAGATCTTTACATCTTCATGTGGCTTCAAATTACTCCCTACTGTGCTTTCATTTTAAACTATAGGTGTCCCTTCAGCATTTTTTTAGGAAGGTCTAGCGATCATGAATTCCTGCAATTTTGTTTAACAGGGAATATATTAATATTTTCCATATTTACAAAGACATTTTTTTCTGGATATAAAATTCTCAGTTGATAAGGTGTTTTTTTTTTTTCTTTCCCTTTCTTTCAACACTTTCTATATAGCATCCATTGCCTCTGGCCTCCAAGATTTCTGCTGAGAAATTAGTTGATAATCTTTTCTTTTCTTTTTTTTTTTAATATGGACCATTTTAAAAGTCTTTATTGAGTTTGTTACAATATTGCTTCTTTTTTATGTTTATGTTTTTTGTTTTTTGTGTTTTTTTGGCCCCAAGACATGTGGAATCCCAGCTCCCCAACCAGGGATCTAACCCGCACCCCCTGCATTGGAAGGCAAAGTCTCAACAACTGGACCACGAGGAAAGTCCCAAATTGGTTGATAATCTTAATGAGGATACCATGTACATGACACATCACCTTTGTCCTGCTACTTTCAAGATTCTCTCTTTGTTTTTGTCTTTCAACAGTTTAATTTTAATGTATCACAGAGTGGGCTTCTTTCACTTTACCCTATGAGTTTTTTGAATTTGTAGTTACTTATTTTTTCTCAAATTTAGAAAAGTTTTGGCTCTTATTCTTCAAATAATCTCACTGTTCTTTCCTTTCTTCTTCTGTGCCTCACATAATGCATACATAGGTACACCTGATGGTACCTAATTGGTCCCTGAGTCTCTCTACTTTTGTCTTTCAACTTCTCAGGTGGGATAATATCAAATAACCTGCTTTCAAGTTCCATGATTCTTCTGGCTGCTCAAGTCTACTCTCAAACTCTTTATTTTTATTTTATTTTTTTTTAAAAAATTTATTTTTCAGCCATGCTGCATGGCATGTGGGATCTTAGTTCCCTGACCAGGGATTGAACCTGGGCCCTCGGCAGTGAAAATGTGGAGTCCTAACCATTGGACTTCCAGGGAATTCCCTCAGATTTTCTTGTGGATTTTCAATTCACTTCTAGAATTTCTGTTTGTTTTTTGTTTTGTAATTTTCATCTCTTTGCTAATATTTTCATTTTGTTTATCATTTTCTTGATTTTCTTCAGTTCTCTTTCTGGGTTTTCCTTTAGCTCTTAGAGCATATTAAAAACAGTTGTTTAACATTTTGTGTAGTAATTTTAATGCCTGTGTTTCTTCAGCAATGGTTTCTCCCACCTTATGTTTTCCCTTTGAATGGTCCATGTTTCCTATTTCTTTGTATTCCTTGTAATTTTTTGTAGAAAATTAGGTGTTTGAAAAAGCAGTCACCTCTTTCATTTTTGAAGACTGACCCTGTGCCTGGAAAGTACTTCCCTAATCAGCTGTGTGTGTTTTGATCCTTTTGATTAGCCTGAGAAGAAAGCCTAATTCTCCTCAGGTATTTTTTGGAGGGATATGCATATTATATAGGCTTATGTGTGTTTTCTACACTTCCCTGTAGACACACATTTTAAAAAAATATTATTTATTTATTTATTTTGGCTGTGCTGGGTCTTAATTGTGGCATGTGGACTTCCTATTTGCAGCACACGAACTCTTAGTTGTGACATGCATGTGGGTTTTAGTTCTCTGACCAGGGATTGAACCCAGACCTCCTGCATTGGGAGCATGGAGTCTTACCCACTGGACCACCAGGGAAGTCCCACACACATGTTTTATTTTTATTCCCTCTCCCCTTTGTTTATGGCCACACCGCGTGGCATGCAGGATCTTAACTCCTCCACCAGGGACCAGGGGTTGAACCCAGGCCCCCTGCAGTGGAAATGCAAAGTCCTAACCACTGAACTGCAAGGGAATTCCCCCACCCCCCCCTTTTTTTTAACATGCTTGTTTTAAATAACTTAATTTTTAAAATAGTCTCACCCCAGCTTTTCCTTGGATATTTAGATGATTTATTTTATGGGTCCACCTATAATCTATTTCCCCAGAGACTGCAAATCTTAGATATGCAGGTCTTGAAAATTAACCTTAGTAAAGCAGTTTGGCACCTGAATTCACTCTCTTCAGAGAGGATTAATTTCCTCCAGGTACCTCCTGGGTAATGATCAGGATAAAAAGGATATGGGGTTATATGGACCTATTTTGAAATTTAGGTACTCTTTTGATAATTCTAGGTTAGGTTACTCCCTTCTTTTTTTGACACCTCCCTGGGGAGCCCAAATATTATAGTCTTGAGTGGCTGTACAGAGATATTGATGCTTAGGTGACTAAATTCTATATGAGTTTTCTTCCCTGAAGTTTGTCACAATATTCAGACGAAAGTATTATTTTAATTGTTTTCTTTTAGAGAGGGATATCAAATCTGTGATTTGGCTTTACCCTACTTTCTAGCTAATAAGTCTTAGGAAAAAGGGCCCTTGAGAGTAGCTCTGATCAAATTCCAAAGAGAAATAAAAATAAAACATAAATTCTGTAAAAAACCAAAAGAGATTTTTTTTAAAGTTTATTTTATCTTCATTTTTGAAAGTTTTTGTTGTCTTTTCCCCAAAGTTGGCATTTATTTTTTCTTTTTAGCCTTTTTCTTTTCTTGCACTGTTTCTGACAATCTTTATCTTGACTTTTTTTTTAAGTTGACAGTCATTGTATGATCCTATCATGGAGCAGTTCTGCTCCAAATATGAAAATGATAAAGAAACACCCATTCATAGGGGAATCAAGTATACCATGGAAAGTCTGAGTAATCTTAACTTTGAGAAATATTTAACAAATTTTTTTTGGAGTTAATAAACATTTAATTATATGTCTACCCATAATGTAACATTGTGTCAACTTCCTTAATTGTTGAGTTCCTTAATTGAGTGGTCAAATGTCTTGCTGTTTAAAGATAACAGAGACTAGTTTTCTTTCACTTCCTAAAAAGTTCCCAAACATATATGACTGCTAAGAAATCATAGACATTATACACTAAATATTTATTACAGCTAAATAATTTCAAAGCAAAATTATAAAAGCTCTTACAAAATTTGGAACAAAATAGATTAGATTTGATGTGGAATGGGCTGAGTTTTAATATATTTGATGTGTTAAGGAGCAGAATCTCTGAAAGTAAGATTAGGTCCAAGATGATCTTAAAATAGTCCTGCATGTAATATTGGCATGACCCCATAAGAGCAGGTCACATTTCAGGCTAGTCAGCCACAGGCAGCATGCACCCCTTGCAAGCAGAATTGGGATCCAGTACATCGAGTGATTGAGCTGAGGCAATGCCGAGTTGACTTCCTTATTTTATTGCATAAAATTTCCACTTCCATGCGGAATCTCATTTTCTGACTGCCTTCCTTGTCATTTCTGTGCTGGGTCAGTACCTCTCCCAATTCTGAAGATACTTAGTTAAGGGGCTGGGGGAGGAGGAAAGTATTATCGGCTCTTCCTCCCACCTGGGCAATATACTGAAATTCACAGGATTTGCTCGTTGGAGAGAATCTACCTGGGCAAACACCTACTATGTGCCTGACACTGGACTAGTCACCCTAGTCCAAGGGGGTATGAGACCATCTGTTCTTTTTTTTTTAACATCTTTATTTGAGTATAATTGCTTTACAATGTTGTGTTAGTTTCTGTTTTATAACAAAGTGAGTCAGCTATATGTATACATATATACCCATATCCTCTCCCTCTTGTGTCTCCCTCCCACCATCCCTATCCCACCCCTCTAGGTGGTCAAAAACACCAAGCTGATCTCCCTGTTCTATGTGGCTGCTTCCCCCTAGCTATCTATTTTACATTTGGTAGTGTATATATGTCAATGCTACTATCTCACTTCATCCCAGCTTCCCCTTCCCCCTCCCCGTGTCCTCAAGTCCCTCCTCTATGTCTGCGTCTTTATTCCTGCCCCATGTCCGGTTCATCAGAACCTTTTTTTTATGTTTTAGCTTCCATATATATGTGTTAGCATACGGTATTTGTTTTTCTCTTTCTGACTTACTTCACTCTGTATGACAGACTCTAGGTCCACCTACCTCACTACAAATAACTCAATTTCGTTTCTTTTTATGGCTGAGTAATATTGCATTGTATATATGTGCCACATCTTCATCCATTCATTTGTCGATGGACCCTTAGGTTGCTTCCATGTCCTGGCTCTTCTAAATAGAACTGCAATGAACATTGTGGTACATGACTTGTTTTTTGTTTTTAATTTAAAAAATTTTTTTAAATTAATTAATTTATTTTTGGCTGTGTTGGTTCTTTGTTGCTGCACACAGGCTTTTTCTAGTTGTGGTGAGCAGGGGCTACTCTTCATTACGGTGCATGGGCTTCTCATTGTGGTGGCTTCTCTTGTTGCGGAGCCTGGGCTCTAGGCACGTGGGCTTCAGTAGTTGTGGTTTGTGGGCTCTAGAACGCATGCTCAGTAGTTGTGGCTCAAAGGCTTAGTTGCTCTGTGGCATGGGGGATATTCCCAGAGCAGGGATCAAACCTTTGTCCCCTGCATTGGCAGGCAGATCCTTATCCACTGCGCAACAAGGGAAGCCCATGTCTTTTTTTTGAATTATGGTTTTCTCAGGCTAGATGCCCAGTAGTGGGATTGCTGGGTCATATGGTAGTTCTATTTTCAGTTTTTTAAGGAACCTCCATACTGTTCTCTATAGTGGCTGTATCAATTTACATTTTCACCAACAGTGCAAGAGGGTTCCATTTTCTCCACACCCTCTGCAGCATTTGCTGTTTGTAGATATTTTGATGATGGCCTTTCTGACTGGTGTTTGGTGATACTTCATTGTGGTTTTGATTTGCATTTCTCTAATGGTTAGTGATGTTGAACATCATTTCATGTGTTCATTGGCCATCTGTATATCTTCTTTGGAGAAATGTCTATTTACATCTTCTGCCCATTTTTTGATTGCATTTTTTGTTTCTTTGATACTGAGCTGCATGAGCTGCTTGTATATTTGGGGATTAATCCTTTGTCAGTTGCTTTGCTTGCAAATAATTTCTCTCATTCTGAGGGTTGTCTTTTCATCTTGTTTATGGTTTCCTTTGCTGTGCAAAAGCTTTTAAGTTTCATTAGGTCCCATTTGTTTATTTTTGTTTTCATTTCCATTTCTATAGAAAGTGGATCAAAAAGGATCTTGCTGTGATTTATGTCATAGAATGTTCTGCATATGTTTTCCTCTAAGAGTTTTATAGTGTCTGGCGTTACATTTAGGTCTTTAATCCATTATGGGTTTATTTTTGTGTATGCTGTTAGGGAGTGTTCTAATTTCATTCATTCACGTGCAGCTGTCCTGTTTTCCCAGAACCACTTATTTAACAGGCTGTCTTTTCTCCATTGTATAGTCTTGCCCCCTTTGTCATAGATAAATTGACTATAGTTGTGTGATTCATTTCCGGGCTTTCTATCCTGTTCCATTGATCTATATTACTGTTCTTGTGCAAGTACCGTACAGTCTTGATTACTGTAGCTTTGTAGTATAGTCTGAAATCAGGGAGACTGATTCCTTCAGCTCTGTTTTTCTTTCTCATGATTGCTTTTGCTATTTGGGGTCTTTTGTGTTTCCATACAAATTGTGAATTTTTTTGTTCTAGTTCTCTGAAAACTGCCATTAGAGTTTGATAGGGATTGCATTGAAACTGTAGATGGCTCTGGGTAGTATAGTCATTTTCACAAAGTTGATTCTTCCAATCCAAGAACATGGTATATATCTCTATCTGTATCATATTTAATTTCTTTCATCCATGTCTTATAGTTTTCTGCATACAGGTCTTTTGTCTCCTTAGGTAGGCTTATTCATAGGTATTTCATTATTTTTGTTGCAATGGTCAATGGGACTATTTCCTTAATTTCTTTTTCAGATATTTCATCATTAATGTATAGGAATGCAAGAGATTTCTCTCCATTATTTCTGTATCCCGCTACTTTACCAAATTCACTGATTACCTCTAGTAGTTTTCTAGTAGCATCTTTAGGATTCTGTATGTATAGTATCATTTCATCTGTAAACAGTGACAGTTTTACTTCTTCTTTTCTGATTTGGATTCTTTTTATTTCTTTTTCTTCTCTGATTGCTGTGGGTAGGACTTCCAAAACTATATTGAATAGTAGTGGTGGAAGTGAGAAACCTTGTCTTGTTCCTAATCTCAGAGGAAATGATTTCAGTTTTTCACCATTGAGAATGATGTTGGCTGTGGGTTTCTCATATATGGCCTTTATTACATTGAGGTAGCTTTCCTCTATGTCTACTTTCTGGAGAGTTTATATCATAAATGGGTATTGAATTTTGTCAAAAGCATTTTGTGCATCTATTGAGATTATCATATGGTTTTTTGTTTGTTTTTGTTTTTTGCGGTACATGGGCCTCTCACTGTTGTGGCCTCTCCCGTTGCAGAGCAGAGGCTCCAGACGCACAGGCTCAGCAGCCATGGCTCACGGACCCAGCCACTTCACGGCATGTGGGATCTTCCCGGACCGGAGCACGAACCCGTGTCCCCTGCATCAGCAGGCGGACTCTCAACCACTGCGCCACCAGGGAAGCCCTATCATATGGTTTTTATCCTTCAATTTGTTAATATGGTGTACCACATTGATGGATTTGTGTATATTGAAGAATCCTTGCATTCCTGGGATAAACCCCACTTGATCATGGTGTATGATCCTTTTAATGTGTTGTTGGATTCTGTGCTAGTATTTTGTTGAGGATTTTTGCATCTATATTCGTCAGTGATATTGGCCTGTAGTTTTCTTTTTTTGTGACATCGTTTTTGGTTTTGGTATCAGGATGATGGTGGCCTCGTAGAATGAGTTTGGGAGTGTTCCTCCCTCTGCTATATTTTGGAAGAGTTTGAGAAGGATAGGTGTTAGCTCTTCTCTAAATGTTTGATAGAATTCGCCTGTGAAAGCCATCTGGTCCTGGGCTTTTGTTTGTTGGAAGATTCTTAACCACAGTCTCAATTTCAGTGCTTGTGATTGGTCTGTTTATATTTTCTATTTCTTCCTGGTTCAGTCTCAGAAGGTTGTGCCTTTCTAAGAATTTGTCCATTTCTTCCAGGTTGTCCATTTTATTGGCATAGAGTTGCTTTTAGTAATCTCTCATGATCCTTTGTATTTCTGCAGTGTCAGTTGTTACTTCTTTTCATTTCTAATTCTGTTGATTCGAGTCTTCTCCCTTTTTTTCTTGATGAGTCTGGCTAAAGGCTTATCAATTTTGTTTATCTTCTCAAAGAACCAGCTTTTAGTTTTATTGATCTTTGCTATTGTTTTCTTTGTTTCTATTTCATTTATTTCTGCTCTGATGTTTATGATTTCTTTCCTTCTACTGACTTTAGGGTTGTTTGTTCTTTCTCTAATTCCTTAAGGTGTAAGGTTAGTTTGTTTATTTGAGATGTTTCTTGTTTCTTGAGGTAGGATTTTATCGCTATAAACTTCCCTCTTAGAACTGCTTTTGCTGCATCCCATAGGTTTTGGGTTGTGTTTTCATTGTCATTTGTTTCTAAGTATTTTTTGACTTCTTTGATTTCATCAGTGATCTCTTGGTTATTTACTAGTGTATTGTTTAGCTTCCGTGTGTTTGTGTTTTTTACAGTTTTTTTCCCTCTAATT
The DNA here is from genome assembly GCF_039906515.1 of Pseudorca crassidens. Lineage (NCBI taxonomy): Eukaryota > Metazoa > Chordata > Mammalia > Artiodactyla > Delphinidae > Pseudorca > Pseudorca crassidens. Next base: position 97,713,986 of record NC_090302.1, on the reverse strand, counting down.
GATATCTAGTCTCATAGCTTTGTGGTCGGAAAAGATACTTGATATGATTTCAATTTTCTTAAATTTACCAAGGCTTGATTTGTGACCCAAGATATTACCTATCCTGGAGAATGTTCCATGAGCAGTTGAGAAGAAAGTGTATTCTGTTGTTTTTGGATGGAATATCCTATAAATATCAGTTAAGTCCATCTTGTCTATGTGTTATTTAAAGCTTGTGTTTCCTTATTTATTTTTATTTTGGATGATCTGTCCATTGGTGAAAGTGAAGTGTTAAAGTCCCCTACTATTATCATGTTACAGTCAATTTACCCTTTTAAGGCTGTTAGTATTTGCCTTATATATTGAGGTGTTCTTATGTTAGGTGCATATATATTCACAATTGTGATATTTTCTTGGATTGATCCCTTGATCATTATGCACTGTCTTTCCTTGTCTCTTGTTACAGTCTTTATTTTAAAGTATATTTTGTCTTGTATGTGTATTGCCACTCCAGCTTTCTCTTGATTTCCAGTTGCATGAAATATCTTTTTCCATACTCTGATTTTCAGTCTGTATGTGTCCCTAGGTCTGAAATGGGTCTCTTATAGACAGCATATATACAGGTCTTGTTTTTATATCCATTCAGCCCGTCTAAGTGTTTTGGTTGGAGTATTTAATCTATTTACATTTAAGGTAATTATCAATATGTGTTTTCCTACTACCATCTTCTTAATTGTTTTGGGTTTGTTTTTGTAGGTCTTTTCTTTCTCTTTTGTTTCCTGCCTAGAGAAGTTCCTTTAGCATTTGTTGTAAAGCTGGTTTGGTGGTGCTGAATTCTTTTAGCTTTTGCTTGTCTGTAAAGCTTTTGTTTTCTCCAGCAAATCTGAATGAGATCCTTGCTGGATAGAGTAATCTTGGTTGTAATTTTTTCCCTTTCATTACTTTAAATATGTCCTGCCACTCCCTTCTGGCTTGCAGAGTTTCTGCCAAAAGATCAGCTGTTAACCTTATGGGGATTCCCTTGTATGTTATTTGTTGTTTTTCCCCTGCTGCTTTTAATATTTTTTCTTTGAATTTAATTTTTGTTAGTTTGATTAATACGTGTCTCAGCATGTTTCTCCTTGGGTTTATCCTGTATGGGACTCTCTGCACTTCCTAGACTTGATTGACTATTTCCTTTCCCATGTTAGGGAAGTTTTCAACTATAATCTCTTCAAATATTTTCTTCTGCAAATTTCTTTTTCTTTTTCTCTTCTTTTTCTGGGACCCTTATAATTCGAACATTGGTCTGTTTAATGTTGTCCCAGAGCTCTCTGAGACTGTCCACAATTCTTTTTATTCTTTTATTTTATTCTGCTCTGTGACAGATATTTCTATTATTTTATCTTCCAGGTCACTTATCCGTTCTTCTGCCTCAGTTATTCTGCTATTGATTCCTTCTAGAGAATTTTTAATTTCATTTATTGTGTTATTCATCATTGTTTGTGTGCTCCTGAGTTCTTCTAGTTTCTTGTTAAATGTTTCTTGTATTTTCTCCATTCTATTTCCAAGATTTTGGATATCTTTACTATCATTACGCTGAATTCTTTTTCAGGTAGACTGTCTATATCCTCTTCATTTTGTACTTTTCTCTTTCATCTCCTGCATATTTCTTTGTCTTCTCATTTTGTTTAACTTACTTGTTTGGGGTCTCCTTTTCACTGGCTGTAGATTAGTAGTTCCCATTGTTTTTGATATCTGCCCCCAGTGGCTAAGGTTGGTTCAGTGGGTTGTGTAGGTTTTCTGGTGGAGGGGACTGGCTCCTGTGTTCTGGTAGATGAGGCTGGATCTTGTCTTTCTGGTGGGCAGGGCCACGTCTGGTGGTGTGTTTTGGGGTGTCTGTGAACTCAGTATGATTTTAGGCAGCCTCTCTCCTAATGGGTGGGGTTGTGTTCCTGTCTTGCTAGTTGTTTGGCATGGGGCGTCCAGCACATGAGCTTGCTGGCCATTGGGTGGAGCTGGGTCTTAGAATTGAGACAGATAGCTCTGGGAGAGCTCTTGCTGATTTATATTATGTGGGTCTGGGAGGCCTCTGGTGGAGCAATATCCTGAACTCGGCTCTCCCACCTTGGAGGCTCTGGCCTGACACCAGGCAGGAGCATCCAGACCGTGTCAGCCACATGGCTCAGAAGGAAAGGGAGAAAAAAAGAAAGAAAAAATAAATAACATTAAGTAATTAAAATAAAAATATATAAAAAGAATAAGAGAGCACCTAAACCAACAAACAAATCCACCAATGATAAGAAGCACTAAAAACTCAACTAAGATAAACATAAAAATCAGACACAAATCAGTCTCAAACAGCAAAACCCAAGTGTACAGTTGCTTCCAAAGTCCACCTCATCAATTTGGGACAATTTGTTGTCTATTCAGATATTCCACAGATGCAGGGTATGTCAAGTTGATTGTGGGCATTTAATCTGGTCCTCCTGAGGCTGCATGGAGAAATTTCCCTTTCTCTTCTTTGTCTGAACGGTTTTGGTCCCATCTGTGCATGTAGATCACCCTCAGGCATCTGTTCCCCACCCAGACAGGAGGGGTTAAAGCAGAGGCTGATTAAGCCACTCTTGCTCACTCAGGCTGGTGGGAAGGAGGGGTACAGTAGTCATAACTGGAATGTGGGGCAAGCCTGTAGTGGCAGATGCCATTGTAATAGCCTGAGGCATGCTATGTGTTCTCCCAGGGAAGTTGTCCCTGGATCATGGGACCCTGGCACTGGTGGGTTCCACAGACTCTAGGGGTTGGGTGGTGTGTTGATAGTGACCTGTGCTTGCACACAGGATTCTTGGTGGCAGCAGCAAGAGCGTTAGAATTCCATGCCTGTCTCTGGGGTTCAAGCTGATAGCTGTGGCTCACTCCCATCTCTGGAGCTTGCTTAGGCAGTGCTCTGCCTTCTGTGGGCACACAGGGAAGGAACCCCTCTCCTCGTGCACCCCAAAACAATGGTCTCTTGCCTCTTTGGCAGGTCCAGACTTTTCCCTGGACTCCCTCTCGGCTAGCCGTGGTGCACTAGCCTCCTTCAGGCTGTGTTCATGCAGCCAACCCCAGTCCTCTCCCTGCAATCCGACCGAAGCCCGAGCCTCAGCTCCCAGCCCCCACCCGCCCCGGCAGGTGAGCAGACAAGCCTCTCGGGCTGGTGAGTGCTGGTCAGCCCCGATCTTCTGTGCGGGAATCTCTCCACTTTGCCCTCAGCACCCCTGTTGCTGCACTCTCCTCTGTGGCTTTGAAGCTTCCCCCCACCCCCACCCCCTGTCTCTGCAAGTGAAGGGTCTTCCTCGTGTGTGGGAACTTTTCCTCCTTCACAGCTCCCTCCCAGAGGTGCAGGTCCCATCCCCATTCTTTTGTCTCTGTTTATTCTTTTGCTCTACCCAGGTACGTGGGGATTTTCTTGCCTTTTGGGAAATCTGAGGTCTTCTGCCAGTGTTCAGTAGGTGTTCTGTAGGGGTTGTTCCACATGTAGATGTATTTTTGATGTATTTGTGGGTAGAATGGTAGTCTCCACCTCTTACTCCTCCGCTATCTTGAAGGTCTCCCCCATCTTGGCTTCTTTGTACAAACAATTTTTTTTCTCCAGCTGCTTTTAATATTTTATATTTATCACTGGTTTTGATCAATTTGATTATGATGTGCCTTAGTGTAGCTTTATGTTTCTTATGCTTGAGATCACTAAGGTTCATGGATGTATAGATTTACAGTTTGAAAAACTTTCATTCATTATTTCTTTAAATTTTCTCCCCTACTCCCTCACACTCCTATAAGAACTCCAATTACATATTTATCTGACCACTTGAAATTGTTGTACCATTTGCTGTTCATTGCTAATTTTTTCCTGTGTCTTTTCTGTAGAAATGTATAATGTGCTGTTTAATCCCATCCATTTTATTTTTTATAGCAAGCATTGTAGTTTTCATCTACATCTAGAAGTTCAGTTTGAATCTTTTGTTTTATCTCTCATGCTTCTACTTAACTTTTCGAATCTATGGAATACAGTGATAATGACTGTATGGAATACAGTGAAAATGACTGTATTAATACCCTTTTAACATCTGTGTCAGATTAGCAACAATTAAAAAAAATTTTTTTCCAGACATGCCAATTTGGCTTGTGGGATTTTAGTTCCTGACCAGGGATCGAACCCAGGTCCTCCGCAGGGAGAGCATGGAGTCCCAACAACTGGTCTACCAGGGAATTCCCAGATTAGCAACAATTTTAACTGATTTATTTTGTTCCTCATGGGTCCCATTTTCTTGTCAAATCTGGTGATTTTTAATTGGATTACAGACTTGCTGGGTGGTGGATATTTTGTAGACATATAAATATTCTTGAGCTTGGTTCTGAGATGTATTTATGTCATCTGTAAACTGTTTGATCTTTTCCTGTTTTGCCATTAAGATTTGTTAAGTGAGATGAGAGGAAGGCTCATCTTTGGTCTACCTTATACTGAACCAAGGGCCAGCCATGACCAAGCACCTTCACCTAAGGGAGCAGCACCAATTTGGTCAGGACTTTCTGCCAGGTAGGGACATACTCCCTCACTCTCTTGCTGTGACTCCATCTAATAGGCTCCCCACACCAATCCTGAACACAAACCCAAGAGCAGAGTAGAGGGATTTTTATTTCTTTTTCCCTGCTGTCAGTCCAGCATCTGGAAGAACAGGTGTCACACAACAGGTTATAAGAATTACAAAGAATAAATAATAAATACACATAAAAGATATTTTATATATATTATATATATAGTATATGATTATATATTCTTTATGTCTATTATTTATCTTTATGTTAAAGTCTATTATGACTTATTTAATATAGCTCCACCAGACTTTTTGTGCTCCTTATGTTTAATTCATTATAAAGTGTATAGGTTTGCTAGGTCTGCCATAACAACAAAGTGTAGACTGGGTGTTTAAGCAAGAGAAATTTATTTTCTTACAGTTTGAGAAGCTAGAAGTTCAAAATCAAGGTGTCGGTAAACTGGTTTCTTCTGTGGCATCTCTGCTTGGCTTGCAGATGGTCTCAAGCCAAGGAGAGATGAAATATATTTGACATATAACATTGAAATATATTTGACATATTTTAATTGAAATATATTTCAATTTTAATTGAAATATATGACATATAACATTGTGTAAATTTAAGGTGTAAAACATGTTGATTTGGTAGATTTAGGTATTGTAATATGATTGCCATTGTAGTGACAATTAGCACCTTGATCATGTCACATAATTATCATTTCTTTTTGGTGATTGTGATAATTAAGATCTAGTCTTTTAGCAAGTTTGATGACTATAATACAATACTGTTGTTTATATTCACTATATTGTGCTTTAGATCTCTGGGACTTTTTTAGTGTTGCCCTCTTATTGTATCTTCATGTGGTCTTTCTTCTGTATGTATGCATTCCTTGTGTCTCCTTGTGTAGCCAAAGCTTCTTAAAAGAACACCAGGTAGAATGGATTAGAGCTTACCTTAACAGCCTCATTTTAATGTAATTACTTCTTTGACGACTCTAACTCTGAATATAGTTACATTCTAAGGTACTCAGGGTTAGGGCTTCAACATATTGATTTGAGGGGTCAGGCACAATTCAGCCCATAATAGAAGTACAAATAATGATAATCAGTGACTTGTCATTATGTGCATGAATATCCAAGATCATTAACATTAAAACTAGTTGAAAAAATAAATCAGAGAATAAAGAAAAGAACATTGTTACTATATCAAAACCAACAACTTTCCTATGTGCAAATAAATACATATTAAACCATATGTGAAAATGTTTCATTTACCATAAAAATCAAGTTGAAAGAACTTAATCAATGTTTGCCTATATGTATATCTATATATAGAAAACTATTAAACTACATAAGGGATCTAAAGGAGAGTGAGATATACAGTGGCCAGAAGTATATTATTGGCAGACTGGATAATGTCATTATTTTACCATTGTAAAAATATTGTCTCACTTCAATTCATAAGTATGATGCTAATCAGAACCTCAGCATGATTATTTTTAGAGATTTGGCCCTAGAAAGTTACACTGTTTCTCTTAATGAATAGCTTGTGAGAATAGCCAGGGAAATTCTGAAAATTGAGTCAAAAGATATGATTATCATAGTTAAATCTATAAGAAAGCTAAAGAAATGAACACATTGTGTAAATGGTACATTGATAGATAGACCAAGGGAACAACAACAACAAAAATCTATCAATAGATCCAAATATATAATGGAATTTTATATGTAATATAAGTTGATTTTCAGAATAATAAAAAGGACTCTGGTCTCAGAACCTATTTGTATAAAAAATTTGTAACTTTCACACATACAATAAGAAAATGCCAAATGGAAATATGTAGATGTAAATCATCTATTCGATTAGCCTCTGTAATAAGTATTTATCAAAGAACAGTGAAATCCTGTATTGGAATAAGGATGAGGGGAGTGGAACTCTCATGTAATGTGACCCAAATGCCCTTCTTGACCAAACTTCAGTCAGGTTCCCCTAAACCCTCTTTTAGACTAAGCTTTGACCTTAGCATTCCATATCCATCCCATCCTTGACAGGTGTACACAGTCGAGTTTTAGCAAGAATGCTGCTAAGTCAGTTTAGATAGAATCTTCATCCTTGAGCCTCATCCCTCACCTTTGACATCTAAGCACTTGGCCTCTCTTTAGCAAGAATCTCGTTAGGTCAGGTTAGTAAGAATCCCTCTACTTTTGAAGTCTCCTTCTAGTCATTTTCCATCCACATATTCCCTCAATTTGCTCATCAGCTATAAGTCCCGAGCTTTCTTTGCTGTATTTGGAGTTAAGTCTGACCTCTCTCCCCTATTGTAATTTTCTTGAAAAAAGTCTTACTGTTTTACTAAGTGTCAGAACAGCTTTTTCTTTCACAAATCCTAGTGGAAGTATAAATTAGCATAACTTCTTTGATGGCCTATTGTTAACATCTACCAACTTTTTATTTTTTTATTTTATTTTTTTGTGGTACACGGGCCTCTCACTGCCGTGGCCTCTCCCGTTGCGGAGCACAGGCTCCAGACGCCACAGGCTCAGTAGCCATGGCTCACGGGCCCAGCTGCTTGACGGCATGTGGGATCTTCCCAGACCGGGGCATGAACCCATGTCCCCTGCATCGGCAGGCGGACTCTCAACCACTGCGCCACCAGGGAAGCGCGGCATCTAACAACTTTTATGTATCTATTTTAATTTAGCAATTCTATATTTTGGAATTTCTATTGCAGAACTAATGCAAACATGCAAAGAAGCATAGACAGAAATATTTACTGCACATTTACGATAATGAAATTTAGAAACGAACTAAACATCCATGTAAAAGGTTTTTATGAAGTAAATCATATACCCCTCCAATACAATGTCATGCAGCCAAGAAAAAGTATGACGTATGTATGGTCAGGCCACTCCAAATGCATGTTCTCTTGCTCTTTGTACATGTCCTGCTTGACCAGTGCTTGCTTCACCTACACCCTTCTCAGAAGAGTAACCTTCCTGCATACTTGCCCCATGCCCCAGCCAATGATCGTTCTAGCTTTAGAGCAGAACATCTCCATGCTGATAGCTGATCAAAGGGGTGGTGAGAACCATGTAGCTCTGTTGGTTTCCCTGGTAACTGATGAGCCAATCTGAGGTCAATTCCCCCTATAACTGGTATCTTCCCCCCAACCCCTGCTAGGGAAGACTACTGCCACGTCCTTCCTGTGGTCTGCTGCACAGGGTGGGATGTCACTCAAGGACCACACTTCAGACATGTAAGATCCTCCACCCATTAAATCATTGATGTCTCTGTCGCTGATTTGGGGCTCTTTTTTCATTCTTTCAAGCCTGTGTGTTGCAGCCCAACTATGTAGTTTTACATGGTTTGACTTGATAATATGACTACACTTTGAGTCAAAATGAGTTGTAAATAAGTGGAAAAAAGAAAAGCTGCTCTCTGAAAAATGTATTTGTGTAGTGGACTGCACTGAATAAAGTTGAGGCTAATGGACATTGGTTACGTTTGGGAAGGAGATGCAGAGTGGAAATTTCCTCCAATAATCCCATAAAGCACTGTGTTTTTGATTAAACTGATCCTGTGTTTTTGTATAATTTAAAACAAAATGTTGAAATATATTTATATACAATAAAGAACACAGAAAATACTCCATAAAGTGTTGAAGGAATAATGATTTTTCAACAGCCTTGCTCAGGTCAGAATTGGAGGTGTAGGAAAAAAAATTTGCAAACAATATTGAGCGTTTTGCTAGGCCTATGTCATGAGGAGGGCCAACTGGTTTGCATAAAACAAACATGGTATGGCTGTCAGTTCATTATACTTTCATATTTACCTTTAACATTAGGAGTTCATGGATTTTTACATAGGAAATGATTGCCAAATGCAAGTTTATGTACCTGATGCACAGTGAGGCCAAACAAACAAAATCGTCAAAGTTTGGAGCAGGTAAAGATTTATTCCAAAGACCAAGCAATGAGAACTGGTGGCTCATGCTCAAAAGACCTGAAGTCCTGGATGATTTTTGTGGAAGAGTTTTTATAGGCAAAATTTGGGGCGAAGCCTGTAGGATGTGTGACTTTGGTTGGTAATGAGGTGACTGGGTGGTGTTTAGGAGTATTGTGCTCAATCTGAAGTTACCATCCTCCAGCAGAGTAGGGGCTTTAGATCCTGCACATATTGTTATGCATAACAAGACACATACATAGATATTGCTATGTATATCCCTCGAGGAGGAAACAGGTCCCCGTTTTATAGCTGCCCTATTTTTTTTTTTTTTTTTTTGCGGTACGCGGGCCTCTCACTGTTGCGGCCTCTCCCATTGTGGAGCACAGGCTCTGGACGCGCAGTCTCAGCAGCCATGGTTCATGGGCCTAGCTGCTCCGCGGCATGTGGGATCTTCCCCGACTGGGGCAGGAACCCATGTCCCCTGCATCGGCAGGCAGAATCTCAACCACTGTGTCACCAGGGAAGCCCTGCCCTATTGTTTTTGACTGCCCCTCCTTTGTTTCTGTATTTCCTCTTCTTCCTTATTAGTAACTGACTCTGTCCTTTGGAACTCAGTGACGACAGTCTAGGAGCTGAAACCGTTTTCCTCTAAAGAAGCAGAGAACAGGAAAAGGCTTTTGTGTCCAGAAAGGCACTGCAGCATCCTGCTTGGTTTGAAAATTGCAATAAATGAAAAAAGAAGTCTGTCTCATTATGACTAAACCAGTGAACTCACTTTTGAGAAAATACACTATTTGTCTTTCACAAAGGACGCCCCCTTGATGCCAAGAAGGTTAATTAATGCAGAGACGGAAAATTCTATTCCATTAGGAGGATATTTTCTCGGGACTATCAGGATCTAGCAATTTGGAAAATATGGTTTCAGCTACGAGCTTTCCTAGTTTTGCCCTGGGACCCAGGTATACAGATGGCCTAAGAACCACAGTGTGGACATGATCTTGGAGAGACAGCAGTGAGTGGTGGCATGAAGTGAGATCTTCATTCCCTGCCCAGGAATTGAACCTGGGAAACCTGGATGAAAACCAGGAATCCCAGCCACCACACCTCTTGGCTCTTGCCCCCTGTGAAAAATGCATTGCTCACGGAGGCAAAAACTATAAAAACAGGTACAAAGTTTATTATTAGAGACATAGCACACAGAGAAACATTCTGTTTAGTTAAGACAGAAGCAATGCAGAGATGCACATCTGGCTACAAAGGGTGTGGGCGTCCCCCCCTAATGAGGAGGAGCACAGTAAAGAGGTGGTTAAATCATTTATATAGGGCAGTTCTTCTGGGTCTTTGTGTACCTTTGGCCAATTATCTGGATTCTTCTTCTACACCTGACCTGCCCTAGGACCCTCCCCAATGTGCCTGTGCAACTTTTTTCCAAGATGGATTTCAGCACAGAGGCCTATGAGATGGCCTTAGCATCGCATATTCTGGGGTGGTGCTCCCTCCTTTTTGACCCCCAAGGAACCTTTCTGCACATTTGCAATGTCTCCCTTGTCCCAAGGATGGGAAATATATGACCTCTTGATCTGTTACTCAAACAAGGGTTAGCCCCTCTCTGTTCCTGCCATAACTGTTATCTTAAGGTGTCCACAGGAGACAAAGCCTGGCTATTTACCCTGATTCTGCTGTTGCTTCCATTTCAGAGAGCAAACAGGAGGCTGGTTTTTTTTTTGTTTTTTGCGGTACGCGGGCCTCTCACTGTTGTGGCCTCTCCCGTTGCGGAGCACAGGCTCCGGACGCGCAGGCTCAGCGGCCATGACTCACGGGCCCAGCCGCCCCGCGGCATGTGGGATCTTCCCGGACCGGGGCACGAACCCGTGTCCCCTGCATCGGCAGGCGGACTCTCAAGCACTGAGCCACCAGGGAAGCCCAGGAGGCAGATTTTAAACGTCTACACTGAAACCTATCTATCTCCTGTCTCAGCAAATGTAAACAGGGGACTAAGTTGTAAGTGTCGGAAGGCCACTTTTTCCTGCCCCGTGAAATGCAAACGGGAGGTCAGTTGTGAATGCCTGGCTTGGGGCCCATCTATCTCCTGCCTCAGACACACACCCAATCAGGGGTCTCAGGGCACCCAGGACCCTGGGACAAGCATTTCCCCCGTATTCCTACTCTGAAGTACTGAATCGATTGCTTGGTTCCCAGTCAACCCAGGGTGCAGGGGGCCAAGGGGAATGTAGTCTTTCTCCCTCTTACGGTTTTCCGGGTCTTTAGCGGCTTCCTCTGCGCATGTGCAACGTAGGCCCCGCCTCACCCCTTCCGCCCTCACAGGCCTCGAGGTGAGAAAAACCTGGAGCTTTGGTCATGGCAGTTGGAGGTCTTCGCGTGGCCTGGAGCTTTGCTGAGAGCCGCGTACTTGTGGCGGGGTCGGAAGTGGTACGTCTCGGGCCGCCTTCTGGTCCAGGCGGGACTGCAGTGCTCGGGTCTGGCCCGGACCTCGGCCGTGGGAAGGTGAGTGGGGCGATCCCGGTTCGGGCCTTGTGGTCTCGGGGGCAGGTGGAGCTGAGACCCGTTAGGAGCGGCAACGGTGCGTGTGGGGACGGAATGCCCGGTCCCGCCTGCATCTGGCGGTGGGGGGAGCGGGGCGAGGGGGGGACAGGACGCCGGGGCGGACAGTGGGAGGGAAAGCGCGGTGGTCACGCTGGCCGGGAGCGGGCCAGAAAGCGTGGGCGGAGGAGGGTGTGCTGGGCATCCCTGCTCTGGAGCGGGAGAGACCCGGTCACTTACAGCAGTGTCACCTGTACTGTGGGCGGGAGAAGTAACCTGGGGACGAGTCAGGTCTGCAAAGGAGGCTATGAATAATGCCTGCTTCATGGCGTTGTTCTGAGAATTCGATGTGGTGTCATTTGGAAAAAGAGGCAAGTGCCACGTACTAACCGCCGAAAAAGTGACAGTAGATGTTCAGAAGACACTTTGTTCCTTTCCTTGGGTGGTTTACATAAGCCTCCCAATTATCTCGTGATAGCGGTATGAGCATCTGCATTAAACACACGTTAAGCAGAAAGCAGATCGGAGTCTCAGGGTGGTGAGGTGGTCCTGAGTTTGAGAGCGCCTGTGACTTCTCCAGGCTCACCCGGAATGTGACAGAGCCAGGAGCCGAACAGTCGTTCATACCGTTCAGTCATCAGAAGAAACTTATCAAGAGTCCCTTTTGAGAAACTGCAGCCCACTAGAAAGTAGTAATTTTTAAAACTTTGCCTTAAAGCACCGCATCCTTTTTATTGGGCATTCTGTGGATTCTCTAACTCAAGGGGTAAACAGTTTTGCTAGGAAAATAGATAAAGGATGCAGCCTGTGTCTCTTTTTCTTAGTGTTTATTTTAACGAAGTAGTGTCATCCTTTGCTGTACTTCAATCATCTGTTGTTCATTTTTTGTTTGTATTTAATTAAATCCATTTACATCAATAGACAAAATTATTTTTACCAAATGAGAGTGGTAGGTTTAAGCCCCGTGATCATTTCAAACTGGTAGGTGGACAGATGGTGTTTCCACAGGGTCTTTCCCTTGCCTTTTCAAGGGCTAAAGGGATGCTGTAGGGAGGCTGCTTCTCAGCTGGGCTGCTGATGTGATTGGGAGGTGAGTGTAGGAACTGTAAGGCAGGCCAGGTGTCCTGACAGTGTCCTTTTTCTGTCCCCGCAGCTGAATCTTCAGTCCTCTGCACCTTCCTAAACGCTACAGAAAATGGACATGTCTGAGGTCAGCTCTTTATTCATTTCCCACTTTGTGGTGTGATGGATTTAACTCTTGATTTCAGATTGCTCTCAGCCTGTTTTATACAGTCTTTATCAATGTTAGTTATTTTCCTTTTATGATCAGTTTGCTAAGATTTTACTCGAGTCAGGAATGTCCACTTAGTTATGTTGAGTTATACTGAGTACTTTTTGTCTGTACTGTAGTAAAGGTGCAGCTTATGTCCTTTAATCTGCAAATTTCAGAGGTAGCTGAGATGGAGTTTAGAATGTTAACTTACTCTTGAATTCCTGTATGGGTGCTACTTGCTAATGATGGGTTTTGGTTTTTTGTTTTTGATTTTATATCCTAAATAGTGTGATTTGTAAATAAGCATATTTTTTATTTCTTTTTATCTCTATGCACTTTTAACTTCTTTTTCAGTCAGGCTGGGATTTAATGTGGAAGAATTTATGTATTCACTGCTAAGTATGATGTTAGTCATATGCCTTAATAGCTTCTCATTATCAGATCTTTTCTTTTCTTCCTGTTCCTGGTGCTATAAAATTAGTATCATTTCTTCCTTAAAAATTCACACTAGAATTCACTACAGAAACAATGTGGACCTGAAGTTTTCTTTGTCAGAATTTGTTTTTAAATAACAATTTTATTGAGGTACAATTCTTGTACCAAAAATTCACCCTTTTAATCTGTACAGTACATTGCTTTTTTTTAATATGTTCACAGAGATGTGGAATTATCACCACTATTTAATTTTAATATAATTTCATCATCGTCAAAAGAAACACTGTACTCTTTAGTAGTCACTCTCCATTCCTGCTCCCAAGCTCCTAGGAGCTACTAATCTACTCTGTGTCTTTAGAGATTTGCTTATTTTGGAGGTTTCATATAAATGGAATCCCCAAATATGTACCCTTTGGTGAATGGCTTCTTTCATTTAGCATGACCTTTGTAAGGCCCATCAGTGTTGTAATATGCATCAGTAATCCAATTCAGTTTCTGGCCAAGCTAATGTTTAGTTGTATGGATATATCACATTTTGTTGATCAGTTTATCAGTTGAGAGACATTTGTTGTTTCTGTTTTGACTGTTATGAATAATGCTGTTACGAGCAGTTGTGTAAACATTTTTGTGTGTACCCAGTTTTCCAATCTACTTTATATATACCTAGAATGGAATTACTGGGTGATAAGGTAACTGTTCAACAAATTTAGAAACTGCCAGAACAATTTTCCAAGGCAGCAGAACTATTTTACCAGCCCATCAGCAATGAATGAGGGTTGCAGTTTTCCCACAACTACGGTTAATAATTGTTACTGTCTGTCTTTTTTTTAAAAGCCCTCCTGGTGAGTGTGAAGCGGGATTTTATTATGGTCATGATTTGCATCTCCCTAATGTTGAGCATCTTTTCGTGTTCTAATTTTTTATTGGCTGTTTGTATATATTCCTTGGAGAAATGTCTGTTCACATTCATTCTCCGTTTATAAATTGGGTTATTTGTCATTTCGTTGTTGACTTGTAAGATTTCTTCTATGATTTGGGTACAAGCCTCTTGATCCGTTAGATGTTTGTAAATATTTTCTCCCATTTTGTGGGTTGCTTTCACTTTCTTCATGGAGTTCTTCGAAGCACAAAAGTTTTTTTATTTGGATAATATCCAGTTGATCTGTTTTTCTTTTATTTGTTTTTGTCAAATCTAAGAAAACTTTGCCTAACCAGAAATCAAAAATATTTATTCCTCTTTTTTTCCTACATTTTTTTTACCACTTTAGTCTTTCCATTTAGGTCTGTTATTCATTTCGAGTTAATTTGTATAGATGGTGTGAGGCAGAGGTACAACTTCATTCTTTTGCCTGTGAATATTCAGGTGTTCTAAAACCATGTATTGAAAAGAGTGTTATTTTTCTGATTGAATTGTGGCACCCTTGTTGAAATTCAGTTGTCTCTAAATGTGAGGGTTTATTTCTGGCCTCTCAATTGTATTCCACTGTACTTTTAAGGTTTTTTTATTCTTATGATGTCTGTTCTTACACCTTAGTAGCATAGTATGATATTGTGATTTATAAGAAAGCAATATTTGGTCTTCATCCCTGTTCCTGGCACAGAGTTCCTAAAACCCTTGCAAATTCCAAGTAATAAGAGAGATTAAGGGGTTTTTTGTTATTCATAACAAGCCACTTCAACCATGCTTGAATTCATGTTAATGAGGTGACTTTTGGAACCCCCCTGTGCCAGGGATACCAATCAAGTCACTAGAGGGTTGTGACTTTAAGGCACACCCCTTGACCTCTAGGGAGGTGTGGGGGAGCCGGAGGTTCACTTAATTACTAATAGCAACTATTCCTACATAATGAAGCCTCCATAAAAATCTCTGAATAGCACTGCCCCCAAACTCCCCTCCTTATTCTGACATGTGAACTTGTCTGTGACACTTTCTGGAGCCTGAGGGGAATTTCAGCCTCTGCAAACCCCTCCCCTACAGTCCCACAAGTTCAAGGTAGAGAGAGAGCAGGAGAGGACTGAGCCGGTTCCTGAGAAGGGGGAGGTCTTTAGGTTTAGTTCACCTTGACACGTCCTGAATGCTGTTGCTTGTTTCTGTAATGCTGCTATTATGGAAACTTAAGTGCAGTGAGGGAATTGAGGTGAGGATGAGTATTCCACGCTGGGACCAACCTCCCTCCATGGCCCCATCCCATCTGGAAGCCAGAGCAGCTACCTGGAAAGAGTGGACCCTGATCCCTTCCCTTCCCCCCAGCAGGGCACAGACAGAGACCACCACCTCTCATGAGAAAAAACATGTATTTTGGGAAACAATAAAAATTGTGGTAGGAAGAGAAGCCATTAGCACATAGATGATTTGTTAACGTGAGAAGAAGCAGGTTTTCTTTCCATGAACTGAACTTTTTTTGGCACCACTTTCCCCCCAGGAAAGGCATGAGAAGCACACTCTGGCTGACCAGAGGGAACACATTTTTGAGGACATGCTGGGTGATGGCGCAGGTGGCCTGAGTCACCGGCCAGCCTTGGTCCATGCTGGCAGCATCTGACTGGGGACTCCAGTTCCCTGGGTGGGAAGGCTAACTTGTCGCCCCTGCCTGTGGTATGCCTGCTCTTGTTAAGGTAGCTGTGGTCCTTGGGGCTGGCTTGGTGACTGTAGGCTGTATCTTTCAACACCCTTCTCTGTTCTGAAGAGGAGAGAACCCTGTGGTGGTGGGAATGCCCCTGTGCTGGGGCCTGGAGCTGTTCTGGGTGCAGATTTAACTTTGAGGCACAGAGTCCTTGGTGAAGCCCCAGTTTCTCTCTTAGGACCTGTCCAACAGCTCTTGCAGTCGCACAAGGGTCAATAGCCCTGCTCTCTCCAACAGGTTTGCCTTTGATTGGTTTCTGCTGGTGAGCGGTGGCTGATGCAGGCTTGCCTTTTTGAAGGGATTCTTCTATTCCTTTGCCTTTTTTATCGTGGCTGACATACTGCCTCATCCTTTTTTGGCTTTCTGGTGAAAGCTGTCTCTTCCCTGGTGAGAGCTGGGGATGTTTGCTCCCAAGGGACTCTCCTCTTTCCCTGACCTGAGAAGCGTGGCTCATCCCACTTGCTTGCGAAGCCTTTAGTCCTGAAGACCTTTCTTTATACTCTCCTGGTTTGGGCTTCCAATTATCCTCCCTCCCCTCAGTTGAGGCAAACTGATCCTTCCACGGGTCCCTAACTTTTGGTTTCCTGGGTTCCTGTTGTTCCTGGTTGCTTCTCGTTTCTTCATGTTCTCCTGGTTGGAGGCTCCTAACGCACCTCCACTCCTCAGCTGGGGCAGGCACGTTGCTCTGGCTTTTTGTTTCTTCATGCTGTCCTTGTTGGGGCTTCGTGAAACCCCTCCACTCCTCAGCTGATGCGAGCATCTCCCTCTGGCTCTTCATTTCTTCATGCTCTTTTGGTTGGGGCCTCTGAAAGTCCCTCCACTCCTCAGTTGGGGCCGACATCTCCCTCTGGCCTTTAAATGGGTCCTGAAGTTGTGGTGTTTTGAATGTCTGCTGCCCCCGGCTGCTCTGTTCCCTGACGTTGAGGTCATATGGCACCACCTGGAAAGCTGGTGCGTCCTCACTAGCATGTTCCCTCTGGGAACTAGAAAGAGACCTGTGAGAAGCCAAGATGTGTGAAGAAAGGAGCACATCAGTGCGATGGTCCTGAAGGAGCACATTGGTGGCAAAGTCCTGGAGGGGCATGCCAATGGCATAGTCTTGAAGGAGGATGTCACTGTGAGAGTCTGGAAGGAGCTCACCAGTGGCACGGCCTTGAGCCACCTGTGTTTTTAAGGCATGGCTCCTTTGGAGGTTGGGCAAGTGACTTTGTTGGTGGTGACAGAGTTTTCCTAGTGGCTGGAAACCCCAAGACAGTCCCATTCTCCCAGCTTCTGCCCATGAGGTTGACTGTGGGCATCTGCTAAGGCAGTCTGCCCTCCTGTCCATTCAGAGGGGCCTCTGAGGGCCCATACCTGTCACCAGGTGAAGTCTGTCCCAGGGCCCTCTGGATTTCTGTATGCTCAGGTGAGGGAACAGGGAGGGGACTCACCAGGGTGGGAACTGTTGCTTTTGTTATCACTTTCATTCCCTGATGGGGCTGAGGTTTTCCAGAGAGCTTATTAGCCAAGTTGGCTTTTGAGTGTGCTCTAGATTGACAGGTGGCAGAGGGGGAAAAGGTGGACCTTGGAGAGGACAAGGGTTGAGCCCCACCCAGCTTGAGATTTATGGGCTCAAAGGCCTGGTTGGGTAAGCCCCACCTGTGCCTTACCCGCCACCTTATAACATGTGCTTCCAGCATCTGCCGAATGCTTGGACTGAGGAAGGAAAGCTCACGGGAGGAGTTTACACAGGGTTTCCAATACTTTGAGGATGCTAGATTTCTGATTTCCTGGCGAGGGTGGGGCTTATAAGAAGCATAGTTGGCGGCAAGCCAGGATTGACGCACCATCACAGGCGTCATACCTTGATTAATCTGCCTCAACTTTGTGCTCAAATGGGCTTTCAAGAATTTTTCTAGATGTTTCTGCTCTGGGCTACTGGGTAAACAGTTTCCAGAGTTACTCTTCAAGGGGTTCATCAAGTATCTTTCTGACTCCTTTTCAGAGTTTCTTAGCAGAAACTTCACTGGGAGGCTGGTCCTGGAGGAAGCTTTTGAGATCCTCCTCAGACATGGCCTTAGACCCTTGCCGAAATCCTGCCCTGGTTGGAATTGCATTTGACCCTTCCTATGGGATCTCCTAGGGCACCTGGCCCTTATCTTCTGTCGGTCCAGTCTCCTTTTGCCTGTAAAAGCAGAGGGCTGCCAGGGTCCCTGCTTGCCCTGTGCCTGATAAGTCTGTAAAAATTGGCACTGAGAGGAGCTCAATTCCAGAGACGGAGACAGGTGGATACTGCGGGCCAGGCCCCTCTTGGTTTGCTCTTTGATGAGCCTCTTTTGAAGATGTTGCTTCTGGAGATCAGGGCCAATTAAGTCCTCATGATGAAAGGAAACTGCTGACCTTTGGGCCTGGGAGCGTCCCCTGTCTTGAGGAAGGGTGAGAATGAGTTGGTTAAAGCCTTTCTGAGATCTTTTGACCACAGAGGGTGAAGGCTCCCCACTTTTCAGTTGCTTCTGCAACAAGGGGCAGACATTGAGTTTCAGTTGGGATAAAATATAGTGTCTTGTTCTGAAATGTAGGACAGTCTAGTCCACAGGTACTCATCTGGGGTGGAGAATAAGGTGGTCTGGATAGGAGAGAAGATGGGAGGTAGGGCTGCGCCTGGATCTGAGCCAGAGGTGGGGGCTGGCAGGGAGGCAAGTTTTGAGTGAAAGGCTGGGGTGGAACCCTTTGGCAGGGCAAGACTGGGGCCTGGGAAGCACCTAAAGTTATTCTAGGTTGAATTGAAACTGAAAAGCCATGAGAAACTCCACTGAATAAAACAAAGGGCGCCTGCTGTTGAGCAGGGCTCCTAACAACCATCACGGACTCGCTGTGCAGAGAGGGGAGACCCCAGTAGAGCTGGCTGTATTTCTGTTCCAGGTGGTCCCTCAAGACCTCGGAGTGTAAGAGCTGCTGAGGACCAGGTAGCTGCTCTAGCTGCTCTGTGTTGTCTTTCATGTTCCAGAAAGATTGAGGGGTTGTGTTGTCCTGCTCAGCACCCAGTGATTTCCACATATTCCCTAAAGTGTTCAGGTGGTAGTCTGAGCTCATTTGTTCTGAGAATGACCCATCCTTTTCCTTCTCCTTACAAGTGTTTAGTTTTACTTTCTTGGTGATTAGAAGCTCCAGCAGCTTCTGGACTTCAGGGTTGACAAATAAGGGGCTACCAGTCTCTACCTGCTTGTCTGTGGGCCCTCCCGAGAACGGGGCCCCTGGTGGCTGGTGGGACAGGTGTTCTTGCCAGGACTTACTCTGTGATGCGGTGGGGAAGAACAAGGCCTTGGTAATCTTCCACCAGAAGGACAGGAACAAAATGTGATAGCATGCGAGGCCAAGACTCAAGATGGCTGCAGTGGTAGATGCCAAAAAAGAATTACCTGGAGGTGAGCTCTTTGCCACAGTGCCAAGGGTGACTCTCTTCAAGTTGGATTGGTCTTGAGGTTCTGTTGACAGGGTTGGAGGCCACAGGTAAAGAGCCCTGGGTCAGAGGAACCAGGGCAGCTGATGGGCACACGGCAGGAACATCGTCTTCTGCAGGTTCCCTGCAGGGCTGGTGGGCTGCAGCAGGCGCTGCTTTGCCCACCTCACCAAGGGGGTCTTGACAGGAGAGCTGATGGAAGCCGCCCTTGTCAGGGAGCTTGTGCAGGTGGCTGCAGGAGACATGAGGCACAAGCTGCAGCCAGGAGCCCCCAGGGCCAGGAGGGCTGGGCAGGGCAGGCAGGGGTGGGCACCTGTGGCCCCATGGCCCTCCACGGCCCCCATGCTGACTTCACAGTGCTCCTGCTGTCCCTCACCCCAGGGCTTTAGACGCATGCTGTCCTCAGGGCTCCCCCTGGCATTTCAGCCCCAGGCTCCCTGCAGCCCAGGTGTCACACCATAGGCTTTGGGTGGAAGAAGAACCCAGGAGAGAAGGGAAAGATTCTTTACCTTCGCAGAAGTGAAATCAGGTCCCTAGCCTTTTCCAGCTCTTTCAGGGAATTTCTGCAAGCTGGAAATCAGCAGAGTGGGTCACGATGGTGAAGGCAAGGGCCTAGGGGGTCTTACAGGAGGCTGAGTGCAGTGTCCCTTTAAGGGGACACCATTGGGAGATTGCAGCCCAGGCACCAGCTTCCAAAGCCACGTGATCCCTGACAGTGATGGCGAAGCTCACGAAAG
Organism: Pseudorca crassidens; assembly: GCF_039906515.1. Lineage (NCBI taxonomy): Eukaryota > Metazoa > Chordata > Mammalia > Artiodactyla > Delphinidae > Pseudorca > Pseudorca crassidens. Next base: position 97,694,459 of record NC_090302.1, on the reverse strand, counting down.
GGTTTATCATTTACAAAGTACTTCCATATCCATTACCCCTTGCGGCCCTCACATCCTCCATGTGGGGGAGAATGGGCAGGGGTCACCTTGCAGAGGAATCTGAGCAAAGTTAAACAACTTGTCCACGGTTGGACCTGGAGGTCCCACCTCCCAACCCAGGCGCTATTGGTCCACTGTAGCCCACACACCCCTGCTGGGCCACACCCTTTTCCAGGCCCCTTACCACTTCATTGTGCACATGGAATCTGGGAGGTATCTGGGTGGTCCTGCTCTCCTTCCCAGGAGCCTCCCTGAGGGTTCTGTTTCTTGAGGGACAGGCCCTGCCCCTGGCCTCCTCGGAGCCTGTGGAGCTGGGCCCTCAGGGCTGGGAGAGATGGGGGCTAAGCCTCGGGGCACACAGGGATGAAAGGCACAACTTACCTTTCACAGCTCTCATTTTCTCTTTAATCTTGCATCTCCCCTTCGGCTCCATTTGATGCTGAGAGACAGAACAAATGAGGACCTGGGACCCAATTCTCACTCTCCCCTCTCTAGACAAGCATCAGACACTCAGTGTCCATAACATAATATGACTTTCTACATTTAACTAACAGAGCTCTGTGGTTTTTCTTTCCTTTCACTCATTTTTAAAGAGGATAAAAATATTTTCTGTTTTCCTTCTCTGAAGAACATAAAGAAGGATTTTCAATGTGCGATTCACCCTGGATTTCTTTCGTCACTGTTCCTCTGCTCAAGAAACACAGACATTCTCTGAACTACAGATTCATCTGAGCTCCAGCAGGTGGGTCGCTGCTTCCCAAGGCCAGGGCCACTCCAGCGCCAGCTCTGAGGCTCTCAGGGCCTCAGCACTGCCAGCAGATCAGCCCTCATCCGAGACACCTGTTCACAGCTGGTGATCCAGTGCTCATGGGCCTGTCCTCTGGCTGAGATTGAACTTGGTATCCCGTCCTCGACCTCCGGTCACTGTGTGTGAGACTTGCCCTGGAGCCCTCTACCATACCTGGGCAACTGGTCTGAGACCTTTGGATAGAAATCCTAGTGTTCACTCTATCCCCTGCCCAGGCTGGCTTGCTTGTGTCCTTACAGGGATGATGTTCTATACTTGAGAGTAGATGTCCTATTCTTTCCCATTTCAGGAGTCTGTGTAGTTGACTGAGAAAAGTGGAAATAACAATAGAAAAGAAGAGAGGATCATGTGCTTGTGGGTCTGGCCCAAGGGTTCCTTACCTTCCTGATGTTTTCATGTTTCCTAGGAGGTGGTGAAGATACATTATTCTCGAGGTAGCGGAGTAACAGGAAAAAGAGCCCCAGTCCACACAGGAAGGCTAGGATGATGTCACTCACACAGAGAGTGCAACTGGAGTACTGCCAAGTATCAAAAGTGCTCTTCAGAGGAAAGAGAGCATTCTCCATTATCTGAATCACATGGCTGCCAGCAGGCAACTGAGCACAGGGCATGTACTTGGAGACTAAAGCCCTAGGCCTACATCATAGAGCTGTGGTTTGGTCACAAAGGGCTCCTGAGGGTGTGGGAGGGAGTCATAGAGGAGGAGGCTGTACCACGGCCCCTCCCTAAACATCCACCCCACAGCTCTATCCCTCCACCCTCGTGGGTCTTCTAGACCTTAGTCAATTTTCTATTCATTCCACCTGGAAATCACATTTTTCCTGGTTCCTCAGATCTCTTGGGGATCTCGGCTTGAACCCACCATTTTCATAGCCTTTGAAACTCTGAAATTCTCCCAGGATTTTGGCCGTTTCCCAGTGACTTATACTCTCAGAATCTCCTTTGTTCACAATTCCATCGTTTTTTCATCTCGCATATTTACATTTCAGTTCTCAACTTCAGATTAGTTTAATTAGAAAAACCATAGCCCTCCTTCCTGAGAGGACCCCCTACATATGACTGAACCTGTCACGTCCATCTTTGCTACTCACCATCTCTGTTGGGAAGACGTTCACACTCTTATGAGCATGATGCTTCCTGGAGAGGAAAGAAGGACGGTCATTGACAGGACTAGAGAGGAAGCACACCAGCTTCATCTAGCAGATCCAGATGGAACTCCAGAAGTAAATCTGACAGTTCCTACTGCTGAGCCTGACTGGGCTCCTAATAATGGAGATGTGCCACACCTAGAGCATTATACGAAGTGTGTCTCATCTTTGAAAGGGGATACCCTAGGCCAAAGAGCTTAAACAAAATCCAGGAGATACACCAAAATCCCAATGAGGATTCATCAGAGTTTCTAGAAAGACTTTATCAAGCTTATAGGCTCCACGCGGGTACAGACCCTGAGGCCCCCGAAAATATGGTAAATCATTGGGCAAAGCGCCCCAGATATGAGAAGAAAATTACCAAAGTTAGGTGGTGCATTTGGAATGAACCCTTCTCAGTTAGTGGATGTTGCTTTTAAAGGGTTCAACAACGGGGAACAACGACAGAAGTAAGAGGATGCAAGATGGAACACAGCTTTTCTGGCAGCAGCATTGGATTCCTGGAAGGCAGTTAACCTGAAGAGAGGTAAGCCGCCATTGGGGAAGGAACAATGTGTTTACTCTAAAGAGGAAGGGCATTAGAAAAAACATTGCCCTAAGCTAAAAAATAAGAAAGAAAACAACAAAAGAAAGATGGGAGCCTCTCATATGGTTGACAGAGAGGGGCACTGATGATGAATGAAGAGGCCCGGGGGCTTCCTTGGACTTGAGGCTCCCAATTCCGATTTCCCCACAGGAGCCCTTTGACAGGGTCACTTTGACAGTCGGGGACAAGTTGATTGACTTTCTGATAGGTTAGGGTGCAACATACTCTGTGGTAAACATCAAGGTGGCACAGAAAACATGTCTACCCATCTCAGTCATGGGAGTTTCTGGAGAAATACAAAACCGTTCTTTCTTACAGCCTCTAGGATGCCATTTAGGGGACCTCAGCCTGAAACACAGTTTCTTATATATGCCAGCATGTCCAATCCCTGTTTTGGGCCGAGAGCTCCTTTGTAAGTTAAATGCTCAAGCAACTTTTTTGCCAGAAACAGCTTGACATCAGGGTCCCAGTGGAGCATGCTGTAAGCCTACAGATGGCCCAGAAAAGGGGACAGAGCTCTCTCCCCCCGAGGTCTACGAAAAGGTAAGACCAGAAGTATGGGCTGGCGGCACCCCAGGGAAGGACAAAAATGCATGGCTAATACAAATCCTGTTAAAAAGGGGTGCTGCGACACCTAATCTAAAACAGTGCCCTCTGAGTCAAGAGGCCCAAAAGGGAATGCAGCCAATTCTCAAAAAGTTTTTGAAAACAGGACTGATTATGCCTTACAGGTCCCCATATAATACTGCTATCCTCCTGGTCAAAGAGCCAAACTCTGTCAACAGAGTATCACTTTGTCTAAGACTTGAGAGCTATTAATGAAATAGTCCAAGATCTGCAACCTGTTGTGCCTAATCCATACACTCTGCTTACAGCTATTCTGGGAGAATACAGTCGGTTCTCAGTTTTGGACTTGAAAGATGCTTTTTTCTGCATTCCTATTGCAGAGGAATCAGAGCACAGCTGTCTGTTTTGAATGGTAGGACCCAAAAACACAGGTAGTCCGGTAGTATTGTTGGACAGTCCTGCCTAAAGGATTTAAGAATTCCCCTACCTTGTTTGGGGGAATGTCGGCAGGGACCTTAGAAACTTAATATTGGATGAAGGGCTCTCACGCCAATACGTGGACAATGCGCTCATAGCAGGCCCTACGTATGATAAGTGTCTCCAGAATACCATGAGGACCCTGAACTATTTGGCCAATTCTGGATATAAGGTCTCCCAGAGAAAGGCCCAAGTGTGTAAGCAACAAGTCATGTATCTGGGTTTTCTCATTTCCCCAGGACAGTGGAACCTTTTCCTGATGGAAAAGAGGCAGTTGCAAGTGTGGGAACACCCAAGACTCGCAGACAAGTGAGGGAGTTTCTGGGAATGACAGCGTTCTGTCAGATTTGGATCCTGAACTATGTGCTCATAGTAAAGCCCCTCTGTGAGGCTTTAAAGGGTCACGATTTTGAGCCCCTCACTTGGACTACAGAGTGCCAAACAATCTTTGAAACAATAAAAACAAAGTTAATCTCAGCCCCGGCTTTGGGACTACCAGACTTAAAGAATCCTTTCATGTTGTATGTCCATGAGAGACAAGGCATAAGTCTCAGGTGTTAATTCAGACTCTGGGAAATATCCCTTGACCCGTTGCCTACTTCTCAGAACAACTAGAAGAGACTGTTAAGGGATGGCCCCCTTGCCTTCAGGCTGTAGAAGCTACTTGTGACATACTTCAGGAAGCTGAGAAGTTCACCGTGGGGCAACCCACCACTGTGTATGTCCCTCGCCATGTTGTTTCTTTACTGGAACGAGAAGGGGGTCATTGGCTTACTTCTGGGAGAATGGGAAAGTAGCAAGCCATTCTATGAGACAATCCCAGTGTAAGACTTCAGGTCACTTCAGCCCTAAATCTAGCCACATTGCTCCCCATTGATGCTGCACAATCCCCAGAGCATGACTGCCTACATGTCATCAAGTTAGTGGACTCTGGCAGACCAGACGTAATGGACCAACCCTTGGCAGAGCCATATATCGAGCTGTTCACTGATGGAAGCAGCTTCATGGACCAAGGTGTAGGTGGCACACTGGGTATGCGTTGGTAGCTCTTGAAAAGATTGTTGTAGCAAGAGCCCTGCCCCCAGGGAGCTCAACTTAGAAGGCAGGAGTCATTGCTCTGACAAGGGCCCTACTGCTCACTGAAAGGAAGTGAGTAAATATATACACAGGCTCTTGCTATGCCTTCTCCATGGTGTATGCTCATGGGGCAGTCTGGAAAGAAACGGGGCTTCTCACTTCCAACAATAAAGACATAAATCATGCTTGTGAAATCCTGTCACTATTAGAAGGAGTCCATAAGCCCTCACAAGTGGCCATAATGCAGTGCCCAGGCCCCCAAAAGGGTGAAACTCGTATAATAAAAGGCAACTGGTTAGCTGACCAAGCTGCAAAGAAGGTAGCAAAGGAAGGGGATTGTCAGGCCATGGTAGGTTCACTTCTCCCACAGGCTGACTTGTCAAAATACCAGTCAGTGTATTCAGAAAAGGACAAGGAGAGGGCCAGAGAGTGGGGATTCACTCTTGATCACACCTTGCCTTGTTGGAAATGTAGCGCACAAGGAATCGTTCTGATTCTTGAGGTCCTCTTGGACACTGCTGCAACATACTCATAATAGTACCCATTATGGGAGAAGTGGCACCTTACAGTGGATTCAGAAATACATAACGGGGCCTAACGTGCGGAGGACCATCCAGTGAGTCATGCAGAATTGCATGACTTGTACTAAAAATAACCCAAAGACTGCTGTCAGACCTCCCCAGATGGGAACCCAACATAGAGGAACCTGCCCCACTAGGACTCGCAAATAGACTTTACTCAAATGCCTTGAGCCACAGGAAGGTTTAGATACCTGCTAGTATTTGTGGACACTTTTTCAGGATAGGTGGAGCCATATCCTACTAGGACAGAAGAAGCCTCCGAAGTTGTTAAAGCCCTCCTGAAGGAAATTATTCCCCGATTTGGACCGCCTAACTCGCTTCAAAATGATAATGGGCCTGCTTTTGTCTCTGGCATAACCAAACAAGTGTCTAAAGTGCTGCAAATTAATTGGAAGCTACATTTGTCCTGGAGACCACAATCAACAGGAAGAATTGAGAAAATGAATCATACATTAAAAGGGAGTATTGCTGAAGTATGTCAAGAGACTAGTGTAACTTGGGTTAAGTAAGGCTTGCCAGTTGCCCTGCTGTGGATCAGAGTGGCTCCCAGAAGCAGGCTTAAATGAAGCCCCTTTGAAATATTGTGTGGTAGGCCATTCCAAGTGTCCGTCCAGGTGGGAGAATCTATAAATGCTCCGAAAGATCTAGCAGTTGCCAATTATGTTAAAACTCTGGGCACCATACTAACCTCTGTCGACGCGTTTGCTTCCGGCAGGTCTGCCTATCCAACTGAGGTAGCCTTACAGGCGTTCCGGTCTGGAGACTGAGTCCTCCTTAAGGCTTGTAGAGAACGAGTGCCTGAGCACCAGCTGACTGCAAGGTGGGCAGGACCACCCGTTGTGGTAATTACCATGCACTCATCTATCAAGTTAGCTAGAGTAAAGCCATGGATTCCTCACACTCCAGTTAAAGTAGCCCCACTGTCATCAGAAAATGACACAACTCCTGGGAGGCCAAGAGAGCAATGGGTTTGTGAACCCTTAGAAGACTTAAGGTTGCTTTTCGAAAATGAAAAGTATTGAGATGAAAATTTCATTGTAGAAGGAATTTCATCGGGTTCAAATAGTGTAGATAAAGAAAGAAAAGTGTATTACTTATTAAAACTTTTAAGGAATCTTCTTGGCCCAAGGCTGATCAGTTCCATTTCAGGATCACCCCCTCACGACCCCCGTTCAGCAGGAAGTAACCACAAAGACTGTAATAGAAGTGGGATGGTGTGTAGCCATTAGCATGCGCCCTTGTGCCTGTTACCAGGCAACCGTTACTGTGAGAGGGCTAGTGTGGGACCATTAGTGCAAGGGTTAGAGGCACCACTGAGCCAGCAGGTGGCCGGGGGTGGGGGTGGGGTGGGGTGGTCCTTGCGGTGGAGAGTGCGGCAAGAGGAAGACTGCAGCCTTCTCACCAGGGCCCTCCAGGCCCTCTGGCCTCTGGCTGGCGGGTGAGCTGGGGAGCCCAGGGAGAAGGCTGGGGGCTGTGTCCTGCAGAGCTCCAGAGCTCTTGGCATGACCATCCACTGCATGGGTCCAGGCCTTGAGGTGATGGCAAACTTCTCCCCCATCATTGCCTCTGCCACCTAGTGGCACCGTCAGTCTGCATGGGTCGCAGTCTGCAGGACTCGGCACAACCCCCGCTCACCCCCACACCTGGGCCACCTGAGGAGCCTAAGGGCCAGCTGGGTCCTGGATGCCTTCCTCCCTCAGTGAAGACGTATGGGCAGGGTCTGGGGACCTGGCCATGAGGGCACTGCCAGCAAAGATCTGCCTCTTCAGCCAGGCTTGGGCACTGGTGGAAGAACCCAGACTGAGTGCTGGATGAATACTCCCGGACAGGGTAACTGACCTGAGCAGAGACCCCCTTCTCTTAGCCAGGACCTGGACCTCGCAGGGTGAAAGTTGTGTCTTGGGACCTTGCCGTTTCTTGTCAGAACAGAGAATAACATTTGTTTTGGTGGAGACTTACAGGAACATTGTTACCTGACCATGACCTTACCTCAAGAAACAGGATCTGACACCAAGAAGCTTGCAAAAACTAACCGTGCCCCTCCCTCATCTTTCCTATAAATGGGATTTGCTGACAGCTTTCAGGGAGTTTGGGGTTTTAAAGGCATGAGCCCCCCGTCTCCTTGCATGGCCCTGCAATAAACCTTTCTCTGTTCCAAACTGCAACGGTTTGGTATTATTTGGCCGCACTGTGTGTCAGTTACACCGACTTGCGTTTAGTAATAATTATGGTGACCCAGGTGGGACATCTGTGCTCGTGGCAGGTCTACCCCTGCCAGGGGCAGCATCTTCCCAAGTTCCCAGCAGCAGCCAGAGTTCATTTTGCTTCAGGGAACTGGGAGGGACTCTCCCTGACAGGTGCTGCCCGCCCCACGGCAGGAGGCTGTTTGGAGCAGAGAAACGTCCAGAGCTACAGTCCACATTTGGTATCACTTGGGGGTAAGTCACTCCAGCTTGTGCAGGCTGGGAATGATCTCCACTCCATTGGGGCTGCTTCACTTGCAGGAAGTGAGCCACTTTGGGTCTGTTTGCTCTTTCTCTGTCTCTCTTTTTTAATTGGAGAATAATTGCTTTACAACGTTGTGTTAGTTTCTGCTGTACAATGAAGTGAATCAGCTCTATGTATACATATATACTCTCCCCAATCCCACCCATCTGAGTCATCACAGAGTACTGAGCTGAACTCCCTGTGCAGTACAGCAGGTTCCCTCTAGGTATTTAATTCACACGTGGTAGTGTATTCCAAACCTTATCTCCGAGTTCATCCTACCCTCCCCTTCCCCCACTGTGTCCACATGTCCGTTCTCTATGTCTGCGTCTCTTTTCCTACCCTGCAGATAGGTTCTTCTGGGCCATTTTTCTAGATTCCACATATATGCATTAATATATGATATTTGTTTTTCTCATTCTGACTCTCTTCACTCTGTATGACAGACTCTATGTCCATCCACATCTCTACAGATGACCCAATTTTGTTACATTTTATGCCTGAGTAGTATTCCATGGTGTATATGTAACACATCTTCTTTATCCATTCCTCTTTCGATGGAAGTTTAGGTTGTTTCCATGACCTGGCTATTGTAAATAGTGCTGCAGTGAACATTGGGATACATTGGGATACTTTTTGAATTATGGATTTCTCAGGGTATATGCCCAGTAGTGGGATTGCTGGGTCATATGGTAGTTCTATTTTGAGTTCTTTAAGGAACCTCCATACTGTTCTCCACAATGGCTGTATGAATTTACATTCCCAGGAACAGTGCCAGAGGGTTCTGTTTTCTCCACACTCTCTCCAGCATTTATTGTTTGTAGATTTTATGATGATGGCGATTGTGACCGAAGTGAGGTGATACCCCATTGTAGTTTTAATTTGCATTTCTCTAATAATGAGCGATTTTGAGCACCTTTTCATGTGCCTCTTGGCCCTCTGTATGTCTTCTTTGGAGAAGTGTCTATTTAGGTCTGCCGGTCATATTTTGATTGGGTTGTTTGTTTGTTTCAAAAATATATTTTTATTTATTTATGTATTTATTTTTGGCTGCGTTGGGTCTTCGTTTCTGTGCGAGGGCTTTCTCCAGTTGCGGCGAGCGGGGCCACTCTTCAACGCGGTGCAGGAGCCTCTCGCTATCGCGGCCTCTCTTGTTGCGGAGCACAGGCTCCAGACGCATAGGCTCAGTAGTTTTGGCTCACGGGCCCAGTTGCTCCGCGGCATGTGGGATCTTCCCAGACCAGGGCTGGAACCCATGTCCCCTGCATTGGCAGGCAGATTCTGAACCACTGCACCACCAGGGAAGCCCTGGGTTGTTTGTTTCTTTGATATCGAGCTGCATGAGCTGTTTGTATATTTTGGAGATGAATCCTTTGTTGCTTCGTTTGCAAGTATTTTCTTCCATACCGAGGGTTGTCTTTTCTTCATGTTTATTGTTTCCTTTGCTGTGCAAAAACTTTTAAGTTTCATTAGGTCCCATTAGCTTATTTTTGTTTTTATTTTCATTACTCTCAGAGGCAGGTCAAAAAAGATATTGCTGTGATTTACGTGAAAGAGTGTTCTGTCTATGTTTACCTCTCACAGTTTTATAGTATCTGGCCTTCCATTCAGGTCTTTAATCCATTTTGAGTTTATTTTTGTGTATCGTGTTAGGAAGTGTTCTAATTTCATTCTTCCACATGTAACTGTCCAGTTTTCCCAGCACCACTTATTGAAGAGGCTGTAGTTTTTCCATTGTATATTCTCGATTTCTTTGTTGTAGATTGGGTGACCATAGGTGTGTGGGTTTATCTCTGGGCTTTCTATCATGTTCCACTAATCTATATTTCTGTTTTTGTGCCAGTACCATACTGTCTTGATTACTGTAGCTTTGCAATCTATTCTGAATTTGGGAGCTTGATTCCTCCAGCTCCGTTTTTCTTTCTCAAGATTGCTTAGGCTATTTGGGGTCTTTTGTGTTTCCATACAAATTGTCAAATGTTTTGTTCTAATTCTGTGAAAAATGCCATTGGTAATTTGATAGGGATTGCATCGAATCTGTAGATTGCTTTGGGTAGTAGAGTCATTTTCACAATATTGGTTCTTCCAATCCAAGAAGGTGGTATATCTCTCCATCTGTTTGTGTCATCTTTGATGTCTTTCATCAGTGTTTTATAGTTTTTGGAGTACAGGTCTTTTGCCTCCTTAGACAGGTTTATTTCTAGGTATTTTACTCTTTGGTGCAAAGGTACATGGGATTGTTTCTTTAAATTCTCTTTCTGATCTTTCATTGTTAGTGTATAGGAATGTGAGAGGCTTCTGTGGATTAATTTTGTGTCCTACAACTTTACCAAATTCATTGATTAGCTCTAGTAGTTTTCTGGTAGCATCTTTAGGATTCTCTGTGTAGAGTGTCATGTCATCTGCAAACAGTGGCAGTTTTACTTTTCCGATTTGAATTCCTTTTATTTCTTTTTCTTCTCTGATTGCCATGGGTAGGACTTCCAAAACTTGTTGAATCATAGTGGTGAGAGTGGTCAGACTTGTCTTGTTCCTGATCTTAGAGAAAATGCTCTCAGTTTTTCACCATTGAGAACGATGTTGGCTGTTGGTTTGTCATATATGACCTTTATTATGTTGAGGTAGGTTCCCTCTGTGCCTACTTTCTGGAGAGTTTTTGTTATAAATGGGTGATGAATTTTGTCAAAAGCATTTTCTGCATCTCTTGAGATGATCATATGGTTTTTATCTTTCAATGTGTTATTATGGTATATCACATTGATTGATTTGTGTATATTGAAGAATCCTTGCATTCCTGGGATAAACCCCACTTGATCATGGTGCATGGTCCTTTTAATGTGTGGTTGAATTCTGTTTGGTAGTATTTTGCTGAGGGTTTTTGCATCTATGTTTATCAGTGATATTGGCCTGTAGTTTTCTTTTTTTGTGACATCTTTGTCTGGTTTTGGTATCAAGGTGATGGTGGCCTCGGAGAATGGGTTTGGGAGTGTTCCTCCCTTATTTTAGAAGAGTGTGAGAAGGATAGGTGTTAGCTGTTCTCTAAATGTTTGATAGAATTCGCCTGTGAAACCATCTGGTCCTGGGCTTTTGTTTGTTGGAAGATTTTTAATCACAGTTTCAATTTCAGTGCTTGTGACTGGTCTGTTCATATTTTCTATTCCTTCCTGGTTCAGTCTTGGGAGATTGTACTTTTCTAAGAATTTGTCCATTTCTTCCAGGTTGTCCATTTTATTGGCATAGAGTTGCTTGTAGTGATCTCTCATGATCCTTTGTGTTTCTGTGGTGTCAGCTGTTACTTGTCCTATTCATTTCTAATTCTATTTATTTGAGTCTTCTTTTTTTTTTCTTGATGAGTATGTCTAATGGTTCATCAATTTTGTTTATCTTCTTAATGAACCAATGTTAGATTTATTGATGTTTGGTAATGTTTCTTTCATTTCTTTTTCATTTACTTCTGATCTGATCTTTATTTCTTTCTTTTTCTAAGTTTGGGGTTTTTTTTTTGTTTTTTGTTGTTCTTTCTCTAGTTGCTTTAGGTGTAAGGTTAAATTGTTTATTTGAGATGTTTCTTGTTTCTTGAGGTGAGATTGAATTGCTTATAAGCTTCCCTCTTAGAACTGCTTTTACTGTGTCCCGTATATTTTCAGTCTTCGTGTTTTTATTGTCATTTGTTTCCATATATTTTTAAAATTTCCTCTTTGATTTCTTCAGTCATCTCATGGTTATTTAGCAGTGCACTTTTTAGCCTCCATATATTTGTGGGGGTTTTTTACAGTTTTTTTTTCCTGTAATTGATTTCTAATCTCATAGTGTTGTGGTTGGAAAAGATGCTTTATATGATTTCAGTTTTCTTAAATTTTCCAAGGCTTGATTTGTGACCCAAGATGTGATGTAAGCTGGAGAATGTTCCATGTGCACTTGAGAAGAAAGTGTATTCTGTTGTTTATGGATGGAATGTCATATAAATATTGATAAAGTCCATCTGGACTATTGTGTCATTTAAAGCTTGTGTTTCCTTATTTATTTTCTGTTTGGATGATCTGTCCATTGGTTTATGTGGGGTGTTAAAGTCCTCTACTATTATTGTGTTACTGTCGATTTCCCCTTTTATGGTTGTTAGCAGTTGCCTTATGTATTGAGGTGCTCCTGTGTTGGGTGCATAAATATTTATAATTGTTAAATCTTCTTCTTGGATTGATCCCTTGATTATTATGTAGTGTCCTTCCTTATCTCTTGTAACAATCTGTATTTTAAAGCCTATTTTATCTGATATGAGTATTGCTACTCCAGCCTGTGTTTTCCACTTGCATGCAATATCTTTTTCCATCCCTCGCATTCAGTCTGTATGTGTCCCTAAGTCTGAAGTAGGTTTCTCGTAGACAGCATATATATGGGTCTCGATTGTGTATCCATTCAGCCCATCTTTGTGTTTTGGTAGGGCATTTAATCCATTTACATTTAAGGTAATTGTCGATATATATGTTCCTATTACCATTTTCTTAATCATTTTAGGTTTGGTTTTGTGGGTCTTTTTCTTCTCTTATGTTTCCCGCCTAGCGAAGTTTCTTCAGCATTTGTTTTAAAGCTGGTTTGGTGGTGCTGAATTCTCTTAGCTTTTGCTTGTCGTTGTTTGCTTGTTGTTGTTTTTGCTAAAGCTTTTGATTTCTCCAGCGAATCTGAATGAGATCCTTGCTGGGTAGAGTAATCTTGGTTGTAGGTTTTTCTCTTTCATCATCCTGCCACTCCTTTCTGGCCTGCGGAATTTCTGCTGAAAAATCAGCTGATAACCTTATGGGGATTCCCTTATAATTGTTTTTTTGCTTTACCTTTCTGCTTTTAATTTTTTTTCTTTGCATTTAATTTATTGTTAGTTTGATTAATATGTGTCTTGGTGTGTTTCTCCTAGGGTTTATCCTATATGGGACTGTCTACACTTCCTGGACTTGGGTGGCTAGTTCCTTTCCCACGTTAGGGAAGTTTTCAACTATAATCTCTTCGAATATTTTTTCGACCCTTTCTTTTTCTCTTCTTCTTCTGGGACCCCTAAAATTCGAATGTTGGTGTGTTCAATGTTGTCCCAGAGGTCTCTGAGATTGTCTTGTGTTCTTTTTGTTCTTTTCTCTTTATTCTGCTCCTTGGCAGTTATTTCCACCATCCTGTCTTTCAGCTGACTTATTCGTTATTTTGCTTCAGTTATTCTGTTACTGATTTCTTCTAGTATATTTTTCATTTCAGTTATTGTGTTGTTTATCTCTGTTTGTTTGTTCTTTAGTTCTTTTAGGTCTTTGCTAAACATTTCTTGTATTTTCTCGATCCGTGCCTCCATTATATTTCCAATGTTCTGAATCATCTTTACTATCATTACTCTGAATTATTTTTCAGGTAGGTTGCCTATTTACTCTTCATTTATTTGTTCTTGTTGGTTTTTACCTTGTTTCTTCAACTGTAACATATTTTTTTTGTTGTTTCATTTTTTGTTTGTTTTTTGATGTGTGGGATTGTTTTCCTGTCTTATGGGGTTGTTTGGCCTGAGGCCTCCAGCACTGGAGTTTGTAGACTGTTGGGTAGAGCCAGGTCTTGGTACCGAGATGAGGACCTCTGGGAGACCTCACTCTGATGAATATTCTCTGTGGTCTGAGGTTCTCTGTTCGTCCTGTGGTTCAGACTTGGACCTCCGACCACAGGAGCTCACCTGACCCGAGGTCCAAGAAAGAAGATCCTGCAAACCATGCAGGGTGGCCATGAAAAATAAAAACAAAAAAGGAGCACAACAATAAGAAAGAGTAAAAAATAAGATTAGAAAACAGATATGTTAGAAAAAATAAAGATGAAACAACAACCAGGAGGTAAAACAGAACCACAGTAGCAAAAAATAGGGAAAAAAAACCCCATAAAAGGCCTTGGCTATGGGGGGTAGACCTTAGGCAGGGGCGGTGTTTAGGTGGCAGGCGAGGTTTAGGCTAGGTCCCATGTGGCTGGAAAAGGCCCTGGGGGTGGGGGGTGGGGCTTAGACTCAGGGAGGCCGGAGGCCCCCAGAGTTCCTCTGGCCTAGGAGGGCAGAGGACCAGGCCCGGGACCCCAGGAGGCTCCCTGGGCCTGAGTGGGTGGGGGAAATGCTAGACGTGTTCCCCCAGTCTTCTGATCCCAGAGGGTCCCTCCTCATTTGCCTCTCCTCTGCTTCCCTGCCTCCCTCCCTCTCATGCCTCTAGGACCCACGTGGCCGGAGGGGGCCCCAGAGGGCATAGGGAGAGGGTGAGGGAAACACCAGCTCTGCTTCCCCTGATCCTCCAGTTCCAGAGTGAACCCGCCCCATCAGCCTCTCTTCCTCTTCCTTCCTCCTCCCTTCCTCCTACACCCCTAGGACCCACGAGGCAGAGGGGGCCCTGGAGTGCAGAGGACCTTACCCAGGAGCCCTGGAGGCTTCCTGGGGCCCAAGTAGGTGGTGGAATGCTAGGCGCATTCTCCCCTGATCCTCTGGTCTCGGTGGTTCCCCTCCCCGTCCGCCTCTCCTCTTCTTCCCCCCTCCTTCCTTCCTCCTACACCCCTAGGACCCACGTGGCAGAGGGGGCCCTGGAGTGCAGAGGACCTTACCCAGGAGCCCTGGAGGCTTCCTGGGGCCCAAGTGGGCGGCGGAATGCTAGGCACATTCTCCCCTCATCCTCCAATCCCAGAGGTTTCACCCCACCATCCACCTCTCCTTCTCTTCCCCCCTCCTCCCATCCTCCTATCTCCCTTGGAACAACGTGGCCAGAGAGGGCTCTGGAGGGTGGAGGACCAGACCTGGGAGCCCAGCAGGCTTCCTGGGTCCTAAGTGGGCAGGAGAAATGCTAGGCACATTCTCCCCGATCCTCTGGTCTCGGTGGTTCCCCTCGCTGTCCGCCTCTCCTCTTCTTCCCCCCTCCTCCCTTCCTCTTATGCCCCTAGGACCAATGCAGCCAGAGGGGCCCCTGGAGGGCGGAGAACCCGGCCTGGAAGCCCAGCAGGCTCACTGGGGCCCGAGTGGGTAGTGGAAATGCTAGGCACATTCTCTGATCCTCCAGTCCCGGGGCGGGGGGTCCTTCCAGGCGTGGGACCCCCTACCTTCCCCATACCACCCCTCAGGGACGCCAATCCCATCCGGCCTCCACTTCCCTCCCCCCTCACTCCCCTCAGCACATCCCACCCAGTTGCTCAGGGGTTCCTCCAGTACCCCTGAGTGTCAAGGTCCCCCAAAAGCGTCTAGTTGTAGGTGCCCTAGTTGTGGGGAGATGTGAACTCCACGTCCTCTCACTCTGCCATCTTCACTTTGCCTCAGCTGATGTATGATTTAACTTAACACATTATATACTGGGGGGTTTTGCAGAAACTAACGCCTGTGGCTGGCAATTTGTTACGTAAGTGAATATTGAAACATTGGCATTTGAGTAAATATCAACAGCTTGTTTTGCACTTAATGTAGTTATTGGAAACTTTGTACATGTCTTACTAAAGCATTCTTTTATTTCGTTAGAGTGTGATAGGCAGTATAGCAGGCACCTCTGTGTATGGGAACAGAATATCTATTACAAATATACTGTGTTTCGCTGAGCTTTCCCCTGGAAGAGCAGACTCTACACTTTCTGGAGGCATTTTTTTTTTTTTTTAGTCCCATGGGTATTGTTTCCTCTAGAATATGTTCTTTTATTTAACCTTATATTCGTCTAGGTGTGTCTTTGCGGGGGCTTTTTTAGAAATGCCACAAGAAGGACCAGGTCCTGGACTACCACTACATTCACGAGAATGGTCAGTTACCTATTCTCTAGCTACTGCTAACAAAAATTGCTTTTAAGTCATTTTATTCTGTCCATTAAGGGTACGAGAAACTTTATACACATTGAATAAACCGCATTTACTCCAATAGAAACCCACCCTTGATCAATTTTAAGCTCTGACAACTTCGCACAGTGATGTCAATTGTTTCGCTCTCTAAAAACGTATTGATACATCTCCAGTCAATCACGTTTGGGTAACAAAAGATGTATTAATATGTCTCTGGTGAATAATGTGTTAAACTTTACTGACCAGAGTGGCCTGTTTTGTGGCCTTTTGGACATGCATTGTACATCAGCCTCGGCCACTGAGGAGGGGAATACATTTGACATTCAGAAATTTAATAACTGGTTCAGACATCCAAGGTAAAACTAGGTGACCATATTGGTTGTGATTTCAGACACATTCCTGTATTTCTGAGAACTTGCATTTTCTGAGCTGTGTCATCCTTGGGATGCCACTAGCCCTTCTCAAAGCAGTGTCTGCTGGCAGATGGTGGCTGCAACTTTCTGACCTTTAGGTCTTCTCTTATAACTATTAAATTATTAGAGAATGAAATTGTTTTAGATCAGATGTTAGCTGAAAAAGGAGATGTGTAGTGGCCACTAGCTCCTGTTATGTATATGTTAATACCATGTCAGAAGTTAAAACCTACTTTGATAAAAGTGGTCAACTGGCTACGTGGCAACAAGTCTCCCCCAAAGTGCCAGGTCTAGACTGGTTTTCAGGCTTATTCTCCTGAATTCCTCTGGTAATGAGATCTTTCTTACACAAGAGTTGGATCCAGTACTTGGAACTTGGGAATATTTCCAACTCGGTACCATTCCCCAAATCAAGGGAGGACTACCCCTATTTCAGCAGGAAGTAGCTAGAGTGATTGTCTCCCCATTCCCTGAAAGAATTTGTGAAGGATGAAACATGATTGGAGGTTGAAACGGAGTCCCCCTAAAACCCAGTTCCTCTACTGAGTTTATGATTAACCACTCTGTCCAAAACAATCCCACGTTTTCTCCTCAACATTGAGGAATATCAAAGAAAAGGGAGGAATTGTAATAGAAGCAAGGTGACATGCAGCTGTTAGCAGACGCACCTGAATGACTGTTACCAGACAACTGTTAGTGCAAGACCACTAGCGCGGTGGTTAGAGGCCCTGCTGGGCCAATGGTCGGCCGGGTGGTGGTTGTTGCGGCAGAGAGCTTGGTAAGAGGTGGATCGCAGCCTTCTCCCCAGGGTCCTCCAGGTCAGGGGTTACCACGCCCTGGGCCTCTCAGCAGGAGGTTAGCAGAAGGTGAGCGATTGAAGCTTCATCTGCCGCTCCCCATTGCTTGCATTACTGTCTGAACTCTCCCCCAACCCTGTCCGTGGTAAAAGTGTCTGATACGAAACTAGTCCCTGGTGCCAAAAAGATTGTGGACCGCTGCTGTAGGCCCTCCAGGCTCTGGCTGGTGGGTGAGCTGGGGGGCCTGGGGAGAAGGCTGGGGGCTGTGTCCTGCAGAGTTCCAGAGCCCTTGCCATGGCCACCACTGACCGGGCCCAGGGCTTGGGGCAATGCTAACCTCTCCCCTGTCCCTGCCTCTGTGACCTAGTGGAAGTCACAGAGTGGCTAGTGGGTGGCCTGAGGAGCCTGAGGGCCAGCTGGATCCTGGGTGCCTTGCTCCCTCAGTGATGACCTCTTGGTAGGGTCTGGGGACCTGACGCTGAAGGCACTGCCAGCTAAGATCTGCCTCTTCATCTGGGCCTGGGCACTGGCTGGAGGACCCAGACTGAGTGCTGGATGAATGCTCATGGACAGGGTAACTGGCCTGAGCGGGGACCCCCTTCTTATGGGGAAGGACCTGGACCTCAGAGGGTGAAAGTTGTGCCTTGGGACCTTGCGCTTTTCTGTCAGAACAGAGAATAACATTTGTTTTGGTGGAGATTTACAGGAACATCATTACCTGACCTCAAGAACAAAGGATCTGACACCAAAAATTTTGCCACAACTAACCACGCACCTCCCTCATCTTTCCTGTGAATGGGA
Source organism: Pseudorca crassidens (assembly GCF_039906515.1). Classification (NCBI taxonomy): domain Eukaryota; kingdom Metazoa; phylum Chordata; class Mammalia; order Artiodactyla; family Delphinidae; genus Pseudorca; species Pseudorca crassidens. The sequence continues at coordinate 97,676,881 of NC_090302.1, read as the reverse complement.
TTTGCTGAAAGCTTTCGGGGAGTTTGGGCTTTTTAAGGCATGAGCCACTGTCTCCTTGCATGGCCCTGCAATAAACCTTTCTCTGTTCCAAACTCCAATGTTTTGGTATTGTTTGGCCTTGCTGTTTGTCGGGCATGTGGACTTGTGTTGGGTAACAAGATCATTGCCCATTTTCTCACAAGATTGTGGAATGGACATTGCCAGTCAGGGATTGTAATAGAGGTAAGGCAGGCACGTGGCTGTTAGCGAGTGGCTGTAAGCAGTCATGCTCAGCCATTGGTTGGCATCCCAGTGGGCCTCTCCCCCTCCTCTTCCTCTGTATAAAAGGAGCTGGAATTTAGAATGAGGGAAGTTGGTTCTTTGAGATACTAGTCTGCTATCTCAGTCTGTTAGCTTTCCGATGAAAGTCATTATTATTTGCCCCAACCACTTGTCTCCCAGTGGTTGGGGCAAAGAATAATGTGCAGTGAGCAGAGTGAGCTTGGGCTCAGTATCATTAGGGGAGTTCCCAAGATGGCTGAGTGGATCAATCCTGAGCTCACTTCCTCTCATGGGCACAACAAAATTAAAACTACTTACACAAAAACTATTAATGAAAACTACTGGAACTTACCAGAAAAGATCTAACCTAAAGATATATAGTAAGAACCACAATGAGACAGGTAGGGGGAGTCATGATGTATTCAAGACCCCTACCAGAAGGTGGGTGACACACAAACAGTAGAGAAATGACAATTGCAGAGGTTCTTTCTAAGGATTGAGTGGTCTGAGCCCCGTATTGGGCTCCCAGCCCAGGGGTCACATGCCAGGAAGATGAGACCCCAGAATGTGTGGCTTTGATGGCCAGCAGGGCTTGCTTTTGGGAGTCCCAGAGGGCAGTGAGAAACAGACTTCATTTCTAAAGGGCGCACACAAAATCTCATATTCCAGGACCCAGAATAGAAACAGTAATTTGAAAGGAGGCTGGGTCAGACCTACTTGCTGATTTAAGAGTCTCCTGGAGAGGCAGGAGGCAACTGTAGTTCACTCTGGGAACATAGGCACTGCTGGCACCCATTTTTGGGAACTTGTATCACATGGACACTGGTGCTGAGAAGTGCCATTTTGGAATCCTTCCTCTAGCTTATTAGCCTCAGGACCCAGCCTCGCCTTTGCTCACCAGCCAGTAGGCACCAGTACTGGGACACCTCAGGCCAGGCAACTAACTGGGTGGGGACACAGCCCCACCCACAAACAAACAGTCTCTCCTAAGGCCCCCTGATCTCACAGTGCCTGTGGACACATCCCTGCTCACTAGTGGGCCCAGGATCTGGCGTCAGACACCAGTGTGCAGACACTAGAGCTGGGACCACCCACCCTCAACCCAGGGCCCCGAAGCTAGAGTTCCCTGGGACCCAACTCTGCCCACCAGTGGGCCAGCACCAACTCTACCCACCAGTGAGTCTGCTCTAGCTTCAGGACAAGCCTCACCCACTAGCAGGCAGACACCAGCTGCAGGACAATTGCAGCTTTGCATCCTGCCATGGCAGGACCTAGCCCACTCACCACCAGGCCAGTACCAGTCCTAGAAGTGGCTGGGTCCTGGCCTCATCCACCAGCAGGCCAACATAAGCTCTGGGACACCTGGGCCCTGCAGGCAGACCCTAGGACATAGCTTTGCCTGACAGTGGGCTGGCACTAGCTCTAAGACCTGGTTATACCCACCAGTGGGTGGGCAGCAGCCTTGGGATCTCTCGTGGAACCCAACTCTGCCCACCAGTGAACTGGAACTAGCTGTGTGGCTCCCCAGGGTTTCTCAGCCAGCCACCTTGGGATCCGGCCCCACCAACTAGTGGATGGTAGTCTCTGCACAAGTCTGGGCCTTGCAACCAACCAGACCACCCATAGTTGTAGCAGGCTGATTACCCATAGTAATCAGCCTGCTACAACAGAAGGACCCATGCAGCTCACATGGGGAGCACCCATAGAGTATATATTTCTCGTGACCAGAGGGCAATGTGTAGCTGGGATGCACAGTATGTCTCCTACAAAAGGCCATTTCTCCAAGGTTGGGAAATATATACAACCTACCACATACAAAGAAATATAAACAGCAAATTTGGCAAAATGAGGCAACAGAGGAACATGTTCCAAATTAAGGAACAAGATGAAACCCCACAAGAACTAAGTGAAGTGAAGATAGCAATCTGCCTAGACTTCAAGGTAATGATCATAAATATGATCAAAAAACTTGGGAGAAGAATGGATAAACTGTAAGAATAAGGAATTAAAAAATCTAAAGAACAACCAGAGATGGTGAGTACAATACCTGAAATGAAAAATACACTAGAAGGAATCAACAGTAGAGTAAATGATACAGAGGAACCGATCAGTGAGCTGGAAGAGAGAGTAGTGGAAATCGCTGAGGCTGAACAGAAAAAAAAAAAAGAATGAAAAGAAATGAGGACAGTTTAAGAGACTACCGTGACAACATCAAACATTAATATTTGTGTTATAGGGTTGTCAGAAGGAGAAGAAAGAGAGAAAGGGGCTGAGAACATATTTGAAGACAGCATAACAGAAAACTTCCCTAACTTGGGAAAGGAAACAGACATCCAAGTCCAGGAAGCTCAGAAAGTCCCATGCAGGATTAACCGAAAGAGGACATGGAAAAACTTAAAGAGAGAATATTACAATCAGCAAGGGACAAGCAACACATAACATACCATAACTACCGTAAAGCTATCAGCTGACTTTTCAGCAGAAATTCTACAGGCTAGAAGGGAGTGGCATGATGTATTTAAAGTGATGGAAGGAAACATTGTACAACCAAGAATACTCTACCCAGCAAGGCTCTCATTCAGATTTGATGGAGAGATCAGAAGGTTTATGGAAAAGCAAAAACTAAAAGAGTTCAGCACCACCAAACAAGCTGTACAAGAAATGTTAAAGGGACTTATTATAAGTGAAAAAGAAAAGGTCACAACTAGAAACATGAAATTTATGAAAGGAAAAAGCTCATCTGTTGAGGCAAATATACAGTAATGGTAGTAAATCAACCAATAAAACAGTAGTAAGAATGTTAAAAGACAAAAGTAGTAAAACCATTTATGATAAGCAGTTAAGGAGTACACAAAACAAATAGATATAAAACATGTCAAAAATAGTAATCATCATGGGCTTCCCTGGTGGTGCAGTGATTGAGAGTCCGCCTGCCGATGCAGGGGACACAGGTTCATGCCCCGGTCCGGGAAGATCCCACATGCCATGGAGCGGCTGGGCCTGTGAGCCATGGCCGCTGAGCCTGCGCGTCCGGAGCCTGTGCTCCGCAACGGGAGAGGCCACAACAATGAGAGGCCCGCGTATCGCCAAAAAAAAAAAAAAAAAGTATATATATATATAAAAATCATGAGGGGAGGAAGGTAAAAATGTATGGTTGTTAAAGTGCATTTGACATTAAGAGATCACCAACTTAATCATATGTATATTGCTATATATATTTCATGGAAGCTGTAAACCAAAACCTACAATAGATACACACACACAAAAGAGAGAGAAATCCAAACATAACAATAAAGATAGTCCTCAAACCACAAGAGAAGAGAACAAAAGAGGAAGGGAACAAAAAAAGAACTACAAAAACAAACCCAAATCAATTAATAAGAAAATGTCAGTAAGTACATACACATCAATAATTACTTTAAATATAAATGGTCTAAATGCTCCAATCAAAAGACACAGAGTGGCTGAATGGATTCAAAAACAAAACCCACATATATGCTACCTACAAGAGACTCACTTCAGAGTGAGACACATACAGACTGAAAGTGAGGGATGAAAGAAGGTATTCCATGCCAATGGAAATGAAAAGAAAGGCAGGGTAGCAATACTTATCTTGGACAACAAAGTCTTTAAAACAAAGACAAACAAGAGACAACATTACATAACGATCAAGGAGTCAATCCAAAGAACATATGACAATTATGAATACATATGAACCAAACACAGGCAACCCAATTACATAAAGCAGATATTAGGAGACGTAAAAAAATTTACAGTAACACAATAACAGTAGGACATTTTGACATCCCACTTCTATCAATAGACATATCATCCAGACAGAAAATCAATAAGGAAACACTGGCCTTAAATGACACATTAGACCAGATGGCCTTAGTAGATAAATACAGAACAGTGTATGCAAAAGCAAGAGGATACACATACTTTTCAAGTGCACATAAATCAAGAGGATATAGAAAATATGAACAGACCAATTATCTGTAATGAAATTGAAGCAATAATAATAAAAATACTCCCAACAAACTAAAGTCCAGGACCACATGGGTTTACAGGTGAATTCCGCCAAGCATTTACAGAAGAGTTAAAACTTATACTCTTCAAACTATTCCAAAATTTGTAGATGAAGGAACTTTCTGAACTAATTCTATGAGGCCAGCATCACCCTGATACCAAAACTAGAAAAGATATCACACAAGAAAGAAAATTACAGGCCAATATCACTGATGAACATAGATGCCAAAATCTATTGTAGTCAAATATAGAGTTAAAAATTTAACAACTAACCTTCTCTTTTAACTCATGCATTAAATCAAATAATGTATACATGCTGTTTCTCTCTGCTTTCTCTGCTGATAAGTTCTTTCCTGTTTTGCTGGTCCTTCTTATCTTGAGTCACAGGTGTGTAGGATCAAGCAGTCAGCAGAAAAAGAGTCAGAACATCTTGACCAGAGACAGACCACCACAATGGCCATGAATAATGGAAATGTCAAGAATAGCAGTGCCAGCTCATCAAGGCCTTGGTCATGTAGATCCCCACCCTGAAAATTCTCCTTAAATAGATCTGCCCTCTTTTTTTTTTTTTTTTTTGTGTTACGTGGACCTCTCACTGTTGTGGCTTCTCCCATTGCGGAGCACAGGCTCCGGACGCGCAGACTCAGTGGCCATGGCTCACGGGCCCAGCCGCTCCGCAGCATGTGGGATCTTCCCGGACCGGGGCACGAACCCATGTCCCCTGCATCGGCAGGCGAACTCTCAACCACTGCGCCACCAGGGAAGCCCAGACCTGCCCTCTTTCAGAGAGAAAGATGGTAGTTTTCAAAATGTCATTCTGCTACCCTCCTCATTTGCTGACAAATTAATAAATTTCTCTTTCCTTTATACTCAAAACCTTGTCCTTGTTGTTCTCATTTGGCATCAGGGACAAGGACCAAATTTTTGGTTATGCTATGATCAGGAACCTTTCCCTAACTCTTAAAGATATTGCAGAATCTGCTACTAAAGCAATAGCTGCACAACAAAACCCCCTAGACTCCCTGGCCAAGTTGTTCTTAATAATAGGATAGCCCTTGATTATCTTTTAGCTGAGTAAGTACCTGTTTGTGCTATGGCCAACACGACTTGCTGCACTTGGATTGATGCTTCTGAGGAAGCTGAGAATTAGCTACAAACAAGCCAGTTATCTTAAGAAAGTGACTCCTTCAATGGGGTCTTTCTTTGACTTATTTGATTCTGATTGGTTTGAGTCTTAGAGACCATGGCTCCAAAGTGCACTGCAGACATTGGGAATTATCTTGCTTATAGTAATAGCAGTCTCCCTGGTGCACTGTATTCTCTCAAAAGCTTTAAAAGCATGTTTGTAGCCACTAACTGCTAAGCAAATAACGTCTCTAAAAATAGAATGTTGGAAAAGAAACAAAGAGAATGATCAATTTAAAGAATGTGAACCTGATGTTGTAACCTGCTGAATGCCACACAGAGACTGAGCAAAAACTGTGAGAACTACAGAGCAGTAGCTGGGAGTAGTGCTTATGCCTATGTTTTTTATTACATCTCTCAGGTTGAGAGTCTGGTCAAAAGGAGGAAGTGTTAAAAACAAGACAATAGGATGAAAATGGAGTTGCTTATACTAAGCTCCATGTCACCAAACCAATACTTAATTACAGTTTTGGGTCTCCCAGAAATGAAATCTTAAACTAGTCAATCAGGAATTGCCTTATCAGCACTAGTTAAGTAACCTGCCTGATAGACCCCTGCCATCTCCTAAAGGAAACTAACCTTGCAACAACCAGCATGCTTTTTTGCCTAGTATAGCTTCCTTGTTCCCACCCTCTGCTGGCTATAAAAGTCTTTCATTGTGTACAGATCCTCAGAGCTCCTTTCTATATGCTACATTGGATGCTGCCTGATACAAATTGATTTTTGCTCAAATGAACTCTTAAAACTTATAATATGCCTCAGTTTATCTTTTAATGGTAATATAACAGGCCTGACTGCTGTCCTTTACAAGACCTGCTTACAAGGCACATATCTAGGAACTTGGATTTCAGAAAGTTTCTTGCCATTCTCAGAACTGATAAGAATGGTTCAATTGTGCCAAACTGTGCAAACAATGTGGTTTATATCAAACACTTGCTTTTTTTCCTGGGGATCTGGAATTTTGGTATCTACTAGGCAGAGGATGCCTACATGACTAAACCCCAGTAAAAACCCTGGGTGTTGAAGCTCTAGTGAGCTTCTCTGATAGACAGCATTTTATATCACAGCTTCTTGCTGGGGGAATTAAATGGGAAAAGACTCTTGGAAGCTTGCACCTGATTTACTCTAAACTTTGCCCAATGTAACCCTTTTTCTTTGCTAATTTTGCTTTGTATCCTTTTGCTGTAATAAGTCATAGCCATGAGTATGGGTGTTGAATGAGTCTTGTAAGGCCTCCTAGCAAATAATCCAATTTGATGGTGGCCTCAGGGACCCTCAACACAGTTGGTGTGAAAAGTCACAGCCACTAAAATGACCCTGATTCACTAAAATGTGGCAAAATCACTAATTGGAAAAGAAACAAAATGAAGTGGTGGCATATGACAAACCTTTGGTGCATAGGTTTTGCTGCTTTCTGTTATCAGAGGTAAAAATTATTTATAAAATTTTAAAATGCAAGACCCAAGTATAAGACAGTTGGTTCATCAAATCCATGGCAGGAGCAAGGTCAGAGACAGGGCTGAGGGTAGGGAGGGGAGAAAAGGAGAGATACCTTTACAAATGTAAGTTTTCTTTGCAAAAGGGAAACTTATGCCCTGTTTTAAAGTTTTTCCCAATTCTGCGGTTTTTCAAAATAATAAGCTCAAAGTAATCTTTATGCCAAAGTAGTATACCTTTGGGTGGCATAATCTGGTCCTCTTAGCCACCAGAATCATGAGAAAATATAATTCTGCTGTTTAAGCCACCTAGTCTGTGCTATTTTGCTTTCAGCCCAAGCAAACGAATATGGTAAGTAATAATTTTTGCTAAGGTTTTTGCCTCTTGGAGCCTCTAGAAAAAGTGAGACAACATAAAAAGAGGGGGAATCAATACATGATAAAACAATTTTGAAGTCTGTAAAAAGAGATTTTAGTTGCTAATAAGCTCTAATAGAATCAGAGCTTAATGATTTCCTGACCTGATGTGCATATTTTTGAATGGTTCAGTTGGACTCCAAAGCTTACCACCCACACCCCCCAAAAAAAGGGCTTAGAAAGACGTTGCTTGTCACTTCAAATTAAAATCTGATACTGTCTACCTTAGGTTGTCTCAGCCTAAGCACAAGATGTAATTAACTGAAAGCAGCCACCCCTTAAGACTTGGGTATCTCTGTGTGGAAACATAATCTTTGAAAACTGCATGTATACTGGCTGGACCTTCTGAGTCACATACAATGTTCACAGAAAATGGCTTGATCTCAGTTGGGAACATTTAAAATAGAGCTGCTGATTGGCTTTATATTTCTGAGGCAAAGAATGAATGCATTCCTAATCTATGGATTCTTTCCAATAGCTGCAAGTTGGGAATAGACACACCACAAGAATTGTGACCCCTCTACACATTCCTAACAGTAATCTGGTTCACAGACCCCTCCTGGGGATGTCTCACTGCTGTTGTTATATTCAACTTTTGAGATTAGTTGCAGTTTCCAACAATAAATTATATAGCCAAACTCTACTTCTCTCACCTTTTCCCTAGTACATATAACAAGGCAATTTGATTATGAAATGAGCTGTCCCCAGAAAGAAATCAATATATTAAAATAAAAAACAAATGAAAAGCACCTGAAAAGATGCTGAACATCACTAATAATCAGAAGTGCAAATCAAAACTACAATGAGGTATCACCTCCCACTGGTCAGAATGGCCATCATCAAAAAGTCTACAAACAATAAATGCTGGAGAGGGTGTGGAGAAAAGGGACCCTCCTACACTGTTGGTGGGAATGTAAATTGGTACAACCACTATGGAGAACAGTATGGAGGTTCCTTAAAAAACTAAAAATAGAACTACCATATGGTCCAGCAATCCCACTTCCGGGCATATATCTGGAGAAAACCATAATTCAAAAAGATACATGTACCCCAGTGTTCATTGCAGCACTATTTACAGCAGCCAAGACATGGAAGCAACTTAAGTGTCCGTTGACAAATGAAAGGAGAGAAAAGGTGTGGTACACAGCCATAAAAAAAGAATGAAATATGTCATTTGCAGCAACATGGATGGACCTAAAGATTATCGTACTAAGTGAAGTAAATCAGACAGAGAAAGACAAATATCGTATGATATAACTGATAGGTGAAGTCTAATTAAAAAATGATACCAATGAACTTATTTACAAAAAAGAAACAGACTTACAGATAGTGAAAACTTATGGTTACCAAAGGGGAAACGTTGGGGGGGTATAAATCAGGAGTTTGGGATGAACATACACATATTACTATATATAAGATAGGTAACCAACAAGGATCTACTGTATGGCACAGAAAAATTACTCAATATTTTGTGATAACCTATAAGAGAAAATCTAAAAAGGAGTGAACATATATATTTATATCACCTTGCTGTAAACCTGAAACTAACACAACATTGTAAATCAATAGACTCCAATAAAATTAAAATTAAAAAAAAGAAAAAGCTCAAATGGAGGCCAGTCTTAAAAATTCCATAAGCAGACACAACCAGTTTAGTCATACAAGTAAAGCATAATTTAGCAAGGCTGATTTGACCTGGGTTATTTCTTGCTCTGGGTATCATATAGAAAAAATCATATACTTCTGGAAATCATAAAAAAACCCAACAAACCCTTGATCTGTTTCCCAAAATTGATAAGCAGTATTCACTAATTCCCTATCATTTAAGAAAATTCTAATATAAACAATCACTGTGAAGAATAAACAGCCATTTCCTCCCCACTATATAAGATGCTTGATAACAATATACGCTTGAGCCTCACTCCATGTTTCGTTTGAGTGCTCCTGGTTTGTGAACTGTCTTTCTAGTGTGTGCAGAATAAAATTTTACTAATAAATATTTCAGTGATTTATTATAAAAGTTTTACTATTGTTATTTCTCAATTTTTGACAGATCTTATACAGTCTCCTCACAAGATAAATGATCAGGATAAAAGGAGTGGAAAGTTGTGGAAACACATTTGTAAAATTTTTTGAAATTCAAAATTTTGTCCTAATTCTTAAACGTGACTTGCTTTTCTGGTAAAGATATATAATTAAAAAAAAATAAAAATGCTAATTCCATCAAGCATATAACATTTCCAGACCAAATGTCTGGATGAAAAGAGGATAATTTTTTTTAAATATAAAATTGTTACTGCTAAATAGGAAACACTGTAGGGGAGGAAAAAAAATTTTCAACCTAGTAAGGGTCCTGGCTGGGTCTAAAAATCAAACTGACAATTACAGCTTAACAGAGGAAAAGCATACATATTTATTTATTATGAGTTTTACAAGAACCTTCATAAGAAATGAAAACCAAAAAAAAAACCATGATCTTGGTATTGTTATTCTAGTTTTGATAAAGACTAAACAGTCTGGGAGAAATGTGACAGTTTAAAGAGTATGAGGTAAGGATAGTAAACTCAGGGAAACTTAGCAAGTCCTGTGTGTTTGGATTCTTCTCAAAGTTCCTTTGCTTTGAAGGTAAAGATGTTCCTTTCTTCTAGGTATAGGGAGGGTACCTATCACATGAGGGTTTTTTTTTTAACTGTTTCAAGATGAGAAGGGCAGTGGAAGATAGAAGTAATGTTCCTGCTTGTGCCGTTTCCTCAGACTCCTTGAGCTTAAAATTTTCAGTATGCCAAGGTGATATATTTTGGGGTAGAGTATGCTGAACCACATCAACACTAATTTTGTAACAACAATGATGACCATAAAAACCCAACGTCTCAGCACCTGAGGAAGCATGGGAAATGAGGAAGGGCATTAATAATCATTTTCCAAAAGAAGCAGTAAGGAAATTGGAATGGTATATTAGAACATGTACACAACATATCTATTTAACATGGGAAAAGGCAGATGTGAGAAAATTGAGGAATAAAAAAGGCAAAATACATATACAAAACTACCAACATAGCATAAGTAAATCCTACCTTATTAGTAGTTACATTAAATGCAAATGGATTAAAGCTCTTCAGTTAAAAACCAAAGATTGACAGAATAAGTTTAAAATAAAACATGATCTAACTACATGCTCACTTCGAAAAACACAAAAAGACTGAATGTAAAAGGATGGAAGAAACTATATTATGCGAATGGTAGGCAAAAGAGAGCTAGAGTGTTTATATTAATCCTATCAAATAGGCCTTAAGACAAAAATTGTCACTGCAAAAAAGAACATTTTAAAGAATAACAGAATCAATTCATCAAGAAGATGTAACAATTATAAATATATTTGCACCTAAAAACAGAGCCCTGAAATACATTAAGTGAAACCAATAGAATTTAAGGAAAAATTAGGTAGTTCAATAATAATAACTCACTTTCAGTACTGTATGGCAAAACTAGACAGGAGATTAACAAGGAAACAGAAGATGTGAATACTATAAACCAATTAAACTTAACAGATTTCTATAGCACACTCGCTGAAAACTACAGAATACACATCTTTCTCAAGTACATATGAGATATTCTTGAGGACAGATCACAGAACAAGTCTCAATCAATTTAAAAGAATAGCCATAATTGAGTTGTTTGTTTGTTTTGATATTGAGTGGTATGAGCTGTTTATATATGTTGGATATTAATCCCTTATTGGTCATATCATTTACAAATATTTTCTCCTATTCAGTTGGTTGTCTTTTCATTTGGTGGGTGGTTTCTTTTGCTGTGCTAAAGCTTTTACATTTAATTAGATCCCATTTGTTTACTTTTGGTTTTATTTACTTTGCTTTAGGAGGCAGATCCAAAAAGATATTGCTATGATTTATGTCAAAGAGTGTTGTGCCTGTGTTTTCCTCTAAGAGTTTTAGAGTATCCAGTCTTACATTTAGGTCTTTAATCCATTTTGAATTATTTTTGTATATGGTGTTAGAGAATGTTCTAATTTCATTCTTTTACAACTAGCTGTCCAGTTTTACTAGTACCACTTACTGAAGAGACTTTTCTCCACTGTATATTCTTTCCTCCTTTGCTATAGATTAATTGACCATAAGTGCATGGGTTTATTTCTGGGCTCTATATTCTGTTCCATTGATCTATGTGTTTCTTTTGTGCCAGTGCCAAACTGTTTTGATTACTGTAGCTTTTACTGTAGCTTTGTAGAATAGTCTGAAGTCAGGGAAGGTGATTCTTCCAGCTCTGTTCTTCATTCTCAAGATTGTTTGGTTTATTTGGAGTCTTTTCTATTTTCATACAAATTTTAAAATTTATTTTTTCTAACCTGTGAAAAATGCCATTGGTATTTTGATAGGCATTGCATTGAATCTGCAGATTGCCTTGGGTAGTATGGTCATTTTAACAATACTGATTTTTCCAATCCAAGAACATGGTATATCTTTCCATCTGTTTGTGTCATCTTCAGTTACTTTCATTAGTGTCTTATAGTTTTCTGAGTACAGGTCTTTTACCTCCTTAGTAGGTTTATTCCTAGGTATTTCACTGTTTTTATTGCAAAGGTAAGTGTTTCCTTAATTTATATTTCTGATAGTTTGTTGTTATTGTATAGAAATGCAACAGATATCTTTATATTGATTTTGTATCCTGCAACTTTACTAAGTTCATTGGTGAGCTCTAGCAGTTTTCTGGTGGCGTCTTTAGGATTTTCTATGTATAGTATCATGTCATCTGCAAACAGTGATGGTTGTACTAATTCCTTTCCAATTTGTATTCCTTTTATTTCTTTTTTTTCTCTAATTTCTGTGGCTAGGACTTCCAAAGCTATGTTGACTAAAAGTGGCAAGAGTGGGCATCCTTGTTTTGTTCCTGATCTTAGAGGAAATGCTTTCAGCTTTTCACCATGGAGTATGATGTTAGCTGTGGGTATGTCATATATGGTCTTTATTATGGTGAGGTATGTTCCCTTAAAGCAACATGGATGGACTTGGCATTATGCTAAGTGAAGTAAGTCAGAGAAAAACAAATACTATATGATATCACTTATATGTGGAATTTTAAAAAATAAAACAAACTAGTGAATATAAAAATAAACAGACTCACAGATATAGAGAACAAACTAGTAGTTACCTGTGGGGAGAAGTGGAAGGGGCAACATAGGGGTAGGGGATTAAGATGTACAAACTATTAGGTATAAAATAAGCTACAAAGATATATTGTACAACATGGGGAATATAGCCAATATTTTATATTAACTATAAGTGGAATATAATCTTTAAAAATTTTGAATCACTATGTTGCACACTTGTAACTTAAATAATATTGTAATAATAATGTATGTATTTAAATAACTATAGTTCAAAAAGAAGAGTAGTCATAATACCAAGCATGTTTGCAATCACAACTGTAAAAAATTAAAAATCAATAACAGGATAATAATTGGGAAATTCACAAATATGTGGGAATAAAACAAAAAGGAAATCACAAGAGAAATTAAACAATACTTTGAGGTAAAAGAGAACAACAACAATTTAAAAAACAAAACTTATGGGATGCAGCAAAAACAGTGCTCAGTGGGAAATTTATAACTCTAAACACCTACATTTAAAAAGAAGATCTCAAATCAATATCCTATTCCATCTTAGGAAACTAGAAACAAATGTAACTAAATTCAAGGCAACTGAAATTAAGGAAATAAAGATTAGAGTAAAATTAATGAAATAACGTATAAAAATATAACACATTAAAAACAACACCAACAGTTGGTTCCTTGAAAAGATAAAGAAAATTGACAAGATATTACTTAAATTGAACATGAAAAAGGAAAACTCAAATTAAAAAATCAGACATGAAAGAGGGGACATTATGACCACTTGAAGAAAGGGAATGTTAGGGGAAAACTATAACCAACACTATGCCAACAAACTGGACAATCCAAATGAAATAGACTTCCAGAAAAACACAAACTACCAAAAAGGACTGTAGAAGAAATAGAATATCTGAATGGATCTATTAAAAGAAGAGAGACTGGGAGACTTGCAAGATGGTGGAGGAGTGAGATATGAAGATCACCTTCCTCCCCACAAATACATCAGAAATAATCTACATGTAGAACAACTCCTACAGAACACCTGCTGAACGCTGGCAGAAGACTTCAGACCTCCCAAAAGACAAGAAACTCCCTACATACCTGGGTAGGGCAAAAGAAAAAAGAAAAAACAGAGACAAAAGAATAGGGACGGGACCTGCACCTCTGGGAGGGAGCTGTGAAGGAGGAAAAGTTTCCACACACTAGGAAGCCCCTTCACTGGTGGAGATAGGGGGTGGCAGGGGGGAAGCTTCGGAGCCATGGAGCCATGGAGCAGAGCGCAGCAACAGGGGTGCAGAGGGCAAAGCAGAGAGATTCCTGCACAGAGGATCGGTGCCAACCCGCATTCACCAGCCTGAGAGGCTGGTCTGCTCACCCGCCAGCATGGGGGTTGGGGGCTGGGAGCTGAGGCTCGGGGTTCAGAGGTCAGATCCCAGGGACAGGACTGGGGTTGGCTGTGTGAACACAGGCTGAAGGGGGCTAGTGCGCCACAGCTAGCCGGGAGGGAGTCCAGGAAAAAGTCTGGAACTACCTAAGAGGCAAGAGACCATTGTTTCGGGGTGCATGAGGAGAGGAGATTCAGAACAGAACACCGCCAAATGAGCTCCAGAGATGGGCGTGAGCTGCAGCTATCAGCGTGGACACCAAGACAGGCATGAAACACTGAGGCTGCTGCTTCAGCCACCAAGAAGCCTGTGTGCAACTACAGGTCACTATCCACACCTCCCCTCCCAGGAGCCTGAGCAGCCCGCCACTACCAGGGGCCCGTGATCTAGGGACAACTTCCCCGGGAGAACACACGGCGTGCCTCAGGCTGTTGCAATGTCATACTGGTCTCTGCTGCCACAGTCTCACCCCACATTCCATACCCCTCCGCCCCATGGCCTGAGTGAGCCAGAGTCCCCTAATCAGCTGCTACTTTAACCCTGTCCTGTCTGTGTGGGGAACAGATGCCCTCAGGTGACCTACATGCAGAGTCAGGGCCAAATCCAAAGCTGAACCTCAGGAGCTGTGTGAACAAAGAAGAGAAAGGGAAATTTCTCCCAGCAGCCTCAGGAGCAGCAGATTGTATCTCCACAATCAAGTTGATGTAAACTGCATCTGTGGAATCCCTGAATAGACAACAGATCATCCCAAAATTGAGATGGTGGACTTTGGGAGCAACTGTAGAGTTGGGGTTTGCTTTCTGCATCTAATTTGTTCCTGGCTTTATGTTTATCTTAGTTTAGTATTTAGAGTTTATTATCATTGGCAGATTTGTTTACTGATTTGGTTGCTCTCTTCCTCCTTTTTTTTTATGTATAGATATATATTTTTTCTTTTTTCTCTTTTAGTGAGTGTATGTGGATGCTTCTTTGTGTGATTTTGTCTGTATAACTTTGCTTTTACCATATGTCCTAGGGTTCTGTCTGTCCGCTTTTGTTTTTGGTTTTTTTGGGGTTTTTTTAGTATAGTTTTCAGCGCTTGTTATGATTGGTGGATTTGATTTTTGGATTGGTTGCTCTCTCATTTCTTTCTTTCTTTTTTTATTACATTTTAATATTTTTTATTTTTAATAATCATTTATTTTTAATTTTAATAACTTTATTTTATTTTATTTTTCTTTATTTCTTTTTTTTCTCCCTTTTCTTCTGAGCCATGTGACTCACAGCGTCTTAGTGCTCCAGCCGGGTGTCAGGCCTGTACCTCTGAGGTGGGAGAGCCAAGTTCAGGACATTGGTCCATCAGAGACCTCCCAGCTCCACATAATATCAAACAGTGAAGTTCTCCAAGAGACCTCCATCTCGACGCTAAGACCCAGCTCCACTCAAAGACCAGCAAGCTACAGTGCTGGACACCCTATGCCAAACAACTAGCAAGACAGGAACACAACCCCACCCATTAGCAGAGCGGCTGCCTAAAATCATAATAAGGTCACAGACACCCCAAAACACACCACCAGATGTGATCCTGTCCACCAGAAAGACAAGATCCAGCCTCATCCACCAGAACACATGCACTAGTCCCCTCCACATGGAATGCTACACAACCCACAGAAACAACCTTAGCCATTGGGGGCAGACACCAAAAACAATGGGAACTACGAACCTGCAGCCTGCAAACAGGAGACACCAAACACAGAAAGTTAAGCAAAATGAAAAGACAGAGAAACACACAGCAGATGAAGGAGCAAGGTAAAAACCCACCAGAACAAAGAGATGAAGAGGAAATAGGCAGTCACCCTGAAAAAGAATTCAGTGATGATAATAAGGATGATCCAAAATTTTGGAAATAGATGGAGAAAATACAAGAAACGTTTAACAAGGACCTAGAAGAACTAAAGAGCAAACAAACAATGATGAACAACCAAATAAATGAAATTAAAAATTCTCTAGAAGGAATCAATAGCTGAATAACAGAGGCAGCAGAAGGGATAAGTGACCTGGAGCATAAAATAGTGGAAATGACTACTGCAGAGCAGAATAAAGAAAAAAGAATGAAAAGAATTGAGGACAGTCTTAGAGACCTCTGGACAACATTAAACACACCAACATTTGAATTATGGGGGTCCCAGAAGAAGAAGAGAAAAAGAAAGGGACTGAGAAAATATTTGAGGAGATTATAGTTGAAAATGTCCCTAATATGGGAAACAAAATAGTCAATCAAGTCCAGGAAGCACAGAGAGTCCCATACAGGATAAATCCAAGGAAAAAAAAGCAAGACACATATTAATCGAACTATCAAAAATTAAATACAAAGAAAAAAAATTAAAAGCAGAAAGGGAAAAGCAACAAATAACATACAAAGGAATCCCGTAAGGTTAACAGCTGATCTTTCAGCAGAAACTCTGCAAGCCAGAAGGGAGTGGCAGGACATATTTAAAGTGATGAAAGGGAAAAACCTACAGCCAAGATTACCCTACCCAGCAAGGATCTCATTCAAATTCGATGGAGAAATTAAAACCTTTACAGGCAAGCAAAAGCTAAGATAATTCAGCACCACCAAACCAGCTTTACAACAAATGGTAAAGGAACTTCTCTAGGCAGGAAACACAAGAGAGGGAAAAGACCTACAAAAACAAACCCAGAACAATTAAGAAAATGGTAATAGGGACATACATATTGATAATTACCTTAAATGTAAATGGATTAAATGCTCCCACCAAAAGACATAGACTGGCTGAATGGATACAAAAACAAGACCTGTGCATATGATGTCTACAAGAGACCCACTTCAGACCTAGGAACACATACAGACTGAAAGTGAGGGGATGGAAAAAGATATCTTTCTCCACGCAATAGGGTCAGCTTATTTTCGATAAAGGAGGCAAGAATATACAATAGAGAAAAGACAGCCTCTTCAATAAGTGGTGCTGGGAAAACTGGACAGCTACAGGTAAAAGAATGAAATTAGAACACTCCCTAACCCCATATACAAAAATAAACTCAAAATGGATTAAAGACCTAAATGGAAGGCCAGAAAGTATAAAACTCTTAGAGGAAAACATAGGCAGAACACTCTTTGACATGAATCACAGCAAGATCCTTTTTGACCCATCTCCTAGAGAAATGGAAATAAAAACAAAAATAAACAAAGGGGACCTTATTAAACTAAAAGCTTTTGCACAGCAAAGGAAACCATAAACAAGGCAAAAAGACAACCGTCAGAATGGAGGAAAATATTTGCAAATGAAGCAGCTGACAAAGGATTAATCACCAAAATATACAAGTAGATCATGCAGCTCAGTATCAAAAAACCAACACCCCAATCCAAAAATGGGCAGAACACCTACATAGACATTTCTCCAAAGAAGATATACAGACTGCCAACAAACACATGAAAGAATGCTCAACATCACTAATCATTAGAGAAATGCAAATCAACACTACAATGAGTTATCACCTCATACCGGTCAGAATGGCCATCATCAAAAAATCTGTAAACAATAAATGCTGGAGGGGGTGTGGAGAAAAGGGAGCCCTCTTGCACTATTGATGGGAATGTAAATTTATACAGCCACTATAGAGAACAGTATGCAGGTTCCTTAAAAAACTAAAAATAGAACTACCATATGACCCAGCAATCCCACTACTGGGCATATACCCTGAGAAAACCATAATTCAAAAACAGACATGTACCACAATGTTCATTGCAGCTCTATTTACAATAACCAGGACATGGAAGCAACCTAAGTGTCCATCAACAGATGAATGGATAAAGAAGATATGGCACACATACACAATGGAATATTACTCAGTCATAAAAAGAAATGAAATTGAATTATTTGTAGTGAGGTGGTTGGACCTATAGTCTGTCACGCAGAGTGAAGCAAGTCAGAAAGAGAAGAACAAATACCATATGCTAACACACATATACGGAATCTAAAAAAAAAAAAATGGTTCTGACGAACTTGGGGCCAGGACAGGAATAAAAATGTAGCCGTAGAGAATGGAACTGAGGACACGGGGATGGGGAAGGGTAAGCTGGGATGAAGTGAGAGAGTGGCATGGACATATATACACTACCAAATGTAAAATAGATAGCTAGTGGGAACCAGCCACATAGCACAGGGAAATCAGCTCGGTGCTTTGTGACCACCTAGAGGGGTTGATAGGGAGGGTGGGAGGGAGGGAGATGCAAGAGGGAGGAGATATGGGAACATATGTATATGTATAACTGATTCACTTTGTTATAAAGCAGAAACTAACAACATTGTAAAGCAGTTATACTCCAATAAAAATGTTAAAAAAATAACTTTTTAGCAAACAGCATTGACAAGAACAATGAGCCTGCTTATAATGAGGCTTTCAATGAAGATGTTGCTATTAACACCCCCTCCCCACCACTGTGCTTCTGATGTCTGAGAATCTGCCCAATCAGAAGAGCCAAAGTGCAGCACTGGGCTGTTTCTCACCCTGTTAGCAAGGCTTGCTGTTTTCCCCACAACACTAGGCCAGACTTTTAGAATCATTCTAAGAGTTTGGTGATGAGTCCATTTCATCATGCAGTGGGATGTCCTGTGTTGGCCTGTGTTGCCTTTGATTTGTTCTTACAGATGTGTCCAGTTGCTAGGAGCCATGTGAAGACTGGACAAACATTTGTTATTGTGCAGCTTCGCAGAAAGCTCATTTCATCTCAATCATCTGCTTGAGCATCCTGTAGACAGTAGGAGCCAGCAGCAACCTCAGGTACCAGTTATGACCCAATTCTCTTATGTTACACATGAGGAAGCTTAGATATACCCAAGGTCTAGCACCCAGGTGGTGGGAGAGCCTTAAGGAGAGTCTAGCCCCCTGATCTGGGTACCACATGCATCCCTACCCTCAGCCATTTCCTCAAAGCCACATAACCCTAGCATTCCATACATGATGCCTCTCTTTTCTTGGGCATGCTGGGAAGCTCCTGTGTAAGATTGATGGAGTACATGTATGTGGGCCCTGCATAGGCCCAAGGGTTCTGATGAAATTGTCTCTCATCATGGCCTGATTTACATCATCAGACCTCATGTCCCTAATGAGCAGTATTTTGGGTTGTGTGGACACCCTGATTTTACAGCCCTTTTGCTGCCTCTCTGTGTTCTCTACAGCAGAATGCTTATCTACAGAGCCCCAAGCTAATAATTGGTAGTCAGAGTTCTGGGCTGAAAGTTAGCAACATGCTATAATGTCAGATGCCATTAATTTTAAAATGCACAAGACCTTCTCTAATTGCAGATTGAAGTAAAACTTTCTGGACCTCTGTGAAAAATAAGCTCAAGCTTAGGAAATAACTGACTCCTGTTTTGCATAGTTACTTACTTGGAAAGACAAGCAAGTTTTCCTAAGGCACTAGAAATAGAATTACCCTTAACTGTTCGAAATTATGGGGTTTTGTTTTTGTTTGTTTGTTTTTTGCGTTACGCGGGCCTCTCACTGCTGTGGCCTCTCCCGCTGCGGAGCACAGGCTCTGGACGCGCAGGCTCAGCGGCCATGGCTCACAGACCCAGCCGCTCCGCGGCATGTGGGATCTTCCCAGACCGGGGCGCGGACTCTCAACCACTGCACCACCAGGGAAGCCCCGAAATTATGTTTTTGATTTCATTTTGCCTAGAACATTTCAGTCATCCATGTACTCAGCTCAGCTTTTATGGAAGCAATTTGCAGTTGTGAAACAGATTGTCCAGAAGAGGGGGCCAAAAACTCAAAAGATGCAAAAAGATTCATTGAAACAATATTTAAAAGAATAGAAGGGTCCTTTGTGAAGCCCAGAGCTCTTTCATCTGCCTTGTGCAGCTTCCTTGTGGTGAAAGAGAGTACAATTCCACTGAGGAGGCTGAATGGTGTGCTGGCCTCCAAAAAGAGTGCAGAGTTGTTTTGGAAAGAGACCTGCTGGCAGCTGAACAAGTGCAATTGCCCATGAACCTCACACTAAGAACAACAGTAAATGTAATTTTGTACAGCTTACACTTAAGTGGAATTTTGGAGGTAGGATTATGTTCACTGACAGATTAGAGCTTTAGAGAAATTTTTACATTAATTTTGGTTAGAATTTGGATTGACAGCAGCTTCTAACATTTTAATTATGTACTTTTTCTGCTCCTAGGACTCTCAAGCAAGGAGCTTGTATCTGTGCCCACATAAAGATGCACTGACATCATAACAATTTAAAAGATAACCCATGATGACTAGATTGTCAAAAAAGAATATATTTTTAGGGGAAATAAGAATCTTATGATTTAACTAACTTTAATTTTGGTGTCTTCTCTGAGAATTTCCAAATTATAACACATTTATTCCTTATAAATAAATTTACTGATTTTCTGTCTATGTTTGTATAGCCACAGCTTCAAATGATTACTCTGCAAAACAGTTCTTGGGTTTCTCTTTACCTTGTAAAATCAAACTTTGAGGAACTTATTTTTACAGATTCCTCAGGCTTTTACATTTTATTTTAATCTATCCATTTTAGACCAGAGACAGGATCAATGCATTTTAATTAAGAAAATGTTTTCTAGAATAAGAATTACCAATATTTATTTAGTGCTTTCTATGTTCCAGACACAATCTGTGGTCTCTAATCTTCAGAACAAGGCTAAGGCAGCCTTATTAACCCATTGACCTCATTTTCCCCATTTACCCACCTCATACACATGTAAACTGAATGTAAGTAATGTCTACTGATGAACCCCAAAGCCCATGCCTGTAACCACCATGTGCATGTTTAAATTATTTGAGAAAGCTGTGGTTATAAATCTTCAGATAATTTAAAACAAATTATAATTTAAACATTTTCTATTGATTTGCCTTTCAATTGTTTCGATATTCCAGAGGAGCAGTATGTCTAACGCCCACTCTCATTTCACAGGAAACCACAGTTCTTGGCACAGAAACTTTAAATTGGATAAATTGATACCATACCTTGTGTCAGCAGTTTTCCCTCTAGATTTAATAAGTAAAGACACGAGACTATTGCCGTGTGCCCTCACACGTGCCAGGCTCTGAACCTCACACACATGGTCACTGGTATTGCTATTTTCTAACAGGTAACCAAATCTATGGAGGTAACACAAGTGTATTTCTTGCTCATATTTCAGACTGTAACCATGTAAGTGACCAAGTTACTTGACATTCCTCGTACTTCTTTTCCAAGGGGTCACTCATGAATCTGGGCTCTTTATGTAAAGAAAAATAATATATATAATTTCCCCTCTTTCTGACTGCTGTCTTACAGTCTCAGCCAATAAAAACCAGTGTGCAAGCCACTGCAAACTTGGCCTGAGTGTAAATGTAGCTCATTGTGATTGTTCTCTGCTCCTGAGCCCCCCATGGCTGTTTCTGATGTTGAAAGTGTTCTCTAATGTGTGATGTTTACTCCATGCTAACCTTCCTTTTTGCAATGCATTTGTGTTCTGAAGAACAGTTGGCACCTGTAAGGGCTGGCAGAAGTGCCACAAAGGAAGTATTGGGGGATTTGATAGGGTATGAAGATCAACAGGCATTTAGGGATTGGTACCTGGGAGGACTGGGCAGCATGTTTTGGACTAGGACCAGGAAGACACTAGGATAGGAAGCATGGTGTGATTCCAGAGGATCTGAGAGTTTGGAATAGCCATCGTCAACATCCCTAGGGGAGTCATGCTCTAACACTGGGACTGAGCTAGTTAGCATATCTCACTAAAGTAGATATCCCCATGTGCTAAAAGTGGTTTGCTGTGTATATTGTGTGCACCATTGCACCATCTAACATAGCTTCAGACACGGGACAGAAAGTTCTGGTAAAACAGTGGTAGTGAGTGGTCATCACCCATGTTGTAGTGATCCTGGAAAGTCATCTGTCCTGTCACTGTGGAGAATAGAATGAACAAATTAACTCCCCCAATAGGGCTGGGCTTGTGATGGGCAAAATGTGTAGAACTGACAGTTTGGGGACAGCCTTTTCTTTCTCCAGTGTCTCTTCCTCAAGCTGAAGGATGAATGAGATTCGTTGGGTGCCAATGGCCACTGGTCTTCAACGTAAAGAGTGGTATTCCTTCTCATCAAAATGGGCTTGTCTCTTGCATTCTGTCACAGAAGATTGCATTGGTCACTCAATGTTAGTTCTTAGAGATTTAAGGATAGTTCCAAAATAATTATAGCAGGTGACAGCTGTTGTCTGATGCACTGTCACTGGCCGATCTGCTTGCCAGATACTTATGAGTCTCAGATGATGGTCACCTGACTCTCCAGATTTAATTACTGGGTTGTTTTGGATTTGTCTGTGCTCTGGGGTGTGTGTAGGCATGTGTGCTGCCTGATGAATCTGAGTGGTCCTCACTGTGGCTACTGTATGCTTGAGCCTGATTCAGAGCAGAGCCAGGGAGGCTAGAGGGCTGTCAGGGGAAGGGCTCCAAAGTGGCATGGGCATGGCTTTCTGGTCAGTAATTATAGAGAATCACAGTTAGTAACTTTTTTTTTTCCCCCGGTGTCTTTGCATAAAAACAGGTCTCGCATTTTGCATTTATTATTATTATTTTTAAATCCAAGTTGCTCAAGGACTCTTACCTTAGGTAGCTTCTCCAATTTTTATCAATTTGTATTTAGGTAGAAGTCACTTAGCAAAAAATCACTGCACAGTGCAGTGCTTATATTTAAGAAAAGTTGAGAACTTTCCTAGAATACTGTTTACTTTCTTCCTCTTTTCTTCTTACCCTGTGGGAGTCAGGTTCCATGTCCAAAGTGTTTTGCTTTAAATTCTTTTATGTTTTTAAATTGTGTGAGTTTTTTTTCTTTTAGTCAGTGAAATTAAAATTATTTCCCTAATGCTTAATATTTAAAACATATTGTTTCAGGTGTGCAAAATGTTCAATACATTTTGAAGCATTTTACTTTATAAACTGAGACTGGGTCAGTTTCTGTCATGGAACCATAGTGAGAGTCTTCTGTTCTGGAAATTGCTTGTCGTTCCACAAGTTAGCCTCAGACCCCATGCTTTGGAAATCACAGCATTCCCTTCTCAGGAATCTTCTCATTCTCATACACCTGGCCAGCTCCTGCTCCCCTTTCATGTCTCAGCACAGGCGTCACCTCCCCTGGGAAGCCCTCCCTGCCTCCACCCAGTGCTTGACTCCTTCTCACCCCTCTGTCTCCTACTCTGGCACACACCCCATTATCCCAGTCACTTTGACTCAGGCCTGACTCTGTGGCTCTCCCCACGTGATGTGGCTCCAGGGGACAAAGCTTTGTCCTTCTGTCCTCCTGCCCAGTCCAGGGCCCAGCACACAATAGAGAACAGTTGATTTGGAATGAGTGGGCTGAGTGATGGAGAGGAAGGTTGTTGTCTTGAGAGATTTATGGTACCCAGAGAAATCTCACTCCTTGGCCAGGCTCAGACTTGCTTTCTGCCTTCCCCAGGGTGTGGTGTTTGATTCTCTCAGCCACATTCTCCTCAGCCTAGCCTTCAAAACTCTTTCATCTCAACTACCATGCCTACTTTTCATGCATCCTCTATTCCAACAAGGCCATTTTCCTCACTATTACATGAACAAGGTATATTTTCATTTTCCTCCAGGTCTTTACATATGTTGTTCCTTTTCACCAGGAAGTCAGTCCTTTTCTCTGATGGCAAACCATTTTTTAAAGACTTTTAAAGTTTAGAATACATTTATATTTACAGAAAAGTTACAAAGATAGTACCAAGTATAGCCATATACCCTTCATTCAGTTTCTCCTAATGTTAGTGATCACAGTACATTTTTGCCAAAACTAAGACAATAATAATACAACACTATTAACTAAAATGTGGACTTTATTCGAATTCCATCAGTTTTTCCACTAGTGCACTTTTCTGTTCCCAATTGCAATCCAGCATAGAACGTCGCATTTAGTTGTCGTACAACTCCTTTGTTTCCTCTGATCTGTGGCAGTTTTTCGCTGCTGATGACCCTGAGAAGTACTGGTCAGGTATGCTATAGAGATTCCCTTAATTTGGGTTTGTTTTATGTTTTCTCCTGATTGGACCAAGGTTATACATTTCGGGGAAGACTATTACACATGTAAAGGACCCTTTATATTGCATCATATTAGGGGGTACATGATAATAAGATGTCACTGGTGATGTTTTCCTTGATCACCTGGCCAGGGTAGTGTTTTCCAGGTTTATCCATGGGAAAGTTTTTTTTTTTTCCTCCTTCTGTTTTGTCCCATTCTGTTCTTTGGAGCAAGTTGCTAAATCAGCTTGTACTCAAGGTAGGGGGAGGTGGTGGTGGAAGGAATCAAGCATCACCTCCTAGAGGAGGTAGAATGCATACTTTGTAACATTGTTCTGTTCTTCTCATTTCATTACTGTATAGTTTCAGATAGTTTCTTAGTGGTTACCATTAACATACATATTTATGTTATAATTAACATACTATACTTACAACCATCTAATTTGAATTGATGTCAGTTTAGCTTCAGTATGATACAAAATCTCTGATCCTATATAAATAGTTCTGTCTCCTCCTTTATGAAGTTATTGTGTAAAATTACTTTTTTATACATTGTGTACTGATTAAGACAGATATATAATTATTGTTTTATGCATTTAAAAATCATATAGGAAATAAAATGAGGAGTTATAAACCAAAAATATAATAATATTGACATTTATATTTACCTGTGTAATTACTTCACCAGAGTTCTTTATTTGTATGGTCTTAAGTTACTGTCCAGTGTCTTTTCATTTCAGCCTGAAGAACTCCCTTTAGCATTTCTTGTAGGGAGGTGAGCAAACAGCAACTCCCCCAGCATTTGTTTGTGTAGGAATGCTTTAATTTCTTCTTCATTTTTGAAGGACAGTTTTGTCAGATATAGCGTTTTTGGTTGACAAAGCTCTCAGAGGCCAATGCCAACACTGGGGGATAAAGTCAGAATTGGAATGATCTGAAATCAGCAATAGACCATCTCCAAAAAGAAAGAACCCAAGGGAGGTTTTATAGATGAGTTGTTGAGTAGTTTCCCTAGTATCTGCCCAGGACTTTTCAGAATGCTGCCAAGTCCAATCATAGACCAGGGAGTATCATCCTGGGAGACATACACATTCGTTCTATCACTTAGCTCTTCCTTTCTACTACTACTCTTGCTACCATCCTTTTTAAGTTGCCCTTTTAAATTACATTAAATTTTCATTTCATTTCAGTTCATTATAATTTTTGATTCATTATGTGGTTGGTTACTGTAGACCTTTGGCTGCTCTCTAGGGTTCTGACAAAGTTGATTCTGACAGTTTTTCTTGGTTGTTTTATGTTTCTGTGGAGGGATGGGCCCTTAAAGCTAACTCCACCATTTTCACAGATATCCTCATGTATTTTGTTCCTCTGCTATTATGTGCATACAGATTTAGGATTATTTTGTGTCTTCTTGGAAGACTGATCTCTTTATCCCTGATTATCTTTGTTCTGGACTCTACTTTGTTTCAAACTAATATGTCTACACCAGCTTTCTTTTTATCAGTGTTCTCATGGTATATATTTCTCACTCCTTTTACTTTTTAACCTTCCTAAGTTGCTTTTTTATTTTATCTGATTATTTTAACGTGTGAGTGTGGATCACATTTAAAGTTATTATTAACATAGTGGAGTTAAAATTTACCCTCTTGCTATTTCCCCATTACTTTCACCTTTTATGCTTGCTCTGAATTTAATTGAGCATTTTAAAATACTTCCATTTATCTCATAATTTATAACTTCTTTGAAAAATATTTTATATTGTTGCCTTAGGATTTTAAATACACATTCTAAAGTATTCTACATCCACCTTCAACTAATGTCATATGACTTTTCATGTTGTGTAAAGACCTTATAACAGTATATTCTAAATTCATGCCTCCTATCCATTGTGTCATATATTTCACTTTTACATATACTATAAAAATCTAATACATTCTTATAATTATTATTTTATACAAGCAATTATCAAGTAGAACAATTAAAAATTAAAAAATTATATATTCCCTCCATTTATTCCATTTCCAATGGTCTATATTATTTTTTTTCTCTAGATCCAAATTCTTTTTTTTTTAAACAAATAATATGCTATCTAAAGAACTTCCACTAACATTGTTTGTACGTTAGATACACTGGGAATTAAATCCTTCAGTTTTTGTTTGTCTGAGAATGTTTGATTTTTTTTTCTTCTTCATTTATGGAGGATATTCTCTTCAAATTACGGAGAGATTTATATATAGATTTATAGGTTGACTTTTTTTTTCTTTCAGTATTCTAAAGATGCCACTTTATTTTCTTCCCTCACTGATATCTGACAAGAGGTCTGCTGTAATTATTTCTTTGTTCCTTTGTAGGCAATGTGTTTTTGCCCCCTCTGTCTACCCTTTTCTCTTTGCCTTTGTTTTCCAGTAGTTTAAATATGATATGCATAGGTCTGTTTGTTTGTTCTTATATTTATGCTGCTTGGTTTTTTCTGAGCTTCTTTGACCTGTGGGTATGTATCTGAGTTCTCTACCTCTTTCATTAACTTAATCTCCATGTGCATAAATTTGAAATGATCTTGTTGTATTGTAAGGCAGGGAGCCCCAAATTTTTATGTTTTTCAGAAATGACTTTTCTTTATCCTTCCAACTAAAATTTAAAATATATTTGATGAAGTATTTGGAAAATGTTATTGAGACTTGTATTGAAATTGCATTGAACATACCAAGAAATTGGAGGGATAAATATCTATCTACCTACTAAATATATATATATATACACATATGTATGTGTATATATATATATATATATATATATGTGTATATATATATACTCAATACTGAGTCTTCTTATCCATAGCCTTAATATATGTTTTCAATAGTTTAGGTTTTATTTAGTGTTTTCCAAAGAAAGTTTTATATTTTACTTCATAAACTTATTGTACTTTTAAAATTATATTTATTCCTGAGCATCTTATTATTTGTATCAGATAATATTCTCATTTTTCCTTGTTAGAATGCAATTGTATTATTTATTAACCTCAATCTTGATAGTGTCTCTTATTAAATTTAATAATTTTTTAGTTTCTGTGGAGTTAACTGTATAATATTAAAATCTGTGAAGGAAGTAGTTTGTCCAAACCACATATTTCTTCTTTTTGTGTTTTTCCACTGAGCAGAAACAGTATACTAGTTGGAACAGAAATAATGTTTGTTGTCACCATGACTGGTACTTGAATATTTTTCTCAAATTAGTTTTTTAAAAAAATTACCTTAATACAAGAACCATTATATATTACATATAAATACTAAAATAACTCTTATTGTCTTATCATCGTATATAGATATTTTTATATAGAAGAGAGATAGTTAGAATGCTCCCTTCATCTTTCTCAGCCTTCTCTTCAGAGGCAACCATTTTTGACCCTCTCATCAATTTCTTCTCAAATTTACACATCTCCACATTTCTATTTCTCTCTTTAGTCCTATCAATGTTTGCTTCAGTTACTATAAAATTCTATCATAAGATACATACACAGCCTTTTACAAAATGAATCCTTTTATCAATATGAAATATTTCTCTTTATCCCTGGCAATATTCCATTTTTAATTATTTGTCTGGTTTTTAAGTATTAAACGTATCTTTGTCATAGCTAGTGTGTGCATGGTACATATTTTTTCCATTCTTTTAATTTGAAACTGTTTTTGTATTCAAAGTACATTTCTGGTAAACAACATGTAGTTGGGATTTTAAAAAAACTAATCTTTTTGTTGCAATAGTAAACAAGAGTGTTTCCATAATTTCTCTTACAGATTTTTTGTCATTAGTGTATAGGAATGCAAGAGATTTCTGTGCATTTATTTTGTATCCTGCTACTTTACCAAATTCATTGATTAGCTCTAGTAGTTTTTGGGTAGCATCTTTAGGATTCTCTATGTGTAGTATCATGTCATCTGCAAACAGTGGCAGTTTTACTTCTTCTTTTCCAATTTGGATTCCTTTTATTTCTTTTTCTTCTCTGATTGCCGTGGCTAAAACTTCCAAAACTAGGTTGAGTAATAGTTGTGCGAGTAGGCAACCTTGTCTTATTCCTGATCTTAGAGGAAATGGTTTCAGTTTTTCACTACTGAGAACAATGTTGGCTGTGGGTTTGTCATATATGGCCTTTATCATGTTGAGGTAGGTTCCCTCTATGCCTACTTTCTGGAGGGTTTTTATCATAAATGGGTGTTGAATTTTGTCGAAAGCTTTTTCTGCATCTATTGACATTATCATATGGCAACAAAAACAATAAAATACCTAGGAATAAACCTAAGTAAGGCGGCAAAAGACGTGTATGCAGAAAACTATAAGACACTGATGACAGAAATTAAAGACGATACAAACAAATGGAGAGATATGCCATGTTCTTGGATTGGAAGAGTCAACATTGTGAAAATGACTATATTACCCAAAGCAATCTGCAGATTCAGTGCAATCCCTATCAAACTACCAATGGCATTTTTCACAGATCTAGAACAAATAATTTCACAATTTGTATGGAAACACAAAAGATCCCAAATAGCCAAAGCAATCTTGAGAAAGAAAAACAGAGCTGGAGGAATCAGGCTCCCTGACTTCAGACTATACTACAAAGCTACAGTAATCAAGATAGTATGGTACTGGAACAAAGACAGAAATATAGATCAATGGAACAGGATAGAAAGCCTAGAGATAAACCCATGCACCTATGGTCAACTAATCTATGACAAAGGAGACAAGAATATACAATGGAGGGCTTCCTTGGTGGCGCAGTGGTTGAGAGTCTGCCTGCCGATGCAGGGGACATGGGTTCGTGCCTCGGTCCGGGAAGATCGCACGTGCCGTGGTGCAGCTAGGCCCGTGAGCCATGGCCGCTGAGCCTGCGCGTCCGGAGCCTGTGCTCCGCAACGGGAGAGGCCACAACAGTGAGAGGCCCATGTGCCGCAAAAAAAAAAAAAAGAAAAAAAAAAAGAATATACAATGGAGAAAAGACAGCCTCTTCAATAAGTGGTGCTGGGAAAACTGGACAGCTACATGTAAAAGAATGAAATTAGAACACTTCCTAACACCATACACAAAAATAAACTCAAAATGGATTAAAGACCTAAAGGCCAGAAACTATCAAACTCTTAGAGGAAAACATAGGCAGAACACTCTATGACATAAATCACAGCAAGATCCTTTTTGACCCACCTCCTAGAGAAATGGAAATAAAAACAGAAATAAACAATTGGGACCTAATGAAACTTAAAAGCTTTTGCACAGCAAAGGAAACCATAAACAAGACAAAAAGACAACCCTCATAATGGGAGAAAATATTTACAAGTGAAACAAAAGACAAAGGATTAATCTCCAAAATATACAAGCAGCTCATGAAGCTCAATATCACAAAAACAAACAACTCAATCCCAAAATGAGCAGAAGACCTAAGTAGCCATTTCTCCAAAGAAGATATACAGATTGCCAGCAAACACATGAAAGAACGCTCAGCATCGCTAATCATTAGAGGAATGCATATCAAAAACACAATGAGGTATTACCTCAAACCAGTCAGAATGGTCATCATCAAAAAATCTGTAAACAATAAATGCTGGAGAGGGTGTGGAGAAAAGGGAACCCTCTTGCACTGTTGGTGGGAATGTAAATTGATGCAGCCACTATGGAGAACAGTATGTAGGTTCCTTAAAAAACTGCAAATAGAACTATCATATGACCCAGTAATCCCACTACTGGGCATATACCCTGAGAAAACCATAATTCAAAAAGAGTCATGTACCACAATGTTCATTGCAGCTCTATTTACAATAGCCAGGACATGGAAGCAACCTAAGTGTCCACTGACAGATGAATGGATAAAGAAGATGTGGCACATATGCACAATGAAATATTACTCAGCCATAAAAAGAAACTAAATTGAGTTATTTAGACAGAGGTGGATGGACCTAGAATGTGTCATACAGAGTGAAGTAAGTCAGAAAGAGAAAAACAAATACCGTGTGGTAACACATATATATGGAATCTAAAAGAAATCATCTGATGAACCTAGGGGCAGGACAGGAATAAAGATGCAGATGTAGAGAATGGACTTGAGGACACGGGGAGGGAGAAGGGTAAGCTGTGATGAAGTGAGAGAGTGGCATGGACATATATACACTACCAAATATAAAATAGGTAGTGGGAAGCAGCTGCATAGCACAGGGAGATCAGCTCGGTGCTTTGTGACCACCGAGAAGGGTGGGATAGGGAGGGTGGGAGGGAGACACAAGAGGGAATGGATATGGAGATATATGTATACATATTGCTGATTCACTTTGTTATACAGCAGAAAGTAACACAACATCGTAAAGCAATTATACTCCAATAAACATGTTTAAAAAATGTAATCTAATCAAATCTATCTATCAATCTATCTATATCTCTCATCTTTTTAAAAAAATTAGAGTATTTTGAATGTTGACTCCATTTACGTTTAGTGTAATTATTCATATGGTTGTGTTGTCTTTTATCTCATTAATTGCTTTCTTTTTCCTCCGTTTTATTGTTACTTCTATCCTTTTTCTAGTAAATTATTTGAACACTATTTTAGTGTTGCACTTTACCTAAACTATGAGATTTTTACCTGTACTTCCTTCCTTACTTCTTTTATAGTAGAGCTCAAAAGAGTAAAATTTCATTGTAGTTCTGTGTGACATGTTCTTTATCCAGCCATCTTTAACTCACTTCAGCCTGTCTTTAAATAATATTATATAACTTTATGTTTAACGTAGTAAACTTACAATAAAATAATTCCATTTGCCCACAGTCTGGTCCTTTGTGTCATTGGGCCATATATTTTATTTCTACCTTTGATAGAAACCCCCAAACAAAATTTTATTGTTTTCACTTTAAACAATAAAATATCATTCAAAAGTTTTTTGAAAAGAAAATGAAAACAAAAACAGTTCATAAAATTATCTACTTATTTGCCTTTTCTAGATCTGTTTCCAACTGATATATTTTCACTTCAGCCTGAAGAACTTCTGTATAATTTCTTAAAATGCAGATTTTCCAACATAATTCTCTCAGCATTCATTTATTTGAAAATGTTGATTTTAATTCAACTTTGAAGAATATTTGCACTGAATATTCAATCCTAAGTTGACTTTTTTCTTTTAATATTTTAGAAATGTCATTCTGTTGCCTTGCATTGTTTCTAATGAGGTGTTCAACTACCATTGTTCATAATTGTTTCCCTGTATTTTAAGATTTTTCCCTCTATATTTGCTTTTAGAATTTTTGCTTAGAATTTGCATTTTTATCAATTTGGCCATGAATTAATTACAGATTTAAAAATGTATGCAGTACTTGCTGACCTTCTTGAAATTGAGGATATGTTTTTTTCCTAAAAGTTTGAATATATTCAGCCATTTATTGAAATTTTTTGTCACTTCCCAGCCCCAGTTTTTTCTGGGGCTCCAAACTGCACATAAGTTAGATTACTTGATGTTTTTCCATATGTCACTAATACTTTGCAGATTTGGGGGGATTTTTTGCTCCCCCTCGCCCCATGATTTATTTTGGATAACACTTTTGGATATGTTTGTTGACCTTTTCTTTTTCTGTGTTCCATTTGAAGTTGTATTAGTTACATACAACTATATGACAAATTATTCCAAAATCTAAGAGCTTAAAATAGAAACATGTATCATGTGGCTTACTTGCATGGTTCAGGCTCACAATCTCTCCTGAGATTGCAGTCAACCTTTCATCTGGGAATGCAGTCATCTCCAGGCTTGACTGAGGCTGGTGAATCCACTTCAGTTTCACTCACATGATTGTTATCAGCCCTCAGTTACCCATTGGCTGTCGCCAGAGATTTAGGTTCCTTAACATGTGTGCCTCTCCATAGGACTGATTATAATATGTCAGTTTGCTTTCCTCACAGTGAGTGATGGGACAGGGAGGGAGAGAGAGGGAGAGAAAGGGAGAGAGAGAATAATGGAAATGGAAATGGGTATCATTTATATCCTAATCTCAGAAGTGACATACCATCACTTATACCATAGCTATTTTTTACATAGACCGACACTGGTATAATATGAAAGAGGACTACACCAGGGTCTGAATACCAGGAAGCAAGGAACATCAGGAGGCTTGTTAAAGCTGTACAAGATAATTCAATTTTAGATTTTATAATTTCAGTTCCAGATGTACTGTTGTGTGTGTATGTAGTTTTCATGTCTCTTCTGAGATAGGACAATGTATTCAGTATCCAGATCTTTTATAGCATGTGGGTTTTTAGACTATGCTGTTTCTTCCATATCTGGAACTGGAATGCTCTAGTACGTTCAACTCGATTATTTCTTATTTCATTTTGTTCTCACTTGTCATTTCTTACTGATAAATCCAGATCTGTTACTGTGTTTTCACCAGTGTC
This sequence comes from Pseudorca crassidens, assembly GCF_039906515.1. Lineage (NCBI taxonomy): Eukaryota > Metazoa > Chordata > Mammalia > Artiodactyla > Delphinidae > Pseudorca > Pseudorca crassidens. The sequence continues at coordinate 97,644,590 of NC_090302.1, read as the reverse complement.
TACTTTTCTTTGTGCTGCCTTCAGTGGTACTGTGATAGTTTAATGTTTCACTTTACTAGTATCTTTTTTTTTTTTTTTTTTTTTTTTTGCGGTACGTGGGCCTCTCACTGTTGTGGCCTCTCCCGTTGCAGAGCACAGGCTCCGGACGCGCAGGCTCAGCGGCCATGGCTCACGGGCCCAGCCGCTCCGCAGCATGTGGGATCTTCCCGGTCCAGGACACGAACCCGTGTCCCCTGCATCAGCAGGCGGACTCTCAACCACTGTGCCACCAGGGAAGCCCACTTTACTAGTATCTTGAACTGGTCACTTCATGTTTCCATCTTGTTAGTTATTTGGTGGGTATTTCTTTCTTGTATCTCTGCTTTAAACTCTTGGTTTCACCCATTCCTCTGATTTCACGGTCATATTTTATTCATTATTTGTATCTACTTTATTTTTCCTGTCAGTGTGATACAATTGTCCCTTGTTTCTTCTATTTTCATCTTAAAAATTCTTATATAGTTATACAAAAGCTTGATCTTTTGAATTTTATTTATTTGTGAAGGACATCTGTACTTCCTGGACTAGGTAGTTTCCACTAAGCACTATTTCACCTTAGCAAGCATTCTTACTTCTTCCTGGGACCTCCACATGGCACAGGCTTGTATTTCTTTATGAGTCATAATAGCCTATCCCTCTCCCAAGCCAACAGAGGTTGGCACTGTCAGGCTGCTCACATTTCAAGGTGTCTTTTTTGCACTGCCTCAAGGACAGACTGCTTCCTGCAAATATGGCATATCTGTAGGTATTCATTCAACCTTTTCTGTTGTGCTACTTTGCATGATCAGACCAATCCTAAGGAAATGTATGCTGCCAGCCTTTTAACCCTATTCCTTTTGTTCAAAATCAGAGCTTGATGTTTTTTCCACTTATGCTGAATCACCTTTTTTGGAGACCTGAATTGTGCCAGCTTTGAGAGTTGTAGCCACGGGGGTGCTCTTTCTTTTTTCTTGCTTGATTTTCACTACCTTTAATGGCTAGTCCTCATATTCTGTGCTTCAGTTTGGTAGATGGCTCCTATTTTTATTGAACATAGATTTATATTTCTTCTTTCTATTCCCTTTTATATGAGATATATTTGGGGGAGAAGAGGCAGAGTCATTGTATCCTATCACTTTAAAACCAGAAGTCTTAGCATTCTTTTGGTTAATACTTACTTAGTCCATTGTGTAGAAACATTAATATAATTCCTATTATTAGGAAGGAGAAAGTCTGCTGGCGATTAGGCTCAACAATTTACTGCCAGAATAATTTACTATATATTCTTTGTTTTTTGTTATTAAATAAAGTATGAAAAGAAAAATAAACTTTACCTTTGGTAAAAGCCTTTGCCTTTTACGTTACTGAGAAAATATGGAACAAAGGCAAGTCTGAGATAATGTGAGCTCAAAAAAGAAGAAAGGATGAACAGTTTACAATCAAACATTAAAGTTTTGGGTAAAATGGGAAATTGTTAGTAATTAAAAAGCATCGTTTATGATAGAATGCCTTCCAACAATTGTCCAAGAATGTATCTGATTGCATTATGACCCATTTGGTATAGAAGACTTCATATTTGACATAGTTAAACCTATGTATTCATTACTATATATTAGAGAATGGTTTTGTTTTTATGACTTAGATTTCTTTTTAAACAAATAGGTCTAATGTGATTAAAATAATTCCAAATTAGTTAGATGCAATTTAATGCTAAAATATTGGTAGAGGAAAAAGAAAGCAAAATGAAGTGGAATTATGGTAAACAACTGGTATACACCTCTGTGCTGAAAGGTAAACATAAACTAAAAATCCTATATTAAAAATTAAAGAATTTAAAACCACAAGATACATATTCACTGCCAGCTTTTAAGTACTGGCACATCTGTTGGATGATAGATACAGTAAACATAGTATATCAAGAGAATTCTGAAATTACACAGAGGGTAGTTTCATGACACTAAAATGGTAAATTTTTATGAAGGAAAATCTTTATGGACTTTTTGAGCACCAAAAAAGAAAATCAGGTTATAAAACTTTTCTGTAATAATAGACAGTTGATAATGCTCTGAATCCCATTCAATAATGTGAAACTTACTGTTTTACTTGTCTATGAAGCAAACATCCAGTGCTTCTGGGAAGTGCAAATATGACATACAATTTTAGACATGTAGGTTGGTTGCTGTGAGTGTTATCTAAAAGTCATTTACAAAATAGGTGTCCTCTTAATTATGTTTATAATTGAAAAAACTAAAAAAATAAAGGCTAGCTAATAAATGTATGAATAAATGAATAAATAAGATCTCTTATACTTTTGTACCACATAGCAATGAATATATATATTATGTAAATATATATATTATGTATTTTCTTTCCATTTTCTATTTTATTAAATACTTTGGACAAGATCATTTTAAATGCTTCATATTGTCAAGAATATGAATAAACATGCACTTTACTGCCTTTGGGAGAAAATTCAGTATCAGGCAACTTTTCCAGTGGCATAGCACTTTTACTTTTAGCAACATATTCTAAGGAAACAACCATAGATATGTGCAAATATTAGGTATTGTTTATAATAGTGAAATCTGGTAATTGATCTCAATGTCCAGCAATTGCAGACTGATTTACGGAGTGTTGGACAGGTAATCAAGGTCAGTATTCTGATCCCTCAGGATCATAACAGGGAACAGAGTAGCTGAATCAGTTGGTGAAAGACAGAAATGCAGGAAAACATTTCAGAGTTTTGTCAAAGGAAGTCAGGACAAATTAAATCGAGAAAGGAAATTGTAAGTTAAGTCAATGGACTTCAAAGGAGATGCCTTTGAGAGTTAGTGGCAGAATCAGGGTCATGAGTGGGAGGAGGAGCCTCCACTGGACAGAGCTGCATGGGTGAGGAAAGAAAAATGCATAAAAATGATATGGACGAACAAGTTGGCTCCACATGGAAAATGATAAAGGCAGTGTGCAAGGATCTACTAAGCTATTTTTCTCTATAAAGGGTATTATGTGGGACCCAATTAATGAGCAGTAGCCCTGTTTGCTGAGAAAATTGGCTTAAAATAGCTCATTTATTCCCCAGGGTGATGGTCCAGGTTGCTGATGCTGCCACCGTCATCAACCACCAGGGATGTCGTGCCAGCTGGGCAAGAAAGATCACTTTGCTGAGTGCTGGCAGGACTGATTCAATAGGTATAGGGGCTGTGGGCTCCTGTGGCTGCCTTTAGCATCTGGATGATGTAACCTGGAAGTTTGGGTGAGTCAACACCAATGGGAGAAAGAAAATAGTAAGGAGTCAGCAGATAAGCTCTTCTTTTCCATACTGTCCCGAGAAGTTCTGGTATTGTTGGCATCTCTAAAATTATCCTGTGTGATTGAGCAATTGGCTGAACTTGCTGCCAAATGTTGGTCTGTTGAGTAACACTTCCCTTCCTATTTGCTCTCCCCTCTTCCCTGCTTTGTTTTTCTCCCATCTCCTGCTTCTCTAGGATTGCACTCCCCACCCTGTGCAATGTTAGCATATAGGTTGATTTTCAGGAAGCCAGAAATATCACAGTATATAAAGATAGGTCTTTAGAACACAGAACAGCATAAAAATAAAAAGTAAAAGCATATAAATTATATGACGAGATTATGAGACACACATACTTAACTGAACACAAACTAAGGAGAATAATAAGACAATGGGGAATAAAGCTCCACATACTAGATTATTGTGAAGCAAACTACTAAAGGTAATTAAAGGGAAAACAATTGAGTGTTGAAGTAGAAACAATTTTGAGTTAGATAAGACAAAATTTCTCTTATGGTGGGTGATTTTAAAGTCTCAGTGAGCTAGTCAACAGGTAATTATTGAGCTCCTGCAAGCTTTGCAGGAATGGTAGGGAGTATGGACACTTCTTTGGATATTTTCAATCTTTATTTTTTGTCCATGGCGCGTGACTGGAAGTATCTTAGTTTCCCAACTAGAGATCAAACCGTTGCCCCTGCAGTGGAAGTGTGCAGAGTTAACCACTGGCCTGCCAGGGAAGTCTGGATATTTTCAAGTTGGAAAAAATAAAACCTCACAAAAACACCAGAAAGGATAATCCTTAAACAAACAAAACAGGTACAGAGTTTCATAGACTCCTAGTCTCTCTCATTCTGTGACTGCGTTTTGATAAAATATAAGAGTTTGCCCACTTTCACACAGAACAAAAGAGAAAATGCCAGAAGTTTCTTGTGAGTACCAAAGCTCATGGCCAAGGCAGGAGAGACACTGATTAGGGAAATGAGATTTGAAAATGAGAAAAAGAAGAATCACAGGTGACAGATGTGCCAAGAGAAAAATAGAATGGCTTAAACTTAGGACAAATGATCAGGAAAAATGGAGAGAAATAAGACATCTGCAAAGGCCAAAAATAAAACCAAGTTCATAATGAGCCAATCAGGGGAGGAGGAAATGTCATAACACACAAAGACAGTCATTCACTGTCCTCAAAGTACCATTTCTGAACCATTAGAGAAGAAATTAAAGTATTCATGTGGCTATAGAGCATGGAGCTGTACTTCTGATGGTTTGGTATTAGTTGTTCCTGGAGAACTGAGACTACCCTTATGGGCCTCTATTGCTCTCCAGGTAGGAAACCTCTCACTACCTGCATACCCTCGGGTCCTTGAAGTGTTGGTGGAAAAAAACTTTACACTTGATGTTTGAACATTCCAACAAAGAAAATTAATCTTCCCATAAAACTAACAGGAGAGTCAAATTGATTTTAGGGTTTTTTCTTTTTGCATTTTTTAAATTGAAGTCTAGTTGATTTACAATGCTATGTTAATTACTGCTATACAGCAAAGTGATTCAGATATATATATATACACACACACATTCTTTTTTAAAAATAGTCTTTTCCATTATGGTTTATCATAGGATATTGAACATAGTTCTCTGTGCCTTACAGTAGGACTTTGCTGCTTATCCATTCCATATATAAAAGCCTACATCTGCTAACCCCAATCTCCCGCTCCATCCCTCCCCCAACCTCCTCCCCCTTGGCAACCACCAGTCTGGATTTTTCTTAAAAAGAAATCGTCCATTGTGTATTTCTGAATAATATGATGTGTCTATGAATATGAGTAAATCAAGCTGAGGAGAAAAGTGAAGGACCTAGAGGATAGTCATGGAGAGCAGGATGAGTCTTAGGCATGCTGAGAAAGTAAGGAACATTTAACTGTCTCTTCCGACTGTGTCCCTCTCTTCTCCTTGGTGAGTGCTATAGTCTGAATGTTTGTGCTTCTCCCTCCCCAGATTCATGTGTTGAAACCTAATCCCCAATGTGATGATATTTGGACGTAAGTGCTTTCAAAGATGATTTAATCTTGAGGGTGGAGCCCTCATGAATGGGATTACCAGCACACCTTGGCGATATTGTGGGTTTGGTTCCAGACCACTGCAATAAAGAGAATATCACAACAAAGCAAGTCACACAATTTTTTTGCTTTCCCATTGCATGTAAAAATTATGTTTACACTATACTGTAGTCCATTAAGTGTGCATTATGTCTAAAAAATGTACATACCTTAATTTAAAATACTTATTGCTAAAAAATGCTAACCAGCATCTGAACTTTTCAGCCAGTCACAATCTTTCTGCTGGTGGAGGGGTTTGCATGCATGGATGGCTGCTGACTGATCAGGGTGGTGGTTGCTGAAGGTTGGTGTGGCCGTGACAATTTCCTGAAATTAAGACAACAGTGAAGTTTGCTACGTCGATGAACTCTTCCTTTCATCAACATTTTCTCTGTAGCATGCAATGCTGTTTGATTGTATTTCACCCACAGTAGGACTTCTTTCAAAATTGGAGTCAGTCCTCTCAAACCTTGCCACTGTTTTATCAACTAAGTTTATGTAATGTCCTAAATCGTTTCTTGCCATTTCAACAATCTTTGCAGTGTCTTTACCAGGAGTAGATTCCATCTCAATAAACCACTTTCTTTGCTCATTTAAGAAACAACTCATCTATTAAATTTTTATCAAGGGATTGCGGCAATTCAGTCACATTTTCAGGCTCCAGTTCTAATTCTGGTTCTCTTGCTATGTCCACCACATCTGCAGTTACTTCTTTCAATGAAGTCTTGAACCCCTCAAATCATCCATGAGGGTTGGAATCAGCTTATTCCAAAATCCTATGTATGTTGATATTTTGGCCTCTTCTTATGGATCATGGATGTTTTTAATGGCATCTGGAATGGTGAATCCTTTCCAGAAGGTTTTCAATTGATTTTACTCAGATCCGTCAGAGGAATCACTATCTATGGAAGCCATAGCCTTACAAAATGCCTTTCTTAAATAATAAGACTTGAAAGTCAAAATTACTCCTTGACCCATGGCTGCAGAATGGATGTTGTGTTAGCAAGCATGAAAACATCATTAATTTCACTGCACATCTCCATCAGAATTTTTGGGTGATCAGGTGCATTGTCAATAAGCATTTATTTTTTGAAAGGAATTTTTTTTTCTGAGAAGTAGGTCTCCACAGTGGACTTATATTCAGTAAGCCATATTTTTCTACAGGTGTGTTGTCATCCAGGTCTTTGTTGGTCCATTTAAAGAGCTCAGGCAGAGTCAATTTCGTGTAATTCTTAAGGGCCCTAGGATTTTTGGAATGGTAAATGAGCATTGGCTTCAACTTAAAGTCACCAGCTGCATTAACCCCTACCAAGTCAGTCTGTCCTTTGATGCTTTGAAACCAGGTATTGACTTCTCCTCTATATCTATGAAAGTCCTAGATGGCATCTTCTTGCTTGCAATAGAAGAGCATTTCATCTACATTAAAACTCTGTTGTGTAGTGGAGCCACCTTCATTAATCATCTTAGCTAGATCTTCTGGATAACTTGCTATAGCTTCCACATCGGCACTTGCTGCTTCCTCTTGCACTTTTATGTTATAAAGAAGGCTTCTTTCCTTAAACTTTATTTACCAACTTCTGCTAGGCTTAATTTTTTTCTGCAGTTTCCTTACCTTTTTCTCCCTTCATAGAAGTGAAGAGAGTAAGGGCCATCCTCTGGATTAGGCTTTGGCTTAAGGGAATGTTGTGGTTGGCCTGATCTTCTATCCAGACCACTAAAACTTTCTCCATATCAGTAATAAAGCTGTTTTGCTTTTTTATCATTCGTGTGTTCACTGGAGCAGCACTTTTAATTTCCTTCAAGAACTTTTCCTTTGCATTCACAACTTGACTATTTGGCTCAAGAGGCCTAGATTTTGGCCTATCTCAGCTTTTGACACATCTTCCTCACTAGGCTTAATCATTTCTAGATTTTCATTTAAAGTGAGAGATGTGTGAATCTTCCTTCCACTTGAACACTTAACAGCCATTGTAAGATTATTAATTGACCTAAATTTAATATTATTGTGTCTCAGGGAATAGGGAGGCCCGAGGAGAGGAAGAGAGATGGGGGAATGACCAGTAAGTGGAGCAGTCAGAACACACACAATATTCATCAGTTATGTTTGCTGTCTTATATTGGCATGGTTTGTGGCGCCCCCTCCCGTCACAATAGTAGCATCAAAGATCACTGATCACAGATCGCCATAACAAATATAAAAATAATAAAGTTTGAAATATTGTGAGAGTTACCAAACTGTGACACACACAGACACAAAGTGAGCACATGCTGTTTGCAAAAGGGCATTGGTAGACTTGTTGGATGCAGGGTTGCCACAAACCTTCAATTTGTAAAAAATGCAACATTTGTGAAGCACAACAAAAGAAGGTATACCTGTAATGCTCTTATAAGGGACTAAAGAGAGCTCCCTGACTCCTGCTATGTGAGGACAACCAGAAGAAGGCCTTCTATGAACCCGGAAGTGGGATCTCGCTAGGCTCCAAATCTGTCTGCACCTTCATCTTACACTTCCTACCTTTCACAACTATGAAAAACAAATTTCTGTTGTTTAGAAGCCATCACATTCATGGTATTCTGTTATAGAAGCCCAAATGGACTCAGAAAGTGAGATCTGTCTTCCAATCCTTTTATTGCCCCATGTGCTGAGTGCCTTCCCTTTTCTACCATCTACTCTCTCAGCATCAGTCTGCCTTTAGGTGCTTATTTCATAAGAGGTTGCTTTGAAGTCACCCTATGATGTTTGGTACCTTCTTTCCTCCTTTGTGGAGACTGGCCCTGACCAATGGCATTTGATTAAGGTTTTCCTTAATCAAAAAGAAATTTCTGAAAAAAAATTAGCTCCACATTTACACTTATACACTACTGATTGACCCTATTAAAATCAATTTCTTGAATTAAGAAATCCTTTGAATGTAGAATATCTGTTGAATCATTTTGGTGGATTAATTTATATCTACTTGACTCGCTCCTCTTGAATCTCTGAGAGATTCTTGACACTTTTTACACTGCCATTTTGTATATATTCAGGAACTGCAAAGTGATTTAACTTGAGCCCAAGAGAAGAAATAACCAAGAATTGAGGTCATTTTAGAGTTGTAATTCTTGACCTTTTATTATGTTATGAATCTTTTTGAGAATCAGCTGAAAATTATGGAATGTATCACATACAAATGAAACTTACTCATCCACACACACACTCACCTACAACTGCATGCAAATTCCTTAGGTTTTCCAACCCCTTGAACCTGATTCACAAGCTTATGTTGGAATCCCTAAGAGGGATCACATGTCTTGGGAGGCAGAACCCAGAACAAAATGAAGTAGTGATGTCTGTATGACTACTTGAGTTTTCTTTTATGCTCTTGAGATTATATTTGTTTTTTCCAATGGAAAAACGGGAGCATATACAACCATACCAGAGTATATTTATGTTACTTCTGAATGCAGAATAGCCTGATGAAATAAGATCTGAAATGAGTTATTTTCTGAGGTAACCATCTGAGTAATTAAAGAAAATTACAACAACACAAATTGAGAATTACAGGCCTAAATTCAAAAATTAGTGTAGGTGGAAATTGGGGCACCTTAAACTGATAGCTTCAATGGGAAGGGTGAGTAAAGCTATGGCACTGATGTGATAATTGTTGGATGAGCTCAAGGAGGACTATGGAAAGAGATCAGAGATGGGTTAGTAGGAACTTGTGGACACAGGCATAAGGAGGAAAAAGAGCTTCATAAGGACTATACCATTTTTAACTTTCTAAACATTGTCTGGTTTATATTTCCTTCCATCCAACATCATCATCCTTACTGATTTTGTTTTGACCAGGTGACTTTTATTTTTAGCATGGTGTGATTCAAGTATATGATATAGTTCTTATTCCAAAGTCTAGGAAAGTTAGCAGCAATTAGACTGGTATCAAGTCAGGTCAAGAGAACATAGCACACTACCACATGGCCTTAGCATGACTTACCAGACTGAAAAAGACAGCAAAGCAGTCTTCTTAGCAGCTACATTCTCTAGTCCATTCACCCACCATCTTTCCATCACTCATTCAGAATACTGAGGCTGTTCATTTGTTTTACTTTAATAACGTATTTTAACGACTTTTTTATTCAAAAGTAATATGTGCTAAATTAAAAAAATTAGAAAATAAAACCATTAAAAATAACCTAAACAACATCCATCTCTCTTCCTCTTACAGATAATCACATTAAACATGTATCTTATATTGTGTTTCTCTTGCTGCTTTCAAGATTTTCTCTTTATCTTTGACTTTCAGCATTTTAAATGTTTATTTTTATTTTTAAAAATTTTATTGGGCTATAGTTGTTTTACAATGTTGGGTTAGTTTCTATGGTACAGCAAAGTGGAGTTCCCTGTGCTATACGGCAAGTTCTTATTAGTTATCTATTTTATACATATTAGTGTATATATGTCAATCCAATCTCCCAATTCATTCTCCCCCCTCACTTTTGCCCCTTGATACCCATACATTTGTTCTCTACATCTGTGTCTCTATTTCTGCCTTGTAAATTGGTTTATCTGTACCATTTTTCTAGATTCCACATATATGCGTTAATGTACGATATTTGTTTTTCTCTTTCTGACTTACTTCACTCTGTATGACAGTCTTTAGGTCCATCCATGTCTCTACAAATGACCAAGTTTCATTCCTTTTTATGCCTGAGTAACATTCCATTGTGTATATGTACCACATTTTCTTTATCCATTCATCTGTTGATGGACATTTAGGTTGCTTCCATGACCTGGCTATTGTAAATAGTGCTACAATGAACATTGGAGTGCATGTGTTTTTTTGAATTTTGGTTTTCTCTGGGTATATGCCCAATAGTGGGATGGCTGGGTCATATGGTAATTCTATTATTAGTTTTTTAAGGAAAACTCCATACTATTCTCCATAGTGGCTCTATCAATTTACATTCCCACCAACAGTGCAAGAGGGTTCCCTTTTTGCCACACCCTCTCCAGCATTTATTGTTCCTAGATTTTTTGATGATGGCCATTCTGACCAGTGTGAGATGATACCTCATTGTAGTTTTGATCTGCATTTCTCTAATGATTAATGATGTTGGGCAGCTTTCCATGTGCCTCTTGGCCATCTGTATGTCTTCTTTGGAGAAATGTCTATTTAGGTCTTCAGCCCATTTTTGGATTGGGTTGTTTGTTTTTTTGATATTGAGCTGCATAAGCATTTTATTTATTTTTTTTATTTTTATTTTTTTTCGGTATGCGGGCCTCTCTCTGTTGTGGCCTCTCCCGTTGCGGAGCACAGGCTCCAGACGTGCAGGCTCAGCGGCCATAGCTCACAGGCCCAGCCGCTCCGCGGCATGTGGGATCTTCCCGGACCGGGGCATGAACCCGTGTCCCTTGCATCGGCAGGTGGACTCTCAACCACTGCGCCACCAGGGAAGCCCTGCATAAGCTTTTTATATATTTTGGAGATTAGTCCTTTGTCCATTGATTCATTTGCAGATATTTTCTCCCATTCTGAGGGTTGTCGTTTCATCTTGTTTATAGTTTCCTTTGCTGTGCAAAAGCTTTTAAGTTTCATTAGGTCCCATTTATTTACTTTTGTTTTTATTTTCATTATTCTAAGAGGTGGGTCAAAAAAGACATTGCTGTGATTTATGTCAAGGAGTGTTCTTCCTACGTTTTCCTCTAAGAGTTTTACAGTGTCTGGTCTTACATTTAGGTCTTTAATCCATTTTGAGTTTATTTTTGTGTATGGTGTTAGGAAGTGTTCTAATTTCATTCTTTTATATGTAGCTGTCCGGTTTTCCCAGCACCACTTATTGAAGAGACTGTCTTTTCTCCATTCTATATTCTTGCCTCCTTTGTCATAGATTAGATGACCATATGTGCCTGGGTTTATCTCTGGGCTTTCTATCCTGTTGCATTGATCTATATCTCTGTTTTTGTAACAGTCCCATACTATCTTGATTACCGTAGCTTTGTAGTATAGTCTGAAGTCAGGGAGTCTGATTCTTCCCACTCTGTTTTTTTGTTTTTAGTAAGGATTGCTTTGGCTATTCGGGGTCCTTTGTGTTTCCATACAAACTGTGAAATCTTTTGTCCTAGTTCTGTGAAAATACCATTGGTAATTTGATAGTGATTGGACTGAATCTGTAGATTGCTTTGGGTAGTATAGTCATTTTCACAATATTGATTCTTCCAATCCAAGAACGTGGTATATCTCTCCACATGCTTGTGTCATCTCTGATTTCTTTGATCAGCATCTTATAGTTTTCTGAGTACAGGTCTTTTACATACTTAGGTAGGTTTATTCCTAGATAGTTTATTATTTTTGTTGCAATGGTGAATGGGAGTGTTTCCTTAATTTCTCCTTCTCATCTTTTGTTGTTAGCGTATAGGAATGCAAGAGATTTCTGTGCATTAATTTTGTATCCTTCAACTTTACCAAATTTATTGATAAGCTCTAGTAATTTTCTGGTGTCATCTTTAGGATTTTCTATGTATAGTATCATATCATCTGCAAACAGTGACAGTTTTATTTCTGTTCCAATTTCTATTCCTTTTATTTCTTTTTCTTCTCTGATTGCTGGGGCTAGGACTGCCAAAACTATGTTAAATAATAGTGGTGTGAGTGCACATCCTTGTCTTGTTCCTAATCTTAGAGGAAATGCTTTCAGTTTTTCACCATTGAGAATGACATTTGCTGTGGGTTTGTTGTATATGGCCTTTATTATGTTGAGGTAGGCTCCCTCTATGCCCACTTTCTGGAGAGTTTTTATCATAAATGGGTGTTAAATTTTGTCAAAAGCTTTTTCTGCATCTATTGAGATAACCATATGGTTTTTCTACTTCAATTTGTTAATATGGTGTATCACATTGATCGATTTCTGTATATTGAAGAATCCTTGCATCTGTGGGATAAATACCACTTGATCATGGTGTATGATCCTTTTAATGTGTTGTTGGATTCTGTCTCCTAGTATTTTGTTGAGGATTTTGCGTCTATATTCATCAGTGATATTGGTCTGTAATTTTCTTTTTTTGTAATATCTTTGTCTGGTTTTGGTGTCAGGGTTATGGTGGCCTCATAGAATGAACTTGGGAGTGTTCCTTCCTCTGCAATTTTTTGGAAGAGTTTGAGAAGGATGGATGTTAGCTCTTCTCTGAATGTTTGATAGAATTTGCCTGTGAAGCCATCTGGTCCTAGACTTTTGTTTGTTGGAAGATTTTTAATCATAGTTTCAATTTCATTACATGTGATTGGTCTGTTTATATTATTTCCTCCTGGTTCAGTCTTGGAATGTTACACCTTTCTAAGACTTTGTCCATTTCTTCCAGGTTGTCCATTTTATTGGCATACAGTTGCTTATAGTAGTCTCTTATGATGCTTCGTATTTCTGTGGTGTCTGTTGTAACTTCTCCTTTTTCATTCCTAATTGTATTGATTTGGGTCCTCTCCCTCTTTTTCTTGGTGAGTTTGGCTAAAAGTTTATCAATTTTGTTTATGTTCTCAAAAAACCAGCTTTTAGTTTTATTGAATTTGCTATTGTTTTCTTTGTTTCTATTTCATTTATCTTTGCTCTGATATTTATGATTTCTTTCCTTCTACTAAGTTTGCGTTTTGTTTGTACTTCTTTCTCTAGTTCCTTTAAGTGTAAGATTAGATGGTTTATTTGAGATTTTTCTTGTTTCTTGAGGTAGGATTGTATTAATATAAACTTCCTTCTTGGAATTGCTTTTGCTGCATCCCATCAGTTTTGGATTGTCATGTTTTTGTTGTCATTTGTCTCTAGGTATTTTTTGATTTCCTTTTTGATTTCTTCAGTGATCTTTTGGTTATTTAGTAGCACATTGTTTAACCTCCATGTGTTTGTGTTTTTTACTTTTTTTTCCTGTAATTTATTTCTAATTTCATAACTTTGTGTTTGGAAAAGATGCTTGATATGATTTCAATTTCCTTAAATTTACCAAGGCTTGATTTGTGACCCAGGATGTAATCTGTCCTGGAGTATGTTCCATGTGTACTTAAGAAGAAAGTGTACTCTGCTGTTTTCAGATAGAATGTCCTATAAATATCAATTAATCTGTCTGGTCTCTTGTGTCATTGAAAGCTTGTGTTTCCTGACTAATTTTCTGTCTGGATTATCTGTCCATTGGTGTAAGTGAGGTGTTAAATAAAGTTCCCCATTATTACTGTATTACTGTCAATTTCCCCTTTTATGGCTGTTAGTATTTGCCTTATGTATTGAGGTGCTCCTTTGTTTGGTGCATATATATTTCTAATTGTTATATCTTCTTCTTGGATTGATCCCTTGATCATTATGTATTGTCCTTGTCTCTTGTCACATTCTTTATTTTAAAGTCTATTTTATTGGGCCTTCCCTGGTGGTGCAGTGGTTAAGAATCCGCCTGCCAATGCTGGGGACACGGGTTTGAGCCCTGGTCCGGGAAGATCCCACATGCCACGGAGCAGCTAAGCCTGTGTGCCACAACTACTGAGCCCATGTGCTGCAGCTACTGCAGACAGCACACCTAGAGCCTGTGGCCTGCAACAAGAGAAACCACTGCAATGAGAAGCCCGTGCACTGCAACAAAGCATAACCCCCACTCACCACAACTAGAGAAATCCTGCATGCAGCAACGAAGACCCAACACAGCCAAAAATAAAATAAATAAATAAATAAAAATAAAGTCTATTTTATCTGATATGAGTATTGCTACTCCAGCTTTCTTTCGATTTCCATTTGCATGGAGTATCTTTTTCCATCCCTTCACTTTCAGTCTGTATGTGTCCCTAGGTCTGAAGTGGATCTCTTGTAGATAGCATATATACAGGTCTTGTTTTTGTATTCATTCAGCCAGTCTGTGTCTTTTTAAAAATTATTTATTCTTATTTTATTTTTTAAAATTATATTTGGCTGCGTTGGGTCTTTATGGCTGCATGGCTGCATGTGGGCCCTCTCTAGTTGTGGCGAGTGGGGGCTACTCTTCATTGCAGTGCATGGGCTTCTCATTGTGGTGGCTTCTCTTGTTGCAGAGCGCAGGCTCTAGGCACATGGGCTTCAGCAGTTGTGGCATATGGGCTCAGTAGTTGTGGCTTAGGGGCTCTAGAGCACAGGCTCAGTAGTTGTGGTGCATGGGCTTAGTTGCTCCACGGCATGTGGGATCTTCCCTTGCCAGGGCTTGAACCCACGTCCCCTGCATTGGCACTTGGATTCTTAACCACTGCGCTACCAGGGAAGACCCAGTCTGTGTCTTTGGGTTGGAGTGTTTAATCCATTCACATTTAAGGTAATTATTCGTATATGTGTTCCTATTACCATTTTCTTAATTGTTTTAGGTTTGTTTTTGCAGGTTTTTTTCTTTTCATGTGTTTCCCACTTAGAGAAGTTCCTTTAGCATTTGTTGTAGAGCCTCATTTGGTGGTGCTGGATTCTCTTAGCTTTTGCTTGTTTGTAAAGCTTTTGATTTCTTCATCGAATCTGAATGAGATCCTTGCTGGGTAGGGTATTCTGGGTTGTAGGTTCTTCCCTTTCATCACTTTAAATATATTGTGCCACTCCCTTCTGACTTGCAGAATTTCTGTTGAGAAATCAGCTGTTAACCTTATGGGGGTTCCCTTGTGTGTTATTTGTCATTTTTGCTTGTTGCTTTTAATACTTTTTCTTTGTCTTTATTTTTTGTCAGTTTGATTACTGTGTGTCTCGGTGTATTTCTCCTTGGCTTTATCCTGCCTAGGACTCTCTGTGCTTCCTGGACTTGGGTGGCTATTTTCTCTCCCATGTTAGGGAATTTTTCGACTATAATCTCTTCAAATATTTTCTCAGGTTCTTTCTCTCTCTCTCTTCTCCTCCTGGGACCCTTATCATGCGAATGTTGGTGTGTTTAATGTTGTCTCAGAGGTCTCTTAGGCTGTCTTCGTTTCTTTTCATTCTTTTTTCTTTATTCTCTTCTGCGGCAGTGGTATCCACCATTCTGTCTTCCAGGTCACTCCTCTGTTCTTCTGCCTCAGTTATTCTGCTATTGATCCCTTCTAATGTATTTTTCATTTCAGTTATTTTATTGTTCATCTCTGTTTGTTTGTTCTTTAATTCTTCTAGGTCTTTGTTAAACATTTCTTGCATCTTCTGAATCTTTGCCTGCATTCGATTTTTGAGGTCCTGGATCATCTTCACTATCAATATTCTGCATTCTTTTTCTGGAAGGTTGCCTAACTCCCCTTCATTTAGTTGTTTTTCTGGGGTTTTATCTTGTTCCTTCATCAGGGACATAGCCCTTTGTCTTTTCATTTTGTCTGTCTTTCTGTGATTGTGGTTTTCATTCCACAGGCTGCAGGATTGTAGTTTTTCTTGGTTCTGCTGTCTGCCCTCTGGTGGATGAGGATCTCATTTTAACTGTGTTTTATCTTATTTGGAGCTGGTGATCTTCTTGGATGTGTAAATTAATAATTTTCAGCAAATTTGGGATGTTTTCAGCCATTTAAAATATAGTTTTTCTGTTCCTTTCTCTCTTTCCTCTTTTCTGGTACTCCTATCACATATATTTTGGTATATTTGATGGTGTCCAGATTTCTCTGAGACTCGGTTATTTTTCTTCATTCTATTTTTTTTCTGTTTTTCAGATTGTATAATCTCTATCTATTTATATGTCTTCAAGATTGTTGATTGTTCCTTCTCTCAGTTCAAAACTACTGATGAGTCCTTCCAATGAATTTTTATTTTTATTAATATTTATACTACTTTTCAATACCAAAATTTCCATTTTTTAAAAAATAATTTCTGCCTCTTTATTGGTATCTCTGATGAAACTGTGTCTTCATATCAGGCTTTACTTCTTTAAGCATGATTTACTTTAGTTGCTGAATATATTTTTCAATGGTTGTTTTGAAGTCTTTGTCTGTTAAATCTGGTCCTTCTCAAAGTCAGTTTCTGTTGCTTGCTTTTTTGCCTGAGTATGTGTCAAACATTCCTCTTCCTTTGCACTTCTCATATGGTTGTTTTTGCTGTTGTTGAAAGCTGAACATTTTGGGTAATGTATTATAGCAACTCTGGGTACTGATTCCCCTCCCTGCTCTCCTGGCTTGTTGTTATTTGCTTGTTTATTTGTTTTGTGACTTGGCTAAGATTATTTTTGTGAAGTCTATTTCTTCCACAGTGTGAAGCAGTGTGAAACCTCAGAGGGTCCGTGAATGGGTTCATGAAACTTCTCACATTGTCAACCTGGAAATGGACCTTATATGTTGTGTCTACTACTAAGATTTTTCTTGTGTTTATCTTGAATAATTTAAAAAATTGGAAATAGCAGCATGTATTATTCTGATTTTCTCTTTTCATATCCTAAACATGTTCCTTTTGAAAAATAACATTTTTTTTAAGACCATGATTTTAATGGCTGCTCTGTCATTTTACTCTTTTGTTACAACCAGTTCTCTAGGGAGACCCTTAACCATTCTTGCTGTTACAGTTTTCTGTCTTCTTTGCTCTGTGATCCTATGCTCTGTTAGCAGAGTTGTCATTCTAAAGCAAAGATATGATCTTTACCAGCGTTCTGTTGTATATAAGCAAGGCTACTGGCTATGGTGACATATGGCTCAAGCTACTCACTTCCAAGGTGCTGGTCCTGAGTGCAGGATGCAGTTCCTCAGCCTTATCTTGGCACTTAAGACCTTCACATACTACCCCAGCAACTTCTTTAGCCTTTCTCACTAATGAATCCTTCATTTTCTACCTGTATGGGCACTTGCCCTCCCTTGCGCTGCCCCAAATATTCTTGCCTCTGTGTTGTGGTTTTGCATTATGTCGCCATAAATTCTTACCTCCCTTCTGTTAGAGGGTTACTGCTACAGACGTTTTCCTGGGGCTTCCAGCCAAAAACTCTTCTTTCTCTCCTATACTCTAGTAGGTCTTTGTGATGAGTATTTTCTAGGGAGATTCGTGCTCAGTCAAAATTATCACTTTAGATGACTGTAGTCATTTAGTAATTACTTGAGGTGTCTGGTCATTCTCTCCTGTTTCCTTCCTCCTTTTTATTTGTTAAAAACCTCCTCTGTGCCTAGCACCTCGCTATGGAAGTGCTGGCATACCTTTTACACCATTAGAATAACAGTGTAGAGAAATGGACCTACATTAATTTTCTTCCTAGGGCAATCATTGTGGTTTTTCAAACATAAAATCCTTGTTTTTCATTAATTAAAACACATGGAATGTTTTATTCTTCCTAAAAGACCTTGGTTGTTACTGGCAATTATTTAATTTTTTCAAAAATAAAAACAGTGTGGGGGTGGTATGGGGTATCAAGCAGTGAGTGTCCCCTTCAAAGAATAGCAAGAAGCAGGACACCGTGAGACCTGACTGTTTTGGGTGTAGATGTGGCAGCTTCTTTTTATGAAATCTAAAAACAGTTTTATTCTGTAGACAAAAGGAGAAAAAACTTTAGAGACACAGATATTAACAGGTAACTCTGTATTCATTAAATAACTATGCATAGGGTTGTGACCCAGTAGCTTACAGATCAAAATTTGAGTCAGGCTATAAGCCTGCCTCCTTCAGGATCACCTCATAGACTATTTTTCAAGTATGCTTCTGATGTTGGTGGAGAGGGCAGGTGTATCAAGAAGAAGGAGCTAATTAAATACTTTGTTACTGCCGTGTTAAGTGAAATTGAGATAAATTCTTGCCAGGAACATTTTTCTTTATTAACTTGACCTTAAATGACTTTTTCTCTGACTCTACCCAGGACATCTTAAAAGCCTATGCCATTTTCTCCCTACAAAATATGCCTAAAAGGATCCCCAAATAGTACAGACTGTCAAGACAGAGATGTCTTCTGTTTGCTCTTTGGGTGGAAGGTTTTTAAGCACTACAAGCTTTGCTAACAATCTGATGCCCCAATGCCTTAGGTAAAGGCACTTAAGCGTAAAGAAGGTAACACACTGTAAAGATGCCCAGAGATGACATATTAATCTGCTCAGGCTGCTTTAACAAAACACTACCGACTGGGTAGCTTAAAGAATAGAAATTTATTTCTCATAATTCTGGAGGCTTAAAGTCTAGCATCAAGGTGCTGGCAGATTCAGTTCCTGGTGAGGACCCTCTTCCTGGCTTGCAGGTGGCCACCTTCCTGCTGTGTCCTTACACAGTGGAGAGAGAGTGAGCAAGCTCTATCTCTTCTTATAAGGACACTAATCCCATCATGGGGGCCCCACCCTTATCACCTCATCTAAACTTAATTTCCTCCTGAAGTCCTACCACCAAATAGCATTACTTGTGGGCTTCAACATATGAATTTGGGGTGTACATAAACATTCAGTATGTAACAGGTGATTGTCCCCACATTTATCATTGGATTTTAAGATAATCATAGAGCCCACATCCCCAGCTTATGTAGGATGTGTGCACCTGTACACTGGGAGAGGGTTAACCACTCCTCTCTGAGAATCAGAGTTCAGTAGTCCTGAGAGAAAACTTGGCAGGCAGGAAACTCTCTCTCTCTCTCTTTCCTCTCAGACCTCTTTTGGGATATAATCACATACCATGCAATTAATCCATTTCAAGTGTACAATTCAACAGAGGAGTCCCTTTGTAAGTGTTGCGGGAAGGCTATTCTTAAATGAAACAAAAATGTGATAAAGAAGAATGTTTGGGAATCTTTCACACATAAAGAGAATTGATTAGTGACAATGACACCACCAGCTCAAAAACAGGAACACTGATGCTGTGAACGAGACACCTAGGTTATTTTGTGAGAAATGCTTCACAGATAATTCTGAATAGATGTTGGCTGTTGTTCTTTGTTGGTTTAAATATAGGTCTTGGCCATTTGTATGCTTATATTGTTTTGGATGTTTTTTTGTACTCAGTTCAATTCAAAATGGGGTTATTTGCAGTTGAACAAAATGGGGGATAATTTCACTGTGGGTCTAACATTTGTCTAGGACACAGGTAAGATGAATGTTATGAGAAAGAGAGTGGAGGCATTGGCTAGGTCCACACTGACTAAGTCTCTAACAGGAAAGCTTCTGTGTTTAGTTTGGAGTTTTGTAATGTAGACTCTAATTCCATTGTCCATCTTATTTAGGTTGCTTTGGGGGGATGGTGACTGTCTTTTTCCCTGTACTCTGTGTGCTCTCACTACCTGCTGCCTCTGTACACAGACAAGCAGCTGCAATAATGAGGTGTGATAAATCAGGTGCTGAGCTCATGGCAGGAGTTACAAATTATTCAAGACTTTCACAGGGGAGCTTGGACTAAGACTATCCAGGTAACGCTGCAATCAATCACAGAGTAGAAAAACTGCCTCAGTCTGCCAAGCGAAATCATAGAAGGCTCTCTCAGAACAATGCCAGGTGACCTCGTGGTGGGTGAAAGCAGCATGAAAATCATAAGGTGATAGGATACTCTTTGGGCTGCCTCTCCTAATGGAAATTTTGAGTGTATTACCTGGACTTTCCATCTTTTCTAGCAGAAACGATTGTGATAAAATTACCTTGGAAGAACATTGGAAGTTTATTTTTGAGACTAGTCATCTCTTGTTCAATAGTAAGTGAATTTCACTATGCTTGAAGTATTATAGTCAGTTTGAGTTATAAACAAACGCAGAACACATTGTCTTTAATTAGGAGATTCAAAAATTCCAATATTTTCTTATTTCTATCCCTCTTGTCAAGGAAACAAAAACTGCACATTGTAATATAAAAATCAGAGTTATTCATTTGTTCCTGGTCACTTACCTTCAAGTGTCTGAAGGAGGAGGGGAAGTATTGACAGGTGGGTCTCCATGAAAAGTTACATGTTTAAATAAGTTGTTTCAACCTAATTATATAGGATTTGTACTTTTTTTTTTTTTTGCGGTACGCGGGCCTCTCACTGCTGTGGCCTCTCCCGCTGCGGAGCACCATTAGAATAACAGGAATGAGGCTCCAGACGCGCAGGCCCAGCGGCCATGGCTCACGGGACTAGCCGCTCCGCGGCACATGGGATCCTCCTGGACCCGTGTCCCCTGCATCGGCAGGCGGACTCTCAACCACTGCGCCACCAGGGAAGACCAAGATTTGTACTTTTAACTGATGCCTTTAAAATTAATGTCAAATACAAAAAAGTGTTATGTTAATCAGAAGTCCTCAGATGCTGGCCCTACTAGCATGGAATAATTTTGGAACAAGGAACATGCTTATTATTATCCTTATTATCTACTTTAGTAATTCACATGGCAAGAGTATTGTACTGAGCCTGTGTGGTGAAAATGTTAAGTTATCAATACAGGTGCTGTATAAACATGTTCATTGATAGAACTAGTATGTTTAGAGTTTAGAGATTTCTATATGAAATCAGGAATATTTACACTGTGAAAAGTGAGAAGTGAAAAGAAAGGATCTTTCAGTTGTGAAAATTAGATATTTGGAGTCCTAAATGTTAAGACACTGTTAAATTGATGCCTACAAGTCTCCATTTCCTGTATACACACCTCTTTGAAATACATGGCTTTACTGTCCATCTTTTTAAGAGATAGAGTCTTTTATCCCATTTATTTACCTAGAATGGCCTTGTGACCAGCTTTGACCAAAAGAATGTGGAGTGAGTAATATTTGTGACAATCTGATCTAGGACTCAAGGCGACTTGTAACTTCCTCTTACCCCATAGAATGTAGTGTGTCTGTGTGAGGAAGCTTGGAAGAGCCTCATAAAGGGTGAGACCACGTGGAGCTGAGATGGGATCTTCCAGCTGAGGTCCCTCTGGATGCATCAGTCCCCAGTTGAACAGCCACATGAATAATCTCAGATGAGACAAGCAAAAGAACTTTTCAGTTGAGCCTGGCCCAAATAGAATTGTGAGCAAATATAATCCTGTTTTAGCCCCTTCTGGGGTACTTTGTTATGCAGTGATAGATATCTAACACAGTTATTCTAAATGCCAGCATGCAGGGTTAAGTCTAGTAAAAGGACTAAGAATTCATGATCTTGATCTTTGTTTCTCTTAAATGCTCCATTTAACTAGTTTTCTGTTTTTGATCAACTGTTGTAAGGTACTACATGGTTAGGAAAGCTCAGCATTATCAACTTACAGTCAGCTGTCCTTAAGGCATTTTATATATTAGCCAGTCCCACTATATGACTCCCATTACCTCCCTATGTTTAATCGTACCTCTCCTTCCAGTCTGGCGTCCTCTCTTTGTAGACAAAAAGACTACAGGGTCTATGGTTTGTTGATCTTTCTGTCTCCGGTTCTCAGCAGAGTGCCTTTCACATGTACTGTTCAGTGGGCGATTATTGATTGATTGGGTACATCTTTGTTGTGCTTCTGCCAGAGTCTATGGTCTTTGCTGGCAGGTAACTCATTCTCTGACTCCAGGATCCAGATAGCTGCCTGGCCCATGACAGTTAATCAATGCATTCTTGGGATTGATTGATGCCTTTTGCTTATTTCTCTAATCTCTGTCAAGGAAAAGTAGAGGAAAGTTATATACAGAAATAAATGATTTTACTTTTGTGAGAGCCAAAAAAGTACAGTGTGAATCCATCACCTTCAGTGAATTCCTGGCTCAGACCACTGCATGTTAAATGGTAAAGTAACTGCAAGTACTCTAAGACGTCTGCAGTGAGAAGGGGAGCACCATTTCAGGAACAGGTAATTGTAAGTTACCTTTTAAAATCTCCAGTTGGTGCATATATTTAAAAGTGAAATATGCATTGCTAGTGGGCTCCATCTCACAAAAGTGAGAGCTTCCTGCTCTTCCTGTCAGTGCCTGACAGTTCATGTTTTTCTTAATACTCATCAGTATCCCTTCTGTCCCCTACTAGAATAGGTGACTTTAAGAAGAGGACCTCCACGTGATGGTGACATGGACTGGAAGGATTCTGAGGGAGATGTGGGAACAAATTGTCTCACTTCCGTTCTGAAAGTGAGCAGAAGCACAGCCAAGTAGTAGGGAAGAGCCGGCAGGGCTCTTGGTTTGTAGGCATTGTCCCACTGTATTCAGAAAATCCCCTCTGGCTTTGTTGGATATTCCCTGTTAGATTCTTTAAAGTAACAAAACAACCCTCTGTTTTGAGGAAGAGAGGAAAGTGACTGATGTGTGACATATGGACTGCCCACATACTCATTAAGGGTCATATAATGTATGCAGTCAAAACTTTGGAATTGGGCTTCTCTGGTGGCACAGTGGTTGAGGGTCCGCCTGCTGATGCAGGGGACACGGGTTTGTGCCCCGGTCCGGGAAGATCCCACATGCTGCAGAGCGGCTGGGCCCGTGAGCCATGGCCACTGAGCCTGTGCGTCCAGAGCCTGTGGTCCACAACGGGAGAGGCCACAACAGTGAGAGGCCCGCGTACCGCAAAAAAAAAAAAAAAAGAACACACAAAAAATCTTTGGAATTAATGAAAAGAATGTTGGTGGTAGAGATTTAGGAAGGATCTAGAAGCAGGTACTCTCTTGAGGGGGTTGCACATTCTAGTGACTACCTAAAGAGCCAGAACCCATGCACATGAATCATTAGCATCAGGCCAGTGAAAGAGGATTCTGGGAACAAGCCAGCTCTGAAGATGGAAAAGCATTCCTTTTACCAGAAAAGTATGACCCTAGGCCTAAATGAAATACATTTAGATCTCACTTAGATTGTGACATCCTGATGTCTGAATTAGGAAAATTACAAGTTTGCTGGATGTTCCTATTTCAATATGGATTGAGGTGATAAACATCACATGCAAAGATTTTTGGAAAGTACAATTTGATGACCTCAGCATGCAGGGAATAGACCAGAATTCCAAATCTCACAGATGTTTTCTTTTGGCTGATATTAAAAATAGTACTTCCAAACTTTGTTTTGGTTTGTTCTCACCTTTTGGCTATTGTGAATAGTGTTGCTATTAATATTTATATAGAAGTTTTTACTTCCACACCTGTTTGGAATATATACCTACAAGTAGAATTGCAGTAATTCTAAGTTTAATTTTTTTAGGAAATGTCAAACTGTTTTCCATACTGATTGTACCATTTTCTATTCCCACTAGCATTGGACAAGGGTTTTGATTTTTCCACATCCTTGCCAACAGTTGATATATTCCACTGTTTTGATTATAGCCATCCTAGTGGGTGTAAAGTGGTATCCCATTATGGTTTTGATTTGCATTTCCCTAACGAATAATGATGTGGAGCATCTTTTCATGTGCTTGCTGGCCATTTGTATGTCTTCTTTGGAACAATATCTATTCAAGTGCTTTGCTTATATTGTAACTGAATTGTTTGTCTTTTTTGTCATTGAGATTCATGTAGCTTGATGTTTCCCATTCTTGTCCTTTATATGAGTGAGATGGTGCAGCAGGTAGTCTCTTGTCATGGGTTCCTTTTGCATAATATTGTGTTTTTGTATTCATCTGTATTATCACACATAGTGGTAGAGCATTTATGCTCATTGCTGTGTTGTTTTCCACTTTACATTTGCAATTTATTCTCCTTTATGTTTTTGGTGGACATTTCATAGTTTCCAGTTTTGGGCTATTCCAAATCACACTGCAATAACAATTCTAATGGCTCATAGTGAGCTTTTCTATACATGCCTGTTGGTGCTGGCAGCTGTGGAAGGATTGACTGACAGCAGTTTATGCCACAAAGCAATCAGTCTGAGGGATCTGGAGCCTTGGACACAGATGTTATCATGGGTTATTGTTTCTGACAGAGTTGTTTCCTTAAAGGAGGACTCATGACACTTAGCAACCACCTCTCTCTCCAGTTGAAAGCATGTTGATGCGTAGGTGTCTGCACCTCCAGGTTATAGGGTTTCTTTTTTCTTTTTTTTATTGAAGTATTCTTGATTTTCAATATTATATTATCAGTAGTTTCAGGTGCACAACATAGTGATTCAATGTTTTTATAGATTATACTCCATTTAAAGTTATTATTATAAAATATTGGCTCTATTCCCTGTGCTGTACAATAGATGCTTGGAGCTTACTTATTTTATACATAGCAGTTTGTGCCTCTTAATCCCCTACCCCATTTTACCCCTCTCCCCTTCTGTCTCCCTATTGGTAACCACTAGTTTGTTCTCTATAACTGTGAGTCTATTTCTGTTTTGTTGCTTTTGTTGATCATCTGTTTGCTTTATCTTTTAGATTCCATATATAAGTGAGAGCACACAGTATTTGTCTTTCTCTGTCTGACTTATTTCACTAAGCACAGTACCCTCCAGTTTCATCCATGTTATTGCAAATGGCAAAATGTCCTTTTTTTTAGTGATTGAGTAATATTCCATTATATATATATATATATATATATATATATATATATATATATATACACACACCACATGTTCTTTATCCTTTCATCTGTTGATGGACACTTAGGTTGCTTCTATATCTTGGCTAATGTAAATAATGCTGCTATGAACATTGGGGTACGTGTATCTTTGTGAATTAGTATTTTTGTTTTCTTTGGATATATACCCAGAAATGGAATAACCGAATAATATAGTAGCTCTATTTTTAGTTTTTTGAGGAACCTCCATTCTGTTTTCTACAGTGGCTCACCAATTTACCCACCACCGTGTGTTAAGATTCCCTTTTCTCCACATCCTCACCAACCAGGTAATAGGGTTTCTCAAGGTCAGAAATAGTCTTATTTTTGTTAATTCCTCTGTCACAAACAGGATTGTGCCTTCTGTAGATTTAATAGATGCAGGAGGCGTATGGACTAGATACTTATGGAATATTAATAAAAATGAAAGATCCACATACAATAAACATCTTAAGACTTGCTAAGGCATGGTGTTTTGTTTCTTTTCTACTTGTCCCTAGAACTTCTGAGTCTGTAATTTCTTGGACTCCTGTCTGGAATGCCCTTATATGCAGCTAATCTGCATCTTTAACTCTGCTCCATGTGGAGATCCAGAGTGTAGACTTTCTGCAGTAGCCCTCTGCGGACATCTTTACACTAGTACTAGACAGCTATTTCTTAGCACTTTAGCACTTTAAAAATACTTTAGATTAATAGTGATGAGAGTGGACATCCTTGTCTTGTTCCTGATCTTAGAGGAAATGCTTTCAGTTTTTCACCATTGACGATGATGTTTGCTGTGGGTTTGTCATACATGGCCTTTATTATGTTGAGGTAGGTTCCCTCTATGCCCACTTTCTGGAGAGTTTTTATCATAAATGGGTGTTGAATTTTGTCAAAAGCTTTTTCTGCATCTATTGAGATGATCATATGAGTTTTTTTTTCCTTCAGTTTGTTAATATGGTGTATCACATTGATTGATTTACGTATATTGAAGAACCCTTGTATCCCTGGGATAAATACCACTTGATCATGGTGTATGATTCTTTTAATGTGTTGTTGGATTCTGTCTGCTAGTATTTTGGTGAGGATTTTTGCGTCTATATTCATCAGTGATATTGGTCTGTAATTTTCTTTTTATGTGATATCTTTGTCTGGTTTTGGTATCAGGGTGATGGTGGCCTCATAGAATGAGCTTAGGCATGTTCCTTCCTCTGCAGTTTTTTGGAAGAGTTTGAGAAGGATAAATGTTAGCTCTTCTCTAAATGTTTGATAGAATTCGCCTGTGAAGCCATCTGGTCCTAGACTTTTGTTTGTTGGAAGATTTTTAATCACAGTTTCAATTTCATTACATGTGATTGGTCTGCTTATATTATCTATTTCTTCCTGGTTCAGTCTTGGAATGTTACACCTTTCTAAGACTTTGTCCATTTCTTCCAGGTTGTCCATTTTATTGGCATACAGTTGCTTGTAGTAGTCTATTATGATGCTTCGTATTTCTGTGGTGTCTGTTGTAACTTCTTCTTTTTCATTTCTAATTTTATTGATTTGCGTCCTCTCCCTCTTTTTCTTGATGAGTCTGGCTAAAGGTTTATCAATTTTGTTTATCTTCTCAAAGAACTAGCTTTTTAAAAAATTGATCTTTGCTGTTGTTTTCTTTGTTCCTATTTCATTTATTTCTGCTCTGATCTTTATGATTTCTTTCCTTCTACTAACTTCCATACTAGCATTGGAAATCCTATCCATGGCAATCAGAGAAGAAAAAGAAGTAAAAGGAATCCAAATCGGAAAAGAAGAAGTAAAACTGTCACTGTTTGCAGATGATATGATACTATACATAGAAAATCCTAAAGATGCCACCAGAAAACTACTAGAACTAATCAATGAATTTGGTGAAGTTTCAGGATACAAAATTAATGCACAGAAATCTCTTGCACTCCTATACACTAACAACAAAAGATCAGAAAGAGAAATTAAGGAAACACTCCCATTCACCATTGCAACAAAAAGAATGCAATACCTAGGAATAAACCTACCTAAGGAGGTGAAAGACCTGTACTCAGAAAACTATAAGACACTGATGAAAGAAATCAAAGATGACACAAACAGATGGAGACATATACATGTTCTTGGACTGGAAGAATCAATATTGTGAAAATGACTATACTACCCAAAGCCATCTACAGATTCAGTCCAATCCCTATCAAATTACCAATGGCATTTTTCACAGAACTAGAACAAAAAGCCTTAAAATTTGTATGGAGACACAAAAGACCCTAAATAGAAGATGTGGTACATATGTACAAGGGAATATTACTCAGCCATAAAAAGGAACAAAATTGGGTCATTTTAGAGATGTGGATGGACCTAGAGACTGTCATACAGAGTGAAGTCAGAAAGAGAAAAACAAATATCATATAGTAACACATACATGTGGAATCTAGAAAAATGGTACAGATGAACCAACTTACAAGGCAGAAATAGAGACACAGATGTAGAGAACAAATGTATGGATACCAAGGAGGGAAAGTGAGGGGTGGGGAATGAATTGGGAGATTGGGATTGACATATATACACTAATATGTATAAAATAGGTAACTAATGAGAACCTGCTGTATAGCACAGGGAACTCTACTCGATGCTGTGTGATGACCTAAATGGGACGGAAATCCAAAAAAGAGGGGATATATTTATACGTATAGCTGATTCACTTTTCTGTACAGAAGAAACTAACACAACATTGTAAAGCCACTATACCCTAATTAAAAATACTCTGCATTATTTTGTTAGTTATTTCATAATGACTCTGAAGCAGATAAAATTCTTAAGCGATGAATTTGCCTTTATTTCCTTCAAAGTAAGAAAAAACATCAACATGACTCCTCTTTTTAGGTTGGAGGATAAAAAATATCTCTTGATTTATAGTTTGAAGGGACAGGGTGTATAATATGTATGTCCTTATCATTATCTTTTTGTCTTGTATGCCACTAATAAAGAGATCAAACAAGATTTCTTTAGAAGAAAAATATCCGAATGGCAAAATAACATATTTTTGTGAGAAAACCTTTCTTAAAACTCTCACTTGGCCATATGAGTTTGTTTTTTTGGAAGTTCTATTCCTATGACTTTGAAAACATCTCTCTATTCATCATGAACATATGATACATATGAGATATTTATTTAGTCCATTTATAAACTATTCCCTGTCCTGGCTTAATCGTGGTGTGTTATAGATAATTTAGTAGATTTATTTGTTAAATGTATGTGCCTCCTGTTCTCAGTCACTGCTTAGCATAGTGAAAAAATGGGGATTTCAGAATTGGACAGACCTAGATCTCTTTATTTGTGGAGTGTCCACTGACAACTTACTTAATCTCCCTGAGTCTTCGCTTCTGCATATTTAAAATAGGAATGACATTTGCCATGGAGGGTTGATGTGAATTAAATTCCATTAGCAAAAACAGTACAAAGAGCCCACAACACACTAATCAAGTAAGAATTACCTTTCCTTGCAAAAGTGTTCCATGCACACAGGAAAGAAACATGGTACCTAAAAACAAGAAATGCTGAACACCTAAGGATTTGAAGGAACGGTTCACAAAGAGAAAGATGAAACATTGCCAGAAATCAAGGGCTGGCTCAGTCAGGATTAATGTGAACATGGGAATTGGTCTTTCTCTGACTGGGTGGTGGTGTTTGTGCAGGTGGGGTCAGTCTGGGCCGGACCTGCAGAGCTGTGAGCATGGTGGGGTTGGCTGTCCTCACTTCGCCCTCAGGAATGGATGCTCCTGGGAGTGGACATTGGGAGGGGTCCTTAGAAGAAAGAAACCTAGAAGGGTTATATTTCTTCAGAGTGTTTTTAATTGATAAGCTCTGCAATGTGCCTTTGGTGACTAGGTTCTCCCATTCTTGGAGGATGAGAGCAGGCAGGAGGAATAGCCATCTCTCAGGAGACAGAAGGATCCCATTCTCCTTCCTTTTCATCTGACTTGTACAGAGAATCTGTCTTTCTCAGGGGTACACAGAGTAAAAAGACCTTCTAAAACTCAGTCAAGCCAGAGCGACTCCAAGTTTTGGAGAAGTGGCTGACAACTGTGGCAGCTGTAATCAGAGCCTCTCCTGGGAGCCCTGAGACCCACCACTGTCCTGTAACTTCCACTGCAGCTCCTCAGGCTCTTTTCCCAGGAACCAGAGTTCTTGCTCTGCTCACTGACTTGGTGGCCCTGCCTGTATCATCATGCTTTTTTTCTGGGTCCTTCTTCCTTGGTTTTATAAATATAATGTGTCCTGAACAACACGTAAATAGTAAAATACGCATCATCAGAAGTTAATTCCAAGCTGTCTTCATTATTTATCCCTTATGTAGTTTAGAAAGGTATTTTAGACTTTTCAAGGTGCTGCTACCTGCTGCCTTGTTGTCTGATGATGAGTTAGGGCCATGGTTTCTGTTTATTACTGGGTCCATTGCATACTCTGAGCCACTACTCTCCATGTGAGCTATAGCATTGGGAAGAGGTTTCAAGGTATGTTGCTCTTGCAGTAGATGCTGGACAAATCTTGTCGAAGGGGCACAATATGTTTACCTAGTAACTCTCAGACACAGTGAGCCCCGCCTAGAGGTGAGTTCTTTTTCTTTTCTGAGGATGTCTCTGGGATCTCTTCTTTCCATTTTTACAAGTAGTTCTGCTCTGAAATTGGGAAAGTAATTCAGTTATGTTTATGACCACATATTGGGTGTCTTGGGCATTGCTTCAGGCCCTGTGTCCTAACTACTCTACTAGAATGGACCTGGGTGTATTTCTCTACAAAGTGGCACTTTGTTATGTGACAACTGGAAAAGATTGACATGTAAAATTCTTACTTTCTTAGCATAGAATTTCATGTGGTCTATCATGATCCATTTTTTAGTACCCTTACCTTACAGAAAGAAAAGAAAATGTAAGGCAATCAGTGCTGATGTTTTCATTTGCCTCAGTTAAGATTGATGTCAGGAATAAATCACAGATCCCAGGTCTAGGATCCCTGGAAATCATTCCTTCTAAATTCTCTGATGGTGAAATCATCACTTACTTTGCTCTCTTCCTGGTAGAACACTTTTGTATGTAATGGAAGTTAAATAGTATTGTTTATCCACTGGCTTCGTGCAGCAAATTGTGTGAAGGTAGTTATGTTATTATAATTGCTGTTTTTGTTTTATACATTCAGTCATTATTTATTTAGTGCCTCCCATATGTCAGGCACAATTCTTGGCATCAGCTATATAATAATGAACAAAATGGCCCAAGATACGTGCCCTCAGGGAGCTCTGTGATTGGAGGTACTCCAACTTCATGGAGAAATAAACACAATGCAGAGAGATTATGTAACTTGCACAATCACCACCATTAGTTGGTCAACAAAGTTGGGATTTAAACCTGAGACTTACCTTAAAGCTAACATTCTATTGATTTGTCTTGAAATCTGTAAATGAGCCAAATAGTGGGCATAAAAAAACACGTTCCATGGGGAAAAAGTAGTATAAATATTATTTTAAGTGTTAAAAAAAAAAGGGAAGAACAAATCCCCACTAAAAAGTTTATGATTTATTCCTGACTTCAACCTTAACTGAAGCCAGTGAAAACACTGGCACTGATTATGTTTTCTTTTCTTTTAGTAAGGTAAGAGTACCAGGAAAATGGAGGCAGACCTATTTTAGGGAATAGGCCAGATAATAGAAGTGGTGGGGACAGGTAAGTGTATGTCAACCACTGAGTGTAATTCACTCATAGAAGAATATTACCCCTCATGGATGAACTGCTAAACCTCACAGGGGGACAGTGAAGCAGAAAGAGCCTGCAGAGGAATTCAAAATACAATCATATCTGCTTAAGATGATAGAATTTTCTGAGGTCCAGAAAAAGAAAATCAGTGGGGAAAAAAAGTTATTTTTTCAGGCACTTGGTAGAAACCAGAGAGTAATTCTCTGGACTTGAGGTATCAGTAGAGAAGTTGAAATAGATCACGAGTTACTTAGTAGGGACATAATGTTATGAATAGGCATATTCTCTGCCCTTCACAGCACTCTGCTTTTCTAGAATAGAGATGCACTTGGATTAATGATAATTAGGCCATGGTTTTTCTTGTCTCAGTAATTAATGTCCTGTCGCTTGTGAGGCTGCTTGATACAGTACTCCCTTCCCACATCTGTGGGTCTGGAATAGCAGGGGATGGCTTTCTGAGGAGGAAAAAAGTTGTAACAATCAAAGACTTATAATAGTAAAAGGGATGAGATATTTTTTACATTGCCTGCTTTGGTCATTAAAATGTTTCAGTATTAAGAGGGGAGGGGAATCCTGTTTTCAAAGTGAAAACATAGTACATTCAGTAGAAAAACAAAGAGATAAAAAGAAGATCGTACACTTTCCTTTGGCATTTGGCAAAAATCAGTGAGTTGATTTTAATATTCTTAGAAGGTACCTGTTTTGCAGTTTGGCAGTTTCTTAGAAAGCCAAGCAGACACCCATCATACAAAGCCATCATATAATGCAGCCATTCTGCGCCTAGATATTACCCACGACAAATAAATCATATATCCACACAAAGACTTGTGTATGGTTGTTCATAGCAGGTTTATTTGGAACAGCCCAAACCAGTAAATAACCCATATATCCATCAACAAGTGAATGGATAAAGAGAGTATGATATATCCCTGCAATAGAATAATGCATGACAATAAAAGGAAGTAAACTATTGGTACACACAACAGCATGATTAATATCAATTATGCTGAGGGAAAGAAGCTAGAAAAAAATACTGTATGAGTCTATGTGTATGAAGTTCTAGAAAATGCAAATAAATCATTACAAAAAGTAGTTAAATGTTTGCCTGGGGATGGAAGGAATGAGGGGAGTAGGAAGGGGTTACAGAAGGGCATGAGGAAACTTTTGGGGGTGATGGATGTGTTCACTATCTTAATTAGGCTGATGGTTTCATGGGCACACATATATCAAACCTATGAAACTGTACACTGTAAGTGCAGTTTATTTTATGTTACTTCTACTTCATTAAAGGTTTTAAAACATTTGTTTTGAAAATAAGTCTAAAACCATGCTTAAGTTTCATAGTTGCAGTCCAAAAAGCCAGTAAAGAAGGCAAAATTGTAATTTAAAAAATATCTCATTTTTCATCATAAAATTTCATTTTTGCTTGACAGTAGAAAATAATCTAGTCAACTTCAGATTTCTCAACTCATTGCAGAAATTTCTTAGTCAATGTAAGGTTTTGCTGTGGGAATCCAAGTTCTTTGTGTATCTGTTTTTATGCGAGGGGCTTACATGCATTATGGAATGGGGAGTTGGTAAGGGGTGGAAAGGAGCCCCTGACCCATGCCTTGCTGGCCTCTGTCATCAGTGCCATTTCTATACATTGTTTCTTGGCATAAAGATGTCCAGGTCACCTTGGGCAGTGATACTGGTCAGTCTGAGCACTTGCTAAGTTCCCTCTGAGTCTTCTGGAATTGGCATGCACTTCAACTTTTTGTAATGCCAAGAATGTTGCATTTTGGAGCCTGCCTGCCCTATACCCTTGCCAAATAGCAGTTAACATGTCTCATATTTCATTTGAGGGATGAGCATAAATGAAGAAGGAAATACATACTGATTTGGAGCTCAGTTGTTCGCCCAAGATCCACAAGGCAGAGTACCTCGGGCCATTTTCTTTCTTTTTTTTTCTTCATGTGATTTGGTTAATTTACTGTTTTCTTTTCTTTATTTTTATTGAAATATAGTTGTTTTACATTTTGTGTTAGTTTCAGGTGTACAGTAAAGTTATTCAGTTATACATATGTATAAATATATGTATTCTTTTTTACATTCTCTTCCATTATAGGTTATTACAAGATATTAAGTA
This sequence comes from Pseudorca crassidens, assembly GCF_039906515.1. Lineage (NCBI taxonomy): Eukaryota > Metazoa > Chordata > Mammalia > Artiodactyla > Delphinidae > Pseudorca > Pseudorca crassidens. The sequence continues at coordinate 97,612,036 of NC_090302.1, read as the reverse complement.
TAGCTCCCGATGCTATACAGTAGGCCCTTGTTTTTTACCTCTTTTATATATAGTACTGTGTATAAGTTAGTCCTAAACTCCTAATTTGTCCCTCTCCTCCCCTCCCCTTTGGTAACCATAAGTTTGTTTTCTATGTCTGTGAGTCTATTTCTGTTTTGTAAATACGTTCATTTGTATCACTTTTTTGTAGATTTCACATATAAGTGATATCATACAATATTTGTCTTTGTCTGGCTTACTTCACTTAGTATGATAATCTCTAGGTCCATCCATGTTGCCACAAATAGCATTATTTCATTCTTTTTTATGGCTGAGTAATATTCCATTATATATATATATATATATATATATGTACATACACACACACACACACACCACTTGGGACCATTTTCTTGATTCTTGGGAACCTCTGTAAAATGCTGGTAACAGCTGCCTCACAGGGTAGAGGTTAGCAGTGAAGATGCTGGAGAAAATACTTGGACTTCAGAGGCGCTCAGCACATGGCTGTTACTTCTCTCCTCACGTAATTATCTGTCAATGGAACTGTAGCAAAGGTCATGCAGAATCGTGGGGTTAGGATAATCCTGATGTCTTTTTTTCTTAATAATCTGCATCTCATGGCTTTCCTACAGCAACAGTTCATGAAATACTTCAAGATTATTAGAAAAAGAAAAGCTTCTAGAAAAATGCAAGAACATTAATATACTAACAATGCTACTTTAGTTTTGTTTTTCCCACACCTACAAGTCTTTTCTTCCTTCTCCTCTTCTCTTTTTCAATGCTTGGTTTGCTCTAGATTCTGCATGACAATTACATTATAGCCAAAATAATTATCCCAGTGAGGCTAGAGACGATTTCATTTGTACGGAGCACATTCAAAGAATAAAATAGCTCATAAATGTTCTTTGTGAAAATATTTGTACTCAAACTATTAAAACATTGGAAGAGAAAACTGTAATCTTGAAGAAATTATACTTTTGTTGGCTGGTGCTAAAGTCACTGTCCTTCTCCACATCACATGATTCAGCTTTCAGAAGTGCTCCACAAAGAAGTGGCTGAATGAAGTGTAGAAGTGGTTAATTGTGGGAGATCAAAATTCAGTCTGACTGTCCTGGCCTTCAGGCTCTGGGGGAGCTGCCTAAAGGCCCCCTACAAGGGACTGCTAGGAAGGCTGGCCATGCACATCCTGGAGAGGTGAAGAATTCGTCTTCACTTGAACATGTTTTAGGGAGTGACTCAAATCCTGAAACCTCATGGAAACTGCTTCACAATCTTTATTTTTTGTTTAATGAATTGATGCCATATTGACATTTTATCTATAAGACAATGAGGGTCATCTTAGAATAAGTTCTTTCACTTCGGGACATTTCCCACTCCAAAAGGGCTTCTACTTAATGAGAAACAGGGGACAAGGTATGTAATAGCTAATATGCTTCATGTAACCACCACTGAACCTGTTAGGAAGAGGACTACTTTAAGAATCAGTAGAAGCAAATGTCCATCAACAAAGAAATGGATAAAGAAGATTTGGTGTATATATATAGACACACACACATATATATATATACATATATATGTGTGTATATATATACACACACAATGGAATATTACTCAGCCATAAAAAAGAATAATGCCATTTGCAGCAACATGGATGGACCTAGAGATTGTTATACTGAGTGAAGTAAGTAAGAGAAAGACAAATATCATATGGTATCATCTGTGGAATTTAAAACAATGGTACAAATGAACTTATTTACAAAACAGAAATAGAGTCACAGATGTAGAAAACAAACTTATGGTTACCGGGGTGGGGGGGAAGCGGAGGGCGAGGGATAAATTGAGAGATTGGGATTGACATACACATACTACTATATATAAAATAGATAACTAATAAGAACCTACTGTATTGCACAGAGAACTCTACTCAATAGTCTGTAATGGCCTATATGGGAAAAGAATCTAAGAAAGAGTGGATATATGTATATATATAACTTATTTCCTTTGCTGTACACCTGAAACTAACACAAAATTGTAACTCAACTAGACTGCAATAAAAATTTAAAAGAAAAGAATAGGTAGAATATTCCATGCAAGGTCCAGGCTGAGCCTCTTCCTTTTTAGTCCACATGCAGGATTTACTTTAAGCATCCCACCTGTGTGTGATCAGCATTCTACTGCCCTTTTAAAAAATAATGGCAGGCATAAATCCCCTCGTGTTTTTTCAGATGCAAACACTGACTTAAGGAGATTGTTGCTCTCTCCATTCCCTGGTGCTTCTACCTTAACTGCATACATACAATGCAGGGATAATGTTTTTGGATTACCTTAAAGTTCCAAAAAGGCAAGAGTGTGGAGAAAAGAAAAGCCTTGTACAGTGTTGGTGGGAATGTAATTTGGTACAGCCATAATGGGAAACAGTATGGAGGTTCCTCAAAAATTTAAAAATACAACTACCACATGATCCAGCAAAAAAGTGAAGGAAATAGGACTGTCACTGGGAAGCTGAATCAGGATAATTTAGCAGTGATTGGAAATGCTAATATTTTCCAATATTAACACGTTTAATGTTTTGAGCTATTTCTTTTATGCCCCCAAATGTGTATTGTTGTTGTTGTAAAACATTTAATCCAGTCCTTAATAAACGTATTCAGTGAACAATTCTTTGTGACCTCTCACGACCAATCCTGAGCTGTCAGAGGAAGGGGTGCTCAACAGCCTTAAGGCCTCTCTGAAATGGCGTGATCCTGTTTCTCCCTGGATGATGGCACGTAGACATAGGACACCTGTGACTCCCACAAAGCAGACAGCTGGGTAACATATGTGTCTGTGCGTATGCACGGTCCTTAATGGACACAGCCAGACACTAAGAAAGGATTAAGGCGTTGATTCTATTTTTTCCAGTATGTACAAAGTTTATAGAAATTATGTTTAAAAAATAACTTGAACTATGAATCATCCTTCCTACATCTTTTTTTACTTCCTTCTAGAATTTGGGCAGTTACTGAATTCCATGTTTATTCTAAGTCTTTAAAAAAACAGATTTGCATTGAGGACTGCTGAAAGTACAAAAAGGTTACATAAAGCAGGGTGTATCCATTACTTCGTTGTACATGAAAGCAATAGAACAAAACATCAGCTAAGGAGGCAGCTGTGGGGTCCATGAGTCATTTGGGTGAAAGATGGTAATACCTGAGCCGGGAACATTGGAGTAGAAATAGAGGGGAAGGGTGAAACAGGTGTCAACTTTTCCTCCTCTGCACTCCCAGTATTTATTCCTCCCTTCCACCATTCCCTACACCACATGCCTGCTGCTCCCGTTCTCTCTTAATTCAATGTCCAAAAATGAGGCCCCAAAGTTAAGCTTTTCATCCGTACTTAGTCCTGGATTTAGCGTAGACTATTATTTCAACTTAAGCTGATAATCAATTATTTGTCAATTTCCATAGCATAACATATTTTTAAATGGTTATGAGTCTGTCATCTATTTAAAATTCCAGAGAGGAAAGAGTTTAGATTTTTCAAATTATTATAGAGGATTGCACTGCTTTAAAGTTAGATTTGTTTTCCCAATTTATTAGCCATGCTGCACTGGTAGAATTTAAGAATCTTTAAGTGAAAAATAAGATTAGTTGTATCTTTTAACTATTCAGTCTTCTGCTGTGAGCTCTGTGGATAAATGTAAAATGACCCAAGACAGTGTACATGTGTCCAGTCCCAAGGAAGTTTCTCTCAAGGAATCTAATATTGTGCATTTCCTGGCAGTGTTTCAGTTCTTATGGTGGAGTAAGCCTAGAACACAAATGACTAGGAATTGCTGAATATTAGAGAAATAAGCTTTTTCTTCTGATCACTGCTTGCCCAGTGGTCCATCCTCGTGCTCCTCTGCATCTCCTCTCCATGCTGCCCCTGTTTCTTCCACTGAGTAGTTGAGAATCACAGCAAGTCGGTGATGGTCTTTGTGTAAGTCAAGATGGGGCTCTGAGGCAGCTCATTTCCTTATACAGAGCCTTCTCCCTCAAAAGGAACCTGGATGAAGTAGTCAAAATAGTTTCCCATGGTTTCCTGAGCTTGCTTCTGGCTGCAGTGTCTGCTCATTTCCAAGCATGATTTAATACACAGTAGTTTGTTTTAATATCATTACAATGAAGACATAGAATTCTTTATCTCTCTACACCTGGAATGACATTAACTAGCGTGGAATGCTAGAGTTTATTAAGCCATCTTTATTTCTACTAATAGCCCAGCAATGGCAATCAGCCTGTAAAATGCTGGTTACTTTCAGCATTAAACTTCTGCTGCTTTCAAGTCAGGGCTGAAACATCATGGGAGGAGAAGAGAGAATTGGGGTAGACACAGAATAGGAAAAGATGATAGGATGAAATGGAACAGCTCTACAAATGAGAATATTTGAGCTTTATATTATAGGGTACATTTGTACTCACAGCTCATAATAATCACAATATTTTCAAGGACACTTCTTTTGCTAAAGGTTCTGTTGTCCAAGTGAGCATTTACATATTTTACTTGGTTTTAATGCAGCATTTATTGGGATGTTTTCATATTTTCAAAACCCTAATCTTAAAAATTATTTTTTGGACATCTATACATCTATACCCTGTGGTGTGTGTATATGTGTGGTAGGGTATGTGTGTGTAGTATGTATATTCATGCATGGGTGTATGTATGTGTAAGTAGGTGTGCATGTGTATAAATATGTTCATGTGTATAAGTAGGTGTTTATGTGTGTAAGTCGAAATGTATGTGTATATATATATGTGTACGTTTCTGGTTTTGTGTTTACATGTGTATATACATGTGTACATATGTGAGTATTTGTGTGTAAGTGGGTGTGTATGTGTGTGGATATGTGTGTGTCTAATTCTTTTGTGGCATATACATTCAAATGTCACAAATGTGACGCATGTGACAGCGACCACAGGATCAAAGTTTTCATGTTTGTTATATTTTCTGAACACTATAACCTCAACTTTGTGCACCATGTTGCTTGGAAGACATAAAGTTACAAAACGAATGATCTAGTTTGTACATTTGACTAATAATAATCTATTTGTTGACAGCTCCTGTTAACATGGATGTCATTTTTTCTTGTTCTTATATCAGTCAAGTGGCTTCAGAAAGGTAATTTTTTATTCTAAAAACATACTAACTTGAACAGTGTTACAGTTATCAGGTTTGGAAAATATATATCTTCATACCTATGATCATTATTAGTGTGCTGAATTCATGTTTTCTTTTACTTTTTTTTGTTGTTATTGTTGGAGGCTTTATGTTAAGTGACACAGTCCCTGGAGATAAAAGAGTTTTTACTCCATAGCTGCTGAAATCCGAACCAAGAAAAAATGTCCTGGACACAGGTTTTGAGCTATGAGAATGTCTTTATTCTTGTGATGTCTGCTGAAAAGCATTAAATGAATGAATTAGGTTTTTAATCTCACAACTGGCTGTTTTGAATGGATGAAACATTCTAACTCACATTTTTATAAACCCGGAAATAATTAGTTGCAGCTTCATTTTTTCCATTTTTAACTGCATTCTAAAATAAATGCTCTGGAATGGAAAAACAACGTGAAATGAGGGACAGCACAGAGTTTTGTGAGCCCCATATATGACGGGGTGTGGAGGGTGGAAAGATCTTCTTTCAGATCCAGATTCAAAATGTCCCTTGATAGAAGGTTTCCAGATTATAAGAAAAATTTACCAAATGCCACTGGGTTTATTAATTTTATAGTCTTTCTAAGAACTAGTTTTAGCAATGTTAAAACTCTGTATGTTTCTTCTTCATTGATTTCTGCTCTCATCTTTATTTTTTCCTTCTTTCTTTTGCTTTAGCTGTTCTTTTTCTTGCTTACACAGATGGATGCTTAGATTATTGTTTTTAAAAAATTCTTTTCAGATATGCACATTTAAAGCTATTATAAATGTCCCTCTAAGCCATCCCACAAGTCTTGATTTTCCATTATTTCATTATCATTCAGCTCATAATATTTTAAATTATCTCTTCCGTTTTATTATTTGACCATTGGATTATTTAGATTGGTGTTTCACAATTTTCTAACATAAGAATGTTTTAGTTCCCACTTTGATTATTATTTGTTTATAATTATTGATTTCTAACTTAATTCCACTGTGGTCATAGTACTCCATGATTTCATTCCTTTGAAATTGTGGAGGCTTGATTTATGGAACAGCATTTGGCAATTTTCACATATGTTCTATGTACATATATGAAAAGAATATGTATTCTGAAGAATTGGACAGAGTTTTCTTCGTAGATGTGTCCATTAGATTCAAGTTCTGTCTAATCTATTCATTTAGCCTATCCACTAAGCTCCTAATTTCAATTATTACTTAAATTGGATGGTGAAAGCCAAGGCAATTCTATAATTCATCTCAATAAATTTTAGCTACAAGAGGGAAGACTGTAGTCAAAATAAAGCCATTGCTGGAAACAAAGTAGATGTCACTCGTTTTAACCAAGAGAATGGAGTGTTTGGTATTTTGGGGGGATGGCACAGTGACTTCTTTTTCTGTACTTAGAAAACAGTTGTGAATTGCCTTCACTTTTTCTCACTTCATCATTATCTCAGAGTAATCTTTCTTGGCATTGATTGGTATTCTGTGATACCTTTTGGTATTTATGTCCAGGCTTACCTCTGGATATCATCAGGGCTGTTGTTGTTTTTGCTTTTTTTTTTTCTCTCTCACAAGAGAAATGAAGCATGGGAGAAGCATTTAGCTTCAATTGGAAGGCATCATTCTAGAATTTTAGAAATCAATGGAAAAGTACAGGTCTTCTAGCCAAACCCATACATCTGTTTGTATGAAGGACAAACAGATCAACAGAGTAAGTGCATTGTTAGCTTGAATGTATTTTCTAAGATTTGCTTAGCTCCCCTACTCCCATATTTTATACTTGTTATATTTTGATATAGTAAAAATTCATAAATGTGAAGACCACCAGTGAGATTTCAGTTCATCCATCTTCCCTTAAATACTTTCTCAGCCTGGGAGCGTTGATTCCCTTTGCTTAGGATTTAAATCTCATATCAGTACACCTCCCCAACTCTATTCAGTAGGAAACTGGTGAAATGATATCAGAGTGGGATGACATAAAACCAAGAAGACATCCACATGCACAAAAATACTGTATATAAAGTCTGCTCATAATTTGAATACAAAGTGTTTCAATAAAAAAGAATTTAACCACTGCTAAATTATCCATATACTGAGTAAAAGCAAAAATGTTACCCTAATAAAAAGAGTGTAGACATGATAGCCCATGAAGCCATGTGGGATGAAATTAAAAATAGAGTATGTCTCCAGAGATTATCAGGCAACACTTTTTTCAAGTTTGTAATGTATAGTATTTTTTTTTACCATTCCTTTTTGTGTTGATAAATCAATCATGTCATATTGTATCATATATTGTGTATTATATGTCATTTCATATCATATCATATCAATCAGTATTTTTTACCATTCCTTTGTATATTGATACATTAATCATGTCATGTCATATTACATATCATTTATTACATATCATATCATGAAATGTTTCATTTGATGGTCATCTATCTGAGAGCAAGTTGCGAGATTTCCGCACTTTCAGAGTCCTTCACTGACATCCAGCTTGACCTTGACAAGTATATCTGACCTCCCTGCTGTGTTAGAGATCAGAGTGTGTGAAATAATGACAACTACTGAAGATTACTGGGTAACGTAGACAGTGTGCAGTAGATCGACCAGTATAGACTCTTAAGTCCATTTCCTACATCTAATAATGTGTTCAAGTGATTGGTTTTGGCCTCAAAACTGAAATACTTCTCTTTCTCAACTTGCTGTTCACACATTATCTTCCAATGGCAAGTGCTGACAACTACAGATGCTGCTTTCACTAAAATTTTATTATTGACTAAACTCCCCTCATCTTAGCTTAAAACCCCTGAATTGGGAGAAAGTGTATCCGATCTGCCTGTGCTTAAGCTGGATCACAGCAGTTGCTTGGCCTAATAGCTGAGACCCTTTCTCAATATGCCAGTTTGTGAGTGTGCTCAGTGGTTGTGCACCCTAGGTATATTGATCTGATGTTTAATTTTGTCTAATATTTTTACTCTCCTGCTTACTAGTCAAGTCACTATATCCATAAATTTGACTTAATGCGTCCATTTTTCTTTTCTTTCTTCAGAACTGTTTACCTGATCCAAAACACCTTCCAGTGGATTTTCTATATGTAAAACCTGTTTTTTAAATTAGTAAATAAAACTACTGCCTTCAGAATTTTGCCTCGAAAGCAACAGGATACTTTCAACAATCTAATGTAAATGCAAACCACTGCATTCTTAACTAAAAGCCATTGTCCTGGGATTGGTGTGTGCTGCTGTTCACCAATCTCTGCTAGATGCTGCCTGAGGTCCCCCTTGCTTCTACACCCTCACACATTCCCCCTGCAGCTCTGATGCTGCTGGAAGGTCCGGAAGTTCCTTCACTGTATTCTAACTGGATCTGTGCTCTTACTATGGACTTGGGGTCCCTACCAATCCACAGCTGCATGGTGTTTGCAGGCTAGTAGGGGGAGAATGGTTCACTTACCTGTGTAATCTGCCCTCTGCCTACAAGGTGAAACTCAGGGCTGACGGGGTCCCTCTGAGTTTCAGAGTTTGGTGAAACAGATATTCTGGAGTTTATTCATGGCTCTCCTTCTCCCTGGACAGGCCACACACATGTGCTTTGCCTGACAGAGCCCAGAGCCCAGAGCCCATGGCTGTTTTGGATTCTGGTTTGATTCCTTAGAAAAGGCCAGGAATCTGGTTCATGTTAGTGTTCTCCAACATTTCTATCCTTCTCCTACTCAGAAAAAAGTTTTCTGAGCATGAAGATCCAGTGTGTATATTTATGCGTTTTCAAATTAAATGTATGTACTATGGTTCTGTAATTTATATGCAAGACAAAAATTATACAGATATAGGAATTTTAAAAGAATGAGAAGAGAAAGAATACAAATGGAAGTTCTAATATTTTCTTCCTGCATCCTAGTATACTGTCTTGTCCACTCTGACTGGTGGGCTTCCCCATCAAGATGTCTCTTAGTGAGTCTCCATGCCGCTCAGGTGAGGGTGTGTGTGGGGACATGGGGGCAAAGCAGGGATGGTATTTCCAGGAACTGGATTTTGTGTACTTTTGCCTTCAACTCTCAAAATCTGCATGGATGACCTTGAAATGCAGGTGGATTCAAGATTCAGACAGTTATGTTTTTCATGATGGAGTTCTATCCAGAGAAGTGGATGTGGATCACACTACATTTCATTGTTTTTCCTGGAAGTTTCTTTCTCTTGTTATTCTTTTCCTCTTAAACCATGTTATGATGAAAAATAACAGACTGCTATCAAAGAAGGGTAGTGTACTCTTAAATACTTAAGTGGCAAAATGATTTTTTTTTCTTTGCTAAAACAGTAACACGTACCATAACCTCGTGGTGGTGGAAATAATTTACACCAGGTTGATCATCTGGATGATCTATGAAAAGGATTCTTTCACACAGGTTATATGATGTAGCAGAGGAAGCATTTGGTCTGCGTCAGTTGTGGAAAGTGAATATCTGTATGGTTTGGGGAATCTCTGTCTCAGGGTCCGCATTTGTTCATTAGGTGACCAGACTACAGAAGAGGCCACAGTCATTTTTTGGTAATGACTTTCCTTCATTATCCTCCTTCTCCTGTTCCCTCCCCACTCCTGCTCTCCTCCTTCTCCTCTTCTTCTTCCTCACCTAATCTCCTTCATCTGAAGTCCCCAGTAAGTCCCCAGACAGACAATGAAGGAGGGCTATAGAGTGTAGGGTGGTGAAAGGCAGTGTCATCCAGGAGTAAGTAGAGGGAAGGAGCAGCACCCATCACTTTGGCCAAGTTGTGGTTCCTACTTCAATTATGGACAAATCTTTTAGGTGGTATCCTGGCCATGGCCAGCAGACGCTAGACCTGCCTGTCCTTCTTGATCTACTCTTTGCAAATCCTTTCATCAAATAGCTTTGGGGGAGTCCTTCCAGTTTTTTTTTTTTTTTCTTTTTACACATCTTTATTGGAGTATAATTGCTTTACAATGGTGTGTTAGTTTCTGCTTTACAACAAAATGAATCAGTTATATATATATATACATATGTTCCCATATCTCTTCCCTCTTGCGTCTCCCTCCCTCCCACCCTCCCTATCCCACCCCTCCAGGTGGTCACAAAGCACTGAGCTGATCTCCCTGTGCTATGCGGCTGCTTCCCACTAGCTATCTACCTTACGTTTGGTAGTGTATATATGTCCATGCCTCTCTCTCCCTTTATCACAGCTTACCCTTCCCCCTCCCCATATCCTCAAGTCCATTCTCTAGTAGGTCTGTGTCTTTATTCCTGTCTTACCCCTAGGTTCTTCATGACATTTTTTTTCTTAAATTCCATATATATGTGTTAGCATACGGTATTTGTCTCTCTCTTTCTGACTTACTTCACTCTGTATGACAGACTCAATACAAATAGCTCAATTTCGTTACTTTTTATGGCTGAGTAATATTCCATTGTATATATGTGCCACTTCTTCTTTATCCATTCATCCGATGATGGGCACTCAGGTTGTTTCCATCTCTGGGCTATTGTAAATAGAGCTGCAATGAACATTGTGGTACATGACTCTTTGAATTATGGTTTTCTCAGGGTATATGCCCAGTAGTGGGATTGCTGAGTCATATGGTAGTTCTATTTGTAGTTCTTTAAGGAACCTCCATACTGTTCTCCACAGTGGCTGTATCAATTTACATTCCCACCAACAGTGCAAGAGGGTTCCCTTTTCTCCACACCCTCTCCAGCATTTATTGTTTCTAGATTTTTTGGTGATGGCCATTCTGACTGGTGTGAGATGATATCTCACTGTAGTTTTGATTTGCATTTCTCTAATGATTAGTGATGTTGAGCATTCTTTCATGTGTTTGTTGGCAGTCTGTATATCTTCTTTGGAGAAATGTCTATTTAGGTCTTCTCCCCATTTTTGGATTGGGTTGTTTGTTTTTTTGTTATTAAGCTGCATGAGCTGCTTATAAATTTTGCAGATTAATCCTTTGTCAGTTGCTTCATTTGCAAATATATTCTCCCATTCTGAGGGTTGTCTTTTGGTCTTGTTTATGGTTTCCTTTGCTGTGCAAAAGCTTTGAAGTTTCATTAGGTCCCATTTGTTTATTTTTGTTTTTATTTCCATTTCTCTAGGAGGTGGGTCAAAAAGGATCTTGCTGTGATTTATGTCATAGTGTGTCCTGCCTATAGTTTCCTCTAAGAGTTTGATAGGTTCTGGCCTTACATTTAGGTCTTTAATCCATTTTGAGCTTATTTTTGTTTATGGTGTTACGGAGTGATCTGATCTCATACTTTTACATGTACCTGCCCAGTTTTCCCAGCACCACTTATTGAAGAGGCTATCCTTTCTCCACTGTACATTTCTGCCTCCTTTATCAAAGATAAGGTGACCATATGTGCGTGGGTTTATCTCTGGGCTTTCTATCCTGTTCCATTGATCTATCTTTCTGTTTTTGTGCCAGTACCATACTGTCTTGATTACTGTCGCTTTGTAGTATAGTTTGAAGTCAGGGAGCCTGATTCCTCCAGCTCCATTTTTCGTTCTCAAGATTGCTTTGGCTATTCGGGGTCTTTTGTGTTTCCATACAAATTGTGAAATTTTTTGTTCTAGTCTGTGAAAAATGCCAGAAGTAGTTTGATAGGGATTGCATTGAATCTGTAGACTGCTTCGGGTAGTAGAGTCATTTTCACAATGTTGATTCTTCCAATCCAAGAACATGGTATATCTATCCATCTATTTGTATCATCTTTAATTTCTTTCATCAGTGTCTTATAATTTTCTGCATACAGGTCTTTTGTCTCCTTAGGTAGGTTTATTCCTAGATATTTTATTCTTTTTGTTGCAGTGGTAAATGAGAGTGTTTTCTTGATTTCACTTTCAGATTTTTCATCATTAGTGTATAGGAATGCCAGAGATTTCTGTGCATTAATTTTCTATCCTGCTACTTTACCAAATTCATTGATTAGCTCTAGTAGTGTTCTGGTAGCATCGTTAGGATTCTCTATGTATAGTATCATGTCATCTGCAAACAGTGACAGCCTTACTTCTTCTTTTCTGATTTGGATTTCTTTTATTTCCTTTTCTTCTCTGATTGCTGTGGCTAAAAATTCCAAAACTATGTTGAATAAGAGTGGTGAGAGTGGGCAACCTTGTCTTGTTCCTGATCTTAGTGGAAATGCTTTCAGTTTTTCACCATTGAGGGCGATGTTGGCTGTGGGTTTGTCATATATGGCCTTTATTATGTTGAGGAAAGTTCCCTCTATGCCTAATGTCTGCAGGGTTATTGTCATAAATGGGTGTTGAATTTTGTCAAAAGCTTTCTCTGCATCTATTGAGATGATCATATGGTTTTTCTCCTACAATTTGTTAATATGGTGTATCACGTTGATTGACTTGCGTATATTGAAGAATCCTTGCATTCTTGGCATAAACCCCACTTGATCATGGTGTATGATCCGTTTAATGTGCTGTTGGATTTGCGTATATTGAAGTATCCTTGCATTCTTGGAATAAACCCCACTTGATCATGGTGTATGATCCATTTAATGTGCTGTTGGATTTGCTAGTATTTTGTTGAGGATTTTTGCATCTGTGTTCATCCGTGATATTGGCCTCTAGTTTTCTTTCTTTGTGACATCCTTGTCTGGTTTTGATATCAAAGTGATGGTGGCCTCATAGATTGAGTTTGGGAGTGTTCCTCCCTCTGCTATATTTTGGAAGAGTTTGAGAAGGATAGGTGTTAGCTCTTCTCTAAATGTTTGATAGAATTCACCTGTGAAACCATCTGGTCCTGGGCTTTTGTTTGTTGGAAGATTTTTAATCACAGTTTCAATTTCAGTGCTTGTGATTGGTCTGTTTATATTTTCTATTTCTTCCTGATTCAGTCTTGGCAGGTTGTACATTTCTAAGAATTTGTCCATTTCTTCCAGGTTGTCCATTTTATTGGCATAGAGTTGCTTGTAGTAATCTCTCATGATCCTTTGTATTTCTGCAGTGTCAGTTGTTACTTCTCCTTTTTCATTTCTAATTCTATTGATTTGAGTCTTCTCCCTTTTTTTCTTGATGAGTCTGGCTAATGGTTTATCAATTTTGTTTATCTCCTCCAAGAACCAGCTTTTAGTTTTATTGATCTTTACTATCGTTTCCTTCATTTCTTTTTCATTTTTCTCTGATTTTTATGATTTCTTTCCTTCTGCTAACTTTGGGGATTTTTTGTTCTTCTTTCTTTAATTGCTTTAGGTGCAAGGTTATTCGAGATGTTTCCTGTTTCTTAAGGTAGGATTGTATTGCTATAAACTTCCCTCTTAGAACTGCTTTTGCTGCATCCCATAGATTTTGGGTCGTCGTGTTTCCATTGTCATTTGTTTCTAAGTATTTTTTGATTTCTTCAGTGATCACTTCGTTATTAAGTAGTGTATTGTTTAGCCTCCATGTGTTTGTATTTTTTACAGATCTTTTCCTGTAATTGATACCTAGTCTTATAGCGTTGTGGTCGGAAAAGATACTTGATACAATTTCAATTTTCTTAAATTTACCAAGGCTTGATTTGTGACCCAAGATATGATCTATCCTGAAGAATGTTCCCTGAGCACTTGAGAAAAATGTGTATTCTGTTGTTTTTGGATGGAATGTCCTATAAATATCAATTAAGTCCATCTTGTTTAATGTATCATTTAAAGCTGTGTTTCCTTATTTATTTTCATTTTGGATGATCTGTCCATGGGTGAAAGTGGGGTGTTAAAGTCCCCTACTATGAATGTGTTAGTGTCGATTTCCCCTTTTATGGCTGTTAGTATTTGCCTTATGTATTGAGGTGCTCCTATGTTGGGTGCAGAAATATTTACAATTATTATATCTTTTTCTTGGATCGATCGCTTGATCATTGTGTAGTGTCCTTCTTTGTCTCTTCTAATAGTCTTTATTTTTAAGTCTATTTTGTCTGATATGAGAATTGCTACTCCAGCTTTCTTTTGGTTTCCATTTGCATGAAATATCTTTTTCCATCCCCTTACTTTCAGTCTGTATGTGTCTCTAGGTCTGAAGTGGGTCTCTTGTAGACAGCAAATATATGGGTCTTGTTTTTGTATCCATTCAGCCAATCTGTGTCTTTTGGTGGGAGCATTTAGTCCATTTACATTTAAGGTAATTATCAATATGTATGTTCCTATTAACATTTTCTTAATTGTTTTGGGTTTGTTGTTGTAGTTCTTTTCCTTCTCTTGCGTTTCTTGCCTAGAGAAGTTCCTTTAGCAGTTGTTGCAGAGCTGGTTTGGTGGTGCTGAACTCTCTCAGCTTTTGCTTGACTGTAAAGGTTTTAATTTCTCCATCAAATCTGAATGAGATCCTTGCTGGGTAGAGTAATCTTGGTTGCAGGCTTTTCTCCTTCATCACTTTAAATATGTCCTGCCAGTCCCTTCTGGCTTGCAGAGTTTCTGCTGAAAGATCAGCTGTTAACCTTAGGGGGGTTCCCTTGTGTGTTATTTGTTGTTTTTCCCTTGCTGCTTTTAATATGTTTTCTTTGTATTTAATTTTTGACAGTTTGATTAATATGTGTCTTGGCATATTTCTCCTTGGATTTATCCTGTATGGGACTCTCTATGCTTCCTGGACTTGATTAACTATTTCCTTTCCCATATTAGGGACGTTTTCGACTATAATCTCTTCAAATATTTTCTCAGTCCCTTTCTTTTTCTCTTCTTCTTCTGGAACCCCTATAATTCAAATGTTGGTGCATTTAATGTTGTCCCAGAGGTCTCTGAGACTGTCCTCAGTTCTTTTCATTCTTTTTTCTTTCTTCTGCTCTGCAGTAGTTATTTCCACTATTTTATCTTCCAGGTCACTTATCCGTCCTTCTGCCTCAGTTATTCTGCTATTGATCCCATCTAGAGTATTTTTCATTTCATTTATTGTATTGTTCATCATTTTTTGTTTCATTTTTAGTTCTTCTAGGTCCTTGTTAAATGTTTCTTGCATTTTGTCTATTCTATTTCCAAGATTTTGGATCATCTTTACTATCATTATTCTGAATACTTTTTCAGGTAGACTACCTATCTCCTCTTCATTTGTTAGGTCTGGTGGGTTTTTATCTTGCTCCTTCATCTGCTGTGTGTTTTTCTGTCTTCTCATTTTGCTTACCTTACTGTGTTTGGGGTCTCCTTTTTGCAGGCTGCAGGTTTGTAGTTCCCATTGTTTCTGGTGTCTGTCCCCACTGGCTAAGGTTGGTTCAGTGGGTTTTGTAGGCTTCCTGGTGGAGGGGACTAGTGCCTGTGTTCTGGTGGATGAGGCTGGATCTTGTGTCTCTGGTGGGCAGGTCCACATCTGGTGGTGTGTTTTGGGGTGTCTGTGGACTTATTATGATTTTAGGCAGCCTGTCTGCTAATGGGTGGGGTTGTGTTCCTGTCTTGCTAGTTGTTTGGCATAGGGTGTCCCGCACTGTAGCTTGCTGGTCATTGAGTGAAGCTGGGTGCTGGTGTTGAGATGGAGATCTCTGTGAGATTTTCACTGTTTGATATTATGTGGAGCTGGGAGGTCTCTTGTGGACCCGTGTCCTGAAGTTGGCTCTCCCACCTCAGAGGCACAGCACTGACTCCTGGCTGCAGCACCAAGAGCCTTTCATCCACATGGCTCAGAATAAAAGGGAGAAAAAGTAGAAAGAAAGAATTAGTAGAAGTAGAAAGAAAGAAAGAAAGAAAGGAGGGAGGGAGGAAGGAAGGAAGGAGGGAAGGAAGGAAAAAGAAAGAAAGAAGATAAAGTAAAGTAAAATAAAGTAAGATAAAATATAATAAAGTTATTAAAATAAAAAAAATAATTATTAAGAGAAAAAAAAACGGACGGATAGAACCCTAGGACAAGTGGTGGAACCGAAGCTATACAGACAAAATCTGACACAGAAGCATACACATGCACACTCACAAAAAGAGGAAAAGGGGAAAAAATCATAAATCTTGCTCTCAAAGCCCACCTCCTTAATTTGGGATGATTCGTTGTCTATTCATGTATTCCACAGATGCAGGGTACATCAAGTTGATTGTGGAGCTTTAATCCGCTGCTTCTGAGGCTGCTGGGAGAGATTTCCCTTTCTCTTCTTTGTTCTCACAGCTCCCAGGGGCTCAGCTTTGGATTTGGCCCCTCCTCTGCTTGTAGGTCGCCGGAGGTCGTCTGTTCTTCGCTCAGACAGGACGGGGTTAAAGGAGCCGCTGGTTCGGGGGCTCTGGCTTACTCAGGCCGGTGGGGAGGGAGGGGCACGGAGTGCGGGGCGAACCTGCGGTGGCAGAGGCCGGCGTGACGTTGCACCAGCCTGAGGCGTGCCATGCATTCTCCCGGGGGAGTTGTCCCTGGATCCCGGGACCCTGGCAGTGGCGGGCTGCACAGGCTCCCCGGAAGGGGGGTGTGGATAGTGACATGTGCTTGCACACAGGCTTCTTGGTGGCGGCAATAGCAGCCTTAGCGTCTCATGCCTGTCTCTGGGGTCCGCACTTTTAGCCGCGGCTCATGCCCGTCTCTGGAGCTCCTTTAAGCAGCGCTCTTAATCCCCTCTCCTCACGCACCAGGAAACAAAGAGGGAAGAAAAAGTCTCTTACCTCTTCGGCAGGTCCAGACTTTTCCCCGGACTCCGTCCCGGCCAGCCGTGGCGCACTAACCCCCTGCAGGCTGTGTTCATGCCGCCAACTCCAGTCTTCTCCCTGTACTCCGACCAAAGCCCGAGCCTCAGCTCCCAGGCCCGCCTGCCCCGGCGGGGGAGCAGACAAGCCTCTCGGGCTGGTGAGTGCTGGTCAGCACCGATCCTCTGTGCGGGAATCTCTCCGCTTTGCCCCCGCACCCCTGTTACTGTGCTCTCTTCCGCGGCTCCGAAGCTTTCCCCCTTCGCCACCCGCAGTCTCTGCCCGCGAAGGGACTTCCTAGTGTGTGGAAACCTTTTCTCCTTCACAGCTCGCTCCCACTGGTGCAGGTCCCATACCTATCCTTTTGTCTCTGTTTATTCTGTTTTCTTTTGCCCTACCCAGGTACGTGGGAGGTTTCTTTCCTTTTGGGAGGTCTGAGGTCTTCTGCTAGCGTTCATTAGGTGTTCTGTAGGAGTTGTTCCACGTGTAGATGTATTTCTGATGTATCTGTGGGGAGGAAGGTGATCTCCACGCCTTACTCTTCTGCCATCTTCTCGGAAGACCCCCTTCCAGTTTTAATAGACTAAAATTTATGTACTTATTTGTGGGGCAAATGTATCTCAGCTGCCTACCTGAAGTCTCCACCTTTTTTCTTCTACTGGGAAAGTTCAAGGGAATGTAATCGTTTTTCCAGAAACTATTTGTGCTGGTTGTTCTGTTTACCCTCATGTTCCATTCCATGAGGGATAAGAATGGCCATAGAGCCTAATTTATAAACCACATATCCTATGCATCACTTATGTAAAAATATTCTAGCCCACACATCTTAAAAATAGAATATTAATGCATCCAATCCAGAGGACCAGCTAAAGCACACACACACACACACACAAATGCTTAGACCAAAGAGCTGTGTCACTCAAATTTCTTGTTATCAGGATGAGATGAGGCAACTGTTTTCCTATGAAAGATGCCAGTATTTCCTAAATCCTCATATATTTTGTTGGGAATTACATTATTTTATAATGCCTCTTACTAGAATTTAGTTTTATCTCAAACACATGGTTTAGAAATATTGGCTTAAACTTCCGAAAAGAGAGTGTCATTTTCATGAATGTGAGATGTTGTAGGTGTGGGTATCTATAGGAGAATGATGAGCTCGTCTAGTTAGTAAATATTATTGATTGGCTATTGGAGGACATCTGTGGCTACTTTCCAAAGTTCTGTGATTCCATAACATAAGAAAATGTCACAAATGGAGCACATTTCAAAAAATTAATAGCTATGATTTTTAAAAATATTTTACAGCCTGAATATTTGTTTTTCTTAATTAAAAAATATACACAGGACCCTCACATCAGCTCACTCTTCTCTTTTGAGAGAAAGGACCATGACACTGTTACCCCACAGAGTAACCTGAGAGACTTAACCAGACATAATACTTGACATCTGTACATTATCCAGATTTTACCATGTAAAGGGCAACAGAATTTATGACCAATGAGAAATATGTAGTCTCAACTGAGTGCAGTTTGGAAAGTATTAGGCAGACAAGTGAGACCTCTATTATTATTATAATAGAAATGCCGATTAAAGGTATACTTTCTTTAACAGATGTTAAAATGCCAATTCCCAAGCAATATGAGGTAATATATATTTCAAGCACCAATTAAGTGACATCTTTTCTAAGATTTCAAAATTCTTTTAAGCAATGTATCCTTTTTGTAGCCCTGTAATAAATAAATAAAACATAAATTTCCTGAGTCTTGGAAAATGCACATTTCTTAGAATTATATAAAATATGAATTCTTCTAAATGGTTCAGAAGTTTAAGTTATCACAGGTGAACATTAGGCTTTTTTCATGTTCTAGAGACATGCATACCATACAACCATCTTGACTGTACTACTATATTTTAAAAGGAGTAAAGTAAACAATATCATTTAATATTAGGCAGTTAAGTACAAATATGCCAGTTAATGTAATAGAGACATTGCCAAAAATCTGTCACATTTGTGAATAAGCTTCGTGTGTTTGATAAGGTGGCTCACTTCATTGAAAAATGAAGCAAACCTCACAAACCTGACACAAGCTCTTCTGTGCGAAATCCCATGCCGTTTGCACAGCTAGGAAGTAGGGGTTAGATGCCTCTTTGCTGGTTCATTTCACCATGGATCCCACTTGCTGTAGGCCTCTCTGCATCATGTTTCCAAAGGAAAGAAGTCATTTGAGTGCAGGAACTTGTCCCCAGCAAAACAAAGCATGTGACCCCCTGATGCCATTTGACTGAATGATATTTAAAATTGGACAAAGATTTTTCCCTCATTAGATGCTGGCAGAGTTTTGCTCCTTTTCAAAGTCTGTCATTCTTTCAGCTGTGAGTCAGAGCTCAAGCTAAGTAAAACCCGTGAAGGAAAGGATTTTGTGGGTTTTCTTGGGGAATGTGTAATTCTTTTTTTTTCAGAAGTAATTAAAAACTACACAAGAATTTTCTCTGTGGGCACTGGTACTGATCTCTTCTGCACCTTCAGTTTGCTACATGGCTTGGGGTGCACTCAGAGCCAGCTGGTGGCTCAGGCTCATTTGAGTGGGTGTCAGGCCGCTGTTTGAAGGGTCTCTGTGGTCTCGGTGGGGCACTGGGTGCCTGTGTGTGGACTGCATGGAACTGTGTGCAGGTCTCTTGAGATTTCTCTTCTCATAGAGGGCTCTGTATAAGGCTCCTGTGAGAGGTCTCTGTGAAGTCTGTGTATTATCTCTGAGAGGTCCCTGTGTGGGGTGAGTGTGGGTCCCCGTGTGGAATCAGTGTGGGTCCACGTGTGAGGTCACTGTGGGTCCCCGTGTGGAATCAATGTGGGTCCCCGTGTGGGGTGAGTGTGGATCCCTGTGTTGGGGACTTTTAGTGAGGGGCCCTCCATTGCTGGCCTTTCTGCACCTCACAGCAGAAGGGCAAAGGGACTTGCACCTTCTTGTTTCTTGCTCTTCTGTCAGTGTCCCTCTGTGTCACTTCTCTCGACATGTGCCTTGGGCGTCCAGCACCCTCAAACCCAGCACTCACCTCTTGGTGCCCCTGAGAGGACCCGGCAGCAGTCAGGCTCAGGGTCTCCGCTCTGTGCCACCCTCTCCTGAGCTCTGGAGGTTGTTCTGTGCTCTGGGTTCCAGCCCCTCCCTCAGGCCCTGGCTGTGCCCCCAGTGCTGTGTCCACCCTGGAGGATGGAACCCAGAGGTGAGACCTGGCTTCAGGGAGAAACCACAGCACAAGCAGGCCTGTGCCTGCTCCCCCCCAGCAGGTCCTGGTCCCACATGTTGGGATCCTGACAGGCGTAGGGCAGGGCCATTCAAGCTGTCACCTGGATCAGGGGACCCTCCTGGAGCAGGACTCTCCACCACGGGAGTGACTGTGACACAGAGCCCCAAATTGCTCTGTAGAATTGCTCCTGTCTCCCTGGTTTCCTGTGTGGACGGGCCGGAGAGGAAAGCTGACGGCACCCTCGTTCTCCACAGGTCACTTCCCACCCACTGGGTGACACATCCTGTCTGCTGGCCTCTTCCCTCTCCAGGCTCTGGGGTGAGCAAGGCTGATAGCAGATGAGACTTGCTACGACCCCAGCACAGTCCCTGAGCCTGGTAAGTCCCACCTGTCCCCTGAGAGCCTCCTTGGGCCACATGTGTAGGTAAAGGTCACAGACCGCGAGTCTGTCGTGAGCTCCCAGTCCTGTGAAAGTTGATTAACTACATTGTGGGGAAGTGAACCTTCCCTGCTTGGCGGCTCCGCGGCCTCTGGGAGCCTGACCCTCTGTGGAGGGGAGCTCCAGGCGCCTTCCCTCTGACTGGGCTCTGGGAGCTGGAGTCGGGGGAGAGTCTGGGCTGGGGCCACCGTGAGCCACTGGCCCCTAACTTCTTTTCTCTGGGCCTGTACACGGTGGTGGGACGCCAGGGGCTCCTTGATCACTGTGCCATTTATGGGCACCTCTGCCACTTGCCTCCGTCCCCCGCATCCCACCCTAGGGGCACATGACAGACAGTGAGGTGACTGCAAACACAGTCACATCCCTGCTTGCTCCCTGGGGGAGGTGGACACTGTGAGTAGGGCTGTCCTCTCCTCTGGGGCAGGAGTGGACAGCCCTTGGCGGCCTCCATGGTCCTCACCTCACACCCTCAGAGCTGGGAGTGCATGGTCTTTGTTCTCACCGCCGCTCCAGACTGTGAGAAAGGCAGAGGCCGGGTGACACTCCCAGCCCATCTCAATCCCAGCTCCATCAGGGAGAGAAGGAGCTTCCAGGGCAGGCATCATCTGTCCCCACCAAGACATGGGGGCAAGGTTTCTGCCACCTCTGGACTCTGGGCTAGCACTGCCCCCAAACTCCCCTCCTTATTCTGACATGTGAACTTGTCTGTGACACTTTCTGGAGCCTGAGGGGAATTTCAGCCTCTGCAAACCCCTCCCCTACAGTCCCACAAGTTCAAGGTAGAGAGAGAGCAGGAGAGGACTGAGCCGGTTCCTGAGAAGGGGGAGGTCTTTAGGTTTAGTTCACCTTAACACGTCCTGAATGCTGTTGCTTGTTTCTGTAATGCTGCTATTATGGAAACTTAAGTGCAGTGAGGGAATTGAGGTGAGGATGAGTATTCCACGCTGGGACCAACCTCCCT
This sequence comes from Pseudorca crassidens, assembly GCF_039906515.1. Classification (NCBI taxonomy): domain Eukaryota; kingdom Metazoa; phylum Chordata; class Mammalia; order Artiodactyla; family Delphinidae; genus Pseudorca; species Pseudorca crassidens. The sequence goes on along the minus strand of NC_090302.1, from coordinate 97,590,664 downwards.
CCATGGCCCCATCCCATCTGGAAGCCAGAGCAGCTACCTGGAAAGAGTGGACCCTGATCCCTTCCCTTCCCCCCAGCAGGGCACAGACAGAGACCACCACCTCTCATGAGAAAAAACATGTATTTTGGGAAACAATAAAAATTGTGGTAGGAAGAGAAGCCATTAGCACATAGATGATTTGTTAACGTGAGAAGAAGCAGGTTTTCTTTCCATGAACTGAACTTTTTTTGGCACTACTTTCCCCCCAGGAAAGGCATGAGAAGCACACTCTGGCTGACCAGAGGGAACACATTTTTGAGGACATGCTGGGTGATGGCGCAGGTGGCCTGAGTCACCGGCCAGTCTTGGTCCATGCTGGCAGCGTCTGACTGGGGACTCCAGTTCCCTGGGTGGGAAGGCTAACTTGTCGCCCCTGCCTGTGGTATGCCTGCTCTTGTTAAGGTAGCTGTGGTCCTTGGGGCTGGCTTGGTGACTGTAGGCTGTATCTTTCAACACCCTTCTCTGTTCTGAAGAGGAGAGAACCCTGTGGTAGTGGGAATGCCCCTGTGCTGGGGCCTGGAGCTGTTCTGGGTGCAGATTTAACTTTGAGGCACAGAGTCCTTGGTGAAGCCCCAGTTTCTCTCTTAGGACCTGTCCAACAGCTCTTGCAGTCGCACAAGGGTCAATAGCCCTGCTCTCTCCAACAGGTTTGCCTTTGATTGGTTTCTGCTGGTGAGCGGTGGCTGATGCAGGCTTGCCTTTTTGAAGGGATTCTTCTATTCCTTTGCCTTTTTTATCGTGGCTGACATACTGCTTCGTCCTTTTTTGGCTTTCTGGTGAAAGCTGTCTCTTCCCTGGTGAGAGCTGAGGATGTTTGCTCCCAAGGGACTCTTCTCTTTCCCTGACCTGAGAAGCGTGGCTCATCCCACTTGCTTGCGAAGCCTTTAGTCCTGAAGACCTTTCTTTATACTCTCCTGGTTTGGGCTTCCAGTTGTCCTCCCTCCCCTCAGTCGAGGCAAACTGGCCCTTCCACGGGTCCCTAACTTTTGGTTTCCTGGGTTCCTGTTGTTCCTGGTTGCTTCTCGTTTCTTCATGTTCTCCCGGTTGGAGGCTCCTAACGCACCTCCACTCCTCAGCTGGGGCAGGCACGTTGCTCTGGCTTTTTGTTTCTTCATGCTGTCCTTGTTGGGGCTTCGTGAAACCCCTCCACTCCTCAGCTGATGCGAGCATCTCCCTCTGGCTCTTCATTTCTTCATGCTCTTTTGGTTGGGGCCTCTGAAAGTCCCTCCACTCCTCAGTTGGGGCCGACATCTCCCTCTGGCCTTTAAATGGGTCCTGAAGTTGTGGTGTTTTGAATGTCTGCTGCCCCCGGCTGCTCTGTTCCCTGACGTTGAGGTCATATGGCACCACCTGGAAAGCTGGTGCGTCCTCACTAGCATGTTCCCTCTGGGAACTAGAAAGAGACCTGTGAGAAGCCAAGATGTCTGAAGAAAGGAGCACATCAGTGCGATGGTCCTGAAGGAGCACATTGGTGGCAAAGTCCTGGAGGGGCATGCCAATGGCATAGTCTTGAAGGAGGATGTCACTGTGAGAGTCTGGAAGGAGCGCACCAGTGGCACGGCCTTGAGCCACCTGTGTTTTAAGGCATGGCTCCTTTGGAGGTTGGCCAACTGACTTTGTTGGTGGTGACAGAGTTTTCCTAGTGGCTGGAAACCCCAAGACAGTCCCATTCTCGCAGCTTCTGCCCATGAGGTTGACTATGGGCATCTGATAAGGCAGCCTGCCCTCCTGTCCAGTCAGAGGGGCCTCTGAGGGCCCATACCTGTCACCAGGTGAAGTCTGTCCCAGGGCCCTCTGGATTTCTGTATGCTCAGGTGAGGGAACAGGGAGGGGACTCACCAGGGTGGGAACTGTTGCTTTTGTTATCACTTTCATTCCCTGATGGGGCTGAGGTTTTCCAGAGAGCTTATTAGCCAAGTTGGCTTTTGAGTGTGCTCTAGATTGACAGGTGGCAGAGGGGGAAAAGGTGGACCTTGGAGAGGACAAGGTTGAGCCCCACCCAGCTTGAGATTTATGGGCTCAAAGGCCTGGTTGGGTAAGCCCCACCCGTGCCTTACCCGCCACCTTATAACATGTGCTTCCAGCATCTGCCGAATGCTTGGACTGAGGAAGGAAAGCTCACGGGAGGAGTCTACACAGGGTTTCCAGTACTTCGAGGATGCTAGATTTCTGATTTCCTGGCGAGGGTGGGGCTTATAAGAAGCATAGTTGGCGGCAAGCCAGGATTGACGCACAATCACAGGCGTCATACCTTGATTAATCTGCCTCAACTTTGTGCTCAAATGGGCTTTCAAGAATTTTTCTAGATGTTTCTGCTCTGGGCTACTGGGTAAACAGTTTCCAGAGTTACTCTTCAAGGGCCTCATCAAGTATCTTTCTGACTCCTTTTCAGAGTTTCTTTGCAGAAACTTCACTAGGAGGCTGGTCCTGGAGGAAGCTTTTGAGATCCTCCTCAGACATGGCCTTAGACCCTTGCCGAAATCCTGCCCTGGTTGGAATTGTATTTGACCCTTCCTATGGGATCTCCTAGGGCACCTGGACCTTATCTTCTGTCGGTCCAGTCTTCTTTTGCCTGTAAAAGCAGAGGGCTGCCAGGGTCCCTGCTTGCCCTGTGCCTGATAAGTCCGTAAAAATTGGCACTGAGAGGAGCTCAATTCCAGAGACGGAGACAGGAGGATACTGCGGGCCAGGCCCCTCTTGGTTTGCTCTTTGATGAGCCTCTTTTGAAGATGTTGCTTCTGGAGATCAGGGCCAATTAAGTCCTCATGATGAAAGGAAACTGCTGACCTTTGGGCCTGGGAGCGTCCCCTGTCTTGAGGAAGGGTGAGAATGAGTTGGTTAAAGCCTTTCTGAGACCTTTTGACCACAGAGGGTGAAGGCTCCCCACTTTTCAGTTGCTTCTGCAACAAGGGGCAGACATTGAGTTTCAGTTGGGATAAAATATAGTGTCTTGTTCTGAAATGTAGGACAGTCTAGTCCACAGGTACTCATCTGGGGTGGAGAATAAGGTGGTCTGGATGGGAGAGAAGATGGGAGGTAGGGCTGGGCCTGGATCTGAGCCAGAGGTGGGGGCTGGCAGGGAGGCAAGTTTTGAGTGAAAGGCTGGGGTGGAACCCTTTGGCAGGGCAAGACTGGGGCCTGGGAAGCACCTAAAGTTATTCTAGGTTGAATTGAAACTGAAAAGCCATGAGAAACTCCACTGAATAAAACAAAGGGTGCCTGCTGTTGAGCAGAGCTCCTAACAGCCACCAGGGACTCGCTGTGCAGAGAGGGGAGACCCCAGTAGAGTTGGCTGTATTTCTGTTCCAGGTGGTCCCTCAAGACCTCGGAGTGTAAGAGCTGCTGAGGACCAGGTAGCTGCTCTAGCTGCTCTGTGTTGTCTTTCATGTTCCAGAAAGATTGAGGGGTTGTGTTGTCCTACTCAGCACCCAGTGATTTCCACATATTCCCTAAAGTGTTCAGGTGGTAGTCTGAGCTCATTTGTTCTGAGAATGACCCATCCTTTTCTTTCTCCTTACAAGTGTTTAGTTTTACTTTCTTGGTGATTAGAAGCTCCAGCAGCTTCTGGACTTCAGGGTTGACAAATAAGGGGCTACCAGTCTCTACCTGCTTGTCTGTGGGCCCTCCCGAGAACGGGGCCCCTGGTGGCTGGTGGGACAGGTGTTCTTGCCAGGACTTACTCTGTGATGAGGTGGGGAAGAAGAAGGCCTTGGTAATCTTCCACCAGAAGGACAGGAACAAATTGTGATAGCATGCGAGGCCAAGACTCAAGATGGCTGCAGTGGTAGATGCCAAAAAAGAATTACCTGGAGGTGAACACTTTGCCACAGTGCCAAGGGTGACTCTCTTCAAGTTGGATTGGTCTTGAGGTTCTGTTGACAGGGTGGAGGCCACAGGTAAAGAGCCCTGGGTCAGAGGAACCAGGGCAGCTGATGGGCACACGGCAGGAACATCATCTTCTGCAGGTTCCCTGCAGGGCTGGTGGGCTGCAGCAGGCGCTGCTTTGCCCACCTCACCAAGCGGGTCTTGACAGGAGAGCTGATGGAAGCCGCCCTTGTCAGGGAGCTTGTGCAGGTGGCTGCAGGAGACATGAGGCACAAGCAGCAGCCAGGATCCCCCAGGGCCAGGAGGGCTGGGCAGGGCAGGCAGGGGTGGGCACCTGTGGCCCCACGGCCCTCCACGGCCCCCATGCTGACTTCACAGTGCTCCTGCTGTCCCTCACCCTAGGGCTTTAGAGGTACGCTGTCCTCAGGGCTCCCCCTCGCATTTCAGCCCCAGGCTCCCTGCAGCCCAGGTGTCACACCATAGGCTTTGGGTGGAAGAAGAACCCAGGAGAGAAGGGAAAGATTCTTTACCTTCGCAGAAGTGAAATCAGGTCCCTAGCCTTTTCCAGCTCTTTCAGGGAATTTCTGCAAGCTGGAAATCAGCAGAGTGGGTCACGATGGTGAAGGCAAGGGCCTAGGGGGTCTTACAGGAGGCTGAGTGCAGTGTCCCTTTAAGGGGACACCATTGGGAGATTGCAGCCCAGGCACCAGCGTCCAAAGCCACATGATCCCTGACAGTGATGGCGAAGCTCACGAAAGGGTTTATCATTTACAAAGTACTTCCATATCCATTACCCCTTGCGGCCCTCACATCCTCCATGTGGGGGAGAATGGGCAGGGGTCACCTTGCAGAGGAATCTAGCAAAGTTAAACAACTTGTCCACGGTTGGACCTGGAGGTCCCACCTCCCAACCCAGGCGCTCTTGGTCCACTGTAGCCCACACACCCCGCTGGGCCACACCCTTTTCCAGGCCCCTTACCACTTCATTGTGCACATGGAATCTGGGAGGTATCTGGGTTCTGCTCTCCTTCCCAGGAGCCTCCCTGAGGGTTCTGTTTCTTGAGGGACAGGCCCTGCCCCTGGCCTCCTCGGAGCCTGTGGAGCTGGGCCCTCAGGGCTGGGAGAGATGGGGGCTAACCCTCGGGGCACACAGGGATGAAAGGCACAACTTACCTTTCACAGCTCTCTTTTTCTCGTTAATCTTGCGTCTCCCCTTCGGCTCCATTTGATGCTGAGAGACAGAACAAATGAGGACCTGGGACCCAATTCTCACTCTCTCCTCTCTAGCCAAGCCTCAGACACTCAGTGTCCATAACATAATATGACTTTCTACGTTTAACTAACAGAGCTCTGTGGTTTTTCTTTCCTTTCACTCATTTTTAAAGAGGATAAAAATATTTTCTGTTTTCCTTCTCTGAAGAACATAAAGAAGGATTTTCAATGTGCGATTCGCCCTGGATTTCTTTCGTCACTGTTCCTCTGCTCAAGAAACACAGACATTCTCTGAACTACGGATTCATCTGAGCTCCAGCAGGTGGGTCGCTGCTTCCCAAGGCCAGGGCCACTCCAGCGCCAGCTCTGAGGCTCTCAGGGCCTCAGCACTGCCAGCAGATCAGCCCTCATCCGAGACACCTGTTCACAGCTGGTGATCCAGTGCTCATGGGCCTGTCCTCTGGCTGAGATTGAACTCGGTATCCCGTCCTCGACCTCCGGTCACTGTGTGTGAGACTTGCCCTGGAGCCCTCTACCATACCTGGGCAACTGGTCTGAGACCTTTGGATAGAAATCCTAGTGTTCACTCTATCCCCTGCCCAGGCTGGCTTGTGTCCTTACAGGGATGATGTTCTATACTTGAGAGTAGATGTCCTATTCTTTCCCATTTCAGGAGTCTGTGTAGTTGACTGAGAAAAGTGGAAATAACAATAGAAAAGAAGAGAGAATCATGTGCTTGTGGGTCTGGCCCAAGGGTTCCTTACCTTCCTGATGTTTTCATGTTTCCTGGGAGGTGGTGAAGATACATTATTCTCAAGGTAGCGGAGTAACAGGAAAAAGAGCCCCAGTCCCCACAGGAAGGCTAGGATGATGTCACTCACACAGAGAGTGCAACTGGAGTACTGCCAAGTATCAAAAGGAAAGAGAGCATTCTCCATTATCTGAATCACACAGCTGCCAGCAGGCAACTGAGCACAGGGCATGTACTTGGAGACTAAAGCCCTAGGCCTACATCATAGAGCTGTGGTTTGGTCACAAAGGGCTCCTGAGGGTGTGGGAGGGAGTCATAGAGGAGGAGGCTGTACCACGGCCCCACAGCTCTATCCCTCCACCCTCATGGGTCTTCTAGACCTTAGTCAATTTTCTATTCATTCCACCTGGAAATCACATTTTTCCTGGTTCCTCAGATCTCTTGGGGATCTCGGCTTGAACCCACCATTTTCATAGCCTTTGAAACTCTGAAATTCTCCCAGGATTTTGGCCGTTTCCCAGTGACTTATACTCTCAGAATCTCCTTTGTTCACAATTCCATCGTTTTTTCATCTCGCATATTTACATTTAAGTTGTATCAATACTTTCTCAGCAAATTTCAATTATACAATACAGTATTATCAACTCTGGTTACCATGTTGTACATTAGATCCTAAGACTTTCATCTCATACAAAGTTTGTACCCTGTTGCCACCCTCTCCTTATTTCCCCCAACCCTAGCCCTTGGCAAACATTCCTCTGTTTCTATGAGTTTGACTTTTTTTTTTTGTAGATTCTGCATATAATTGATAATAGGCAGTATTTGCCTTTCTCTGTCTGGCTTTTTCTTAGCATGATGTCCTCTAGATTCATCCACATTGTTGCAAATATGAACACCACTTTTCCCATATAAGTTTGTTACTTTCATCAATCCAGAAATAGAACTTTTTTTATACTTAATTTTGAATATTTAATTTGTTATAGTTTCCATCCACCTTTGCCAACTTCACTCGGAATAATTAACACAAAAATTCAAACTAATGATTATTATTTCAAATTTACAAAACCAAGTATAATAAAAAGATAAGTAATTAAACTTCTAAGTGATATGTTTTGTGTTAGTAACATTTTATACTTCTGAAGGTAGAAAAGCCTCACAAAGACTGTACACACACACACACACACACACACACATTTCGACAGACCAATGCAGTATAGTCAAATCCAAAAATTAAGCATGTCCTCATTTTCTCTAAATCTTTTGTATATTGTCTTGACCACATTTCTTCTCACTCTGCCCGAAATAGACAGTCTCCATTCTCCAGAGTTTAGAAACATGTGTGGAACTCCCAGAAGTCAGAAATGGGTTAGGTGAGCTTAGGTTCTAATCTTGAGTAGACACTGGGACTGGAGGACCAAGGCCTGGGTTAAAGTCGTCTACAGCAGCCTTTTATGATATCCCTAGGGTGTTCTACACATTTTCTTTTTCAGAATACACCTTGCCTTCGCCCTCCTACCCTACCCTCTCCAGACCCTGGAGCTTCGAGTCTTGCCTGTACCTTATAGAGAGGGCACTTTGAGTCTTATAGGAAATCCCCTATAACATCATTGGACATCCCTTTTGGCAGGTGGAATTGGGTATTCACTTAGGGATTGTACTTTTTAATCACTACCTGGTTAGTTTTTCTTAATATGTGAAATATTTATTTGGCTATACTGTCATGAATGTACATGTTCAAGAACACGTCTCTAGCATCTACTGTTGCTTTTATTACAGGCTCTTCACCCTTTATGATATTGTCACTGGGGCATGACAGTCCTCAGTGTGAACAACTAGGGTACCTGAGGAGCATGGAGGTCCCTAATTTAGACAACTAGAATCAATGGAGATCATGGTGGGTCCTGATTTCTGCTTCATTTGCAGGGGGACTTATGGATGACTAATTGAGAGAGAGAAAATCCTGGGAGCCAGACTCTTGTGGGGTGTTCCTTTCAGGAACCCCTGCAGGCTCTCATGGTGAGGATGGAGAGAGGTGCCCTGGTGGCTCTGGAGGGGGTGGGGACGAAGGGGTGGCAATGGAGCTTTCTGTGTAGCAGAATCTTACTCTCCAGAGAAAGGACTTGGCCAGAGTGCGATTCTGAAATCTCATCCCAGGTAGAGGAAATAAATTCTCCCCCAATTCAGCCTTCTACATCCTTCCTTTCTCATGTGATGTGGTGTGTTGGGGGAACATATCAGCAGGGGATAGGGCTTCAAGGAAATGCTGCAGCCAAGGCAAGGAGTAGGGGGAGGGGAAAGAGCCATATCCCTGGGGAGAGTCAGAAACACTTGTGAAGGCCACACCCTCAAACAGAGGCCCGCTAGAGACCGGGATTTACTGCAAGATTATAGAATGTTTTCCCTCCCTCACAGTTGACCATCACACCTGCAGGCCTCCAGGATAGTTAAGAGTAGATCACTGCCAAAAGAACTGCAAGACAGAGACTCAAGCTGAGCAACAGTACCTAGGGAAGCCCCAACATCAAGATGAGAGACAAGGGACTTACCTGGTGGTCCAGTGGTTAAGACTCTGTGCTTCCAATTCAGGGGGCCCAGGTTTGATCCCTGGTCAGGGAACCAGATCCTGAATGCCACAACTAAGACCCGGCTCAGCCAAATAAGTAAATATTAAAAAAAAAAAAAAAGGAGGAGAGACAAAAACAAGGACATTAGAGGAATTTGAAGCCTTTGGCACCTATGTTACCACAAACATTAAAAACAGAACAACTGACAAAGATCAGAAAATTATATCTACATAAAGGAGGAACTTCCAAGGAGAAATGAATGCTGGTAAAATGAAACCCTTGAGTTTTCTGCTTCTTAATCAATCTAAAAAATAACTTTTTATCAGCCCTGGTGGCCTAATGGATAACATATAACTGTTTTAAGGGAGAGTAGTAACAATGTGTTAAGGAATTATGGCACATGGATAAGTGAAATTAATGACAGCCACGTCACAAGGATGGGAGAAAAGAATTGGGAATACTATGTTATAAAGTTCCTGAACCCATGAAATGGTGTGGTGTTATTTCAAGGTGGGAGTAGTTTATTTCAAAAATGCATATTGTAAACTCTAAGGAAACCATAAAAAATTTAAGAAGTATAACTTACACTCTTAAATGAGGAGATAAAATGGAAACATTAGGGGAAACTGGGAACTGGGTACAAGGAACAGTCTGTACTATTTTTGCAACTTTGCTGTTATTCTAAAATTATTCCCAAAGTAGTAATTTAATATGCTCCTTAAGTGTACTTGCTTAATTATGAAACTATCTCAAATAAATTAATGGTGCATCTCTTGCCCTCAGTTCCGAATTTTTGAAAAGTAAAAAATCCTGGAAAAATTAGCACATTTAAGTCAGTTTCTCCACCCCACTCCAGGTGATACTCTCCACATTGTCCCTCATATGGCTATATAAATTATTTAGTTCTTTTTAGGATGCTAATACAGCTTTCACTATAGCTATGTATGCCCCATTAATGTATGTAACAGAATATGCCCAGATAGAATGCTGGATATATATGCCCTTATTCATGTTTTCAAAGACAAAAAATAAGTAAGAGGATTGATTTTATTCAGGCTTTTGCAATAAGAAGATCAGAATGTCTTGCAGGGTGGTTTTTGCCTTAGACTTTTTTAGGGAAAGTAGGAAAGTTACAGGTGGGGCTGATTTACAATTGGAATTATTTTGCAATTAGGTGAAGTCTCAGTCAGTTAGATGAACAGGAAGGTTCATCTCTGTGTCTGGCTAGTTTTAGAAGGACACCCAGTTCTGAGCTCAGCTAATATTTCATGAAACAAAGAAAGGGAAGTTGAGAGATCAGTGTCTGGTCTTATCAGCAGGTTAAAGCAAAAGGGGAAAAGTTGGTGTTTCCCTGGTCACAGATAAACAAGGGAGTGATCTCCAGGTCTTAGGGGAATCCTGAGAAGGCCTGGGTAGCAAATCTTATCTTAAGTGGGGTGGTTCTTTGTGGTACACGAAAGGTGGAGGATTTCAGAAAACAGAGGATAAGGTGATTTCTTAACTGTTGCTATTTTCTGAGATCACAAATCACAGGTAAAATTCAAAACTGTTGGGCCTCAGTTTTGTTCATGACCAAGAAATGTCATTCATTGTTGAACAACACAGAGACAATCATAAACCTTTGAGTGGGTCAAATCTGGGTCTAAGGAATAATCTCCTGAAGACTCTTGTTTGGCACTGTTCCTGCAAAATCATTTGAACAATTGTTGAGAGGAAGTGGAAAAGATGAGTGTTTTAGAGTTCTGGAGATCAGGCGTCTTAAAAGAGGGATTCTAAAATGAAGGAGAGAAGTATTAACATAAAATATTATAGTAAGGAAAAAGTCTGTACCCTCTCTTTGCCGTGTGAAAATTAGAGGCAAAATCATATCAACTTAAAATTATGTTTAGTAATGAATTTTCAGGATTTTAGCTTATTTAAAAATGTATAGGTATCTAAAGAATACTATTATTTAACTCAGTTTAGCATAAGTCTAATGTTTTGAGTTACCTAAAGATCTTGGAAACTATCTTCGTACCACAAAGCATAAGCACTGTTAAGACAAGATTGGTTTGAATATTGATTCAATTTGGTTAAACAAAAATTTACATTTTTCATAATCTGAAACATCTGGTAGATACAATGCTAGTTTATTCAATCAGAAAAATTTTATAAGTTTAGGAAGAGCATATCCAGGTAGAATAAAAATGTATGATGTTGAAAACATAGCTGTTTTTATTAAACCAGTAATATTAAACTAGTCTTTTTTGACAAAGATTTGCCTTAATTATGTAAACTTGAATTTTAAAAACTTTTTAGTTAGTTTCCATAAGAATACTTTTTTAAGCATATGAAAATATCAGAAGTTCAGTTTCCTTAATTTCTGGTAATTTTAGAACTATTTATGTGTGTTTGTTTATGTTTAAGCTAATCAAAACAGAATTCTCTTTAAGAAATTTCATAGTGCAATTTTGTAATACCATCCAAAGGTAGAAACTTATTACACATTCATAGACAAAAATACATACAGACAGACACAGATAGAGAGCTTCAAGTCTACAACTTTAGCCATGCGTTGGACAAAAGCACAGAGATACTAATACATGATCCCTGGGCCATATAAAAGAGTTAGCTTTCATCCTTGTCCCACCAATACTTGTAAAAGAGATCTTCAAGATTCCCTTTGTCCTGATGTGTAATCTAATGGATGCTGTGTAGTAAATTTTCGACAAGTAACCAAGAAGAGACCAAGTGGCCATCTGGGTGTCTCCAAAATCCATCTGAGTGGCAAAACATCCAGCTTGTTTCCAATGAGATTTTTCAGCCTAGGTTTTAGCAGGCTGTTGTGCCGTAGGTTCCTTAAGTAGAGTTTCCCATCTCTAAAAAAAGGTTGAGCAAGGGGAAGTATGTAGGTGGCAGAGGACAGATTTTCTTGGGAAGTGGCTATGTTAACATTTTTGTCAGTCAGGTAGTTTCCTTGGCTTTGGGAGTTATGGCTTCCAGTGTGAGCTTTGATTTTGAGAATAGCTAATTATTTGGTTTGCAATGTCTTCTAATAGGTCAGTGACTTGTGTTCCGTTTTTGATGGGTATTCCTGCAACTGTCATTGAACACTCTTTGTTTCCATTAAAGGGGGCTTAGGGGTCTTGACAGAAGCAAAAGAAAGTCAGGTGGTCAGTGAGAGCAATTCAGGGGCAAAGGTGCCTAGGCAGAGTCAGGGGCCCAGAAGGTAAGGCCATTGGGAGAGCAAAGAATACTGTTTTCCAACTGGAAAGTTATTCTCTTCCCAGAAAGTTTACTGCAGTTTTGGGGCTAATGCTGGGTAAACCATGCCAGGTAGTAAGAAGTTCTAGTGAGACAGAAAGAGGTTTAGATAAAGGCAGGTCACACATAGCATAAATGTATGTCAGTTCTAGAGTTCTCTGCGCCTCCTTGGGCTGCATGGCTTCCGTTAGAGAGACCTCCTGCAGGAATGCAACTTTCTATTCTCCCGCACAGATGGTCAACCTGCTACTGCATGCTGAACCCTTGCTCTAACTGACTAATAAATTTTTCTTCTCCACTTACTTCTGCTTTTAGTAAGTGAGCCAATTCACCCCATTTCCTATTATAAATTAGATAAACCAAACATCAAAAACAAAGAGAGGGATAAAGAACCAGTTTCTTGGTTAAGCTTGGCCTCTTTTATGTGTATCCAGTTGTTGTGTTTCTCTGCTTTAATGGGATGTGGTATTAATAGGAATAAAGTCAATGAGGCAAACAAGTCTGAGGGGTGTGAACATCACATAATAAACACTGTAGGAGGGCTGGTTTCCATAGTTGTATGTCAGCATCACTAGGCACAGAATATTCTAGAGACACCTGAGTGGTTTGGGACCACTGGGTCAGGGATAGCAATTCTTGTGTGAGGAATTACAAATAAATAATTAGCATGTGTTCATGCAGAAGAAACCCTATTCACAGTAAACCAATTAAGGGTGCCTGAGGATAGGAGCACAATAGAGAATCACTGTACTTACAGTTAAATAGAAAAAGGAGACTACAGAATATGCCTCTATATTGGTTTAATTTGTAAATTAAAAAAATATTGTGAGGTTTTATTTGAATAAAGAAAATGATATATTCAAATACATATATATGTTTCACATATATCTATAAAGACATATAATGAAATATTATTTATCCATAACAAAGAATGATATCCTGCCATTTGCATGAACCTGGAGGACATTATGCTAAGTGAAATGAGCCAGACAAAAATAGGTAAATGCTGTGTGATTTCACTTACATCTGGAATCTGAAAAAGTTGAACTCATAAAGCCAGAGAGTAGAATGGTAGTTTCCAGAGGCTTGGACATGGACAAAATGGGGAGAAGCTGGTCAAAGGGTACAGACTTCCAGTTATAAGATGAACGAGTTCTGGGGATCTAACGTACAGCCTAGTGACTATAGTTAATACTATAATGTATACTTGAAATTCACTAAGAAAAGCTAACTATGTGAGGTAATGGATGTGTTCATTAACTTGATTGTGGGAATCATTTCACAGTAGATATGTATATTAAATCATCACATATGGCATTTAAAAAAATCACGTGTACAGCCTAAATATATACAATTTTAATTTGTCATTCATACCTCAATAAACTGGAAAAAATACTGAAAAAAATAGTGGAAAGATAAGCCACAGACCGTGAGAAAATATCTGCCATTCATATCTGATAAAGAACTTATAGCCAGGATATGTAAAGAACTCTTAAAAACTCAATAAGAAGAAGACAAAATAATTCAATTTAAAAATGGACGAAAGATTTGAATAGACATTTCCCCTAAAGAAGATATACAAATGGTGAATGCCACATGAAGAGACGTTCGATATCATTAGCTATTAGGGAAATGCAAATTAAAACCCCAGTCACATCCACAAGAATGGCTAACAATGAAGAGAAAGAAGATAAATATTGGTGAGGATGTGGGGAGAAACATTGCTGGCAGGAACGTAAAATGGTACAGCCACTTTGGAAACCAGTTCAGCACTTTCTTAAATTGTTAAATTTACCACATGTCCTAGCAAAATTCCACTAGTAGGTAACTACTCAAGAGAAATGAAAACATTATGTCTACAGAAAGACTCAACACATGACTGTTCCTGGAAGAATTATTCATAATAACCAAAAAGTGAAGCAACCCAAATATCCATCAAAAGCTGGGTAAATAAAATGTATAAGTGGTTAATTAAACCTGTGATAATAATAGCAAAAAGGCCCAAGGGGAGAAAACAGTACACTGCTGTAAGGTTCTTATACTACCTGTGAAGTGGTATAATAAAAGCTGAAGATAGGCTGTAATAAGTAAAAATGTATATTTGAAACCCTGAAGCTACAGCTAAAACAACACAACGAATCACAACCGGTAAATTCTATGTTCCAGGTGATGCTACCCACTGAGTTATAACAAACCTGCCAATATCTAACAAAAGGTAAAGTAAAAGATAGGAGATTTTTATACCTGCTTTCACTTGGCTTTTTAGTTATCTGAATTCATTGACATAATATATGTCTTGTGTGAAGAAGATGGCAGAGCTTAGTATTGAGAGTTGTTTTCTGCTCTCTGTTTTTATGTTTTCAAGGAACTATTTAACCTTTACCCTCTCCAATCTTAGGCAAAATTGCAACATTTTGCTCTCTATCTCCACACAATTAGCCTTTCATGTACATTAACCAAACAAGATTATTTACTATAACACTATTTGATAACCATAATTCAATGTGTTTTAAAATGAGGTATGCTCTGCAGAAAGAAGAGTCAATAATGCTTCCCAGGTGAGAAACTAAGAAGTATGAATAATGATTGTAGGACTCATGTGGCTTTGTTATTACAAGGTTTATAAAGCTAAAGCTCCCCAAAGAGTTTACATGCTTTAAAACCCTGAACTGTAGTCAATCTGAACTTGTTTAGATTGCACATCTTTATTCAGAGTGTTAAAATGTACATAGATACCTTTGAAATATACTCACAGTGAAAACTCAACATTCAAAACTATGTTGCAGTTTTTACTTCACTCCTCCCCATACTCTCTGAGGTTTTTTCGTTCTCCTAAAATCTGGGCATTGTCAATCCCTGAATGAATAAAATAATTTTTTCAAGTCAGGTGCCCTTTGGGAAATCACATCTAAATTAATCGAGCAAAATGTTGTAGAAAAACGTTCCATAAGGAAAACTTTTGAGATACACAGAAAACCTCTGTCTAAGCCATGTAAAAACTAACCAGAATAGCCAAGAAGTTTGGGAGTTGGAAATAAAAAGACGTAGACCACAACACATGCACAAATATACATCTCAATATCTTCTTGTTTTCTATTTATAATCAGAGTAAAAAAATGTCACTAGGGCTTCCCTGGTGGTGCAGTGGTTGAGAATCTGCCTGCCAATGCAGGGAACATGGGTTCGAGCCCTGGTCTGGGAAGATCCCACATGCCGTGGAGCAGCTAGGCCCATGAGCCACAACTACTAAGGCTGTGCATCTGGAGCCTGTGCTCCGCAACAAGAGGCTGCGATACTGAGAGGCCCGCACACCATGATGAAGAGTGGCCCTCACTTGCCACAACTAGAGAAAGCCCTCGTACAGAAATGAAGACCCAACACAGCCAAAAATTAAAAAAAAAAAAAAAAGAATTGTCACTAAATGGTTATGAAGGAATTTTAAAATAAATCTGATGTTATAACTATTGAGATAAATTAGTAAATCAAACTGAACCAAAAACAAATGTGTTTATGGGGGCAGGGGGCAGGCTCATTCAAGGAATGGTTTTGGAGAATTAAAAATATAAACTAAATGGAATATTCTTTATTGAAAAATATTGTGAGGTTTTAATTTGTTTATAAACAAAGTCCTTTAAAATAATCTCTTGAGCCAAATAATTCCTATTTCCCTTCAATATCATTAGGAAAACCAGTGAGCTATTCTTATACATGGTAATTAATAAGTCAGCATATTGATTAGAAACCCAGATGTATGTATCATATTTCATTGTTATACAGACATCAAAGACTGTAAGCATCTTGTTATAGCAAATTTGATATATTTTATTTCTAAGTGGCAGCTAAGGAAGTACATTTTCCAGCTCACCCTTCAAAAGAACCTACTGTGAGGAGTGTGAGAAAGTGACAGCCTCCAGCTGCTGTGCCTCTGGACCTTTGGGACCTCCAACAGCCTTTACACTGAGGCTATGCTCTCCCCAGGCTGCTCCCAGCCAAAGTTTGGATAATGGAATAGGGCCCTCCCTGCCCTGTGTGGGATTACCATAGCTGGCAGCCTTTGCTCCGGGACTCCCTATATGTGTAGCCAAGACTTTCTCAGAGTTGCATTGAAGTCTGAGGCTCTTCTTCCACAATCCTCCCTCCTTCCCTGTCTCCTTTCACAGGTGTCAGATCTGCAGGGCAGTTTGAATGCTTTTCCCTCCTACTCCTGCTCCATCACTTCTTTATCCTCCACAGGTGTTTCCCCAGCAGATCACTTACATGTCTGATTTCATCTTGGCATCTGCTTGCAAGAGAACCCTAAGTGATACACTAAGAAGAATTTCCTTTGGGCTCCTCTAGACTCCACTTGATCAATAGCAAGTGAATCCTTTTCTAGGAATTAATGGCGACACTCAACTCAGCTTAACGTTCAAGGTAGGAAAGCAAGGATTATTTTTCACTCCAGAAAATGAATGACCCATTGGGACTGCAGATAATAAAACTTGGGGAATAATAAGAGGCATCTCCAAAGGACTGGAAGTGCTTCATCTAGATTTAACACAGACAGGGCATTGTCCTATAAAACCACACAGATCTTAAATTCAATAGATCAAAATTTGTTTAAATTGTGTAAATCTAGAAAGATCTTAATTGTTCTTTTAAGTTTAAAATATTCGCATAATTCATGACAGGTTAATTTTTTTCAAGGATTTTAAAAAATTTGTTTTCACATGTGATTTTTTTTATAATGCAAAGTAATTCAGATCCTAATTAAGAGAATAAATAGGCACCATGTATGGCTCCCTCCACACCCCCTTTTCATACCCAAAGCTCTGTTTTCTCTTCAACACCATCTGTTTAAATCTCCCAGTCTAGCTGAGATCCTTCTGGCCTGTTCTCTAACTCATCAACTAAAAATACTTAGTTTCAGCACTTAAAAGGAAAGACTGTTCTGCCTCTTCTTAGAGCTGGAACCCACTTGTTCTGCCCTGCAGCCCCCTGCCCCTACCTCACTACCTGGCTCACCCCATCTTGTCACTTGTTTCTAACACTGATGACCCTCCATGGGGAGATCTCTCCCCTGATCCTTCTTCCGAAGTAACCCCTTTCCATCTTTTTCTCCTTGACTTGTTTATTTTTCATGGCATTTATTAATAACTAAAATTATTTTTCTTTGTTTGCTGCCTTAGTAATTAAGGAAATGTAAATTAAAACACAGTGAGATACCATTTCCTGAACAACACCAAATAGGACACATTTAAAAAAGGTGACATTGTCTTTAAACTGCTTGTAGCGATGTAAATTGTTACAACCACCTTGGAAAACAGTTTCTCATAATTTAGTAGGTGTGAATGTGTAAACATTTTGACATAGCAATTGCACTGTATATAACCTAGAGAAATTCCAGCTCCTTTATATAGAAAACTCATTTAAGAATATTCATAGCTGTTTTTATTGTAATATCAAAAATGGGGGAAAAACAATCCAATCAATTGGAATAGATGCATTTGCTTAATATAAATTTATAAGGGATACAATAAAGCAATGACAATAGACTACAGTAAAATTTTCATAATAATGAATATTATAACACTGAGCAAAAAAGCTAGTTGCAGAATACATACAGTATGATTCCATTTTTTTAAAGTTCAAAATATGCAAGTCAAAGCAATATCTTATTTAGCAGTATATTCATATTGATGAAACTGTAAAGAAAAACAGTGGAAATAACAAACAGGTTAGGATTAAAGAAGGACCAACAGAGGCCTTCAAAGATATGGGTAAGTTTTCTTTTTAGGAAGAGTGGTTACACATGAGTGTTCATTTATTTTTATTCTTTACATCTTCTGCATAACTTTCACACATTATTTTGCAAGTTTTAAAAGACAAATCAAAACAATAATGTCAACAAACAATTGGGGAAAAGGAATATAGCAATAGCAACAAGAAAAAGTGAGCCCTGTCTGCTAGAAAGTATTACAGAGGACACAGAAAAACACTTTCAAATGGGTTCTTTGTACACCAGAGGAAAGCTTTGTTTCACAACATCTTAATGATTTCAGTGAGGTTCCTAGCTTTTGAAACAGTGATTCTCTGTTCCCTCCCGCTACCTTGTTTATGACAAGGTGGATTCGACTAAGATACTTCTGACAGCTTTTAAACCTAAAACGCAATATAGAACTCTATTTCTTCTTTGACACATGCCACTTACATCTTTTTTTGGAGTTGGACTGTAGTTGTTTCATAGATGTGGGTCTTATGCCATGATCTGACCACACCCAGTCCCTGGTGTACCACTGCAAAGCCTCTTAGGATCAGGAGACCCTCACAAATGGAAAAACTGAATTCACAATGGGACGTCAGATCAAATGTGTATGACATCAGTCTAGTGGCTTTCTGAGTTAACCGACCCTGGGGTATATACGCGGTAGCCATAAAAGGTACTTTTAAGGAGATTAAAATGTACACTACTGAAAAAGATCAAAATTAAAATACATAACTGTCTTCATAGAAATTTAAATACCATTTTTACACATAGATTGTTTTGTTTGTGTAGTTGTAACAAAATAATCCTGAAGATGCATAACATGTTCTGTTTTGTAAGACAACTGTGAAGATTGTAGGTATTTATATTGAGTAGTGAGAATGATAGCATTTTACAACTGGCTTTGACATCCCTCATCTCACACACTGGATAAAAAAACTGATGATCAGAGAGATTAAGTAATTTCTCTTCAGTCAGGCACTGAGCTAGGACCAGAACCCAGGTCCTCCTGACTCAGGGGTGGTTCCTCCTTTCACCATCCAGCCCTGTCTGAAAAGGTTTACGGTCCATGGCAGTATCATATAGTGTATCTCATACCACCTTATTCTCTGTGATTAACACTGTTATTTATGAAGCTTACTCAGTGGTCCAGGATGCAACTTCCCATAATCTATGAGTGCTTCTACATCATTTAGCCACATCCACAAGACAGTAAACTAAGGACTTTCCCCAAACTCTAGGCCGTAGTAGTAGATATCCCAGGCAGTAAAACATGTCCTGGAATAAAGAAATTCTTATGATTCATACCAGACTGCTGTAGCCCTGTTGGATTCCCTACAGCTTTAAATTTCGTATTCTTTTTTTTGTTTTTTGCGATACGTGGGCCTCCCACTGTTGTGGCCTCTGCCGCTGCAGAGCACAGGCTCCGGACGCGCAGGCTCAGCGGCCATGGCTCACGGGCCCAGCTGCTCCGTGGCATGTGGAATCCTCCCAGACTGAGGCACGAACCCGTGTACCCTGCATCGGCAGGCGGACTCTCAACCACTGCGCCACCAGGGAAGCCCCAAATTTTGTATTCTTGATGCAAGACTGCACAAAGCAGTTTAGAAAACAATGTAAACTAAGTAAACTAAGGCAGTGGTTTTGTTTTCTCCCATTTCCTACTTATTGAATGTTCTTGCTGCAAATAAATCAGATCTCTTTATTTTCCTATGAAATATCCAGTGCTATGCAAGAATGTTGGAATCAGATGATTCCAGTGTGTCTGACATCTTGTTGTTGGTGTCCGTTGAGTGTCTTTGTCCTTTCTCATATATGTTGTGATCATCTTGGTTCTTACTATAAGTGATTCTCAATAAAAACTTGGGTGTTTTGAGTATTACATTATGAGATTCTGGATATTATATAAATTTTCTGTTTGACTTGCCTCTTCTGACACCACTCTAGCAGGGGATGACAAGCCATCTCATTACTGCCTGGTGGAAATGGGGGTCCAGGTCATGGTCTCCAGGTTTTGGATTTGTCTCTGTTCTCACCCAGGGAGCGAGGGGTTCCTTGTTACTGCTCAGTGGGGTTGGGAGTTCTGGCTCCCACTGGACCTTCACTGATACCCCCTGCTGGGAGGGGCATGGGTGCCTTGTTCCTGCACCTCCTTTTGCCTAACTTGACATCACGGAAGAGCCTCATTACCTTTGGATGGTGGTGAGAGTCCTGACTCTGAAACCACCTCTGCAGGGAGGGGTCAGTGTGCCTTGTTCTTGCTGGGTGGAAGTGGAAGTCCAGGGTCTCTGTGGTCTTCAGGGACACTGCTGAGATGGTCACTCATTACCACCGGCATTACCACCTGCTGAGGATGAATATCCTGGCTCCTTATGTTAAGTCGTATGGACCTTGTTCAGGCCCAGCTCAGCAGGGGAGGGTTCTTTTTTTTCGAGTAGGCGAATAACGAGAGATCCACACAGCACAAGCCTTATTCAATGGGCAAAAAAAAAAAAAGGAGAAGCAGGAAGTAAGTTCATGGATCAACTTCTCACCCACCTGGTGAAAGTGATTTAACTGTAAAGAGTAAAGACAAAGGGAAGGGAGTGAGGCAGAGGATGGGGAGGCACATGCCTTAGTTAACCAGGGAAGGGGCAGGGCTTTTTTGAGGAAGTGGGATACTACCCCCTTTATATACATTTTTGGTCCTTAATGTCTGGTTCTGGCCACCAGTAGGTGTGTCATTTAATATGCTAATGTAGTAAAATCAACATATAATGAGACTCAGGGTCAGTTGGAGGTCAGATTCGTTGCCATCTTGGTCTCAAGCGGTTCCATCTGTTTCTTTTTTTTCTTTTTTTTGTGTGTGTATCTTCCTTTCTTATCTGTGGACCCTTTAGCTTAAGGATTTATGTTCACTCCTGCTAAAGGTTGGTGGGGGGAGAGTTGGAGGGTTGTGAGCAAGGACACTCCTACTAAAGTTGGGGGTGGATGGGTTTTGAGCAAAGATCTGGAGCGACTCTGGCAATACCTTTTCAGGCCTTCTCTGACGCCCAGGGACTGGGGGAGTCAGTACTGGGTTGCCTTATTGCAGACTGGCAGGGGTGGAAGTCTAGACTCCCAAATTGGACTTTGCTGGTAGGGTTGGGGAGGGGGCTGTAGTTTTTCTGTGGTGTTTGGCTAGAGTAGAACAGTTACTGCCTAAAAGTTTTCTGTATCTTTAGGCCTCACGTATTCTGGTCCGTTAGCTAGAGAGGACAGGCTTTTATTGGGATTTTATTTTACTTTGTACACTATTTTGCCTTTTCCAATTGGCATTTATGGGTGCTGCCTTCTCCAGACCCAAGTCTGGAATATTAGATGCAAAAAGGGAAAAACCCAGGCAACTCACTGTCACCTATAAAATTCTAACACTTTACCAATTCCAAAAGAATATGACCCAACTATTACCTGCATTTCACAGTGATTTTTCAATACAGAAATATTTTTATCAGTAGAATCAGAGTTATTCTGCATACCTACCACCTCTTATTCACCACGTAACACCTATTTGGGGGACAATTTCTATTTATCAGCTACTAAAAACCATCTTAGATATTCCAAATGTTGCTATCTCAATCAGCAATATATCATTTGTTAATAGCCCAATGGCCAACAGCAAATGTATATAAATCATGGCTTGCATCCATTTGTAATTCACTAGAAATGCAGAAAGAATTTGGGAAGAAAAAGTATTCAGCTAGGTAGAGGTCATGGTAGATACTTTAAAGACTAGAAAATAAATTACTAGTTCTTAAGCATATGTCAGAATTACATAAATTTAAAGAAGAAAGACTGACAATTTGGAGAATAGTAGCATGAGCAGTCACGTGTAGGAGGCCGAGAGCATAGCATGAGTGAGGGGACAGGGGCCTCCCTGTCTCTGGTGGGAAAGACATGTGCAGGGGCCACTAGGCACACAGGATAAACAGAGGTAGGCAAGAGCATGGCAGGTTTTAGGAGACAGACATCAGCATTTTAAGGGGATTTCAAAGGTGAAGGAAACTGTTGACTATTGGAAATGAGGAAAAGGGAAGAGATCAGTTATTGGGAATAAGTGAATCTAGATACTCTAAAGGTAGTAGATGATGAGACTGAGGTCAGCAGCAAGGTTAGTTTGAGGCAGAAGATTCTTGAAGGAGGAGGTAGATGGAGTCTGGAAATAAAAGCTGAGGAAGAGGCAGGAAGCAGCCTACTGAACGGCCTTTCCAGAGGCTCTTCTCTGAAATGTTACCCAAAGCCTCCTTCCTCAGTCCAGTGGCACTCCCCCAGGCCTGGCCCTCACCGACCTTCTCGTGACATCCTCCTCCCAGTGAATTAAAGGTAAACATAATCATCAGACTTAGGGCAATAGAATAAAGGGAATGAGTATGAAGAAAGAGGCAGACGTCTCTATCCTAGAAATCCACGAGAAAGGGACCATCTCTGACCACATAACACAGGGAGGACTGAACTTTGGGGAGAAGAGAGAGGTGGATTAAAGATGTCTTAAATTGAAGGAGAGAGCCAAATTCCCAGGTCAGGGCATATGGCACATCCACTTTAGAGGCCCTGGAAACCCCTTCATGACTGAACTGAAAGATATTAAATTGGGCAGGTAGATAGGAAGATGCCAGGCTGATCCTGGGGATCACCAAATCCCCTTCCCACCTAGGCCCTCCTCTTTTGATTATTCATTTTTCCAGTTCACAGTTTTATTTGCTAGAAAAAGTTACTCTTGCTGCACAGATTTAAAAAAAAAAAAAAAAGCCAAAATGTTTCCAGAAATGCAAAGAACTTTTCAGAGGGGCTCACAGCCTCACTGGGGAAGAAGGGAAATTTTGTCTCAATACTTCTTTTCCTTCCAAAACTCCTCACACAGTCTTCTCTGAGTCCTGAACCATCAGACCTAGTCCTCCCCCACATCCCCACACAAAGCACTGCCCTCCATATCCTTGAACTCAAGGTGGGGATGTACCAACCCCCATCCTTATTCTCTCCAATCTCAAATCCTCCAAAACCTGGGGACCAGGAAAGGTCCCAGGCAGTAATACTTCTCTCAACAGAGGCAAAGAAATATTAATAAAAACAAAAAGAAAGAAAGAAGAAAGAAAGAAAGAAAGACTTATTGCTTTTTCTGTTAGATGCATGATCTCATTGCTTAACTATACCTAATGAGGCCTAATTCTTCCTTCTAAATCTGGCCTCTCAGTCAGCAACAGATTTCACCAGTCCCACTGTGTATCCTGATGATGCGCTGATAACCAAATGTCATTCTTGAAAACACGTGGAACTTTTGACTATTTTCTAGTGCAGGAATTTTGCAACCAGATTTCTAAAATACATAGTGAAACTGATTTAAACACTAAACTTGAATAATTGATCTTAGGTTATGAATACAAATTATGAATAACCATAATATTATGAATAACCACAAATTATGAATAATCATAAGTCCAGTTTGGTTTACTAACATCTAATCCTCAGCAGAATGGAAAATGAAAAACTATAGCATTCTCTATTACATTTGCTATCAAATTTTAGCCAGTCTTGGAGACTCTCTTGGTTCTAGGACAAGGCCACATTTTGAAAGCAAATTCTTTAGAGTAGTGTTTCTCAAACTTCAGAGAATGTAAGAATCACTGGGAGGACCCCCCCAGACCCAGAGATTCTGATCCAGTATTTTGGGACTAGGGGGAGGGAATTTGCTTTTCTAATACAAGATGTTGTTGATGCTGCAGTCATCAGCACATTTTGAGTCGCACTGCCTTGAAAGATTCCCTGTTTATTTCCATTTTCATCATTGCTGTGTTTTCCATACCTAGTAGCTTAGAACCATTCATTATAATATAACTGAAGAGAGGTAAGTTATAAGAAATTTTGCTCCCTTTAATTGCTTGATTTTGAATTGCATCCTTTGCTCAGTAAGCTACCACTGAACCAAGAATATAAAATAAACCCCTAAATTCTAGTAGTTAGAACATCAAGTATTAAGAATGTGCAGTTTGAATGAGCAAGACATCCTTGGTCCCTCAATGCAGCCCTCAAGTAAAACAGTGCCAGGAACTGTTTTGATTATTATGTCATCATGGCAGTCAGAGCTCATTGCCCACAGAGTTTAGTGCGGTGACATTGGCTGCTGATAGCGTTTTCTCATTAGCCCTTACCTGTAACATGCTTGGAGAATAGAGGGATACTTAAAATGAACTCACCATCTCTTGGTTTGACCAATCTCCATTTAATTGGAATAATTAGTTTTTCCAAAAGTCATACTGATTTAAAGGATATTTTTACTCTTCTGTAGATTTGAAAATTCTCATTGGTGAGGATCCCTTGAAATTATGGCCACTCCCCAGGGCCAGAGAATGACACTCCCCAGCCCCAGGGCCTACCTGACTGTTGGCAAGAGGCCCAGTGTCTACCATGTGGGCCTGTCCATAGCGCAGCTTATAGCATGAAACTGGCTTCTTCCAGAGCAAGTGAGTAAGAGAGGGAGAGCAAGTCATTTTGTCACTTATCTTGGAAGCAGTACCTCTATTCATGCTTCTGCTATATACTGTTTGTTCGAAGGAAGTCAATAAGTCTAGCCCATATTTAAGGGAAGGGGGAATCATACAACAGTGGGGATACAAGAAGATAGGGGCCTTTGGGGGTCACCTTAGAGGCTGCCTCCCATAAGAACACTTTTTTGAAATGCTTTCTACATATACAAAATGAGCCAGTCTCCACAATTTATTCATCATAAAATTTCTCTGGTCAGTCTTAACATCAAACCGGCATACACTGCAATTAGCCTTAATTGTTGGCATGTCACAATACATAGTCCATTTTTCTAATTTGATAATACAGTTGAAATTTTTGATCACTCCACATTTAATTTGTTTTGTTTCTCTTATAAAAATTTTTTGTATAGAAAATTTTTAAAAAGTTTAGAGGACAGTGTTGAACTTAAATGTATACTTTTATAGGTCTTAAGCTCAAAGAAAATTATTTTTTATTTTGGGATGATTAAATGGTCCTCAGAAACTTACTTGTACTATGTGTCTGCTTATAGAACCTTTCAAGTTTGAGTACATAGTTGAACTTTCAAATAGTAATTTGGCAGAAGTAAAATGGTTAATGTTGACAAATTCACATAGAATATCGTCTCATCAGTATCCAGCATAGATCTCACACTTCATACACCCAGAAGGCCCACTTGAGACCAAGATGTCATGATGAGGTTCCTCCCTCCCCAGTAAGGACCACAGCTCAGCCAGCTGCAGACAGGGCTGATCAACAGGTTCATGCTCTAAAAGCAGAGTTGCATTATCTCATTCAAACTCCCTAGTAAAAATTTCTATTCTAGGTATGCTTCTTACCTTCATCCCAAAGGTACGCAGAAGAAACTAGAGGAGAGTTTTCTGGAAAGACACATCTGGTCCTTCTGTGTGAACTTCAGTCACTCAAAATGGGTATGCTGCCTGTAGAAACACTTCAGCTTGCAAAAAACCTGGCCCAGTATCAGACTTCACTTGAATTCTACACTGGTAGCAGTGAGTGGAGAGGAAAGTCGTGCAGGGACAATATCCTGCAGAGGAACACAGTCTTGCGTGTAAGTGTCTCCTTGGTTTTGCCAAGCCTCAGTTTCCTCTTCAGTAAGAATTAAGTAAAAGAGTGACCTTGGGTTAGGCAAAGTCCTAGATACAACATCAAAACCACAAGTGATTGGACTTCCCTGGTGGCGCAGTGGTTGAGAGTCCGCCTGCCAATGCAGGGGACACGGGTTTGTGCCCCGGTCCGGGAAGATCCCACATGCCACGGAGCGGCTGGGCCCGTGAGCCATGGCTGCTGCGCCTGCACGTCCGGAGCCTGTGCTCCGCAACGGGAAAGGCCACAACAGTGAGAGGCCAGCGTACCGCAAAAAAAAAAAAAAGCACAAGTGATTAAATAAAGATAAGTTGGTCTTCATCAAAATTCAAACATCTTGAACTTCAAAAGACATCATTAATGCATGAAAAAACAGGCCATAGAATGGGAGAAAAAAATTTCAAAGCATATATATGATAAATGACTTGTATCTAAAATATATTTTCAAAGCATACTCAATTACCAGAAGAGAAAAATGCAATAAATAATAAACAAATATTTTTGAATAGACATTTCATCAAAGAAGATATATATAGGAGTGACCAAGCACATACATGATTCTCAATATTTTTAGACATTTTAGTAATGCAAGTAAAAAACACAATGAGATCCTAATTCACAATCACTAGAATGACTACATAAAAACACTGGACAATAACAAGTGCTGGAGAAGATGTGGAGAAATTGGAATCCTCATTCATTGCTCAAGGGAATATAAAAAGATGCCGCTCTCACTTATTTGAAAATTAACTCCTGAGCATCCATCCAAGAGAGATAAAAATATGTGTGTCTGTACAAAGATTTGTACACGAATGGTCATAGCAGATCATTTATAACAGCTAAAAAGTGGAAATAACACAAATGCCCATCCATGTTACAACACAGATGAACCTCAGATATAAGTAAATTTTAAAAAGCACAGATTATAAAATTCTATTTATATGAAATATCCACAAAATATAAATATGTAGAGACAGAAAGTACATTAGTGATCACTTAGAATTGGAGTGGGAATGAAGAGTGACTGCAGATGAACACGAGGGATCTTTATGTGGGGGTGGAAATGTTCTAAAGTTGGGTTGTGGTCTTAGTTGTACAACATTACAAATTTACTAGAAGCTATCGAATTGTACACCTAAATTTGGTGACTTTTATGGTATGTATATATGTATACTTATACCATATAATATATAATTTTATGTGTATATATATATGATATATATACATCAATAAAGCTGGTAAAAAAATAAAATACACTGGTAACTTTCAGTGTTGTGGTAAAAAATGCATGGTGTATGGGGCTAGTTAATGAATGGCAGCTATTAGTATCACTATTGTCTTGATTTCTGACTCTTCTTTGTCATCATTTCGACTTCTTAACTACTATGTAAGATTAAGAGACCAAACTTGTATACATACTCAAAAAATGGAGTGATAACTCACCTTTTCCTGCCACATTCTTGTGCCATTGAGATAAAAAAGAAAATGAAGAATATGTAATATCATCACCTACAGATGGGATTATGTCCATAATTTAATTAGACCTTATCAGTATTTGAAATTATTTTCCCTAAATTCTAATCCATGAAGGCACAATCATTTCTGTTAGAAGTCTTCACTTCATAGCGAAACCAAATTATTTAATAGTATTTGCATCAACTGAATCTTAGGAAGCCATTTATATTTTTAAACATTTGCTAGTTTTCTTTTATAGCTCTTGTAAAATATAAAAATAAAATTATTTTAGCTTATAGTCTATAATTAGAGATACCATCAAGAAAAGAGAACAGAAACTGAAATTCTAATAGCAGAATGAATTTTATAGGCCATTAGAAACTTTGAGAGCCACAAATTTTAATTAACATTTTATGTTTGCAAGTTGTTAGAGCCATTGCATTTTGCTGCCCTTCTATGTGTAAGAAGCATATTTTAAATAGTGAATGTAGAAAACAAAATGGGAAGAGCTCCACCAATAATCCAAATACTTTGTTTTTCTATATTCTCGAGGGTTTCTGCCAAGTTGTATGCTTGCTTCTTTTTATTACTGGGGGTGGGGTAATCCTCTACTAGAGTGGGGTAAAGCAGTAAGAAAACACAGGTAAAAACCAAATATTTTTTAAAAACAATTTTAACAAAAGTAATGCTAAATATCTAGAATTTTGTTTCATTGCAGAGTTACTTAGCTCCTTTTTAGACTAAGGCTGGGAATCATCACATTCTTTCACATTTCAAAATAGACCATGATAGTGTTGGGTACAGACAAGAAAATTCCCAAGTTCCTGAAAATTACCTTTCTGTTTTAAGTAAATAAACCCTGGAATCATCTATGGTTTTAAGAGGCAAGAAAATACACTGCGTGTACAAAAATTAGAAAATTAAAGCAACAAGAAAATACTATGCAGTGGAGGCAATGGGCAAAATTCAGAACAATGTGAATTTAGGAACTCCTAATGAAAGGAAGGAGGAAGAGGAGGGTGGATATGGGGAAGGTGGTATCTACTTCCTGCTGACACAAGGAGTGCTCTTGAGTTTAGGTCTCAAGCTCCCTTGGGAGATGAAGAAGAGATCCTGAGTCCTTGGATCATTTGGTAACAATGACCTGTGACCACTCCTTTCCCCTGAGCTCCCAATGTCTATTAGATGAAATTGTCCTTCTGGCTAACTCTGCAGTGATGTGTAACTCACCTTCTTTTCTGGGTCTTGTTATTTGTTTTTTTTCTGGACACTTATTGTTTTATCTGTCCAGTGTTCTCTTTTTGGGAGACACTTTCTACCCTGTTCATCTCTGCAATGCCTTCCATCCACATGATCTCTACAGAAGGTGTCATATTCTTAGCTGATGAACCCCTGGTTGATTCATCAGGGATGAGCTTCTGACCTAGGGTTGGATGATCAGGATTCTTCCCTAGGAATCTAAAATGAGACTAAAATGTTTCACTTCTCCACTCCCATCTGATTCATCTCGTGAACAAAAGACATAATCTTAGGTACCCACATTCATTGAAGGAACAAAAAAGCCATCCCACCCAGGAGGATAAGAATAAAGTACACACATATAGGGAAGCAGAGAAAAGAGAAACAATCTCTTTTTGTTTATTTTAGCAAATTCAAGTTGTATTTCTGTAATGTTATTTTGAGAAGACGTATTTCTAATACCAAGATTGTAGTTACATGTCCATTGAGCTCTCCCCCTTGTAGGTAGAGAGTATTCACTTTGTTTAAAACTTAAACTGTGTTCTTTTCATCTAAATATTCAAGCCAGTTTCACGTAGAAGCACACACTTTTCTTTACCGTTGAGATGTTACATAGATTCATAGATTGAAGGACAAAGCTCTCAGAGAAGGATTTTTAGACAAACGCCACCCTTCTCAATGAGAGAGATCATTAAAAAAATCACTGGAGATCAAATCTCTTGGCCTCAGTCAAGTCTTGCCTGCCTGTCCTTGCCAACCTATATGATATGTATTTGACATATATAACTAAGAAATCAGTGTTGTTGTTTAACAGCTAAGATTTTTGGAGTTTTTATACCACAGCATAACCTTACCTGACCTCACTGGCATGAATATTTATTTAGTTTTTATACATTTTTTGACTTTTACTTACACGGAACTTATTTTATTGATGTTTTATATGAGAATATAAATAAAAATAAATTTGCATTTCATCACCACACAATTATACAATGTAATGTTGATTGGTTTTATCTATATATTTATATCTATATCTATATATTTATCTGTATCTGTCTATATCAAGAAGAGTAGTAGGGAATTATGTTGAGATTTTTAGTAACTTCTATGTAAGCGTAAGAACTGTTCTTTGAGGGGAAGCAAGAATGGGAGTGAAAAACTGGAAACTGCACTCAATTGCAAGAAATACTAGCCCCAGAACAATTAAAAAGGTTATGTGTATATCTATATCTATATATATAAAGGTTATATATATGGGAAATATAGATATTATTAATATAATATACATAATATATAATAATTAATATGATAATATTGTATAATTTAATGTAATATTACTATTTCATAATATATAATAATTTACTATAATATTAATGTAGTATATATATTATTTTTATGAGAGGGAAATATATATATATATATAAAGGTTATATATATATATTTCTCTCTCATAAAAAACCAAAGGGACAGCACTTTGTGGGTGTAGCACCTCCATGATATGATTTCAAGAGTCTTCTTAACAACTCCTCTATGAGCTCAAGAACAAAACAAAAACTCCCCACTCATTTTTGCTCTAATTCTCATATACATATATATATCCCTGATCTATACATCTTGTAGATCAAGATCCTGCTAGTCATTCCATTGAACTGTTATATTTTATTTCATTTGGTACTCCATCAATTACACTCTTTCACATTTTCTCCCAACTTCCATCAGAAGTGCACACATACTTTGTTCATGTATCAAACACTGTTGATACCACTTTCATGGACATAGGAAGGTTTACACCAGCCTTCTTCTTCAGGGATTTCCATGCAGAAGCTGCATTGATAAGGAATGCATATTATCAAGAAACACTTGGCTCTGGACAAGATGGTAACAGCCATGTTATGAGATAAAAGGACAGAACTCTGAATTTGGAAGCAGGTCAGAGTGTTATATGACGCTCGTGGCTGCATTTTGATATGTGTATGTACTTGGCTGGATAAAATGTTGAAAGAGACAAAAGAATTTGGCCCACAAGTTGCCTATATACTCCTGACCATAAATAAGTTCTTATAACTTAGTTTGTATCAGAAAGCAACCTCTACAACATTAACATCGGTCATGGTCAGGTAGCATAACAAAAAGATGAAATCATGATACTGGAAACATTTAAAAAAACATGGAGCTGCTTACTTCATGAAATGTTGGGAAATTACAAGTGTTTTAAAAATGGCTTTATTGGGCTTCCCTGGTGGCGCAGTGGTTGTGAGTCCGCCTGCCGATGCAGGGGACACGGGTTCGTGCCCCGGTCCGGGAAGATCCCACATGCCGCGGATCGGCTGGGCCCGTGAGCCATGGCTGCTGAGCCTGCACATCCGGAGCCTGTGCTCTGCAACGGGAGAGTCCACAACAGTGAGAGGCCCGCGTACCGCAAAAAAAAAAAAAAGGCTTTATTGATGCACAAGTGTTATGTTAGACCTCATAATAAGGTCTGCTATGAGGTGAATATTTTTATAACTGATAAATTTGAGGAGAAACCAGCAGGAAGGGTAGGGAGTCTTCTTTAGTGAGGGGTCCAGTCACACCAGCACCGCGTAACAGAGAAAAGCAGCACACAGCCATTCTGTACTCCACAGAGAGAACAAGAGAGGGAGAAATAGAGCATACACATCAACGAAAATGCAACAAATGGATAGAATAAACCGGAGTCTGAAAAGTAATAGTAAATATGGTGTGAAAATATGAATGAAACTTACTGTTAAGATTCCTGGTAAAATCACAGAAACCCCTCAGGGGACCTTAAGCTCTGATGTGTAAAACGGCACCTATATGCTCAAAGTACCAAAACAAATTGTGAACTTATCACTTCAGAAGTCAATCAGATCAAAAGGAAAATTCAACACTGGGGGCATAATGAGACAAATTCTAATTTACTTGACAGAAGAGGAGGATCACTTTAAATCACCATGTGGCTAACAGGATTTTAAAATGGGCCAAACAGGCTAGAGAAGAACATTTCAGTAGGAGAAAAATTCCTTAATACACTATCTTATCTATCTTATATAAGCAAGCTCTGGCAACTTTTTAAATATAATAATTTTCTTGAAGTATAACTAACCATAATGGGTTGAATAGTGTCCCCTCAAAATTCATGTCCTCCCAGAACCTCAGATTGTGATGTATTTGGCAATGGGGTATTTGCAGATGTAATTAAGGTAAGGATTATGATGAGATCCTATTAGGTGAGAGTGGTCTCTAAATCAAATGAGATTGTCCTTATAAGAAACAGAAAAGAACACACACAGAGACGCAAAGGAGAACACCATTGGAGACGGAGGCAGAGATTTGAGTGATCAATCCAGTAAATGCCAAGGATTGCCAGCAACCACCAGAAACTAGGGGAAAGGTATGGAACAGGTAGTCCCTCAGAGCCTCCAGAAGGAACTAACCTTGCCCAAACCTTGATTTTTTGACTTCTGGCCTTCCAGAACTGTAGGGAGAAAACAATTCTGTTGTTTTAAGCCACGAAGTTTGTGAAAATTTGTTTTGGCAGCCCCTAGGAAACTAATACAGATCTGGGAACTAAGGTGCCATAGTAACAGATACCTAAAAATGTGGAAGTGGCTTTGAATTTGGGTAATGAGTAAAGACTAGGAGAATTTAGAGGTTGGTGATTGGAAAAGCCTCGATCATCTTGATGAGAAAGTAGAAATATGTTGTCAAAGGTGATTTTGATGAGAGCTCAGAGAGAAGTCAAAAGCATTGTGAGGAAAGTGTCTCATCATGAACATCCCATTGTTCATGAACAGAATCTTGACATAAATATATAAATATAAATCTCTCTGGTGAGACTTTAAAAGGGAATGAGGAACATTGTATTGGAAATTGGAGAAAAGGTATTTTTTGTTATAAAGTGGCAGAAAACTTGGCTGAATTGTATTCTTTCATTCTGGGTGGAAAATAGAACTTACACGCAATAAACTTGGATATGGAGCTGAAGAGATTTCCAAGCAAAGCTCCTTCCTGCTGATAGTAAAATGCCTGAGGAAAGAGAGAAACTAAACAAGGAACTACTAGGCAAAAAGGAACCAGCCCTTGATTATTTGGAGTGTTTCAAGCCAATCCAGATTACAAAGTATGAAGAAACAAGGAAATTCATTTTTGGGGGGAAGTGTGCTGGGGAGAGAGGGCCAAGGTGTGGCTGGAAAATGTGTTGCAGAAGAGATTATGTAGGTGACTCCTGGGTCCACTCAACCATCTCAGCAGAAGCCTGGAATAGAGATGGGGTTATACGGGAAGATTCAGTGAAGAACTCTTTTGCCTAATGGAGTAGACCCCCTTGACATGCACCAAAGACCAATGGGGTTTTTGAGAATGTTACCTCAGCAGAAACACTACCAGCTTAGACTGAAGGGAACAGAGACAGGAAGTAATGAAGGGAGGCTATTAAACTCCTGAGATTTTACAAACAGGACGTGGGACTGATAGAACTACTTGGTTACAAACATGGGCTGCCCTTCAGGAAAAAGGATGAACAGTTCCAAAGACAGAGTGTGGGCATGGAAGTAGTGCCCAGAGACACAGGCTTAGGGCCAGGGGCCAACAAGGCCACCACCATGGGCCCAAAGGACAGGGCATCAAGCCACAGAGAATCTTCATTGAAACCTAATGGGATTTGTCCTGCTGGGCTTAGAGTTGCTTGGTGACCCCTTTCCATTCCTAGATGAAAACGAGAATGTCTATTCTGTACCTGTACCGCCACTCTATTCTGGAGGAGAAAGTGTTACCAAGTCTAAGACCATACTGCTCGCTGCACAACAGGCCAATAATCAAGAGACGGGTTGTAGGGTCAAGGAATATGACTTTATTTGGAAAGCCAGCAGACCGAGAAGATGGTGGGCTTGTGCCCCAAAGAACCATCTTGCCTGAGTTAGAATTCAGGCTCCTTTTATACTAAAAGGGGAGAGAGTAAAGTCAAACACTTCCTAGTTTCCATCAGCCTCTGGAGGGGATGTGTTAATATTTTCCTCCCTGCAGTCATTCACAGGTGGGCCTGATCAGGATATTTCCTGTGAGCTAAACAAAGGTATTTTAGCTTAATGCTCATTACCTGGAAAGCAGGGTTCCCAGAGATGGGCCATTATGTATAATTTAATCTTATAGTGATTAACTTGTAACACAATACAAAAGATTCTTCCATATTACAAAAGGTTGTTTTCTAGTTTCATAGGTCCACAGATGGGGAGACAGTTTTTCCAGGCATGGACCATACTACCCAGAGTCTCACCCATGCCTGATTTAGATGATGAGATTTGGGACCTTTTATGTTGATGATATTTAGTTGAGAGTTTGAGCTTAGAGTTGATGCTGGAATGGGTTAAGGTTTTGGGGGATATTAGAATGGGGTGAATGTACTGGGCACATGAGAGGGATGTGAATGTTTACTATCAGGTAGGAGCCGTTACACTTTATTGCTCCTTTACTCAGAGTTTTACTAAATGTTTTTGTTTATTTTTTATGTGAACTTTCAAATTGGCTTGTCTAAAGCACCTCACCACTCACCAAAACAAAAATGAAAACAAAAACTGTTGTTATTTTAATTGGGATCACATTAAATGTATACATTAATTTATGAATAACTAATATCTTAATGATACTAGGTCTACTTAAAACCTATTGTTTAAGACATATTTACCTGGCTAATTTATTATTGATTTCCTCTTCCCTTCTATCCATATAGTTCTTTCTTTCTTTTTTTTTTATTTATGGATCTTTGCTTTATTCAGTTTGTCAAATAAGAGTTGAAAAAATTATTGCTTTCCACCCCCCAAAAAGTAGTCACAGAAGCACATTGCTTATTTGAAAAAAGTTTCCTAAGTTACAAAATTTAATCATAAGGATCAAACAGTGGTTATTGGTCAAACCAATCGACATCAATAGCTTTGAAGTATGCAGAAGATAGTTTTAAAATAAAGGGGACAAATATCAATCAAATTCTTATAACTGTTCAAGATCTAAACAAATGTGATTCTGGAAGTTGAATACAAAAGGCTAAGAGAATGATAGTGCAGTCATCAATAAGTAAACCAAAGACATAATTTTCTAAATCATTTTTAAACAGAATAAATTCTAGTTTTAAAAAAAGTTTAAAGCTACATAAAACTCAAAGTAATCTAACCGTTTTCTACCTGAGATCAAAACAATTTCTTTTTTCCTATCTAAACATAATTCTTGGCATTGAGATAAATCTGAATTCATGTGATATACTTTGTCAAACTTTTCAAAAAAATTTTAAGCCCTGCTGTAGAAAGAAATTCTCATATATACATATTTACATATTTTTTCTTCAAAGACTAACGACACATTTATGAGGTTAATAGGCCTGTAATGCGACCATGATACTATTTTTAAAAATTAATTTATTTTGGCTGTGCTGGGTCTTCATTGCTACATGCGGGCTTTCTCTAGTTGTGGTGAGCGGGGGCTACTCTTCATTGCGGTGTGCAGGCTTCTCATTGTGGTGGCTTCTCTTGTTGCAGAGCACGGGCTCTAGGCACGCGGGTTTCAGTAGTTGTGGTGCGTGGGCTCAGTAGCTGTGGCTCGCGGGCTTTAGAGTACAGGCTCAGTAGTTGTGGCTCATGGGCTTAGTTGCTCCACGGCATGTGGGGTCTTCCCAGACCAGGGCTTGAACCCTTGTCCCCTGCTTTGGCAGGTGGATTCTTAACCACTGTGCCACCAGGGAAGTCCAAATCATAGTACTAATAATATGAAAATAAAAAGCCATTCATTTATACATGTGTTCCTATATGGTGCAAAATGAAATGGGATCATAGAATTTATGCACATAAATGAATCACCAAGAGTTCAGAAATTAAGCTCACTTTAAGAAAACTCATTCTTTTTTGAAGCAGAGGTTGCAAAGTTGTGATGTATAACAAAAATATTGTGTATACAGACTCCAAAACCAAGCATTGGCCTAAATTGGCAATAACTGCAACTTAAATAGAAATTAAACCCAACTAGATCTTCACTGTGGTTATGCAACTTTGGGCTTTAGGGTCTGCAGATTTTACTGAGGTAACAACCTCTTATCTCTTGCCTCTCCTCCTTGTGCCTGCCCCCAATGCCCCCAGCTTCCTTTTACATGGCTGTGTTTGGCAATGCTTCCAAATTTTGAAAGCAGAAGAACCTGCTAAGTAAATGGAGAGAATGAAAAACAACACCATATATGATGTATGCATACCAACCTAAGAGTATGGACTGAGAAAGAAAATACTAGAGGGAAAACTAAGCAGCAGTCTACCCTCAAGGGAAAAAGAGAAAATAAAAGAATAGGGGGGCTGTTACTCCTAGATCTTCTTCCACATCATCTCCCGATTAGAAGAGTGTGGAAACAAAATTTCAAACTCTGGAAAGGTAATGACTTTGAAGGAGGAGCTAGGGAAGTGAATAAATGATAAAGAAGTACAGCAGTAGCTTTAGCTGTCAATGAGTTTCTTTGCTCTGGCATTGGCATTGTCAATACAACCTTTGTTGGTGTCAGCCTTTTCTGTGATCCGTTCTATTTATCGATTTTGAGCCTCAATCTCATTGCCCATGTCCAGGGCCATGTTTTTTAGATTTCCTAGGATACTGCCCACTTGATTCAGGTTCTCTCCCATTTCGTCTTCCCTGGCATCATTTGTTAATACTATTACATGGGCATATACAGAGGCCACAGCACTAGTTTAGTTCTGTTAAAGTCTTCTCTGCTTCTCTCATGTCTTTGTTTATTTGGTCCATGCCTTCTTCTATGTGTTTTAGTTGTTCCCCTTGTTCATCCAGCATAGTGATAGTCTTGACTCGTGCATCCTGAGACTCAATGTCTAAACCCAGGATTCTTCTTGTACTTTCCAGAGACTCATCAGTAACCTGGTTAGCCCTCAGCTGAATTTCTTCTGCCGACAGATTATCCATGATGAATTAAAACTCTTGATAGGGCTTCCCTGGTGGTGCAGTAGTTGAGAGTCCACCTGCCGATGCAGGGGACACGGGTTCATGCCCCGGTCCGGGAAGATCCCACACGCCGCGGAGCGGCTGGACCCGTGAGCCATGGCCGCTGAGCCTACACGTCCGGAGCCTGTGCTCCGCAACGGGAGAGGCCACAACAGTCAGAGGCCCGCATACTGCAAAAATAAATAAATAAATAAATAAATAAATAAATAAACTTATAAAAGGCAGAGTAAAATCTCTACTAGTTTCACAATCTTTAGAAAAAAAAACATTTCCCTGTGCCCTCCATCCTGGCGAAGGTGAACAGACCCAGAAAATAAAACAGACTGGGAAGAAAGTTCTAGAGAGCGGTGAATTGACACTGAGGAACACAGCTGTGTTTCACTTGGACATATTTTGTGCTTTTGTCAGAAGGCATCTTCCGAGGGACAGAGAAGTTGGGAGAGATTCTTACACTTAGCAAAATGCCTTTCAGATTCATTCATGTTATTATGTGAATCAGCAACTCATTGTTTCTTATTTCTGAGCAGTATTCGATTGTACAGGTGGACCACAGTTTTTTTAGTTTCTCATCTGTTCAAGGATATCTTGATTGTTTCCAATTTTTGGCAACTATAAGCAGTCATGTACAGGCCGTTTTTGTGTGAATATAATTTTTCAATTAACTTGAGTAAAGCACAGGCGTGAGATTACTGGGTTGTAACATAAGCATATGTTTAACTTTACAAGAAGCTGTCTTCCAAAGTGGCTCTGCCATTTTGGATTCACATCAGCAGTGAAGGAGAATTCCTGTTCTGCATACTCACCAGTATTTAGTGTCATCATTTTATTGTTTTAATTTTACTAATTCTAACTGTAGTATCTCATTCTGATTTTAATTTGCATTTCCCTAAAACCAGTGATGTTGAGTTCTCTGTTGTGGTCCGTTGATATTTTTATTCCAGGCTGGTTACTGTGGTGCTTGGGATGGAGGTTGGATGATCGTTGAATCCTCTGATTATTTAATTAAACCTCAGTTTTAAGCAGTCACTCTGAATCTGGGTCTTGGGAGATGGACCTCATTCGTGTTCTTGCCCCTCCTCCAGGTTCCGTGGATTTCCATCAGCCCCCTCCCCTATGGTTTGGCCACTCTTCCCTCTGAAGATTGAGGCTTTTATTCATTTGGAAAGATAGGGGAGATGGATCTGGGTAGATTTTCAGTGGTGGCCTCCATTGTTCTTCCCCAGCTCCCCAAACTGCACATTTAACTGATCTTCCTCCTTTAAATTAAGATCTTTGTTCTTTAGGATAAATAAGGAGGGAGGGGTCTGGGTGGGGTTTTGGCAGTGGCTGCTGTTCCCTCACCAGCCAGTACCTTTCTCAGCATTCTCCCCATCTTCCCTGTGGTTGTCTGGTGGGGTTTCTAGAGGGAAAAGACTGCAAGATGGCAAAATCCCGCCCTCATATCAGAGGCTTCACACTCTCAATATAGCCCATGCTTCAACAATTTGTTTAAAATGTCTTGTTTAACATTTCTACCTATTTATATGTTATTTGGCAACTTCTGTCTCAGGTAAGCAAATGTTCTGGTGCTGTTCTCCCTACAGATTCTCATTGATCAGCTGTGTCCTCAGTTCTCTTATAGTCTCATGAAAATTAGTTAGTTATAGCTTTTTTCTTGTTTTAAGGATGGGGGCAATCCTCTTTCTAACTCCTTACATCACCAATCTAAAACTGAAGTCCAGTTTTCAAATTTTGAAGCTGTTGGCTGATAGACTAAGCTACAAATCTTTAAAGGGCAAAAATGAGTCTCTCTTAAACCCATCTTTTGTGTTTTATTTTAAATAATGTACTTTTAAATTCTAGAATATCTAGTTTAGGGCTATGTTGTTTGGAGGATCTAACAATCTGTCAATTGAAAGCTATTGAGGACCCAGCCTTAGAAAGAAGGATGAGGGAGAGGTAAATGAAATCTTACCCAAACTGAAATTTACTAATTGGATGGAAGCAACCAGCCACTTATGGTTTCTGTCTAATAGAAGAAATGGATATGTAATAAAAGGTACCATCTAGATCCTCAAAGGTTCTTTTATCCAAAATCTGTGACATGCGATTAAATGTTACAAGACATGCAACAAGGTAACATGGTGTGGCTAAACCCACAAGAAAAGAAGAACAGATAGTAGAAAAGTTCAATGGATGATCCAAAAAGTAATCTTAGCAGACAGGACCTCTAAGTAATCATGATTAATATGCTAAAAAAATAGAGAAAAAGACACAAAAATGATTGAATGGATGATTTTATCAAAGAATTTAGACATTCTATAGAAGTAAAACCCATAACTTAAAATTGAAAAATGTGATATCTAAAATTAAGAACAAAATGGATAGCTTTAAGAACAGATTGAATAGAACAGGATTACTGAACTATTCAATAGAAAATGCCCAAAGTATGGCATTTCTTGAAATGAATTCAGGAGAAATTTTTTTTTATTTTATTAAGCCAAATGATAACTCTTTTTAAAAAGTCTGAAATGCCTATCATGAAATGTGATGATAATTACATCTAAAACTTTTATCTATTTCGTAGTAAATATTATGATTAAAGTAATCCACAAACCCATACTGACAGTGTTAAATTAGTTATAAGTAAAAATATGATTGAAGAATCATTTAGCTCACAAAACCTTAAAAACAGCAATAATATAAAAAATTACACTTGATAGAAATAATCAGCACAAAATAATATTGATGACAGGTAAGATTTACATGGTAAGATTTTAATTTGGTAAAATGTTGATAAATAATTTAAAAAAATTTTTTTTTTCTGGTACGCGGGCCTCTCACTGTTGTGACCTCTCCTGCTGCGGAGCACAGGCTCCGGACGCGCAGGCTCAGCGGCCATGGCTCACGGGCCCAGCCGCTCCGGGGCACGTGGGATCTTCCCCGACCAGGGCACGAACCCGCGTCCCCTGCATCGGCAGGCAGACTCTCAACCACTGCGCCACCAGGGAAGCCCAATAATTAAAAATTTTGAAAATGTTTAAAATCTTTTAAAATTAAATTAAATTTATTTTTTAAACATCTTTATTGGAGTATAATTGCTTTACAATGGTATGTTAGTTTCTGCTGTATAACAAAGTGAATCAGCTATACGTATACATATATCCCCATATCTCCTCCCTCTTGCATCTCCCTCCCACCCTCCCTATCCCACCCCTCTAGGTGGACACAAAGCACCAAGCTAATCTTAAATAATTTCACTTAGTTAACAACTACAGACAAAACAAAATGCACATTGACATAAGATAGACTTAGTAAACTTTGGTCAGGAAATTAAATTTTTTTCTATAATAGTACTTCACTAAGGAATTGGAACCAGTGAAATTACTTTTAATGCAGTTTTTTAAATGCAGAAATTAGATTTTATCTACAGTGGAAATACATTTAAGGAAGACAATATTAATTGAATATTTTAAATGAAATAAAATGTAAATTTTGATACGATTTTGACTAAAGTTTTGTATTCTTTTGATAAATGTGAAAGTAGTGGGGTCAAAATATGAATTGCATGAAGATGACAGGAGCAAAGCTACGGAATCAAGATACCTTATAATATCAGGTTTTCTAATCTTTGCCTTGAATTTTGGAAGGCTTTCATCCTTCTCTGAGAAGGAAACAAACAGACAGTTCACTTACTTTTGAACCCTAGCTCTGAGGACAGGAAAGCCACTTTATTTCAGAAAAAACAACAACAACAATACACTTTTCCAATTTCCTTTTCCTTTAACAATCTTTTAAACTCTCAAATGATTTAAATAATTTCTTCTAATGTCAATAAGTTACTGTGAAATGGCCTCAATTCCAAAACTTCTGTATATTTCTCTAAGTTTGAGGAAATCTAGATGTATATTTTGGGGCTTCCCTGGTGGCGCAGTGGTTGAGAGTCCGCCTGCCAATGCAGGGGACACAGGTTCGTGCCCTGGTCCAGGGAGATCCCACATGCCGCGGAGCAGCTGGGCCCGTGAGCCATGGCCGCTGAGCCTGCGCGTCCAGAGCCTGTGCTCCGCAATGGGAGAGGCCACAACAGTGAGAGGCCCGTGTACCGCAAAAAAAATTGCAAATTTTGTTGACAAAATTTAGGGCAAAGACAAAGGAAAATGAAATCCAGAGACTGGAATTTTGATTTTAGCTATATCATCTTAGGTTAGTCTCTTAAACACACTGGCTAATCTTTTTTATCTGACTAATAAAGGAATTAGAGCAGACTCAGTTTGCAAACTCAAATAATTTCAAGTTTCAGGCAGATAAAATCAGCAATTGATAGTGATTTGACAACCAAGGTGAATTTTCACAAACATAGAAAAAGCCAACTTCTATACCTGTTAGGAGTCAGAATGGTGACTGGGGTTACCCTGGTGCTTGCATAGTCAAAATGCATTTAGAACTGTGTGTCTTTGTGTGTGTGTAACTAATTAAGATATCTTCAGGGGCATAGCATTTTATGATAAAATCCTCTTTAGAATAAATTTAAGGTTTAAAATTCTATGATTTTTGTAATGTTATCTCTAATTTGAACATCATAATCAGAGGAGCTTTTCAGCTGATTTCTCTTGTTTCAAATTTCATAACACTCAGTATTTTAAGATTTTCCTCTTTCATGGAAATGATAAACAGCAAACAGATATTAGAGGAGTTTTAGAACAGCTGTATGCAAAATCAAGCTGCCTCTTTATGTAGAAAAAAATCAGGACCAATGTGAATACTGCTATGCCTGATTTTATTTCATTCTCTAGGAATGAATTTTTAACGGCTTTATTAAGATATAATTCACATACCATAACAGCTCTGTTAAGATATAATTAATATACCATAAAATTCCCCCATTTAAAGTACAAACTCAATCTTTTTTAGTGTAGCATCAGAGCTGTGCAATCATAACTACTGCCTCATGTTAGAATATTTTCATCACCCCCCCCCCAAAAAATACCCATATCCATAAGCAGTCATTCTCCATGCCCCACCCCTACTACCGCCTAGCATCTGGCAAACACTAATCTACTTTCTGTATCTATAGATTTGACTATTCTGGAAATTTCATATAAATGTAATAATATGGTAGGTGGCATTGTGTGTCTAGTTTCTTTCACTCGGCATAATGTGTTCAAGGTCCACCTACGTTGTTGCCTGTATCAGTATTTAATTCCTTTTAATTGTAGAATGATATTCCTCTGTATGGGTATATCACATTTTATTTATTCATTGATCAGTTTATGTTTCCACATTAGTTATATGGGTAATGCTGCTATAAACATTCATGTACAAGTTTTTGTATGGATGTATGTTTTCATTTCTCTTGGGCATATGCCTAAGTGTAAAATCACTAAGTCACAGAGTAACTCTATGCTTAACATTTGAAGAAACTGTCAGACTCTTTACCTAAGTGGCTATACAATTTCACAATCAAACCAGCAATATATTGGCTTGGGATTTCTCCACATCCTTGCCAACACTTGCTTTTTTAAACATATTTATTGGAGTATAACTGCTTTACAGTGGTGTGTTAGTTTCTGCTTTATAACAAAGTGAATCAGCTATACATATACATATATCCCCGTACCTCCTCCCTTTTGCCTCTCCCTCCCACCCTCCCTATCCCACCCCTCTAGCGGATCACAAAGCACCGAGCTGATCTCCCTGTGCTATGTGGCTGCTTCCCACTAGCTATCTGTTTTACATTTGGTAGTGTATATATGTCCATGCCACTCTCTCACTTGGTCCCAATTTACCCTTCCACCTCCCCGTGTCCTCAAGTCCATTCTCTATGTCTGTATCTTTATTCCTATCCTGCCCATAGGTTCTTCAGAAACTTTTTTTTTTTAGATTCCATATATATGTGTTAGCATACGGTATTTGTTTTTCTCTTTCTGACTTACTTCATTCTGTATGACAGACTCTAGGTCCATCCACCTCACTACAAATAACTCAAATTCGTTTCTTTTCATGGCTGAGTAATATTCCATTGTATATTAGTGCCACATTTTCTTTATCCATTCATCTGTCAGTGGACACTTAGGTTGCTTCCATGTCCTGGCTATTGTAAATAGAGCTGCAATGAACATTGTGGTATATGACTCTTTTTTATTTTTATGTTTTTTTATGACTCTTTTTGAATTATGGTTTTCTCAGGGTATATGCCCAGTAGTGGGATCGCTGGGTCGTATGGTAGTTCTATTTTTAGTTTTTCAAGGAACCTCCATGCTGTTCTCCATAGTGGCTGTATCAATTTACATTCCCACCAACAGTGCAAGAGATTCCCTTTTCTACACACCCTCTCCAGCATTTATTGTTTGTAGATTTTTTGATGATGGCCATTCTGACTGGTGTGAGGTGATACTTCACTGTAGGTTTTTTTTGTTGTTTGTTTGTTTGTTTGCAGTATGCGGGCCTCTCACCGTTGTGGCCTTTCCCGCTGCGGAGCAGAGGCTCCGGACGCGCAGGCTCAGCGGACATGGCTCACGGGCCCAGCCACTCCGCGGCATGTGGGATCTTCCCGGACCGGGGCATGAACCCGTGTCCCCTGAATCGGCAGGCGGACTCTCAACCACTGCGCCACCAGGGAAGCCCTCTCATTGTAGTTTTGATTTGCATTTCTCTAATGGATAGTGATGTAGAGCATCCTTTCATGTGTTTGTTGGCAATCTGTATGTCTTCTTTGGAGAAATGTCTATTTAGGTCTTCTACCCATTTTTGGATTGGGTTTTTTGCTTTTTTTGATATTGAGCTGCATGAGCTGCTTGTAAATTTTGGAGATTAATCCTTTGTCAGTTGCTTCATTTGCAAATACTTCCCCCCATTCTGAGGGTTGTCTTTTCATCTTGTTTATGGTTTCCTTTGCTGTGCAAAAGCTTTTAAGCTTCATTAGGTCCCATTTGTTTATTTTTGTTTTTATTTCTATTTCTCTAGGAAGTAGGTCAGAAAGGATCTTGCTGTGATTTATGTCATAGAGTGTTCTGCCTGTGTTTACCTCTAAGAGTTTTATAGTGTCTGGCTTTACATTTAGGTCTTTAATCCATTTTGAGTTTATTTTTTTGTAGGGTGTTAGGGAGTGTTCTAATTTCATTCTTTTCCATGTAGCTGTCCAGTTTTCCCAGCACCACGTATTGAAGAGGCTGTCTTTTCTCCACTGTATATTCTTGCCTCCTTTATCAAAGATAAGGTGACCATATGTGTGTGGGTTTATCGCTGGGCTTTCTATCCTGTTCCATTGATCTATCTTTCTGTTTTTGTGCCAGTACCAAACTGTTCTGATTACTGTAGCTCTGTAGTATAGTCTGAAGTCAGGGAGCCTGATTCTTCCAGCTCCGTTTTTCGTTCTCAAGATTGCTTAGGCTATTCGGGGTCTTTTGTGTTTCCATACAAATTGCAAAATGTTTTGTTCTAGTTCTGTGAAAAATGCCAGTGGTAATTTGATAGGGATTGCATTGAATCTGTAGATTGCTTTGGGTAGTAGAGTCATTTTCATAATGTTCATTCTTCCTATCCAAGAATATGGTATGTCCTTCCATCTGTTTGTATCATCTTTAATTTCTTCCATCAGTGTCTTTCAGTTTTCTGCATACAGGTCTTTTGTCTCCTTAGGTAGGTTTATTCCTAAATATTTTATTCTTTTCATTGCAATGGTAAATGTGAGTGTTTCCTTAATTTCTCTTTCTGATTTTTCATCTTGAGTGTATAGGAATGCAAGAGATTTCTGTGCATTAATTTTCTGTCCTGCTACTTTACCAAAATCGTTGATTAGCTCTAGTATTCTGGTAGCATCTTTAGGATTCTCTATGTATAGTATCATATCATCTGCAAACAGTGACAGCTTTACTTCTTCTTTTCCGATTTGGATTCCTTTTATTTCTTTTTCTTTTCTGATTGCTGTGGCTAAAACTTCCAAAACTATGTTGAATAATAGTGATGAGAGTGGACAGCCTTGTCTTGTTACTGATCTTAGAGGAAATGGTTTCAGTTTTTCACCATTGAGAACAATGTTGGCTGTGGTTTTGTCATATATGGCCTTTATTATGTTGAGGTAAGTTCCCTCTATGCCTACTTTCTGCAGGGTTTTTATCATAAACGGGTGTTGAATTTTGTTGAAAGCTTTTTCTGCATCTATTGAGATGATCATATGGTTTTTCTCCTTCAATTTGTCAAAATGGTGTGTCACATTGATTGATTTGCATATATTGAACATTCCTTGCATTCCTGGGATAACCCCGCTTGATCATGTTTTATGATCCTTTTAATGTGCTGTTGGATTCTGTGTACTAGTATTTTGTTGAGGATTTTTGCATATATGTTCATTAGTGATACTGGACTGTAGTTTT
Source organism: Pseudorca crassidens (assembly GCF_039906515.1). Lineage (NCBI taxonomy): Eukaryota > Metazoa > Chordata > Mammalia > Artiodactyla > Delphinidae > Pseudorca > Pseudorca crassidens. Next base: position 97,546,633 of record NC_090302.1, on the reverse strand, counting down.
CTTTTTTTGGACATCTTTTCTGTTTTGGTGTCTGGGTAATGGTGGCCTGGTAGAATGAGTTTGGGAGTGTTCTGCCCTCAGCTATATTTTGGAAGAGTTTGAGAAGGATAGGTTTTAGTTCTTCTCTAAATGTTTGATAGAATTCGCCTGTGAAGCCATCTGGTCCTGGGCTTTTGTTTGTTGGAAGATTTTTAATCACAGTCTCAATCTCAGTGTTTGTGATTGGTCTGTGTATATTTTCTATTTCTTCCTCGTTCAGTCTCAGAATGCTTTTTGTAAGAATTTGTCCATTTCTTCCTGGTTGTCCGTTTTATTGGCCTATAGTTGCTTGTAGTAATCTCTCATGATCCTTTGTATTTCTTCAATGTCAGTTGTTACTTCTCCTTTTTCATTTCTACTTCTTTTGTTTTGAGTCTTCTCCCTTTTGTTTCTTGATGAGTCTGGCTAATGTTTTCACCAATTTTGTTTATCTTCTCAAAGAACCAGCTTTAATTTTATTGATATTTGCTATTGTTTCCTTCATTTCTTTTACATTTATTTCTGATCTGATCATTATGATTTCTTTCCTTCTGCTAACTTTGGGGATTTTTTGTTCTTCTTTTTCTAATTGCTTTAGGAGTAAGGTTATCTTGTTTATTTGAGATGTTTGTTGTTTCCTGAGGTAGGAGTGTATTGCTATAAACTTCCCTCTTAGAACTGTTTTGCTGCATCCCATGGGTTTTGGGTCATTGTGTTATCATTGTCATTTGTTTCTAGGTATTTTTTGATTTCCTCTTTGATTTCTTCAGTGATCTCTTGGTTATTTAGTAGTGTATCGTTTAGCCTCCATGTATTTGTATTTTTTACAGAATTTTTCCTGCAATTGATATGTAGTCTCCTAGCATTGTGGTCAGAAAAGATACTTGATAAGATTTCAGTTTTCTTAAATTTACCTAGGCTTGATTTGTGACCCAAGATATGATCTATCCTGGAGAATGTTCCATGAGCACTAGAGAGGAAAGTGTGTTCTATTGTTTTCAGATAGAATGTCCTATAATTATCAATTAAGTCCATCTTGTTTAATGTATCATTTAAAGTTGTGTTTCATTATTTATTTTCATTTTGGATGATCTGTCCATTGGTGAAAGTGGGGTGTTAAAGTCCCCTAGTATGATTGTGTTACTGTCAATTTCCCCTTTTATGGCTGTTAGCATTTGCCTTATGTACTCTGTTGGGTGCGTAAATATTTACAGTTGTTATATCTTCTTCCTGGATTGATCCCTTGATCATTATGTAGTGTGCTTCTTTGTCTCTTGTAATAGTCTTTGTTTTAAAGTCTATTTTGTCTGATATGAGAATTGCTACTCCAGCTTTCTTTTGATTTCTATTTGCACGGAATATATTTTTCCATCCCATCACATTCAGTCTGTATGTGTCCCTAGGTCTGAAGTGAGTCTCTTATAGACAGCATATATAGGGTCTTGTTTTTGTATCCATTCAGCCAGTCTGTGTCTTTTGGTTGGAGCATTTAATCCATTTACATTTAAGGTAATAATCGGTATGTATGTTCCTATTAACATTTTCTTAATTGTTTTGGGTTTGTTATTGTAGTTCTTTTCCTTCTCTTGTGTTTCTTGCCTAGAGAAGTTCCTTTAGCATTTGTTGTAAAGCTGGTTTGGTGGTGCTGAACTCTCTCAGCTTTTGCTTGACTGTAAAGGTTTTAATTTCTCCATCAAGTCTGAATGAGATCCTGCTGGATAGAGTAATCTTGGTTGCAGGTTTTTCCCTTTCATCACTTTAAACATGTCTGCCACTCCATTCTGACTTGCAGAGTTTCTACTGAAAGATCAGCTGTTAACCTTATAGGGATTCCCTTTTATGTTATTTTTTGTTTTTCCCTTGCTCCTTTTAATATTTTTTCTTTGTGTTTAATTTTTGATAGCTTGATTAATATGTGTCTTGGTGTGTTTCTCCTTGGATTTTTCCTGTATGGAACTCTCTGCACTTCCTGGACTTGATTAACTATTTACTTTCCCATATTAGGGAAGTTTCCAACTATAAGCTCTTCAGATATTTTCTCAGTCCCTTTTTTTTTCCTCTTTTTCTTCTGGGACCCCTATAATTCGAATGTTGGTGCGTTTAATGTTGTCCCAGAGGTCTCTGAGACTTTCCTCAGTTCTTTTCATTTTTTTTTTTTTTTATTATGCTCTGCAGTAGTTGTTTCCACTATTTTATCTTCCAGGTCACTTATCCATTCTTCTGCCTCAGTTTTTCTGCTATTGATTCCTTCTAGAGAATTTTAAATTTCATTTATTGTGTTGTTCATCATTGCTTGTTTGCTCTTTAGTTCTGCTAGGTCCTTGTTAAACGTTTCTTGTATTTTCTCCATTCTATTTCCAAGATTTTGGATCACCTTTACTATCATAACTCTGAATTCTTTTTCAGGTAGGCAGCCTATTTCCTCTTCATTTGTTTGGTCTGGTGGGTTTTTACCTTGCTCCATCATCTGCTGTGTGTTTCTCTGTCTTCTCATTTTGCTTAACTTACTGTGTTTGGGGTCTCCTTTTCACAGGCTGCAGGTTCATAGTTCCCATTGTTTTTGGTGTCTGTCCCCATTGGGTAAGGTTGGCCAGTGGGTCGTGTAGTCTTCCTGGTGGAAGGGACTGGTGCCTATGTTCTGGTGGATGAGGCTGGATATTTTCTTTCTGCTGGGCGGAACCATGTTCGGTGGTGTGTTTTGGGGGCCTGTGACCTTATTATGATTTTAGGCAGCCTCTCTGTTCGTGGGTGGGATTGTGTTCCTGTTTTGCTAGTTGTTTGGCATAGGGTGTCCAGCACTGTAGCTTGCTGGTCTTTGAGTGGAGCTGGGTCTTTGTGTTGAGATGGAGATCTCTGTGTGAGCTTTTGCTGTTTGATATTACATGGAGCTGGGAGGTCTCTGGTGGATCGATGTCCTGAACTCGGCTCTCCCACCTCAGAGGCACAGGCCAGACACCTGGCCGGAGCATCAAGACCCTGTCAGCCACACAGGTGAGAAGAAAAAGGAGAAAAAAAGAAAGAAAGAAAGAAAAAAATAAAATAAAGTTATTAAAATAAACAATAAAAATTATTAGAAATAATAAAATTTAAAAAAAAACAATGGTCAGACAGAACCCTAGGACAAATGGTAAAACTAAAGTTATACAGACAAAAATCACACAAAGAAGCATACAGATACACACTCACAAAAAGAGAAAAAGGAAAAATATATATATATCTAGATATAAAAAAAAAGGAAGAGAGCTGCCAAATCAATAAACAAATCTGCCAATGATAATAAACTCTAAAGACTAAACTAAGATAAACATAAAACCTGAAACAAATTAGATGCAGAAAGCAAACCCCAAGCCTACAGTTGCTCCCAAAGTCCACTCTCTCAATTTTGGGATGATTCGTTGTCTATTCAGGTATTCCAGAGATGCAGGATACATCAAATTGATTGTGGAGGTTTAATCCGCTGCTCCTGAGGCTGCTGGGAGAGATTTCCCTTTCTCTTCTTTGTTCTCACAGCTCACAGGGGCTCAGCTTTGGATTTGGCCCTGCCTCTGTATGTAGGTAGCCTGAGGGCGTCTTTTCTTCACTCAGTTGGGACAGGGTTAAAGTAGCAGCTGATTAAAGGGTCTGGCTCACTCAGGCCAGGGGGAGGGAGGGTACAGAATATGGGGTGAGCCTGTGGCAGCAGAGACCAGCCTGATGTTTCAACAGCCTGAGGCGTGCCATGTGTTCTCCCAGGGAAGTTGTCCCTGGATCATGCGACCCTGGCAGTGGCGGGCTGCACAGGCTCCCAGGAGGGGAGTTGTGGATAGTGACCTGTGCTTGCTCACAGGTTTCTTGGTGGCTTCAGCAGCAGCCTTAGCGTTTCATGCCCGTCTCTGGTGTCCACACTGATAGCAGCGGCCTGTGCCCATCTCTGGAGCTCTTTTAGGTGGTGCTCTGAATCCCCTGTCCTTGCACACCCCGAAACAGTGGCCTCTTAGGCAGTTCCAGAGTTTCTCCCAGACTCCCTCCCGGCTAACTGTGGCACACTAGCCCCACTCAGGCTGTGTTCATGCAGCCAACCCCAATCTTCTCCCTGGGATCTGACCTTTGAAGCCCGAGCCTCAGCTCCCAGCCCCCACCTACTCCGGTGGGTGAACCCACAAGCCTCTCAGGCTGGTGAGTGCCGGTCGGCACCAATCCTCTGTGCTGGAATCTCTCTGCTTTGCCTTCTGCACCCCTGTTGCTGTGCTCTCCTCTGTGGCTCCGAAGCTTCCCCTCCGCCACCCCCTATCTCCACCAGTGAAGGGGCTTCCTAGTGTGTGGAAACTTTTCCTCCTTCACAGGTCCCTCTCAGAAGTTCAGGTCCTGTCCCTATCCTTTTGTGTCTGTTTTTTCTTTTTGCTTTTACCCTACCCAGGTACATGGGGAGTTTCTTGCCTTTTGGGAGGTCTGAGGTCTTCTGCCAGTGTTCAGTAGGTGTTCTGTAGGAGCTGTTCCACATGTAGATGTACTTCTGATGTATTTGTGGGGAGGAAGGTGATCTCCACATCTTACTCCTCCACTGTCTTGAAGGTCTCCACCCCATCACTTGTTATTGTCTGTCTTTTTCATATTAGCCTTCCAGTGGGTTTCTCATTGTGCTTTTGTTTTGCATTTCTCAGATAACTAATGATGTTGAACACCTTTTTGAGTTGCTGGTCATTTGTATATATTCTTTGGAGAAATGCCTATTCAGATCCTTTGCCCATTTTAAAAAATCAGGTTTTTTTCCAAAATATCCTTGTTGGAATTAAATTTTTAAATGTCAGTTAGAATCAGTGCAAATAATAATTGTTTGTGTAGATACTCTTCTATGTTCATTATCTTTTCAAGAGTACTGAATTATTACAAAATAAAAACCTTTAATATTTAGCACATGTGCATATGAACTCATTCAGTTTCATTAGTAAAATGAGAATTATTTGCTTGTTGTTTTTTAAGAATATTTGGAATGGATTCATTTATTTACATTTAAAATAAAATGGATTCACTCAGCTCACATTCCTCTGTAATCTCATTTATTCCTGACTCACCCAAGTTTATGTCTATGCTGCAGTCAAAAAATGAGCCAGTCCTTTTGGCAAACTATGCTTCCTGAAAATGAGCAATCTAAGTGAATTCTAGTGGGTAATTCAATTATTATCACTTCATAATAGCAGTACCAATAAATATGTAATTGTTCTTTTCTTCTTTTACTTTGTACTTCCAGATAAAAGCAAAATACATCAGTTCGTTGGGAATATAATTAAATTTTCCTGAAGAAAAAAAGAAACAAACAAAGTTCAATATCAAATAATTCTAAAGCTTTACACTCCAACATTGTGTATAAAATTTCTAAGTATATTTTTGAGTTTATAAGATTACCTGAAATTTTTTTTGTTGAGCAGTATTAAAATCAACTTTATTGAATTATATAATTTACATACAATGAAAATCACTCATTTTAAGGGTATGTATAGATGAATTTTGACAAATGTATGCACCTGTTACCCAGTTTTACAACCAAGATATAGAACATGTCTATCACCACAAAATAGTCCTCATTTCCCTTTCCAACCAACTCCCTCTCCCATGGAAATAGAACCAGTGTATATATATTTTGCCTTTTTTTTTTAATTGGTATAGTACTTTTGAGATTAATCTAGGTTGTTACGTACATCAGAATCTCTGCTTTGGGAAAATGAGAGAGTAGAAAATTAGAATTCAGGATTATACCAGATGTTAGAAAAATCTGGCTCTGCAGTTACCAAACATGTGACATCTGAAATAAATGACTAGAATGTAAACTGGAGCTTAGGTGTGCAATGTGGACTATTTAATCAGTGTCATTCTTGAGCACAGATCCTGAAGAACAAATTTAGACAGATCATCATACAGAGATTTCCTGAGTTTCTACTATGTATTAAAATGAGAGGAAGAATAATGTGCAAAAACAAACAAACAAAAAAACATTCACACCCCTGTCTTCATGCATCTATAGACTAGTGGGTAACAGAGCTAACAAGTAAAAAAGAATTACACACACCAACAAATAAAAAATTGTGACTTATAGAGTGCTTCAGAGGGAACAAAGGATCCCACATCAATGATATCCAGGATGGAGCCAAGTCATGCAAAGGCTGAGGGAAGAGCCTTCTACATAGAGTGTATAACTGACAATGGAAAGATGCATCATTGGAAAGAGCCCAATTTTCTTAATGAATTGAAAAATGGCATCTGTGACACTAGCGGAGTGAAAGGGAGAGGAATAGTATGGGTAAATGGAAACAAAATCATACAGGTGTTTTAGCCCAAGGAAGGCATCTATATTGCATTCCATTTTTTTAAGAAAATTTTAATTTTTAAAAATGTTTAGCCATGCTGTGCAGCATGTGGGATCTTAGTTCCCTGACCAAGGATTGGAACCCGCACCCCCTGCAGTGGAAGCACAAGTTTTAACCACTGGACTGCCAGGGAATTCCCTATATTGCATTTTAATCAAATGATAAATCTTTGAAGGGGTCTTGTCAGGGAATAGAACGATCTTCTTTACATTTTAAATAATTTATTTGTTGTTCTTAGAAAACTTTATGGGAGATACAAAAGGAAGACTAGAGAGACAAGTTAACAGTCTATTGCAACTTCTAAGTGAGAAATAAGAGTGTCTTGGATCCTAAATAAGCTGGTGAATGTGGGAAGGTGCAGAAGGATTTGGAATTTGTTTTGGATTTTGGGAAAGATTGTCACAGCAGTGGTCGCTGTAAACCACTCTTGTGTCTACACTCATGTCTGGTCCTTCTCACACTGACTCTGGACTTGTTTAGCTGACATGTTTTGACCAATAGGACATTAGCAAATGTGATGCAAGCAAAGACTTGAAAAGTGTCGGCACAATGGGGTTTGTCTTCTCCTGCTGCCCTTAGAACACAGTGTGAAGAAGCCTAGGCTGGCTCAATGGAGGATTAGGCCATGTGTAGCCGATACAAGCAGTCACAGCTAAGGCCTCCAGACCCACCAGCCACCAGCCAACCCACCAGCTAATGCTGCTACTTGAGTGAATTAAGTGAGACCAAGAGAAGAACCACATAGTTGTATGTAGCCCAAATTCTGACCCACGGAACAGTGAGCTAATAAATGTTTATTGTTTTAAGCTACTAAATTTTGTGGGTTTTTTAGTTACACAGTAATAGATAACTGATAGAATTAACTGATGGAATGGATAATTTGGGGAAAAGAATAAACCAAATATGTTACGAAAGTTTCTACTTCAGCAACAGGGTTGATGGGTTTAACATCTGGGAGTAGGGGTTAGAACAGGACTCGGAGGAATCAAGGGTTTGAATTTAGATATGTTCATTTTCATAGAGTAGCCGTCTCCAGACATAAATTAAGGAATTGGCAAGATAAAGCTGGCAGAATAAAATCTGCAAAATAAGCAGCCTTTGTGTTTTTGTAAGCCAAGATATTTAGAAATATATTTTAGAAGAAAAATTTCACTCATGTTTTTATGGGGTACCTATTAGTTTCTTGTGAACAGCAGTGCTTGTTTTGGAAAATCCTGAAAGGTCCAATCCCTTTACTTTATAAAGGATTACCAATGTTGGAGAAGTGAAGTAGCTTGTCTGAAGTCACAGAGCTAATTACTGGAGGTTCTGATGCACAAACCTGAGTCTCTTGACTTAATCATTGTCCATGATCCTTTCTTCATGGTACGGAGCGACATCAGTGAGAAAATGTAAATGATAAATACAACAAAGAAAGGATGCTCAACCTCAGTACACAATGGGAGTGGGGCTTGTGATATGACAAGATGGAAAAATCTCACGTTTCATCTTACAGAGGCAGCTACTCCTCACTCCTAACCACTGTCACCAAGCTTGGAAGATCTTTTCTTTATTTTATTTTATTTATAAGAAGCTAAAAATCTAGATTTTTATGACAAATGTCCTCATTTTTAAATGCAGGCAGAAAATTTACTGTAAAGAACAAAAACAAAACAAAACATGAAATGGAGTCAGTCTCTGGGATACCAGTTGTCAAGCTCTGGAGTGATTTACATCTAAGAGCATTTGGTTCCAGCAGTGATTGGAGATGCTGGACCATGGTGAAGATGGGTCTGTTCCTGTGAGGACCCCTCCATGGGCCAGCATCAGTTCCTGCAGATGACACTGGATGATCTCAGCTACTTCTGCATCTTGAGGATACTCCATTTTCTAAAACCATTATCAATCACCCATTACATTTGGGGTCTATGTTCCTTGGAAATCCTAAATTGAAAAGATTTCCTTGAAGCCTAAATTGAAGACTTGAGGTTCTTAGACATTAATGGCTCCTCTAGAAGTAAATAAATTTCTTAATCCTAAAACAATGTATTATCTAACCAAAGTATGTGAACTAGGTATCCTCTAAGGCTCTAAACAAAACCAGTTATGCTCCAAATTTCTAAAATCTAGTTAACATATGTACTTTAGAGCTATGCCAAATTTTAAAGAAAAAACATTGATATTCTTGGGTCACTAGAACATTATTGATCACATTATAATGTCTCATGAATAAAGGTGAGATAAATTTTGAGTCTTTGATTTAGGACCTTATGTGTGTAAACCAAACACTTAGTGAGTGTTTACTGTGCAAGAGGCAATATAGTGTCAGAATAGCTGGATTCTACTTGTAAAATCCAATGCAGTATATTCAAAATAACTAGAATGATTATTTACATTATACTTTTTTTACTAACTCAGTTAAAAATATGTCTTCCTCATATTAAAACATTCTTCAGCAATTCCATAATGTTGACCCTGCATAATGTTGACTAGTGTCATCAGTGACAGCAAAGTGTTGGAGCATCTGCGCCACTAGGGGGATTGAAATTTTAAATGTGATTCATGAATGCTCTGTAACACCATAAAGCAGTCAGAAATAATGCAGTAACACAAATAAGATGAAAAACCATAATGTTAATGAAAAAATATGAAACAATAAAATTACTAGCAAAATGCAATATTTTGCACACTAAAGCACACACACTTTAAGTACTAAGGAAGTGTGTATGTGTGTAGGTGAGTTAGAAGAATCTACACTTTACAAGGTAATTAAAATTGAAGCGAATAGACTAGGAGTTGGGTGTGATAAGGAAAAAATAATAAAACAAAACCAAAGGAGAATCCTGCACAGGCCAATGGTGGTCCATATGCCATAACTGGGGTGTGTTCATCTCCATCTTGGCACCTAAGTCACTATGGAAACCTTGCAGTTTCATATTATGTAGATGGGATTTGGGGAGGGTCTGTTGCATTCTTGTACTTGTTCCCTTCCTCTCAGCCAACTCCTCAGTCTTAGAGATTCTAAATGCCTTTTCCTGCAACTCGGGGAATTTGTCTCAGGACTTTGTTTCCTGGCTTCTGCTATGAGCCTTCTTGCTTGCCTGTGATTTGCCTGATTTCTCTTCCGTTGCCCCTTATATCACCCTAACCCCCATTATGGGATGTCTCAGGAAGACAGTCTGGCTAAACTTTGATCTGCAGCGCCCCCTCTGACACTGCCTCTGTTGTCTCCCATTTCCCAGAGCTCAGATATCAGCAGGTGTGCCAACTCCAGTCGGGCTGGCCTCCTGGAAATCACCTCAGCCTGACCTGTCCTAGGGCCCCAGCGTCAGTCCTTACAACAAGGGGGGCCCTGGACACCTGCTCTTCAAGTCTGATGAGGAAGGCACTTGATAAGGGAATAGACTTAAACTCGTACCAGGCATCAAGTGGTAATTTGCAATGAAGTGTTTTACCAAAGACCCTTTATTCTTGTCAGGCTAATGAAAATAATGAACAGGTGTGTGTTCTGGTTTAATTTAGTGCAGCTCTGCTGAGAAGTGGAGCAGGTGCTAGACTGCTTATCAATGGGCCAGGCCTGGCAAATATGTCAGATGTGAAAATGGGTTGGTCCTATGAGTTCTGAGAGACCCAAGTAAACAAAAGAGGGTGCCAGCCAGAGAGAACATATTTTAGAGGGGAGAAAACAATACCATTTAGAGCATGAGGCTATTGTAAAGTTCTGTGATGTCCTCAGAAACCAAGGAGATGAACAAAATACCAGGTTTGAGTAAGTGAACTCAAGTCACCCCAGTGGAATGAACAGTTTTTAAGACAAAAGACCCGATAAAGTAAGAAGGGAAGTAGCCTTGTAGACTCAGAAGAAAAGCAGAAGGGAAGGGTGGTCCAGGCAGGAAGTAAGGATTGGTATCTAGAAGATGAAGCTACAGGGATCAAGGGCCTAGATAAGTAATATGAAGCTGGAGGTCAGGGTCAGAATCAGCAACAGACTCTGACAATTGCCAAGATAGCATGCAGGGAGCCGGGAGTCTCCTCCAGCCTGGTGCTACCCCACAAGTTCATGGGCAGGTCAAGTGGTAAAGGAGACTGGAGGAGAGGGGAAGAGCTAGACCAAGTAACTGATTGACATTCACAGTCATCCTTAGAGTTTTGAATCATGCACATAACCACAGCTACAAAGATATAACCAGGAACCAAGTCTGATTCTTTTAACCACATACTAGGGGTTTGAGAAAATCAGAATAAAATCTCTGCCCTCTTCCTCCATAGTCGCATGTAATTGATTGGCAAGTTTTAGGGCTATGATCCCTCAGTGTCTCCCAAATCAAAGTTCTATTTCAAATCCACATAGTCTCTTTTATTTAAATTATTTACTTTGGGCATTCATCACTTTTACAAAAATTTTTAAAGAATTTATAGTTTAAAAATAACACTAACATCTTATTTTCTCAGAGAAAAGACAAACTGCAGATGTCTAACATTTTTCTGTTGGCCCCGTCTAGAAATCATATTGGATAAAAGAGAGAACCTTTGGAAGCCATAAAACACAGAACAATTTTATTTGTTCACTTACTTGTTTCTAAAGGTTTTTCATGGGAGTGAGTCTGCAAGTGACATTTCAGTTCATCGGCTAGCAACACATTTTAGGATGTGCTCTTTTTCAGAATTTGAGAAGGTTAAAGCTAGAGCATGCCATCAATCTGTTTGTTATGTGTCTGCATTAAGCCAAATGCAATAAAGTTCATGTGATCAAAGAAAAACAGCAGAGCGTTGACTCTGGCCATTGCAGGCCAGAGTTACTTAAACATTGAATGAGAGTTTTTCAAATGGAACAAAAATGTGCAGTTTTTCAAGTCTAGTAAAGTCAAGATAAAAAATAGACAGGATTTTATATATGAATGTGATTTTCATGACTCACCATCACTGGTACATATATTTTACATTTTTTTTTTGTAGAGGATGAGGTTTGTCTCCTGGTCTTTCCTTCAGAAACAATTTTCAGAGCTTAAGAAATGCTTCCTCATGTCACTGGGTCTTTGCATGTGCTGTTCCCTCTTCCTGAAATGTCCCTTCCCTCCTCTCATTCATTAACTATTTAGCTTTCCTCATCCTTCCAAGAGCACTTCTAAAGTTTTCTCACCCTTGCCCTGGCAGGTGCCCCTGTTGGGCATTTTCTGAGCTCTAAGCCTTTATTTCAATTATCACAAAGTGTAAATAGAGATTTTATTTCATAATGATTTGTTGTCTCTGTCACTTGATCATAAGCTCCATTAGGAAAATGAGCAAGTTTTGCTCATTATTGTATTCTTCAAATCTGGTTCCGTAACAGTTTGCTAGAAGAATGAATGTGTGTAACGTGTATGTCTGCATGTGTGTAATCTGCACGTTTACATGTACACGTGTAATGTGCATGTCTGTGTGTGTGTGAGGTACATGCCTGCATGTGTGCAGTATGCACGTCTGTGTGTGTGTGTGTACGTGTGTGTGTATCCTTTCCAGAGTGATCTACAGGAGACTAGAACACTGCGGGAAGAACTCAAGGGCACATCCTTTGTAAGAACTCAAAGCGGACCCAGCTCAGAGTGTCAGAGCCCTCCCTGGACTTTCCTTCTTGACTTGGACAGTTCAACCCTGGGATATTCTGGGAAGCACAGCTCTGGAACAGTTAGAGGGTAGAAAGCTCAGACTGCAGGAGGATGCAGCTGGAGAATTAATGTGTCCAGTGAACTGTCATGGTATGAGGAAGAGGCACACTCTATGCCAAGACCAATGCCTGTATTAAGAGGTTTGGGGGCTTCCCTGGTGGCGCAGTGGTTGAGAGTCCACCTGCCGATGCAGGGGACACGGGTTCGTGCCCCGGGCTGGGAAGATCCCACATGCCGCGGAGCGGCTGGGCCTGTGAGCCATGGCCGCTGAGCCTGCGTTTGTCCCTATGTGAAATCTTGAACTGGTCATGTTTATATCCAGTTTCAAGCTTTGTTCATTGCATCACAATTCCTCTTAGATATCCAACCCCACAGCATCAATGACATATGTTACAATCACTCATCTTTACTCTGGTGTTGCTTTTCAAGTGGAATTGAAGAATGAGATTGTAAAGTGCTGTAGCCACACTGGTCTGAGGAAGCAGTAGTCCTGGATTTCCTGGTTGCAAAATAAAGTAAAAAGATACCCAAGGGAGAGCTGAGAGTGAGTGAGAAAAACATCTACAAAATGGGTGAATAGAGAAACTCATGGGAAATAAGCCTTCACTTCCCCAAAACCACAGGATGAATTTTATCTCGGAAGAGGAAAGGTGGAGGGTAAACCCTTGGTCATAGGCAGGTTATCAGGGAAGGGAGGGATGGAGAAGATGCCAGGGATTGTGACAAGCTGGGGACACTATGAGACATTATTGTTAAGTAGACCAGGTCTTGGCCAGGAATGGGGTGAACTGGGGAGGCTTCAGAGGTTTCTGAGCATCAACACAGGGGGATCAGATCTGTGATTCAGAACTACAACTCAGGCATCTGTGTGAAATATGAAAGGGAGTAGGACATTATGTGAGGGTGAGACCAGCTTAAATATCAGAACATCAGCCTCCAAAAATAAATGCTGATTTTTTAAAAGAAAAAAATCTACTTTTCTATACCCTATTTTTAAAATTTGACTATGTATCTTATTGAAAAAAGGGGGAAATGTTAACTTTATAGATATACCAGGAAGGGGAAAGGGTGACTCATATTAAGAAATTACTTTACGTGACTGGGGTAAGTGGATATCCCATCCCTGACTGCATTGAACAGAACTAGATCACCAGGAAATGTGAAAATGATTTTCATTGTGTGTTCAGTGAATGTGTCTTTAGACTGCTAGAAAAAGAAAAAATACATTAAAGAAAATCCATATGCATTGATCAGAATCTATTTTTTCTACCAGCCTCATCCTCATACTTTGCAGGCATAGAATTTATAAAGTTGTAAAACCAATTTTATGATCTGAGAGATCTTCCTGGTAACAGCTCTGCCAGAATTAAATACTAGATCAGCAGCCTTCAAGGGTACTTATTGGATTGGGTCCTATGACAGATTATATGCAATTTATATTACATAAGATCCATAAATTTAGGAAACAGGTTAATTTTGTCCTGAAAGTGGATTAATTGGTTTAATATTTCCAAGCTTAACTACAGTCTTCAGTGCATAACATAATTGATTCCATCTCATCCTTTCACTAATTTAAATATAGAGAAAACCAAGTAATCACAAAATGCCAATTCGTTTGATAGGTTTTTAAATTTATGGTGGCAGAGCTCTTGATACTTAGAGATTTTTATTTCTATTTGGTCTTTATTTTTAGATATATTTTTTACCTGAAAATGTGATCTCTAAAGGGTAAAGTTGAGAAAATACTAAACAATGTTGCTCTTAAGTCCCAAAAGCATTTGTCCAGAGAAAATATAGAGAATCAGTATGAAGTGTTAGGAGGGCTTTCTGAGGAAGGACCTGTAACTATTCCCCTTATAGAGATTAGGTGCATGTAACATCTCTAAATGACTCAGGTAGAGATTGGCACAACCAGACTTGAATTCAGGTCCATCTGACCATAAAGCCCATGTTTTTAACCACTGTACTATATTGTCTTTTTATGAAAACAAAGCAATGCAATATTTAGGCACTGTGTCTTTCCTTTATTTATTCAAAAGGCATTTATTTAGTCTACAGTATGAATTTTGTTGGATACCAGAAATGCAAAGATAAAAAAGCTAGTCTTTGTCCTAATGGATTTCATGTATATGTATTATGACATTAAAATAAAGATGAAGCTATATGTAAATATTTCTTTCAGGTATCTTTTTTTTTTCAGCATTTACTTGACAGCCAATGATATTAGCACAAAAGATTTTTTAAAAGGGCAGGTGGGAGAAGTCAGATTTAGAATGAAAAAAGAAAGCAGATACTTCTTTAGACACATTTCTTACTACTTCCAAGTCTACATATAAAACTTTGAAATGGCTATTTACTCAAAATTTTTAAACCATTAATGGTTTCTAAACTAACAATCAGTTTTTCCCATTAAGAACAATATACTAGAAATTGGTTGATATTTCAATTCAACTGTCAAAAACCTATCAAATTCATAATGTATGAAATGGTAAAAAATAAAGAGAACTTACAAACTAGTGCAAGTCTATAGTTATGGACTTCATCAAATTTCAGACACTGAGCAGCTCCAGCTCCATCCCTCAGCACTCTCTCCTGCATGTTCTGGTTTCTTTTTCCAGATGTCCCTCCTGGTAGAGAAGGGCCATGGCAGTTCCACTCAGCCATACACTGGACTAAACAAGGAGAAAAAGAGCATTGTTTTACTCAAGCATTAAACAAGCTCCAAGTCATTACTCTGATTGGACGTATTTAGGCTACATACCTGTTCATGATTAAATCACCAGGGCAATGGTGATGACAATCAGCTTAAGCCTGTGTGGAATGGACTATGAAGTTGAGATTGGTGTCAGTTCCACAAAATCTTCATAGATGTTGTGGACATGAAGAGCAAAGCCTACTATAAGTATAAACTGACAAAAAATAGAAAACAGAGTTACATCTTTAGAGAATCTCTAAACAAAACTCACAGATTATTGATTCTGAATAATTTCTTCTGTTTAATTCAGTGATTGATTTGGAAGACTTTGAGTATAACTTTAATGACCCTAAATGCTCGCAATGAAATAACGTCTACTTATTAAACAATTTTCAAGTGTTTATTTATTATAAAGTGCTTATATATTTTAATATTGTATTTTCTAAAATTGTCTTTTGGAAAGAATTTTAAAAATCAAAACAAAGATGATTTGTAATATATTTCAATTCAACTTGTTATTTTGTGTGGAAAGCATTTTTTTTTAATTTAATTAATTAATTAATTAATTAATTATTTTTGGCTGTGTTGGGTCTTCATTGCTGTACTTGGGCTTTCTTTAGTTGTGGCAAGCGGGGGCTACTCTTCATTGCAGTGCGCAGGCTTCTCATGCGGTGGCTTTTCTTGTTGCAGAGCACAGGTTCTAGGTGCACAGGCTTCAGTAGTTGTGGCTCACAGGCTCAGTAGTTGTGGCTCGTGGGCTCTAGAGAGCAGGCTCAGTTGTTGTCGTGCACAGGCTTAGTTGCAATGCGGCATGTGGGATCTTCCCGGGCCAGGGATTGAACCCATGTCCCCTGCATTGGCAGGCGGATTCTTAGCCACTGCACCACCAAGGAAGCCCATGGAAAGTATTTTTAAAATTTAAATAAAAGAGTGTAACAACTATAGTCTGAATGTGTGTATCTTCTCAGTTGATTATTTCTAGGGAATTGATAATGATTCTCATGCATTTTGTGAATTCAAGTACAACCCTACAAGTCCTATCTTGGAGGAGATGTAAAGGTTTCAAAATTGAATGCACAATAAAGAATAAAGTGATGGGGTCCATTCTTCCACCAGGAAATTCATTGATTTCCTATTAAAGTTAATTGCCAATGGATGGCAATGGAAGAGAAGATCCAATTTATTTTATTTATTTATAAATCATCCTTTTAGAATATAAAATTTTAGATAAGTATGCTAGCCCTTCATATTGGACACGAAAGTGTTTGAAAGACAACTTAAAAGTTGGAATCAAACCTTTACCTCATTTGCAGAATAGGGTCAGAAACAACAAAAGTTTTCCTGAAATACTGACATCTTAACAAAAATAGTTTAATGGAAGTTTAGAAATGCTGAATTAAAACCATTTGGCACTTCATATATAACACATTTGATTTTTTGAAATTGAATTTTTTGTAAATGCTATTTTTTAAACTGAATGAGTTTAATCATATATTGATTAATAAATCTAGCAATAAATGAATGGCAATAGAACCGAGGAAAGCTCACTAAGATACTTGATATCATCTTTTCTTAAAATTTTTACTAATTGATATGCTTTCTTAGAGCTCTGATGACAAAGAAAAGTCCATGTCTAAGAAGTCAAGAGATTCAATGAAGATCAAGAGAGCTTTGCTGAGCAAAGTAAGGCAGTGATTAAATGATGCATTGGACTCATCAAGCAAGAATAGAGGTAAGAGATTTGCAAGCCATGCATAGTCTGAATGAGGACCCTGAATAACAGAGGGAGTCATTGACTCGCCCAAGGTAATGCAGGTCGAGATGAACAGTGATCCTCAATCTCAGTTCTCTGCTATGGCATCAAGTGAGAGTTAAATTTCAAGCTCCCATACATGTCTCCCTGTCTCTTACCAGAGTCCCTTCTTAAAAATATTGTAAGCATTTTATTCACACTCTGATTCTCTGGTGCTTGAATTAAATACAAAGCATTTTTTATGGTGATATTTGATGACATAGGCTGGATATGGCCTCGTTCCTTAATAATACCCTATAAATACCCCATAAATACTTACTGAATTTAATAGACTTCAGTGCACTTTAAAATACTTTAGAATGTATTCTGAAATTATATAATTGGAGCCATCCAGTCATATATTTTCCCAGCACAAAGTTGTTTGAAAGAGAAAGATGTTAAAATCAGAAAATGTTGCTGTCTTCTAATTCAACAGATTTAGTGAGCAACATTAGTCTAAGAAGCATTTTAATGGAGGGATGAGTTTTCTCTTTTCTCTTTTTTCATTCTCTCATTTCTTTTCAATAGCTTTACTTTCATATTGTTGAATATATGACACCAGAAATATGCATAACTATATTTGGAGAAGTTTACTTTAGGAATGCTATCTCAAGTCACATTCTAAATCTTGGAATCATAATAATGTCTCTTGCAATGTGGCATATGTGTTAGGTAAGTGAGAAGATTTCACAATTTTTTTTATTTGAAAGGACACACAGGACTCCATTGAGCATACTCATGTACATTTTTACTTTAAAGCAAAAGAATACAGGGCACCAAGAGAAAAATAGGTTAGGAAAGCACTGAGGGTTGAAACATGTCCAGGCACAAGCTCCTCAGGGTTCTTATTTGCACACAGACATGTTTGTCTCTGATTGAACCACCAAATCTGTGCAACAAATCTTGGATTTGAGAAAGTTCAAGTAGAATCTCCAGTGAGATTTTTTTATGTTCATCTGGTCACATAGTCAAACTGGTTGTTTACACAGCTATGCCAGATGAAAACTGTATTTATTTAGCATACTGTAATTTAAAACATTGGAAACATTGAGAATTAGAGTGTTTTGGGTTTTTTTTGTAAAAACTTAGCAAGAGTATTTTGAATAGTTCCTGCCTTCTTCTTTCCAGTTCAGGATGATCAGCCAGTTCCTGATGTCCAGCAATGGCTAGAGGAACTGGAAGTAATACTGAGGAGAAGACAACATCTGGGTATGTTCCTCTATTGAAAAAATCACATTGCAGCACTATTTACAGTAGCCAAGACATGGAAGCAACCTAAGTGTCCATTGGCAGATGAATGGATAAAGAATGTGTGGTATATATATACACACACACACACACACACACACACAATGGAATATTACTCAGCCATAAAAAAGAATGAAACATTGCCATTTGCAGCAACATGGATGGACCTAGAGATTGTCATACTAAGTGAAGTGCCAGACAGAGAAAGACAAATATTATATGATTTATATGTGGAATCTAAAAAAAATGATACAAATGAACTTAAATGCAAAACAGAAATAGACCCACAGACATAGAAAACAAACTTATGGTTACCAAAGTAGAAAGTGGGTGGAGAGGGATAAAGTAGGGGTTTGGGATTAACATATATATACTACAATATATAAAATAGATAACCATCAAGGACCTACTGTATAGCACAGGGAACTATACTCCATATTTTGTATTAACCTATAAAGGAAAAGAATCTGAAAAAATATATATATACATATGTATATATACACACACACACACATATGTATCACTGAATCACTTTGCTGTATACCTGAAACTAACACAACCTTGTAACTTAACAATACTTCAATAAAAAACAAAATTAAATTAAAAATACTATAAAAAACCCACACAGGTAATTTTAAACCTATTACATCAAGTAGAGAAACTAAATCCACCAACTTAAATTGAAAATATTCCTAAGAGACAGCAAGGCGCATATTGCACTTTAAAATATATTGCACAAGTACAATTTAGGGGGAAACAAAGGTAAAGCAATATCTGAATGGGAATTTAGTGTGGAAGTCTAAGAAATTTTTAAAAGTCATTATAATCTATTTTTATGTTTTTCAGTTACACAGCAGTTTGTCATGATGTCTGCATTGCTTTACATTAGTAAAATTTGTTTATTCTTTCACTCCTGATTTAATCTGGGAATTCTGCAATGCTTGATGTTTAAATGTATAGTACATGAACAAGCATGTGGAGGGGCACAGCACTTCCCTGGGAGGAAAAGTCCTATGTAGCCCTTTGCCATTTGTTATGTGAAGGAATCTATAAGCTGTGGAATACATTGGGATTCGTTGGAGTCTTAACCACTTTGTGTTATCTTGCAGCAGTGATACAGTTTCTGTTTCCCATTACATGAATTGTCATGCCTCTTTGGGGAAAGTAGCTTTTTCTTTTGGCTTAATTTTTTGGATATTATAAAGGTATTTAATTTATTACACATTTAATAAGTACGTAGTTAAATATTTTTCTCTGCTCTGATTAACAATATTAAAAATGTGTGGCCAGAGTTCCTATCAAAAGAGATGCTGGAATAAAGGAATGTTATAAACATTCTAACATGACTCCCCCCCACAAATTCTAAATGATAGAGATCATGAAATTCCCATTTTCTGGTTATACAGGTCTAAGAAAGCACCATTTCCACACATTGTCATCTACCCTTTGCTTACTTTGAAAGGGCCAGTGCTCAGGGAAAAAAAATAACATCACAAATAAAATTCTTATCCCACCCAAACAATAAAATGAGAACAGTTGCTAACTGTAAAATTGTTTTCACTCTCATTTAGCCACTCCCCCTATTAGAGTGTGGCCTTTGCCCACGCTGACTTTCCCCATGTGCCTCCTGAGCTGAACAAGCCCAGGGCAGGTTGGATACCAGTAAGTGTTTATATAATGAATAAATGAGTCAAGTGTACTCTCTCCCAGGATGAATTTTTTTTAATAGATTCAACATTTTAAAGTTTAATGAAGAATGGTTTAATAAAGATAGGCAAGGGTACAAAGGTTGTGTGACATCCTCAAAGCAATTGGGACCCCTAGTGGTTGGGGGGGATAGCTTATTGACATCCCAGTGTTAATGGGGTACCAAAGTTGGTACAGTCTGGCATCCCTGCACAGGGGCAGCTCTCCTGATCCTGATAAGTCATGTGTATGACTCCAGATCTAGGCTCTTCAGAGCTCTCGCAGGATGCATTTTTGATCACCCAGACTGAAAGTCATTCCTCCCAATTCTGCATTTCCGGAGC
The DNA here is from genome assembly GCF_039906515.1 of Pseudorca crassidens. NCBI lineage: Eukaryota > Metazoa > Chordata > Mammalia > Artiodactyla > Delphinidae > Pseudorca > Pseudorca crassidens. The sequence continues at coordinate 97,526,885 of NC_090302.1, read as the reverse complement.
CTCTGGTTTGCACATGGCCAGTGGTATTTGAAGGAAAAACAGTGAGTGTTTCTCTATATTTTGAACTCCTTTAGGGAATAGCTCTGTCTTCACATCTCCTGCATCCATCACTGGCAAACAGTCACTGGAGAAAATTTTGTAAGATGTTAATGCTACTGCCCATTAAAAATACAGAACCCTGTATAGAAAATAGTCAGAAAATTACCCTGATGATTGTTCAAATATGAGGCACAGGAATTTAGGAATTCACAAAATACAGAGAGTACTGCAGGCTGAGATAGTCATGATGTAGGCCTGAGATGGGCCGTGAAGAAAGCCTTATGTTATCAACAGGTTGAAGAGGTAAGGAGTATGTTTCTGGAAGCAGGAATAAGATGAGCAAAAGCATGAATACTGAAAGCACAGGAAGCAGTGAGATGACCTTGGAGACCTGGGTGGAATATTCCATTAAAAGAGAACTACGAGATGATGAAAAGCATAAATACAGTGAAAGTTGTAAATTGCAGGGACAAAGGCTTTCATGTTTGGATCATCACAGTTTTCTGAAAATATTTGAGAAAATTTCTTGGAAAGCTATACCAACATCTCAGTTCAAGCCCTTCTTGGAAGCATCACTCTATTTATTTATTTAGTAGATTTGCAGTTGAATTCTAGGAACATAGCCTTAGAAATGTGAACTGAACCAGGTTTGTCATCAGATTCTCATCTAGATAGGTTTCTTGGTTAACATTTTCTCACCACGACCATTTTTATTTTACTGAAGTAAATCTCTCTAGTGGATAATTGCTAATGTTATGCTAACTATTTCTTTCAAAAGGACAGCCAGATATTTACTGGTCCCCTACATTCTGTAAATAATTTACAGAATAAATTACTTATAAATTCTGCCTTTTCCTGGAGCATTAATGTTAGATAAAAGTGGTTGAGGTTAACATGAGTTAGGATATTTATTCGTACTAATGAAAGTATTAGTATTCTTAAATGGTAAAAGTAATATACCTTTATAAGCCTCATCAACCTATGTATTTATTTCCTAGGACTGCTGTAACAAGTTACCACAAACTTGGGTGGATTAAAACAACAGAAATTTATTCTCCCATAGTTCTGGAGGCAAGAACTCTAAAATGAAGGTGTTGGCAGGGACATGATCTCTCTGAAGACTCCAGAGGGCGACTCCTTCCTTGCCTCCCCCTAGCTTTTGCTGATTGCCAGCAATCGTGGGCATTCCTTGGCTTATCGATGCTTCACTCCAGCCACTGCCTCTGTCTTCATGTAATCTTCTCCTCTGTGTATCTCTGCCTGTGCTGCTACTTTTCTTATCTTAAAGACACCAGTCAAGGACTTCCGTGGCTGTCCAGTGGTTAAGATTCCACACTTCCACTGCAGGGGGCATGGGTTCGATCCCTGGTCGGGGAACTGAGATCCCACCTGCCACGTGGTTGTGGCCAAAAAAAACAAAAAAAAAGACACCAGTCATATAGGATTAAAGGTTTACTGAATTCGGTATGACCTCATCTTTAATTGCTTTACAGTGACCCTATTTCTAAATAAGGTCACATTCTGAGGTTAGGACTTCAACATATATTTTGGGGACACAATTCAACCTATAATATCATATTTATATGTTTCTTATATATATTTTTCCCTCTCCAAACACATGACACATATGTGTCACAAATGACATATAGGATAATCCAATTGCCTTACGTGACCATTCTGTCTTGCAGTTGGTATTATGTTTTCACTATGACAGATTTAAGTTGCAATGGAACCACCTGCTTTTAGCTTCATTGCATTAATCTCCTTCCCCCAGGAGAATGGAGTTCTCTTGTAGGAGGCCTACTTTTTTCACTTTTATAATAAGAACACATTAAAAGCTCATTCTCTAGCTTTATGTGTTTCCCCGATGCTCTCCTTATCCTATTTTTGTAAATGACTTTAGTATTTGTCTGTCTGGGTCTATCCACCATCCATGTTAATGATGACTATTATTAAAGGTCCACATCCCTTATCTGCAATTCTGAATTACAAAATACTCTAAAAGAAACAAGGACTGTCATGATGTAAAAACCTGGCTGGACCTGAACTCAATAAACAGTAAAGCCTAACTTGCTTGATGATATTTATAAAGTTTTTACCCTGTTTAATATAAATACTCATAAGTTTTTGCAGAAATCATAATGTATATGATTACCACCTAGCAATCAATATGTGCATATACATGATGTGACCATTCTAACATATGAAAAACCCTGAAGTATGCATCACATTTGGCACCAAGTACTCCAGATCAGGGGGCTGTGGACCTAACCTACCAATCGCTGAAAGTTAGTTGTGCATATGGATTGTAGTTTAGCCTCTGTTACTTATTAATCAATGTTTTACACTAACCGCGATTAAAGCAATTAATGTAAAGCATGTATGAAATCTCCACTTACGAATGCTATGTTCAAAAGAAAGACCCTGTTATTAAACAAGAGTGTGTAATTTTCTCTTAACTACTCAAGAAATTTTATTATCTATTACATTTCAGGCAACAGCATTACCTCCAGCACATACTCTTGTGAAGTGCATGGTAAATAACCTCGGTTAAGCATCATTCATGTCATTATTCAAACACTATAGAACTACTGTTTACACTAAGAGAAACGGCAGATGTGTGCAAGACGTGGGTAATTGTGCTTCTGCTTGTTGTTTGTTCATCTAAAGAACTACTTGTCTAATAAGGCCAAATGTTCAGAAGTAGCAACAGGATAAAAGATGACTCAGAAATCCAGCCTAGCAGTGCTAGACAAACCTTCTGTGGTCATAAGTTTTAGCAGCCTGTTTCCTGCCAGTAGAATTTTAGGGGTTTGATCACCTCCTTTTATTTTGTACTATGTCTTTTTCAGTCCAAGCTGGCAAGACTTTTACTGATATAATTTTATCAAGAATTTGTGGGTCTCATTTCTCCAAAGTAGACATACAGATGACCAATAGGCACATGAAAAGATGCTCAACATCATTAATTATTAGACAAATGCAAATCATAGCTTCAGTGAGGTACCACCTCATACTGGTCAGAGTCGCCATCATTAAAAAGTCTGCAAATAACAAATTCCAGAGAGGGTATGGAGAAAAGGGAACCCTCCTATACTGTTGATGGGAATGTAAACTGGTGCAGCCACTATGGAAAACAGCATGGAGGTTCCTCAAAAAACTAAAAATAGAGTTGCCATATGATCCAGCAATCCCACTCCTGGGCATATATCCAGAGAAAACTATAAAATCGAAAAGATACATGCACCCCTATATTCATAGCAGCACTATTTACAATAGCCAAGACCTGGAAACAACCTAAATGTCTATCAAAAGATGAATGGATAAAGAAGATGTGGTATATATATATAATGGAATATTGCACAGCCATGAAAAGAATGAAATAATGCCATTTGCAGTTACACGAATGGACCTAGAGATTATCATACTAAGTGAAGTAAGTCAGAAAGAGAAAGACAAATACTATATGATATCACTTATATGTGGAATCTAAGATATAACACAAATTAACTTATCTATGAAACAGAAACAGTCACAGACTAGAAAACAGACCTGTGGTTGCCAAGGGGTAGGAGAGGTGGGGGAGGGGTGGATTGGGAGTTTGGGATTAGCAGATGCAAAGTAGTATATGTAGAATGGATAAACAACAAGGTCCTACTGTATAGCACAGGGAACTATATTCAATATCCTATGATAAATCATAATGGAAAAGAATATGAAAAGGAATATATATGTATAACTGAGTCATTTTGCTGTACAGCAGAAATTAACACAGCATTGTAAATCAACTTCAATTAAAAAAAAATAAATAAATTGACCAACAAGGAAAAAAAAAGAACTTGTGGGTCTCCCATGGACTTCCCTGGGGTTCACTTCTGTAGATAAAAGCCCTCATGTGTTTTTTTAGATAAGCCTTTCTTTACCTCTCGTTTCTGCTCTGAAGGCTGAGGGACAATATTCCTTAGGTTTTTAGAGGCCTCTGGTGTAACTGAGAGGATCTGAGGACACCTGAAAGGCCTTTTGAATACACTGAGCATTTGAGTATTGCTCAAATGTATTGTAAAAAATTGTAAAGTATTGGGCTTCCCTGGTGGCGCAGTGGTTGGGAGTCTGCCTGCCAATGCAGGGAACACGGTTTCGTGCCCCGGTCTGGGAGGATCCCGCATGCCGCAGAGCGGCTGGGCCCGTGAGCCATGGCCACTGAGCCTGCACGTCCGGAGCCTGCACGTCCGGAGCTTGCACGTCCGGAGCCTGTGCTCCGCAACGGGAGAGGCCGCGGCGGTGAAAGGCCCGCGTACCGCAAAAAAAAAAAAAAAAATTCTAAAGTATTGTAAAAAAATGGCTTTTTTGCTATGCCATCTGGAGGATTTTCAAAATCATCAAAACTTGGCTCCTTTTTTTAAAATAGTTCTTCTCCCAATTAATTTATCTCTCTCCTCTCACATTTTATTGTAAATAGCAAGAACACACCAGAAGGAACCTACATCTTTTCTTGGAAATCTCCTTAGCTATAGAACCAAGTTCATCATTTATAAGTTCTACTTCTCAAATAACTACAAGAGACAGTTCCTGCAAGCTCTTGAAACTACATAACAAGAATCCCACTTCTTTCAGACTCCAGTAACATTCTCTTCACTTCCTTTTGAGCCCTCAGCAATAGCATCCTCAATTCTCAAATTTCTACTAACAGTCTATTCCAGGCAATTTAGATGTTATCTCATGCTCCTTAAAATTCTTTCATCCTCCTCCTTCTGCCTGCATCCACAGTCACTCTCACATTTTTAGGTAGTTGTTACAGCAAGATAACATGTCCAGGTACCAAATCTGCATTATCTATTGCGGCTTGATAACGTATATTTACTATCTAGTAGTTTCTGTAGGTCAGGTTTATCTGTGTCCTTTGCAAGACTTCAGTGAAAGTGTCAGCCAGGGCTGGGTTCTCATCTGGAAGACTGAATAGGGAAGAAGGATCTGTTGCCAAATTCAGTCAGACTACTGGTAGAATTTATTTCCTTGTGCTGTGGGGCTGAGGTCCCAGCTTCTTCCTGGCTGTTAGCTGGGGGCTGCTCTCAACTCCTGGCCATGGGGTCTCCCCGAAATGATCACATACTTCATGAAAGCCAACAAGGGAGAAAACCTGTAGTGCATGCCTATTTTTTTTTTTTTTTACTCCATTCCTTCATTATATGTCTTCTCCTAACCTCTCTTGTCTATTTTTTTTCTCTTGCATTGCTACTTTCATGCTGTGGCATTTGTGATTCCCAAAGTTAAAACAACTCAAATTAGTATAGGCAAATGGGAAATCCTGCTGTACAGTGGGAATGGGAAGACCCAGCCGAGCTTCAGGGGCAGCAAGAAGCAAGGTTCTCCACACAGTCTTTCAGTCCCTCCCTCCTGAAGTTCAGTCTCTGCCCTGTGGTAGGAGTCTTGCCTCTTGCAAGCTCTGAGTTTTACACCTTCCAGTTTCCACTACCAGAAAGACATCTTTTCTTGCTCTACTCTGATTTAGAAATATCTTAGAAGAGCACTCTGCATACTCAGCCTTTGTGGAATGCAAACTTCAAAGGAACGGGTAATAAGACTGGCCAGCTCCGGTCTGGCCTCACCTTGGTTTAAGCACATGTGGCTATTGGGAAGCCATCTAGGAACATTGTAGCCCTATGCATACGGGCAGGGGTAGCGGTTTTAACCATAAAGGCTGGGTGCTGAGAGGTGACACCATCGCATCACATGCTCTTTTCTTTCTTTCTCTTTTCCTGCCCTTTCCTCTCTTTATTTTATGTTTTCCTTCTTCAAATAGATTATTTTTCTTTTCCTCCCTGTTCCTCTTTCTTGTACAATGAAACAGATCTAGGCTACCAAGGACATCTAAACTAATTCTGTTCCTATAATTCCCCATTTAGCTGCCTGGAATAATAATTATTATGCCCACTTTAGGAAGTAGCTTCCTTCCGTCCATCTGTCAGCCCAAGCAGATGACTCTCACTGCAGTTGACCTAAGGAACCTTCCTGCTCCTATGATGGGGCAGCAGCCAGAAGCCTGTGTCCTCCTGGCAGGCATCAGCCTGGAACACAAGGTGTAAGAAATCAATAAATAACAGCCAGATGTTGAAGATTTTAGAGAACCATTACTTAATCCTTAATCTGTACTTTCTGCAGTAAGTAGGGCTTTGTTGTTTTCATTAAAAACTCATCAGAACCCTAATTTAAAAGGTTATTATAGCTCTTACAAATTCAAGATGGGAGTTCTTATTCTGAATATACTGACCTCTTAAAACTTAAGTGGATTCTCTTATCATGTAGTTTCTACATGTAATAAAAAGTTTTCTTTTCTAAGAACAGGTTAGAAAAATATATTTGAGGAAAATAAAGAAATTACTTTAAATATATATGTTTTAATTTTAAAAAGTGTTTCAATTAAAATTTCTTTTATTGTTTTTTAGACTTGAAGAAATATAAACTAGTAGGTTCTTGGATTTAGAAATATGATTGTGCTCATGATTTATTTGATCATTTAAATAGAGAATGGTTATTTCAAGTCAAGGATACTAAGTTACTCTAACAGAGTTCCTGTCCATTTCTACCTGCTGGGGTTTCTGAGTGAACTTGCTTTTGTGGATAATGAGTTGTTGACTCAGACATAGCTCAAAGAGCTCCAAATCCCACATCCCAGGAAGAAGCTGCAGAAAGGGGAGGTTCTCAGAAGCTCCCCCCAGCCATTGCATCTTCAAGGCCTGGCTTGGTTGTCACAGCCAGTATCACCAGCTCCAGGCCCTACTTCCAGACTTGGTGGTTGAGCACTCACAGAGCACTACTAAAGCATTATGAGGCCATAAAGACTCAGAGGTTGACTCACCACAGGGAGCCAAGGGCGTCCCTCCTCTGTAGGACTTCTGTACCTTGAGAACAAACACACCTATGATTGTGCTTAGAGTGAACTGCAGCCATTTTTCCATGTGCATTCTGGAACTGATATTCCCCAAACCTCAAGCTCATTATAGTTCTGTAATAAAGGCATGTTGAGATAAACGTAGAAAAAGTTATTGCATTCAAATGCATCCCAACCCAAAACAGAAGTGAAGGGATACAGAACACTTAGCCAACAGAATGTGCTGCATGTGTGTTGGAGCACTAACTCCAGGTGCAAGAGGGAAAAAATAGACGATGTAAAAGGGTGAGGTCATGGAAATATAAGAGAGAAGGGGGAACAGTTTGCTACCAGCAGCAGATCATGAGGGCCATTGGCATAAATTCTGGCCAAGACTTGATAAAAAAACCCCTAGGGAGCACCTTGTAGGAGAATTACTTACCTGTTGGGGGAGAGAGACAGAAGGACATCTAAAAGTAAAATCATCAGAGATTTGTACAAACCAGGTGGCTACTGCCCTCATGCCTCTCCCTATGGGATTTTCTGTGAAATGCCCCTCCATCTCTGTCTGTTATAATTCTACCCAACTTTGATGGCCCCACTCTTCCAGATAACTGTCTTAACACATTCTTTTCTTTTCCTGAACTTTAGTATTTTATTTTTATTTCTCACATTTATTTCTCTTTTACCATACTCATCCATCTCTTATATGGATCATGTAAATTCTCTTATTTAAACTTTAATCTCCACTGAGGCAAGGGATGTGTTTATTTATTTCTCCAGTCCTGGTTCCTAATCACTTGCTTTGCAAAGTTGATTCATATATATATATATATATATATTCAGTTATATATATATCATCTTTTTCATATTATTTTCCATTATAGGGTATTAAAAGATACTGCATATAGTTTCCCTGTCCTATGCAGTAGGTCTTTGTTGTTTAGGGCAGCTTTTCTTATTAAGCAGTTGGTCTATAGTACCTCTATCCAGTTTTGCTCATATATACAAAATGTCATAACATAAATATATACAACATGTAATGAAACTAATGTAATGAAAATGGTTGATCTTGCCTTATTTACTCCAAATCTATTAGTCTTGAAAAAGCAAATCAAAAAGAATTTGTAGAGAAAAAGTCAAAGGAAACATGAGATCGTGTTTGATGCACTCCAATGAATAAACACACGTCTAAGGACCTGAAGCAGTTCATTATTTGGAGATGATAAAATGTCCTAAAACTCATGTCTCATATAATATCACAATATACTACACCATGGGCACATTTCCCCATCTCTTCTATATTGCTCTAAACTCATAGACTTCTATTTCTGATTTTTTCTCATAACTTGATCCCAGAAAGGATGAACTTGGACCATCCTTTATTTTGGTGGCAATAACTTCCTTTTTAAACCCTTATCCCAATATTGCAAACCTCCTTCCTAAGTCTCTATTCTTACTTTCTCAATTTATGAAGCACATTCAATTAGAGAAGGGCAAAAAACAAGAAACATAAACATTAGAAATAAAATTATCATTATTTGCTTGTTGAAAATGCAAGACAACATCCTGAAAAACAATAAATAAACATTAAGAGAATTCAGTAAAGTCCTTCCCTATTAAAGCAATTAAAGAAATCAATATTATATATATATATATGAGACAAAAAATTAACAGGAAATGTTCCAAGATCTCTGTGAAAAAATATTCAAAACACCATTGCAGGGCAAAATAGAAAATTAAAAAAAATCCCTGACCTTGGATATCAGGACTTGATACTATAAAGATGTTAGTTCTCCCTAAATTAACACCTAAGTACAATGAGATTATTCCATTTTTACCTTGAAATATTATATGCAAGAATAGTCAAGGCAATTAGTAAAAGGAATAGTAAAAATAAGTTCTACAAGTATAGAAAATATAAAGCTTGACTCTAGCTGTTAGATACTAGCATATTAATACAGATATCAGTGAAGAAACATAATAAGGTCCATTAATAAATTCAAATACATATACAGGTTTAGCATATAATGAATATGGCAGTTTAATTCAGTGACAAAAACCGGAGTAGTCAATAAATGGTACTGGGTTTAATAACCATCTAGAAATACATAAATTGAGTTGGATCCATCCTTCACACCTTATATTAAAATAGATCTATAATGGAATAAAATTTTAAAATAAAACAAATTCAGAGAAAGAATGAGACAAAATCAAGGGAGAATGTTTGAGTATATAATGCTGGAAAAGAAATGTATTTCTTTTTTTTTTTTAACATCTTTATTGGAGTATAATTGCTTTACAATGATATGTTTGTATCTGTTTTATAACAAAATAAATCAGCTATACATATACATATATCCCCATATCTCTTCCCTCTTGCGTGTCCCACCATCCCTCCCACCCTCCCTATCCCACCCATCTAGGTGGTCACAAAGCACCGAGCTGATCTCCCTGTGCCATGCGGCTGCTTCCCACTAGCTATCTGTTATACATTTGGTAGTGTATATATGTACATGCCACTCTCTCACTTTATCCCAGCTTACCCTTTCCCCTCCCCGTGTCCTCAAGTCCATTCTCTAGTAAGTCTGCATCTTTATTCCCGTCCTGCCCCTAGGTTCTTCATGACCATTTTTGGTTTTTTTTTAGAGTCCATATATATGTGTTAGCATATGGTATTTGTGTTTCTCTTTCTGAATTACTTCACTCTGTGTGACAGACTCTAGGTCCATCCACCTCACTACAAATAAGTCAATTCCGTTTCCTTTTTTGGCTGAGTAACATTCCATTGTATATATGTGCCACATCTTCTTTATCCATTCATCTGTCGATGGACACTTAGGTTGCTTCCATGTCCTGGCTATTGTAAATAGAGCTGCGATGAACATTGTGGTACATGACTTCTTTTGAATTATGTTTTTCTCAGGGTATGTGCCCAGTATTGGGATTGCTGAGTCGTATGGTAGTTCTATTTTTAGTTTTCTAAGGAACCTCCATACTGTTCTCCATATTGGCTGTATCAATTCATATTCCCACCAACAGTGCAAGAGGGTTCCCTTTATTCCACACCCTCTCCAGCATTTATTGTTTGTAGATTTTTTGATGATGGCCATTCTGACTGGTGTGAGGTGATATCTCATTGTAGTTTTGATTTGCATTTCCCTAATGATTAATGATGTTGAGCATTCCTTCATGTGTTTGTTGGCAACCTGTATATCTTCTTTGGAGAAATGTCTGTTTAGGTCTTTGCCCATTTTTGGATTGGGTTGTTTGTCCTTTTGATATTGAGCTGCATGAGCAGCTTGTAAATCTGGAGATTAATCCTTTGTCAGTTGCTTCATTTGCAAATATTTTCTCCCATTCTGAGAGTTGTCTTTTCATCTTGTTTATGGTTTCCTTTGCTGTGCAAAAGCTTTTAAGTTTCATTAGGTCCCATCTGTTTATTTTTGTTTTTATTTCCATTTCTCTAGGAGGTGCATCAAAAAAGATCTTGCTGTGATTTATGTCATAGAGTATTCTGCCTGTGTTTTCTTCTAAGAGTTTTATCATGTCTGACCTTACATTTAGGTCTTTAATCCATCTTGAGTTTGTTTTTGTGTATGCTGTTAGGGAGTGTTCTAATTTCATTCCTTTCCATGTAGCTGTCCAGTTTCCCAGCACCACTTATTAAAGAGGCTGTCTTTTCTCCATTGTATATTCTTGCCTCCTTTATCAAAAACAAGGTGACCATATGTGCATAGGTTTATCTCTGGGCTTTCTATCCTGTTCATTGAGATATATTTCTGTTTTTGTGCCAGTACCATACCGTCTTGATTACTGTAGCTTTGTAGTATAGTCTGAAGTCAGGGAGCCTGATTCCTCCAGCTCCGTTCTTCTTTCTCAATATTGCTTTGGCTATTCGGGGTCTTTTGTGTTTCCATACAAATTGTGAATTTTTTTGTTCTAGTTCTGTGAAAAATGCCATTGGTACTTTGATAGGGATTGCATTGAATCTGTAGATTCCTTTGGGTAGTACAGTCATTTTCCCAATGTTGATTCTTCCAGTCCAAGAACATGGTATATCTCTCCATCTGTTTGTATCATCTTTAATTTCTTTCATCAGTGTTTTATAGTTTTCTGCATACAGGTCTTTCACTTCCTTAGGTAGGTTTTTCCTAGGTATTTTATTATTTTTGTTGCAATGGTAAATGTGAGTGTTTCCTTAATTTCTCTTTCAGATTTTTCATCATTAGCGTGTAGGAATGCAAGAGATTTCTACGCCTTAATTTTGTTTCCTGCTACTTTACCAAATTCATTGATTAGCTCTAGTTGTTTTCTGGTAGCATCTTTGGGATTCTCTATGTGTAGTGTCGTGTCATCTGCAAACAGTGACAGCTTTACTTCTTCTTTTCTGATTTGGATTCCTTTAATTTCTTTTTCTTCTCTACAGGCCAATATCACTGATGAACATAGATGCAAATATCCTCAACAAAATACTAGCAAACAGAATCCAACAGCACATTAAAAGGATCATACACCATGATCAAGTGGGGTTTATCCCAGGAATGCAAGGATACTTCAATATACACAAATCAGTCAATGTGATACACCATATTAACAAATTGAAGAAGAAAAACCATATGATCATCTCAATAGATGCAGAAAAAGCTTTTGACAAAATTCAACATCAATTTATGATAAAAACCCTCCAGAAAGTAGACATAGAGGGAACTTACCTCAACATAATAAAGGCCATATATGACAAACTCACAGCTGACATCGTCCTCAATGGTGAAAAACTGAAACCATTTCCACTAAGATCAAGAAGAAGACAAGGTTGCCCACTCTTACCACTATTATTCAAAATTGTTTTGGAAGTTTTAGCCACAGCCATCAGAGAAGAAATGTATTTCTGAGCAAGACCCAAACCCAGATGCCACAGAAGAGAAAACTGATAAATTAGATTAGTTGAAAACAGATGAATGAAAAAAAAAAACCCTGCTATTTGAGGACTTCAAATGTGAATAGGGAAAAATTTTTAGTGTATATGACAAAGAGCTAATCTTTTATATTTATTAAGCCCTCTTACAAACCAATGGATGAGGACCAAAAGTTCATATAAAAATAGGTAAAAATGTAATAAGGCCATTTCCAAAAAAAATGGTTTATGACCATATGAAAAATGTTCTTATAACTTTACTTATATTTAAAGAAATGAATATTGTAACAACAGTGTGTTACTTCTTTTTTTGTTGTTTGTTAAATTAATTAATTATTTTTGGCTGTGTTGGGCCTTTGTTGCTGCGCATGGACTTTCTCTAATTGTGGTGAGCAGGTGCTACTCTTCATTGTGGTGCGTGGGCTTCTCATTGTGGTGGCTTCTCTTGTTGCGGAGCATGGGCTCTAGGTGCGCGGGCTTCAGTAGTTGCAGCAGGTGGGCTCAGTAGTTGTGGCTCTTGGGCTGTAGAGCACAGGCTCAGTAGTTGTGGCACACGGGCTTAGTTGCTCTGTGGCATGTGGGATCTTCCTGGACCAGGGCTTGAACCCATGTCCCCTGCATTGGCAGGCGGATTCCCAACCACTGTGGCACCAGGGAAGTCCCAGTGTGTTACTTCTAAATCCATCTGATTTGAACAGCTCAAGACATTTGCTAATAATGCTCTTGCTGAGGACAGTACTTTCCAAATTGTGACATAGTATAAACTCTTTTTTCTTTTGATTTTATAGTTATGCATTTACTATCTCTAAGTGTAAAATGTGAATACAGTTGACCCTTAAACAACACATGTTGGAACTGCTGGGGTCCAATTATACATGGATTTTTTTCAATAAATACATATTACAGTACTACACGATCCCCGGTTGGCTGAATCCAAGGACGCAGAACCACAAATACTGAGGGCCAATAATAAAGTTATACATGAATTTTCAGCTGCCAGGCAGTCGGTGCCCCAATCCCTGTGTATTTGAGGATCAACTGTAATACATTAGATCTATCATATCATAGGTATTGCTTAGAATAACGCTAAGTTTAGAAAAAAAATAATTATAAAGAAAATATTAAATAAATACTAAGGGTTGACATTTATACAGTGTGTGCCAGATCGTATGTCATATGCTTTATACACATATTTATTCAGCACATCCTCACAATAACACTTTATGCCCAGTTCTCAGACAAGGAAACAGTCATGAAGTGTTCACTATCCTCAAAGAATAGAGCTACTAATTATGTCACAAGGACTTAAACCAAGGTAGTCTGGCCGCAGGGCCCACACTCAGACCACTTCACCACAGTACAAGTGATTCATGCTGGAGATGAAATGGTGTAGGTAAAACTCAAATGATACAGGATTGGGAATTCTTCCTTAGGCTGTGGGAAGCAGTGGCACAAGCCCTTGAAGGATGATTTCTATAAAATTAAAATCTCTAAAAGCACCCACTATCCAGAGCTCTGGAGTTGACAATCCAAAGGGAGTGATGCTTTAAGTCCCTTCAATATACAGTCTACAGCAAGTAGCAATTATACTTTTAGGAATTAATCACACAGAAAGTGCTTGAGAGAAAATTGATCACAGTATTTATACAATCATGATCTAGTTCTCTGTCAGTAGAAGAAGAGGTAAATAAATCATGATGCTTCCATGAAACAACATAATATGGAATACTTTTCTGTGAAAAGAATAAGTATATACATACATATTTATTTATTTAAGAAATTTTATAATCTTTTTAAAAAGTGAGGTACATAACAATATATATATTATGTTCCTCTTTGAAATTCCCAAATGAATACACATATACATGAGTGGGATATTTCTGGAAGGATATACAAGAAATCATTAATAGCATTTTTTTCCCTCGGGATAAGGGTCTATGGCCTAAAATTATTAAATGAATGCCATTTTAACCCATCACGGATCATTTCTATGCGCTTCTATGTTCATTGCAACATTATTTACAATAGTCAAGATACAGAAACTACCTAAGTGTCCATCAACAGATGAATGGATATAGATGATGATATATACATGTATACACACACACGCAATGGAATACCACTCAGTCATTAAAAAAGATAAAGTACTGGGCTTCCCTGGTGGCACAGTGGTTGAGAGTCAGCCTGCCGATGCAGGGGACACGGGTTCGTGCCCCGGTGCGGGAAGATCCCACATGCTGTGGAGCGGCTGGGCCCGTGAGCCATGGCCGCTGAGCCTGCGCCTCCGGAGCCTGTGCTCCACAACGGGAGAAAGCAAACATATAGATACAGAGAACAGATTGGTGGTTACCAGAGGGGATGTGGGGTGGGGGAGGGCGACTGGGTAAAGGGGGTCAACTGCATGGTGATGGATGGAAACTAGATTTTTGGGGTGAGCACACTGTAGTATATACAGAAACCAAATTATAATGTTGTACACATTATATGAAACATACAATGTTATAAACCAATGTGACCTCAAAAAACAATTCTAGGTTTCGCAAGAATTAAAAAAAAAATACTAAATAGTGTTTCTATTTGGTTCCCTTATGCACTGACATACCTTCAAGATTTGTAAGGAGAGACAATCTGTCATGGACCCTGAGCAAACCTACATGTGCTTGCTGGGTGGGCCAAGAATGCAAGACCCTGGCTGCCCTTCAGTGAGGCCAGCTGTGCTTTCAGCAACAATCATGAGAGATGAGGTCCTGCCTCCCCCAAGAAAAAGAGCAGGCCTTTTTCTGTTCCCTATAAGAGCAGTGAATCCCTCAAGTTCAGTGCTTGTTCCTTTTCTGTAATGCAGCCCACACAGTGCCCCGGCATCCATCCTGGACCCTTTGCACGGCCCCATGGGAATGATGGAGACCATCAGGAAACTTACACAAATCAACAGAAAGCTCCGGCTACTGTTATTTCCAGGAGTAAGAAAGTTCTTTGTCTCCGACTAGGAGTCTCATGTCTTCTAGCAGCATCCATAAACAGTTGTAGGGTAGTTTGCTAATTTGTAAATAGGACAAAATCTTGGCTCCTTCAGGCATCCTGCACCATTCCTGACAGGATGGAGGCCAGTTGGTAAACTCAGCACTGATGAACATGGACCACTCTTTGAAATAACGAGTGACTGGTCTTCAAGAGCAAGGGAGAGAGTAGGGGGTAGTAGGTGAGACATCACTGAATTTCAGCTGAAAAAGAGACTTTCGTGGGGTTTCAAGCAGAGTGGGAAAAAGAGGGAGGGGTAAGAGGATAGGGTAGCCTGCTAAAGCAGAATGGACGGAACATGATCCAGTCATTCAGTTTTTATCATAAGTAGGTAACATATGTCTCCTACAGGTTATATGTTATTGTAAGTTTGTGATACTTATTAGGGGTATAAGCCCTAATATTCAATATTCAGTGTGGTGCTAATGGAAGAATGAATAACCATCTTGTCCTTGTCTCTGACCATCTTGTAATGTGGTGGATGAGCCACTGGCTAAGGCACAGCTGGACCTTGTTCCCAAGTTGATGCCCAGTAAGTCATGTGATCACAAGTAAGTCACTCATTTTCCTTGATTGCAAAAGTAAAGGGAGGAAGCGGGGTCCAGGGCTGTCTGTAGGTTGAACCATATGAAATCACCAATATCCAACCAACTTGACTTGCACAATGACAGTTTTAAATGGCTCAACTTAATGAATGATTCCAAATTCCCTAATGCATCTTAAGTTCATTAGTAAATATATTTACCTTTTTCTTTTTACATATCACACATTAAGACCTTTTCCTCATGCTAATATTGCAGGACAATACAAAGTTAGCAAAAAAGTTGTGTTATAATATCCTGAAGGAGAGAAATCTGAAAGAAGCTTGCAGAGTGGGCTACGGCCTCTTTAGCAGATCTTCTGAACTCATTAACACACAGATATAACACTTGTGGGGGAATCCTTTGAATACAGTGGAAGAGATAAATTTTGAAAAAAATTGAAGGGTCAGGGCAATTGTCCAGAAGTAGCTGTGATCTTGAAAGGAGAAAAATCAGCAGTAAAAATAGCAGAACAAAGCCCCAGTGCTGTGTCTATAAAACAGAAAGACAAGTTTAGAAAAACCTCATTTCATCTCCATTGAGCAAATAAAATTTTTATTTGGATTTGAATTTCTGTCTTCCATTTTCTGTTCTTTAATATCCTCATTAATCATTCGAACTGCACAGCTTATCTTCCTTTCAGCACTTCAAATTCAATATCCTTTTTTTTTTTTTAATAGCGAGAAAAATAAATTGCTTGAGCAGTAGGAAGGGAACCTCAAGGAGCTCTCATGATACCTCCAGTAATAGTTGTGTTACTAAAATTCCTACAAAGGGAAAATTCAGATATAGGAAAAGGCTTATATTTATTATAGGGAAGTGCCCCAAAATATCCTCTAAACTCAATGCAAAATTACTGTGGCGGTCTTTTTTCCATTCTTACATCCCATAATAATATTAAGAAAAATGATCAGTGAATTACATTGCCAATAGTCATTTGACCCTTAAATTAAATAAATATACTTACTAATACTTAAGGAAGCTCATAGTGATATCCAGGCTCTTTTGACAAACCTGCCTGTTAGAGACACCAGAGCACCTCTGAACTGAAAGGAATTGATTTCCTGTAGTTAAATCTTTGATACACACATATTAAGTTTCTCTGTAGCTATTTTAATATGCGTAGCTGTTGTTGTTAGATTCAGGTCTTCAGAGATTATTCTCTGTCTGAGCTAAATTCTCCATTTAAACTATGACTCAAATTATTTTAAGAAAACTTTTGCCCCAAAGTAATTCCATTGGTGGGATGTAAACCAGCATGTCATGCTCTAGGTAATATCTATATTTAGGAAAGCAAAGTAATGCTTCGTCTCTTTCTAAATACCTTTGTGATATCTGCTTGGGCATCACCTGGGGTTTCCAGTTGTCAGAGGTCCTGTTGGATCTCATTGTAGAGCAAAGCGCTCTCTGCCAGAGCTCCGTAGAAAGTCTGTGCTGGACTGTCCATCTCCTCGATGTCTAGGCTCTGTGGATGGAGGCCCGGAAAATGTGACGGTTACTCTGAGCTAATGTGCTAGTGGACAAAGTTTAGTGGAAACCATCAGGACACTATTAACATGTGATGTATTCTAGCGGTGGTTCTCTGAGAATATGGCCCTACCTCTGCTGTTTAACCCTAGAGGAACTTGATTGGTAAGAATGTCAAATCAGGGCCAAATATCATTTTAGTAGCTAGTAAATACAGAGGAGACAGAAGGCAGGGCAGCAAGGCAGATCAGAATGCAGACTCCAGGCTCAGATTAAGTGAATTCGCACATGGCCTCCACCATTTGCTTGCTATAGTTTCTGGGAAGTCTGCACCTGTGGCTGGGACGGGTGGAGTTTGCTATCACCACAGAAAGTTGGATGTGTAGGAAACTCTCTGTGTTTCTCCCGGTATCACAAATTAGTCTGGGCCTTAATGGCAACCATCACGTTAACGAAAATTTCCTTCATTTAAAAAATAACTTTTAAAGTCAGTTTTGTAAAATAAACTCATTTCAGAATGCACTGATGGGTGTATTTTAGTGTTCTGCAATTCTCCTGCCTTGTTAAATATTTTAAAAAATTAAAACAAAAATGTAAATAGATTCCAGTCACTGCTGGAAGAAAACGGTCTTTACTCTGCCAGCCTGTCACGTGTGATGGATAAAAGGGCCCTTAGGACTGCACGTGGACACTGTCACTTTTTTACAGAGAACCAATTGACCTTGTATAACTGGAGATGCTTCCCCTCAAACACAGCTCTGCTCTGAGGGTGGTGTCAGTCTCTCCAGATGTAGTGACTTTCAAAGACCGAGAGAAATCGTCTAGAAAGAGACAGTAAGGAAACATTGTGCTTTCCTAAACTGGTTGTATTTGGAATGAAAATAAATCAATTTTCTGCCAATATTACCTCATTCTCATCCTTATTTTCCTTCTTCAGAGTAAGAAAAGCAAGGTCTTACTTTGATCATGCCCAATATAATTTTGAAATACTGTACATAGCTTTTTGGTTCACAGAAAGTTAAAGAGAGAAAAATAGTGTGTTCTGTTCTTGGTATTTATGGTTATAGAACGTTTTTAAAAGGTGGCATTTTGCTGAGCTTTCCATGGTGTCTACAGACATGTGGGAGGTTTGTCTACAAAGCATCCAGTAGCTTTCACCTTTAACACTCCCAGGTGCATTTATCAGAGTGCAAACAATAGTAGTGCAAGATATTTTTTCCTTCCTTATTTTTCTTCTTTCTTTCCACCTTGCCTCATTCTAAACAGATCTGAGGAGTAAATCACTTGTGGTCTTATGATGTGTTGTGTTTACAGATTACTTAGTTGTATTCTCTTAGATAAAGTATTTGGAACAATCCTCAGTATCGCCATTATTAATGAAATATAGAAGTTCAAAAAGATTAAGTGAATTAAACCTGGAGTTGGAAGAGACAGGACAGGAATTCTGATCTAGACCTTCTAATCTTAAACTCCATTAATTTTCTTCCCCAGCAGAATCTAGTGCTGCATCCTAAACTTATGAGTAGATCAAAATTGGGCAGAAGGGTCCTAAAAATTCACCATCTCTGAAGACCACATCACTCCTGAGAATCAGCCCTGGCAGTACCACACTTGGGTTTAGGAAAAGAGCCCAGAGAGCTGCCATGGGAAGGAAGCATGGGGCAGCGAGTTATATGGGAAGTAAAATGGTCTGAGAATTCTCATCACCCTTGGCCTTCCCTTTGAATCTGCAGGGAGTGATGAGTCTCCTGGGGAGACGCTCCGTGGCTACCAGGGCTCCACTAATGGGTCCAACTTAGAGGGCAGGCTCACCAGCTTCCTATAAACTGTGGCTCTAAGGAGGGGCTCTGTGAGAGGCCAAACATTGCACCCAAGCAGCTGAGGGTGTTGGCTACCATTCTGTATTTAATGGAATATTTGAGTTACCATGTTGAGCTGGAACTGTCCTCCTACATTTAGAAATTTCTAGATCAGTTCAGGTTGTGCATAAGAGACATCTGTCTTAAACATAGTTAAGACTTGTAAATTCAAAACTCAAAATCTGCAAAAGAAAAGCCTCCTTAGGGGGCAAGGGAACAACAGAGGAATTATTTTTCTATACTTCAGTTCTACCTCGAGTATTTAATATTAAAAAGTAGTGAAATCTATTTCAGTGTTTTCATTTAGAGTTACAGCTTACACAGCTATACAATTTTTAAGAAAAATAGTCTCATGTAGAAACACTCAGAAGAGAGATTACACACCTCCTTGAATAAATCTGACTCCTAACAGGCTCAACATGAAAAGTGTGAAATGGCTGAAACCTCAGGAGTGTAATTATAGATCTTACAGATCTATAGAATGATAAGATCTTATAGATCAAAATGGCCTTCTGATCACACTGCTTGCTCAAGATTTGTCTCTGAGAAGTACTGGAAGCAGACACTTTTACAATAAAATTGATAGAGTGAGCCATAATACTGTCTTAGAAATGCTCACTACATGAGCCATTTACTTTGGCACAGTCTTTACACATATTTTATGTTCTACAGGGCCAACTTTAGACAAAATAGTGATGTAGGCAAAATTAGTCTTTTGCAATTTTTCTCTTACCTTCCTTCCCTTTCCCCACATTTGTTTTGAAGACCGAATACATATTTTTTTTTACATCACAATATCACAGTTACTTACCATCTTTGCATGTGAGGGATAGTTTTATAACAATATGGAGAAATCCCTAAGCAACTATTTGTTTCCTGTTGTTTTTCCCACATATTTATTATCATCCATAATAACCTATTGTTATGTTTTTGCTAGGTACTTGTCTTTTTCTTCATTGAATTTTATTTTTACTTTTTTATTTTTTTTTAACATCTTTATTGGAGTATAATTGCTTTACAATGGTGTGTTTGTTTCTGCT
Source organism: Pseudorca crassidens (assembly GCF_039906515.1). Taxonomy (NCBI): domain Eukaryota; kingdom Metazoa; phylum Chordata; class Mammalia; order Artiodactyla; family Delphinidae; genus Pseudorca; species Pseudorca crassidens. The sequence goes on along the minus strand of NC_090302.1, from coordinate 97,507,095 downwards.
TTATAACAAAATGAATCAGCTACACATATACATATATCCCCATATCTCCTCCCTCTTGCATCTCCCTCCCACTCTCCCTATCCCACCCATCTAGGTGGTCACAAAACACCAAGCTGATCTCCCTGTGCTATGTGGCTGCTTCCCACTAGCTATCTATTTTACATATGGTAGTGTATGAATTTTACCAAATTCAATGCCACTCTCTCACTTTGTCCCAGCTTACGCTTCTCCCTCCCAATGTCCTCAAGTCCATTCTCTATGTCTCTGTCTTTATTCCTGTCCTGCCCCTAGGTTCTTCAGAAACTTTTTTTTTTTTTTTGGTTTCCATATACATGTGTTAGCATATGGTATTTGTGTTTCTCTTTCTGACTTACTTCACTCTGGATGACAGACTCTAGGTCCATCCACCTCACTACAAATAACTCAATTTCATTTCTTTTTTGGCTGAAGAATATTCCATTGTATATGTGTGCCACATCTTCTTTATCCATTCATCTGTTGATGGACACGTAGGTTGCTTCCATGTCCTGGCTATTGTAAATAGAGCTGCGATGAACATTGTGGTACATGACTCCTTTTGATTTATGTTTTTCTCAGGGTATACATCCAGTGGTGAGATTGCTGGATTGTATGGTAGTTCTCTTTTTAGTTTTTTAAGGAACCTTCATACTGTTCTCCATAGTGGCTGTATCAATTTACATTCCCACCAGCAGTGCAAGAGGGATCCCTTTTCTCCACACCCTCTCCAGCATTTATTGTTTGTAGATTTTTTGATGATGGCCATTCTGACTGGTATGAGATGATACCTCACTGTAGTTTTGATTTGCATTCCTCTAATGATTAGTGATGTTGAGCATCCTTTCATGTGTTTGTTGGCAATCTGTATATCTTCTTTGGAGAAATGTCTATTTAGGTCTTCTGCCCATTTTTGGATTGGGTTGCATGTTTTTTGGATATTGAGCTGCATGAACTGCCTGTAAATTTTGAAGATTAATCCTTTGTCTTTTGCTTCATTTGCAAATATTTTCTCCCATTCTGAGGGTTATTTTATCATCTTGTTTATAGTTTCCTTTGCTGTGCAAAAGCTTTTAAGTTTCATTAGGTCCCATCCGTTTATATTTGTTTTTATTTCCATTTCTCTAGGAGGTGAGTCAAAAAGGATCTTGCTGTGATTTAGGTCATAGAGTGTTCTGCCTGTGTTTTCCTCTAAGAGTTTTATAGTGTCTGGCCTTACATTTAGGTCTTTAATCCATTTTGAGTTTATTTTTGTGTATGGTGTTAGGGAGTGTTCTAATTTCATTCTTTTCCATGTAGCTGTCCAGTTTTCCCAGCACCACTTATTGAAGAGGCTGTCTTTTCTGCATTGCATATTGTTGCCTCCTTTATCAAAGGTACGGTGACCATATGTGCATGGGTTTATCTCTGGGCTTTCTATCCGTTCTGTTGATCTATATTTCTGTTTTTGTACCAGTACCATACTGTCTTGATTACTGTAGCTTTTGTAGTATAGTCTGAAGTCAAGGAGACTGATTCCTCCAGCTCCATTTTTCTTTCTCAAGATTGCTTTGGCTATTCAGGGTCTTTTTGTGTTTCCATACAAATTGTGAAATGTTTTGTTCTAGTTCTGTGAAAAATGCCATTGGTACTTTGATTGGGATTTCATTGAATATGTAGATTGCTTTGGGTAGTATAGTCATTTTCACAGTGTTGATTCTTCCAATCCAAGAACATGATATATCTCTCTGTCTGTTTCTATCATCTTTAATTTCTTTCATCAGTGTCTTATAGTTTTCTGCATACAGGTCTTTATTTAGGTAGGTTTATTCATAGGTATTTTATTATTTTTGTTGCAATGGTAAAAGGGAGTGTTTTCTTAATTTCTCTTTCAAAGTTTTCATCATTAGTGTATAGGAATGCAAAAGATTTCTGTGCATTACTTTTGCATCCTACTACTTTACCAAATTCATTGATTAGCTCTAGTAGTTTTCTAGTTGCATTTTTAGGATTCTCTATGTATAGTATCATGTCATCTGCAAACAGTGACAGCTTTACTTCTTTTCTAGTTTGGATTCCTTTTATTTCTTTTTCTTCTCTGATTGCTGTGGCTAAAACTTCCAAAACTATGTTGAATAATAATGGTGAGAGCAGGCAACCTTGTCTTATTTCTGATCTTAGTGAAAGTGGTTTCAGTTTTTCACCATTGGGAACAATGTTGGCTGTGGGTTTGTCATATATGGCCTTTATTATGTTGATGTAAGTTCCGTATGCCTACTTTCTGGGGGGTTTTATCATAAATGGATGTTGAATTTTGCTGAAAGCTTTTTCTGCATCTATTGAGATTATCATATGGTTTTTCTCCTTCAATTTTTTAATATGGTGTATCACGTTGATTGATTTGCATATATTGAAGATCCTTGCATTCCTGGGATAAATCCCACTTGATCATGGTCCTTTTAATGTGCTATTGGATTCTGTTTGCTAGTATTTTGTTGAGGATTTTTGTATCTATGTTCATTAGTGATATTAGCCTGTAGTTTTCTTTTTTTGTGGCATCTTTGTCTGGTTATGATATCAGGGTGATGGTAGCCTCATAGAATGAGTTTGGGAGGGTTCCTTCCTCTGCTATGTTTTGGAAGAGTTTGAGAAGGATAGGTACTAGCTCTTCTCTAAATGTTTGGTAGAATTTGTCTGTGAAGCCATCTCGTCCTAGGCTTTTGTTTGTTGGAAGATTTTTAATCACAGTCTCAATTTCAGTGCTTGTGATTGGTCTGTTTATATTTTCTATTTCTTCCTGGTTCAGTTTCAGAAGGTTGTGCTTTTCTAAGAATTTGTTCATTTCTTCCAGGTTGTCCATTTTATTGGCATATAGTTGCTTGTAGTAATCTCTCATTATCCCTTGTATTTCTGCAGTGTCAGTTTTACTTCTCCTTTTTCATTTCTAATTCTATTGATTTGAGTCTTCTCCCTTATTTCCTTGATGAGTCTGACTAATTCCCTAATTTTAAAAAATTTAATTTATATCTGTCATTCTCAATTAGGAGCAAATGAGGCTAAAATGTAGGCTCTCACAAGGGCAGGAATCATGTCTTCTCTTCTTCTTCATCTACTTTGCAGAGCTTAACATAGTGCTGGAGAAGAATCACCATGAAAGGGGTTTTGCATTTTTAATAAGAAATTCCATGAACCTGAAAAATATTTAAGCCTCCAAATCGTAAGTATCGATACTTAGATGTGGCATTTGGTCATCCACAGTGAGGAGGCTGGAGGTTATAATGGCCTCTTTTTTTCTCCTCCAAGTAGGGTCTGTATACCATGATTCCTTCGACACATCTTCTGCCACACACCACCTAGAATTCCAGTGAGACGTTTATTTCATGTGAGAAGCAAAACGTATTTGAGAAATTAATTTGGAGAATATCCGTCACAATTGATAAGGCTTAATTATCAGTTACAATTTAATGTACCTTAATTTAATCAACTATTTCCTGGGCACCCACTATGTAGTAGCTATTGTGCTACGTTTGGTATTCAGTGGTCAAAAAATGCAAACAGCACTGGGGAGAGACGGTCAGTAAACATGAGGACTGTCGACTTAAAAAGTATTCACAATCTAAAAGTTGAGAGTTATGTTTTATTCAGCAGGAATTTTTAGGACTTCAAGTCTGGGAGGCAGCATCTCAAGTAACCCTGAGAGAACTGCTCTGAGAAGGCGAGGCGGGGAGCCAGGTTATACAGAAGTTTTGCAGCAAAGGGCAGGTATTCAGAACATCAAAATATTACTGTTAATAAAAGAAAAACAGAAATAGCAAATTAAGGAATTTAGCACTTTTCTATGTATGGGAAGATGCAAGTGTCTGGGCTCACTGAAATCATTTCTTTGATATGCACCTCAGGTATCTGGGGCCAGTATCCTGTATTTTCACATACTGAGTTTCCTCAGGGCTCACAATAGCAATGGCTGGAGTCTGATGGCTGCAGTCTGATGGCTGCTAGATGACAGGTATTCTTTCCTTCCTAAGTTTTCTCAGGGCTCACAGGCTCATGTTGGAGGGCTGCAATTGCTGATGACATCCTTTGTTTGCTGATATGGCAGGAAATATTCCATTTCTCTGGACAAATTTGTCTCAGGACAAATTTTCCAGTATGACCATTCTTGAGAGTGAAAGAGACAACAACCACCACAATGGGGAGTGATGACACAGCATGACTTTTGGGATGGGGAGAGAGTGTTAGTCAGGGGATCAGGGATACTACACAGAAGAGGTGCTGTTTGATTTAAAACCTGAATGGTTAAAGGAGCCAGCCAGGGTACAACTGGGGAAGAATTTATAAGCTAGAATGAAGAGTAAGTCTAAATGTCAGGAGTCAGGAATAAGCACATTATTAAGGTGAAGAAGAAAGGTCATCTCAGATGGAGATGAGTACATGAGTGAGTCATGGGAGCAGAACTGACAAGGGAGTGGTCCAGCCAGGTGACTCTTGTGGTCACAGTGATGGAGGGTGATCCCTGAGAACTGATGGGCTGGGCAGTTACCAGATGCAGGTGGAGCAACCCTGTTAGGAGAATTACCCAAGAACCTGTAAGATGCTTCATGAGAAGCTTCCTTGCTGTTCACGCATCTCAGAAAACTAGAACATGTTCTATTCATCAAGGAAACTGAAGCTGTGGGTTAGACCTAGACAGTCCATGCATATGCATAGTGCACATATTTTTTTTTTTTAAAAAATCAGTGTCCTACATGGTTGTTCAAAACAGTAGCCAACAAGTTTTGAGGCTCACTGTTAATTGACTGATTAAAATTCTGGTGTTAAAGAAAATAATACCAATTGCAAGGTAAAACATTCTGGAAGGAATAGGCATTCTGGAGTTCACTTGAGAATTTAATAAGAGTTCTACTGAATTCACAGTTTAAAATAAAGTGTACTTAAGCAAAAATTAGTCTCTGTGAAACCCATGCTTGAAGTGAAAATGTGAAGATGTGAAAAAAAAAGCAAGACCCTTAGTTTTCTGGTATTCAGCAAATGTCTGGTCAGTGAAAAATAGTTAATATTACCTCTGAATTTAAATAAATTAATTAGAATTTCATAATATGTATTACCTAATGGTTTCTTAATTGTAGATGAATAAGACCTTCTTTAAAAATTGTCTTCACTAAATCAAACTGAAAAAAATTCAGTTTTGAAAAAAATTAACAGTAAAACTGGGCTTTTCTCTATGGGGAAATTGGTTCCTCTCTATCCCCAAATTTTGTTTTTACTGTCTTCCTTAAAAACAAAAACAAAAGGAAAATACCCCAAATATTCTTCATTTAGAAAAGCATCCAGTACTGTAGCTACTGTATACATTCCTCTGTGGATGGACGTTTAGGTTGATTCCATGTCTTGGCTATTGTAAATAGTGCTGCAAGGAACATTGGGGTGATGTATCTTTTTGGATTATGATTTTCTCCAGATATATACTCAGGAGTGGGATTGCAGTATCGTATGGTAGTTCTATTTGTAGTTTTTTAAGGGACCTCCATACTGTTCTCTATACTGGTTGTACCAATTTACATTCCCACCAACAGTGTAGGAGGGTTCCCTTTTCTCCATGCCCTCTCCAGCATTTACCATTTGTAGACTTTTTGATGATGGCCATTCTGACCGGTATGAGGTGATACTTCATTGTAGTTTTGATTTGCATTTCTCTGATAATTAGTGATGTTGAGTATCTTTTCATGTGCGTTTTGGCTATCTGTATGTCTTCAACAGCAGTTTTCTGGACACTTCCCAGGCATGCACTTATTTATGAGATCCTCTTGTTTCATGTTGATTAATAATTGTGAACACATAACTTCAAAATGAACAACTGCAGAAGACTGAGTTCTTTGTGAGACTTACCCAGATGTAGATGGAAAATTCTTTCCTAGACAAACTTGTTTTTCTACTTATATAAGTCATTCACATTGATGCCTTACATTTTCTAGTACTTACATGACTTTAAAACCCTTTATTTTAAAACAGTAATACTTCTTGTGCTTCAGCTCTTATCGTGGGGTGATATAATTCTCTCTCTGTAGAAAGACCCAAATGAAATCATTTATCTTTTGAAGTGTCAGGGCTGGGAATGAGTTTCAGGGTAAGACCAAGTAAAAGCCAAGCTTTAGACTATGAACTAACACCTTATGTTTGGGGCAAATGATCAACTCAATGGATTTTTTTAAGGTTGAATAGCAGAAAGAAACTTATGGTGTGAGAATGCACTTCAGTTATCTGTGATCAGATAAAAGGAGCCCTGCTCCAGGGAATATGCACAAACAATGAACGTGCAGACAGGCCTGCTGCTGCCTTGCTCTGGGATATGGCTCAGAGTCACCGTCAGCTTTGCTCCCACTGCTTTACATAAATATTAGAGGAAAAGGTCTCTATCAATGAGAGTTTAGAACATACTTACAATATAAGCCCCAGTTTTGATTTCTGGAAGTGGATGTCATCAAGCCTGACAAGGAGGAGAAAGGGAAGCCACATGGGTAAGGAGTGAAAGGGGAGGGACAGTTAGAAGAGGGGTGCTTATGCACCAGGCCCTGCCCAGGGTGATATACATTTATCACGTGTAATTCTCTTAATCACTCTGAGGGACAGGCCATATTATCCTGGTCAGTAGATGTGGAAACAGGGACTCAGCTAAGTCACCCCATGATTCACCTAGCTGATGAATGGACTGGAGAAGGTGGAATCGCACACAGAATGTATCAGCCTATTCTTCCTTTGCTATGCTGAAATCGGTCTGAGGCGTGCTCTGAACGTAATGCCCTGCACATTTTGGATTTCGTGGAGCCATCAGTTTTCACCCCTCATCACTTCCCTGTCTCCCTTCATTCTTCCTCAGGTGGAAGACAGAAATATGGCCACAGCTGGCTCTTCTCAGAGCTAATTCAGCATGGCTGTATGAAAAGGGCAGTGGTCCTATGAAGATGACCCATGTAGCAGGTGGGGCTTTGTGGGACCCGATGCTTATACTCTGTACATGTCAGATGGGGGCCCAGTGCCTGCTAACCTCTGTCCACACACATTCTAGTGAGGGAGGATGTGAGGTGAGAGGATGAGGAGAATTTCTATTTTCTAATACTGAAAGTGTCACTTTTATGTGCCAAAATGGGGAGAGATAAAAGGAGAAAGAATGAAGCAGTTCAGGGAAGAGATTTAGAAATTTCTTTCAGAGTAGAAGCACTTCCTGTTGTAATCAGTGACAGAAAAAGGACACTGAATTAGGATATATTGGTAGCTGCGCTGAAATTAAAAAAAAAATAAAGAAAAGAAAAGGAGAAGCAGATGACTTACATTTCTGTAGCTGTGAGGTATGATTCAGAGAGAAGGTGTGAGAAAAGCTCTTCTAAAGGAACCCAGGATCCTTGGAAAATGCATCCAGTATGTCTGGAGAAATCTGCCCCCCAACCTGGTGGTTTCTGATGAACAGACCCCAAACCAGCCTCCTCAGGCTCTGCTCCCCTCCCTCTGGGGAAGGACACAGCTTATAGGTGTCCAGTGTTGCACAGACTGGCTCTCCTGATGGCCCGAGCTGGAGCCCTGTGCTAAACCACACGGATGTAAATAAATGCAGACCAGAAAGAATGAGCCAGTACAGGGCATGGGCTCAACAGGCAAAAGTGGGTCAAGACTGCCTTTTCCAAGGGGAAAAGTGGCCCCTTTCCCCAGGCTGCAGATCACAGGGTAATCTCCAGAAAGGTAGAGAGGGGAGCAAGGCGCACTCACACACCTCACAAAGGAACAAAGAACAAAGGAAGGGACCTTCCCAAGTTAGATTAAGAACAAGGTAGGGAAAAGCATGGAGTCAATGAAAACACACTTCAGGGAGAAGAGGTAAGTGGTCATGATGTCAGCTGGAAAAAAATAAAAGCACAATCTAAAAGGTGAGAACTATGTTTTATTCAGCAGACTTGCTGAGGACTTAAGTCCAGGAGGCAGCTTCTGTGATATCTCTGAGGGACTGCTCTGAAGAGGTAAAGAGGAGCCAGGATATATAGGAATTTTTGTAAAAATCAAAACAAAACAAACAAAACAGAAGAAAACAACAACAAAAAACCAGATAGAACACCAAAAGATAATAAGTAAAGAAAAACCAGACATCTCAAGTTAATGAATTTAGTGCTTTTTTATAAATGGGAAAATGCAAGAGTCTGGGCTCATTGAAATCATTCCTTTGATATGCACCCTAACTATCTAGGGTGAGTGCCCTGCTTTTCACCATCCTGAATCCCCTCAGGGTACACAGTCAGTTGGGCTGCAGGGGCTGATGGCTTGATGGCTGCAACATCCTTTGTTTGCTGATATGGCAGGTGACATTTTTCATCCACAATGATGAGAGCATTCTAGATGATGCAACTGAGGAAAAAACAATTCCTTATAAATATTTCAGGTCATAGTAAATTTAGAGAATAATATGTTTAGTTAGAAAGGGGAACAAAGGTGAGCCGATAAAATCAATGAGTTGAAGAGATACAGCAGACTTTTCAGTTAAGATTGAACTGCCACAACACCATCGCAGAACTAATAAATTATATAAAAGAATGAACACAATAGACATAGTGGAAAATGAATTACTGGTGAAGAAAAATGTTAAGATGAACACAGAAAATGCAGAAGGAAAAGACAATCACATTAAACACTGAAAAGTGGGTAAATATGGGATTAGGGAAAAGGACACCTTCTGTTTTTTAAAAACTAGTTCTATTTAAATTTTTTACCCAATCATGCCACATACTAACTTTTTATATGTTTTATCAATGTATATCAACAGAATTTTCTGGCTAGTGAGACACTGGCCTACATCTTGTTTTCTCTTTTTTCTTTTCAATCTAGAAACAAAGGAACAATGTGATACATAACAATTTTAGAAAGGAAGCAGAATGAGTGTTCAAAAAACTGAATAATTCACCAATAACAGCAAACAAAAATTCAAAACAGGTACCTGTATTGTAAATTCACAAGCCAGTTGCTGAGGGATTGCCAACTGCTTTACATATATGTTATTCCAATGGGATCCTCATTTTCAGATGTGATAGAACAAGGGACGTGTGGACCCCTGTGTCATCCTTTCACTGTTGTGTCATACTTAGGTCTGTATATTCATGTCTGTTCTAGAAACACTCAGAGGAAAATTGAAGAAACTGAATAATAAATTACACAACATATTTTTATGTTAGACCTGCGCGGTCTCCTAGGAGTTTCGACTCGCCCAGGAAACAACAAGAGTTGGAAGTCGATGCAAAACGCAAGAGGTTTATTGAAGGCCGGTGCACCGGGGTTCCTTGGTCCTCACGCAGGAGGTCGAAGAAGGAACCCTTTTGGGCGCGAATATGTCAGTTTTATAGGTTCCCACTTCCCCATATGTAAATTATAGATTTGGTTGTGTTCTCCTGCTGATTGGTCCCGGCTTAGGCTCGGACCAGAGAGGGAACTTGTCCCCAGCTGCCTGATTGGTCTTTGACAGACACCTTTTTTACATTTTGTTATCTCCCTCCTTCTCCCCAGCTGTCTGATTGGTCTTTGACAGACACCTTTTTTACATTTTGTTATCTCCCTCCTTCTCGGAAGGGGGCCGGACATCCTGGAAATTCACCCATTGTCTAAGAAGCCCCTATTGTCTGGAGAGTTCTTAATCATTAGCTGGAACAATGTCCCTCGAGTCCCACATTCCCCCCTTTTTCTTGTGACTATTGATTCCAATCATGGAATCTCAACCTTCTGTTCGTAAACTTTGGTACTGTTGTCTTAACATTAGAACTTGTACAGTACTGATACGTTCTCTAATAAATGCTATCAGGCGATTTAGAACACATGGTCCAAAAGTTAAAATCAACAATAAAACAATAAGAGGTCCCAACAGAGTAGAGATTAAGGTGGTAAACCAGGGGGACTTATCAAACCATGATTGAAACCATCCTTTTTCGTTCTCTCTCTCCCTTTGCCTTTTATCTAAGCGTTCCCTTAGTTTATCCATGGTTTTGGTAATGGTTCCTGAATGATCAGTATAAAAGCAACATTCTTCTTTTAGAGCGGCGCATAATCCCCCTTCCTTAAGAAACAGCAAATCTAGGCTGCAACACCATTTCTGAAAGTGAGGTGAGTGATTCCTTTAGTTGAGTTATGGAACTTTCTAATGCTCGAAGGTCGATGTCTACAGCCTGTCTTAAACTTGCATAATACTGGGGTTGTTGTATGAGGGCTGTGGTTCCTGTTCCTATCCCGGCAGATATTCCTAGTCCTAGAAGGACAGCCAATGTGAGGGTTACAGGTTCTCTTTTGTTTTTTGTTTTTCCTACATATTCATCTAAAAAGGATGAGTCTGAATGGTAGATAAGTCTAGGGACTAATTGCACTAACACACAAAAGTCAGCTGAAGTATTAAGAACCTCTAAAGAGACACAAGGGGTGAGCCCCGTGTTACATGTCCACCATCCATCTTGAGGAGGTACAAGATATCCTGAGCCTGAAGGGAGGCTAAAATCATGACAAAGGTGTCTATGGGACTGGGGAAGTGTTCCTATACAAGTACCATTTCCAAAAACCGAGGACAGGGTTAATTTACTGTTCCCTTCTTGCTTCCATCGACATTGGTCTGAGGAGGTAGAATTAGTATAGTTGGAGCTATATCCTATAGCATCATAATAAGGGGGAGGGGCAGCATAGCAAAGCCAACATGATTTTGTAGCCTCTGGGTTTGTAGCATTGAGAACCGTAAAGGCTGCCTGCACCAAAGAAAGCATCCTATCCTGAGGAGTCCCAGGCTTAACTGTGGGTTCTTTGGATCCAAAGTTTTCATTAGTCTCATTCTTTGTTGACGTAGTTGAAGGGGCCGGGGGAAGCAAAGGGGGGCCAAGTATGGGATTTGGGCCTATTGATATAGGAGCAGGAGTCTCAATCTTTAGCTTAAGGGTCATTAATATTCCTAAATCATATCCCCTCATGTAAAATCTAACGCCCCAAGAATGACCATTTATCCATTTTTTATCTCTTTTTCCGGGATTACTAAAGGAAATTTTAAGGGGATGACACCATCCTGAACATTTACTCCGGTGTCCGGTATCCTCATTATGAGAATAATTAGCCGTTACGGTAATAAAATCCCAAGTTGAGGTGGGTTTCCAATTAGTATCCCCGGTAGTTTCACATCCCCAGCTTTTGCAATAAAAGTTTTCAGTTCCACCACATTTATAATTCAGAGATCAAGGGCGGTGGAACCCGGGGCATACGTAGAAAGTGAGGATACCAAGCATCATTCTTTTGCCTGCATTTTTGCAACCCGGCCCAAACCAATCAGTTTCCGAAACTTTGGAAGGGGCAGTGTTCATATCATGAGAATCTTCTGTATCCCAATAAGGTGCTCCTATAGCCAATTTACAAACATCAGGAAAAAGATCTGGCCACCAGGTCCAGGGGGGTGCAGTATGACTAATGGACCACGTTACATCTCCAGTCTGAGAAATTACCTGCCAAGTTAAACGTTGGGGGAGGTGAGGGCTAAAATCACTTACAGTCAGTAAAGGCAGTAAAACCAAAATTATAAGTCTTAGCTTCGTAGAAGCTTGAGTTTGAGCGGGTTGTCGGTTCTTTGGGCCCGCCATCCTGATGATGCCGTCGCTGGTGCAGCCTTCACATGTGAAGCATGGATCCAGGCAGCGATGCCGTCCACTTTTATGGCCGTTGGGGTGGTGAGGAGGACGGTGTATGGTCCTTTCCATCGAGGTTCCAACGTCTGGGTTCGATGCCGACGGACGTATACGGAGTCTCCGACTTGGAAAGGATGAGTTTCTCCCGGTGTTCCCGGTTGGTAGGCCTTGGCGAGTTGGGACCATATTTCTTTCTGGACCAATTGGAGTCCCAGTAGCCTAGCATATTAAGTCAGTGTTATTTTGACAATCAGGTTTTATTTCTTTTCCTAAAGTGAGGAGGGGAGGCGGGGCACCATATAATATTTCAAAAGGAGTAAGATGGTATCGGGAAGGTGTATTTCTAACCCGGAATAGGGCTAAAGGAAGGAGCACCGTCCAATCGGTACCGCCAGTCTCCAAGGACAATTTAGTTAGGGTCTCTTTTAGAGTCCTATTCATTCTTTCTACCTGACCTAAACTTTGGGGTCTATAGGCACAATGTAATTTCCAATCAGTCCCCAAATATCTGGCCACATCCTGACTTACCTGGGCGACGAAGGCTGGACCATTATCAGACCCTATTACCTTTGATGCTCCAAATCGAGGAAAAATTTCTTCTAAAATCTTCTTGGCTACTACAGCAGCTGTTTCTTTCTTTGTTGGGAAAGCCTCTATCCATCCTGAAAAAGTGTCTACAAAAACTAAAAGGTATTTATTACCGTACCTTCCAGGACGCACTTCGGTAAAGTCCACTTCCCAGTAAGTTCCTGGGCGGTCCCCCCTGAGTCTCTTTCCAGTTTCAAGTTTCCCTTTGCGAGCATTTACCTGTTGACATGGGACGCATTCCTGCACAATTTGTTCAGCTAATTTTGTCATTCCAGGGGTTTCGTACCCGGCTTTTTGTAACAAGGCTACCATCTTTTTAGTCCCCAAATGTGTCCATCTGTGCATCTGTTGTAACATGGATTCTGCTTGCTGAGGGGACAAAGTTCCTTTTGTTGTGGCCGGGATGATTTCTTCATCGCGGCCTGGTTTTTCAGGAACTTTATCTGACAGTCCTAAAATGACTTCTCCCGATGCTATTTCTCGGGCCACTTGGTCAGCCATATTATTTCCCCTAATTATTGGGGTATTTCCTTTTTGATGTCCAGGGCAGTGGATGATACTGACTTTAGTAGGAAGCATGAGTGCAGTCAACAAAGCCATGATTTCGTCTTTGTTTTTAATTTCTTTGCCACCTGAAGTTAGTAGCCCTCTCTGTTGGTAAATGGCACCGTGGATATGAGCGGTAGCAAACGCATATTTACTGTCTGTGTAGATGTTTACTTTTTTATTCTCTGCCATCTCTAATGCCCTCGTCAGGGCAATTAATTCAGCTTGTTGGGCTGAGGTCCCTTGTGGTAGCGCCGCTGCCCATATGACTTGTTTTCCGTCTACCACGGCTGCCCCAGTTCGACGCTTACCTTCCTCCAGGAAACTGCTCCCATCCGTGAACCAGGTGAAATCAGCATCAGGGAGGGGCAGGTCCATCAGATCTGGCCTACTGCCGTGTGCTGCGGCTAGTACTTCCTGACAATCATGTATGATGGTGGAGCCTTCCAAGTCAGGATCAGGTAGCAAGGTGGCTGGATTGAGTCCTGTGGCTGGAGCAAACTTGATGCGATCTGAGTTTAGCAACAGGGTTTGGTAATGGGTCATCCTGGCATTAGTTAGCCACCTATCCGGTGGTTGACGGACTACATTTTCCAGGGCATGAGGAGCTGTTATCGTTAGATTTTGTCCTAAAGTTAGTTTGTCAGCATCTTTGACTAGAACGGCCACTGCAGCGATTATCTTTAAACAGGTGGGCCATCCTGATGCCACAGGGTCCAATTTTTTTGACAAATAAACAACTGGGCGATTCCAGGGACCCAATTTCTGAGTCAATACTCCTTTTGCAATGCCCTTATTTTCGGCCACATATAAATGAAAAGGTTTGGTTACATCTGGCAGTCCTAGGGCTGGAGCTGAAAGTAAAGCTCGTTTGATTTGGTCAAAAGCCCGTTGTTCCTTATCGCCCCAAACGAAAGGAGTGCTGTTTTTGGTTAGGGGGTACAATGGGGCTGCCAGCTCAGCAAACCCTGGAATCCATAGTCTACAGAATCCGGCCGTCCCCCAAAATTCTCTAACCTGCCTGGCGTTTTTGGGAGCCGGAATTTGGGCCACCGTATCCTTTCTGCTCTCCGTGAGCCATCTTTGCCCCCCTTTTAATAGATACCCCAGGTAACTGACCTGTTGTTGGCATATTTGTGCTTTCTTGGCTGAGGCTCTATATCCCAGGGTTCCAAGTTCCGTTAACAGTTTTTCAGTACCCTTGATACAATCTTCTTGGGTCTCAGCAGCTAATAAAATATCATCAACATATTGGAGTAATGTTACCTGGGGATTTGATTCTCTATATAATGCCAAATCCTGATGGAGGGCTTCATCAAAGATGGTCGGGGAGTTCTTAAATCCCTGAGGTAGCCGTGTCCATGTCAGCTGACCAGACATTCCCGATGTTGGATCTTTCCATTCGAAGGCAAAGTAGGGTTGGCTCAGGGGAGAGAGTCTTAAACAGAAAAAAGCATCTTTAAGGTCCAAAACAGTATACCACATATGTTGAGGTGGAAGAGTGCTCAGGAGGTTGTAAGGGTTTGGAACTGTGGGGTGGAGGTCTGCCACCCGTTTGTTTACCTCTCGTAGATCCTGCACCGGCCGATAATCATTTGTTCCTGGTTTCTTTACCGGCAGGAGAGGGGTGTTCCATGCTGATTGACATCTTATTAAGATGCCCAAGTCTAGTAGCCTCTGTATATGGGGACGGATACCGTCTTTGGCTTCTCTACTCATGGGGTATTGACGGACCGTTATTGGGGTGGCAGTTGCCTTGAGTTCCACTAGCACCGGGGGCCGATTTTTGGCCATCCCCATTCCGGCAGTTTCTGCCCAGGCTTGAGGGAACCGAGTTACCCAATCAGTAACATTAACTCGTGAGGATGAAGGCTGCTCGTATAATTTATATTCATCTTCTAATTTCATAGTCAATATTTGAAGTAACCTTCCCTTATTATCAGTTATGGTGGGACCTTCTGGCTGAAAGTGGATTTGAGCCCCTACTTTGGAGAGTAAATCTCTTCCCAGCAAAGGATAGGGGCATTCCGGAATAATCAAAAATGAATGGGTTACTCGTCCAATCCCAAGATCTACTGTCCTTCGTGTGGTCCATGAATATTGTTTATTCCCAGTGGCTCCTTGTACCCATGACCTTTTAGCTGAGATAGGACCTTTTGAGTGGAGAAGGACGGAGTGCTGGGCTCCGGTATCTACCAAAAATTGAACAGGTTCCCCCTCCACTTTAAGAGTTACCCGGGGCTCGGGGAGAGGGTTCGAGCCCTGACTTTCCTAGTCTTCTTCTTTCAATGTTAAGATTTTGTTTTTGGTTGGCCTTCCTCCATTCTTTTTCTTAGGGCATTCTCTCGCCCAATGTCCTTTTTCTTTACAGTAGGCACATTGGTCCTTGTCTAATGGCCGCCTTCTGTCTGCCGTTCGCCCTTCCTGCCTATTTCTATCCCCTATATTTCCTCCTCTGACTACAGTGGCCAGTATCTTACTTAAATTCCTCTCCTGTCTCTTATCCCGTCTTATTTCACAGGCTTCCTGCTCTTTCTGCTTTCTTTCTTCCTTCTCTTCCTCTGTTTCTCTTTTGTTATATACTTTATCTGCCTCTTTTACTAACTCCTGAAGCGAAAATCCCTGCAAGCCATCTAGCCTCTGTAATTTCTTCTTAATATCAGGGGCCGCTTGATCTATGAAAGCCATTGCTATAGTAGCCCTATGTCCCTCCGAAGTTGGATCATAAGGGGTAAAGCTTCTAAAGGCTTCCATTAAACGTTCCAGGAACACAGTTGGCGATTCCTGGGGCCCCTGAGTTACTTCCCTTACCTTAGCCAAATTAGTGGGCCGTCTGGCCGCTCCATGGAGACCCGCCACCAGAGCCTGGCGATACATTTTCAGGCGCTCCCTACCTTCCGGGGCATTGAAATCCCAGTTTGGCCTGACGAGTGGGAAACCAGCATCAATCTCGTTAGGCAGCTGGGTAGGTTGCCCATTGGCGCCTAATACATTTTTTCTGGCTTCTAAAAGAACCCGTTGCCTCTCCTCAGTCGTTAGGAGAGTGGAGCAGCTGCTGACAATCATCCCATGTGGGCTGGTGGGAGAAAACAAGAGATTCTATTAAAGCGGTAAGGGCCTGTGGATTTTCGGAAAAAGTTGGGTTATGCATTTTCCAATTATAAAAATCTGCAGAGGAAAAGGGCCAATATTGGAGAGGTCTATTCCCTTGGCCATCGGGGGGGCCATATTCTCTAAGAGGTAGGGCAGTGGAGTCCAGGGAGATAGCCCTCCGGCTCCTAGTGCCCACTGAGGGACCCCTTTCTTCTTCCATCATGGATGGTTCCCTTGGTGCCGAGGGCAGTGGAGCTGGGGGTCCTCTAGGTGGTAGGGGATTCGGGGCCGGAGGATAAGGGGGTGGGGAATCCAAAAGAAGCAAATCGGACTGCGGGTCAGGATAAATCGCCTTCGGTAGATCCGGGGCGTCGGGTAGCTTCTCCGTGTTGGGGTTTTTCTTTAAGGCTAATATCTCCGATGCTGCTGATGTATGCGCGGACGTACCTGTTGAGGAAACAAAGGGCCGGACCCACGGAGGTGGGGAGAGAATTAAATCTTCCCAGACCAAGACATATGGTACTTGGTCTGGATGTCCGTGGGGATCTATATTAAATATCTTAGACTTCAGCAGCTTAATCTTGTCTAATAAAAAGGATCCTTCGGGGGGCCATCCTATCTGAAATGTTGGCCATTCAGAGGCACACAAAGTCTGCCACTTTCCTTTCTTTACCTCTACCGAAAAATTATGGGCTCTGGCCCGAACTTCGGTCCAATAGCTTAGGGTAAGGGAAAGAGAAGTCGTCATAGTTTGTCCCATTGTCGTCCGTCAGAGAAGAAGAATAGACCACAATACAGAAACAGTTAAAACTCCACGAAACACATATACGTGTGGGCCACCGCGAGCTCGCTTCAAAACCGAAACTTCTTCAGATGGCAGTTATCACCAAGGGAACTGCCGAAACCGAGTGAAGGAGAGACAGACTTTGCCTCTCCTTCCAGATGAGCCACCAGGGCGTCCCCTAGGGCTCATGGACGCCGGCTATTAGCACGTCTGCCTAGCCAGAGGTCCGATACAGATTCCATAATAAGCCGATTCTTACGGCTTTCCTCCGATAATGGCCCACAAAGAACAAGGGACAAACAGACAATCAAGCTCGAGCTTACCTGGTACCTCCAACTCCCGATGTTCTTGTGGTCCGGGGCGAGTGGAATCCCGGACGAGCCCCCAAATGTTAGACCTGCGCGGTCTCCTAGGAGTTTCGACTCGCCCAGGAAACAACAAGAGTCGGAAGTCGATGCAAAACGCAAGAGGTTTATTGAAGGCCGGTGCACCGGGGTTCCTTGGTCCTCACGCAGGAGGTCGAAGAAGGAACCCTTTTGGGCGCGAATATGTCAGTTTTATAGGTTCCCACTTCCCCGTATGTAAATTATAGATTTGGTTGTGTTCTCCTGCTGATTGGTCCCGGCTTAGGCTCGGACCAGAGAGAGAACTTGTCCCCAGCTGCCTGATTGGTCTTTGACAGACACCTTTTTTACATTTTGTTATCTCCCTCCTTCTCGGAAGGGGGCCGGACATCCTGGAAATTCACCCATTGTCTAAGAAGCCCCTATTGTCTGGAGAGTTCTTAATCATTAGCTGGAACAATGTCCCTCGAGTCCCACATTTACAGCAAAACATTATTTTAGTAAAAATTACAAGACCATTTCAGTCATAAGTCCCAAATATCATGTTAGTGAAATCCTCCTTGCCCAAACTGATTCCATTTAATTTCTATATCATTGGGGAAAAAAATGCACATTATTTTAGATTGAGGTACATGGACATTTGAACCTATTGTCCATGTTTGAACATATTGAAAGCCTCATGGAATAAACATTTTATTTTCTGCACAGATCTCAGAAGATTTTTACCTATAGAGAAATGTTAAGTTTTAATATTTATTAAAAAATTTTCATGTACAGCTAAATTAGCTGTAGTTTGCAAATAATAGTTTGTAGTTTTCTAGTTTGTAGTTTTGTAGTTTGTAGTTTTCTTTTCCACCAAGAAAAACATTTACTTACATAAAGTTATCTCTTTAACAGAGAGCAATCTTCTCACATGAGCACATTCTGTTGATTTGTATTAAAATATTAATAGAAAGAGAAGGGATGTGTAAAGTGATAATTCACCCACTAACCCTCCTTCTTGACTTCTTGGCACAAACCCAATCTGCATCCACTAGTCATCCCCACACCAACTCCAGAACCCCAAGCCTTCCTCGGTGATGGGAAAGGCTTCCAGATGCTCGCTGGGAAGCCTGCTCACAGGGCAGAAGGCAGCCCCACTCATTTGTTGGGAATCAGGAGGAGTTTTCTGGTCCACTCACGTTGTGAGTGAGGAGAGCTGTCTTCAGCTGCAATCCAATTGTAACTTTCCCTGCTTGTACAGTAGTACTTTGATTTTGACTTTATTTCTTGTCAATTCACTCATAAAATATGATTTACTCACAACATTTTTGCAATCCTTTTATACCATAACTTTAAAACCTGGAGTCTGAAACACAGACTCCAGGTATTTTTACATAAGAAATCCATATTGCCTGCTTTGTTCATGTAGCTCTTATAGTAAGGAAAAAAAAGATTAAAAGTAAAAAAAAATAGAAATATATAAGTACCAAGCCTAAAATGGATTTTCATAGATATTTGCCAATTTAGGATAGACCTGGGTATTAAGTTATTATTATTATTATTATTTGAACAAAACTTTCAGCTAATGGAAAATAGCTATGAGTCTTTTAGATGGCAGACAGATTCACAAAAAGTTGCTCTTTTATGCTTGGATTGGTTTAACTTTTGGAATCACCTTTTACCTTATCTTATTTTCGTACTCTTGAGAGGAAGAGTTTTTTCTTTGCCTTTTATGCCAGACCTGCTGACATGATTTCCAATGCACCATTAAGTGGAATTTCTTCAGGACGGAAGAAGGAGAGGGAGGGAATCACTATTTCAGTTAATCCTCACAAAACTCCTATGAGTTACATCTTCCAAAAGCAGAATTTGGAAATTCACATGTTCCAGAAGCAGAGACAGCACAGTGAGGTCCAGAAAATTACCCGGGGTCTCTGCGCTAAGGAGGGGAAGAGGGAGACCCAGATCCAGGCTCTGCTTCCAGAGCCCCTGCCCTAACCACTGTGGCTGCTGGCCCCTCTGCAGGCCTCCTAGGAGCAAGGCCAACTGTGCTGATAAAGGCAACATCTACTACTGAAACGTGAGTGGTTTATATCAAATAATATAGGCCATATAGAGAACTTAATTATATGTATATAAAATATAAAAGGTTTTTAATGGTTTAAATTTACGCTATAAATTATTTTGTAAAGTGCACAGAAAATTTAGAAATAAGTTTGAAATTTAAACTAGAACAAGAACCACAAATTTGAGCCACACTAGTTCATCTAACAAATGTGCCCCTCTTCCAGTAGTTAAAATGAGTGCTTTATCAGGAAAAACAGTCCTGGGACACAGTCCTGAAGAGGACAGCAGAAAACCTACTGTGTTTCAGACTCCAGGTTTTAAATTTTAGATAACCAAAATTTGTCTAAGGCTTACATGGGCTCCTGGGCTCACAAGAACACCATCTGGAGCATCCCTGAGCAAGAAGATGATGGCCACACATGGACCATGCTGAGCAGGCCACGTTCCTCCCTTCACACCCCTCACTCCCTTTCCTTATACTAATCTCCAATGTCCTTGACATCTTGTACTATATTTAAGGGTATTTTTAAAATATTTGATAGTATAGCTACATGATAATTATTCATCATAAATTCTCTATAAGTTCCCAAAAATACTCTCCCAAAATATTTTTAGGTTAATATATATATATATATATATGTCCCTTGTTATCATATAACCATGGCTTTACATCTTTTAAAAATATGTGGAATCAAGCATGATCTTGAAGATTTCAATTATGTAAAAGGAAGAGCTGTTGCTTGTGTCAAAAAAGGGGACAAGGGGCTGGAACCTCCTGCAGCCTCACCAGCTCCATCTGCCTGTCTTAGTGACTTATACTTGTACTGATGGTCCCTCTACCCATAAGCCAGACTACACACAATTTACCATGCTTTGGTCCTTCAGGTATTTGAACAGTCGTGGTTTTAGGTGCCTGCTACTGCCCTTCCTGTTGATTCCAATAACTATCATAATCTCTAATGCTGCCCCATCACTCAATCACTTTGTTCAGTCTTCCTTAAGTGTAGAAGCATCTCTTGCATGTTGTGCATGGGGCCACACCCTCTTGACAAGGAGACTGTGCTTCTCTTGAGTGTGGACCAAGCCCACATCACCCTCTTGTATCGATCCAAGACTTTTAGTTGTGGTTCACTCGGGGTTTGATGACAGTTGGGTGCTGGGGTCTGGGCAGGCCAGGGACGCTGTCGACCCTCATGTCCTCCTCAAGGGAGCCCTAGACAGGCAAATTCAGGCCCTTGAAGCCTCCCATCAGCTTCCATCCCACCAACTCCTTCTTAGGCCTTGGCCTCCACTGCCAACCAGGGGTCTCATCTCAGACCTCCTGGCCCCTCTCCTACCCCTGACCCACAGTCTCTCCTTACCAGCCCTGGCTTCTCAGAGTGAACTTTTGAGCCTTCATTTCCTCTTACCTCCCGCACAACATTTCCTTGGTGGATGGAGATGAGGGTGAGACATAGGCAGTGGTCCAAACCCCAATTGATGAGGTGAGGGCAGGGGTGTTTTTGCCAGGCTTGAGGGCAGTCACCACCATCCCAGGGTAGAGCACCCACCCCACTGCTATGTGCATACCTGTGTGCATGGCAGGACCCCTCCCATGTCCTCCCAGTAGTCCTGGGCAGCAGGCAGGTGACCATGGTCACCTCAAGTGTATGTATGGGACAGTAGAAGCCTGGAGAGAGCAATTTTCTCTTGTGGATGAAGAATGTCTCCTGCCATATCTGTAAACAAAGAATGTTGTGGCTATCAAGCCATCAGCCACTGTAGCCACCCTGACTGCACACTCCGAGCACTGAGGAAGGAGAAAAACAGGATACTGACCCTAGATAGTTAAGGCGCATATCAAGGGAATGATTTCAATGAGCCCAGACTCTTGCACCTTCTCATACATAGAAAAGCACTAAATTCATTAACTTGAAATATTTGTTTTTTTCTTTAACTAGCAGAAATCTTTGGATGTTCAACTACCTGATTTGTTTTTGCAAAACTCCTATATATCCTGGCTCCTCCCTTTCCTCTTTGGAGCAGTCCCTCAGAGCTATCTGAGAGTCTGTCTTCCAAGTTTAAGTCCTCAGCAAGTCCACTGAATAAAACATAATTCTCAACTCTCAGGCTGTGCATGTTCTTTTCAGTCAGCCCTCTTAGTGGTATTTGTTCTACTTTTTCCATTTAGTGGTCAGCCCCCTTGGGGTAGATGACATGAATAAAGAAGGAGATGCATGTATTTTTCTTCTCCACATGTTCACAGTGGGCAGCTTTCCCCTGAGCAGGGCTCTGTTCCCCTCCGTGTTCCCCAGGAAAGCTTCTCATGCTTTCTCATCTTGAAACGAGTTCTCAATCTTTGGCTCAGTTTCAGGCTTCCTTTATGCCTTTTTTTTACAGTTCATATCCATTTTTCTTTGCTTCTTGAACATTTTTTACAAGAAAATAATTCAAATGTCTGGCCTTAAATGTTTCATAATTTTTCTCAGTTATTTTTAAGTATAATGATGTGATGAATTTTGGTTTAACTATCTCCGGTTTCAGTGAAACTTTATATTCAATGAAAGTCTTTTGAAAGATAAATTGAGAAATAAAGGGAGTAAATGTAAATAATTATCTTATAAAATCTCTTCAGATTTGTGGATGAGAATCTAACTGCACAAGTTCACATGTAATGAAATTAATACTGGCTATGACTCAGGAGCTAGAGAAAGAATGATGAGGATAGTTCTATTGTGCAGGATATGACTTGTGCAAAGAAAGGTATAATAATATACATATTTAGACAGTTGCATGTTTTCTTTTTTTAAAAAGAGTAATATGGCCTGAAAATGCCATTTTTGTAATTATAGGTGAAATGGTTGTATTTTAATGAATTTTTTAATCTATACTTTAGTCCCATGATGAGGGAACTTTGAGGACAACCCCAATATCTCTCATCAAGTTGAATTTTCCTGTTCACATTGCTGTTGCCACATCTATTTCACATTAATCTGGTTTTGGTCAGTAAGAGTGTGTCCAACTGTTATAAACATGGGGTGACTGTTGCTGGTTGTAAACAACTCTCCTGTCAGGACCAGTCACATAATGCACAGGGCCCAGCACACAATGCAAACGTGACCACTTGTTCAAAAAGAGGAAAAAGGAGTCATTAAAGGTAAAGTTTTTTCTTCATTCTGTAGGTGCTCTCTTGCTTTCTCATGGTGTTTATTATTTGCTATGTAATATTGTTCAAAACTCTGTACATATTTAGTATATACAACTCACTGAGTTTGGAGATAAATACACACTGGTGAAATTATTGCCAGTCTATGCCATGAATGTATCCATCCCCTCTACAAGCTCCCTCCAGCCCCCTTTACTTATTATTATTATTATCATTTTGGTGACAGGAATACTTAACATGAGATCTACCCACTTAGCAAAATTTTAAATACACAATACGGTATTGTTAACTATAGACACTATGCTGTAAGCAGACCTTTCCGCTCACTCATCTTGTATGAATGAAACTTCATACCTTTGACTAACAATCCCCCATTTGCACCTCTTATTGGTCCCTGACAACTACTATCCTATTCTCTGCTTCTAAGAGTTTGACTATTTTAGATTCCTTATTTAAGTGGTAACATGCAGTATGTACTCTTCTGTGCCTGGCTCATTTCACTTAGCATTCTGTCCTCCACTTTCCCTTATGTTGTCACAAACAGCAAAAGTTCCTTCTTAGTAAGGCTGAATAATATTCCATTTTATATATCTAAAATGGAATTTTATTTTATATCATATATACGCATATATCATTTTTTCTTTATCTATTCATTTGTGAATAGATATTTTTAATCCTTTTTTTTCTTTACAATGTTGTATTAGTTTCTGCTGTATAACATAGTGAATCAGCTATATGTATACATATATCCCCATATCCCCGCCCCCTTGAAACTCCCTCCCACCTTCCCTATCCCACCCCTCTAAGTGGTCACAAAGCATGAAGCTGATCTCCCTGTGCTATGCGGCTGCTTCCCACTAGCTATTTATTTTACATTTGGTCGTGTATATATGTCAATGTTACTCTTTCACTTCATCCCAGCTTCCCCTCCCCCCTCCATGTCCTCAAAGTCCACTCTCTATGTCTGTGTCTTTATTCCTGACCGGCCTCTAGGTTCATCGGACTTTTTTTTTAGATTCCATATATATGTGTTAGCATACCGTATTTGTTTTTCTCTTTCTGACTTACTTCACACTGTATGACAGACTCTAGGCCCATCCACCTCACTACAAATAACTCAATTTCATTTCTTTTTATGGCTGAGTAACAGTCTATTGTATATATGTGCCACATCTTCTTTATCCATTCATCTGCCGATGGAAACTTAGGTTGTTTACATGACCTGGCTATTGGAAATAGTGCTGCCATGAACATTGTGGTTTTTAAATTACAGTTTTCTCAGGGTATATGCCCAGTAATGGGATTGCTGGGTCATATGGTAGTTCTATTTTCAGTTTTTTAAGGAACCTCCGTACTGTTCTCCATGTGGCTGCATCAATTTACATTGCCACCAACAGTGCAAGAGGGTTCCCTTTTCTCCGCACCCTCTCCAGCATTTATTGTTTGTAGATTTTTTGTTGATGGCCATTCTGACCAGTGTGAGGTGATACGTCATTGCAGTTTTGATTTGCATTCCCTAATGATTAGTGATGTTGAGCATCCTTTCATGTGCTTGTTGGCAATCTGTATATCTTCTTTGGAGAAATGTCTAATTAGGACTTGTGCCCATTTTTGGATTGGGTTGTATGGTTTTTTTTTTTTTTTTTTGATATTGAGCTGCATGAGCTGCTTTTAGATTTTGGAGATTAATCCTTTGTCAATTGTTACTTTTGCAAATATTTTCTCGCATTCTGAGGGTTGTCTTTCCATCTTGTTTATGGTTTCCTTTGCTGTGCAAAAGCTTTTAAGTTTCATTAGGTCCCATCTGTTTATATTTGTTTTTATTTCCATTTCTCTAGGAGGTGGGTCAAAAAGGATCTTGCTGTGATTTATGTCATAGAGTGTTCTGCCTGTGTTTTCCTCTAAGAGTTTTATAGTGTCTGGCCTTACATTTAGGTCTTTAATCCATTTTGAGTCCATTTTTATGTGTAGTGTTAGGGAGTGTTCTAATTTCATTCTCTTCCATGTAGCTGTCCAGTTTTCCCAGCACCTTTTATTGAAGAGGCTCTTATCAAAGATAAGGTGACCGTATGTGCATGTGTTTATCTCTGGGCTCTCTATCCTGTTCCATTGATCTATATTTCTGTTTTTGTGCAAGTACCATACTGTCTTGATTACTATAGCTTTGTAGTATAGTCTGAAGTCAGGGAGCCTGATTCCTCCAGCTCCATTTTTCTTACTCAAGATTGATTAGGCTATTCAGGATCTTTGGTGTTTCCACACAAATTGTGGAATTATTTCTTCTAGTTCTGTAAAAAATGTCATTGGTAGTTTGATAAGGATTGCATTGAATCTGTAGATTGCTTTGGGTAGTATAGTCATTTTCACAATGTTGATTCTCCCAATCCAAGAACATGGTATGCCTCTCCATCTATTTGTATCATCTTTGATTTCTTTCATCAGTGTCTTAGTTTTCTGCATACAGGTTTTTTGTCTTTAGGTAGGTTTATTCCTAGGTATTTTATTATTTTTGTTGCAATGGTATATGCAAGTGTTTCCTTAATTTCTCTTTCAGATATTCCATTATTAGTGCACAGGAATTCAAGATATTTCTGTGCATTAATTTTGTATCCTGCTACTATACCAAATTCATTGATTAGCTCTAACCCTTTCTGGTAGCATCTTGAGGATTCTCTATGTATAGCATCATGTCACTGGCAAACAGTGACAGTTTTATTTATTTTCCAATTTGGATTCCTTTTATTTCTTTTTCTTCTCTGATTGCCTAGGCTAAAACTTCCAAAACTATATTGAATAATAATGGTGAGAGCGGGCAACCTTGTCTTGTTCCTGATCTTAGAGGAAATGGTTTCAGTTTTTCACCTTGAGAATGATGTTGACTGTGGGTTTGTCATATATGGCATTTATTATGTTGAGGTAGGTTCCCTCTGTGCCCACTTTCTGGAGAGTTTTTATCATAAATGGGTGTTGAATTTTGTTGAAAGCTTTTTCTACATCTACTGAGATTATCATATGGTTTTTATGCTTCAATTTGTTATTAAGGTGTATCACATTGATTGACTTGAATATACTGAAGAATCCTTGCATTCCTGGGATAAACCCCACTTGATCGTGGTTTATGATCCTTTTAATGTGCTGCTGGCTCCTGTTTGCTAGTATTTTGTTGAGGATTTTTGCATCTATGTTCATCAGTGATATTGGCCTGTAGTTTTCTTTTTTGTGACATCTTTGTCTGCTTTTGGTATCAGGGTGATGGTGATCTTGTAGAATGAGTTTGGGCGTGTTCCTCCCTCTGCTATATTTTTGAAGAGCTTGAGAAGGATAGATGTTAGCTCTTCTCTAAATGTTTGATAGAATTTGCCTGTGATACCATCTGATCCTGGGCTTTTGTTTGTTGGAAGATTTTTAATCACAGTTTCAATTTCAGTGCTTGTGGTTGGTCTGTTCATATTTTCTATTTCTTCCTGGTTCAGTCTTGGAAGGTTGTACTTTTCTAAGAATTTGTCCATTTCTTCCAAGTTGTCCATTTTATTGGCATATAGTTGCTTGTAGTAATCTCTCATGCTCCTTTGTATTTCTGCAGTGTCAGTTGTTACTTCTCCTTTTCAATTTCTAATTCTGTTGATTTGAGTCTTCTGGGTTTTTTTCCTGCTGAGTCTGGAAATGGTTTATCAATTTTATTGTCTTAAAGAAGCTACTTTTAGTTTTATTGATCTTTGCTATTGATCCCTTCATTTCTTTTTCATTTATTTCTGATCTGATCTTTATGTTTTCTTTCCTTCTGCTAACTTCAGGGTTTTTTTGTTCTTCTTTCTCTAATTGCTTTAGGTGTAAGTTTAGGTGGTTTATTTGAGATTTTTCTTGTTTCTTGAAGTAGGATTGTAATGTTATAAACTTCCCTCTTAGAACTGCTTTGCTGCATCCCATAGGTTTTGGGTCATCGTGTTTTCATTGTCATTTGTTTCTAGGTATTTTTTGATTTCGTCTTTGATTTCTTGGTTATTTAGTAACATTGTTTAGCCTCCATGTGTTTGTAGTTTTTAGAGTTTTTTTTCCTGTAATTGATATTTAGTCTCATAGCATTGTGGTTGAAAAAGATACTTGATAAGATTTCAATTTTCTTAAATCTACTGAGGCTTTATTTGTGGTCTAAGATATCATCTATCCTGGAGAATGTTCCATGTGCACTTGAGAAGAAAGCATATTCTGCTGTTTTGGGATAGAATGTCCTATAAATATCAATTCAATTCATCTGTTCCAATATTTCATTTAAAGCTCGGGTTTTCTTATTTATTTTCATTTTGGGTGATCTGTCCATTGGTGCAAGTGGGGTTTAAAGTCTTCTACTTTTATTTTGTTACTGTCGATTTCCCCTTTTATGGCTGTTCGCATTTGCCTTATGTATTTAGGTGCTCCTGTGTTGGGTGCATAAATATTTACAATAGTTATATCTTCTTCTTGGATTAATCCCTTGATCATTATGTATTCTCCTTCTTTGTCTCTTGTAATAGTCTTTATTTTAAAGTCTATTTTGTCTGATATGAGTATTGCTACTCTGGCTTTCTTTTGAAAGAAAGAAAGGAATATCTTTGCATATATTCCATGCAATCTCCATATTGCATGGAATATCTTTTTCCATCCCCTCACGTTCAGTCTGTATGCGTCCCTAGGTCTGAAGTGGGTCTCTTGTAGACAGCATATTTATGGGTCTTATTTTTGTATCCAATCAGCCAGTCTGTGTCTTTTGGTTGGAGCATTTAATCCATTTACATTTAAGGTAATTATCGATATGTCTGTTCCTATTGACATTTTCTTAATTGTTTTGGGTTTGTTTTTGTAAGTCTTTTCCTTCTCTGTGTTTCCTGGCTAGAGAAATTCCCTTAGCTGGTTGTAAAGCTGGTTTGGTGGTGCTGAATTCTCTTAACTTTTGCTTGTCTGTAAATGTTTTAATTTGTCTGTCAAATCTGAATGAGATCCTTGCTTGGTAGAGTAATCTTGATTGTAGGTTTTTCCCTTTCATCACTTTAAATATGTCCTGCCACTCCCTTCTGGCTTGCAGAGTTTCTGCTGAAAGTTCAGCTTTTAACTTTATGGGGATTCCCTTGTATGTTATTTGTTGCTTTTCCCTTGCTGCTTTTAGTATTTTTTCTTTGTATTTAATTTTTGTTAATTTGATTAATATGTGACTTGGTGTGTTTCTCCTTGGGTTCATCCTGTATGGGACTCTCTGCATTTCCTGCACTTGACTATTTCCTTTCCCATGTTAGGGAAGTTTTTGACTATAATCTCTTCAAGTCATTTCTCAGACCCTTTCTCTTTCTCTTCTTCTTCTGGGAACCCTATAATTTGAATTTTGGTGCATTTAATGTTGTCCCAGAAGTCTCTGAAACTGTCCTCAATTCTTTTCATTCTTTCTTCTTTATTCTGATCTGTGGCAGTTATTTCCACTATTCTATCTTCCAGGTCACTTTTTCATTCTTCTGCCTCAGTTATTCTGCTATCAATTCTTCTTAAAGTATTTTTAATTTCATTTATTGTGTTGTTCATCATTGTTTGTTCACTCTTTAGTTCTTCTAGGTCCTTGTTAAACATTTCTTATATTTTCTCCATTCTATTTCTGAGATTTTGGATCAGTCTTTACTATCATTACTCTGAATTCCTTTTCAGGTAGACTCCCTATTTCCTCTTCATTTGTTTGGCCTGGTGGATTTTTACCTTGTTCCTTCATCTGCTGCATATTTCTCTGTCTTCTCAGTTTTTTGAACTTATTGTGTTTGGGGTCTCCTTTTCACAGGCTGCAGGTTCATAGTTCCTCTTATATCTGGTGTCTGTCCCCAGTGGGTGAGGTTGGTTCAGTGGCTAGTGTAGGCTTCCTGGTTGGGGACTGGTGCTTGTGTTCTGGTGGGTGGGGCTAGATCTTGTCCCTCTGGTGGGTAGGGCCATGTCTGGTGGTGTATTTTGGGCTGTCTGTGAACTTAGTATGACTTTAGGCAGCCTGTCTGCTAATGGGTAGGCTTGAACTCCTGTCTTGCTAGTTGTTTGGCATGTGGCATACAGCACTAGAGTTTGCTGGCCATTGGGTGGAGCTGGGTCTTAGTGTTGAGATGGAGATTCTGGGGGAGCTCTCGCTGATTAATATTACATGAGGCTGGGAGTTTTCTGGTGGTTCAATGTCCTGAACTTGGCTTTCCCACCTCAGAGGCTCAGGCCCAACACCTGACCTGCACACCAAGACACTGCCAGCCTCACAGCATGGAATAAAAGGAAGAAAAAAAAATGAACAGTCAGAACACCAAAACAAATGGTAAAAGCAAAACTAAACAAACAAAATCACACAAAGAAACACACACACACACACTCACAAAAAGAAAAAAAAAAGAACAGACAGAACCCCAAGAAAAATGGTAAAAGCAAAACTAACAAGGCAAAATCACACAAAGAAACATACACACACACACTCACAAAAAGAGAAAAATACAAAGGAAGAGAGCAACCAAACCAATACACAAACCCACAAATGAAAACAAACACTAAAAACTGAAGTAAGGTAAACATAAAATCAAAAACAAATCAAATGCAGAAAGCAAACCCGAAGTCCACAGTTGCCTCCAAAGTCCACCGCCTCAGTTTTGAGAACATTCATTGTCTATTCAGCTATTCCACAAATGCAGTGTTTACCAAGCTGGTTGCGGGGGCTTAATCTGCTGCTCCTGAGACTGCATGGAGAGATTTCCCTTTCTCTTCTCTGTTCGCACAGCTCCTGGGGTTCAGCTTTGTTCTTGGCCCCACCTCTGCATGTAGACCTCCATCACGGATCTGTTCCCCACCCAGACAGGAGGGGGTTAAAGCAGCGGCTGATTAGGGCTCTCTTGCTCACTCAGGTCGGGGAGGGAGGAGTACGGCAGTCATAATTGGGATGTGGGGAATGCCTGCGGTGGCAGAGGCTGGTGTGTAGTTGCAACAGCCTGAGGCATGCCATGTGTTCTCCTGGGGAAGTTGGCCCTAAATCATGGGACCCCAGCAGTGGTTTGCTGCACTGGCACCCGGGAGGATGTGGGTAGTGACCTGTGTTTGCACGCAGGATCCTTGGTGGCAGCAACGGCAGCAGTAGCGGTCCATGCCTGCCTCTGGGGTCCGAGATGATAGCCACGGCTCAAGTCCGTCTCTGGAGCTCACATATGCAGTGCTCTGTCATCTCTGGGCACAGAGCAGGAAGCCCCTCTCCTTGTGCACCCCGAAACAATGGTCTCTTCCCTCTCTGGCAGGTCCTGACTTTTTCCCAGACTCCCTCCCGGCTAGCTGTGGTGCACTAGCCCCCTTCAGGCTGTCTTCATGCAGCCAACCTCGGTCCTCTCCCTAGTGTCTGACCTCTGAAGCCTGAGCCTCAGCTCCCAGCCCCTACTCACCCCAGTGGGTGAGCAGACAAGTGTCTCAGGCTGGTGAGTGCTGTCAGCACCGATCCTCTGTGCAGGAATCTCTTCACTTTGCCCTCTGCAACCCTGTTGCTGTGCTCTCCTCCATGGCTCCAAAGCTCCCCACCCCCCATGCATGCCAGTGAAGGGGCTTCCTAGTGTGTGGAAAGTTTTCCTCCTTCACAGCTCCTTCTCAGAGGTGCAGGTCCCATCCCTATTCTTTTGTCTCTATTTTTTCTTTTGCCCTACCCAGGTACATGGGGAGTTTCTTGCCTTTTGGGGTGTCTGAGGTCTTCTGCCAGTGTTCAGTAGGTGTTCTGTAGGAGTTGTTCCACATGTAGATGTATTTCTGATGTATTTGTGGGGAGGAAGGTGATCTCCACGTCTTACTCCTCCACCAACTTGAAGGTCTCTCCCATTTGTCAATAGATATTTAGGTTGTTTCCTTATCTTGGCTATTGTGAATAATGCTGCAATTACTGTGGGAGAGCAGATATCTCTTCAAGATCCTGATTTCAATTCCTTTAAATACATACCCAAAAGTGGGATTGCTGGATCATATGGTAGTTCTATTTTTAATAGAAATTTCTCCAAAGAAGACATGCAGATTGTCAACAGGTATATGAAAGATGCTCAGCATTACTAATTATCAGGAAAATGCAAATTGAAACCGCAATGAGATATCACCTCACACCTGTTACGATGGCTATGATTTAAAAAAAAAAAAAAGATAACAAGTGTTGGAGAGGGTGGGGAGAAAAAGGATCGCTTGTGCCCTGATTGTGGGAATCTAAACTGGTGCAGCCACTATGGAAACCAGTAAGGAGGTTTCTCTAAAATTTAAAATTTTCATCATTAATTTTACTATTTATCTTAATATTGTGTAATGTCACTATTAAATGCAAATATAAAAGCATTTGATATGTATGCCAAGTCACCAAAGTCACACAATTCATATTTTGTGGCTTGCCTCAGAAGGTGCCTTGAGCTGGCTGGAAGGGAGAACACAAGTCAGGAAGGTTAGAAGGAGGAAGAGAGGTGTGGGGTGGGATTGAAGGGTGACCCCTTAGACACAGGGAGACCATCAGGCAAGTGCAGACTCCCCTGGGCTCCTGCATGCTGAGGACCCACTAGTGTTCAGGGTCTGCACTAGGGCCTGATGGTTGCCAGGTGCTCTTCCTGCAAGCAGCCAGACCAACCTGGGGTGGGGAAGCTGAGCCAGGCATCTCCCCTTCCCACTGCCAGCTGCCTAAACCAAATTTAACAGGTGACTTCCAAGGGCCTGCATCTCTGCACTAGGAGGGGCTGGGTAATGGGTCAGGGTGGTCATCTCTGGTGGCCCACCCTAAGCTGCTGCTGAGTGGGGTGCTCCCAACCATGACCCTCCCTCTATTTGGGTCAGGACAGCAGGGGTCTCTGGGTGGGCTTGGTGAAGGGGAGGCTGTCTGAGAGGCAGAGAGGCAGGTGGCAAAGAATCTGCATCCAAGAGGCAGGGGGAAGTGGGATGTCCTGTGAGCAAGGTGAGGCCCCAAGTCTTTAAGGGCCTTGTGCTCCCTTTTCCCATCAGCCTTCACTTATAAAATTCAAAGACAGAATTATCAAGCATTTCAAGACAGTGACCACAGAGTATTAAACCCCAAGTGTAGGACCCTTCTCAGTGCAGGGGTCCTGCACAACTGCATTGGTCACTGGCCCATGAAAATGACCCCTGCCCATCGGGTCTGTGCCAACACTGGTCAAAGCAGGGTCCTGCTGTTCCTGTAAGTATAACACACTGCAGTTCTTTCTATTCTGATTGCCTCCTTGTCCCAGTTTTATTATATGTGTATATATATATATATATATATATATATATATATATATGCATCTCTGTATTGGCAACCATGTGGGAAAACATGAAGTATAATTGATTCTCATTATTTGCTGTATGTTCTATAAAATCTCTTCCAACGGTGAATTGGTGAATACTGAACCATTACTCCTCAGGAACATATGTACACATATCTCACATAGATTAACTTCTTAAACCCTAAAAAATAGTACATCCTGGTGGATTCTATTTTCTTTATTTTACAACAGAGAAAACTGGGTTCAGAAGTGTTAGGTGACTTGCCTGAGGCCACTCCAATAGCAGGTACCAGAGTTGGCCCCAGAGCCAGACGTTCTGCTCTCACGGTACTGGCCCCTTCTGTTTCCATCCTCTGGCCATCTCTGTGTGAGAATAAAGACCAGACAGTGTTGTCTCATTCAGCTTCAAAGAGGATTCAACAAAGAGGTAGCAGGCAATGCCTTCCCAGGAGATTCTGATGCTCTCCAGCATCACATATCACATAGCTTTTCTGAGGAATAATTCTTATCTTTTAAAGTGCCTGACACTTGATCTCTAATCCTTTAACTATTAGGAGCATATGGCAGAAGCCCTGAGATCAGCATGGTTTTCTATTTTTTGTTTGTTTACATAATGGTCTATTCTTTTTTCATGTTGCCATCGATGCTTCTGAATCACCCCTCCCTGTAGCTTTCTCCCAGGACCTTGGGTCCTTAGGGAAAGGGCGTTCTTTCAAAGTTGGCAGGTCCATCACCTTCACCCCTCATGTGGTGCTACACTTAGTACTTTTCAGAACTCTTCCATGTGAATTCCTTAATTTGATTTTCACAGAAGTGATGGAAAGAAGGCAGAGTGCAGATTGTTGTAACTTCCCTTTACATGTGTGTTGGCTGGATCTCAGGGAGCCTGGGGCTAGGCTCCCAGAGGAGCCTGTGAAACCCATTGGCTGGGCAGAGGGAAAGAGTCAGGGGCCCCCACCCCACTCCACCAGAGTGGTGACATGGACACCGACCTTAACTGTTGAAATGTCGGTAGATTTTGTGTGCAGACAGGTTTCTATTGCTAAGGCTTTTTCAAGAGCTTTGTAGCCTCAGAAGCCAGGGTGCTGGTGACTTGCCCAAGTCTCAGAGCTGGTACAGGGACAGCAGCTCTTCATCTTTTGCTTTATTCATTAGCCCAGCTTAGTGTATTAAGCATCACCACTGATGAATGATTCATGCTGAAGCATGATCATTAGCTGTCATTAAAACAAAATGCCATCTCTGAAAAAAAAAGTAGAAGATTAAAAAAGCTATTTCAACTATGGGCCACAGTTTGCTCCCAAAGAGGTAAACTAAATAAATGTGAAACTTGCCAAGAAACAGTACTAATCATGGGGCAGGGGAGGCTGGCAGATCTAGGGACAATAGATTGTTGTTTTAAACATTTACACAAATGATATATTTGTCAATAGTTATATAAAAATGTAAACAATACATGAAAGCAAAGCCCTCTCCTCAATCCCAGGCCCCATCCCAAATGCAATGTCTGTTATCAATATCCAGAACTTTTCCATGCTTTTATGAGCATGATATGTATGTATACAAGTATATAATGAATGACATTGAAACTCATTAGAGAACCATTCCACACTGTGCAGATGTCCTCCTACCAACTGATAATAGTAACACACTTGATGTGGGCAAGTTATTGTGAAACGACTCCCTGTCGAAATTTGGTCATATTTACCAAGTAGTTGCTTCCTTCTATAATTTTCTTGTGCAAAGAAACATTCCTTTAAAGTACCCATTATGTGAAAGGAGAAAAAAACCCCAACAAACAATTTTCATTCTCATCCCTGGATTTTTTTTAAATATTTGAAAAAATTAATGAATATTTTAAAAGTAAACTAACGTAAATAATTAAGTCAGTATAAAATCGAATTTCGTTAGTATTATAAATACATCTCTCCCCTCCTTCCTACCAAGATGTGGGCTTTAATTCTCCTGAATGCACTCATCCCTCTGCTGATTGGTAGTTACTCCAGATATAGTTAAGTCCTGTTTGTGTGCACACTAGGATAGGGTGAGATGGTAGCTATGGTCATCTGGGCTCCTTCATATAAATATGTGTTCTCTTTTTTTTGAAGTTCAATTACATTGAATTGAATTCTTATGTGTAGAACATTTATGGAAAACAACTTTTAAACCAACTTAATTTTTTCAATAAGGAGGAGCTGCTGGCCTTCAAAATCACATTAATCTTTTAAAAAGGAATTTTATTTGTAACATGGTTTTAAGGAAGCAAAGGGTTTAATTATTGCATAATTTAAAAATTGATTACAACATGAATACTTGAATAGTAACAGACCATTTAGGGAGATAGAACTAATGTACTTCAGATATTCAGTTACCACGAGTCAGTACTAGAATCAGAGTTTCTTACCTAATTATAGGGTTTAATTCTGAACTCCAGACACCATGACTTTGAAAAGAATCTTACATTTCTATAGCATGTAAAGTTCAAATCTACAGGTTTCCCAGTGATATCTCTTGAGATTTACCCTACTCTTCAGAATCCTTGTGCCTTATTTTAAAGAAAGAAAGAACAGTTACCTGTAGAAAATGTAAGGACAATGCAAAATGATAGTCACTAGTCAAAGTGGTTACAGTATGCTTATCACATGCTTTCCTTCACATTTAAGCACTGAACATTGTTTCCTTTTTCCTTATATTATGAATGTACGCCAAATTTGCATTTTGAATAAGCCATGCCATATTACTCTGGTAATAAAATAGATTTCCCTTAATAAAAACACCTTTTTCTCCTTTTACTCAGATCAAATCTAGTTTCATGCATATTAACAAAAAATTATGTTTGATATACATCATAGAGTAGTAATTCAAAACTGAGAATCTTTTGAGGTCCTAATTAAAAATGTTAAAGGATTCATTGTTTCATTCCACTTGGAATAAACTGTGTTCTTTTGCAGGTCTCCATGAGCATCTAAGAAACCCACAGCACAGAGGAAACCTCTTGGGCTTTTCTCTTCCAGGCAGATGGAAGTGTTCCCCTGGGGTCATTTCCTGTGCATTGCAACATTACAGGCATGATAACAAGCATTCACATTCATATCTCTTTTTTATGCACAACATCATAATAAACCAGGTGGAAGAGTTACCTATTTGCCCTTTTGTTAAATGTTCATTTTGGTAGTTATGTAATTCTTAAGTAGAAGTGTTACACATTATCTTCAAAACATAGTCCAATGGTAATAATCCAAAATCGAATCATTATTACTGTGCTTATGTTATCTTTGTGGAGCATCTAGTAAAATCCTCTTCTTAATGATCTGAAACAAAAATATTCACTGTATTTCTTGATCAGATCCATAATTATGGAAGTCTTAGAATAATTATATGCTCACCCAAAATAAAACAATAATCCTTTAGTAGGACTGTTTCTGTGTTTTTTGGGTGGTTTGGAACAACAGTTTTCTTCAGCAGTGGCAGTGGTCAGATACCATATAAATATTTAATTTTTCTTTTGCTTTGCTAAATCCTGAGGACAAGTTGAGAAGAAAATCTCCCCAGCAGGCATTAGGGTAGTTGGGAGTCATCACATCAGCTCTACTTTGGGAATCCAAATAAAAATGCAGTTTCCCCAAGGAAAGAAACTTCCATGGGTAGATTTATGATTGAAGTCTGTGAGTAGCTTAAAAATCATCAGGAGGAATATTTACTTATAATCCTCTTTTTATACAATGGACAGTCTGAGCATTTCTGAGGTAGTCATGAGATTTTATCAGAAGTGATCCAGTGCAAGTGATACAGCAAAACCCAAGATCTCAGGGTATTGTCACTGTAAATGGATATTCCTTCCTGGGATTTTGGCAAGCATTTAGTCACTAACACTGAGAAAAACTTTAAAGTGTGATGACATAGACTTTCTTTTAGATTGAATATTAGAAAAATGAAGACCGAAACAATAGGTTTTCTGTAGAATCTTTCTATTAAAGAAAATCGAAAATTAGAAAATTGCTTGAAGAGAAAGCAATTTGAGAGTTGCCATATGATACAACAATCCCACTCCTGGACATATACCCAGACAAAACTATAATTCAAAAATATATATACATCCCTATGTTCAGAGTAGCACTATCTACAGTAGCCAAGACATGGAAACAATCTAAATGTCCCTTGACAGATGAATGGATAAAAATGTGGTGTATACACACACACACACACACACACACACCACACAATGGAATATTATTCAGTCATAAAAAAGAACAAAATAATGCCATTTGCAGCAACATGGGTGGACCTAGAGATGATCATGCTAAGAGAAGTTAAGTCACAAGGAGAAAGACAAATACTATATGATATCGCTTATATGTGAAATCTAAAATATGACACAAATGAACATATCTGTGAAACAGACTGACAGACATAGAGAACAGACTTGTGGTTGCCAAGGGGGAAAGGGGGTGAGGGAGGGAAGGATTGGAGGTTTGGGATTAGCAGATGCAAACTATTATATATAGGAAGGATAAACAACAAGGTCCTACTGTATAGCACAGGAAACTATATTCAATATCCTGTGATAAACCATAATGGAAGAGAATACGAAAAAGTATATATATGTATGACTGAGTCACTTTGCTATACAGAAGAAATTAATAAACATTAAATCACCTATACTTCAATAAAATTAATAAAAAAAGGAAAAGTTATTTGTAGATCTTATGATTCTGGTGCTAATGACAAAACCCCAAGTTACTCACTTTCCACTGTTTTGTGCTTATTACTGTGGTTGAAGACAATGGCCTGTGTGTGAACCGTGACCAGTGCTGCCTCTAGCTGAGCCTGTTCCCCTCCAGCATCTGAGATGGGGTGTGAGAGACAACTAAATGGGACCTTCATTGCCCCTTCCCCAAACTCAGTAAAACACAAGGACAACCACTACGACATCCTTGACTTTCCCTGGTGTAGAAACACAGGCAGAGCCCATGCCTCTGAGACCTATGGCAGAGATTGGCAAGGCTTTGTTGAGATGCTGAAAATAGTATCTCTTAAAAGAAAGACTTCCCAGGGAAATGTTCAGATGGCACACTAGGCAACACCAGCTCTTGGGTATGTACATTAACTCCCTTAATTTAGCTCTGTTCCCACTGATATTTTTCATGTGAAATATGGGAGAGGAATTGGACATCTTGCCCAACTCAGTTGCTGGTTCTCCAACGATCTTACAATAAGATTGTTCAAGAATCTTTGGGAATTTCAGCCATTCATGTGACAAAGTTAACTATGTCTGTAAATTTGGGTGAGTTCAGTTTTTTAGGATTCAGTTTACTTATATGTATGCAACAGGGTTCATCTAGATAAAACATAGACTCTAATCAATGTGCATGTCTCTTTCAGGATAGTACATAGTGGAAGACAATCTGATATGGGGCTACAGTTCTCAGAGCCACAGTTTTGTGCTTCCACAAATAGTTGTCTGTGCTTTCATCAGCCCATCTTTATTCATCATCAGGCATGTATCTCTTTGATACACTTGATATCTAGATGTAAAATGTGACAAGATAAATCATCGATGTGTATTTTCTTCTCCATTTCATCATGACTTGTATTTCCTTTTTCCATCAGAATCAACTTTCCATGTTTCTTAAATTAGAGTCTTTGACTCTCTTCTTTAAAAAATGTGAATTATTTATGGGCTGCTGAGAGAAAGGGGATTTTGCCCTCACTTTGCTGGAGATAAATTTCCAAATCATGAATGACAGATCCTATAGTGGCATCAGTTTTCTTGACATGGTCTTTATTTTCATTTTCCTCTTGGCCACATGGGAATGGACAAAACAAATGTGCTTCTGATTTTTGTTTTGTTTTGTTTTACCTTACATGAAAAATCAAGGTCTGTTTTCTTTTCCATTAAAACACCTTCTCTTTTCTTTTCTTTCATATTAGAGATGGGTTGTAAAAGACTCTTGTGGATTCAAGAGTGTAAGAACATGTGACAGAATTGCAAAGCAGATATTTCACAAAATGAAACAAAACTGAATATTAAGAGTAAATTTTATTATTTGCGTCCTGCTAAACCCAACAAAATCATACAGTTAAATTAGCTTAATTTACTAAATTGTACATTTATTTGACTGAGCTTTAGAGGAGAGACAAGGGTCAACTAATAATTACCCTCTTAATGAGCTAATAAAACAGGCTCCAGTGAGTCAGAATAAACAAATTCTGAGGTGGTCTGACTCAGCTGCATCATAGAAATATTTTCAAACTTATCCGTTGTTGTCATTATATCTCCCCACACATAATTCATGGTTTAAACTATGTGAACGTCAAATATAATCTTTTTCATTATGCAGGTCATTTGAAATACTTTAGGATCTAGCTCTTCATCAATAAAAGAATAATATATGAGGGTTATATTAGTGATCTCTGAAGTCCACTGCAGGGTCTTGTCAATATTCTCACAAACTATGAGAATCACCTGTTGTGAACTCTCAGGGAAATGTAGAATTGTTCTGTCCTTGCTTGACTCTTTGCACTAATGATGTGATAAGAGGAAGTGATTTCAATGGAAAGAAAAATACCTCATAGTCTATTTTCTAGTCCATTCTTCAGAAAGGCAGTTTTATACATATGGTTTCACTCAGCCCTTCCTTTCTCTTTACTTGAGGGAGATTTCTGGTATTACTTTTTAACTATGGGTGATGGAAAATCTACCACAGTGACTGACCCCCCAGCCAAGAAGAAATATATGGGTACATCAACTTTCTCCCACTGCTGTAACCCATGAAAAAAATGACCAAAATGGCACCAGATTGATTAACTTCAAAGTCCAATTTAGTATTCTTGAAAGTCTCTTTATACATGAATCACTTGATGGAAGAGACTCATAGTGAAAATGTAGAGTAGATAATGTGTAAGAAATGACGGGTCCATTGCTAGCAATTTCCTGTGAAAATTTTAAAGCATAAAATGCCTGAAAAGAACATAATTAAAGAGGGGGAAATATCTATGGAATTCAAATTACTCTAGGAAAACTCACAGACTTCTTTAGTGAGTACAGTAAGCTAGATGCCCTAACGACACATTTTTTTCCTTGCCAAATTTTAAATTGTATTGATTACTTTGACTTTATTACATTATAATATTCAAAGACACTGTGAGTTGAGTAAGAATTTTTTCAGTAGCTTCAATAACATTTGTGTCTTTCTTACATTTTTTCTCCCTGGATCTCTGCTTTTGTTTTTGTTGTTATTTTTGCTTGTTTGTTTTGTTTTGGTAAGTTAGGAGTATGTGAAATTCAATAAGGCTGTTAAATTTGCCTGTGACCAAGCCATTCAAATCTCCCCAGGATGTGAAGGAGTGAGAAGGGATTTGTATATACTGTTTGCTTTTAATGTTCAATTTAACTTCCAATGAGTGGTAGGTGGTATCTCATTATGGTTTTGATTTGCATTTCCCTAATGACTAGTCATGTTGATCATCTTTTCATGTGATTATTGACCATTTGCATATCTTCTTTGGAGACATGTCTATTCAAGTTCTTTGCCCATTTTTGCCTGGTTGTTGCTGTTGTTGAGTTTTAGGAGTTTTATATACTCTAGATATTAATTCCTTCTCAGATATATGATTTGCAAATATTTTCTCCCATTCCATGGATTGTATTTTTACCCTATTGATAGTTCCTTCTGATTCACAAATTGTCTTAAGGTTCACAAAATCAAATTTTTCTATTTTTATGTTGTTGCCTGTGCCTTTGGTGTCATATCCAAGAAATCTATGCCAAATCCAATATCATGATGTTTTGTCCTATGTTTTCATCTAAGAGTTTTTACAACTTTGGTCTTATAGTTAGGTAATGGATCCATCTTGAATGAATTTTAGTGTATGCTATTAGGCAAGGACTCAACTTCATTTTTGCATGTGGATCTCAAGTTTTTCCAGGACCATTTGTTGAAAAGACTTTCCCCATTAAATGGTCATGGCACCTTTGTTTAAAATCATTTGATAAAGTTTATTTCTAAACTCTCTATTCTGTTCCATTGGTTTAAATGTCTATCTTTACACCAGTACCACACTATTTTTTGTCACTGTAGTTGTATAGTAAGTTTTGAAATCAAGAAATACAATTCCTTTAACTTTGTTCTTTTTATTTTCAGGATATTTTGGTTTTTCAGGATTTCTTAAAATTTCATATAAATTTTAGGATGTTGTTTTCTAATTCTGCAAAAAACATCGTTTGGATTTTGATTGGGAATGCATTAAATATGTAAATCACTTTGGGTATTATTGACATCTTAACAATATTATGTTTTCCAATTCATAAACATGGGAAATCTTTCCATTTATTTATATCCTCTTTACTTTCTTTCAGAAATGTTTTGAAATGTTTATTGTACAAATCTTTCACCTTCTTGGTTAAGTTATTTCTACGTATTTTTCTTTGATGCCATTGTAAAATGGAATTGTTATCTTAATTTTCTTTCCAAATTGTTCATTGTTAATACATGGAAATGCAACGGTTTTTTTGGTGTTGATTTTGTATCTTGATATTTTGCTGAATTTGTTTATTAGTTCTGAGGTTCTTTTTTTTGTCTGTGAAATCTTTGGGGTTTTTTTTTTTTATCAAAAACCCATTGGTATGATAAGATCATATCATCTGCAAACAGTGGTCATTTTATTTCTTCCTTTCCAATTTGCATGCCATCTATCTATCTATTATCTATCTATCTGTCTATTTATGTTAATTGCTCTAGCTAGAACTTCGAGTACTAGACTGAACAGAAGTGGCAAAACAGGCATCTTTGCCTTATTCTTGATCTTAGAGGAAAAGCTTTCACTCTTTCACCATTAAATATGCTGTCTGGGTGGGTTTTTCACACATGGCTTTTATTATGTTGTGGTAGATTCTTTCTATTTCTAGTTTATTGAGTGTTTTTAATCATGAACTGGCATTGAACTTTGTCAAATGCTTTTTCCACATCAATTGACACGATAAAGTGTGTGCGTTCTTTTGTCCTTCATTTTGTTAATTTGGTGTATTACATTGATTAACTTTTATATGCTGACCATCCTTGAATTCCAGAAATAAATCCCTCTTGGGCATGGTTATAACATTTTTCATGTGCTGCTGACTTCAGCTTGTAGTATTTTCTTGAGGATTTGCAACAGTGTTTATCAGGGAATTGGTCTATAGTTTTCCTTTCTTGTAGTGTCTTTGTCTGGCTTTGACACCAAGGTAATGCTGGCCTCATAAGGATGAGTTAGGGAGTATTTCCTCCTCTTCAATATTTTAGAAGTTTAAGAAAGATTGATGGTAGGTTTTTACAGGTTTGGTAGAAATCTCTGGTTGAAATCATCAGGTTCAGGGCTTTGTTTGGGAGATTTTTAATTACTGATTCAATCTCTTTATGTCCTTACTAGTTATGTCTATTAAGAGTCTCTATTTCTTCTCGGTTTAGTCTTAGTAGGTTTTGTGTTTCTAGAAATTTGTCCATTTTATCTAAGTTATCTTTTTTTGTTGGTGTACACCTGTCCATAGTACTCTTTTATAATATCTTTTATTCTGTAGAATTAGTAATGTACCTATTTTCATTTCTGACTTTAGTAATTTGAATCTTCTCTCTTTTTTTCTTAGTGAACCTAGCTAAAAGTTTGTTAATTTTTTTGTAGAACCAACATATGTTTTTATTGATTTTGTCTATTGATTTTCTATTCTCTAATTTTTTTTTTTAACATCTTTATTGGGGTATAATTGCTTTACAATGGTGTGTTAGTTTCTGCTTTATAACAAAGTGAATCAGTCATACATAAACATATGTTCCCATATGTCTTCTCTGTTGCGTCTCCCTCCCTCCCACCCTCCCCATCCAACCCCTCCAGGCTGTCACAAAGCACCGAGCCAATATCCCTGTGCCATGCGGCTGCTTCCCACTAGCTATCTACCTCACTGCGTTTGTTAGTGTGTATATGCCCATGACTCTCTCTCGCCCTGTCACAGCTCACCCTTCCCCCTCCCCATAACCTCAAGTCCGTTCTCTAAGAGGTCTGCGTCTTTATTCCTGCTTTACCCCTAGGTTCTTCATGACATTTTTTTCTTAAATTCCATATATATGTGTTAGCATACGGTATTTGTCTTTTTCTTTCTGACTTACTTCACTCTGTATGACAGACTCTAGGTCTATCCACCTCATTACAAATAGCTCAATTTCGTTTCTTTTTATGGCTGAGTAATATTCCATTGTATATATGTGCCACATCTTCTTTATCCATTCATCCGACGATGGACACTTAGGTTGTTTCCATCTCCGGGCTATTGTAAATAGAGCTGCAATGAACATTTTGGTACATGACTCTTTTTGAATTTTGGTTTTCTCAGGGTATATGCCCAGTAGTGGGATTGCTGGGTCATATGGTAGTTCTATTTGTAGTTTTTTAAGGAACCTCCATACTGTTCTCCATAGTGGCTGAACCAATTCACATTCCCACCAGCAGTGCAAGAGTGTTCCCTTTTCTCCACACCCTCTCCAGCATTTATTGTTTCTAGATTTTTTGATGATGGTCATTCTGACTGGTGTGAGATGATATCTCATTGTAGTTTTGATTTGCATTTCTCTAATGATTAATGATGTTGAGCATTCTTTCATGTGTTTGTTGGCAGTCTGTATATCTTCTTTGGAGAAATGTCTATTTAGGTCTTCTGCCCATTTTTGGATTGGTTTGTTTGTTTTCTTGTTATTGAGCTGCATGAGCTGCTTGTAAATTTTGGAGATTAATCCTTTGTTGGTTGCTTCATTTGCAAATATTTTCTCCCATTCTGAGGGTTGTCTTTTGGTCTTGTTTATGGTTTCCTTTGCTGTGCAAAAGCTTTGAAGTTTCATTAGGTCCCATTTGTTTATTTTTGTTTTTATTTCCATTACTCTAGGAGGTGGGTCAGAAAGGATCTTGCTTTGATTTATGTCATAGAGTGTTCTGCCTATGTTTTCCTCTAAGAGTTTGATAGTTTCTGGCCTTACATTTAAGTCTTTAATCCATTTTGAGCTTATTTTTGTGTATGGTGTTAGGGAGTGATCTAATCTCATACTTTTACATGTACCTGTCCAGTTTTCCCAGCACCACTTATTGAAGAGGCTGTCCTTTCTCCATTGTACATTACTGCCACCTTTATCAAAGATAAGGTGTCCATATGTGCATGGGTTTATCTCTGGGCTTTCTATCCTGTTCCATTGATCTATCTTTCTGTTTTTGTGCCAGTACCATACCGTCTTGATGACTGTAGCTTTGTAGTATAGTCTGAAGTCAGGGAGCCTGATTCCTCCAGTTCCTTCTTTCGTTCTCAAGATTGCTTTGGCTATTCGGGGTCTTTTGTGTTTCCATACAAATTGTGAAATTTTTTGTTCTAGTTCTGTGAAAAATGCCAGTGGTAGTTTGATAGGGATTGCATTGAATCTATAGATTACTTTGGGTAGTAGAGTCATTTTCACAATGTTGATTCTTCCAATCCAAGAACATGGTATATCTCTCCATCTATTTATATCATCTTCAATTTCTTTCATCAGTGTCTTATAATTTTCTGCATACAGGTCTTTTGTCTCCTTAGGTAGGTTTATTCCTAGATATTTTATTCTTTTTGTTGCAATGGTAAATGGGAGTGTTTTCTTGATTTCACTTTCAGATTTTTCATCATTAGTATATAGGAATGCCAGAGATTTCTGTGCATTAATTTTGTATCCTGCCACTTTACCAAATTCGTTGATTAGCTCTAGTAGTTTACTGGTAGCATCTTTAGGGTTCTCTATGTATAGGATCATGTCATCTGCAAACAGTGACAGCTTTACTTCTTCTTTTCTGATTTGGATTCCTTTTATTTCCTTTTCTTCTCTGATTGCTGTGGCTAAAACTTCCAAAACAATGTTGAATAAGAGTGGTGAGAGTGGGCAACCTTGTCTTGTTCCTGATCTTAGTGGAAATGGTTTCAGTTTTTCACCATTGAGGATGATGTTTGCTGTGGGCTTGTCATATATGGCCTTTATTATGTTGAGGAAAGTTCCCTCTATGCCTACTTTCTGCAGGGTTTTTATCATAAATGGGTGTTGAATTTTGTCAAAAGCTTTCTCTGCATCTATTGAGATGATCATATGGTTTTTCTCCTTCAATCTGTTAATATGGTTTATCACGTTGATAGATTTGTGTATATTGAAGAATCCTTGCCTTCCTGGAATAAACCCCACTTGATCATGGTGTATGATCCTTTTAATGTGCTGTTGGATTCTGTTTGCTAGTATTTTGTTGAGGATTTTTGCATCTATGTTCATCAGTGATATTGGCCTGTAGTTTTCTTTCTTTGTGACATCCTTGTCTGGTTTTGGTATCAAGGTGATGGTGGCCTCGTAGAAGGAGTTAGGGAGTGGTCCTCCCTCTGCTATATTTTGGAAGAGTTTGAGAAGGATAGGTGTTAGCTCTTCTCTAAATGTTTGATAGAATTCGCCTGTGAAGCCATCTG
Source organism: Pseudorca crassidens (assembly GCF_039906515.1). NCBI lineage: Eukaryota > Metazoa > Chordata > Mammalia > Artiodactyla > Delphinidae > Pseudorca > Pseudorca crassidens. The sequence goes on along the minus strand of NC_090302.1, from coordinate 97,463,130 downwards.
GTCCTGGGCTTTTCTTTGTTGGAAGATTTTTAATCACAGTTTCAATTTCAGTGCTTGTGATTGGTCTGTTCATATTTTCTATTTCTTCCTGATTCAGTCTTGGCAGGTTGTGCATTTCTAAGAATTTGTCCATTTCTTCCAGATTGTCCATTTTATTGGCATAGAGTTGCTTGTAGTAATCTCTCATGATGTCTTTTATCTCTGCAGTGTCAGTTGTTACCTCTCCTTTTTCATTTCTAATTCTATTGATTTGAGTCTTCTCCCTTTTTTTCTTGATGAGTCTGGCTAGTGGTTTATCTATTTTGTTTATCTTCTCAAAGAACCAGCTTTTAGTTTTATTGATCTTTGCTATTGTTTCCTTCATTTCTTTTTCATTTATTTCTGATCTGATTTTTATGATTTCTTTCCTTCTGCTAGCTTTGGGGTTTTTTTGTTCTTCTTTCTCTAATTGCTTGAGGTGCAAGGTTAGGTTGTTTATTTGAGATGTTTCCTGCTTCTTAAGGTGGGCTTGTATTGCTATAAACTTCCCCCTTAGAACTGCTTTTGCTGCATCCCACAGGTTTTGGGTCGTTGTGTCTCCATTGTCATTTGTTTCTAGGTATTTTTTGATTTCCTCTTTGATTTCTTCAGTGATCTCTTCATTATTAAGTAGTGTATTGTTTAGCCTCCATGTGTTTGTATTTTTTACAGATCTTTTCCTGTAATTGATATCTAGTCTCATGGCATTGTGGTCAGAAAAGATACTTGATACAATTTCAATTTTCTTAAATTTACCAAGGCTTGATTTGTGACCTAAGATATGATCTATCCTGGAGAATGTTCCATGAGCACTTGAGAAAAATGTGTATTCTGTTGTTTTTGGATGGAGTGTCCTATAAATATCAATTAACTCCATCTTGTTTAATGTATCATTTAAAGCTTGTGTTTCCTTATTTATTTTCATTTTGGATGATCTGTCCATGGGTGAAAGTGGGGTGTTTAAGTCCCCTACTATGAATGTGTTACTGTCGATTTCCCCTTTTATGGCTGTTAGTATTTGCCTTATGTATTGAGGTGTTCCTATGTTGGGTGCATAAATATTTACAATTGTTATATCTTCTTCTTGGATCGATCCCTTGATCATTATGTAGTGTCCTTCTTTGTCTCTTTTAATAGTCCTTATTTTAAAGTCTATTTTGTCTGATATGAGAATTGCTACTCCAGCTTTCTTTTGGCTTCCATTTGCATGGAATATCTTTTTCCATCCCTTTACTTTCAGTCTGTATGTGTCTCTAGGTCTGAAGTGGGTCTCTTGTAGACAGCATATATAAGGGTCTTGTTTTTGTATCCATTCAGCTAATCTGTGTCTTTTGGTGGGAGCATTTAGTCCATTTACATTTAAGGTAATTATCGATATGTATGTTCCTATTCCCATTTTCTAAATTGTTTTGGGTTCGTTATTATAGGTCTTTTCCTTCTCTTGTGTTTCTTGCCTAGAGAAGATCCTTTAGCATTTGTTGTAAAGCTGGTTTGGTGGTGCTGAACTCTCTCAGCTTTTGCTTGTCTCTAAAGGTTTTAATTTCTCCATCAAATCTGAATGAGATCCTTGCTGGGTAGAGTAGTCTTGGCTGCATGTTTTTCTCCTTCATCACTTTCAGTATGTCCTGCCACTCCCTTCTGGCTTGTAGGGTTTCTGCTGAGAGATCAGCTGTTAACCTTATGGGGATTCCCTTATGTGTTATTTGTTGTTTTTCCCTTGCTGCTTTTAATATGCTTTCTTTGTATTTAATTTTTGACAGTTTGATTAATATGTGTCTTGGCGTATTTCTCCTTGTATTTATCTTGTATGGGACTCTCTGTGCTTCCTGGACTTGATTAACTATTTCCTTTCCCATATTAGGGAAGTTTTCAACTATAATCTCTTCAAATATTTTCTCAGTCCCTTTCTTTTTCTCTTCTTCTTCTGGAACCCCTATAATTCGAATGTTGGTGCGTTTAATGTTGTCCCAGAGGTCTCTGTGACTGTCCTCAGTTCTTTTCATTCTTTTTTCTTTATTCTGCTCTGCAGTAGTTATTTCCACTATTTTATCTTCCAGGTCACTTATCTGTTCTTCTGCCTCAGTTATTCTGCTATTGATCCCATCTAGAGTACTTTTAATTTCATTTATTGTGTTGTTCATCGTTGCTTGTTTCATCTTTAGTTCTTCTAGGTCCTTGTTAACTGATTCTTGCATTTTGTCCAATCTATTGTCCATTCTATCTCCAAGATTTCGGATCAACCTTACTATCATTATTCTGAATTCTCTTTCAGGTAGACTGCCTATTTCCTCTTCATTTGTTAGGTCTGGTGCATTTTTATCTTGCTCCTTTATCTGCTGTGTGTTTTTCTGTCTTCTCATTTTGCTTATCTTACTGTGTTTGGGGTCTCCTTTTTGTAGAGGTTTGTAGTTCCTCCTGTTTTTGATGTCTGTCTCCAGTGGCTAAGGTTGGTTCAGTGGGTTGTGTAGGCTTCCTGGTGGAGGGGGCTAGTGCCTGTGTTGTGGTGGATGAGGCTGGATCTTGTCTCTCTAGTGGGCAGGTTCACGTCTGGTGGTGTGTTTGGGGGTGTCTGTGGCCTTATTATGATTTTAGGCAGCCTCTCTGCTAATGGGTGGGGTTGTGTTCCTGTTTTGCTAGTTGTTTGGCATAGGTTTTCCAGCACTGTGGCTTGCTGGTCGATGAGTGAAGCTGGGTGCTGGTGTTAAGATGGAGGTCTCTGGGAGATTTTCGCCGTTTGATATTATGTGGAGCTGGGAGGTCTCTTGTTGATCAGTGTCCTGAAGTTGGCTGTCCTACCTCAGAGGCAGAGCCCTGCCTCCTGGCTGGAGCACCAAAAGCTTTTCATCCACAGGCTCAGGATAAAAGGGAGAAAAAGTAGAGGGAATTAGTAGAAGTATGAGGAAAGAAAGAAGGAAAGGAGGGTAGGAAGGAAGGAAGAAAGAAAGAAAGAAGCAAAGAAGGAAAGAAGGCAAGAAGGAAAGAAAGGAGGGAGGGAGGGAGGGAGGGAGGAAGGAAGGAAGGAGGGAAAGAAGGAAAAAAGACAGAAAGAAGATACAGTAAAAATAAAATAAAGTATAATAAAGTTATTGAATTAAAAACTTCTTATTTAGAAAAAAAAAAAAGGGACGGAAAGAACCTTAGGACAAATGTTGGAAGCAAAGCTATACCGACAAAATCTTACACAGAAGCATACACATACACCCTCACTAAAAGAGGTAAATGGGGAAAAATCCTAAATCTTGCTGTCAGAGACCACCTCCTCAATTTGGGATGATTCGTTGTCTAAAGGAGGGAAGGAAGGACGGAAAGAAAGAAAGAAAGAACGAAGGTAAAGTATAATAAGGTTATTAAAATTAATTATTAAGAAAAAAATTTAAAAAAAAACATGGACGGATAGAACCCTAGGACAAATGGTGGAAGCAAGCCTATACAGACAAGATCTCACACAGAAACATACACATACACATTCACAAAAAGAGGAAAGGGGAAAAAATCATAGATCTTGCTCCTAAAGTCCACTTCCTTAATTTGGGATGATTGGTTGTCTATTCAGGTATTCCACAGATGCAGGGTACATCAAGTTGATTGTGGAGCTTTAATCCGCTGCTTCTGAGGCTGCTGGGAGAGATTTCCCTTTCTCTTCTTTGTTCTCACAGCTCCCAGGGCTAAGCTTTGGATTTGGCCCTGCCACTGCGTGTAGATCGCTGCAGGGCGTCTGTTTTTTGCTCAGACAGGATGGGGTTAAAAGAGCCGCTGATTGGGGGCTCTGGCGCACTCAGGCTGGCGGGGACGGAGGGGCACAGAGTGCGGGGCGGGCCTGCGGTGGCAAAGGCCGGCGTGACTTTGCACCTGCCTGAGGCGCTCTGTGCGCTCTCCCGGGGAAGTTGTCCCTGGATCCCGGGAACCCGGCAGTGGTGGGCTGCACAGGCTCCGCGGAAGAGGGGTGTGGAGAGTGACCTGTGCTCGCACACAGGCCCCTCGGTGGCGGCAGCAGCAGCCTTAACGTCTCCCGCCCGCCTCTGGGGTCCGCGCTTTTAGCCGCGGCTTGCGCCCGTCTCTGGATTCCGCGCTTTCAGCCGCGGCTCGCGCCTGTCTCTGGATTCTGCGCTTTCAGCCGCGGCTCGCGCCCGTCTCTGGGGTCCGCGCTTTCAGCCGCGGCTCGCGCTCGTCTCTGGGGTTCGCGCTTTTAGCCGCGGCTCGCGCCCGTCTCTGGAGTTCCTTTAAGCAGCGTTCTTAAACCCCTCTCCTCACGCCCCAGGAAACAAAGAGGGAAGGAAAAGTTCCTGCCTCTTCTGCAGGTGCAGGCTTTTCCCCGGACTCCCTCCCGGCTAGCTGTGGTGCACTAACCCCTTCAGGCTATGTTCAAGCCGCCAACCCCAGTCCTCTCCCTGCGCTCCGGCCTCGGCTCGCAGCCCCGCCCGCCCCAGCGGGTGAGCAGACAAGCCTCTCGGGTTGGTGAGTGCCGGTCGGCACCGATCCTCTGTGCGGGAATCTCCCCGCTTTGCCCTCCGCACCCGTTGCTGTGCACTCCTCCGCAGCTTCGAAGCTCCCCCCTCCGCCTCCCGCAGTCTCCACCCGCGAAGGGGCTTCCTAGAGTGTGGAAACTTTTCCTCCTTCACAGCTCCCTCCCACTGGTGC